>NC_089284.1:10263663-11649217 GCF_963678975.1 Dysidea avara
TGAAATCGCTTTCATTTCTGAATAGGAACCATGCAGTGTACTCCTTTCGTAAATATTTGTGTTAATTGTTCACTCGGGCGTGGTCTGGGCCAGTGCAGGTATATTTTATGCTGTGATGGCATAATAGGGAGAGTCTCAGACTGCTGCGCTAATCGAGATGCTGAACCTAATGCGCACAAACTGATTGCCACTTGATTTCAAGTGATTTTAAGGTCATTGGAATAGATTATGGTTGTATTTTCCGCGATTTGAATTTCGATCACGTGAGTGCTTATTTCACGCAATGGATTACTCTATGCGTTTACTGGACGAGATAGCCGTATTGTTAGGTGTTTATAAGCTTCGTATCCTTGCTGTTGGAGACTGTCTCACTGATGTATCAACCATTCTGGTATTTGTTTGCAAAAATCGCGTCGTTTTGGCCGAATTTCAGCATATAGATGGCTCAGCCAGATGGCTAACAAGCTTCAATTATAACCATACTCTGCATGCAGGTACTTTACCTAGTACTGGTCATTGCTGACCCACGGCGCAGTTGCTGCTCTGCTTGTCCTGTGCTCCAGAGCAAGAAACATTTTGTCTGTCGCCAAAAAGCTGCACATATCGTGCTGCCACCGGAAACTGACCAATATAATCAAACCACAAATACTTTGAGTTGATGATAGACTACTTGAACAATGTTGAGAGTGAATATCGTGGCATACGAAGAACCCTACGAACCGCTGCAACGAAAAATCACGTGATTTTAAGACATTTGTATCGTTTTCTACCAGAAGAAAGTAACAAACTTGGCTGCCATGCTGGTGTTATTCAAGTTACACTTAGCCTAACACATGACAATAGTTAGGTAGTTGATTGGAGGATATCGATTTTTCGCGTTGCGGACCCTAACATAGATCGTTCCAATGGGGAATAGTTCTGGGTATAGGAATGAATAGAGATACGTGTTTACTGAAGATTGTATATGATTAAATTTCTGATCATGATGGGTTCTGGTAGCAGTTTGATTTAATGATGGCAGACAGCGATTTGGGACCAATAATAAATGATTAACTATCTTGTACAATAGGATGAGGCGTGCTTGCTTTCTGCGTTCTTGTAAAGATGGCCAATTTAGTTCATTTAACATGTCTGTGATACTGTCACGGTGGTGTCTGTTCCAAGGCTTATTTAAGACGAAACGAGCAGCTCGATGTTGAATCATTTCAAGTTTAGAAATGTCATTTTGGTGGTGTGGGTCCCAGATGGCACAACAATATTCGATAGATGGTAGCAGAAATTGTTTGTAGGCATAATCTTTGAAGTGTTTATGACAGGAATGTAAATTTCGCTTTAGGAAACCAAGTATCGATTTGCTTTGTTGCATATGTAGTCAATGTGATCGTGCCATGAAAGTTTACTTAACTATATAAGTATGTACAATTACGACAAGTTACTTAATTACATATATATATGTACAATTACAATAATAAACTATAAAAATATATACAATTACGATAAGTTACTTAACTATATACATAAAAGGGGCTAATTTTTGCTTAAATTCTTCAACACAGTCAGTCTCAATAATCTCAGCATCTAATCTATTCCATTCTGGTACAGTTCTTGGGAGGAAGGAATATTTATATACATCAATTCTTGGTTGGTAAGGTACTAGTTTAAAGTTGTGTGAGTGTCGGGTCCGTAATACAGTAGATTTAAATGGGAGATAACAGTTCGGTATAATTAATAAATCATGTAGTACTTTATATAGTAAAACTAGTCTAGCTGATTTGCGACGTTCTTGTAGTGTAGGCCATTGCAAGTTTTCAAGGATGTTAGTGATGCTGTCTCTATTATTTCGTCTCCATGGTTGACCTGTGACAAAACGAGCAGCTCTATGTTGGACCATCTCTACTTGATTTATGTTGGTTTGGTGATATGGATCCCATATTGGGGAACAATACTCTAAAATGCTAGCTCATGCTAGCTCATGCTGGCATGCTAGCTCACGTAGATGGCTAGGACAATGCTGAAGATTTCGTCGCAAAAAACCAACGGCTCTGTTTTCCTTATTGCAGATGTAATCTATATGTGGCTTCCATGAAAGTCTGTGATGTAACTTTACTCCAAGATACAAATGTTGTTCTGTAACTGCCAGTGAGGTGCCATTCATTACATACGAAAATAAACTTTGTTATGGTGATTAGAAATTTGCATTATCTTACATTTGCTGATGTTAAAAGCCATTTGCCATTTATCTGCCCACTTTGACAGTATTGTCAAGTCTTGTTGGAGTGTTTGATGGTCTGTTGAACTGTGAATAACTTTGTATATTAAGCAATCATCTGCAAAGAGTTTCATTTGGCTACTAATACCCTCAGTTATATCATTTATGTATAGTAACTAAGAACAAGATAGGACCCAAAACTGAGCCTTGTGGTACTCCCGATGTGACTTTACAATAATTAGAAAAGGAACCATCTATGACAACTTGTTATGAAGTTAAAAGCACCAATTTTTTTCTCAGTGAAGGTTTGTTGAAGCATTTGGACCATTTTTAGAAGAGGTACCATGCCTCCATTATTATTGGCCCCTGTTTGTAGCAAAAACTCTAAATACTCATAGAGCAGTCAACCACTAGGATAGTATATATCTCCTTTCATAAGAACAATCTAAATTGCTATAACAGACCTTCTATGATCTAAAATATTCCTGATTCCATACACCAGATCGGCATCTAAATATGTATTATTATTCAAACTTCACTGCGTAATTTCATTTCAAAAGCTAATCTATCTCCCACTCTCTGGCTTGCTGCATATTATGAGTATAGGGGTAAGGAAAGCATGCAACACTTCCTTTGGCTTTTCTTAAGTTGTTTATGGAGTGTACAGTATTATAAGTCAAATTTTGGCCTGTTTAGCCTTAAACTTGCAAGGATCATGCATAGTGTAAATATTGCATCTTTGGTGTGCTTCCAGCTAACATTGATATGTGACGTTGATAATCTAGAAATCTTTCATGCTGGGGAGTCTAGTTTGTAGGCATTTTTTGAGTTTTTAAAAGTGTGTTCAGCTACTGCATGTCATGGATAATGCTGTAATGGACTACAACCTTCTGGAGTTGGTCCACCTTGTTATGACTATACAGAATGCAATTTTACTACCATCCAGTTTAGATGAAATGATAGAGTGTTACATGAATAGACAGTGTACAAGGTAACCCAAGATTCATGCAGAAACATTGCATACTATATCTCAACATACAAATCTATGTACCAGGTTATAATGGAGGTACTTGAAATGCAAAGCAGTAAACTGAATTGTCCATGTGGTTACTTCAGAGAGCTTATGATCCTCCATACAAACTAGTTTACTACTGAACATTACATCATGACAATCTATTCTAAAGTGGTGGCTCTGCCTGTGACTTAAATATGTCACATAGTATACGTAATAATACAGCATGCAGATATGCATACCCAGCTGCAGGAAAGGTTTGCAGACCGACGCAAAGCAAATGCTTGAAATGCCATAGTCATCTTATTGTAGTATAGTGCATCTAAATAGCTATAGCCACTTGTGGCTCAAAAATTGATACAGATTTCTATTTTGCTTAAAGCACTGGTGCTAAACGCATTTTCTAAATATATAGACAATTTAAAATAATCCTATGTTACAGTATTACACTCTAGCTTTAATTTGCAATTGCTTTCAAGGGGAAAAGCAAGAATGTGTGTTTGGTGGCAAATGTAGTTATAGCAGTCATCCCAAGATAGCTGTCTAGATTCTAGACAATCTTTTACATCTTTCCCAGCACCTTTCAAAGTTTCCAGCAATGTGAAAGATTTAGTATTGTCTTATTGATAAGCTAGTTTAAAGATGCAAAAATAGGTTGTTCAACAAAAGCAGCTCATTTGGACAACCTACCCTTGCATCTTTAAACTAGCTCGTCATTAAGGCAACACTAAATCTTTCACATTGCTGGAAACTTTGAAAAGTGCTGGGAAAGATGTATAAAATCTATTGGTGGGGTGAAAATAAAATGGCCATCAAGTAACCCCAGTATAGTACATCGACAGTACTGGAATATGGAGTGAAATGCACTTAGTTTTCCTATTTTAGTTGTCAATGAATCGAATTTGGCATTCAATATGTACAAATTTGTCAAATAAATCAGTAAATGGTACTGTAAGTTAACTTTAGCATGTGTATAATTTGAGTATGGGTCTAAGTCATTACCACACTGCAAGGTGTGCATGGGCTATAGCTTGAGCCAAAATTTGTGTATTATTAACTAGTCCAAAGAATGCATTAACCAAAGCACGGTTGTGAAAAAATCCATCTTATTAAACATTGGTAGTACTGTAATTTGCTTTTTCGTTGTAAAATAATTTTTGTATACAAAACTTGTACGAAAAATTCTTACACGAAAATTTTTGCAAAATTGAACTACTCTAATAGAACAGTCATTCACGTAAATCATACAAAAATACTTTTACACAAAATTTTTAAAAAGTGTTTGCACAAAAATAAAGCGAATTACAGTACACTGTTAAACTGAAGAGTAACCACCACTCTAAAGTCGGACTTCCCAGAGTAGGAAGGATTTAATACCCCTGGAGAGTAACCAATACTCTGAAGAGAGTAAATGACACCTCCTTCTGAGCATGTGTAACTCCTTCAGAGTATACTCTCCAGGAGGTGTTAAATCCTCCTTACCTTGAGACTCTTTAGAGTGGTGGTTACTTACTCTGTACTTTTAAAATTGTACTGGTTTAAGAAGACTACTCAAATTGTACACATGCAAAAAGTAAACTTACAGTGCCAAATATAATTCAATTAAAAATAGGAATCTATGTAAGTGCATTTCACTCCATATTCCAGTACTGTAAATGTGTTAGACTGGAGCTACTTGATGGGCCATTTTGTTTTCAGCCCACACATAATTAGGTTTGGTGGGCACCCCTTCTAATATTGATAAGTATACCATAAAGGACTTGTGTTGGTTTCTTCTTACTATATATATAGCTTACTTCTTGAGTCACATTTATTAGAGGAGTAGCAATTAACTGAGATAGCTAGCAGCGGTAGCACATCTGGTAGCACACTGAGCCATCGCACTGTTGGGCTCAGGTTCAAACCCAGGATCAGTGTTGCATTAGTTACCTTTTTATCACTAAGTTTTATAGGGACATGAAATAGGGTAAAAAGAGAGATACCCTATTTGTGGTCCCGCATGTGTGCATTAGGAGGTGGAGCAAACCCTCATCATTGGTCAATCCATTCTTTGTAAGCTGTCACTTAATCTGACACACAGAGATGATTAGGCCGAGGACAGTTTGGTTGCTGGAATGGTGCTGTTCTTTTCTAAGAATTCTTGCCAAATAAAAAATGTCAATGTGACATAATTATATGCATGCAATACTTAATGCATGCATGCACACTCAAAAGCATGGTTAATAATAGTCCTGATTATCAAGTTAGCTATACTCATTAATTTTTCACGTTTATAGTATCTAGGTCACTAAAATTAATACTCCAGCACTTTACTGCAAGTGACAACAAATGCAATACACCATAAGCAAGTCAGAGATATCCCTATAGTCAAGCAGTGTATAGCATAGTTAGTGCAAATTTAATACAAGGGTTCTTCTCCATGCATGGTCATCACCTATGTATTTGTTTATTTAGTGTAACAATACAGTTTGGTGCAGTTAAAAAAAGCTACAGTGCAGTCAAGAGTAGAATAATGTACTTGTCACTATAGCAACTAGCAACTATAGCAAGATTACATGATGACATTGTCCACAGATGGATAGCTCCATTCTGTTAGTGGTACTGTTTGTTCCTTGACTATCTGATCATGAGGAGATACCCATCTTTGCAGGTAGGAAGATGTAGCAGCTTTGTCATTAGTACCTGTACAGGAATAGTAGACAGCATAATTATAGTAGATACTTAGTTATACGTACAGTGAAATCTGTCACCTACATAGAAAGGCCACCTCTCTACAAAAGCCAACTTAAATCCTCAAATGGCAAATTTACACAGTAGTCCACCTGTCTAAAGCAGCCAACTGTAAATAAAGGACAAGAAACTTTGGCTTGTTGGCCTGTAGACCTAATTAAACAGTTTCCACAAAATAAATGGTTAAGTATGTACGTGCACTATAATTATATATGCACCACCAATGTGTTTTACATACGGATGAAACATGCATTTTGTAACACTTTCCAACTAACCAGAAACTCTTGAACCACCAAAGGGTTGTTGACCTACTACTGATCCAGTTGACGGACAGTTGATGTAAAAGTTACCAGCAGATTGTCAGTGTCTGTTGAATTCTTCTCAGTGTTTGCCTGAACCATCAACACACTAGTGCTATTCTGGTATAACAATAGTTACTACTGACCTGTCCTTTACAAATACAGAACCTGTTAAACCATATGGTGATGTCTCATCAATCTGCAGTATACGATGAGTCAAGAAAACTAGATTGCTATAATAGTAGGATTTGCTAATGGATAAAAAGTGTCAACAAGTCAATTGTACATGTATAAAGAATGGACACACTGATCTCTCAATGCTGGAATGCATAATTTTAAACATTTCAGAAGGGATGGAAATACTTAAATAAATTTATTGCTTTTAAAACTAGCTATAAGGTATTTAAACTTTATTAGAGCAGCTGACTGTTATATTAGAGGAACTGACTGCTCTGTATCTCAATTTTTTTGAGGTAACTTGAGCTGGCAGGAGCTGGGTCTACTGCCACCACAACTATTTTTTTTTATTTACATCGTACACTATTACTTAACAATGAAGCACAAATACCATAACCAGTTGGTAGCACCTATAATTATTTCAATATTTTAAGTGCCTATATAGATCAGCACCACATGTTTTTACAGTGTATATGATATTGCAATAGTCAGTAATACATACATGCACACAAACATACCAAAGAAAGTGTTTTCCCCCATTCAGCTGATGGGTAGACATATACAGTTAGAACAGGTCCAATATTTCCTACAAACACACAGAAATTTACCCTTACACAGTTAATAGGGTACACACTGCTTGCATCATCCTGTTCTTGGGATCTTTGGTCTCAAATATGGTCGGCTCCACATAATAGCCAACACTAAATAGACAGTACACCAGTTAACACGTGTGCATGTTAGTGTTACTGGACATATGTACATGTAGACACAATAGTCATCCATGTATCTATATAAACAGAGAACATGCACGCACACGCATATGCATGCCAAACACTTGCACGCACACAAATGTGGCATGCACACACTACAGAGACATTCACACATGCTGACACACTATTCCTCCAGCTATCAAAGATATATCAGGGTCTGATTTGGCTTCCTTTAAGTAATCAGCTATTTTTACACATGTCTAGAATAAACATTTAGCACATAAAACTGTGGTATACAGAATATACAATATTCTTGTAATGGATTTTGTAAAACAACTACTCAAATTTCCCATTCATTGTCATCAAGTACATTTCAAAATGTTAAAAGTCTGAATCCTTGTATTAACAAGCTGCTTCTCACTAGTACTAATAGTGCGAAAGCACTTTGGCTTGGTTTGTTCTGAAGAGAAACTATTGGTTAGCCACATACATGCATATAGCAGCAAGCTCCATGTCACATAGCTTTGAGACCAGGTTTGTAAAGAGCATGTGTGTTCTATTAGGGTTTTCATAAATTCTGCAACTATACAAACCACTACTGTGGTTCATGATTCTAGACATAGCTAGTCAACCTTACACAATTAACATTTACTTGTGATGTAACAAGGATTAAAATGATATCTAGGGTTTTACCCTAACACTAAACAGTGAGGTAAATAACTTTTCACTAAAGGAAACACACAAACCTTTTACATACATATCTTTTAAAACTTTTTAAAATGATGCAAAGAGCAGTTGCTTCTATCACAAGTTCCGTTTGCTTCGCTATTAAATTTTCTATCAGGCCATATATAACTCACGTGATGAAACCCTAAATCAAAATTAAACAAGTGGCAAGAATTTTGAAACACTGAGATGCGAGTTGCTATTTATCATTTCATAACAAGCAAGCCATTGTAGTTACAGTGTTTGTTTAAACTATTAAACTTCTCCACGTAGCCCAGTGAACAGACTTTTAATCAATGTGTAGTTTTAGGATGAGAAGTTAATTTACGTCACCCAATGTCATCATGCATACCCATATTGTGTAAACACACATTGTTCCAGTGCAGGTTTAAGGGAGTTCTATGCTGGTTTAATACCACACCAAAAGTACCATTATGTATGTCACATACGGGTCATTCCATACCAAATCAACAAAAAAAATCCGGACCCCTTTCAATTTTCATGAAATTTGGCACAAACATAGACCCTATCAAGAAACTTTCTCACACCAAAAATTTGGTTCATTTTATTAGTCTCCCTTTAAGTTATGACCACTCAAAGTTTCTGCTGAAAATTTTATTTGCTTACACATTTTCAATAAAATGGCCATAACTTTGCTTATGATTCACATAAAAACTTCTGGTGTAGATTTTTGAAATCCTTATTAAATTCTCTTTCAGGTGATGTATAATGTTTTATAATTGCTAAAAGGAAAAGGTCGAACCACAAAAATGTAGCTTTTTCCTTTGATCTTAATTTTCAAAAATATATATCCTTTAATTAAATATATTTTTGGTTTACATGTTGCTCTAATACCCATCATTCACCACTGTGAGTTTAAAGTTGGGACCAATAGTGGATCATGAGTTATAAGTGTTAATGTGTAACACTGTAATCACTGCTGTTTGTATGGTATTTTTACAGTGTAATTTCCAATACCAATTGCGAATAACCTTATATTAGTACGTCGCAAATCATTTTATGCATTAAAATAGTTAGGGTTTGTATTGATAAGGGCTCACTTCACTGAAACCATACTAACAGACCACTTTTAAAGCTAAAAAAGTTGGAGCAATAAGGCGGCCTAATAAAGGAATCACTGATTATATTTTTGCTGTAAGTTCAGTGTCCTATAAAATAGAGGTGGCTACTATAACAAGGTGGTCCTATTATAGAGGTACAGTAGCTATATTTATAGGGAATTTACTGTACAACTAATGATATTCCAATCTATTCTTTTAATTTTATTGTGTAATAGTAATAATATTCAGCCACAGATTATGATGATAGTTTCCAATCTTATACATGTGTATAATGGATGCAAACGACACAGTTACTCATACATATGTACATGTAATGTGGAACAGTTGAATTGAAATGCCATGTCTTAGTGATATCCAAAGCTTCTTGGTCATAATACCTAGATAACTGCTTCATATAATTGCATTAGAGTAGAAATATCCTATTTTAAGTTTCCCTTATAAAAAGATGGCGTTTAAGGTAGCCGCTAAGATATGTTACACTGTATATCACTTTTAAATTATACTTTGAAAGGGCAAGCCTACTACTGACCACTTAAAGGCCACCTTTGTATGTCTGTACCTATAAACAATGCCTTTGCTGGAAAAATGTACACTTCTAAAACCACTATGTATTGTCTTGCTCATCAAACATTTGATGGAATAGAGTGGAAAGTGGCCACCTGTATAGAAAGGCCACCACTCCATAAGGACCGATTTCAAATTGATACTACACACTTATGCAAATGTATTAAGCAGCTACCTAGCCCAAAAATTTGGCCCTAAGGTAACTGGCTCCATACATCAACTGTATCATGATGAAACTACTTAAATATAGCAATGTAGCTCATAATTTGATTCTAGAAATGTTCCATAGAAATTACATTGTACAAAGGTTCACTGCAGCAATTGCCCACTGATCCATATCTATAGCTTTAAGTGAAATACATCAATAATCGATTAAAGAAAGGGTCAAGGCAATTAACTTCAAAGTTAAATCAGAGTGTTATAGTAAAAGTTGAGACTGAAAGTGGTGCATATTGCATGACAGTCTCTACAATCATTCACATGTAACTTTGACATGCAATGAAATCTGATGCATTGATATCAGTACACAATTGAATTTTTGAAGGTGTAAGTTGAAAAGGCTGTTAGAACTGCATCATTCATTCATTACTACTTGTTAGAAAAGCTCTAGTAGATTACATTTGAAACATTCATGCCTGTGTTAAGAACAAAGACATAACATTACGTAAGTGTTTCAAATTACAGTGGAACTTGTCTTAGTGGCCACCTCTAATGAAAGGCCACCTTTCTATTTAAGGCCAACTTTAAATTGTTCTAGTAAGACATTTATACACATAAAACTATATAAATAGCCGTCTGCATATTAAGGCCAAAAAACTGGCCTTGACTGGCTTAGACAGTTTCCACTATAGCTACATACATTAATATTGTGTATCAAAATACGTACTTGCATATCAAAAATTAGCATTAAATGCTAACAGTAGCAGTAGTAGTTACTGTAGCTAGTCAAAATGTAATCAAGTTCAACATTTCACTACTATATAATAGACTTGGCGTCATAATCAGACACAATATATACAAGCTTGATAAGAGGTAAATTACTTGAGTATATGTATTTAAGTATAAGCTTTTACTGGGTTTTCTTACAAAACGTAAACAAATTAACTTTACTTACAAACCAACAATGTATAAAATGATTGTGACATAGTATTATATAAAGTTACTTATTGCATCTTTGCATACTTGAACCACACAAACAAGAGTGATTACAAGGCTACACATTAACACCTATAACTCATAATCTACTATTGGTCCCAACTTTAAACTCACAGTGATGAATGATGGGTATTAGAGCAACATATAAACCAAAAATAAATTTAATTAAAGAATATATATTTTTGAAAATTAAGATCAAAGGAAAAAGCTACATTTTTGTGGTTTGACCTTTTCCTTTGAGCAATTATAAAACATTATATATCATCTGAACGGGAATTTAATAAGGATTTCAATTATCTAAACCAGAAGTTTCTATGTCAATCGCAAGCAAAGTTATGGCCATTTTATTGAAGATGTGTAAGCAAAATAAAATTTTCAGCAGAAACTTTGAGCGGTCATAACTTAAAGGGAGACCAATGAAATAAGCCACATTTCGGTGTGAGAAAATTTCTTGAAAGGGTTCATGTTTGTGCCAAATTTTACGAAAATCGAAAGGGGTCCAGATTTTTTTTTGTTGATTTGGTATGGAATGACCCATACAGGATACCATTAAGTGTGTGGGACATGCATCCTAGAACAAGCAGAACACTTCTGACCCTGATGTTCAAAAGCTGATCATACAGTTGTGTTGACCACAATAGCTAAGGTAAGTAGTACACATATGAGTGATAAGCAGATACACATCAAAAAACATAAAATCTGTTATATAACATGTAACACACGAGCCATCTTTATTTTGTACATCAAATTACAACATGCAAGCAAGTCCTCAGTTGTTGGAACACTATATACCATTGTTCCATTGTGCATAGTAAACTGATCTAACCAAATATATACAGATTACTTTAGCTGAACTAAGAGATAACATGATCATTTAAAAAATCAAAGACACACAATTGAGGTATGCATCTGCAGCACATTGTTATTGTTATAATGCCAACAAATCAACTATAATACCACAACATAGTACTGCAAGTGATGACTTGAAACAATGTTTAGAGAAGCCACACTTACTGATATCAGTGAAGTCATAGTGGTAGTTCTTTCCATCACATTCTAGAACATATAGAAGTACTCGAAGGGATGATGTGTGTGACAAACTTCCAACAAGTCTTGGGAATGTCCTGGGATACCAAACACAGTAAATAAATAAACACACACAAACATGCACGCATGCATGCTTGCACACACACATGCTTGCACGCACGCACGCACGCACACCTGTATTTGTCAGCATTAAACCAACTTGTTTCCAAAGCCACCTGAAAGCTCTGTTTAAAATACATAGAAACATAACATAAACAAGCTACACGTGTCATGTACTGTCATTCAAATGTATACACAATCTTACATGAATACCAAATCACACAGAAAACAGTACACATACACACAACACACACTTGGTGTCTCAGATTGTTAATTATTTGTAAAATTTCATCTCAAATTCTATTATTATTTCATGCCATAGCCAATTTGAAAAACAGCAATCCTTGGAACATACTGTTTGTGAATAACATACATCACCCACAAACATTACGTCCCTCAAAATTTTGCACACATACAGTAAGTCACCATGCATGCATTGGAACCTCAATGTACATGTAAATTAAACCACATTTAGTATGGCAAATCAATCATCAGTTTGATTTCAAGCAGTCAAAATAGTTGAAGTGATGATACCTGGACTTGGTAAGGCTGGACGCATACCATCTGGTAGGCCTGTCTCTTCCATGACTAGGAATAAATGTAGTTAGAGGTCCACCAATATAGCTTTTTACCAATAAACAGACAACTGATATATTAATAATAGAATATACCGATAAATGTCACCAATCCAATATTTCTTCTCTAAACTTGAGTGTGTAGTTCATGTTTTACCCATAGTATAACATACTGTATGTTGCATATCTTGGCTGGTATGGTTATGATTACTAATAATATTATACATGTTATTTTTATTCCTTTAGCTTGGTGTATGCACAGATATCAATAATATCTATTTATTACATACAGCCATGCAAATTTTTACTGTATATTAGAGTAGATACAAGTTCTGTATGTAAAGTACAAGTTTTTATAAGTTGAATACAAGTTTCTGCATAGTAAATCATAACCATACAGTAACTAAGAGTAAACAGCCTAACAAATAGTTAACATGTGGTTACTTTTTACCAAACAAAGAATAGTTGCTTTTGATGAATAACAAGCTTTCTGCATGTTCGGGTGATATCCTGCTTCTCCTTTCATTGTAGATGTCTCCAGTTGAAGCTTTTCTGACAGTACAGATGTTGCTGTGGCAGTTAGGTAATGTTTAGGTATCTGTGCAATAACTGGATATCTACTGTGGTGTTCAGCCCACCAAGCAAATGGTTTACTCATCTTATAGTCAAGTACAGGCTCCCTTAGATAGCAGTCCAGTTCATTGATAGATGATGAATCATCAACCCAGGAGTCATCCAAGATATCAGAAAACAGCTCTAACAAAGGATCCTGTTTCTGCTTTTTTAATAAAGGTGAGTCAATTCTGCTTTCACTTGGTGAGGCATTTGCTTCTGAGTCACTAGCTCCTGATACCTTCCTTAATTCTTCTTGTACTGCTTGTTTTGCAATGCTCTTTGATATTTTACTACAAAACCTGTCTTTGAATCTAGGGTCTACAATAGTGTAGTGTCACGGAATATATTCTAGTTAAAAGTCTTTATAGCAATATAACAACGGCAATGAATGCAGGGTACAATGCAACTCTATTTATACTACAACAAGAATACATACGAGTATACATGTTTACAAAAGTGCTAGTGGGTATATTACAAAAACAACTGTGTTTACCTATTACAAGATAACCATAAAATAGTGTGTTAATACATGTGTAAATTACAACCCAATTATGCATACACAGTAAACAGTGTGTGTTGCAGGTTTCTATCTAATCAGTGTGTGCATTATGCCACAAATAGTAGCCACTGAAAGCAAATAATTGTCTTTAATTCCTGCAAACTTGCTCTTCACCATTTTGTTCTTCATAGTCTGGACTCCTCTATTGTCATCTTCCTTTTCCCATGATCTTAACAACACTCTAATCATAGGAATGACCATTGACAGGGTGGCTGTTTGTTTTGAAATAGCCTGAGTAATTTCTTCCACAGGAGCTAGTATTAGTAGCATTTTACGAGCTTGGTTTGCTGTCAATTGAGGGATATATTATTCTCAGCTGCGTATGCAGCTAGAGCCATCTTATGTTCAAGAACTGACTGCAACATGTACAGAGTAGAGTTCCATCAGGTGGCTACGTCCTGTTATAGTATACGCTGAGGTAAGCCTATAATTATCTTGAATTCTTGCCAACTTGTGGCTTGCAACTTATGAATGTTTAAAATGCCCAACAATAGATCTACACACAGCTAGCAAATGAATAACAACACACTGTGTTAAGAGTCCATCATGTACGACCAGTTGTAATGAGTGTGCAAAACACCCATAACTAGGCAAGCCAGCTTCATTCATCACTTTAACAAGGTCGCTGCCATTATCCCCTCACCACACAATGTACCTGGTTGGTGCTGATCCCACAGTCTTCCATGATCTTTGGTACTCTCATTGCCATATACTCTCCAGTGTGCCATTCTTCAAGAGACTTAGCTTGTAAAACTGCTGAAATTAACTGAAAATCATCACTCATCCAATGAGCTGTCAAGCTAAGCAATGAATCACTGCTCACATTTGAGCTTCATACATCAGTGGTAAAACTGAGATATTTTAGTTTACTTCTAGTGACACAAACCATCCTCTCAATTGTGCTTGGAATCATGGTATCATTCGACTAAGTATGTTGTACCTTGGCTCCAGTGCACTTGAAGGTCATTAATGTCCCAAACCTTGCACATGTCTTCAGCTTGGGCCAAAGTAACTTGGTTTAGCCTTGTCTCACTAGCGGTCTGCTTCATATCAAAACATAAGTAAAATTAGCCCATACAAGTTTTCAGTAAAATATTATTATGCATAAAATAAATGTACAGCAGTCTATGGAGGTAAGTTACATTATTTATCATAACTCTTGTTCTGAAGGTGGTATCAATTTTGTTCGACTGCCATCACACACGCATAAGCCTCCTCTATCTGATGATATCAAAATTAAATCGACGCCAAAGTGTTCTAGCAGTCACCCTAATAGAGCAGTCACCCTGAAGAGAATTCAAGAGATCAGCTAGAAACAAGTAACCTGTATAGAGATCAGCTACAAACAAATCACCTGTAGAGAGTTCAGCTACAAACAATTCACCCTGTAGAGAGATCAGCTAGAAGAAGTTACCTTATAAAGAATTCAGCTACAAACAAATTACCCTGTAGAAAGATAAGTTAGAAGAAGTCACCTTGTAGAGAGTTCAGTTACAAAGAAACCACTATGTAGGGAATTCAGCTACAAACAAATCACCCTGTAGAGAGATCAGCTAGAAGAAGTCACCTTGTAGAGAGTTCAGCTGCAAACAAATCACCCTGTAGAGAGTTCAGCTACAAACAAATCACCCTGTAGAGAGATCAGCTAGAAGAAGTTACCTTGTAGAGAGTTCAGTTACAAAGAAACCACCATGTAGAGAGTTCAGCTACAAACAAATCACCCTGTAGAGAGATCAGCTAGAAGAAGTCACCTTGTAGAGAGTTCAGTTACAAACAAATCACCCTGTAGAGAGATCAGCTAGAAGAAGTCACCTTGTAGAGAGTTCAGCTGCAAACAAATCACCCTGTAGAGAGTTCAGCTACAAACAAATCACCCTGTAGAGAGATCAGCTAGAAGAAGTTACCTTGTAGAGAGTTCAGTTACAAAGAAACCACCATGTAGAGAGTTCAGCTGCAAACAAATCATCTGTAGAGAGTTTAGCTACAAGAAGTCACCTTGTAGAGAGTTCAGCTACACACCATGTAGATCGTTCAGCTGCAAACAAAGCACCCTGTAGAGAATTCAGCTACAAACACATCACCCTGTAGAAAGATCAGCTAGAAGAAGTTACCTTGTAGAGAGTTCAGCTACAAAGAAACCATTCTGTAAAGAGCTCAGCTGCAAACAAATCACCTGTACAGAATTCAGCTACAAACAAATCACCCTGTAGAGAGATCAGCCAGAAGAAGTTACCTTGTAGATAGTTCAGCTACAAACAATTCACCCTGTTGAGAGATCAGCTAGAAGAAGTCACCTTGTAGAGCGTTCAGTTACAAAGAAACCAGTGTTCTGTAATAAATATATGTATTTTATATATATATAATTTGTACATTTAATGATAAAATTAAAGTATTTAACATCTGCTTCATCTTTTCTTCTTCCTGTGGTAAAGAAAAAAGGATAGGTAAAAAAAGCCCCAAAGCCAGCCATAGGCCGGCTTTGGGGTATACAAATACAAAAAGTGAAATCTAATCCAAAACAGCCAAGCTGTAAAAAAAAAGTGTGACCCTCAAAAAGGCTATGGTGAAAAAAGATGTGAAATTCAAGGTGGCGGCCAAGAAATGGCTGTGATGGTAGGTTAATGGTAAAAATTTTAATAACGACAATTCAGGTGAATTTTGTGCCAAGACCAAGTGGCACCAAAATTCACCTGAATTGTTGTTATTAAAATTTTTACCATTAACCTACCATCACAGCCATTTCTTGGCCGCCACCTTGGATTCCTCATTTTTTTTTCACCATAGCCTTTTTGAGGGCCGCACTTTTTTTTTTACAGCTTGGCTATTTGAATTAGATAGATTACTGATAGTGTGATCACCAGAAAATTGAAGTGGTTTGGGTGAATATTAATACTTTAAGCAAGAAGACCATGAAGTACAATAAAACACCACCTATGCTTGTGTGTATGAAAAATACAGCACTAGATGAGGTGTTTCTCAAGGCAAATACAGCACTCAGTTTTACCTTGTGTTGTATTAGCCTCTTGATACACCCCTCATGCTGTATTATCTTTACACATGTGCAGCAGTAACTATAATAAATTGCTTTTTTTGTTTTATTGTACTCACTGCACTATGGGGTAGCTCACCCATCATTGGTTCATGGCACTTTGATTCTGGGCAATTGTTTATTGCATATATTTCTTCTCTATCGTCAGGCCTACAGGACATAACTGTATCATTTGAAAGGTTACCTACTAACATGTAGTTACACTGAGGATACTAAGAAGGTTTTGTGGAAGCTGACTGATGCTCACTTGTTTGAGAAGATACATGTCTACTCCTTGAGGGTATGTCTTATGCTAGGAAAAGGGATTGTATATACCAACAGGTGAGAGGACACACCCCCTCACCTGTTGCTATAGGCTACGATGAGAGCCAAGCAACAGGAGGGAACCAAGCAGAATGGAAGGGTGATGTAAACCAGAAAACCATCTGAACTAGGACACTATATCAGGGACATTGATTTATGATAAAATTATATGTATGCATGTATATTGCAACACTCCACAGGCATGTCATTTTGTGCATTCGCAGGTGGCAAGCCATACAAGTACACAGCCAAGCTGCCCACAACTGGACAAATGTGTAGTGGTGTCAGAACATCATCCCCCTTAGTATCCTTGTGTACAGTCACAATGCCACATGACTCATGGAGATTATGGCAGCAGTGTGCAGTGAAGCAGGCTTGCCAGTTGAGCCATCAAAGACTATTGACCCAGCAACAGACCATAACATTTCTGGGCACCATATTGGTGTGCCACTTTTGCAACAATTCTTTGAGTGTTGTCAGGAAGCCTTATCACTCCTTCCAGAGAATCTAATTTTATGTGCAGAAAGTGCAAGCTGCTATCCCTAGCATGTACAGTGTAAGGCATTATGGGTAGGAAGGTCTTTCTTAAAAAGGTTCATTGATGAGTCCACCGAGGCGAAAAGTTTATCAGACTCAATGAGGAGAGCCAAGAGTGGTGGTATCGGACTGGAATGGGGTTTCTAAGCTTTCGACACTCAATAAACAATGACCAGCAGCAGTCATCCCCTCAGATGCCTCCGGCACATGGGGATGCGGTGCAGTTTTAAGGAAAGGAATGGTTCCAGTTATGCAAGATTAACACAATCGCACATCACATCACAGTGAAGGAGCTTACACCTGTAGTGGTGGCAGCAGCAATATGAGGCAGAAATGGATAGGCTAATCCATTGTGATCAAATCCGACAATATACACTCTGTCGCTTTGCCGCCTTGCTAGTGAGCAAAGGGACAGTTCACAGCACGATAAGAGTGCATATATTATCCACACAAAAACAGCCAAATTGTGAAAAAATGGTACGACCTTAAAAAGCCTGGGTGAAAAAAGTTGTGAAATCAAAGGTGGTGGCCAAGAAATGACTGCAATGATGTTAGTGCTAATAAACACAGCCATTATTACTTTTTTTAGCATTAACACCATTGCAGCCATTTCTTGGCCACCACCTTTGATTTCACAACTTTTCCACCCAGGTTTTTTAAGGCCGCATTATTTTTTCATAGCTTGGCTGTTTTTGTGTGTGGATTTCACTTCTTTTGTACTTTATAAGGCCCCAAAACCAGCCTATGGCTGACTTTGGGGTTTGTTTTTACTCACATTTCTTCTTTTCTATGCAGACACAATGATGATTTTTGAAGATAGACTTATAAATGTATTGCATTGCATGATATAATTAGAGCTGAGCGATAGTGGCGATCAATTGATTATCGTGATAGCTATTAATAATTGTGATCTTAATAGTATAGTATCGTGCCATCGCAATTACTTATTCATATCTGTGCTTGGTCAAAAATATGGATAACAAAAGCAAACACGATAACATTGTAGTTCAGAAAACTGTAAAAGACTAGTAGCTTCAACATGGACAACACAGATAACAACTGCAATACTGACACATAATTTCTAGTGGAGTATTAGAAAAGTAGATGTGTGGTGTGTACGTAATTGGAGTATTCATGTGTTGTATATGTGAAGTGGAGTGTCTTTAATAAATGCTAGTAACTATCGTGATACTATCATTATTGTGATATAAAAGTTACTATCAGATCATGATAGTGATAGTTGTACTATCGCTCAGCTCTAGATTTAATTCAATATTTGATTATATTATTGTAATACTCTAAGAGTGCACATTTTTTTGAGGACTTCTAATAGAACATACATAGAATGTTCTAGAACAATCTAGTACTTCTATTGGTAGATCTATGAAATTACAAACATTTGATTATAAGCCTAGAAATTACATTTATAAAGCAGAAATTAAGTGAGCTTATCAGCCAAGGTAGCAGTGGTTCAGTGGTTAAGGATGCAGGTGTTAGGCATGGAGGTCCCTGGTTCGAACTCCGGTAAGGCTTTTTTGACATTTTTTGTACACCTTTTTTACCCGTGGTGATTAGAGCATCTCAATCCTGAGATTTTGCACTTGTTTGGTTTTTGCTTTATAACTTCGTCGCTATAACTCTATTGCTATTCAAACTATCAAAAGGCACTGCTATGATGATCAGCCTATCTACACACCAATTTCCTATACTCAGTTTACCCTGTAGCTGTGACAGAAGTTTGATCTTTTTTTTTACGTGAATAAATGCTCATAACTCCTTGGATATTCCTCAGATTCACAGCAAACTTGGTACGTGAATCCACCGTTACATGCTCTTCATTTGTGCCAATGATCAAGGCAATCGAGTTAAACATTTGTGTTTTATAGCAATTTTCGCAAAGTGTGCGAAAATAAATTGAAGCCCCCCCCCCCCCCGTATGGCAAAAGAAGAAAAAAAACGAAGAAATTAAAACAAAACTTCTTTGAACACCCATATCTCGCAAATAGCTGTTGCGAATTTAATCAAATTTGCTGTGGGCCTACCCTACCTGGCAGACAGCTATAATGCAAAAAAATGGTGTGCTTTGGAGAAGGGGCCATGGAGCTATGCATGCATGAAAAAGCTGTTTTCTTTCAATATACTCACGGAGTGGTGTGCCGGCTTTCTTGGCCGCATGATGCACTACCGTGTGTCTTGATCGGTGCATCAACTGTAAATATCAATAGAGACTTCCTGAATGAAGAATGGATGGCATAGCTAAGCTAACTCAGGTGCAAAAAGGAATTTGGTCATTATAACAGGACTGCAACTATATGTTAGAGCATAATAACAGTTTCAAAGTATGAACTAAACTCTTGATTCTAATTATGCAATGCAAATATAATATCTATTCCAGGGTTGTTTGGTGGAACTTCAATCACTTTGGGGGAGAAATTCTTTAGGTGGTATCAGGTACTCAGTCCTGATCTGGAGGGAAATAAGGTCTCAGTACATAGCTAGATAGAGAACCAGTCAAGCAATTTATCGGCACGTGACCAGAATTAGCTCACATGATACACAAATAAGTTGCAAAGCACTGAAAGTGCCGTGACATCCAATGAAAATTCCTCCTCTTGCCAAACTCTTCTTTATCAGGTTCATTGATAATCACTTACAAGGTAGGGTCAGAGTTTGGGGTAATAAGTTACTCTTGCAACTAAAATTTAACTAGTTACATTCCTTGTAACTGGTAAGTAGGATAACTGTCCAAAAAGTAACTAAGTCACAATGGTTACATAGAATTTAGTAATCATGCTTTAAAAGCCAGACCACTCTTCAAATTTTTTTACCATACGTGCTACAGCCATTTTACAAGGACACATTTTTTGTACTGTTCAACTACTTTACAGTAACGAGTATCTAGTACTAAGGGGTAGGGCTAGCTATCAACTCACAGGAGGCTGTGCCATATCTCACTGTTAAAAGTCAAGAAACCACTACACCAGCTACATGTAAAATGAGGATAGTTTGGGTGTTGGTCTGAAATTATCATAGATCCCAAAATGAGAATATCATAATCACATCTGCAAATGACAGCAGTGATCATTTTTTGGATCCTCAGGAATTTTATTTAGTCAAACATCAAATGTGATCATTCTATTAGAGTAAATGAGCATTTTATTAGAATGTTAGCGTGTTCTATTAGGCAATACGAAATGTCACGATAATCGTACATTGCATTAATTGTGGTGATATGATACTACAATAGTACAATGCCTATATTGTGATATGAATATGTAATTTACACATGTGATAAAGAAACCCGTAGTCCCCAAGTAGTTACAGTAGTTGATCTATTACATTGGTAACATTTTGCTATAATTCCTCTGTGATGGATCATGTTTGTACAGCTATGCTAGAACAGCTATTACCCTGAACACACACACACACACACACACACACACACTGTTTGAAGCAGCACTAATGGCATGAATGTCATAGCAACAATAAAGTGTAATGAGAAACCTCACAATTCAAGGTGGATGCCACAATGTGGACACATAGCTCTAGTTGTGTTGTCACATATGAAAAGCACTAGACAATAGCAACACGTTAGCACAGGCCGATTTGTTGGGAACACGTCAAATGGAACTTCTTTTAGTCCAATTTCTTGAGGGTTAAGCTCACGGGTTTGATAACAGTGGTGTTTGCTTGCATGTGCAAATTCCAATGTATCACCATCTGTATTGGTACTAGGCTCTGGGAAGCATTTTATGCTATTTAATATAACTTTCACAAAATTTATCTCAACATAATATTATCTAATAAAGGAAATACCTGTGGTTGAGAGTGGTAATCGTTGGATTTATTATTATTATTTTTTTATGATATCAAAACTGAGGTAGTTTATCAGCAAGCAAAAATGTGCATGAGCACTGCACAGGTGGATTAATATGTTTGAAGAATTTCTAGTCTGTACAACTATTTTACACTGCAGATACAACAAAGGAGTATGGTACATAATGCCACTAGTGCTCTGTAGCAGCAATTTGGAATACTACGATGATGTCCGAATAATTATTAGGAACAACATGCAAGGTGGATGTGGGAAGCCTTTTGCTGCACTGTCAAAACAAAACAGGCTGAAAACATCCTGTAAGTTTTACTATAAATGTAGCACAGTGCAGTGTACAGTTGTACTAGCTACTTCAAGTAAGGATGGAGAACTGTCTTATCCTACTGTTGCTGCCGTTATTCACTACTGCTTTAGCTTACAATGAAGAAAGTTCACTTGGTATAAGTAAGGATAACCCTGCTGCCTCTTGTCATGAGATATACCAACGAAATCCTACTAGTAGGGGAAGTGTTGGACAATACTGGATAAAAACTAGTGAAGGATTGTTTGAGGTCACGTGTAACATGAAGCTAAAGTGTGGTGGTATTGAAGGAGGATGGATGCAAGTCGTTGATGTAGACATGAATCGAGATGATAGTTGTCCAGGAACATGGTACAAGATCACCACTCCCAGGAGACTGTGTTTAGGGTATGCAAGTGGGTGTGTTTCTGCACATTTCTATATGAAGGGAGTCAGATATGAACACATTTGTGGACAAGCCAAAGCTTATCAAAAGGGAACAATCGATGGATATGAACCAAGAATACAATCCATTGATGGTGCATATGTTGAAGGCATTTCCATCACTTTAGGATCACCACGTAAACATGTGTGGACCTATGCTGCCGGTTTAAGTGATGACTATGACTATCCAAATTGGAACTGTCCATGTGCCACTCATCCTGGTCCCCCTCCACCTGCCTTTGTAGGAAACCACTATTACTGTGAGTCTGGAGATGTGGGAACATACAAGTCTCCTCTGTACTACCTACAAGACCCTTTATGGGATGGTGCTGGCTGTGGCACTGGTAATGGATGCTGTGCTCAAATTGGAATGCCGTGGTTCTATAGGAAACTACCAGTGTGTGTGGATGATGACTTTGAAGTTCGTATCTGTAAGAGTAATGATCACAACAACGAAGATGTTGCTGTTGAAAAAGTAGAATTATATGTCATGTGAGAAATTTGTGCGACTATTTTTTTGGGCTCATCTGAAAATGACAATTGTGGGACATATGTGGTTGTGTACACTTTAGAAATAACATGCTTCTTGTTAACAACTGGTTTATGTTATATATGTACCAATAGTAATATCTGGTTTGATACTTATTATTGCTCGTGTCAGACACACAAACACAACACGCACAGTTCTTTAAAAACATTAGCCCAGTTTATGAGAACATGGCTGGTTAAGAAACTTTGTAAAAAAAGACATATATTTTAAAGGCAGTAAACTGAAGGTGGGATGAAAAGTATGGACTAGAAAATTTCACATAGAAACAGGAATTCAACCTGGAAGGTTGTAACTTGCCTCAATCATTGATCTCAACATGTACTACAATAATAATGTAATTGGTAAAACAAACTTTACACACTAATGCTCATGAAGTTCTATCACGTGAGTGTGTGCATGCGTGTGCATGTGAGGCAGCATAGCCAGGTGGCTAGAGCATCAGCCTGGTAATTAAAGGTTTGATACCCAGTTATGACAATTTGGTGTTGTTGTTGTTTCCTTGAACAAGAAACTTTACTTGCATTGCTCCAGTCTACCTAGCTAAATACTGGGGACCTGGTGTCAACTAGGGAAGCAGCCATATTTGGTGTTAACTGGGGAAGCAAATGTCTAACTGTCCTTTTCTTATTTAGCAGTGTTGGGATTGTTGTAGAACTCTGGGTTTCACAAGCTCTCTCCGTGAGACCTGAACAGTCCTCCTGCAGGCTCAGAAGGATTTGCTTGCACAAGGCTCAAGTGCCTGGGTGGTGTACAGGCATCCCAGTGTGGTTTGCTGGGTGACAGTAGCTGTGTTTCGATCATAGGCTTTGCTTTTGTGTATGTGCACATGCGCCTGGCTTGTAATATGTACCGGGTTCTCTACCATACATGTATTGTAGCTGATACGCATGCATGCACATACAATTGCTAACCTTAATCGCTCCATCATCACTACTGCTACAATACATACGAGTATCTGGTCTGTAGTATACCTGTTGTGGTAAGGAAGGATGACTAGTGTGTACTGTCATGTGAGGACAACTTACTGAAGCGATCTCTCTTGTGTGTTGGTCACGTGCATTGGCTGACACAAAACACTAAACTGTGTTGACATCATATAACCTCACTGGATTGGATGAACAGATTATCAGTACATGACAATGATGACATACAGGTCATACACAGTCACTACAAGCATGCACCCTAATAGTACAATAGTGTATAACAAGCATACAAAATGACTACACTACTTTGGAACCTTGAAATCCATTCATTGTATTCACACTACACATAGTACAATATATTAATAAGCAGATACACACATGAAAATATAAACATGCATGCATGCCTATATATATGCGTGCATACACACAAACACAGACTATACATTTAGTATTAGCTACATACTTACATGTTTGATGGTCAGTACCAACCAGCATGTAATCTCCTGATGGGTGGAACGCCAAACATCTACACACTGCCACCTCCTGGACATAATAATACAAGGTAGTAAGTAAATACTCCAATAGAACAGTCGCTTCATATCCACAACACATACAGTGTAAAGACCCATTATAACAGTTGGCCATACCTGTATGACTCTTTTGATGTTGATCTTTGAGTAGTCAAAGAACTTGATAGTACAGTTACTACTGGCAGAGACCAACACTGATATTTTGGGATGGAACTCCAACGCTCTAACTTGCTACAGTAGAGGAACAACGCATCCATGGTAAGTTACAGTATGGAAGTACTGTACTAAACAAGACTAATGTACAGTTGCTGCAGTGCAAACTTTTGCTTGTATTTTCCTTTTGGCTTGCACACTTACATAATATGTCAATAACAAAGAAAAAAACATTTGTTTACTTATTTCTCTGAAATACCTGAGTGAGAAGGAATCTGTTAAAACTTTATACTGCATTATAACACATGTGCGATATCTAAAAACTCTGCTGTACTGGAATGCACAGTCGTACACACAAGACACACAGACACACCAACACACATGCAGACTCACATCAATATGATCATACAATGTCCTCAGTATGGGATTATTATCCAGTGATGAGTAGCTACCAGACTTCTTTGTGGGAATCTTGTCAGCATCATAAATCTGAAAGAATAGAATATACAGCCACCATGTTAAGCAGTATATCAGGGTCACAAGAACAAGCACTGTAATAAAACTTGTAAGTACTGAAACACTAACAGATTTGTTAGAAACATTTTTAGTTGCAGTACAAACAGGCCAAACTCAACAACACACCTTTATTGTGGTGTCAGCTGATCCAGCTGCTGCTAGCTGTCCATCCCAACTGAATGCACCAGCCAACACTGGAGCCTTATGTGATGTGATGAACAGTGACTCATACTGTACCACTGATGGACTGTTCACTGCTTCTGTAAGGAAATAATATTGATAATGTAACAACAATAGTAGGAAGCCTACAACAGGAGTTTGGTAATCAGTGTAAGCATGTGTGTGGTGCATGTTTGTGTGCATACATATGGGATAGCAGCATCTGGTTCTCTCTCTTGCAGCATAAAGACACAATAGTACACTCCATTGCAACCTACCATCACTCTCATATTCCAAGTCCATCATTCCTTGGGTAGAGTACGGGTCACTGGTGGTAGTTGTGTCATCTTTACCTTAACAACGGTAATGTAATGTAAGATCCATACACAAAACCTAATGCAAAAAGTAGTCTGGCGGCGCCCGCCCCTTCACATAGAGTAAGGGTATGGTCACTCTAGCATTCAAAATTTGTAGTGTGTTATTGAAAACAGGTAACACCAATCAGATTGTGTTGTTGGTAATTACTACATATTTGTGACATTTGTTTTGGAGTAATCATAGATACTGTAGAGTTACGTAATGCGTAAAAGAGTTTGTCACAAAGTTTTGCGATATGATTGAGGCTGCTTGTAGTCACCAATAGGATGATCTTGAAGAACAAAAGATGGAGGTAGTGAAAGAGCCTTGTAGTTAGAATTGATGTACTCATTAAGCTGCGTAATCAATATGGAAAGAATCTAGGTTATGTTAGCAACCTTTCATTAATCTCTCTCGCGAACCACTTACTTTGTAGTCATGCCATTCTTGATGTCATTATTGTGACATCATTGTTTAATTACAATCCATTGTTACAACTCCGTAATGCTAGAGTGACCAGACCCTTCCTCTTCATGCAAAGGGACGGGCACTGCCAGACTATGCAAAAAGTTGCTTCATGCAATACCATGACTTGGTGAGCTTACCATCATTCTCCTTGTGCAGTCCCAGATCCACTAAGTGACTTAGTCTGGAGGAAGGTGCGGTTGGTGGGTATGTTGCTATGTGTTTAGCTACTGCTTGAGCTGTTAGCTCATACTTTAATTGGCTATAGCAAATTACAACAGCTATAGCTGTGTTCAGTAACCAAAATATTAGAATACAGGAACTCACCTAACAATCATACGATAAAGAGCCTCTCTTTATTTGACGGTTCTATGAGCTCCAGAGTGTTTAGAGCCTCCCTTACCTCTACCAGACATTGCTGCTCACGAATATAAGTTTTCCGGTTACTATCGTAATTCTGATTCTAAATAGTGCCACCTTTTCCGTCTTGTGATGTCGAGTAAAAAAAGTGAAAAGGAGAGGAAGGATAAAATATTTAAGGAGCTTTCTGCGGTGATTAAGTATGTCTTATCGTAATTACGTCATTTGATACTATTAGCCGGTATGATATTTTGTAGATACAAGAAGCTCATGCAAGGGGGTGTCACTCAGGCTCTTGCTGTAGGTAGATCTGCGACCGCGGTCAAACTCTAAGTCAACGGTCAAGGCCACTAAATAGCTCTTACAGTGGGTCAACGGTCAAGACGATACGGAAGGTTCGAAACCCACAATCGAAAACTATACGTAGCTATTATTAAGTTTACGGGATTATATGTAACTCACAAGAAAGTAAGGATCTCTAAGATGTTTTAAAGCTCCAACATGCATTTCGCCGTAATTATAATGATTTTTTTCTCCCAGCTGCTGGTAGCACGCACTAAGAAAATATTATACTAGGTTACAAGAGCAGGTGCGTATAGGAAAATAGAGAAATAAGTGTAGGTCAAAAGTTCGACAAGAAATGCTCAAGTCACAGGTCAAAGACGATAAACGCTGCAAGTCAAGGGTCAAGGTGAAATTTACCCCGGTCAAGACTTTGACCGCGGTCGCAGATCTACCTACAGCGTGAGCCGACGTGACACCCCCTTGTCATGTGTTCTCCAAGGAGATTGAAAGGTAATATTAACTGCGTAGTGTGTTGTACCGCAGTACATTTTGTTGGGCTATGGATACCCATGGCTCCTTTAGTCTATGACGTACAATCCTGTGCATAATTTGTGCTGTTGAAGAATGCAGTGCAAGGGGGTGTCACTCCAATATACACTGTACTACGATCTGCGACTGCGGTCAAAGCTAAAGGTCAATGAACAAGGCCGATTTTTCCCGAAGAACAACGGTCAAACTGTTTTCCCAGCACGGTCAAAGCTTCGCGAGTAAGTAGTGCACGAAAATATAGCGAAAATAAATGGAACCAGGTCCATGGTCAAGACAAAAATTCGATGAAAGTCAGCGGTCAAAATCGAAAATCGATATTGACCGCGGTCGCAGATCGTAGTACAGTGCTTATTGGAGTGACACCCCCTTGCAGTGGCTGGTTTAGGTACAACATTTATCCACAAATCTGGCACATACAGTGTTGCTTTTGTAAATAATACATGCTGTACAAATTGTGAATAGATGGATGACTAATTTGAAGACTTGTTCACTGTGTTGCTGAATACCGTACAACAGGAAATTTTTGACGAAAGAAAACAAATTTGATGAATCAGTTAAATACTTCAACAAATTTTAATTAGTCAAACGTCCATAAGTATATGGTTTCTTGATTTTCATCAGTATTTAATTCATCAATAGTGATGAAGTGTGGATTTGTCTAATTTTCCTTTCATACAATAATACAAATTTGTATTAAGTACAAAAGGTTACATATGCCAACATCACCTACCGTGTATATATGTGGTATCCTTCCAACCTTTCTCTGTATGTGTGATAGATGTAGGTACTATGATAGTGAACATAGTGGGTGGACTAATAATTCATGTTAAAATTTCAGCAATGACCAATCTGCTAGATATTTCTGTGATGTACTGGAGGCAGTCTTCCTTCATGGGTTGAAGAATCCAAAGGTGTATGCACGTCTTGTGATTCACTACTGTGTGCTAAAGTTGGTCATGCCTGTGTGTTATCTAAGCAAAGGAACACTGTGTGGCTCTAACCACTTTATATCTAGATTTTGTTTATTCTTCTGCAGTCATTATGGCCATGTTTGGCCCTGCTGATTCCAGAGAACATCAAATTAGTCTTAAGTGCACTGAGGAATTCTCAATCTGATATTTGGAAGTGCAGGGTGTGTGTAGTGTAGTGAGTGCGTGTAGTGTAGTGAGTGCGTGTAGTGTAGTGAGTGTGCGTAGTGTAGTGAGTGTGCGTAGTGTAGTGAGTGTGTGTGTGTGTGTGTGTGTGTGTGTGTGTGTGTGTGTGTGTGTGTGTGTGTGTGTGTGTGTGTGTGTGTGTTTGTACATGCATTTGGTATGTGCGTGTGCATATGTGTTGGTGTGATACACTCTACGCCCTTCCCATTGCATACATATTATAGTAGGTTCGCGTTGAGCTGAATTCTGGGTTGTTGATTAAGAAGCCATACAAGATCAAAGGCTTTAAACATGATGTTCATGACGCATTTATTTGTAAGCCCATGTTATGGGTGCGCACTTAATTGTTGAGAATGTGGCGTCCAGTGCACCGTCAGCGAGTGCGGAGTGAAACCCTCTTGGAAAGAAGTTAAACAGCCAAACGAAGTATCTACTTATGAAACTATGGGAGTACTTTAAGCAAGAAGTGAAGAAATGCAAAATTTCTATCGGCATCACGGAGAGAATCTCGAAGGCCACCGGTATTGTATGTAATGCCTTCTTTGCTGGGTTATGGCATACATTACGCCACGCAGGGATTTCAAGGACATCCATTGTAAGAGTTAAAATGGAGCACCACAAGAAAGGCGGTTTATCTATGCCAAGAAAAAGGTACAAAAAACACTTTGCACAAGCCCGCTCAATTGTAATTGTCAGGTACAAATGTTCACGAGTCCATGTTGATGCAGACAATTTTGACCGAGATGCCATCAGACAAGATCCATTGATTGTACGGAAGGAAGGAAATCTATCGCTCTCAAAGATTTTGGTAAGTTAAATTTTGAACCCTGGAACTTTGTCATGTACTCCGTCTTAGGCCAAACTTAAGAATGATGGTGTTTTCTCTGGAATAGAACATAGCTTTAAAGAGTGTTGAGTGATATGGGATTTAAGTACAAGACGATTAATGACAAGAGGTTAGCGTTGAAACTGTTTGTGCTTTAATGTCACTACACGTATATGCAGGGTATGCTATGAGCAGCCCTGCATAGTCCATCAGCATCATAAATATTAAAGACGAACGAAGTGCAACAGAACTGAAGGAAGACCAGTTGTGTATTTGGATGAGACTTGGGTAATGAAGAACTTCTAGAGCAATTCCTCACCCAAATCAGCAGTGATAGTGAAGATGGCAATGGTGGTATTAATGAATCTTCCACTAGCAGCAACGGGTCCAAGTCTTCTTCTGGGCTTACTTCATCTGATGTAAGATTGTTTGATATTTGCAGCATTGGTAATTACAACTTGATTTTGTTTCCCAGGAGTCATCAGGTAGCTGGGGTTAAACTCTGTGAAGTGTAAGTGTGTGCACTTTAATAAAAAATATCATTGCTTTATTGTGCTAGCAGAAGTTGAACATACCATCCCTTGTATATTTAATCAGTGCAGGAGTGTTTGGAAGTCACTACAGGTACTATCAACCCAAATTCATACAAACAGTATTATTTCATTTGTTGAAACTTTTAGAGTTTTTTGGGAATGTAATTTCAAAAACAAAATGCTGGCTGGAAAAACTGTGTACATGTGTGGCGAAGTGATGAGAAAAGGATTAAAATGACAAATTGACTAAATGGGAACAGAAGACAATAGGCAGCTGTGTGGTGAATGTGAAGTAAAGTACATGTTGTTTGGCTCACTTGCAGGAACACCAATGCTGCATAACAGATTTTGAGCTGTTATAATTTGGTTTTTTCTCTTTTGAGGCTGAAGAAGTTTTTCCCTGAATATAAGCAGGCCATTTATCTTCTAAATACAGTGCAACAGTGGCCCCAGCTCTTCTACTTATGCAACTCTGTTTTACACACACAAAAACTGTTTTATTTTTCTTGTAAAAGTGTATTACAGCCTCTTACATAACGGATGGTGAAATCATGCTTGTTGAGGGCGGGGGTGTGTGATGTCTGGCTTCGCCACAAACATGTGTCAACATGAACATCAAAGGGCCGTGCTTTAGAGGCTTCCCCATTGAAAATGTAGGGCGAAACTTTACAGTGTCATAACTGGAGTGTCTTGCATTCGAATGAAGCGCTTTTAATATATTTTTAGTGGATCGAGAAGCGCTACATGTCGAGCAATACCGGAGGCCCATGCGATGTAGCAATCGTAAGTTATTAATCGTTTTTGAGGATTCAGCTCAACTCGAACGTACTATAGGCTAATGTCATTTATGTACATGTGATCAATGCCATGTGTTTGTACCTCACAGGCATGGCTCAGGTTAGCTTTGGTGAAGGGAAGACTACTTGAATTTTTTGAAACACTCCAGAAACACACAACAACTCTACAGTAAATCACTTTTTTTCATGAAGTGCTTCCTTCAATTTATAATGCATCACTGTTGTGAGACCACAACTACTGGTATATACAGTCAGGAGTGCATCAAATGCTATGGACAAGGGAGCATGCAACTTCGTACACTATCAATACTATGGGTGAAATTCAAACATGGCGTCCAGTGTTAAATTGGTTATATCATTCTTACGTGTAACAGGGATACACTGAATGGGCTGCTACTCCATCATCTTGTGTGAAGGTAGTAAAACTGCTTCGATAGAAAGGTTGTCGAGTCGAAGGTTAAGCTTGGAATAATCGAGTGGAGTAATTTTGCATGATTATCGACTGTAGAAAGACTGTCCTGCTAAGCCTGTGCAACTATTCCTTCGTTGTGCCATTGAACTTCATTTCCATAGCTTCGCTTTGTCGCAGCAGAAATGTGATGTACTTGAGCATGCACCTCCACATAATATCCTAATTAAGAAATTTAAAAAGTTACTTATTATAGTACACAGCAGCCATGTTTGAATTTCGCTGTTTACGGAGTTACATGTTCCCTTGTCCATAGGATTCGATGCGCTCCTGATACAGTAGAGAGTCAAATCATTGGATTATATTAAAATTGTGAACAAAAGGACAAGCATCATCAGATCCAACTAGTGTTTTAATAATTGTTAATTTAAAAATGAGGTAGGGATCTATGCAATAAAAGTACAGTGGAACCTCAGACCCCACTTATCCGGATTCTCGGTTAACCGAAATACGGAAATGACTGCTCTATTAGAGTAGTGACTGTTCTATTAGGGTAGTTGATAATACTGAAATTTAAAAAAATGTTCTTTAAGGGGTCATCCATTATTTTTAGCCTTTATGCAAGAGTACAAAGAGTACGCTAGGGGGGAGGGGGTTAAATCACACCTACACTTATAAAATGATGAATAATCATCGTGTATATACTGTACATAGTATCAACATTTATACAGTATGCTTTGTGAAGGAGGGAGGGGGTTAGAAAAAAGAATACTCTTTGTACGCTTACATAAAGACTGAAAATTATGGATGGTCCCTAAGCTATTTTAAGGCTGTTTCTACGCAGTTTCAGAGATATGGACTTTTCAGACTTATGGACCACCCCTGGTCCCAAGGGGTTCGGATAACTGAGGTTCCAGTGTAGTGAAACAAGAGATGAATGATGGTATTACAGCATAGCACAGTGGGAATGTCCCTACTTTGGCATTGAGCAAAATAAGTGTTATAGCTAACGTGGGACTTTCCCACTGAGCTATGCTGTAATACCATCATTCATCTCTTCAAGAGTATGTAATAGAAACTGTGAGTGTCGAATGATGTATTAGCCTGTGATTAATGATTGCGTAAAGTAACACGGATATTTCAGTAATTGTTTGGTTACGCGAAATGGTAATTTGAAATGCGTACATAGCAATGGGTCTTTGTTTGCCAGTTTTCTGTGTTATTCAACCAAGTATTCAACAGTTATTGCACAAAGAAAGTGTAGTAAGGACCCAAGATAACTCCAGCTCGCTAAAACAAAGGTTGCACAAACGAGCGTGTTGCTATGCCTTCAGGGATCGCTTGGTAGTGCCAGAACTTTACCAATTCCCTTTAACACTATCATGTTTTCGTTTGGTTTAGTGGTCGAAATGGGCTAAATACAGCAACCCTTAATGAAAATGAACAATTACTGAAGTATCTGTGTTACTTTACACAATCATTAATCACGGGATAATACACCCGTTTGATACTCTTGGTTTCTATTATATACACTTGATCTCTTGTTTCACTACTTTTATTGCATAGATCCCTACTTCATTATTAAATTAACAATTTTTAAAATACTAGTTTGTTTAGTTTTTTGCTGCTAGCTACAATGTAACTTGTGACTGTTCTAATAGAATATGATACATGACTGTTGTATTAAGAGTGACTGTTGTATTAGAATATGTCTCGAGTCAACCAAGAGGTGTACAGTTAGCTTGACTAAGGGGTGAGGTCATCTTGTTTACTGTTACGTAGTAAACAGCTAGATTGTTAAAAGTTGTGATCCCTGTGCTCTATTGCTATTAGTCCACCTAGAACTTTAATTGGTGGGTGTAGTCACGAACCTATTGCGAACAGGATCCCAATTACGAACTTGCAGATATCTAGCTAGTATAGTGCCAGGACTGAAGCGCTTCTGAAATCCAGCTCTAAAATAATTCTGTGGCATCTATATATGTTGCTGAAAGAAAGTGTTGATACGGAAAATTAACGCCTCGATATGGTTTCGTTGGATGAAGAAGAAGACAAGCAGCCTGATTGAGGATAAAAGACAAGACGCATAGGGCCTACACTTGTCAGAACCCCAAAAGGCACATCCCACTGGTGAGTTTGTTATTGTGGCATAAAATGGTGGCCGTGCGCTGCTTTGTTTGGCCTCTAGCCTTGTGACTGTGGTGAGGCAGGCAGTGAGACTAAAATTTGAGTTTTAGTAATTTTTAAAAATTATATTTCTGGCCACCTGTAAGTGTTTTGTTATATGTGACCGGATCTGCGAAAACCCGACATAATGGTGCATTTTTCAAATTCTTTATTATTGAATATTTATAATCTACTTAGCCGAGTGCATGCTCTGCCCAAGTTTCAGCCTTGTATGCCAACAACTTTTGGAATTACAGCCCTACAAAGTAGCAGCAACAGAAAGATCGATTTGTACAGCAAGTATTGTGAAAATAAATTACAGGTGCTTACAAAAACGACTGTAACTTACAAACGCAATACAATACAGAGTTGCAACTTGCACCATCCTGTTTGCCATGAATAGGGGAGTCCGTGACATGGTGAGTTTTTCTCCTACCACCTTTCTTCACTACATACAGAGATAAAATCAGTGAAGAAAATCGATCGCGTATGACCGCTTTGACACGGCGTAAACAAATGCCCATAACTCATGTATCCTTTAGGCTACTGCTACGAAACAAAGATTTTCAAACTCCTCTTGAGTGGGCGAATAAGATGGTACCCATGTTTTTATCATTGCACCCTTTCTTCATAAAAAACATAGCGTTTAAAAATTTTACGAATTTTTTTTCATTTACGCAAAGATTTTACGCATTGCAATCAATAGCTTATACTGAAAATTTAGGCTTGCGCCATTATGTCGGGTTTTCACAGATCCGGTCACATATTTATTGCTGTTTTATACATTGTATGGACTGAAGTCTGTTCGCATTCACCTGACCCCTTGTTTCTTGTTAATAATTCTTGTTACAAGGGCCAGCTGCTCAAACACTGTGAAGCCCTTCAAATGCCAGAACTGTTTATCAAAAATGCGCTTTGATATGGGCAAGAACAAGTGAGTTATGAGGCTTTAAAAATATCCCATACATTTAGTATGGGCGATTCATGTGTGCAAACATGTTTACAACATGAAAACATGCTTGTTCCAGTACAAAACCATTGGGAGTGAACACATGTTCACCTCTTTGATATTATTATATGTCGTGTAAAATGTCTCTAGGGTGATTTTTAAAGGCGGAATTTTGGGTGGCGCATGAAATTTTCTAGGCAATCCCTACTTAAAACGGTACTACTGTACTATTTGATACTGTTTTTATATAGACAAGCCCAATCACTAAAGTCAAGGGAAGTAAATTTGGTTGAATAAATCAATTTATGTGTTGAAATACTATTTTCAAATTTTCAGTGGTATCACCTAGATTATCATTTTTATAATGCGTATATAAATGTAACAGACCTGATTCTGTGGGTCTGTTACATTTATATATAGTATTATTACTTACATTTATATGTAGTATTATTACCATTTGTATTTCTGTGGTCTTATCATAGTATCAAGACACACGGTAGTGTGTCGTGCGGCCCAAGAATCCGGCGCGTAACACCCGTGAGTATATTGACAGGAAGAAAGAAAACGCAATTTTCGCACCTCCATAGCTCTGTGCTTCCTTGATGAAACAAGACGATTTTTGCTGTGGACATTCCCTCCAACTGCAGCACTCCACATTCCAAATTTGAGCGAAATCGCTTCGCGCGTTCCCGAGATATGCGACTTCAAAAATTGGCTCAGTTTCTTCGTTTTTTTTCTTCTTATTTTTCTTTTTCTTGTCGCACACTTACAAAAATTGCTGTAAAACTCGAACGCCATATCCGATTGCCTTGAAATTTGGCACACAGAAGGGGATATAAAGGCGCATCTCGGTACCAACTTTGGCTGGAATATGATAAACAGGAAAATAGTTATGAGCGATTATTCACGAAAATTAACACCAATATGTTGTCACGCCTACAGGGTAAACCGCGTATGGGAAGAAGCTGAAAATCGGTGGGTGAATAGGTTAACTATTGAACCTCAAACCTTTTGTGGTTTGAAAGAAATCGAGCTAAAAAACAGGAAGATACAATGAAAAAACCAACAGTGTGTAACAATTATGCAATCGAGATTAGCTAATAAAAATAACGACTGCTTGCCACGCCTACCAGATAAACCGCTTCGGGTAATGCTTAGAAAATCGTTGTACAGATGGAGTAATCATCTTAGAAAGGCTCATCAATGGTGTAGAAGAATCAGACTTAAAGCCACGGAGTTATAACGCGAAATCCAACTTGGTGCAGCAAGTGCGAGATCGAGATACTCTAATAGAGCAGTCATCCTAATAGAGCAGTCACCCTGAAGAGAATTCAAGAGATCAGCTAGAAACAAGAAACCTGTATAGAGATCAGCTACACACAAGTTACCCTGTAGAGAGATCAGCTAGAAGAAGTTACCTTGTAGGGAGTTCATGCAACTATGGAAATGGATAGTTCAGCTAGAAAAAATCACCTTGTATAGAGTTCAGCTACAAAGAAACCACCATGTAGAGAGTTCAGCTACAAACAAATCGTCCTGTGGAGAGATCAATAGAAGAAGTTACCTTGCAGAGAGTTCAGCTACAAAGAAACCATCATGTAGAGAGTTCAGCTACAAACAAATCTCCCTGTAGAGATATTAGCTAGAAGAAGTTACCTTGTAGAGAGTTCAGCTACAAAGAAACCATCATGTAGAGAGTTCAGCTGCAAACAAATCTCCCTGTAGAGAGATCAGCTAGAAGAAGTTACCTTGTAGAGAGTTCAGCTTCAAACAAATCACCCTGTAGAAAGATCAGCTAGAAGAGGTCACCTTGTAGAGAGTTCAGTTACAAAGAAACCACCATGTAGAGAGCTCAGCTACAAACTAGTGACTTTGTAGAGACATCAGCTAGAAGAAGTTACCTTGTAGAGAGTTCAGCTACAAACAAATCACCCTGTAGAGAGATCAGCTAGAAGAAATTACTTTGGTGAGAGTTCAGCTACAAAGAAACCACCACGTAGAGAGTTCAGCTGCAAAGAAATCACCCTGTATAAAATTCTGCCACAAGTAAATTGCCCTGTAGAAAGATCAGTTAGAAGAAGTTACCTTGTAGATAGTTCAGCTACAAACAGATCTCCCTGTAGAGAGATCAGCTGGAAGAAATTACCTTGTAGAGAGTTCAGCTACAAAGAAACCACCATGTAGAGAGTTCAGCTGCAAAGAAATCACCCTATAGAAAATGCAGCCACAAACAAATTGCCCTGTAGAAAGATCAGTTAGAAGAAGTTACCTTTTAGAGAGTTCAGCTACAAAGAAACCACCCTGTAGAGAGATCAGCTAGAAGAAGTTACCTTGTAGATCGTTCAGCTAAAAACAAATCACCCTGTAGAGAGATCAGCTAGTCTAAGAAGAAGTTATCTTGTAGAGAGTTCAACTACAAAGAAACCACCCTGTAGAGAGATCAGCTAGAAGAAGTTACCTTGTAGATCGTTCAGCTACAAACAAATCACCCTGTAGAGAGATCAGCTAGAAGAAGTTACCTTGTAGAGAGTTCAGCTACAAAGAAACCACCATGTAGAGAGTTCAGCTGCAAAGAAATCACCCTGTATAAAATTCTGCCACAAACCAATTGCCCTGTAGAAAGATCAGTTAGAAGAAGTTACCTTGTAGAGAGTTCAGCTACAAAGAAACCATTTTGTAAAGAGCTCAGCTGCAAACAAATCACCTGTACAGAATTCAGCTATGAACAAATCACCCTGTAGAGAGATCAGCTAGAAGAAGTTACCTTGTAGATAGTTCAGCTACAAACAAATCTCCCTGTAGAGAGATCAGCTAGAAAAAATTACCTTGTAGAGAGTTCAGCTACAAAGAAACCATCATTTAGAAAGTTCAGCTTCAAACAAATCATCCTGTAGAGAGATCAGCTAGAAGAAATTACCTTGTAGAGAGTTCAGCTACAAAGAAACCATCATTTAGAAAGTTCAGCTTCAAACAAATCATCCTGTAGAGAGATCAGCTAGAAGAAATTACCTTGTAGAGAGTTCAGCTACAAAGAAACCATCATTTAGAAAGTTCAGCTTCAAACAAATCACCTGTAGAGAGTTCAGCTACAAACAAATCTCCCTGTAGAGAGATCAGCTAGAAGAAGTTACCTTGTAGATAGTTCAGCTGCAAACAAATCTCCCTGTAGAGAGATCAGCTAGAAGAAATTACCTTGTAGAGAGTTCAGCTACAAAGAAACCATCATTTAGAAAGTTCAGCTTCAAACAAATCTCCCTGTAGAGAGATCAGCTAGAAGAAGTTACCTTGTAGAGAGTGAAGCTACAAGCAAATCATCCTATTGAAAGATCAGCTAGAAGAAGTCACCTTGTAGAAATTTCAGTTACAAAGAAACCACCATGTAGAGAGTTCAGCTACAAACTAGCCACCTTGTAGAGACATCAGCTAGAAAAGTTACCTTGTAGAGAGTTCAGCTACAAACAAATCTCCCTGTAGAGAGATCAGCTGGAAGAAATTACCTTGTAGAGAGTTCAGCTACAAAGTAACCATTCTGTAAAGAGCTCAGCTGCAAACAGATCACCTGTACAGAATTCAGCTACAAACAAATCACCCTGTAGAGAGATCAGCTAGAAGATATTACCATGTAGATAGTTCAGCTACAAACAAATCACCCTGTAGAAAGATCAGTTAGAAGAAGTTACCTTTTAGAGAGTTCAGCTACAAAGAAACCATTCTGTAAAGAGCTCAGCTGCAAACAAATCACCTGTACAGAATTCAGCTACAAACAAATCACCTGTAGAGAGTTCAGCTACAAACAAATCTCCCTGTAGAGAGATCAGCTAGAAGAAGTTACCTTGTAGAGAGTGAAGCTACAAACAAATCACCCTATTGAAAGATCAGCTAGAAGAAGTCACCTTGTAGAAAGTTCAGTTACAAAAAGAAACCACCATGTAGAGAGTTCAGCTACAAACTAGTCACCTTGTAGAGACATCAGCTAGAAAGGTTACCTTGTAGAGAGTTCAGCTACTAAGAAACCATTCTGTAAAGAGCTCAGCTGCAAACAAATCACCTGTACAGAATTCAGCTACAAACAAATCACCCTGTAGAGAGATCAGCTAGAAGAAATTACCTTGTAGATAGTTCAGCTACAAACAAATCACCCTGTAGAAAGATCAGTTAGAAGAAGTTACTTTGTAGAGAGTTCAGCTACAAAGAAACCGTAAAGAGCTCAGCTACAAACAAATCACCTGTACAGAATTCAGCTACAAACAAATCACCCTGTAGAGAGATCAGCTAGAAGAAGTTACCTTGTAGATAGTTCAGCTATACAAACAAATCACCCTGTAGAGAGATCAGCTAGAAGAAATTACCTTGTAGAGAGTTCAGCTACAAAGAAACCATCATGTAGAGAGTTCAGCTGCAAAGAAATCACCACTGCCCAAATTTCAAGGCAATAGCTCTTTCCAATCTGAAGTTATCAATTGTCAAAGTTGGCAAATTGGATGTGTGGAAGGCCCCCTTTCGCAAATCCGGTCACATATGTATTATATGTGACCGGATTTACGAAAAAGGGTCTTCCACACACATCCAATTCTATGAACTTGAATGACCATACCTTTGTGCTCAAAGAAGATACTAATCTGAAATTTTGTTCATGCATTAACCTATGTTGTTACTCATCACTGTCCAAATTTCAAGGCAATGCTATTTTCCTATCTGACATTATGAACTGCCAAAGTTCGTAAATTGGATGTGTGTGGAAGACCCCTTTTCGCAAATCCGGTCACATATATATAATTTGTACATTTACTGATAAAATATTTAAAGTGCATCTACTTCATCTTTTCTTCTTCCTGTAGTAAAGAAAAAAACATAAGTTAAAAAATTCCCAAAGCTGGCCATAGGCCGGCTTTGGGGTATACAAATACAAAAAGAAATGAAATCTAATCCAAAACAGCCAAGCTGTAAAAAAAGTGTGCGGCCCTCAGAAATGCTATGGTGAAAAAAGATGTGAAATCCAAGGTGGCGGCCAAGAAATGGCTGTGATGGTAGGTTAATGGTAAAAATTTTAATAACGACAATTCAGGTGAATTTTTGTGCCGCTTCACAAAATTTACCTGAATTGTCATTATTAAAATTTTTACCATTAACCTACCATCACAGCCATTTCTTGGCCGCCACCTTGGATTTCACATCTTTTTTCACCATAGCCTTTCTGAGGGCCGCACACTTTTTTTACAGCTTGGCTGTTTTGGATTAGATTATTGTTATCTCTAGGACACATTATTCTATTGAGGCATTCCTGAGGGATCCAGAGTTGTGTGAAGTAGTCCTGCAACTATTGAAGGGCGTGGCTGGCTTCTAGTTCCAGTATGACTATATCAGTGCCTTGTTGAATACATGGCAGCCATCTTCCCTGGAGTTAGCCGGCATGTCTAGTAAGGATATTCTATATGTACCACATGTGGTTTATCCCTCATATTAATATGCATTAACCAAATTCTCTCAGTTACAAGACACTTTTAGTTGTTATTGTTTACTGGAGTAGTGGACTGTTGTCTTTTCTAGTCATGTACTCAAAATTTGGCCATCTCTCATTAATTCTCTTGAGGAACTTAGCCCTTTTGGCTGTTGATTTCCAACAGCTGTGGCTTCTACTAGCTACCTAGCCAGAAAATTTTATGGTGTTCCCAAGAGCCCTCCCTTCTTCTCCATAAACTGTCTTTCTTTTTCTCAGCTTCATGAGTTAGGAGTGCATCAAATTCTATGGAGAAGGTAGCAATCAGAGCAGTACAACTTCGTAAACTACTGACATTATGGACAACATTCAAACATGGCATCTTATGTTAGCGACATATACATCTTTCTTACATGCAACAGGGATGGGTGCTACTTTATTGTCATGTGTATGGGTAGCAAAGCAGCTTCAATAGGAAGACAGTTGAGTCAAAGGAACAGTCAAACGGAGTAATTTTGCATCGCTAGCAAGTGTAGAAATGCTGTCCTGCTATGCCTACGTTATTCTTCTGTCATGCAATTCAACTTCGTTTTCATAGCATTGCTTTGTCAGGCTGTTAACATAAAGAACTTTTGGCACAATCATTAATAAGAAATGTTACTTTTTATAGTACACAACAGCCATGTTTGAATTTCTCTGTTTATGGGTACATTCCTGGTTATCTATAGTAGCAAAGGAGTGGGCTAGTGATGCATTGATAGATTTTACGAAATAAAATTCACTTACAGTGGAACCTTAGTTATCCGGACCCCACTTATCTGGATTCTCGGTCAACCGAACTACGGAAATGACTGCTCTATTAGAGTAGTGATTGTTCTATTAGGGTGGTTGATATTGCTAAAATTTAAAAAAATGTTTTTAATGCTATTTTAAGGTTATTCATACACAGTTTCAGAGATACAGACTTTTCAGACTTATGGATCACCCCTGGTCCCAAGGGGTTCGGATAACTGAGGTTCCACTGTAATGGGTTTATACCGATGTCCAATCTGATGTTTATGTTCACCAAACTTTCACACATGTTTTGTAAAAAGTTAAACCTTTATTTTTTGTCTTGTGATAACATCAGGATCAGGTAAATTAATTGGTTAAACAATGTGCTAATAATTTTTGATATCGATATTGCTGAAATTTGGCTGATACACTGATTTCCGATTATTTAGTGATTAATTGTTGTATCACTAGAGTAGACAGCCAAAGTTTCAGCCTTTACGTCCATCAAGATAAAATTCTCCATGTGCACAAGGAAAAAGACCATTCCAACAAAGAAATGACAATGGTACACTTTATTTCTACAGCATCATAAATAAACATCCTATTTCTATAGCATTGTAAATAAGCACCCATAACTCTAGTTTTACTGTATGAACATGAAACTTACTCTTCATGAACAGGTGAATCCTCTTCATGAACAGGTGAATCCTCTTCATGAACAGGTGAATCCTCTTCATGAACAGGTGAATCCAATGGTGTATATGTTTATTGATCTGAGCTTTGTTTTACTGTTTCACTGCATACCAAAGTGGTTAATACCTGCGTAAAATTTTTATGTGGCATGTGTATTTTACCCAGTTAATTTCAATATGCTTTTATAGCAAAACAGAATTTTGTGAAAATGATGGATTTATGATCAGCCAGTCACATATTGAACTATTGGTGAATTTGCTAATGTATGTGTGTGTTCTGTTAGTGTAAAGACTGCAAGGCATTGTTCCACAAGAAATGTAGACCATCTGCTGGTTGTCCAAAGTGTAAGAGACTTGAGAAGAGAAAACATTTATTTGATGACAGTAGTTTAGTTGGTACACACACATAATAATAATATTCCTATTGTAATTTGATGATGAGAAAACACAGGCAAAGTTGATGTATCAATATGTAATTTATTCTAATTCTATTACACCAACACAGAGTAAAATACAATGTGCAATACTGTACTACAAGCTACAGTAGTAGTTGTGTAGCTATAGCAAGTGATTAAATGTGCAATACTGAAAGTATGTAGTGTGTATGTTCAATCTATAGGGTCTACAGTGAAAAAAAAACTTGTTGTTTTAAGAGCTAACAAAATGACCGGATTTGACAAAACCAGGCTTCCACACACATCCAGATGTGTGACTTTGAAGGACCATAACTCAATGTAGGAGTAAGCTATCATATTCAAATTTTTACCTGTTATTACATAATGCAATGTAAGAATTTTGTGAAAATTGTAGGTCAATAGGATACTGAGTGATCACGTTACAAGTGATTAAAGTCGAAGAATTGGATGTGTGTGGAAGCCTGGTTTTGTCAAATCCGGTCACAAGTATATGTACGTAAGTAGTAAATCACAGTCAGATAGTGATGGTATTCAACTAATCAATGACTTGTCTCATTGTTGGTCTCTTGTTGGGATCAACACTGCCCACAAGCAGGATGGATAAGGTTAGGAAGCGAATCACCAAATGAATAATCAAGGAAAGCAAAATTGAAGTAGCAACATCCTGACTGGGGATGGAAGGAAACACGTCAAGGCCCCCACTAAAGGACATACGTAAGCAGATGAGAACACAATTCCTGGGAGCTAAACAAGACCCCAAGAAGACTGGTAATGAAGGGTACAAAATGAGGACACCTTGACTGAATAGACCTCAACAGAACATCAATACTTCTAGTTGGCATCTCTCTGGTTAATTAACATTTCAATCAGCAGTACCCCATAACTGTAGATATCTATCTTTACTGTTTGCTGAGGAGCAGACTCTCTGGGGCAGCATAGCTATATGATAGCACCAGGTCTAATGGTTTGTGCAATGTGGGCAAAACTGAGCAGAGCCAAGATCAGATAGTTTAGCTATCCATACATTATCATCAGCTTTCAGTAGTACATTAGGAGCACCGACATCACGATGAATAAGGGGTGTGGCTGAATACTGTGCAAGTAGAGTTTGTCAACTAAGGCATCAGTGACATTTTTCGTTTTCAATACGTAGTTCTTGCTCAACTGTCTGCATAGCTGTGCACTTTTTTGTTTTTCTGTTATGTGGTCTTTGATGCTGTCATGTCCTTTTAGATCTGTTATAATTTCTTGCAACTGTTGGTGGAACAGTTTATCTCATTGTTGTGACTGGTTTTTTTGGTATTCTAGTTGAGTTTACAGACTTTCTACTTGGGCCTGTAGTTCTTGGGGATGTTGTTTATTATGTTTCTTCTAAATTTTCAGCAAACTCTGTTATCACTTCACACAAATGGAAAGGTATGTCTATGGAATGGATTAAGAAGACCACATTCATAACATTGAATGGATAGTGGAAAGGAACTTGGCATTGTATATATTTACACCCTAAAATTCAGCAGTCCCTAATTATTGCTCTCCACATCAGGACATGTGCACATATGTGTGTGAGTTACAGTGTAATCATACAGTACAGTCATGCCTAACCTGCCAAGCTGTTGTGAAGAAAAAGCGAGACTGGTTTTTGGGTGATGTTAAAAGCACAAACTTTTATAATCCCTTCCAAGCACTATATACTATACAATATCAAGCCCAAACGTGCCTTCAGAGAAATGACCACTCTATGTTACTATCTGCCTCTCCCTATTTACATGTATGGCTGGTTTCAAGGTTGCTCTCACATGTTAATTGACAACCCACGCACTTTAATTTATGTATTGAATGTATACATGTGCATTTTTATGATAGTTGTATGACATAACTATACTAATTGACAGTGTTTATATGTAATTCTCTGGCAGTACCAAATAAATCACAGAGTAATGGGTGATATTGTAGGTAGTTACTCCATGGTCATCTTCCTGCAAAAATGTTTTTTTTGAGGTGATATACCTAGGATTTTGGTCTTTAGGTATTGTATTGTTGGTCTTTAGGTATCGTATTGTTTTGAAATAATGTATATCCAAACACATAGTCCAAGTAAAATGCAAAAATATAATAAAATTAATTATGTTGATATATACATGAAGTCACACAGCAAAATTGAGAAGATAAGTGTGACAACAGAATGGTGTGCATACAAAGCGTATTATGATGTATATTAGGGCTTGTACTAATGCAGTTGAGACACAACAGGATCAGCTATATAACTGGGTTTGCAGTTGCCATATGAAAGATACTTGTGTCATGATTCATGTTTCACAGATTCCTAATGATTGAGAAGCCACACTAGAAATAGAAACTTATTGTTGAAATGCAGATGTGGTTCTATATAGAGAATTTGCTGAATGGTTTCCATTCCATGCAGCTGCTTTACCCATGCAAGGCCATAGTCATGTTCATCCTTACTGATACAGTGGTAGCGGCTCCTGTCTGAGACATGGTAATCTTAGTTATAGCCTATATAAATTATAGTCTAGCTAGCTAAGGCCACTCCAAATAAATTCTCTGTTTCCCGTCCTAGACTCAGGCACATTTGCATGCGGGCGGGCGGGCGGTCCATTTCCATTATTTCATTATAAGATTGGCAGCTTTTCAAACTACTATTTTCCTGGCACTGCCAAAAAGGCTGTATAAAAGCATGCATAAGCTTGTTCCTTCCTTTGTAAGTTGCAAAAATAACACAAACGTGAAGTTTGTGCAGACTTGATTGTACTGCTGACACGTGAGCTAACAGTGCTTCAAGATAGCTTTTACAGAGCCTATCAGTATGCAAGAATAACCGGAAAATAATGGAAGAATACGGAATAATGAAATAATTATTTAGAGCCAGATGCGGGCAGTGGACGGGAAACAGAGAATTTATTTGGAGTGGCCTAACTGTGAGTAGTTTTACAATTGAATCTAGGGATGCGATTGGTATGTGTGGGAATCAGGAATTGTGCTAGCATTTTGAGGTGATTATAAAGCTTTAACAGTAGGAAAATCTGTAGATTGCACAATTTCGTTAAAAAATCGAGATACTCTAATAGAGCAGTCAGAAACTCTAATAGAACAGTCACTGAATATTATTTACTCTAATAAAGCAGTCACATTGAAATGAAATACTCAAATACAGCATCCAACTAAAGAGTTCAAGACCATTCGAAGCTTAAACATCAATGAAAATGGTCTGATACAACAATAAACTGGCATTATCCAGAGTTTGGAAAGAGGGGGGGGGGGGGCACCTTGCTGAAAAAAAGTTGAAGAGCAAAAAAAAAAGGTCACAACAATAATAGCTAGTTATCCTTTACCAAATATATTCTATCACGTATGTTATGTAAAATAAAATCCTTATTTATAGCTTCATAGGTAAGCTGCACTGCCTCATGAACATTGTGACTGCTTTATTATGCACCTATCAATGTTATCCCCCACCTCCCCCCTCCCGGGCGTAGTGGGGGAAATGGTGGGGATTTGACTTTTTGAAAAATCAAATTCTCCACCCACTGGGGAACAACTAGTGGTCAAATCTCCATGTAGTATCGCTGGAATAAACTTTGGGAAACAGATCAATTCTTATAGCCCGCAAGCTAAAGCAAACGCCTAAAATTTCGAACGGTCAAATGCCCCACTAGTGGGGCAAAATTTCTGATCAAATCGGCGAAAATCCCCCACTAATCCCTTAGTAAGCCCGGGAGGGGGGTAGTGGGGCTTAACATTGATAGGTGCATTAGAGTAATTGACTGCTCTATTAGAGTATCTCGATCTTGTATGCAATTTCTTGAGGGGGGGCATTTGCCCCAAATGCCCCATCCTGTATCCGCCATTGTTATCAGCCAATTATGGTGGCATAATTTTGGGAATAATGGGCAATTCTCAAGAGCATAATAGGAGCACTGCTCAAAAGCATAATGCTCAAATTTTGGAGCACAATAGCCTCATGCCTAATTGAATCTTATTACTTACATAAGGTGATTAAAAGTCTTAAACTTTAGATAATGTACAGTAGACCCTCAGTTCGTTCATCCAAAATTGGAAATGACTGTTTTATTAGGTATTTTGAGTACAAGTGTATGTTCTATTAGAGTATTTGAATTTTGAATATACAAAATTACAAATATATGAATGGATTCAGTCTGAACTGTTCACTTATCTGAACACTTTTACCATTGCCCGAGGCACATTGGGGTTCAGAGTTTATTGCACTGAGAAGCAATTGTTTGGGTGATTTTTTTGCAGGCTTTCATAAGCACTTTTTCCACAAGTCCTTAGTGGGATAGCAGTTTTGATGGCAAGAGATCAAGAGAAAATTCTGGATTCCAGACAGTCATTGTGGCTCCTTATGTGCATGCCTATAGACTGCAGGGGCTCAAGTTACTGGGTCTACATTTTTTTCTGCATTCAGTAGTAGGCACCAGCCTATTCAGTAGGGTTTTTGACATGATGATCTTGACTTTCTGTATGTACAGACTGTAGTATGTATATACTTCTCACAACTATAGTTGATGAAACACATTTTTGGTGTAGTTGTAGCTAGTCACAATTTCAGTGAACATGCACTTAAATAATGAGAATGTACATGCATGCGTGAGGGACTATACACTACAGCCATGCATGAGTGTCAGGTCAGTGCATACACTCCTTTTAAACACATGCTCCAATCACTTTAAATATTGATAGTTTGGTAGCTTTTATCACAACATGCATTATTGATAATTCAGTTGTTACTGTTAGATGTTTACACCATGGCAGTGTGTATCCTGAAAGAAGTTGATGCATAATAATGCTTTTTAGGTTGTGTCTACATTCTCTTGATTGTTAGTTAAGCACGAGTCTCAGTGTTTGAACATAATGTACTCATTGTACTGTAGTATAAAGTATTTAATTGCAAATTGTAACAGAATACCATGCTTAACAGTTCACACAGTTAGTTTTATAACTATTTATTATTCAACTTCAACACATAAGAGCGTATATAGGAACTACAACAGTGAGAGAAAGCTCTTCTTATATATATATATGTCAACATAATCATAACCTACAGTTAATGAGTACATACTAAAAAATCTTCTCTCTACAGTACTAAAAATAGAGCTAATTACTCTCACATGAATACAATAAACCACATGCAATAATTACATATTCAAATGCCCCATGGTTCTCCTTTCACTCTATACAGCACAGTTAACTACACAGCATGCAGGAGTGAGGTATCATGAAACATGATGTCACTAGATACGTATATCTAGTGCACATGCATGTAAAACCTTGCAGCTGAATCCCAATAGCAATCAGGTAGTATCACATATGTATCTTGGCAACATATACAGTGATTTCCAAAGCCTAGAATGCAGGATTCCACATATCTGTGCAAAGATCAGAAGAGATTCAAAAAAGTTCTTACAACTATGTAATTGTTTTGTATCAATTTTATTAGTTTGCAACCTGGTATTCTATATAACTTTTATAAATTAACAGATAGTTGTTTTTTTTTGCAAAATCTGCAGAAATAGTATGAGTTTTAATTTCTAATTCAGCACTAATTAAATTAATGTGCATGCAGTTAGAAAGTACATAGCAAAGATAGTGGTGATTCACACACCAGTTGACTTTTGGCAGGTTTGTATAACCATACAATTTACAAACACATATAAAATACCGTACAGATAGAAGGATACACATTTTATTGGGATTTTTGGTCTCAATATGGCCTGTCAAACAACCACTAACATCAGAACAGGCCAAAACTAACTATAACTTTGCTAGCTACACAGTACATACACAGCTACTTAATAGTTAAAAATATAATACAATGATTGTATGTACAATGGATGAAAACAGTTAAATGTCTTCATGTAAAACTACAGTCTAGGTGCATACATGATTCGGTACACCAAGGCTTATGCTTATCTACAAAAATACAAACAAAATAAACTAACATGCAAACACTACACAACATAACACAGTCAGAGGATGATGGTGTCCAACCGATCAATGACTTGTCTCATTGGTGGTCTCTTGTTGGGATCAACATTAGTACAGCTGGACTTTGAACAGATCTCAACAGAACATCAATACTTTCAGTAGGTATCTTTCTGGCAATAAGCAGTACTCCGTAATTGTATACATCTATCTTCACTGTTTGTTGATGAGCAGAATCTCTGTGTGTAACTTCTGGGGCAGCATATATAATAGCACCAAAAGCAATGTAGGAAAATTGAGCAGAGCCAAGATCAGATAATATATCCATTACCATCAGCTTTCAGTAGTACATTGGGAGTGCTGACATCGTGATGAATAAGGGGGTGGGGCTGAATACTGTGCAAGTACAGCAGACCTTGAGCTACATCAATACTGATTGGATGAATATGATTGGGTGTGGCTCTTTGGGTCAAAGCATCTCTCAAATTAGTGTCCATTATTTCAGTGAGAATGATCAGGGACTGCTCCAATAAACTCTATTATTATTATTATTATTAAAGCTTTACAGCACAAGTGCTGAAGGTCTGTAGGACACCTGGTCCTACAGCCTGCTCAAAGACATTAGATACAAAGACATTAGTTACATAAAGTGTGTTTGAAAAGTTGCAGGAAGGAGAAAAGATCCATGACTGGACCTCGAACCTGCAGCCATCCGATTTATGCTCGAACGCTTACAGGAGTACCAGGTGGTCAGGATGTTATTTTCATGTAATTATATCCATAGGAATTCTAGAGAGTGACTCATTATTTCTAAGTATCCCAAGTAGAACCAAATGGACACTAGTTAATTTATTAAAGCTTTACAGCACAAGTGCTCTAGCAGATTATGATGACGACATCGTGCAGATATTCGAATTTCTTTTTCAAGCTACAATCAAATCATCCTGTAGAGAGATCAGCTGGTCACATTAACCCTGTAGAGAGTTCAGCTACTAAGAAATAACACTGTAGAGAGTTCAGCTATTAGCAAATCACCCTGTTGAGAAATCAGCTACAAACAAATCACCAGTAGAGAGTTCAGCTACAACCAAATCACCCTGTAGAGAGTTCAGCTACAATCAAATCAACCTTTTAGAGAGTTCAGCTACAAAGAAATAACACTGTAGAGAGTTTAGCTACAAACAAATAACTCTTTAGAGAGTTCAGCTACAACCAAATCATCCTGTAGAGAGATCAGCTAGATCAACCCTGTAGAGAGTTCAGCTACAAAGAAATAATACTGTAGAGAATTCAGCTACAAACAAGCTACCTTGTAGAGAAATTAGCTAGAAACAAGCCGCCATGTAGAGAGATCTCAGCTGGAAACAAGTCACCCTGTAGAGAGATCAATCACCCAGTAGAAAATTCAGCTACAACCAAATCACCCTGTAGAGAGTTCTGAATCAAATCATCCTGTAGAGAGTAGCTAGACAAATCAACCCTGTAGAGAGTTAAGCTACAAACAAATCACCCTGTAGAGAGTTCAACTACAACCAAATCATCCTGTAGAGAACCGCTAGACAAATTAACTCTGTAGAGAGTTTAGCTACAAAGAAATAACATTGTAGAGAGTTCAGCTCCAACCAAATCACCCTGTAGAGAGATCAGTTAGATAAAGTAACTATGTAGAGAGTTCAGCTACAAAGAAATAGCACTGTGAGATTTCAGCTACAAACAAGCTACCTTATAGAGAGTTCATATCACCCTGTAGAGGGATCAGCTAGAAACAAGTCACCCTGCAGAGAGTTCAGATACAAACAAATCACCCTGTTGAGAGATCAGCTACAAACAAATCACTTTGTAGAGAGTTCAGGTACAAACAAATCACCCTGTAGAGAGTTCAGCTACACCCTGTAGAGAAATCAGCTAGACAAAGTAACCCTGCATTCAGCTACAAAACAAGCCAGATCAGCTAGAAACAAGTCACCCTGTAGAGAGATCAGCTAGAAATAACTCACCTTGTACAGAGTTCAGCCACAAACTAAATCACCCTGTAGAGCGATCAGCTAGAATCAAATGACCCTGTAAAGAGATCAGCTACAAATAAGTGATTACTATAGAGAGATCAGCTGGTTACAATTCACCCTGTAGAGAGTTCAGCTACAAAAAATCATCAATTAAAGTTCAGCTACAAACAAATCACCCTGTAGAGAGTTTAGCTACAAAGAAACCAACCTGTATAGCTACAAACAAGCTTTCTTATAGAGAGATCGGCTAGAAACAAGTCACCCTGTAGAGAGATCAGCTAGAAACAACTCACCCTGTAGAGACAAACAAATCACCCTGTAGAGAGTCCAGCTACAAACAAGCTACCTTATGGAGAGATTAGTTAGAAACAAGTCGCTCTGTAGAGAGATCAGCTAGAAACAACTCACCCTGTAGTGAGTTCAGCTACAAAAACAAATAACCCTGTAAAGAGTTCAGCTACAAACAAATCACCTTGTAGAGAGATCAGCTAGAATCAAGTGACCCTATAGAGAGATCAGCTAGAAACAAGTGACCTTGTAGTAAGATTGTCTAGAAATAGGCTGGAGCCAATTATGCTTTGAAAATTGCCTATTATGCTTTTGAGCAGTGCTCAAAAATCCAGCTTATTATGCTCAAAATTATGCTCGAGAGCTGAATGTTTTATTAGAGTATATCTGCATTTCCTGACTGCTGTATTAGAGTGACTGCTCTATTAGAGTATCTTGATCTTATTTCTATAAAGTGTGAATAATCAGCCAAGAAATAGTAAAAATAATAATACTGCAAGGTTTTTGATATTAAATGCAGCAATAATGTGCAGTGTGTTCATGTTGTGCAGTATTTTTGGTGCACGCATTGCATGTTTTAATTAAAATTCTTGAAAATCATCCTATTATACTGGCATAATGCTTGATACTTTTGCTAACCTATTATGCTCGAAATTATGCTGACATAATTGGCACAAGCCTATCTAGAAACAAGTCACCCTGTTGAAAGATCAGCTAGAAACAACTTACCTTGTAGAGAGTTCAGCTATAAAAACAAATCACCCTGTAGAGAGTTCAGCTGCAAACAAATCACCCCGTAGAGAGATCAGCTAGAAACAATTGACCCTGTAGAGAGATCAGTTAGAAACAAGTCATCCTATAGAAAGATCAGCTAAACAAGTTACTGTATAGAGAGTTCAACTACAAACACCTAACCCTGTAGAGAGTTCAGCTAGAAACAAGACACTTGTAGACAGTTCAGTCACCTTGTAGAAAGTTTGGCTATCATCCGGTAGAGAGATCAGCTGCAAACCAGTTATCCTGCAGAGAATTTACATGTAATAAATGTATAATACAAAATTTGTATAATTACTGATAAAAGCAAAAATAGTTTAAGTATTAAAAAATCTGCTTTATCTCTTTTTCTTCTTTCTGTGATAAAGAAAAGAGACAGATTAAAAAAGCCCCCACTTTGGTGTGTACAAATACAAAAAGAAGTGATATCTAATCCAAAACAGCCAAGCTGTAAAAAGGCCCTCAAAAAAGCCATGGTGAAAACAGATGTGAAATCCAAGGTGGTGGCCAAGAAATGGATGTGATGGTAGGTCAATGGTAAAAATTTTAATGACAATTCAGTGCCAAGACCAAGTGGCACCAAATTCACCTGAATTTTTGTTATTAAAATTTTTACCATTAAACTACCATACAGCCATTCCTTCGCTACCACCTTGGATTTCATATCTTTTTTCATCATGGCCTTTTTCCATTAACCTACCATCACAGCTATTTCTTGGCCAACACCTTGGATTTCACATCTTTTTTCACCATGGCTTTTTTTGAGGGCCACACCCTTTTTTTGCAGCTTGGCTGCTTTGGATTAGATAATAATTTAATACAGCTATACAGTAAACATGCTACATACTCTATATTATGCTGTAATGCATATCGATTCAACTTTGAGGTATTGACTGTGCATATATCGGTTCATTAGAAAACCTGTATCAGAATTAGACAATAAATATCAGATGTAAATGTGGTATCGGTACAGCCCTATTAACCAATACTTGGTCCGAGCCCGACTTGATCATCATAACTCAAATTCTTCTATGCTTAATCTTAAGCAGACTTATTTCAGGAATACAAATGATGCCTATGTAACTATGCATACCTATTATTTAACACTGCTCCAGAAGAGGATGCTCCTTTTCCCTTAAGAAGCCTTCAAAAAATGGTTCGATCATGGGTTGTGTCTCCGTAGTTACAAAAGTTTTAGTTGTGGGTCTTGTTTTATTCAGATAACTAGCAGTACTTTCTAATATGGCTATTAGAGGCAATTCTTAATCAATGCATGGTTGCTTAATATATGGTTTCAAAATGGTAGTTGGTAAAATTTAGCTAGAGTTTACACTCATGACTTCGAAATTCATAGCTATCAACTCAGCTATTTAGCAAACTGTCTGATAAGGTAGCTATAGTGAGCCACTGTTGTATACAAATAGAATCTGTACCAAGTACCTTCTGATATGACCCCATATAGTTTTACAGAGGGCATGGCACCCGTGTGTTTAATACACATGCGATACTGGACTTGATGTGAATTACTTCATAAGTAAAAACACCTTAGAGCAGTAATAGAAGTAGTATCAAGACACACGGTAGTGTGTCGTGCGGCCCAAGAAGCCGGCGTGCCACACCGTGAGTATATATACAGGAAGAAAGAAAACGCAATTTTCACACCTATGTAGCTCAGTGATCCCTTATCCGATTGGAACCACATTTGCTACAAAAGTGCAGGCCAGGTAGGGGAGCCTACATTCCAAATTTGAAGAAAATCGCTCCAGCTGTTTCCGAGATACGAGCGGCCAAAGTTAGGGGTTTTTTTTTCTTCTACTTCTTTTCGCACACTTCGCAAAATCCACCATAAAACACGAATACGTGCTCCAATTGGGCTGAAATTTGGCACACTTAAAGGGCTCATTAAGGTGGATCTCAGTACCAACTTTGGTAGGAATCTGATGAACATTCACGGAGTTATGACCGCTTATTCGCGTAAAAAAGGTCGAAGGTCTGTCACGCCCACAGGGTATACCCCTTGAAGGAATGAGCTGCAAATTGCTAAGTAAATGGAGTAACCATCGTAGGAGTGCATTTTTGTGGTTTGAAAAGAAACGAGATAAAGGCAATCGAGATATGACACAAAACCCAACCTGTGTCACAATTATGCAATCGATTTTTATGAATAAAAAACTATTAGTTTTCACGCCTACCAGGCAAACCGCTTACAGCAATGAGTTGAAAATCGGTATGCAGCTGGAATAATTATCATAGAAAGTCCTTGCAGTGGTACAGAAGAATCGGATTACAAACCACTGAGTTATGATTCGAAAGCCAATTACGTGTAGCTAATGCGAGATCGAGATACTTTAATAATAATAAATACTTAGGTTTAAAGGAAGAAAATCCATCCCTCCTGGAGGAGACTGAGTGTGGCGCTCGACTAGACATCGGGTGGCCTGCAGTTCGAATCCTGGGATAGGAGGGATTTTTTCCTTTCTTTGGCCCTTTTCTGTTTCACCTTATTGTTAGCTAGGTCAAGTATTCTTCTTAAGTCTTCAGTTCCAGTTTGTTAGGTTAGGTAATCCAAAGACTGCAGCACATGTTGCTGTCAGACCTTCAGTGCTGGCCACTGTAAAGCTTTAATAATAATAATACTCTAATAGAATAGAACAGTCACTCTAATAGAGCATTCAGCTACCTTTATAACTTAGAATTATATTGCATTGCAAGTTATTCTATAGGAAGTTCAGCTACAAACAGTTAATCTTATAGACAATTTAGCTACAAGCAAGTCACCCTGTAGAGAGTTCAGCTACAAATATATATGCATCTAGTAAGGTGTCCTGGTTACTTGGTAACTGTTTATGGGGATTGAAATCCTAGTAAGCAGCTAATCAAATTTGACCTTGCTGTGGTCTTATGTATAATGGACATTTGTCAAACTAAAGAGACATGAGACGTAGGGATGGGCAGTATTGCATTTTTGAAGAACGGTACGGTATTAGGAAAAATACCTCGGTATCACTAACTACATTATAGCACTTATTATAAACACAGGTAAGTTATGATTTGCAGTTATACCTAAATTGTGCCATTAGTCTTTTAAAAGGAACAAATGAAACAACAATAATGTTGTGCTGCAAAGTAAGTTTTGAAGTATCCCAAAAAGTAAAACCACCCTGTGAATACTTCAACACACATAGCTCTGCGCTTGTTCAAAGCATAAACATGGTTGTATGGGACTTGACTTCATGTACGTATGGTCACCACTAAACCACCAACAATTAATTACATCAAATTCAGTATTTGGTATTTTTTGAAAACCACTTCAGTATCTGAAAAATACCTTTATTAACTACTAGACATGTATACTGTTGTTAAGAGAGAATACCTTACCTGTGTCATCAGAACAGATCAGTCCACCACAATCAGAAGTGCTCTACACAGAACGGTTGACACTAGAAGGAAACATCAACGGTACCATAAAAATCTCTCCATAGCCACAACAAGCCACCATCCATAGCTATACTCCTCATCAAATCATCCAGAGTCCTCAACTCCAGAAACTAACAGAACAAACTCTGTAGAATCTGATGCCAGCTTTAATGCTATGTTGAGGAGATACAGTGCAACAGTGACCAGGCCACAGTTTGATAATCGTACGAGATACTCTTATGTTTTTGGTGACCGGAAAATCCAATCATTGTCAGGAAGGTACCAGGTACTTCATTAATACACTAGTAAGTAGTAACCTTGTCTAATGTCTATATTTTATATTCTATAAAGGTATCTGACAGTTGCCTATGTGCAAACTTATGAGATTGTGTCAGAACTAGTCACATATGTACGCATACACACTGCGGGTTGGATAATTCTTTATTGTATCACTAATGTTGAAGGTTTCACTACTGTGTGGTTTCTTCTTTTCTAGAATCCAATGGATCTACATTCAGGCCTGCTGTTACCTCAGAAAAATAAAGCTATAAGGAAGGCCATCAAACATGTGAAAGTGTCCCCTTTGCTGTCAGAAAACATTTGTGTGTGAAATATGTCAGAGTCCAAGTTAGGGACCCGCCGATTATGCTCATAATTTTACCTATTATGCCATGCTGCACTGCTCAAAAATTTACCTATTATGCTTAAATTTATGCTCAATACTTACCCATTATGCTCAAATTATGCCCAATTATTTATGCCTCAGTTCTCATGCTCTGCTAATAATTTCCAATTTATGGATAAATAATAAGTGGCTGAAGCACAAAATTACTTGTCAAAATGCATACCACATTAAAGATCGATATACTCTAATAGAACAGTCAGCTATATGATTGTTCTATTAGAGATACTGACTGTTCTATTAGAGTATATCGATCTTTCTGTAATAGCTATTTCGATAAGAAGGAATTCATACTATTACATTCTACCTATTATGCTGGCATTATGCTCATAATTATGCCAGCATAATCGGCGGGTCCCTAGTCCAAGTGTGATTTATCCGTTTCAACTTGATGAGACCTTCCAGGTACTCATTATGAGTTCCTACAGTCAGATTCAGTGTATGTTAATATGTATATAACCGTCTATATCATTCTTATATGTAACAGGGATGGTGCTACTTTATTGTCTTGTGTAAAGTTGTAGATAAGCAGCTTCAATAGGAGACAGTTGAGTCAAAGGAAAAGCTCGGAATAGTCAAACAGAGTAATTTCGCGTCACTAGCGAGTGTAGAAATGCTTATGTTACCTTCCATTGTGCAAGTCAACTTCATTTCCATATCTTTGCTTTGTTGTGCTGGTTACGTGAAGAACTTGAGCATGCACTTTGGTATAGTGTCTTAATAAGGAATTTTAAAGCTAATTTTATACAGCCTTGTTTGAGTTTCGTTGTTTAGGCCCCTATTTGGTGATTATTAGTTTCTCATCCAGCCTTTCTAATTATTATGATGCGGGCGGGAGGGTATTACCATCAGTGGCGGATCCAGGGGGGTTTCATTGGTTTCCACGGAAACCCCCTTTGAAAAATGATTGCGTAACAATTAAATGTTTTAATTATCGCGGCGTGCGTCTCGATCGAGATACTGTAATTAGAGCAGTCACAGTAGCTACTAAAGTAGTGTGTAGGAAGTTTTTAATATATTTTATGTACTATTACTAGGCTGTGACCTTTTTTTTTTTTTTTTTTTTTTTTTTTTTTTTTTTTTGGTCTCACCTTACCAAACCAGACGATGTAGTGCAAACGTTTGCGTATCTCATGTCAATATATATCTCCACCTTCTAAACTGGAAACCCCCTTTATAAATTCCTAGATCCGCCACTGACCATTATGCCATTATTTTATAATATTAACACACTGATGTACAGACCTTGTCCAAATTGTCTTTCTTTCTTACTACAAACATTTTCTTCACCAGCTGATTCTACTTTTCGTGATCGCCAACTGTTTTTCGACAGTCAACTGAAAGCCTGCTTTGATGAAGTCGATAGAGCACGATTGCAACTGGCACTGCAGCAATTTACTATTGAAACAACAGTCGAGTTTCCGGCGATATATAGCGCATTGTAGCGTTCATCAACGAAAAAATTATAACACTTGGTATCACGTGTTCTTCTGAGCATTCACAGAGTAAATAATGGCTTACCATGCGGTAGCTTAAGAAGGATGGGAGATGCGGGCGGTGGATGAGAAACTAATAATCACCAAATAAGAGCCTTACAGACGTATTCGTAGTAACAAAGGATAGGACTAGTGATGCACCAATAGGAGATTTTCTACCAAATATCCAATATTAAAATTCACTTCTTGGTTTATACTGATATCCAATCTGATGTTTACATTTACCAAAATTTCATATATTTTGTAAAATTGCCATCTAAAAATTTTTTTTCTGGTATTGTTATGAAAACAGGGGTCAGTTTAAGTAATTGGCTCAATAATCTGCTAATAATTATTGCTGAAGTTTGACTGATACACTGATTTTCCCGATTAATTGGTGTATCACAGCCAAAGTTTTTAAGCCTTTTACGTATATTTGTCAAGTTAAGGTATAATGCTTTTCCTAAGGAAAAAGACCATTCCAACAAAGAAATGATGGTACACTTTATTTCTACAGCATCATTATTTCTATGGCATTGTAAAAAAGCACCCATCACTAACATGTCTTTTACTGTACAAACATTAAACTAAGATTTCTTACTCTTCATGAACAGGCAAACCCAATGGTGTATATGTTTATTTGAATACTAAAGTAATAAACATGTACATAAAAAAAAATTTTTTTTGGGGGGGGGGGGGGTGTATTTTTACTCAATATACTTTTATGCCAAAACAGAATGACAAGGTTATGATCAGCTGTCAGCTGGTCACATATTGAGCTATAGGTGATTTGTGACTGGATCTACGAAAACCGTTCTTATTGCCCAAGACAGGAAGTTTGATTTTTTCACACAAACACAAAGCTTAATGAATGCACTATCAAGTTTCACTGCCACAGTCGACCAGAGTAAAGTGGTCTGCTTTTGCTGGCTGCTTTTCTAGAGCACAGTGGCGAGCCGTACAAGTGGTCTGGGGTCGATGGAGCCCTGGCCAACCAGGAGATGGCTGTGTGTGGCTGTACAGCTCTGTGGTGTTGGACAATGACCTGTGCTGTAAATTTCCTTTCATTTTAGCCAGTTCTGAGCCCTGGATGGCCTATAACTTGGCCTAATTCATCCCAGCACATCTCTTTTCAATTTTTGAACACCATCTTTCCCGCCTTCCAGGGCACCCGCCTCCCACCCTTCTGGAGCTCACCTGATACAGACAACCTCGGTTTAAAAACTATCTAAAATGGCGGGAAACTTAGCTGTTGACTACTTCTTCAGTGGATGATCAGGAAGGTAAGAAATTGTTGTGAAACGTGTGAAAATTTGGTATGCGTAGCTACCACCATTGGCCAGCTACAACACACAGAATATTTAAAACCGACGTTTCTCGATACTTTTAAATGGGCGATAAGACCGGTTTTCCCAGAGACAGTCACATTTTACTAATGTGTATATGTGTGATTTTTCTCCCTGTAGTGTAAAGGCTGCAAGGCATTGTTTAGACAATCTGCTGGTTGTCCAAAGTGTAAGAGACTTGAGAAAACATTTATTTGATGATAATAGCTTAGTTGGTACACACACATAATAATATTCCTATTGTAATATAATGAGAAAACACAGGCAAAGTTGATCTAGCAATATAAAAATTAATTATAATTTATTCTAATTACTACCACAATAAAATACAATATGTACTGCAAGCTACAGTAGTGGTTGTGTAACAACTAAATATGCAAAACTAAAAATATGCAAGGTGCATGTTCAATCTATAGGGTCTAAAATGTATGTTTTAGCAACTACAATATTGTTCTTTAAGAGCTAACTAATAAAATGTAAGTTCACAGTTATTCACAGTCAGAGGATGATAATATCCAACTGATCAATGACTTGTCTTATTGTAGGTCTCTTGCTGGGATCAAAATTGGTACAGCTGGTAATGAGGGGTACAAAACGAGGCCACCTTGATCGAACAGACCTCAACAAGACATCAATACTTCCTTTAGGCATCTCTCTGGTTAACATCTCAATCAACAGTACCCCATAACTATAGATATCTATCTTTATTGTTTGTTGAGGAGCAGACTCCGTCTGTTTAACTTCTGGGGCAGCATATATGATTGCACCAGGACCAAGGGTTTGTGCAATGTGGGCAAACTGAGCAGAGCCAAGATCAGATAGTTTAGCTATCCATCCATTACCATCAGCTTTCAGTAGTACATTGGGAGCACTGACATCACAATGAATAAGGGGGTGTGGTTGAATACTGTGCAAGTAGAGCAGACCTTGAGCTACATCCATACTGATTGGATGAATGTGGTTGGGTGTGGCTCTTTTGTCAACTAAGGCATCTCGCAAGTTAGTGTCCATTATTTCAGTGAGAATGATGGCTGGATGATCAGGGACTGCTCCAATGAACTCTAGCAGATTACGATGACGACATTGAGCAGATATTCGAATTTCTCTCTCGAACTGATCTTTGTTGTAATGAGAAGCTATGCCTCTGTGGAGACACTTTGCAGCTACTCTACGTCCTCTATAAGTGGCTACAGTAACATAACCCCATCCTCCAGTTCCTAGGATGGTGTTACTGAGGTGTACTTCATCTCGTGACACTACCCAAAGTCGTTTTTCAAGTGTCTCCATTCTCTGGATAAGACCAGCAATGACAGTGTTCTCTAAATAGTGACATTTTTCTTTTTCAATACCTACTTCTTGCTCAACTTTCTGCAATTTTTCCTCTAGCTGTGCATTTTTTAGTTTCTCTGTGATGTGGTCTTTGACACTGTCATGTCCTTTTAGATCTGTTATAATTTCTTGCAACTGTTGGTGGAACAATTCATCTCGTTGTTGTAACTGGTCTTTTTGGTATTCTAATTGAATTTGTAGACTTTCTACTTGGGCTTGTAGTTCTTGGCTATGTTGCTTATATGTCCCTTCTAAATTTTCAGCAAAGTCAGTTATCATTTCACACAAATGGAAAGGTATGTCTGGAATGCATTAAGAAAAGACAAATGCGTAATGTTGAATAAAAATAAAAAGGATAGTGGAAACTAGGTACAATTGGTATTTACGCCCTAAAATTAAGTGGCCCCACATTAAACTATTCATTGTTCTCCACACCAAAACATATACCATATATGAGTTATAGTGTAATCATAGAGTACAGTTATGCCTAATCAATTCTGCCAAGCTAGTTCTTGCGAAGGAAATGTTGAGATGGGTTTTTTGTTTTTTGATGATATTAAAGAACAAATCTTTATGATTCCTATTACATGTATACAGTATCAAGCCTAAACATCTTCAGAGTGACAAGTTTCTATAGAATTTTCCAGTAACTAAACTGATGTGCATAACTTTACAGAGGCACAACGTAGTGGCTTTTGTTGCTCATTGGAACTTGTGTTTTGTGTGTGATTTTCAGGTTACCTGCCAGAATTTATTAGACAACATTATTCTATGATTGTAGTATATATGTCTGTAGTGTGTTTGTATGCATGTATATGTATCTAATCAAAAACAGTCAAGCTGTAAAAAAAGGAGTGCGACCCTTGGAAAGGCTATGGTGAAAAAAGATGTGAAATCCAAGGTGGCGGCCAAGAAATGGCTGTGATGGTAGGTTAATGGTAAAAATTTAATAACGACAATTCAGGTGAATTTGGTACCACTTGGTCAATTGGCACAAAATTCACTTGAATTGTTATTAAAATTTTTACCATTAACCTACCATCACAGCCATTTCTTGGCTGCCACCTTGGATTTCACATCTTTTTTCACCATAGCCTTTTCAAGGGCCGCACTCCTTTTTTTACAGCTTGGCTGTTTTTGATTAGATTTCACTTCTTTTTGTATTTGTATACCCCAAAGCCGGCCTATGGCCAGCTTTGGGACTTTTTAACCTATGTTTTTTTCTTTACCACAGGAAAAAGAAAAAGATGAAGCAGATCTTATAAATACTTTAACTCATTCTGATCTTATCAGTAAATGTACAAATTATATATATAATGCATATATTTATTACATGTCAATTAATCCCCACAGGATAATTTGCAGCTGATCTCTCTACTGGGTGACCTGAAATGTAGCTGAACTCTCTACAGGGTGATTTGCTTGTACGTAGATGAACTCTTTACAGGATTCTCTCTACAGGGTGACTTGACTCTAGCTGAACTCTCTGCAGGGTTATCTGTTTGTAGTTGAATTCTCTACAGGGTGATTTGTTTGCAGCTGAACTCTCTACAAGGTGGTTGCTTTGTAGCTGAACTCTCTAAAAGGTGACTTCTTCTAGCTGAACTCTCTACAGGGTGATCTTTTCATAGCTGAACTCTCTACAGGATGATTTGTTTGCAGCTGAACTCTCTACATGGTGGTTTATTTGTAACTGAACTCTTTACAGGGTGATTTGTTTGTAGCTGAACTCTCTACAGGGTGATCTGTTCGTAGCTGAACTCCCTACAAGGTAACTTCTTCTAGCTGATCTTTCTACAGGGCGATTTGTTTGTAGCTGAGTTCTCTACAGGGTGATTTGTTTGCAGCTGAACTCTCTACATGGTAGTTTCTTTGTAGCTGAACTCTCTACAATGCAGTGTGTGAAATAACGTCCGGACACCGGACAATTACATCATTTGGCAGGGCATAATTAACTTTGTCCGGAAAAATGTCCGACCATGGCAGAAAGGCAGGAAAAAGGAAGTAATAGAAGTGTTACAAGGAAGACGATGGAGAAATGGATTCGAGAGAATGATAAAACGTTAGACACCACCCTATGGCTGAAATTCATCATTGTTGCTGGGGACCGCGAGCACGTGTCAAAGCTAAAGTGCAGTATCTGTGGTCAGTTCCAAGAGCGGTTAATATCAATGCGGAACTATAACTCTGCCTTTGTGGAAGGAACAACTAATACCCGTGCTTCATCATTCAAGGAGCACGCCAGCACGGAAATGCATAAGCGCGCAATGATTTTATATAAGAAGGAGCACTCATCTAATGTTTGCGACTACGCTCCAATAGCAAGGGCCTTACTTCTACCATCAATGGATGAATTGACCAAAGCTAGACTGAAGCGAAAGTTTGAAATAGCTTACCTGATAGCAAAGGAGAAGATGTCATTTAAAAAGATGAAGACTCTTTGTGACCTAGAGGAAAGACACGGCATTGATATAGGAGGAAGCTATCGTAATGACCATGCTTGTGCAACGTTCGTTGAATTCATTGGTGCAGACCTGAGGCACTAGTTGAGGAAGGATATTAACAAGGCTAGATTTTTTAGTATCCAGGTAGACAGTAGCACAGACTGTGGAAATATTGATGAAGAATTGTTTATGGTATTGTTCTTTGATGGATTGTCAGAAGATGGAAAGGTAATTGTAAGAGACAAGTTTTTTGCTGTACGACAACTCCACCGTGGCACAGGGCAAGGCCTCTATGATTGTTTTAAACAAGCTATGGTTTATTTAGATATCCCACCTGCAGAATGGAAGCAGAAAATTATTGGCTTGGGGTGTGATGGTACTTCTGCAAATATAGGGAGTGGTGGACTGAAGGGCCACCTTGAAAGAGATATGCCATGGATTATAGTAAGCTGGTGTCTTGCACATAGATTAGAACTCTCCATCAAAGATGCGTTGAAGACCACATTCTTTGCAACAGTGGATGAGTTTCTGCTACAAATATATTATGTGTACGAAAAGTCTCCCAAGAAATGTGCTGGATTGAAAGAAATGGTGGAGGAGCTTAAACAATGTTTTGAAGATTGTGAATTGCCACACAAAGGAGGAGCAAGGCCTTTACGAGCTTGTGGCACCAGATTTGTGGCTCACAAGGTGGCTGCTTTATCACGAGTCATTGACAGGTTTGGTGCTTATCTTAGCCATTTGAAGTCACTGTCAGAAGATCGCGGTGTCAAATCAGTTGACAAACAGAAGTTGAAAGGTTACATTCTACGTTGGCGTAAATCCAAGGTCTTGCTTGGTTGTGCCTTCTTTCATGATCTGTTAAAGCCAGTGGGAATTGTTTGCAAAATTCTTCAAGAGGATGAGCTCTGTGTTGTTAGAACAGTTGAGGCCTTTGTAAAGACGAAGAGGTCACTGGATGAAATGAAATTGAAGTCTGTTGAAAATCTTCCTACAGTTAAGAAAGTCCTCACTCGAATTCAGTCAACAGATGTGGCAAGTATTGTGACTTATCAAGGTGTTAACTTGCATTACCACACTCAAGGCCTAGCATTCTTGAAGTCAAACTATCAAAGCTGGTTGGAAGCAGTTGACTCTTGTCTTGTTAGTCGATTGAAGGTGCAAGAGGAGCAGTTGCTTATTTTAACTCAAGCAGTAACGCTTTTGGCTACCCATGGGTGGGAGCGTGCCAGCACTCCTTCATTTGGTCATGCTTCACTGGAGGCAGTGTGTGACTGGTTTTCTATTCCTCTTGAGAAAGCTGGCATTGACATATCTTTGGTCAAAGAGGAATGGGACGACATGGTGGAATATGGCAAACAATACTTCAATTTAGTACAAGATGACTACAAGGTGGTGTGGTGGAAGGTTTTCAATTGTGTAGATGCCAAACGATGGAGCAATATTTTAGGAGTAGTGGAATTGTTGTTCTGTCTACCTTTGTCCAATGGACACCTTGAAAGGGTGTTTTCACAGCTTAAGTTCATAAAGAATGACCGTCGTATTAATCTTACTGAGAACAGGCTTGATCAACTGCTTCGGATTGATTGTTGTGGTCCACCAATTGATCAGTGGGATCCTTCAAATGCCATTTCAGAATGGTATAAGGACAGAACAAGGAGAGTTACTGCTTTTACCAGAGGAACAACATCAAGCAGGGCTGGGAGAGAATCAGATGAAAATGATGATGATAATGAAGAGTTTTCTTTAGCTGCATGGAAATCTTGGCTTCAGATAAGCAGCAGTGAAGAGTCTGGATCTGAATCAGGTGATGATTGTGAAACAGAGGACCGTGCATGATGTTGTTATACCGTGTTTGCTGTTATAGCTTATCTGTAACTCATGTGTAATCAGCGTATCACTTAGACTAACTCACCAATAGTGTCACTATGTCAATTTAAATTAACTTCATTTTCTCCAGTTAAATGTAACATTGTCACTGTAAGTTGTTTACATTGTCCATTGTAATAATACATAAAATAAAATACAATACACTAATAGATACATACATTAATAAATGCACTGATACATTTTAATTTAAATGTCCAGGCAAATTCCTTGGTGTCTGCTCAATTCTCATATTGGCCTGTCACTTTGTCAGTACATGTCTGAAAAGTTATTTCACACACTGCAATGTGACTTCTTCTAGCTGAACTCTCTACAGGGTGACTTGTTTCTAGCTGATCTCTCTACAGGGTGACTTGTTTCTAGCTGAACTCTCTACATGGTGGTTTCTTTATAGCTGAACTCTCTACAGGTGATTTGCTTGTAGCTGAACTCTCTACAATGTGACTTCTTCTAGCTGAACTCTCTACAAGGTGACTTGTTTCTAGCTGATCTCTCTACAGGGTGACTTGTTTCTAGCTGAACTCTCTACAGGTGATTTGTTCGCAGCTGAACTCTCTACTTGGTGGTTTCTTTGTAGCTGAACTCTCTACAAGTTAACTTCTTCTAGCTGATCTTTTTACAGGGTATATTTGTTTGTAGCTGAGTTCTCTACAGGGTGATTTGTTTGCAGCTGAACTCTCTACATGGTAGTTTCTTTGTAGCTGAACTCTCTACAATGTGACTTCTTCTAGCTGAACTCTCTACAGGGTGACTTGTTTCTAGCTGATCTCTCTACAGGGTGACTTGTTTCTAGCTGAACTCTCTACATGTGATTTGTTTGCAGCTGAACTCTCTACATAATGGTTTCTTTGTAGCTGAACTCTCTACAAGGTAACTTCTTACTAGCTGATCTTGTTACAGGGTATATTTGTTTGTAGCTGAGTTTTCTACAGGGTGATTTGTTTGCAGCTGAACTCTCTACATGGTAGTTTCTTTGTAGCTGAACTCTCTACAATGTGACTTCTTCTAGCTGAACTCTCTACAGGGTGACTTGTTTCTAGCTGATCTCTCTACAGGGTGACTTGTTTCTAGCTGAACTCTCTACAGGTGATTTGTTTGCAGCTGAACTCTCTACAGGGTGGTTTCTTTGTAGCTGAACTCTCTACAAGGTAACTTCTTCTAGCTGATCTTTCTACAGGGTGATTTGTTTTTAGCTGAATTCTCTACAGGGTGATTTATTTGCAGCTGAACTCTCTATAAGGTGACTTCTTGTAGCTGAATTCTCTAGAGAGTGATTGATTTTTTTGTAGCTGAACTCTCTACATGATGGTTTCTTTGTAGCTGAACTCTCTACAAGGTGACTTCTTCTAGCTGATCTCTCTACAGGGTGATTTGTTTGTAGCTGAACTCTCTACAGGTGATTTGCTTGCAGCTGAACTCTCTACAATGTGACTTCTTCTAGCTGAACTCTCTACAAGGTGACTTGTTTCTAGCTGATCTCTCTACAGGTGATTTGTTTGCAGCTGAACTCTCTACTTGGTGGTTTCTTTGTAGCCAAACTCTCTACAAGTTAACTCCTTCTAGCTGATCTTTTTACAGGGTATATTTGTTTGTAGCAAATTTGGTTCCAATCGGATAAGGGATCACAAAGCTACATAGGTGTGAAAATTGCATTTTCTTTCTTCCTGTTAATATACTCACGGTGTGGCGTGCCGGCTTCTTGGGCCGCACGACACACTATTGTGTGTCTTGATATATGCATACCATATGTAGCCGAGCTAGCCGCCTGCCGGGCTACATACGAAATGTAGCCAGGCTACAACTGGGCAGTGATTATATAGACGTTGAGACCGAAATAGATTGTGGGGATTAATACTCACATGATTAGGCCAAGCAAAGTTGACTGCTAGTTTCCTGTTTCCACCTGCATGCTTTTATGCACCCGCTTCGAATATTTCATTATTCATTATCTATCACGTAAAGTGTTAATAAATTCAATATGGTGACTGTATGTGTGCGTGTTCAAAACACTCAAAAGTGTTTGGTACCCTGGACAATTTTCCAGATGGAATAGTTTCTTTGTCAGGACTATTCGAGAAGATAAAAAGTGGTATATAGAGTTTCTTTAATGGTACCATCATCTGAGCTAAGCACGGTGCTGTTAGACAAAGCATTCATTGGAAAGTGCAAAGAGAACCTTACTAATATCGATCAAAATATTCAACTTTGTGATGTACTTATCAGGTTCGGACAGTTCATTTGGTACAATGTTGTTAACCGTTCACTACTCCTACTCCCATATCTGTTGGTGTTATTACATTGGTACAGCCAAATATTTTTGCCGTTATGATGCAGAACAGTGCCAGGGTGTCAGCAGTAGAATTTAAGCCATTGCCTGATTTGTTACCTGAAAGGAACAACAAAGACAACCTGTATAATGCTATAGTAGATTTTCTGGAAAAAATGATTCCACCTGGATAAGCAAGGGAATTTACATGGATGTCGAGCAGAGAAGAAAACAGTTTTGTGATGATCAAGCTGAAAACAGTATGTTAATTAGTATAAAAGTAACTTCATGGTGATCATGTAACTTACCGTACTATAGGCTTTGATGGCAGAGGGAATTGTTGGAATTCAATCACAATTAGAATGGGTAGGCCACTATTGTTATCTGTTTTAATGATGTGTGTTGTTCTTAGCTTTGGTAATATATACCCGCAGCCCTGCTGCTTATGAAGCTTTAAAGGAGTTTGATGTACTCAAGCTGCCTTCCAAAGCCACTTTGCAATCATATTCTGGATCTTTTATTAATGAGCCTGGAGCCAGTGCTAGATGCATATCAGACCAAGTTTCTCATTACTTGGCATTCAAGGAAGAATCATGTAGGAGGCTAGGGAAACAAGGGGCCCAAGGGAGATGGCGCTTTGATCTTTGATGAGGTCAAAGTTGCCTGTCAACTCATGTGGAACTCCCGTAGTCATCGGTTGATGGGGTTGTGCTTGCATGTCTGTAAAATTATTTCTTGGTATTTCAACCGTATCCAACAGCTGATCCCTGTACTCTTTCCCACTGTGGTGAGTTGAGACAGACTGTTTAACTAAATGTGCAGCCCTGGATGTGGCATAATTCACTGAGTCCAGCTTTCCTCCGGAACTGTGCTTGTATTGGCTGAAAAGACTCTCAACCGATGACCCAGACAGACACAGGGGGGATACAAAATAAGTTGGATATGTCTCCAAAAACCACACACAAAGTTCTGAAGCCATATACATCTATCCTCAAGAGGTCCCAAGCTATTTAATATGTAGGGTAAAGAGTGTCATACAGGAATACACAAGCTTACTTTGCCATGACAAAAAAGACTTCTGCATACTTGATGTGTGGGGAGAGGCAGGATCTATCAGAGAAACACAATCGCAAGTCACACTTCCAAGAAAATATTCATTTTTTTCGTTGACAATAATGTTACACAACTTATCCCATACCTTTGTCTAAAATTGAATCTATCCACTTGGTACTGGTCGCCTTTGTTAATGTTCTTAATTATGTCAGCATCCAAACTCCTACCAGACCATGATTTTAAAACCCTTGTTCAAAAAGTAGGCTACATGCTTCCAGGTAAGCTAGCATTCGGATGTTGTGTCCTTGGTTGATGTACTATACCAACTCAGAAAGCACTTGCTCCTGCTGTAGTGAAGAAAAAAAAACATTTAACATTATAAGTCTATAGAGCACAAATGTGAGTCCAGTTAGCATGTAATTTCATAAGACTAGATGTCCTTACTTGCATGATCTCTGCTGATGACATTCAGCTTAGTCCATGTATCACGAAGGCAATGTGCTTCTCTTAGTCGAGGTACCATCCTGGTCTGGCCTTGCCTAACCCTCTTCAATCCTTTCTCGGATAAACTGTTAATCATCTCCCACCCAAATGTAGACTTTTCAGCACGGTGAAACGGTTTAGAACCACCTGGCTTGGAGGAGAACAGGGTGTTTGTCATATTCTTAAGCTAGAATAAAATATTGTAATACATTGAACAACTTCATATAATCTTCGTATAATATCATTACCTGGTGTGATGGACATACGTATCAACCAAAATATTTTGTGTGAAGGATTAAATGGGTTCAGCATCCAGGGCTCCACTTTGTACTTATCATCTGTGTCATCTTTTATTGGTTGAATATGCACAATGGCAGGCTTTAATGGTGGCGATGTTTGATGAGCCACCATCACACTAGTACACTGATTTTGAGGCCATGCAACTGAAACAGTTTTACGGTTTCAAGAACACAGGCCAATACAAACTTTCCCTCCACTGATGAAGTACAAGTGAAATAAGGGCCCACAATGTCAAATTCGCTTGTCGAATCCCTCCATATCAATTGTAGTATGTAGGACGTTTGCTTAGCTGTGTCGGATTGTTGTAACAAAGAATATACATCATTCAATGATGCAAGATTCTTGGTTGTCATGGCCAAGCAAGCAACACAAGTAAACAATTTATGTGAAAATTTAAATTGTAATTATAGAACTTTGCGTGGGCGAGATCAAAGGAAAAAGTGTACTTTAAATTTCATAAAGTACACTCTCAGCCGGCCAACTGCTTCATCGACCACAAAGAGTGCTTTATTGCACCGCAAAGAGTGCTTTATTTGTTCAATAAAGCACTCTTTGCGGTGCAATAAAGCACTCTTTGTGGGCAATAAAGCACAGTTGCCCACGTGCCTTAGTGTAGGCTAATAGCCTACGGGGCTCACGCCAGTACGACTAATCACCCAAGCCGGTGAAGGCTGATAGCCTCGCCGCGCTGAGTGATCAATCACCCCAGCCAATACGAGTTCCACCACTGGATTGCTTTTATAGACATACCTAAATGCTTCGATGATGGGTGGGAGAAGGTAACATTGCTGTTACGTTTGTTAATGTAAACGGACAAGTCCTGGAGATATCACGGAAATACTTCACCATGTGACTCACAATAGAATCGATTGTGGGTTGCGAGCAAAACCTGCCAAAAGACGCGATGAACGTCTACTATGCCAAGCTATGGTGAAATACGCGTGAGTTACTTTGTTAAACTAGTTCGTGTGCGTTCAGGCTGCTAATAGTTCGTGCAACGCTTGTTAATTACGAGTCCTAGTGTATGGTGAAGCTACACGACTAGAAAGTTCCATAAATCATTTAAAGCATAGCCTTGCTCGTGCTATATGAAAAATAAAGTACTCGGCCGTGCGCCTCGTATTTTATTTTTCATATAGCACTCGCGGCTATACTTTAACATATACTTAACACAAACTGGAAATTATATTAATTAAATATCGTACATTTTCAATCACTCTATTGTTTTGAGTTTTGGCCTAATTTAATTTATAATTTTGGATGATTTGCTAGAAACACTGGTCGAAGATTGACGTCAACTATAGATGCCAAACCATTCTGTGATGCCATATGCTGTTTAACCGCTAATATCACTTCTTGGATGATTGTATTGGATACCTTGCAAACAAATACATCATATACATTATCTAAGGCTTCTTCACTGAAGGTGTCAATGTTTGGCAGTTGTTCAGCCAAGATGGATTTGTAGACACCACGCAAGTCAGTTTTCTTTTTGACTTCTGCATGTGCAGTCTAAGTAAAAACACAGTAATAAAAGTACAGTAAGGGATAAGCGTACATATAAAATGAACATTTTCTAGAGCTGACATACCTCAATTGTGTGTTCTTCCAGTGAGCTTACGCTCACAACACCTCAGACTGTTTCATGTATAGTGTGTAAGAATGGCACAAAGCTAACGTCAGGGAAATACATAAAACCTCTGTCCCAGCACTGGAGGTAATGAGGTAAGTTTGTCTTATCTTTCATGATCATTGTTGTAAAATAGTAATTTCCTGTGAGAGTTTATCTCTGTGTTGTGGTATATACCCCTTTATTTGTTGGTAATGCAAGTGTAACATTTTGCAAATAGCTGCACCACCAATTCGAAGGTGCACATCTTCACCACTTTGACTACTAGTAAGTGTTGGGATGTGCTTGCACTTTCTCCATTATCACTCAGGTTCCTTTGAAAAATTTCAGCCTGCTCCAGCAACAGGTCATAAACGGCTGAAGAAATTGTGATCATCACTGGGTTGCTCTCAGGGACTGGCATACCACTGCGGTCACAAAAATCAAGCCACTTTATCCTGATGGCTGCTACTACCTGTTCAGCAGACTCCTCCAGGTTAATGGCAATCAGTGGGTAAGTTCTGCTTAACAAAAAAGCACTAAGTATTGTTGCCATTGTAATTGAAATTGTAAGTATGGGTCAACTTCTTGTTTACATTTCAAGTATAACTCCCCAAAATTTCTCTGATGATTCGTCAGAATATAATATCCTCCGTGAGTTGGTGATTATCAGCAAACAGGGTATCAACTAAGTTTACTAAGGCATCTGAAAAGAACAATTGGTCACGTAGTTTGCTGTTTGTTACAGTTGTTAGAATTAATGGATCCACCTCACTCAAGTGCTTAACTAAGCTTTCCCTCTCTTTCTTGTTGAGAATTTTACGCATCCGTTTCTTAGTTGTTACAGAGCTTTCACCTTGATCTTCACTCGTGGCAGTTCCTTCCTGCATGGCCACCTTCGCTTGTTTCGTTGTTTGCTTCTTCATTGTTCTGGCAGTTGATTCTTTTCCCTGAGACTTCTTTGGCTTTCCACAAGGCAATTTACCCGGCTGTTCAGGCTTCTGTCTACATGCCATGGTGAGAGATAACTGATCACGTAACAGTTAAATTTACGTACCGCTTTGTGCTACCGCGAAACAAAAGGTTTAACATGTGGGCTAACGAAGCCAGAGGTCCAAATGCACTCATTTTTGATAGCCTATACAGGAGTTCGATACTCTCTTCTCTATTATTAACTCTTGGTATATCTAACACCACTTAATATAGTTTGCGCCTGTGTGGGGTATAGACATAATATTATAGGTACTGTATTGGTAGAGTACTGTATATTAGGTATCATGGGGGTTCGGATATTTTAGCCAAAAATATCACCCAAAAAACCAGCTTCACAATACCATCCTGGTGCCTTGGCAGTATTGGTTAGGTATAATAACAGCTAAGGCTACAGGCTTGATTTTTTGTTGCTTTAGTCCAACAGGTGCCTTTTGGCATACTGCACTATGCATCATGGACTTACCTTCATCTTCTGTTGTGTCCTGCTAACAGCCCAAGGTGTCAATTCATGGCAGCGTGGTGGCTTCCCTACATTTATAAAAGTGGACATCCATATTTTACTGGATTGATTGCAGAAGCGATTCTCCTACTGTTCTTCACTTTGAACATAAAAAGTGGGAGTGGAGAAACAAGGGAGGTTAGTGGACATTTAGTCCCTAATTCAGTCATGGATATAGACTGAATCAGGGATTAAAGGTCCACTAGTATATCTGTTGGTGTAGACGACCTCCCTTGTTTCCACACTTTTTTCTATGATCCCCAATAGAACCTAAAATTCTTAATTTTTCCTTTGTGTGCGTGTATGTGTGTGTGTGTGTGTGTGTGTGTGTGTGTGTGTGTGTGTGTGTGTGTAAATACATTTTTGTGATGGCTATATAACATCACTAGACAGAGTCGTTATATGTATGCTTTACTGACCTCCATTCTCTGGCAGTACCAAATAAATCACAGAGCGGTGAGCAATATTGTAGGTAGTTACTCTATAGTCATCTTGCAATTCCCTTCCTGCAAAAATTAGTTTTTGTTGATGAGGTGATATACCTAGCATTTCTTGGATTTTGGTCTTTAGATTTCCTATTGTGTCTGAACGTTCTACAATCAAACGCCTACTCTTTCCAGTCAGTGTTTTGATTATTGCCACTAATATGTGAAATAGAAATACATATATATTATATTTGTAGTGGCCTAAAATATACATGAAGTCATGCAGCACAACTTATTACAGCACAACTTATTACAGCACAACTTATTACAGCACAACTTATTACAGCACAACTTATTACAGCACAACTTATTACAGCACAACTTATTACAGCACAACTTATTACACCATATGTCTGTCCGCTAAACTAAACACAGTTTATTCTTATTCAATGAGATGATTAGCATGACAATAGAATGGTGTGCATACAAAAAATGTTTTATGATGTATATTATCCTATACCAGTAGAACAAAAAATTATAAATTTTAGGGATAAAAGAAAAAAGTAGTAAAAGTAGTGAAACAAGGAAAAGGTTGCCTACCTCTAATGGTCATTTAATCCCTATTCTATAACCGAATTAAGGATTAAATGTCCATTATATCTGTAGGCATAGACAAACACTTTAATTTCACTTCTAAGCACTTTCACTTACAATGTTTATTCCACAAGTTCAGCACAAAATAAGGCTAAAACATCATTTTCCTGTGGGGGACATTCAGTTGGATTGATTTGCCTTCTGAATGTCAGCTTTTTGAATTGCTACTGCTAGAGTTGGATAATAAAATAGCACCATGCAGTAATTCATACAGGGGCATAGCCAATGGGCGGGCATTTGCCCAACCATCACAAACTTTTGCCCAACCATCACAAATAACTTAAGATTCATGCGAGAATTCATAGCAGCACACAAAAAAACCCTACTTTAATACTGTAAAGCGTAAACATGTACCTTATTTGTTGAACCATGACTTGGAAGAAGGGATCGAGATAGATGGTGTATCACATGATCCAATATGCAGAAAATCCCTTGGGAAGTCCCTATTACACTTCATGTAGACGCACATGCCATGCTCCTTGGTGTGGTTTAAATTTGAAATTTAAAATGGAGTCAAAGTGTGGTACACTATAGCTGTGGGACTGTATCTCTAAGTCACAGTGAGTGATAATCATCAGTAGGGTGCTGGCAGCAAAAAATTTCATTTCAGTGGACTTGTCAAGCATATTTTTTTTGATAAGGAAAGTACCGTATAGCCTAACTTACTGCTGATGAAAGAAAACAGGAAAACGTACTCTTCTAGATAACAATAATGGCATGTGCAAATGGAGCTGGAAATGGAGAAAAGGTCAAGTCATTATAAAGTGTCACATGCACAATTTGTACTGAATAACTAAGTTGTGGTTTACACCATATTCATGCAAAATGTACATTGGCTGCTATAAGTCTAGGACGAAGCTTTCTTGGCATGCTGATATTTGTGATAAGACTCATTATAGTTCATAAATTAGCACCCCCAGCCTTCATTTGGGGCCATGTGGCGTTTACTTGAAAAAGCATTACATATCGCTGTGGTAGTTGGTCTGTAAGCTATACTGCCAGTTAATTGTAGTAAATATGTGATGAACTGTTTACATTGTAGGTTCAGCAGTTTGATGTCATGTGATGCTTGGCTACAACCATCATCAGTGGATGTCTACCCTACAAGTTTAATAGAATAGCATATAGCTAGTAAATGTTTGCATGCATGCAAGCAGCATTTGTTTACACTATAGCACAGGTAGCTGTAGGTCTTGTGTGCATTCACTTTTCATATTTTCTTTGATAATGTCTCACATGAAAGTGAGCATGTTTCTCGTGTGTGTAGTTAAGTTGATGTTATGCCCAACCATCAAATATTGACTGGCTACGCCCCTGAATTCATATAGTGTTTATTCATTCAAAAGGGTTACTAATTCAATCTCAGAAAGCGAATTTTCCTGTGGGGGCATGCCCCAGACTCCCCTAGTTGTGCACACTTGTTGAGTGACCTCCACTAATGGCTATGTAAGAATATCCCAGATGTCTAAACCTGAAACCTCCCCTGAGATCTGCCACTGTCAAACCGTGCATACTGTATAGTCTATTGGGAGAATTTTTGACAAATTTAGTGATTTGCTTCACAATTTACCAAAACTTTCCCTGACAAAGTTTACCTTTACAGTATTCTTCATAACAGTGGTGAAATATTCTTACTCATCAAAATGCTCAATCATCAGGTATGTCAAATTTTACCTTGGAAAATATTAGTGTTATACAGTACCACATCAAAAGAATGGTGCCAGGTATGCCATAAATTAATTTTGTGTCTGAACATGGCCCCAACAATCAAGTGCTAAAAGGTTAAGTGGCCATTACACTTCAATTTCAACTATGTTCTGCCTGTTACACAGTGTTACAAATAAAGAATGTACGGGAAGTGTCTCTGCAATCAATCCATTTGCTACGGAAAATACGGGTGATAAGCATGATAGTATTCTCGGACTGACTTTTCTTTTGTGTGTGTGGGGGGGGGGGTTTCCAACCCACGCACAAAAAGTTGGCCTGGTCTATGCGAGACTAGCATGATAGCCACTCAACACACAGGGAAGCCATATCACACTTTTGTGAACTGACACCTTGTGTTGTCAGTGAATAGAACTGCAACACAATAGAGGACAAAGAGAAGTCCATGATGTGTGTATTGTACATACTGTGATTGGCGAAAAGGTATGGATCCAGATAAAGCAATGCTGAACAGTGAAGAAATCAAGCCCGTAGCCTTATCCATTGCTGAGTTATACATGGCTGGAGACATCAGTTCACTAGTTAGTCAGTCAGTCAATCAACACAACATTGTGTTAAATTTAATTTTAAAGAAATTTGTTGGAAGGGTTTACTGTTGCTCTGAAGACATTTATGGGCTTGGGTATGCCTAACTAATATTGCCAAGCTGTTATAAAGAAAGGGTGGGCTAATGGTCGAGACTAGAAATAAACTTATTATCGAAATGCAGATGGTTTCAGAAAATTTGCTGAGTGGTTTCCTCACCACTGTATTAGGAAGACTATGCCCTTGCATGAGCAGCTACAATTCCGTGCAGCTGCTCATGCGAGGCTATAGTCTTCCTAACGCAGTGGTGGCAGCTCCACACTGAGACATGGGAATCATAGCTATAGCCTATATATATATATATATATCTATATATATAAAGCTGAAAAGCCGTCTGTTCGTCAACAATTCTGATGGCGTCCAACGATTTTCTCGCCAGCTGATGCACGTATCGAAACGTTTTTTTGTGCCAAACTAAACGCTCATCATCTAAGAATTACCTCGCTTTTAAATGAAGCTTCTAACTGCCGTCGTTCGTCATTTACAGCGCGATTAGTGCAAGGGTGCAGACAAAAATTCACTCGAATTCTTTCTGTAAACCGCATGCAAACCACAAGTAAACACCTATTCCTTTATAAACAACTTAGAGGCTCAAACAAACCACAGATGACATTTGGTCAAATCGGTAGAGCGTTCAACTTGAGGGTGTTCAGTCCCCAGATCGAATCCCAGTAGTAGCATAGCCTCTTTTTTTTCTTTTTACCTGACCTTTTTGGTCTTTTTTTGCTTCAACAACCTTTTTGGTTACAAGTTTTATTGTTTCAACAATCTTTTTTGTTACAACTTTGAATTCTGTTCTGGCAAACCTTTTCAGTTACACCTTTTTTCTGTTACATGTACTGCACATATATGCCATACCATACCATTATTCTTCTCACTGGACACCTGCTTACCATCGCTTCTTTTTTTTCAAGTGCTTTTGTCCTTGCAATCAACGCAGTTTTTTGAGGAAGGTGTTGAGGTGATGACAAGATATTTATTACATTATATAGACTAGCATTAATTGCTTCAGTGCTTTGGCCCATTTTTGTTTTACTTTATTGTTAGCTAAGTTAAGTAATTGTAGTCTCAATATCCAGTTTGTTAGGTTAGGTAATGCAAAGGCTGCAGCGCATGTTGCTGTCATACCTTCAGTGCTGGCCACTAAAAGCTTTTAAGTATACAGAAATTAATAGTGTAACTAACGGCATGTAAGGAATGCACAGGTATCAGTCACAACAATCTATCACCTTACTTGAATGCATAACATGTGAAACTCCTGTACCATACCAGTGTTGTAGGGCAATGTACACTGATGCTACATGCTACATTATGTACAAATTCATTTCTTTTTTAGTCAGTAAGTCAAATGTCATGTAGAATCTGAAATGGTATCATTACCTGTATGGCCTGTATGACAGTTATTACTAACATTCTATTATTGTTTACACCTTTGTGGTAAACATGATGGGATAATATAAGGCTTAGCTACACCCAGCTCACATTCTTTAAAAGTGACATCGATATCACCATACATGCTACATAGTTACATGAATGGCACTGATGTTTAATGCTTGGTTCCCATTGCTTAGTTAATGTGGAGATGGCTCTGCACTTTTAGCACATAACACACACACAATATGGCAAGTGCTGCACTATAAAGCAGGTACTGTATGTACAAATTCATGTCTATTTTATCATGTCTGTTCCACTACTATAGTATGTTCACGTTGAGCTGAATCCTGAAAAACAGCTAAAAATTAAAAGTGACATTTCAGCCAACCAGATGATTATTGGTAACAGCAAAGGTGTCAACAACAGATATGTACGGTTTGGCTCCATTACAAGTTCGGGAAAGGGCTGTAATGGACACTGTACTTATATGGCTTCCCCATAGGAAATGTATTGTGAAAATTTTGATTGGCCGTAAATATTATGTCAAACATTTGAACAAAAAGATTTCAAAATAGTTTTAGCGGATCAAGCAGTACTACAAATGAGCCAAATTTCAAGATCATGTGTAATTGCATCCATGAGTTATTAAATGTTTTTGAGGATTCAGCTCAACGTGAACGTACTATATACATAGTCATAGCATATCATTTTTTTTTTTTAATAACGCTTTACAGCACAAGTGCTGAAGGTCTGTAGGACACCTGGTCCTACAGCCTGCTCAAAGACTTTAGCTACTTAAGATGTGTTTGAAAAGTTGGAGAAAGGAGAAAAAATCCATGACTGGACCTAGGTAGCCTCGAACCTGCAGCCATCCGATTATCATGTCTCATTTCACCCAAGTTTTGTACATGCTTGTATCAGTACTGCTACCAAACAACATTCTTACCATTTTTTAACACCAAATGAAGTGTTGATTCCTTAGCAACATTATATTCAGATAAAGTATGATCATCTTCCAATTGTTTTCCTGCAAAGATCAGTCTCTGTTGATCAGATAGTATACCTTCTTTGTCTTGAATTTTGGCCTTTACAAGTTCTATTGTGTCAGAGCCCTGCACCTCCAAAGTGATGGTCCTTCCAGTCAGTGTTTTGACAAATATTTGCATACTGTATTTCCAAATAAAAAGTAGATTTCTACATAAATACATTGTGGGTTAATATTGTAGTACAGTTATTTACTTTGTAGCAAGGATTGTGATGGTAACTAAAAGTCACATGAAGAAAACAGCATTTCAGGAATCGATCAAACCCTAACATGGTCTTAGAATGATCCAAACTTACTTCTATTTTGCTACAACAAAGAAGTTTCTACAGACTAACCTACACTGTTTAATACTTTCAGATAAACATAAACTCAAATCCCATCCAAAAACTGTAAAAAAAGTGCGCATCCAAGTAAAGCAGAGTTAACTATGACAAAAAATAATGATATCATAGTGCGGCCATGGTGAGGTATGCAAGTTGTAAAATTAATATTAATCAGATAACACAATATAGATAATACAATATTATTGTTAAACTGTTAAAGAGAACTACAATGTGATGCTGCTAGTTTTTAAGTGTGTGAGCATCTTCATAAATGCCACACAAATTTGATTCTCAATAAAGCAACATGTATCATACAGTATGACAGTTACTGTATAGTAGGGACCACAAAGGAGTAGGCATGGCCCATGAAAAAGTATCATCCAAAAAACAGCCTCAATTTCCCCTGATGACAATGAGGAAGTGTTAGTTAGGTAAAACTAAGCCGAAACAAGCTTTCAGATCGACTCGAAACGCTTTCAACAAGTTGCTACTGAATTTTAAAAATAATTTATTTAACAGAATTTTCTAGTGACTGACTGACTGACTGCCTGATGCCTTCAGACTAGCGCAACTCGATAACGGCTAAGGCTACGGGCTTGATTTTTTCACTGTTCAATGTCGCTTCGGCCCGACAGGTGCCTTTTGGAATACCGCAGTACATACAATGTATTCTTCATGGACTTACCAGTGTCCTCCTCTGTGTCCCATTCATCTTAGCTGACAGTGAAAAGTGTTGATTTGGCGATAACACATGATGGCTTCCCTTTGTAACGGAAATTGTCCGTATTTTTCATAGTATTGCAGAGTGCTTTTCAAACAGTTCTTGATTCGTACTGCTGTGTAACAGGTTGAACATAGCCGACAACAAAGCATAATGGATACTTCACCTTTCAGATGATAACTGATATAACTGGAGTACGTGGCACCATTTTTTTCGATATGCATGGAAGAATATACGATCTATGGCATGGATTGTAGAGGTGCTTTTTGAACAGTTCTTGATTCAAAATGTTGTGTAATGGGTTGAACATAGCTTACAACGAAGCATAATGGATACTTTACTTTTCAAACGATAATTAGGGCATGCAGATGCAGTACGCATGGGTTCACCAGTCATAATAATTATTTACAAAAAAAGTTAACAAACAAGTACACAGAAAAAGTGGAATTTTCAACTAGAGTAGGGACCATAGCACATCGATAAAAGGTACTGAAACGAGCTGGTAGTAGTGCATGATATTAAATCACAGTAAAACAATAAGAGTGTTATATCCCTACTGTGCTCAAGATACCATAATGGAAATGCACAGTAGGGATATAACAGTTTTACTGTGATTTAATATCATGCACTACTCCAGCTTGTTTTAGTACCTTTTATTGATGTGCTATGGTCCCTACTCTAGTTGAAAATTCCAAATTTTTCTGTGTACTTGTAGATTCTCTGATAGCAATAAATAGTTTGAGTTTGGCCGCCTGTCTTGCTATGAACAAAGGACAGGCGGCCAAACTCAAACTACTTATTGCTATCAGAGAATCTATACATGTTGCTTTATTGAGAATCAAATTTGTGTGGCATTTATGAAGATGCTCACACACTTAAAAATTAGCAGCATCAATATATAGTTCTCTTTAACAATAATATTGTATTATCAGATTAATTTAATATTAATTTTACAACTTGCATACCTCACCATGGCTGCACTATGATATCATTAATTTTTGTCACAGTTAACTCTGCTTTACTTGGACATGTACTTTTTTTTAGAGCTATAAGCTGTTTTGGGTGGGATTTCAAACCCTTTTGTTAGAATAAGCATGCTCTCATTGTTGAAAACAGTAGGTGGGTTTCCATGGTTTTGACAGAAACCCTTTTAATTTAGATTACAGTGACAGAATATTAAAATACAACTGTAATTTTAGTGGCATGCAACTGCACCCATTTTAACTAGTAAACCCTTAGTAGCTAACACTTTACCTTTCATCTTGCACTGCATCAAGATACTCTAATAGAGCAGTCACAAAACAGCTCTAATACAGCAATCAAAGTTACAGCATAGTTACAACTTTTGCCTAGCATTGGATTGTATGGTTTAAATTACTAGCTACTTACAGGCTTTACAATATAAAAATACAGCACTTGTAGAAATGTGACTGCTCTATTAGAGTATCTCAATCTATTTCAAGCATTGGACTAATTTAAGTGGAGAAGCCACACCCCTGCCCATATCAGTATGAGCTCTTGTGAAATGAAATGAAAGAGAAATGGCGAGTACTCACTGTATGTCCAGAGACAAGAGGGGTGCGTAATTATGTTCTATTGTAAAATAAACACCTTTAAAATTTATATTATAAATAAATAAGCGCACCAGAATATGCCCATGAACTTTACAAGAATCTAACAATTTAAGGCTGTTGTCTCATCACCCAAAGGTTGTCTTTTCGCGTTAAGAGATTTAGTGTCACTGAGACACAATTGGTGAGTTTAACCATACATGTATTTGTGTTGTAAAACTTAAGTTAATTGTAAAAGTGTAATTAGCGCATACCATAATAACATGTATTTTGTACAGTGGAGTCAGTATATAATTATTAGACATTGGACCAAGGTGAAATTTTTACTGCAATATTTGGAGGTTGTATGGAGATGATTTTGTAGCGTATGTATATCACAGTATCTTGATAATCCTTCAATAATAGTACAGTGAAAACTGGTCATTATTGTAGGGACAAAATTTTGTGAACTAGCTTATTAAGGAGGTGGCTGCATTTTGCCACCTTAAGCAATTGGTATGAAGCATTTGCAATGCAGCTGTTCTAACTGGCTACAGTGATGGATTTAGTGTGTGACAGCATATGAGACAGTGAGTGCTGGTAGCAAAGGGGCGACCAATCTGTTAGAGCACCAAAGGTACTGCTCCTGAGGTAGGTTATAGGATCACAGATGGGGTTGGCTGTCAGCCCAAAGTGTAAGAATTTTTGCTTTCCATCCTTATAAGCTCCTGATGAAGAAAGTAATGAAGTCATTATCCGTATAGGATATATATTTTTCAGATTATCCATTTTAGTTCTACTATATAGTAGCCAAGCATATGACAAAAATAACCCAGCATTCCAGTGGTTTAGTGGTTACCACAACATTGCCCGAGTAAACTGTGGTGAGATTTCGGACTATGAAATGCCACATATCTAATGCAGGCTTTGCCACAGTGCACCTGTCTTGGTGGCCACTTGTACAGAAGACTGCCTCTCTAATAGTCTCACGTGCCAGACTGTTTGTATGGAGGCAACAAATAAACCATCTGGTCACTGTTGCACACATTCCATGACCACTGCCAGAATGTTCGTAGAGCCAATCAGATCACTTCGCAGACTGTGAAAAAACAAACACCAATTATTCAAATTCTTAGTGTAATAAAGAACTGAATCTAAGCTAAAGATTACTTTTTCAAAAACTTAACAACACCACGGCCTTAGGATCTTTGTTTCCCTAGTACAAAGCTCTTAAAAGCATTGGTATAAGAATGATTATGGTTCATTATGGATTTGTGAAACAGCGGAATTGTCGAGGAGGACATTCAGCAATGTTTCAAATACATCACCAAGACACTACCAGTACAATTTTCATCTTAGTCTGCTCACAGAGGTGACTGTAACAATTATTACATCATCCTTGGCACAAAACAATATCGTGGTGTAATCTAATTGCATTCCAGTGAGTTCACAGAAAGTGTGCAACACCAGACGGTTTATTTTCCGCCCCCACATGAACCGTCTGGCATGTGAGACATCCTCTCTAAGAAGGCCAACTTTTAAATTCTCCTGTGAAACATCTGTATAGTTAAATCAGTGCCTTGCTAAACAGCTACCTGCTTATTATAAGCCAAGAAATTTTGGCCTAAAAGTAACCATCTTACTGCACCTACTTATCTGATTTACTCAGGTATATATATGGTAGCCATATCAGTATACTGCTTAGCAGTGACACATCATGAGTATTTATGTCACAATGCGTTACTTTATCATCGATGTAAGAGTTTGTCATTTTGTGTACAGAGCAATTTGCCACAAGGTTGGCCATAAAGTGACCTGAGTAAGGTTTCAGTATATGTTGTTCACTATTGTTAACGGGAGCTAGTAAAACGCAGAATACGGAATAACGGAATAAGCAAAACTCATCTTTTGCAGATCGTACTAGTTATATACTCTGTAGTAGTCATACTTAGGCTATGGTAAGCGTAGTATGCTTTGAAGTTTGGTCATTAATAGAGTATTTAAAATCCAATAGATATCCGCAGGTAGGTATCTATACTGATTAGATACCCGTGACAAAATTATTTGTCACGTGTGTCACGTGTTTTGCTGGATTCCAGTCACAACAGCTATCAGAAATTATTGCTAGAGTGTGAAGAAAACATCGCTGGATAATAGAGATAATCGTATTCATCTAGGAAGCCCACCAGTGAGTTGTTTTAACACTAATTCAATCAGGAAGCCACCATTATTGGCAGTGACCAGAGCTAAATTGGCTATTGCCCAAATCCATGGTATCTTTGCTACATTCGCCCTCGGTGATTATTGTGCCATTCCGAAGGTCTCTAAAATCGCAGATACCTGGATTTGTGCAATAACCTACACTTATTTACCTTGTAACAGCTCTGCATGGCATGCCACGACGATGAATAAACAACAGCTAGGTGTGCATTAAATAGGACAATCACACAACCAATCATCCTAGAACAATCTATCTTCGCTAAACTTGCTTATATATACTGTTGATTCAAACCTGAAGAGTTTTGAAATCCATTTAAAGACAACACACAACCACTGCACTCCACTAACCCGATAGTGTGACTCTAATAAATTCGGTCTGTAACAAAACATTTGGTCCGGGTACATAATCGGTCTGGCCGGACCAAATATGTCTTGCATAAATGGTCCAGGCGGACCAAATGTGACAACAAAAGTGGTCCTACCGAAACCAAAATGGTCTGGGTAAGAATCTAATTGTAACTCGCTGCTCCACGCCTACAATCACTATTTATAAGCCATCTATGGCCAGTTACAAATGTGATATTTCATGCAAAAAATCTCTCACAGACTGCTCAGCTATAAATCTTTCACTCCACAGGAAATCAGCCAGTCTTCAGAGATTTTGCTCAGTACTATAGTAGCTAGTTGTATTGACTTTGCTTTTATTTAACAGTGTCAGCTTAACAAACTAGTTAGTGGTAAGGGTAGCTGTAGCTAGTAAGTGCGCCATGATAGACCACATGGACCTTGACGTGGACAATGCTGACGGAGACCAACCATTGAACTGTGACAAAGGAATGAACAGTGATGATGGCAATTGAGTCACTAGTTAGAGGACGTTTATCAATATGTTACCAATATACAGTAGGGGACAAAATAAAGTTTACATTCCGTTTTTTAAAAAACGATGGTAATGTTGTTAAGTTTTCATCGTTATAATGACTGCAATCATAAAACGATTGTACAAAAACGATTACATAAGCGTTTAGACGATTATGTAATCGTTTAGACGATGACGCGATCGTTTAAACGATTACGCAACGAAGTTGAAGGGCGGCAACATGCAATGTATCCTTGTGCACAAAGCAGGTGGTTACGAGAGCGCAGGCTGTCATGGAAAGCGAAAGGCCAGTGGGTGCTCGACGGGCGCTGGCACTCATTAACGAACAAACCGGTAAGCTATTACTTGTTAGTGGTTTGTGGGATGTACTCGTACAGGATATACCCGTAACCACAAAGCAATTAGTCAAATAATTTTTTACCGCCCAGACACAAACCACAAATCACTAGCCCATTGACCAGTAATGTGTTTATTATGCAACCCTTTTTACAGAACACTACAGTCATTATGTTGTGTATTGGCCAGAAGGCAGCGTTTCTTCAATTAACGCTTCCAAAGTGCAGCCTGACAAAGTGGCCATAGGCCAGGAGTGCCAATTAACAATGGGAAAAAACAAGAAGCACATTGACATTGTGGTGGCCAGAGGTAAAGAAAACATACAAATGTTATACAATTTTAGTTTCAATGTATATTTTAGGCACACAAGCTAAAATGGACAAGTTAGAAGACCAGTTTGTCACTGGTGACTGGGTTCCACCAACTGTCACCATCCCAGTAGAAGAAACTTCAACACCAACAGCACCTAAAAGAAAGACAAAGAAACGTAAACAGAAGATGAACAGCAGTGAAGCAGAAAAAGAGAAAACAAAACGTAAACGGAAGACAAACAACAATGAAGAAAAGGCTAAAACAAAGAAAAAGAAAAATAGTGGTGAGTTAAAATAATTCTACATATACATCAATAATGAATAAATTACAGGTACAATTTTATTTGTCACACCAACATCTGAAGTGGATTCTGTTGAGGCAACAGCTACTACCTGTAGTATCTCTCTGGTGACATCTTCCAGTTCATCCACTGTGCAGACAGAAGTCCTACCTCCCAGTTTGGCAGCAACCACACCTGTAACTTTGCCAGTAGTGATACCTCCCAGCTTGGCAGTGACAACACCTGTCACTTTACCATTAGTCACGCCTCACAGTTCTACATTGATGACATCCATCAGTTCTAGTTGGGCAGCGATGACACCTGTCACTTTGACACCTCCCACTTTGCCAATTGTGACATCTACAGTGGTGACACCATCAGCAAGTTTAAGGAGCTTCCCTTATTTACCACCTTCAACATCAACAACAACAACTGACCCAGATCTCTTTAGCTCGTTGGTATCAGAAGTTGAAGAAATGACATCACCGCAGGCTGACAGGGTCCTGGATCAATTACAATCCATGTATGGTGGTACCTGGGACCCATATGATGAGCTGGCATTCTGTGATTCAGGTATTTATCTTTTACATCAGAGTTGTGATCACTGTTATATATCACAGGTTCTGAGAATGATATGCCCTGTAGAACAAACAGCAACAGTAACAATAGCAACAATCAAAATAGTTACATCAGCAGCAACAGCATTGATGGTAACAACATTATTGAAACTATGGAATTTCTAGTTGATTCTGTAAAAACACTAATGGAGAATCAAACAACAATCATTCACCTACTCAAAGCCGTGGAAAATACTCAATAAAGAACAAATGGTAACTAGTGTTGTGATCTTATAGTTGCTATTATTTTTAAACAGAAATCCAATCTGAATCAACATCAAGCAGATACATCAATGAATCAACATCAAGCAGATACATCAATGAATCAACAAGCAGTGTTACACATCAATGAAGAAGACCAACACATCAACAAACACCGATATATCAACGAACACCATCAACACGCCAACTAACAGTATCACTCACTGACCAACAAACATCATCACTCACCGACCAACAAACATCAACAAATCAGCAGGCTTCATCATCACATCAACAATTAGCTGCAAACCTACATGCGTCATCAGCAACTTCATTATTGGCTTCTTGCATTGAAATACCAATATCTGGTAATGCCCACAAATATGGTATGGTTTCATCGAGTGACATAAATCGCAATTCATTAGTGGGTCCAGACATCATTGTAGCCAAGTACAAGCGATATCACAAAGAAAGCAAGGTGTCAACGTTAGCTCAACGACTGGCTCAGAAGTCATACTTCGGGGATGATGTGCTGGTTAGATGTACTCCACTTGGTAGTACGCTATACCCTGCTCTTCCAATTGTAGAGCTGAATGAATTAAAGAGGAAAATATTTCAGCTGTTTCCAGAATACTGGCTGAATCCATTAAAATTTGAAAGCACCTGGACTGAATGTGCTAAGTCTATCGGCCAACGCTGCAAGCGGCTAAGAAATCAGAATCCATAGTCAATAAATTATTTATACAAGCTAACTACATATTATTCTTTACATACTCTCATATTCCTGTAGTACATACATAGTGACTATAGTGGAAATTATATGCAACTTACTATTTGATGATGTGAAAATGTACCGAGTCATTATCATTCACCAGTTCCTTTATCTCAAGCTTTGACGTTGACCCAGGCAAGTACTTTTGAAAAGCCATGCGCCATGCAGTAGCAAAAAATATTCCTTCGTATTAATTGGATTGCTTCACGTGAGCTCTTCTAGAAGATTCGATCCTTTAGCGTGTGTGCTCATCTCGGTGTAGCAGACGCTTGTTTTGACTAACAACACAAGTAAATGTGGCTTTCAGGAACGGGTGTTATAAGGGAGTTCCTTAGTGATTATCAAAGTAAACCGAGGTGAGTTTCCATAATTACAATCATTGTCCGCTAAGCTGCTGTGATTACGATCGCTTGTGTTCCTGTAGTGTGATAGAGTGACGTTATGGGATGGATAGAGGTTAATATAATAGGACTTTCAGTATAATAGCAAAATCAAATTAGAGATAAACCATAGTTAACTTTCCTCCGTAAATTAGATTCAGTTTTACAAGTATGATAAAATTAAACATGTACGTAGTAACAATAAAATTACACAGATTGTATTTTCAGTTAGTATCCAGTAGCAGCTCCATTTAATTGTATAACTTTTGGTAATACTTTTTTAAAATGATTGATGTATTTTAAACACTTGGCGACAGTCACGCTGTCCCAGAATTCTTTAATCCCATCTATTAGTTCTTGCTTTGTTCTAGGCTTTTTGACACGTCGGATGTACTCTTTCAACTCGTGCCAGAGATTTTCGATGGGATTGCAGTCCGGCGACTCAGCAGGCGTTCGCCACCAGGTGACTTTTTGATCTTTCAGAAATCGCTTCGCCTCATTAGATGTATGCTTCGGATCATTGTCAGCCATTAAATGATGTCCATCAGGGTAAACTTTCTGAAGAAAAGGGATCAAAGTCTCTTCCAGGATTTTGACATAGAAAGAGCCATCCATTGTACCTTCAAAAATACATATCCCAGTCTTCCCACGTTTGCTGATCCCTGCCCAGATGTGAACTTTCACAGGATGTTTAGCTCTGAAATAACAATTACATACATTTACATTTTAAACAATTTATTGCATTTATTATTATTAAATAATTAGTGAATAATTACCTAGGTTTTAACCGTGGTGCTTCCCCTTTTCTTCAGCAGCAAAAACGCTTGTGTGTCTCCAGTTGTACGGAGCACTCGTCAGTCCACACAACGTTGTCAAAGTTATCATTTCGATGTTGTTGTGCCCACTCCAGACGTTTCAACTTGTTTGGTTCGCGTATTAATTGGCAGTAGGCACTACCCCTGAAGGTCCATCCAAGTGCCGTACGACAACGAAGAATAGTTCTTCTGGAAAGTTGGTGACCCATTCCTGTTAACAGAGCGTGTAACTGGATGGCTGTCGTCTCGTCGTCCTCCATCATCCGTTCATCGACTATCCTCTGTATTTCGCGTGTTATCTTCGAAGGTCTTCCAGAACCAGGGCTTCTTGCGATGGATCCGGTTGTTATAAACTTCTTGATAAATTTCGCTATCCCAATTCGTGAGGTTGTGACAGTTCCTTCGTCTTTCAGCAGCTTCGCTATTGTTGGAGGTAGATACCCTTGTTGGTAATAGTATAAAATTCGCCGTTTCTCGTACCAAGAATAAACCATATTTCAGTAGCGCAGACAATCGAACAAACAACAACTGTTAAAGTCTTTTACATACCTACTGCATTATACTTATATAGCTACTGTAGCAAACGTAAAAACACTTAATAAGTTTTATACGTAAATTAGCTATGCACCCCAATCGTTATTACTATGCAACTGTTTTTTTTAAAGAGAAAAAAACATTTGTTTTGTAAAAACGGGACAAGTATAAAACGACACCTTGACAAACGTTTTTAATAGAGCAAATGTAAACTTTATTTTGTCCCCTACTGTAATAACAAGTACAGGGGCAGATCCAGAGTTTGGAAAGAGGGGGTACACATTGCTGAAAAGTTGAAGATGTGAAATCCAAGGTGGCAGCCAAGAAATGGTTGTGATGGTAGGTTAATGGTAAAAATTTTAATAATGACAATTCAGGTGAATTTTGGTGCCACTTGGTCTTGGCATAAAATTCACCTGAATTGTCGTTATTAAAATTTTTACCATTAACCTACCATCACAGCCATTTCTTGGCCACCACCTTGGATTTCACATCTTTTTTCACCATAGCCTTTTTGAGGGCCGCACTCTTTTTACAGCTTGGCTGTTTTGGATTAGATTTCACTTCTTTTTGTATTTGTATACCCCAAAGCCGGCCTATGGCCGGCTTTGGGGCTTTTTTAACTTATCTTTTTTTCTTTACCACAGGAAGAAGAAAAGATGAAGCAGATGTTAAATACTTTAAATATTTCTGATTTTATCAGTAAATGTACAAATTATATATATATAATACATATATTTATTACAGAACTCTCTACATGATTGTTTCTTTGTAACTGAACACTTTACAAGGTGACTTCTTCTAGCTGATCTCTCTACAGGGTGATTTATTTGTAGCTGAATTCTGTATAGGTGATTTGATTGCAGCAGAGCTCTCTACAGAATGGTTTCTTTGTAGCTGAACTCTCTACAAGGTGATCTTTCTACAGGGCGATTTGTTTGTAGCTGAATTCTCTACATGGTGGTTTCTTTGTAGCTGAACTCTCTACAAGGTGACTTCTTCTAGCTGAACTCTCTACAGGGTGATATTTTCGTAGCTGAACTCTCTACAGGGTGATTTGTTTGCTGCTGAACTCTCTACATGATGGTTTCTTTGTAGCTGAACTCTCTACAACGTGACTTCTTCTAGCTGAACTCTCTACAGGGTTATATTTTCATAGCTGAACTCTCTACAGGGTAATTTGTTTGCAGCTGAACTCTCTACATGATGGTTTCTTTGTAGCCAAACTCTCTGCAGGGCAATCTGTTTGTAGCAGAACTCTCTACAGGGTGATTTGTTTGTAGCTGAACTCTCTACATGATGGTTTCTTTGTAGCCGAACTCTCTGCAGGGCGATCTGTTTGTAGCAGAACTCTCTACAGGGTGATTTGTTTGTAGCTGAACTCTCTGCAAGGTGACTTGCTTGTAGCTGAACTGTCTACAATACTAACTGGTTGCTGCTGAACTCATTACAGCATAACTTACAATGTAATAGAAATCTATAATGGAGTAAGTCATGAACTAGCTGAATGCTCTATTAGGGTGACAGTGCTATTTGAGTATCTCGATCTTGCATTTGCCACACGGAGTTGACACAGAGTTGGCTTTCAAATCATAACTCAGTGGTTTGTAATCTGATTGTTCTTTACTACTGCAAGGACTTTCTACAATGACTATTCCAGCTACATACCAATTTACAGCTCACTGCTCAAAGCGGTTTGCCTGGTAGGCATGAAAATTATTGGTATTTTTATTCACGAACCTCGATCGCGCAATTGTTGCACACCTTCGGTTTCGTGTCATATCTCCATGATCTTTATTTTGATTGCTTTCAAACCACCAAAAGGCACTACTACAATGGTTGATCTATCCACAAAACAATTTTAAACTCATTCCATGAAGCAGTTTACCCTGTAGGCATGACAACAAATTGGTCTTGTTTTGTGCGAATAATTGGTCATAAATCCTTAACCGTTCATCGGATTTGCACCAAATTTGATACTAGGATTTGCCTTTGGACTCCCTTTCTGTGTGCCAAATTTCAAGGCAATTGGAATACAACTTTGGGTTTTATAGCAATTTTTGCAAGTGTACGAAAACACAAAGAAAAAAACCCAAGAAAAAAAAGCGAAACTTTGGCTGCTCGTAACTCGGAAATGGCTTGAGCGATTTCCTTCAAATTTGGAATGTGGACTCCCCTAGCTGGCGGGCAACTCTGCAGCAAATTTGGTTCCAATTGGATAAGGTATCACCAAAATACAAAGGTGTGAAAATGACATTTTCTTTCTGTCAATATACCCACGGTGTGGTGTGCCGGCTTCTTGGGCTGCACAACACATTATTGTGTGTCTTGATATACAGTTGACTCTTATTATTTGTGTATGTGACTGCTCTTTTTTGTGTATCTGACTGCTCTATTAGAGTATTTCGATCTTGCAAAGACTGTGTACCCATGCACCCTGTTGAACAAGAGCTGAGGGTCTCCAACCTCTTACTTACTCTTTATATGCACAGGTAATGCATTTACTTAAACACTTGGTCCTCCTATGCCTTCCTCTGTCATGAATAGTGCATTCACATGATCTATAATCAAATAATTAAAATTTGATGCAAATACTTAAAATTGATGTGGGAAAAAAGAAATACAATAATGATCCCTAATATTGTTAAATAGCAAAGGCTTGGATAATTTTTGATCACTATAGTTACACTGGAATGATTACAGCATAGATAGTAGAGAGCACACCTTCGATTATAGCTATAAGTGTGTATGCAAACGTGGACCATTCTTGTTCAGCCCGGATCGTTTTTGCACTGGCATAACTGGTCCCAGTGAACCAATTATGCAAGCACAAGTGGTCTGGCCGGATCAAATATGTCAACTTAAATGGTCCGGGCGGACCTTATATACCCGGACCATTGGTGCATTGACAGGTCGGATGCACGTGAAGGCCAGCTAGTTTGACCTAAGAATAGAACAAGGTTTTAGTGCTAATATCAATGAAGGAGTATATATAGTAAGTTTAGCGAATGTAGATCGTTCTAGGATGATTGGTTGTGTGCTTGTCCTATTCAATGCCTGCCCAGCTGCTGTTTATCAATCGCCGTGGCATGCCATGTAGAGCTGTTACAAGGTAAATAAAGTACGATTACTATAGAGTATATAAGTATCTAATCAAAAACAGCCAAGCTGTAAAAAAAGGAGTGCGGCCCTTGAAAAGGCTATGGTGAAAAAAGATGTGAAATCCAAGGTGGCGGCCAAGAAATGGCTGTGATGGTAGGTTAATGGTAAAAATTTTAATAACGACAATTCAGGTGAATTTGGTGCCGCTTGGTCAATTGGCACAAAATTCACTTGAATTGTTGTTATTAAATTTTTTACCATTAACCTACCATCACAGCCATTTCTTGGCCGCCACCTTGGATTTCACATTTTTTTTCACCATAGCCTTTTCAAGGGCCGCACTCCTTTTTTTACAGCTTGGCTGTTTTTGATTAGATTTCACTTCTTTTTGTATTTGTATACCCCAAAGCCGGCCTATGGCCAGCTTTGGGACTTTTTAACCTATATATTTTTCTTTACCACAGGAAAAAGAAAAAGATTTTATAAATACTTTAACTCATTCTGATTTTATCAGTAAATGTACAAATTATATATATAATGCATATATCAAGAGTTCATTATATTATGAACTCTTGCATATATTTATTACATGTCAATTAATCCCCACGGGATAATTTGCAGCTGATCTCTCTACTGGGTGACTTGAAATGTAGCTGAACTCTCTACAGGGTGATCTGCTTGTATGTAGATGAGCTCTTTACAGGATTCTCTCTACAGGATGACTTGACTCTAGCTGAACTCTCTGCAGGGCTATCTGTTTGTAGTTGAATTCTCTACAGGGTGATTTGTTTGCAGCTGAACTCTCTACAAGGTAACTTCTTCTAGCTGATCTGTCTACAGGGTGACTTTTTTCTAGCTGGTCTCTCTACAGGGAGATTTGTTTGTAGCTGAATTCTCTACAGGGTGATTTGTTTGCAGCTGAACTCTCTACATGGTGGTTGCTTTAATTTGTAGCTGAACTCTCTAAAAGGTGACTTCTTATAGCTGAACTCTCTACAGGGTGATCTTTTCATAGCTGAACTCTCTACAGGATGATTTGTTTGCAGCTGAACTCTCTACATGATGATTTCTTTGTAGCTGAACTCTCTACAGGGTGATTTGTTTGTAGCTGAAATCCCTACAGGTGATTTGTTTGTAGCTGAACTCTCTACAAGGTAACTTCTTCTAGCTGCATTGATCTCTCTACAGGATGACTTGTTTGTAGCTGAACTCTCTACAAGGTGATACTTCTAGGTGATCTCTCTACAGGATGACTTGTTTCTAACTGAACTCTCAACAGGGTGATCTGTTCATAGCTGAACTTTCTACTGGGTGATTTGTTTGCAGCTGAACTCTCTACATGGTGGTTTCTTTGTAGCTGAACTCTCTACAATGTGACTTCTTCTAGCTGAACTCTCTACAGGGTGACTTGTTTCTAGCTGATCTCTCTACAGTGTGACTTGTTTCTAGCTGAACTCTCTACAGGTGATTTGTTTGCAGCTGAACTCTGGTTTCTTTGTAGCTAAACTCTCTACAAGTTAACTTCTTCTAGCTGATATTTACAGGGCATATTTGTTTGTACATAGCTGAGTTCTCTACAGGGTGATTTGTTTGCAGCTGAACTCTCTACATGAGAGTTTCATTGTAGCTGAACTCTCTACAATGTGACTTCTTCTGGCTGAACTCTCTACAGGGTGACTTGTTTCTAGCTGATCTCTCTACAGGGTGACTTGTTTCTAGCGGAACTCTCTACAGGTGATTTGTTTGCAGCTGAACTCTCTACATGGTGGTTTCTTTGTAGCTGAACTCTCTACAAGGTGACTTCTTCTAGCTGATCTCTCTACAGGGTGATTTGTTTGTAGCTGAACTCTCTATAGGTGATTTGTTTGTAGCTGAACTCTCTACAAGGTGATACTTCTAGGTGATCTCTCTACAGGATGATTTGTTTCTAACTGAACTCTCAACAGGGTGATCTGTTCATAGCTGAACTTTCTACTGGGTGATTTGTTTGCAGCTGAACTCTCTACATGGTGGTTTCTTTGTAGCTGAACTCTCTACAAGGTAATTTCTTCTAGCTGAACTCTCTACAGGGTGACTTGTTTCTAGCTGATCTCTCTGCAGGGTGATCTGTTCATAGCTGAACTTTCTACAGGGTGATTTGTTTGCAGCTGAACTCTCTACATGGTAGTTTCTTTGTAGCTGAATTCTCTACAATGTGACTTCTTCTAGCTGAACTCTCTACAAGGTTACTCGTTTTCTAGCTGATCTCTCTACAGGGTGACTTGTTTCTAGCTGAACTCTCTACAGGTGATATGTTTGTAGCTGAACTCTCTACATGATGGTTTTGTTGTAGCTAAACTCTCTACAAGGTAACTTCTTCTAGCTGATCTTTTTACAGGACATATTTGTTTGTAGCTGAGTTCTCTACAGGGTGATTTGTTTGCAGCTGAACTCTCTACAGGGTGACTTGTTTCTAGCTGATCTCTCTACAGTGTGACTTGTTTCTAGCTGAACTCTCTACAGGTGATTTGTTTGCAGCTGAACTCTGGTTTCTTTGTAGCTGAACTCTCTACAAGGTAACTTCTTCTAGCTGATCTTTTTACAGGGCATATTTGTTTGCAGCTGAACTCTCTACATGGGAGTTTCATTGTAACTGAACTCTCTACAATGTGACTTCTTCTAGCTGAACTCTCTACAGGGTGACTTGTTTCTAGCTGAACTCTCTACAGGTGATTTGTTTACAGCTGAACTCTGGTTTCTTTGTAGCTGAACTCTCTACAAGGTAACTTCTTCTAGCTGATCTTTCTACAGGGTGATTTGTTTGTAGCTGAATTCTCTACAGGGTGATTTATTTGCAGCTGAACTCTCTACAAGGTGACTTTTTCTAGCTGAACTCTCTACAGGGTGACCTGTTTGTAGCTGAACTCTCTACAGGGTGATCTGTTCGTAGCTGAACTCCCTACAAGGTAACTTCTTCTAGCTGATCTTTCTACAGGGCGATTTGTTTGTAGCTGAGTTCTCTACAGGGTGATTTGTTTGCAGCTGAACTCTCTACATGGTAGTTTCTTTGTAGCTGAACTCTCTACAATGTGACTTCTTCTAGCTGAACTCTCTACAGGGTGACTTGTTTCTAGCTGATCTCTCTACAGGGTGACTTGTTTCTAGCTGAACTCTCTACAGGGGATTTGTTTGCAGCTGAACTCTCTACAAGGTAACTTCTTCTAGCTGATCTTTCTACAGGGTGATTTGTTTGTAGCTGAATTCTCTACAGGGTGACTTGTTTCTAACTGATCTCTGTACAGGGTGACTTGTTCCTGCTGAACTCTATACAGGTGATTTGTTTGCAGCTGAACTCTCTTACATGGTGGTTTTTTTGTAGCTGAACTCTCTACAAGGTTACTTGATCTCTCTACAACATGACTTGTTTCTATAACTGAACTCTCTACAGTGTGATCTGTTCATAGCGGAACTTTCTACTGGGTGATTTGTTTGTAGCTGAACACTTTGCATGATTGTTTCTTTGTAACAGAACTCTCTACAAGGTAACTTCTTCTAGCTGATCTCTCTACAGGGCAATTTGTTTGAGCTGAACTCTCTACAAGATGGTTTCTTTGTAGTTGAACTCTCTATTAGGTACCTTCTTCTGGCTGATCTGACTACAGGGTGACTTGTTTGTAACTGAATTCCCTACAGAATAATTTGCAATGTAATATAATTGAGTAAATTATAAATGCAGCTGAATGCTTTATTAGGGTGACTGTTCTATTAGAGTATCTCGATCTCACATTTGCTACACGTAGTTGCCTTTCGAATCATAACTCAGTGGTTTGTAATCCAATTCTTCTGTACTACTCCAAGGACTTCTATGATGATTATTCCAGCTACATACTGATTTTCAGCTCATTGTTCTAAGCGGTTTGCCTGATAGACACGAAAACTAATAGTTTTTTATTCATAAAATTCGATCGCGTAATTTTGACACAGGTCGGGTTTTGTGTCATATCTCCGTGGTCTTTATCCCGATTCCTTTCAAACCACAAAAAGGCACTCCTAAGATGGTTGCTCCATCTACATAGCAATTTTCAACTGATTCCTCAAAGGAGTTTACCCTGTAGGCGTGACAGACCTTCGACCTTATTTTACGCAAATAATCGGTCATAACTCCGTGAATGTTCATCGGATTCCTACCAAAGTTGATACACAGATCCGCCTTAATGAGCCCTTTAAGTGTGCCAAATTTCAGCCCGATCCGAGCACGCATTCGTGTTTTATGGCGGATTTTGCGAAGTGTGCGAAATAAAGAAGTAGAAGAAAAAAACGAAGAAATTAAAACGAAATTTTGTTCGCTCGTATCTCGGAAATGGCTGGAGCGATTTTCTTCAAATTTGGTGTGTAGACTCCCCTTACTGGCCGGCACCTCTCTAGCAAATTTGGTTCCAATCGGGTAAGGGATCACAGAGCTACGTAGGTGTGAAAATTGCGTTTTCTTTCTTCCTGTTAATATACTCACGGGTGGCACGCCGGCTTCTTGGGCCGCACGACACACTACCGTGTGTCTTGATTTGTACAATCTGCAAAATATGAGTTTTGCTTATTCCGCGTTTTACTATTAACTTCGATTGTTAACCTATGCATTTTACTTTTCATAACTTTTCCTCTTCAGGTTTATTGATGGGCACCATGCAGTATTGTTGACTGGTCTGTGCATAATGTGGTGATTTGGAATGCTAAAACGGTTCGTAGCATTTCTTGTATGCACATGACATTGTTGTAATGTGTCCACACATCTTAAAAATAAATATACTTATATTTTCCTCTATAAATACTCAGTTCCATTGTGCCATTGGGTTGTAAGTGGGTTGAGTATGGATCATCCAGGACATTTGGGTCACACTTTGTCCTGGCCAAGTGGATCTCATCCACTGACAGAATGTACAAGATCAGATCACATGTATAAATTACAGTGGAACTTGTCTATTGCCACCTTCACTCAATAAGCAGGTGGCAGTACTGGCATATAAATTCTCACTTTGGAATTGGCTTTTTGAGAGAGGTTGCCTTTCTATATTGGTGGCCATTAAGACAGGTTTCCTTGATTGTACTGATGGAGTGTACATACTATAGAGATGCAACAATATCCTCTACTTGGTGCCATTTGATAGCGATGCAATGGAGACTATGTATTGTTGTACATAAATACTATACCGTTGCAACTCTAGTACATATTTATAACAAGAATGTTTGTTAACTGTTTAGACATACTAGAGCCACACCCACTCATCTGGATTCTACAAATGGAGACATGCCAACTTGTCGCACTTACTTCCATTGCTTATCTGTGTTTGGATAAATATGCCGTCGTGTGAGACCTGCTACCATGGTGGGCCACTGGAGAAGTGGAGACATTCTTTTGATAGCAGTTATATCACAGTCATTATTCATGAAATTTTTGTAATTCTTCAATTACGTTGTTATGCACTACTAAGGAAGCACTTGATAAATAAACCGCTGTTAGCAACATATTACGCACAGAAGTATCTTCTAAACTGTTATAGTTTGACTATAGTGTTTTTTTCCCACAAATTCTCTCAACAAAGCCACAAAGTTGCTCTTCATTTCGTTCGCGTACATTGGGGATACGCCTAGTCTTGCATGGCCAGACCTTTTCCATGCAGCTGCTTATCAATTGGAAATTATAAACGCCGCACTACAGTGCTTATAATTTTCAATCGATAAGCGGCTGTGCGGAAAGGGTCTGGCCATGCGAGACTAGGATATACCCCTTTCTAACTCGAAGGGATAGGTTATTCCTGGTAGTGTACGAGACCAATTGTTAAACGCCTGTAAAACCCGAAGGGAAGGTAATTCACAAAGTCTGAGGAAATTTGTCACACCAATATTTCAGGCCGCCAGAAAGAAACCACCTCAGAGCAAAGTCTACCAGTCATAAGCTACTTCTACTCCTTACGTAAAAGCTGCTTTTACCATTTAACGATTTTGCTCACATGGGTGCATATAGATAGGTACACACATAATTTCAAGAAACTAAGCGCTCACCCAGTCGGCCGGCTGTGGGTGTGTGCCCGGTTTAACAATAATGGACCTAGGATGGATACTTGAGGCCAATGGGTCCGTCACGGTAAAATCACATACGAAATTTGAAATTTCTAAAGATTTTTTGTAAAAATTTCAAGATTTGAGCTTGAAAAAAAATTGAAATTAATTTCAGATATTTCAAATAAATTTATAAATACCTGATAGTAGCTATAATTTGTGCAATTAACTCCTGAATGATCCAGTGAGATGTAGTTACACACATGCACTGATAAATGCACTATTGCAGTTGTCTCTAACATTTACAGAACTAATCTAGGTACTTCTTTAACTTGCAAGATAAATCTTGCATATCTTGCATCTTTCATAGCAACAGTTATACTCATCAGCAATGTTTCATGATTAAATCTAAATTTTACCTACGCCTTAGAAATGCAATTGAAGCCTTAAGAACCAGCTGTATATAAACAGCTTTACAATGTCAAAATGATAACTTTTAACAGGTGCCTATTGCGTATTAGATGTTCGGGTAGCAGTTTAGAGGTAAAATGTGTGCTTTGCCACTATAAAAGTTGGCAATAAGTATCTGTGACTAATCAAGCTTTACTGAATTCAAGAAAAACTAGTCAGCAGCTCATCACATTCCATGGAATGTGGAGTCTTGCAATAGTGGGGCGTGCACTAATGAAAAGATCCAGGCCAAAAATTTCAAATTTCAGACCAAAATTTCAAATCAATTTCAAGGGTTAGTACAGCAGATTGCATTTCCGTTTAAAAATTGCATACACTACTTCTTGCACATGCATGTCAGGGTAATGGCGGACTCTAAGTGTAAGGCGGCGAAGAACAGCCATTTGAACCAAACTGTTATAATTAGACTGGTAAACACTACTGTTGGTGGAGCATTGGTCCCTACAACAATAGTTCAGGTAAGAAGTCAAATGGTTAACACGTTTTAATTAGAATATTCCATGTTTTAGAACAAACTCAGCACTGTGACAGGATAAATTCAAACCTTGTCTAAGTCTCCAGGTATTGGCGAGAGTGCTACTGTGCCTAATTATACAGCATCAATTTTCTCCTAAGGGTACTCACTAATAGTGGTACCAAAGAAGAAACAAGACTACGTTGTTCACAAATTTGAGTGGTACCTTTAAAACCCTTAAAGAATTGTCCAACAATGTGTTTAAAGATATTTCACCTACTGCATATATGGGTATATTGAGCCAGGCCATGGGACAAAAGGTAAAAATGCTGGATTACATGTGAAGCAGATTTCAAGGAAATGTATGTGGCCTATGGAGGAAAGAAAGAAGTTTTGTTATGGTGTACAACTGATAATGATAAGTGTTCTTGTGTGCCGGATAAGGTAGAGACACCCTGTAAGTGTCAAAAAGGGGGATATGATAGTCACATTGACAAAATGGCGACTGTTGAAGAAATAGAAAAAAGTTAAGACAAAAACACAAAGGAGTCTATACAGAGGAACAAATCAGGTGTTGGCACACTCGACTCAAATAAAGAAACATAGTTCATATGACTGTGCACCTGATAAACCCTTTCGGAAGACTAAAGCTAACAAAGAGAAGAGTTCCAGTGATGGTGGTTGTATGAGCTCCGGTGGTGGTTTTACAGTTTCGCCCAGCAAACATGTAAATTTAAGGGGGCAACGTGCAAGTCAGTTGCTATAACTCCATATTAGAGAGAGGTGGCATTACTGAAGAACAGTATGATCACATGAAAGCCACCATTATGGGAGAAGTGAACAAGTTTGTCTAAATGCAATAACCGGTTGACAGTCTATATAGTTTTCAACAAACATGTTTAATATGATCACAGGTTTTTTTTGCATGTACTATACAGGTGTCTAATCAAACAACAGTCTATATAGCTCTCAAATGGATGTTACAAGTGTGATATAGTGCGCAGCATGTATACTAGCTAATATCCACAATACTTGATCCAACTGATGCTGAGTTCTGGTGTTATACACTGAAATGCTGCTTGTATTAGGTTAAAAGGTGGCAAAGCATACATATTATCCTCATGTTCCTTCAAGTATTGCTTGATAAAATGAATGTGATTTCAATTGGGTTTAAGTCTGGGCTGTACGGTGGTAAGTAAATCAGCATCAGAAAACAAGTCTTTAACTCCTTGAACATGATGAATTGAGCGGTTATCCATGATGACAATTGATTTTGGATTGGAACCATCAAATGGTAGCATTTCTGGGATCAGGGCAGCAAAGCTGAAATCAAAAAACATATCGCCATTTACTGAATTACTGGTAGTTTCCATTGCCAGTAGGCCTTCTGTACAAATAGCAGCTATGGATGAATACGTTGACCCCCGTTGTATCAAGGTTTCACTAGCTGCCCTTTCACTTTGTAAAGCATAGCCATAGTTCCTCAACATGTCTTTGTAATGGCACCCAGTTTCATCCACCCATACAAACATATCTCTTGAAAATATGTAAGTATTAGCAACAAATATAGCCCGAAAGTTCAATGACTGTTGTAAAGCAACTTGCTGTATTTTCTTCCTGGTGAATCCAAACCGGGCTAGCAACCTACATACAGTAGATGTATCCAGTCGTGTTTGTTGCCTATTTAATCTGTTTGATCAGTTCAGTTAGTTGCAACGGGGGGGGAATCAAATACTATAGACCAATAATAAACATCTCATGATAACTATCCAAACTTCGCTCGCGCCTCTTACATCCAGTCATTGGGGTAACTTCACCAGTTGCTTTGAGCAATTCAATGATATTGTAAGCCGTCCCTACTGAAATACCAAGGTTTGTAGCTGTTTTGTGGTATTTCAGTTCCAAAACAAAGCGCTGTCATACCACTTGCCACCGTAAATCAACTGAGTATGCTTTCCTCCTTCCAGGCTCTATTGATCTTACAATTGTAGCCATACTCTATTTTTCCAAGACCTTGCTGTGTACAAAGCACCATGCACTAACAATGCGTATGCATCTGACAAATAGGACAGTGATGATTCAGTTTTGCACGTCATTTTATTCAATTTAGTACTGATTAATGAACAGTAGAAGACTAACACAAGTATTAACAGTACATTACTTAACTATCTATCACTTAACTTACAAATTTCGTAACTCACATGTGTGTGCATTGTTAGCGCATGGTGCCTCGTGTACCGCAAGATCTTGGAAAAATACAGTAATTCACTGAGCCTGGATTGCAGGCATTCACGTACATACTACAGTAGCTTTAACCATAGATAATTGACACCCCTACCTGGATTGGAAGCACACGTATAGTTTCCATACAAAAGTACGTGACTATCCGCGTTTTGCACCTGAAGTTTTGAAACACTCTTTCTCACTCGAAGATTCTGTTTTACTGTCTAGATACAGCTTGGTTGTTTTAGCTAGTAAGTTTAGTACATTGTTTCTTGGGTGGCGATTAGCCTACTACTGGTATAGGCGCTTTCCGTATAAAAAGTATTTGCACATGTTTGTGAAAATGGCGGGTTGAACAAGTCTAGTTTAAGGCTGATGCTTATTAGTTATTAGTGCTACGTGTACTGGTATGGATTTCATGGTATATTCGCTCCAGTTTAGCCAAGTTCACAAATCCCGCCTCTCGTATCAACCTTTCACGCTTGTCAAACTTCTAGCAAATACACATCAGTACGCTCAGACACTAGGAATAGGCCAAACCTTATATTCCATAGCGGTGCACCTACTATCACAGATACTATACTTACAAAGGATTGGCAACACGTATAACAACCGTTCGACAATCCTCGTTATGGTCACGTAAGTTGTTACGTAAGTGAGCGCATCTATTGTCATAGATATGGCTGAGACGACATGACAGGATGGCAAGAAGAATGGCCCATTTATACCGTTCCCAGTGCTGTTATTCGTTATCTACGAGAGGGGAAACTACTCTTGTAAAAGATTATTGTAGCGAGTTACGACTGCAGGCCCATTTCATCATTGCCAATGGATTTATACGAGAGATCCAGTGACTCGTTTGCAGCTGAGCTGTGACGGTGGAAGGTAACACTGTAATCCGAGCTGGAATCTCACCTGAAAGGCCCAAGAATGAATTATACTGCTGGTATGTGATATCAATATGATGATGTACTACTAATAAACCAATTAGACTGTAGATATTTTATAGATGTACTTTATATGCACACACACCCTCATTTTGAGGCTCGTACATAATACAATTAATAATAATAATAACCATGATAGTGCACCCGGCGATTGTATGGAGTAAAAGTCGATCAATCTACCTGTATCACTGGTATTCTTGCATACTCCTACTCCCTGCAGTCTATATTTCCTGTTGAGTAATTTCACTATCAGTTGAGTATATGAAATTGTCATGCCTCTACTTATGAAAGATCCCATGGTTTTTCCCATTTTCATGGGTTTCATGGGTACTGTACCCACGAAATCTCTAGTGCCGTGAAATTCTGATATGCAATTATGAATTTCATGTCCTATGAAAAACCATGAAATGACTTTCGTGTTACATTCACAATTTAACTTTGATGGCATGGCTGTCAAAAGTGTTTCATGGTGTAACGCTCTGGTATAACGCTCTGGTATAGTGCATTAACTACAGTATGTGTCTGCATTGATTGAGGGGTCAGCGACCAAGTAATTAGCACCAGAAAGATTTCAGATTTCAAGAATTGACCTACAAGATTTAGAGCTTGTTGCTGACCCCTTGGCAGTAGTTGTAACTGATCACACAAGCTGTGATAGATGCGATTGTTATTAAAATGCTGTGTCAATTTCATTACCCTCCCGAACTAGTGATTTTTCTCTGCGACTATGAAATCAATTCTAAGAGGGAATTCAACAAAACCATCTATGACATGTCTACATTTCATGGCTGTTCCTTACGAGTATGTGGCTACATTGATCTGCATAATATGTCAGATTTCGTAACAGAGTAATAGCTTTAAATTTGTATTATTGTTACAACAATAACCACTGTTTGTCACTTTTCTAGCATTTTTTACAGTCTACAAAAGGGGGAAACATGCTTCAACAATAGTTGGTATGTGGTTGTGCTATTCAGTATACTGTGCTTATTTGTACTGATACAGAGTCTGAAAATACTGAACATGATGTGCCAAGGTAGTATCAGGCAAACTCATTTCGGTTCATGGCTACAAATAACAGTTATTGTATTTGTCTATAATGTATGGTGTGCATATACGTTTTGTTCATGATTGATACTGGCAACTCCAGGTTTAGATGCTACCTTCAGTGTGACATCGGTACATCAATTTGATACCAGTGGACTTACTGTTTTGTTATATCCATGTAGGCTCTTGAATCACTACTGTACGCATCAATATAAAAATACGTTGATGTCTTACATATAGTGTGCTTCACTACTAGCAGCTTCATTTTTTGCTTCCAATAGTGTCTCCCTCACTGCGTCTAGATAAAATGACCATCTCAAGCAAGTGGTGGATGGCTATACACCAGTGACTGTGACTTCAGGGCAATACATTGGGCAGCTGCTGGATCACATGCGTTGATGGCTAATGCCACATCTGAATTTGAGCTCATGCATGTTTGCACTGCATTACCATAACATTAAGCTCTCTTGTGCTGTATAGTAACTTGCCGTTTCTTCTCCCAGTACTACGACAAAACTCCACAAATCAATATAACGAAATTACTTCAAAATGAGCTTCAAATCACAACTTAGGAAATAATTTTAGCCTCTATAAAACAAAGCACTGCACTTTACTAATGGTTTCAAGTATTCTCTTGTAAATTGTGTTCAATAAAGTGTTTTTGTTTCTTTGTAAAAACTCCACAAGTGTGAATAGCCATGAGTCTCGGAACTTCTTTATACACTAGGTTGAGGTTTTAGGGTGTTTTCCTTTATCAGTTACTCACCTAGTAGTGCTGGGCTCATTTGAAGAAGGTTGTACATCAACAGAGTGAACTACTCATGCTACGGAAGAAGAAACGAAGAAGCTTGTACGTCTAATAACCAGACCATAACGAGGATTGGATATGATGTCACTATTGTTTTGATCACGCGTTGCCAATCCTTTGTAAGTTAGTATCTGTGCTACTACTCGCCAGTAAGGAAAACACGTGTTTATAAAATCTACTCCAGGTACTGTGTACAGTATAAGGGACGCGAAGCGCGGATAGATTAGGTGGCGCTTAGAAGTTTCCAATCCAGTATGGAGTGTCTATTATCTATGCTTTAACTATCGTAGCTTCAAATGTACTGCGATTTTATTGCGCGTGTGTGTAAACAATCACGCTTTTTTTAAAAACGGAACTGTAATTAAAATAGAGGGATTGCACGCATGATGCGTTATGACGTATTTTCGTAAAATGCTTAACAACCGTTGCTTGTCAGACATTTGTGAGATACGCGAGTGAAGGCTACAGCCAGTCTCAATGGTTCAGTGTAGAATGGAACACGTTCGATAGGTTAGTCACTTGTATAAACTAGGATAGCCATCGTCAAAGTTGTACAAAGTGTTAGTGTTCACGACTAATCGACAAAAAATTGATATTACACTTGTCCAACTTAGTGCTAGTATTTAATGTTTGTGTCTAACCTTATCCTAGCTTTTGACAAAGATTCTCTTATTTGGTAAAGCGTGGTGACCCAAGTAAGTGCATTCGCCCCATTGCGTACCATTGAAAAGTAAACCTCACAAATGTCAGACTAGCAACGGTTAAGCATTTTTATAATCCGCGCCACAATACTTTTCGCATGCAAACCCTCTATTGACTCGTGGCAACATAGATACTAGAATACATAATGGATTGGAAATGCAATACATTTTACGGTTACGGGCTCGATACGGTCACGTGATGACATTTACGGGGAACAGCAGCATTTTCAATAGAGTTATTTCATTGCGTGAGCATTATCACGTCATTAAGTCAGGTCGCCCCCGCATCCGCCATTACTGTGTACAGGTGTTCTGTGAATCTGCTATGTCGACTTCTTCGTCACTGACAATGGTGCCTCAAATGTATTTGTATTTCGAAGGATTGCTCGAAGAAGACAAGAGACGTTATAAATCGAAGATTGAGTTAATTAATGGGAATGATCCATTCGAGAAGATTGTTGGTGGGGAGCCATTTCGTGGAGTTGTGCCGGTCGACTCGTGTGATTTGGTGTCTTATCTGGTACTCAAGACTAGTTATATGACATCCGAGCAATTTAAAGCACGTAAAGGCCTGGAAGCATACAACCAATTCGTGTCTGATTCGTGTCTGGTTGGATTTTTGTGTGTGCACATTTGCAATGGATGATGACCAAGGAGCAGGCATGCACATTGAGCGAATTTTTAAGGATACCAGTGTCTGGAATGAGTGCAAAGTGGCATCAGAACAGTTTTTCAAGACCTGTCTGCTACCAGAATTAATGGGTAACTGGTACACCAGGTCCACTGTCACCACTTCTAATGATACGACCGTTACCGTTACTACAGATTCAGCTTCTGGTACTTCATCAGATAACAGTACTAGTGTGACCCTTTAGGGTGCTGATTCAGGCTTTACTAATCAGCTGACGTATTGTTACTGCCATCGACCTGAAGAAGGCACGATGATTGCTTGTGATAACCATGACTACCCCATTGAATGGTTTCACACTTCTTGTCCCCAATTAACTAAACTACCGAAAGGTAAAGCTAAGTGGTACTGTCCTGACTACCGGATCTTACCAAGGTTCTTGAGGAAAAAAGCCAAGAAGTAGATTACCGCTATATTACCAATTTGTATCACTATTATTGTATTCTAACCAATCACCATTATTGTATTCTAAATCTTATGTACAATAAAATTAATGAATCAATGACATACGTAGAATATTGCAATGAAATACTGTCAATAAGCTAAATTTCAAATTGATGGAATATAATGTTAGAATCATAGAATCACAACAGTTAGTCAGAGCACAGCATATACGGATCATTCTATCAATAGGTGGACAGTCATCCTCTTCCCTAGTTGCCACAAATTGTATGGGCAAAGTACTCCGTAATATTGTAAATTTTTGCTGTACTAAACCAATGACCCGCTCTACATGTATTCTAACATTGGCAATTGACCTCGTCTCCTCCACTTCTAATGGAGACAGCTGACTTTTACCTTTAGTAAATGCAGGTATTTTACCTTGAGTGGCCTAGATTGATGGAAGGGAGCCAATCTAGGCTCGTCACATCATAAAGCTTTGCTGGCTTGCCCGATTGAAAGTGTCTTGAACAAACTCTATAATCCGTCTTCGAATTGCTTTCAAGCATCTCTACTGTTAAATCTTCCTAGAAATGGCAGCAAGAAAACCGTCTCTTCTCTTTGTAGACAATTCCCGATCACGTTCATCATTAGTGTGAGTTATTACAGATGGTATCTTGTAGTAGGATACGTGCTTATCTCGTTCTGAACGATTATTGTAGCCAAAAATCACACACAGCACCATTTCAATATTTCACGCTTGTACACAGTAATGGCGGATGTGGGGGCGACCAGAGTTAATCACGTGATATTGCTCACGCGATGAAATAACTCTATAGGCACAACACATTTTTGTCAAATTCACCCAGAGTTTTCTCGAAAACAGGTGTCTTGTTCAATTCGTTCATACTTTTTTTTAGCACTCTCGAAGGTATGAACTTTCTTTAGTATAGCATGTATCGCTAGACTCGTTTTCACAAAGCCAGGAAAACCCCCACGGCCACTACCGTCATGTAGCCATTCTTTTGCTTTACTTACGGAAAGTAACAGCTGTACAGTGCTAAAAATAATTATTTGCACTCATTACTATGTGGCGAAACTGTTCAGCACTTCTAAAACTTCGTATGTAATACGCCCTATGCACTAAAACCCCCACAGTAGTTTTTGAACACAAATTTCGCGTTCCTTCCTTCACACCTTCGGTTGTACGAAACGACTAACCTTTAGTCACAAACCAATAAATAGCTGAATCCTTTAGCAATGATTTAACGCTTTATAAAACCAGTAATAGCAGTCTCAGTGTTAAGAACAACTGCAGTTTGTACACTTGGTAACGTTGCCATAAATCACGTGACCGTATCGAGCCCGTAACCGTAAAATGTATTGCGTTTCCAACCATTACGTATTCTAGTATCTATGGTGGCAACAAGTTTGCACATGCTTCAGTCCACTAATCATTCGAACCGTAGCCGTAACAATCCGCACAAATTTAGTTGCAGTGTTGCGGCGTGCGTTTGCGTAAAATGGCGATTGGAACAACATCGAGAAAAGTGAAAATACTAAACGTTTTCAGAGTGTCTTCGTAATAAATGTGCGTTTTGAACATTTTTTATAATGTGGTTAGTAATTTGTGCTCCTTTTTCTCACAGCTCACGCCTATTACTGAATGTTCTAAATGTTCATTTAATGGCGAAGAAACGCAGCAAGGGAAAGAACTCTTGTATTGATACATAAGGTAACGAGGACAATAAGTTTTGTTAACTGTATTGGTTCTTTATTACATCAGCTAACTATGACCCAAATATGAAACAAGTGATGTGTACTAAACAGAATTGTACCTGGTTATAATAAGAGTATTGAGTATGGATATAAATTTGTGAAGCTAGAATTGTTGTATGTACAGTTAAAATTCTATAAAATACTTGAGGACTCGAATAAAATATCTGTGATCACTTCAGTTTCTATATCTTCACATTCTTCAGAACTAGATTCACTGTCTGTTATGTCACCGCTATCATCTGAACTGTCATCTTCATCAATTGTATCTCGACTAATATTTTGTAGACAATTTGATGTTGAATCTGTTGATGGTAAATTTGTACAGCCTCTACATTCACAACCAGGTCTACAGTGGTTGGACTTCTTCCTGCAGCCACAGTTGTTGGTTGCACACCCTTTCTTACAACTACATCCTTTTGTTAAGAAATTTATGGTTCCTCTTATCTATAATATAATAACGGAATGTTTTACAAGAAACTAAGCTAGATACTGATAAATAAACTACCAATAAGAGCTTGCAAGCAGCAAAATAGCTACAAAACTACTTACCTTGCTCATCACATCTGTATCCTCCCAGTCAATGCCATATGTCTCACCATCTTTAGTCCAACCACTATGCTCTGGAGGTAGTAGAGAATTATACATGTCTGAGTGTATGGATCTCTGCCACATCTGGTGTACCCAACATGAACGAAGCCAATGTCGCCAAAGTGAAGTATATGTTGGGACTCGTTCCTCTTCATTTAGTGTTCTGTTACTCACAGTCTTTCTGATTTTCTGCAACCAGCATTGATGTCTCTCTTGCAATGGTAGACTACTGTCTATTGAATTATACAATTGCACAGGTGTGGAATGTCCGTAATTAGAATTAAAACCATTTATGTGCTTTTTAAAATAACAACTCCCTATTAGTCGTATAAACGATAAAAATCCAGTATCCTGATCTGAAGGATTTGTTTGGGATAGATTGCCAATGTAGTGGCTGCCAGAAATGAAATTGGCGTACTGTAAAAAAATATTCAGTATAGTAGCCTTCCCAAATGATTTTATATATGAAATGTAATCACATCCACTGCAAATGTACAAGCACTGCATAATTAACATGAGATCTTCCCTTGGTAGTGTATACAGGTCTGGGTCTGTACAAAGGGCTCTCTGAAGATGTTTAAGTATTAGATACTTTTTAACTGTAGCATGATGAACGTTAAATTGAACAATATATTCTTTATTGTCAGGTACACTCAACCCTATTTGGTACACATCAGTGTCAGGTGAATATATGATGACTCTCATCGCAGCTGTCTGGGTGGCATGACGCCAGATCCTATTGTCTGCCTCCAGGGCATTGGAGCTATAAGATGATGCTCTCTCTGGCAGCTCACCGGCAGTAATCAACCATGTACTATCAGGAGAAAAACACCCAGCAATGATCATGCATTGTTCACCCCAAAGTAAGAATTGCCCTGACCTCAACAAGTACAATCCAAGAGCTTCTACTATAGCTCTCTTACAAGTTGGACAATCCAGAAACTCACTCCATCTTCCTTGAGGAATTGATGATTCAACGTTAAATAGGTAATGTTAATGTTTGTATGCTTTCTTACTGCTGTGTCGTTTCATCTGTTCAAATTGTTTTGGATTAAAAATTTGGTTCGAGGGGTTATCAAACACTAGGTGAACTTCTGATGCCCCTAGTCTAAAGTACTCCAACACATACTGATCAAACAAAAGCTTGCCGTATTCTGAAACAGTAGTTGTCCTCCTAAGTGGTCTAGTGTTTATCATAAACATTGCATCGATGATAACGGCTTGTGGCACCCAGACTAGGGAACTCACTACTACGTTTAGCTCTTCGCAACGATGTTGTAATTTATCTGTCCAATTGCTTTTGTTAGATTTGTGGGGACACCCATTTTCATCTGCCAATGCTCGTGGTAGTATGGAGTACTGTTCTTCTCCTAAATCACAACTTCCATTCTCAGCACACCATTGTAAATGACGCCGTAGGCACTTTATAGTCTGCTTATCTTCTCGTTCTTGTGGTGACAGTCTCTTCCTTTTTGTTCTTATACTGGACATAGTTAACAACTTCTGACGTCGAAGCGGAACGTTTAAGTGACTTTGCCTTACTATCCTAGTATTTATATACTGCTTAAACGCCTGTTGTCCTATTTCTCGAAAAGACAGCATATCTATAGTTTGCTCGGGGGTGGCTACTTGACCACTAAACACATTCAGAAGCCCCCTGTTTTCATCTTGTACATTAAAAAGCTTGCTGGTGTCAATTTCAGAGCACATTTTTTGAATGTTTTCTTCAGTGCATTGAGTTGATGGTGAGTCATCTTTAATTGTGTTGCATAGAATGATTTCAGATCTCTCAGGAAACAACACTTCAATTAGATTCTTGAAGGCTTTGATACGACAGTTTAAAAATAGAGAAGTTTTCTGTAGATATGAATGTGTTGGGTGCACTACAGCAGTTTTCATGTCTTTATTAATTAACATTTCCTGCGCTTCATCTAATGCCACGGAGTGGTACCTTTTCCCTGTAATGCTTACAGTGAAGCCTCCTGCTTCCAAACACTTGAGAATACTAGCTGGATACTGTTTAAGATCAGCCAAGTGACTTGGAATGATCCTTTCATAAGTGTCCCGGTCAAATGCAGCGAAGATAGGAGCCATTCGTTTCAAACTTGGCAATCTAAGCCTCCAGTTGCTACCCCAAATCACAAGAAATAAAGTTATGTAACAGTAGCAGTTGCTAAATACGAAATTTACCCACAGATTCCACACTGAATCTCTGTCTGCCATCTGATTAACATAACTCATAAAGCCAATAAGAGCATCTGTGTCCTGTAACAATCCACATACCCTCTCTGTCAAATGATGTGGTGACCGAGACTCATTGAGTGCAGCTGCTAAAATACTCCGAACATTATCAGTAAGGTTGGCTGGATTGGATTGGGTGCACCATTGCTCGGTATATGGCTTCCCATACTTGCAGAAGAAACAGGTGGGTTCTTTTAAAGTTACTGCAAGATTCTAGTGATTGTAAAGTGGCACTCCGAAATCCACAACTCTTCGCTAGTTCTCTGAGGCCAGCATTATAATAAACCTTTATAAGAATTGGTTGGAAATTCTTCAGTATGTGCCAATCTCCCGGAAAGATGATCAATTTCTCTAAGGCTACACCATACTGCCTTTTAATGTTCATCAAGTGCTGGTAAGTCTTGCCATCGCCAACAAGTACAACCCATCCATCCTGTTCTTTGGTATCAAACCTCTCAAGCAAGTCTTCAGCTACTATACTCATAGTCTCATCACTATCAGGATTCTCATTGATAAGTTCCATGTAGTGAATCTGTGATGGTTGTACTGTCTCACTGCATTTGTCATTCAAAAAACATCTCATGTCACTTAAGTTGCAGTGAAAATCCTGTTAGTGGTGAATGGTGTATTTAAGTAAGATGTAAGAAAAAGCTCCCTACTGATTGGCAAATGTTCATCAGCTTCTTCTTTGCTCTCCTCAAAATCTACCATTGCCAGTGGCTTAGGGTATAGATTATTGTTGGTGTCACTAACACAGGTCAATGTTGATGTTAGGTTTCTCACTGCAACTGTTCGTTGCCTTTTAGGCTTAGGACCTGCCTTACTAACTTTATCTGGGGATATGTCTGGTGATGAAAATGCACGTTTGGAGACAGTTTGCATGTCTGGTAAGTTGTCTGATGCACCATGTAGGTCATCTGATATTGAAATGCTGCAAGAAAGAGGTAAGGCTGGTGTGCATGTCTGCTCTTCATTATTAAAACAGATTTTATTATTAGGATTAGGTTGAACAATCTGAACAGTTGTTCCATGGTAGCTACGATGCTGGTTGCCACAGTAGACCGCTGAGTAACTCTGCAGCATGTCAAAATTGTCTACTGAGGCAATTGTAAAGGCTGAAGGAGACAGGTCATCCCATAGATATCGCTTCCGTTGTTCTGCAGCATGGTAAGCAATAAATCGATCATGAATGTCAGGTGAGCTGGTGCATCCAAGATTGTTAAGTATCTTCAGTAACTCCCGCGAGCCACCACACATTTCAACAGCATCTGCCAGCAAGTCATGGAACAACAGTGGCTGATTAGGATTAGTACAAAACTGCAGTAGGCTTAGCACATTGTACATTCTGATGTTCTTCAATTGCTTACTAGCCTTGCTCTCCTTTCTCAACGATTGGTGCATCTTCTCACGTACAGTTGCTGTGATGTGGTCTACAAATCCTACCAAAAGTTGATCCATGTTCTGTAACTGATCTTCAATGCTAAATGATAAAGGATTAGTGGAGAACTCTCGTCTTACTGTGGATTGCCTCTGAATCTCTTTGTGAATTAAACTATTAACTATACAGGCGGAATTGTGTAGCACTGTTTTATTGTCCTCTATCACTGGCCTATGCACACAATTGTGGTCTTCATCTGAGCACTCTTGTGATGTACTTTGGGTACTTAAAGCCCATGAAAGGCTTACTAACACATCAACACCTTTGCGGTATAGGATTGTACCGAACTTCATATGTACACACTTACATAACATGTAACAATTCAAATATTCAATCAATTTGTGTAGTAGCCATCTAGCTGAAAATATTACTGTGCCATCTCCTGTTTCTACAGTTACCTTTGCTGATGTCACACTACCTGCGTACTCAGATTCATATGACTTTAGGAAAACCTTGCAAGCCCATGGAAGCAGGACAGCCTTTTCCTGGAGTAAGTGGTTAGCAACATAAATGACTGTTTGGAGTGTTGCTTTCGTAAGTTTGTCTGTATTACCATCATCGTATTGGTCAACCCACTGGTTAATAGCTTGTTTAAGACTTGTATCACTACCATGTGGGGACTTAAGGGATTCAATAATTAGACAGTGTGTTTTATAACAAGTTGAGCAGATATAGTCTCTTGGGCTGATCGTCACATTCTGCCCAGTCTGGTTTGATAAGTGATGTGACACTTTATCAGCGTCTGGGCTATATCGGCAAAAAGCAGTTCCTCTCTTTGGTTTAGCCCCACATGAACTGCATGGCTTACTCTGGGAACCACAAATTGTGGCATATGTCTCATTATAGCATTTCCTACAAAGAACAAATGGTTCACTAATCCAAATAATTTGTTGAGTTTGTCACTGGTGGTAAACATTGCTTTTATTAGTTTATCACATTCTGAATTATTACAATGTGGATTACTGCATTGTTGTTTGCTACTTTGCAGGTCATTGCTTGAAGATTTCCAAGAAGGAATATGATCCAGTTCATGGCCGTGTCTGCGAGCTTCAACCAAGTGTTTCTTACAAATAAAACATTGATTGTGGGGTGAAACACCCAAATGTTTCTCTAAGTATACACGTTCCATTTTACCCCATGAATCATACCGTGATTGCTGGTTGTCTTTGCTTCCACAGAGGATACACTCCTTCACAGACTCTTTATTACCTGCAGTACAATGAGATCCATTTCTTGAAGGACAGTGGGATGAACACTGACTATCACCTTGCTGTTTTTAAATATTAGAAAAAATATGTGTGATAGCAAAACATTTGTATGCTATGTGGCTATTGGCATGCATAGTTAATACAGCGAATGCTTGTCCATACTTCTCGTATGCGTGGGACACCTAAATTTACCGTGTTATAATTTAATTCTACTATAAAGCTACTGACCAATGCTACCCAGGGAGCCACAGAAGTGTCTAAACGAATTTGTACCTGTGCTAAAGCGAAGCTACCTCAAACTCACCGAGTTCATTCTCGCTGTCTTTGTATCGGCTTGCAGTTGTGTGAGGCCAGCTGTACAATACTGTGAGATAGCTATTTGTTGGAACTATGCGCTGGACAAATGGTGAAGCCATACTATACACGTTAGGGAAGCTACAGCAATGCTACAGCAATGCAAATCGAAAGAGAAATAGACGCTGCATAACTGTAATTATGAACTAGGATTGCGCGCTTGCAACTAAATCTCCGTATTTAAGCGTGATTTGTTACGGCTGCAGTTCGACTGTAATTTCTTTGATCCCTTCTACTTGCTTACTGAGTATAATCTGTGCTTGTCGACTATACTATGACGTTTTAGCCAGGTCTATGACGCAATGAGCCTTATCTGCAATTACATCACAACGCGAAAATGGCGAAAAGTGTGGGGGCCAAGTGGGATACTTTGTATGGAAGGGGTAACGTTTCGAGATGTTCCACGTGAAGAAATCATGAGAAAATTCTGGTGAGGCTTATTAACTATCTTACTATGTAGGGGCACGCATTTTCGTACTTCTCGAGTAGTCCTACGGTCTGCTTTTGGTTTCTTCCCAATAGCTCTCTGTACAAAAGGCCCCCACACTTTTCGCCATTTTTGCGTTGTGACGTAATTGCGGATAAGGCTCATTGAGGATCTCGAATCTCACTCCGACTCGAGTGAGATTGAAGTTGACTATTGAAGTTGACTTACGATTTCGGAAATCTCACTCCGACTCGAGCGATACTAGACCTTTTATGGGTCAGGCGCGCAAGACTATCCTTTCATAAGTGCGAAATCACTTTGAGGAGCGAGACTAGGTGCGCACCTGATCATTCAATAGCGTCGGGCGTTTCGTTTCTGGTAATCTCGCCCAGAGTAGGTCCCGGGACTACAAACGTGAAAGAACAAATACAAATAATATAGCTCACCTTTCCCTGGGGTTGTCGTGACTAACGCACAATTCCGAAGGTTCTGAGTAGCGGGAAGCAGGAGGGATGGCGGATTACGAGGATACAACTCCACACATGTTACGCTATTCAAATCGAACCAAAAACATAGCATACAGAATACACGCATGCGCAAAACCTAAAGCATGAATACAATTACAACTAGTTACAGTTAGTTCGTGACATCCTCCGGGCCCCCGCAGGATTTTACTCCACTCGGAAACTCTTGTCCTGGCCTTAGCTGCGGCTAATCTCTGAGGTCTTGAGGACAACTGTGGTTCAGTACCTTCTGGTAGTAATGTATCTGAGACACGATCATTATCATTATCCGTTACATCTTGAGAATCACTGCCTGACACCTCCATTCCTCATTGACTTCTAGTGGATACAGTTTACTAATTGGTCTATTAGTGATACCTTTATCAGTACGAATAATTGCTGATCTCACCGAAAGCATCATTTCCTCGTTGTAGTTCTTGCACCACTGCCAGACGCCACTTCAATCTGGGGCAATCGTCATGAATTATAACTACATCCCCAACCTTTATAGTCTCCTTATTGGTTCCGCCACTGGTGATGTGAGTTTCCCTCAATGATGTCAAATATTCTTTTTTCCACCGACCCCAAAAGTGTTGTATAAGTAGAGCTTGCGCCTTGGCCTTCTTACTCAGGGTGTGGTGTAGTTGCGAACCAGCTTCTTGAAAGTCTTCATCTGTTAATTCATCTTGTGTAGTCAATGTATGTGGTACAGTATTGATAACTCTTCCATAGAGAAGGTGAGACGGTGTCAAAGGTTCTGGATCATTCAACTCAGAGCTGACATACGTTAAAGGTCTGTTGTTCAAATGGGCTTCAATTTCCACTATCAATGTCTGCAAGCTGGGTAATGTAACATAAGCCCGGCCGAGCATCTTCTTCAATGCACTCTTAGTCAGTCCAACCAGACGCTCCCAATAGCCTCCATACCAGGGTGCTCGACAAGGTATGAACTTCCAGTCTATGTCTTGGTTCCCTAGACTCTCCTTCACTGTGTCAGACTCAAACAGTGCTTTGAGATCATCAGAAGCCGCCATGAAGGTTGATGCATTGTCGGATACCACTAGTCGTGGCAAGGATTTCCTACTGGAGAACCGACGAAATGGTTGTAGGAAGGTTTCTTCCGACAGGTCTGTCACAACTTCTAAATGGATTGCTCTACTGCTGGCACATGTGAATAGGCACACATAGACTTTATTTTCTCCATTGGGGGTACGAATGTATAGTGCTCCTGTGAAGTCAATGGCAGTTACTGTGAACGGTTCCATTGCTTGCACACGATGTTTCGGAAGAGGAGGTGGGTCTGGTGTCTTGTAGTGGTTACCACACAGCTTGTTACATATTACACATTGCTTTAATATACTTCTTACACACTGTCTGGCTGCCGGCACCCAGTAACTCTGTCGAATATAGGTCACAGTACCGTTCGTTCCAGTGTGAAAGTGCTTCTCATGAGTGTCCCTGACAATGAGCTCAGTGAGTCTATGTTTCCTAGGAAGTAAGTAGGGGAACTTAGTTGATTGGGAGACTGGTGCGTTATGTATCCTCCCACCACAGCAGATTATGCCTTCTTTGTCAAGGTAGAGACGAAGTTGTCGTACCAGCGGAAGACGAGAAGATGACTTAGACTGAAGGTTACTGATCTCAGTAGGAAAACTGTCTAGTTGTGCAGACTTAATCCACAGTTTATGTGCAAGGACAAGTTCTGCTGCAGTGAGTGGTCCGTTTAATCGCTGCGATGGCCTTCTAAGGTTGTTTACAAAGCAAAGCACATATGCTGTAACTCTATGTAGCTTTGTTAGTTTACTGTATTTGTTGATGTCAATGACTTGGTATACTCCAGTTGTGGATATGATAGATGTTTCTGCTATCAAGGCTGTAGCTTCAATCTCTTCACTAGTACAGATGTTGAAAACAGACATTGGTGACCATTTGGGCCAATCAGTTTCTGAAGTTAACCACTCTGGACCATGGGACCATAACGATGAAGATTGTAGTTGGGTTGGTGTTATCCCTCGAGTTAGCAAGTCTGCAGCATTATCTGCTGTCTGACAGTAACCCCATACTGAGGTAGGAAACAAGGAACAAATTTCCTTCACTCGGTTGGCGACAAATGGTTTAAGTTGTTTGGAGCTGAATATCCAGTGTAGCACAATTTGGCTATCACTCCATAGTCTGATATTGACATGAACACTCAGTGTGGAGACAATAAACTTGGCAAGATAGGCAGCTGTGACTGCTGCACGCAACTCAAGTCTTGGCAATGTAGTATCCTTGGGGGGTGATACACGGGATTTAGCCAACACGAAATCTACTTGGTTTGCACTCTGAAGGTATGCCACAGCTCCATATGCCTTCATGCTTGCATCCACGAACACATGTAAATACATACATTGGTTAGTTGACATAACAGAGTACCTACGTGTCATCAGCACTTTTGCACCTTCCTCAATATCTGCTGCTACCTGATCCCACCTAATGTTGAATTCATCAATGGGTCGTCCCAACCCACTTGCTGCTTCCACAGTTCTTGTATCAGCAACTTGGCACGGACAGTAATGGGAGACAGCCACCCAAGGGGATCATACTGTTTAGATGATGCTTGTAGGATACTTCGTTTAGTCACAGGAGCGGTAGCTTCTTGTTTGATCTGGCATTGTGTAAGAGAAAGTGTGTCAATGCATGTGTTCCACTTCAATCCAAGCAGGTTAACTGTGGTGCCTGAGTCAAGCACATGGTCTCTCTGGGCCTGTTCTGTCAATTTGGAGCTGTTTGAAGCCCAGGACCGAAGATTAAACTTGGCATCACTCATAATAGCTCTTGACTCAGCGTAATAGTGTAGAATGGCTTCCTCTGATTGACAACCTGATATAATATTGTCGACATATAAATTACTCTTCATGTCATTAGATACTAATGAATTGTATGAGTTGAGGTGATGGTCTAAGGTCGCACTCAGCATAAACGGGGAGCTAACTGACCAGCTTTAAATCTATAGGTGACAAATGGACTCTCTGGATTGGTGGGATCTGTAAGCCATAAAAACCGTGTAAAATCTCTGTCTTGAATAGCAAGTTTGACGTGGAGAAAAGCTTTTTCAATATCCGTAGACAGGGCGTAACAGTGTAGACGTAATCTTAAAAGAATTGCACAAAGATCAGTCAAAGCTGGGTCACCCACCATCAGACAATCATTCAAACTAGCATGCTTTGGTGACTGGCGGCAACTGCAGTTATACACAATTCGTATTGGTGTAGTTGGAGAGTTCTTTCATACGGGGTGATGGGGGATATAGTGTATTCCCTTAGTATTCTGACAGGGAGCTCATTCTATAAAGTTTCTCTGTTCCTGATCAGATATCAAATTTCCATACAGTCGAAGTAGGTCTGGTTGACGAGCCAACCTTCTAGCCAATGGGTGACGTCAAAATTTCAGCTTTAGTGGTCCCTCAAATAGCTACACCCATTCAGAATTTTGTGACCTCAGACTTACACAACTTCACTCATTTACGAGGCTTGAAACTGGCACATCCTGTTAGCTCCATGGAGAAGTTAGACATCTCCCTCCTGATTGGAGTGGATCATTACTGGGAAATCGTGGGAAATCACATAGTAAGGGGAAAGGGTCCCACCGCCATGCAATCAAAATTGGGATATCTATTATCAGGACCATTGTCGCTACAATCAGAACTAGAATCTGAACCTCTTCACACTTACACAACCCAAACATTTGATCTTGAACTTTCTGATTGTCCAGAGTCACTCCCAAATAGTTGTTCACCCCCTCCCACACTTTCTCAACAGGACACAGAGACCAGTCAACCATCACAACCGTTCACGTGCATATACCAAAGGAACTGTATATCATGGGATAAGGATGGGTCATATGTGGTACGATTCTCTTGGAAGGAAAACCATCCCTTCCTTCTATTAAACGTTGAAATTTGTGACAGTCTGTATGTTTCAAGAGTAAGGTTGATCAACTTTACAGTGTTCTTGATGGTGGTTGATCCACCAAAGGATGAAATTGACAAACTTTCTGTACGATGGAGATTTGCTCCTAATTGAGCAGCTAAAGTTTCAGTCACAAACGATCTTTGTGCCCCTTCGTCAAACAGTATATTTGCAGAAATACGGGTATTGCCAACTCTGACAAGTGCAACGGCTGTCTTCAATAGACATTGAGGGCTACGTTTATAGTCAGGTCCACTATGTACTTTTGTTCAAATTTTATGGGGATTAGCAAACCTATACATTTTCAGAAAGCTTAGAGCATGAAGAATCTGAAAATTATTGTTTACATTTGCACAGATTCCTGCAAGGTCAGCATTTATTAAATTTCAAAATGGCAGCCAATAAAGTAAGAAATTCCTGAAATATCAATTTTAATTTGACATAAAAGTTCATTAATGAACTCAACCAATTCTCTGGTGACATTTTTACATCTCTATTCACTAGAGGTGACATAGTTAATCATGAAAAATTAAAAGTTTTAGCAAACAGAATAGAAGAGCGTCCATTATGCTGCAATAACTCAGGAATAAATTTTAGCAAAAAGAATTGAGGAATATTCCAGATTAATTGGATGAGATATATGTATAACTAGTGCAAAGCATTAGTTTGGCTTCCACAGAAACAGTTCAAGCCTAAAAACAGCAGAAAAGATTGAGTTACTCTAATAGAGCAGTCAATTACTCTGATGAAGCAGTCAACTTTTGAGTCCACATTTCTAATGTAGCAGTCACATTTGTGAAAGTCCTAGCTAGTGTGCTTATGTTGGACATAAATTTCAGGAGATTAGCTAATTTTAGGTTTGAAAGAATGATTGGAATTTACATAAAATATTCTCCCCTAAAAGGTAATTTTGTTAATTAGCAATTGGCAACTATGATTTCACCCTGACTGGCACTTTTGTCAGTTGGTGGTATACATTGACATAGTCAGGTTAACTATATAATTATGTCAAAGATAACTTTGTTCAAAATTTATGGGCCTACATAAAGCTTGGAGAATGCATGGAAATCAGTGAAAATCAATGCTTGCATTTACTGTATACAGATGCCTGAATGGTAGTCAATCAGCAGTTTGAAAATAGCAGTCTATATGGTGCAGATTTCTTCATATACAAACACTATTTCTATGTTCTCACACCCATATAGAATCCATTACTTAATGGCCTCTAAAGGGCTAAGAAACCTAAAAGCAATTTATTTGGCAGATAGTTATTGCATGAAACAAAGTGAGTAAGTGAATTATTAACATTGAGAAGTAGGGTATAGCTACATATGAAGACATCATGGCTATGTATGTATGTACATATACATAACAATCATCAGCAGTGTCACTGTTGTCATTATCAATGCATCATACAGTATTATACTGTATATTAGGGATCATGCAGAACTGATTGAGCTTTTCCAGTTCAAAATATCACCCTAAAACCAGACTCAATTTCCCTTCATGACAGCTTGGCAGCATTGGTTAGACACAGCCAAGACCCAAAATGTCAACTCCAAATTCTTCCAACAAGTTTCTACAGCATTTAAAACTTTTCTATTTAACAAAATTTTATGCTGACTTACTGACTGATGCTTCCCACCAAGCATGCATAACTTGACATACAGGCTTGATTTTGGCAACATACAATATATACATGCATCATGGACTTGCCTTTGTCCTCCTTTGTGTTTCAGTTCTCTTCACTGATAATGCAAGGTGTCAATTCATGCTATATTATATCATGATACGGCTTCCCTGTGGCTGTATTTTCCATAAACCATATGACTGATTGTTGGGACGCTTCTCATGCTGTTTTTTGTTTGCAATGTTGTGTAATGGGCAAAGCATACTGTAGATGAAAATGAAGCATCATGGCCACCTTCCTTTTAGCTACATAACTGATAGTTGGGGCATGCGTCCAGACATATGGCTTGTCAGGTGCCTGTCCTCCTTTTGATGCAACATATGTATGGGTCCACCAGCCATAACTATGTTACAAAAAATAGGTAGAAAGTTAGATTAAGGATCAAAAAAGTAAAGAAACAAGGGAATAGCTAAACAGTAGTGAAACAAGAGAGGTTGCCTATATACTGCAGATTAAATGTCCACTAGCACATCTGCAGTATATAGGCAATCTCTTGTTTCACTACTGTTTAGCTATTCAATTGTTTCTTTACTTTTTTTTACCCTTAATCCAACTTTATACTTAAAGCAGTTACTTGTGAGCCAGTCATTAAAAATGTCTTGGCTAGATGTGCCAAATGCCCTTTGTTTATTTTTGGATAAGAATCAATTTGTCAACAATGGCAATCTTTGGATTATTTGAATATATCTGATATACAATAATTCTGCCACTGAAAAGCGATTTTTTATTGGATTTACAGTGGATACTAATTTTCAAGATTGTGTATTAATTTTAACTTGTTGGTGCAAGTCTGTCTGGTGAAAAAAAATTGCTCTTGGTGATCAGTGTGAATTCGTTCTTGCCAATTGTTATTTTAAAACTACTGTATTAAGCAAATTCCAACTGCTGTCTTTGAAAATGAAAATTCTTTTAAAATTTATCTAGTAATAATATGTTAAACATGCATAAGCACATTAGCAAAAAAAAATTGGTTGAAAAGTTGACTGCTCTACTAGATTATGTGACTGCTCTATTAGAGTATCTAAATTTTCAGGCTTGAACTGTTTCATTAGAAGTCAAAAATATGTTGCACCAGTTACACTTTGCACCAGTTACACTTTGCACCAGCTATACTCCAGAATATTCGTTAAAGTAAATTATTCCTGAATTATTGCAGCATATAAATTATAATGGGCGTTCTTCTATTCCCTTTGTAAAAACTTTCAATTATTCATGGTTAATTGTCTATGGGGTGCCGTTTGTACCAAAATTGTACAAAAATGCCTTATTTATAAACTATAACCATACTTTATAAATCAATGAACTACTTTATAAATCATGAACATATACTTTATAAATCATATGCATGATTTATAAACCATATACCTGATTTATAAACCATATACCTGATTTATAAATCATTGACATACTTTATAAACTATAACATTGATTTATATAAATTATACATGTGATTTGTAAACTATAACACTTATTTGTAAAGTATAAACACTGATTTATAAATTATAATATTAATTTATATATCAATATACTACTTTATAAATCATGTGTATAGTTTATAAATCATGTGTATAGTTTATGAATCATACACTTGATTTATAAATCAATAACATACTTTATGAACCATACATGCATAATTTATAAATCATCATTATGATTTATAAATTGCACATGTCAGATTAATAAATCATAAGTATATTTTACAAACCATCATCACGAGTGACTTAGTTTGGTTATTGTTGTATTTTATAAATCATTGTCGTGCTTTATAAATTTAACACATACTTTACAAATCACATGTACAATTTACTTTTGTAAACTAATACATGATATATAAATCAATAGTGTAATTTAGTAGCCATATGTTGTTGTTTAGTATCGATAGTTAGAATTCATATCAATATTGCTTAGATATGCATCAAATGGAAAGCATTTGTGGCATGTGATCCAGCACAGGATTCAGCACACTTAGTACAAGCTTTGGCAGCTGTTGTGAACACTTGCACTAATGAGAGCAACCCAGCAAAGTGGAGTATATCACCATTACCAATACCCCTACCAGTGGTCCCACCAACTATGCCACTGTTGTCACCAATTATGCCACTGTTGTCACTGACTGGCTTGAGCCCAAATCCTACACCGTGTAAGAGTAGCCAGCAAGAGTGGCATAATTAGTGGAATTACTGGCAGGGGAGTTACCCATGACGATGACAGGGGCATTGGTAATGGTGATACTCCACTTTGCTGGGTTGCTCTCATTAGTGCAAGTGTTCACAACAGCTGCCAAAGCTTGTACTAAGTGTGCTGAATCCTGTGCTGGATCACATGCCACAAATGCTTTCCATTTGATGCATATCTAAGCAATATTGATATGAATTCTAACTATCGATACTAAACAACAACATATGGCTACTAAATTACACTACTGATTTATATATCATAGTATTAGTTTACAAAAGTAAATTGTACATGTGATTTGTAAAGTATGTGTTAAATTTATAAAGCACGACAATGATTTATAAAATACAACAATAACCAAACTAAGTCACTCGTGATGATGGTTTGTAAAATATACTTATGATTTATTAATCTGACATGTGCAATTTATAAATCATAATGATGATTTATAAATTATGCATGTATGGTTCATAAAGTATGTTATTGATTTATAAATCATATGTGTGATTTATAAACTATACACATGATTTATAAACTATACACATGACTTATAAAGTAGTACATTGATATATAAATTAATATTATAATTTATAAATCAGTGTTTATACTTTACAAATAAGTGTTATAGTTTACAAATCACATGTATAATTATACAAATCAATGTTATAGTTTATAAAGTATGTCAATGATTTATAAATCAGATATATGGTTTATAAATCATTCATATGATTTATAAAGTATATGTTCATGATTTATAAAGTAGTGCATTGATTTATAAAGTATGGTTATAATTTATAAATAAGGCATTTTTGTACAATTTTGGTACAAACGGCACCCCATAAAAAAATGAGTCAATTGATTGTTTCTTTCCTGGGCCTGCATGCCTGTAGTTGGTGTTTTTTACTTTATGGTATGTATTCTCATGGCATGCATGTGGCCCCACACAGAAGCTGTTTTTGTATCCTATGTAGTTTGGTAGCTACAACCCCCGTAGGTGTGGTTACAATTTGTACTTACACTGGGACCAGAAGAGGTTGGACATTATATAAACTCTACTAACAAACAATAGCTATGCCACTATACTTTGTGTTTTTGGTGATGTGGAACAGAACTCTTATTGAAGTACTCAGGTTCCTGTTTTCTACGTAAAGGACAGGCTGGTGGCATCCTAATTTTAATTTGTTTGGAGACAATTGTAGTGTCCATATTACTTTCTTTGACAACTATTGAGCTCAACTACTAGCATGTGAGGTGTCCTATATTATAGTTGTACCCATGGATTAAACTGACAAACTTGCACCACATGTGATCCAACAGCAATTTATGGACTTGGAGTTGAATGGGGCAGATTGTCCAACTTGGAAGTGCACTTTTGAGTGGTAGCTGTTAAAACTTTGCTGAAGGCTTTCAATGCAAACATATGTGCTCACATGTGCCATGTCCAACCTCCACTGCTCTAGAATAGAGATGTGTTGCAAATCCCCATGCACCAGTGCTGAGATAGATTTTGTGTGTTGAACAATTAAATATGTTGAACTCTTTTAGGTGATAGAGATTATTGATTCAGATGAAGCTACAAGTGGTTTCAAAGTGAACCAGTCTCTATTGACGTAAGTGTGCTAGAGAGGAAACCGGGTTGGTTTCATTTTGTCCAGGTCATCTGTGTGTGGTCTGGTTTGTAGATTATCTGGGCATGTGTATGAATAAATAAATTAGTTTGGTGATGTGAAAATATTTTAATGCATCGATAGTCTAGTTCTGTTGTAGCCCAGCTTTTGTGAGCCATGTCCACTTATTGGGATTGCTGTTTGTTTGCATACACTGAACAACACCCATTTACAAGTAGGTGTGTATTCCTCATTTTGCCCCTTATTGCATATTATTAACATTGTCATTGTAAATGCCATCTCTCCCAATACAAGTCTGTACAAAGTCACCACATTATCACCACCTTTTTTATGTTGTGATGTCAATTTAATGTGGATGAGATCCATAAGAAAAGAATTGTAAAGTATATTTATGCAGGTATGAACCATCCAGTAGTGAGGGAGAATGTGAAGTTAAACTCAAGCCCATTCATAAGCGTACACGGTATGTAGTATTTGCTTCATCTATCTTGCTATAATTTCTTTATGCATGTTTATCTATTAGATGGGCCACAAGTTCTGAAGATGAAAGCCATGAACTTTTGAAAATAAAGAAAATGAAACATTCACCAATAAAGTAGGGTACATGTTGTGGTGACTTTAATATGTTATTGTTCTGCTTTCATATACTGTGTTTATATGCATATACTGCTTTGATACAACTAGTATCATAAAGTGGGATAAAATGAAATATTGACTTGATTTTTACTGTTGATGGTGTATGGTGTATTAGAGCTCTGCTTTTAACTGTGGCCCACTGTTAGAACATTGTGTATTCAAAGTCTGTTTCTATGAGGCAGAGTTTTGTGCTATAGAATACCCTATACACTCCTAGATCACTGTTTGTGTGTTACCTTCATTCAGAGATATTATACATGTGCACTTATTTTTATGCAGGAAAGCAGCTTCAGCTGTTCAGCAAGCTCCCATCAATGATTTTTACCATCAAAATAAGAAGATGCCAGTTTATTCTCGTTCTTCGACGAGATTCGATACACAAGAAATTATTAATATTTTGTTGGACCCTGAACTAAGTGAAGACAAAATTAGTAAAATTCAACCAACTGATGTTGAAAACAATGCATCTTTTGTTGTGGATATTTCAAAGTTAAAAAGTATGAGAGATCTTTACTGTGATGACATGGGGTCCTGGATTTGCAATGGTATCTACAAATCTTGGATTGATGTTGATTTTACTGGTTACATTACTACACATGGAAAAGACAAACCACCTACTGCAGATGCCAGCTTTTATTTCATAACAAAAAATATTTCTCACATAAAACCAGTGAAGATTTAAAGAAAACAGTTGGGAAATTGGAAACAGTGGAAATTGAAAACTGAAACTGGAAATGGAAAACTGAAATGGAAAAGTGAAATTGGTCAAAACTTCATAAAAATAATGCTATTAACAGGCATACCTCTTGTCAAATACCACCTCTACAATAAAGACCACCTCTACAATAAGACCAGCCCTAAAATTGGTCAAAACTTCATATAAAATGCTATTAACAGATACCTCTTGTCAAATACCACCTCTACAATAAAGACCACCTTTACAATAAGAGCAGCCCTATTCAGTATATAATTACAGCCTGTACTCATAATGCCATTAAAAAGACCACTTCTTTAGTGACCATGCATGTCAAGTAGTGCAGTAAAAATACTAGCTAGAAGCTAGCAGTAAAGTTAATCAGTGTAACGACAGCTACAGGATTGCACAAAAGGACAAGTTAAACTATAGTATACATACCTTACCATGCCAAGTCCTAAATTTTTTGACTATTCCAACCACTAGCTATAAATCACAAATCCATTATCACATCTAATGTATTCAGTATTATGCATACATAATAATTGCTCCATTTTCATTTGTGATCAGTTTAACTGAGCTGGAAGTAGCCCAGTCAGTATTGATCTCAGGTATATCAGTTCTCTGACAAAAGAAACTTTTCTACCTATATAGCTCTCCTACTATACACATCTGCTTTGTATGTACCGTGCTAGGCAAATAAATGTGTACCCATGCAGCACTATCATAAGCAACTATCTGTTAACTTAAATGTCAAACATAATTTAATGCCACATGTGATAGAATACTCATGTACACTATTATGTACCAAAAAAAACACAAGTCTAGTATATCTGCAGTCTTGATAATGGTTTCATTTTCACAAAACTGAAAATTACACATCACTAAGAACTGCAGTATCAAAACTTATAACAAAACTCGTAAGAAGTACAATAAAGTATGCATCATTACATAGCAATAAAACCCACAACATTTACAACAACAAAAAAACTCATATGACCAAAGCAACACATGAAAATCTAAACAGCAACACTAAGCAATACTTGTAGTTTTAAGTGTATTTTTTCTTGCTTTAAATATTCAAGTTGATGCCAAACTGCCTTTTTATATATTTAAAGTGAACATCGTTTAATTTAACTTTTGTTTCTCTTGAAATTTTAAACTCAGTTTTGGGGTCAAAGTTGGAAACTCTGACACATCTTAAATATGCATGATGGTATACATTACGTAAATCATGTGACCACTGCATCAGTCCTGTATGGGGATTTTCAAACATTACATACTCCTTGTGCTGTAAACAAATATCATCAGACGCTGGGTGTGGGGTACCAGCTTCAGTACGCATATTTCGTACACCACATCCACCACATCTTGATATGTTACCTTTTACAAACACAATCCAGAAAGGGTTTCTTGGCTGGCTATGACTTTGGTGTAGCTGACTTGACTGTGGCTGACTTTGGTGTAGTGGACTTGAATTGTGTTGGACTAGTGGAGAGAATGGTGTGTAAACAATTGGTGAGTATGGCATAGAAACATTTGTTGCAGATGGGAACATAGTTTGCTGTTGTACCACAGGTGGACATCGGTGTCATAGGTAGTTGCTGTGGAGCACAAAAAAATTAGCTGCAGAGGATGGAATCAATGGTGGTGGCAAAAGTAATTGTTGCTGCAGTTCATTAACGTCATGAGTATCAGGCACATCTGTACACGAAGATAAGATAAGTGGATGAGGCGTATCTACTATAGCACTATCAGGGGATACTAATAGTGGTGGAGATTGCTGCTGTGCTGATGATAAATTTCCTACAGGTTCAGGTGATAATAAAGAGTCTTCTTTAGAAGCTGGTGTCACTCGATACTAGCGTTTCTGATTACTGTCTTGTAAAATCTCTTTGATTAACTTAGTGGACTTCTTCTGAGAAGCTTTACAATGAGAATGACTTTTCTTGCCACTGTGTTGTGGCATACCAACACTGGCAAGCTTTGAAAAATTTACAGGTTTTTCTTTTTGCTGAAACCATTTTACAAATTTCTCTAGTTGGTTAGTTTTATAGGCAACTGAAATGCAGTGGACACAAACTTTGCTGCACTTGAAAACTCCACAGGCCTGCTCACATACAATTTGGCCACTCTTGTGAATCTGCACAAAATATGGAGATTTCCGTTTGTAATCTGTGCTTGCAACAAGCCACTGAGCTGAGTCATCACAACCCGGTGATGGACAAATGCTTGTTTCATTTTTTAATGTAATGGTTGTTTCTTTCCATACCTTTTCAGCTAGATATGTAGGCAAGGGAAGCTGGAAAAAAACAGTTTTATAAGCTCTGAAGACAGTGGAGTGATACCACGAGGAAGATCCACTTCACTGTTACCTTCAACATCTTCCACAAGACCAGCTGAAAAAAAAATGTTGATAACTTTCTCTTTGGTTTTCTGACATCTGAAAAAATTTATGGCTTTCCACCCCTAAGTGTTGTTGTGGCCTTACTTAGTGAGATATGACTGTTTGTCTAGCCTATTCATTTTGCCTGTAACAATTAAGCTTAATCTACTTTCCCAAGTAGGCAATGGTTGGTTTGCACAGAGCACACGACTTGTATGAAGTCACTTACCATTAATGAATGACATTACCAATTATTTTAGTTAAACATGTCAGAATACCAATAATATGTACAACCAGCCATTAAACGCAAAATCATTAACATAAAAATAAGACAAAAATAGTTTGAAATAGTATGCAATTGGACTACTGGACTCAGATATTTTCCCTTTCAGTTTAACCAAATATTTGGGCAACTGGTTGTACATATGCTCATGTACCCCACACATAAAAAAAAACATACACAAAGAAAGGTGTGATCAGGACAAACTTGTTAACATTGCCCAGCTTCAGCTATGTACAGAGGTTCTAATAATTCTTGCGTATCAACAAATCTAAAGAGAAGTCACATGTAGTAATCACAGTTTGAAGTTCAAAATGAATCGATTTCATTGGTCAAAAATCTTATGCATGTGATTTTGCTTGTTATTGCTGTAGTGCAAAAACTATTAGAATCCCTACATCAGCTATGGAGTAGCAAGTCAGTTAACTTTCACCACTTACACTAATTTAGCTGAATCAATGACTATAACTAGTATTTAGGATACAGTTACTACAACACTACATACACATGTATACTGTATGGTTTGTACTTCATAAGATGAAGTACAAACCATTACTTTTTACTTTGTACATTAATGATTTACCATCTGCTGTTAGCTCCACAATGAAAATATTTGCTGATGATGTAGCTATGTATTGCTCAGTTGATTCTCCATCTGATTGTATTGCCTTTCAACGTGACCTAGATCTGATAAATGATTGGTGTTCCAAATGGCAGATGCGATTGAATCCTTCCAAGTGTGAACTTTTGTGCATTTCAAATAAACGTATACCAACGAAGCCGCTCTATTATATAAATAATCATCATCTCCATTGGGCCAAGTCTGTTAGGTATTTGGGAGTTATTGTGGACACCAAACTTTCATGGAATAACAATGTTTCACATGTTTCCAAAAAAGCTACTAGAGTACTAAATCTCCTATGCCGTCATATGTTTACCTGCAAAGCTTCTTCAAAACAAAAGGCCTTTAGGGCACTTGTGATTCCTATTCTGGATTATGCAAGTACTGTGTGGAATCCACACACTCATAAGAACTCCAGTGCCCTTGAACGAGTACAAAACCGTGGTGCTCGCTGGATTTGTGGCAGCAGATTTTGTCCTAGGACCTATAAATGGTCTAAATCATCTGAGGAATGCTGTGCAGAGCTATCATGGCCATCTCTTTCCACCCGACGAAAATATCTGTCATTGACTATTATCTATGATATTCTTCACCATCATTTATCTCTAAAGTTTAATGATTACTTCACTTTTTCTTCTGCTGCCTCTACCAGATCACACTCACTGTCTATTCTATGTAAGCAGTCATCCATAAACTGTTACCGTTACTCCTTTTTTGTGAACAGTGTTTTCTGGTGGAACTCCATCCCATTTGACATTCTGTCTACTACACGCCGCACTACTTTTAGGCGAATGCTTTACAATTTTGTTTCTGGTTAAGTCATGTATGTTTTTAATGTAAACTTTTTATTTCACTGTACTGTAATTGTCTTTGTAATGTATCCTTAGTTCTTTGGTTTTGTATTGTATCATTTTTGTAGGTGGTACTCATATAGGCATATTTGCCTTTTGTATTCACCTTACCTTTTGGTTAAACAAATAAAAATTAAAATGAATGGTAGTCATACAATGGAGATTATGCTAAGTTATAAAACTTTGCGTGGGCGAGATCAAAGGAAAAAGTGTACTTTAAATTTCATAAAGTACAATCTCAGCTGGCCAACTGCTTCATCGACCACAAAGAGTGCTTGATTGCAACGCAAAGAGTGCTTTATTCGTTCAATAAAGCACTCTTTGCGGTGCAATAAAACACTCTTTGTGGGCAATAAAGCACAGTTGCCCACGTGCCTTAGTGTAGGCTAATAGCCTACGGGGCTCGCGCCAGTACGACTAATCACCGAAGCCAGTGAAGGCTGATAGCCTCGCCGCGCTGAGTGATCAATCACCTCAGCCAGTACGAGTTTCACCACTGGATTGCTTTTATAGATGCTTCGATAATGGGTGGGAGAAGGTAACGTTGCTGTTACGTTTGTTAATGTAAACGGACAATAGCAGCCTGAACGCACACAAACTAGTTTAACAAAGTAACTCACGCGTGTTTCACCATAGTTTGGCATAGTAGTTCATCGCGTCTTTTGGCAGGTTTTGCTCGCAACCCACAATCGATTCTATTGTGAGTCACATGGTGAAGTATTTCCGTGATATCTCCAGGACTTGTCCGTTTACATTAACAAACGTAACAGCAACGTTACCTTCTCCCACCCATCATCGAAGCATTTAGGTATGTCTATAAAAGCAATCCAGTGGTGGAACTCGTACTGCTGAGGTGATTGATTACTCCGGCGAGGCTATCAGCCTTCGGTGATTAGTCGTACTGGCGCGAGCCCCGTAGGTTATTAGCCTACTCTAAGGCACGTGGGCAACTGTGTTTTATTGTACAGCAAAGAGTGCTTTATTGAACGAATAAAGCACTGTTTGTGGTCGATGAAGCAGTTGGCCGGCTGAGTGCACTTGAAATTTGAAGTACACTTTTTCCTTCGATCTCGCCCACGCAAAGTTCTATAACATATACATAGAGTTTGTTATGCAAATTACACACAATCCTAATAAGATGAACAGGCAGTACCAAGTAGACAGGTTCACCTGCATATTTTACATTCAATATAGGCTGCCTAAATGTTTAAAAAAAATTTTTCTTAAATCCAGTATAGTCCAGTACAACCGTTTAAAAATGGATATAAACATCAGATTGGTTATTAGTATTGGCCATCATGTGAATTTCAATATAGGTTAATCAGATAATTGGGGAAATCTCATATCGGTGCATCACCAACTGCAAGTGACAACAAACACAAATCACCACAAGCATGGAAAGAGTTCCCCTATTCAAGCTGTGTAAGAATGTTAGTACAAACTTAATACAATGGTTCTTCTACAAGTTTATTTCAGCATAACAACAAAGTTTGGTGCAATTAAAAAAGCTACAGTACAGTTAAGTGTAGAATAATATTCAATACAAAACTTGTCACGAACAACTAGCAACTATAGCAAGTTTACAAGATGACATTTCATGACTCGTCCACAGATGGATAGCCCCATTCTGTTAGTGGTACTGTTTGTTCCTTGACTGACTGTGGAGATACCCATCTTTGGAGGTAGGCAGATGTAGCAGCTTTATCATTAGTACCTGTAACACATGAGTAGTATACATCACAGGTTAAACCAGATACTTAGTTATAGAGCAGTGACACTGTTCTACAAAAGCCAACAAACCAACCTTAAATCCCCAAAAAGCACATTTACACAGTAGTCTAATGCAGCCACCTGTTCATAAGGGCCAAAAAACTTTGGCTTGTTGGCCTGTAGGCCTTATGTAAGCATTATTAAACAGTTATATTTTATATGGCTATTGGTAAAATGCAGAATTCCAGAGCAGAATTCCACACTCGTTAATTTTATCATGCACATCTTGGCATGGTGCATCAAGCTGGAAGACATGCTGGAATGAACAGATGAACAGAGGTCAATTCTTCATTAGTACAGAAACACAGATTACTGGTAGTTACTGCAGGAGGCATCGTAACAGAAGAAACTGATTAGTGGCAATTGGACTGGCGAAGCAATTTGCTCAAGTATTTGCTGCCTGCCATGCACTCCACAAATTACACTCAGTTAATCACCAGCAAATGCTCTCCCCTGGCGTGGTGCTCAGGTGGAGTCACTAAGCAATACATTAGCCCTGTTAAAAGTCCTGCAACACTGTCTGTTATCACGTGTACAGCAACAATTCAGTGATGAGAATAGTAGACAGAGCCAACTACAGTGTGCCATTCTTGCTATCATGGATTCACTTGATTTCTCCGTGGCACTTAGCAATTTTAGCCAGGAGAGCACTTACAGTTTCAGTTAATAAACACACCATGACTATAATAGCGTAATAGTCACCAGTTTCCTGTCTGGTTCGTCTGCTAAGAGGCCTTCTGCTTCGCTGTTGTCATCCACTTTTAATAGGACATTGTTTTACTATAATGTAATACACTAGACTGAAGATACTGCTAGATACAAACGTATTCACTCTGCCAATGCATCATGTTAAGATTATATGAATCATGTGATGAAATTGACACATGCAGAATTCCGCTCTGGATTTCTGCAATTCCACATTTTACCAATAGCCATTTTATATATAGTACTAATTTTATAACAATTTCCAACTAACCAGAAACTCTTGAGCCACCAAAAGGTTGTTGACCTACTACTGATCCAGTTGATGGACAGTTGATGTAAAAGTTACCAGCAGATTGTCGAAGTGTCTGTTGAATTCTTCTCAGTGTTTGCCTGAACCATTAATGCACTAGTGTTATTCTGGTATAACAATAGTTACCACTGACCTGTCCTTTACAAATACAGCACCTGTTAGACCATATGGTGATGTCTCATCAACCTATAGAAGTCAATGCAGTGTACAACAGGTCAAATAAACGGGCGTCTGTATTTAGCGGATCACGGATCAACGGATCACGTGATATGCATGCTCAACTCGATTTTGAGTACTGGGAAATATTTATACCCTAGTGTAACATACAGCATACTGTAGAATTTATATTTTATCCACAGGTAGGAAGCCTGAAGAGATTTCAATCGATACTATATAACTATAATAATTAGAGCGCGCGCGTATTAGAAATTTAACACACGTACAGAGTAAGATTATTTTAATTCACCTTAAAACTGAATCACTGATGTATTCTTTATACCAACACAATATTCAATAGACTAGTTCTGTATTGCAAAAACAAACGACAAAGGATACGCTAGCGCGCTCACGTGTGAATAGGCTTCTAATATGTTGGCGTGTATCCTTTGTCGTTTGTTTTTGCAATACAGAACTAGTCTATTGAATATTGTGTTGGTGTAAAGAATACATCAGTGATTCAATTTTAAGGTGAATTAAAATAATCTTACTATGTACGTGTGTTAAATTTCTAATACGCGCGCGCTCTAATTATTATAGTTATATAGTATCGATTGAAATCTCTTCAGGCTTCCTACCTGTGGATAAAATATAAATTCTACAGTATGCTGTATGTTACACTAGGGTATAAATATTTCCTAGTGCTCAAAATCGAGTTGAGCATGCATATCACGTGATCCGCTGATCCGTGATCCGCTAAATACAGACGCCCCAAATAAACTAGATTGCTATATAGTAGGATTTCTTTGTGGATAAAAGAGTCAAGTCACTTGATCTCTCTACGCTGGAATGCACAATCTTAAACATTTCAGAAGGAAAGAATTACAGTGGACATACCTAAATTGCTTTGAACTTTTGCTAAAATTTAGAGGGTAAGAATTCTCCCCCCTCTCCTAAATGAAGCCCTGCTAATTATTTAATAATGAAGCACGAATACCATAACCAGTAGGTAGCACCTATCTTTTGATCTTTTAAGTGCCTAGATCAGCACCACATGTCTTTACAGTGTATATGATATTGCCAGTCAGTAACAAAGGACAATACACACAAACATACCAAAGAAAGTGTTTTCTCCCATTCAGCTGATGGGTAGACATATACAGTTAGAACAGGTCCAAATATCTCCTACAAACACAAACACACATAGAGACTAAATAGTTAATAGGGTACGCACTTCTCGCATCATCCTGTTCTTGGGGTCTTTGGTCTCAAATATGGTCGGCTCCACATAATAGCCAACACTACATAGACAGTACACCAGTGAACAACTTGTGATTGTTAGTGTTATTGGACATACATGTAGACACAATATATGTATCCACACACAGAAAACATTATGTGCACAAACACACTACTGTATCATGCCACACATGCACTACACTACACTACACACACATGTTCATACATGCTGCACACACAGAGACATGCTATTTATTACCTGTCAAGTACATTTCCTCCAGCTATCAAAGATATATCAGGGTCTGATTTGGCTTCCTTTAAGTAGTCAGCTATTTTTGCACATGACTAGAATACAAGACATAACATGTGGCATACGTAACATACAATATTCTTGAAACAGATTCAGATTTTGTAAAACAACTAATCAAAATTCCCATTCATTGGCACCAAGTACATTTCAAAGTCTGACCCCCTATATTAACAAGCTACTTCTCACTGGTACCAATAGTGAGAAAGCACTTTGGCTTGAAGAAAGTATTGAGCAGTGTTAGCATATGGCAGCAAGCTCCACGTCATATAGCTTTAAGACCAGGTTGCAAAAGCTGGTTTTTAAGTGTATGTCATATTGGCATTTCTAGGCATAGTATGAAGCTACAATAAAACTTACATACCTTGCTATCAATGATGGCTGTCATGAACGATGTAAAATCTTCTGGCTACACACAAAAATATCAAACATACCTATAAATACATAGTTATACTTTTCAACTTACTGATCCCATCTTGATCTGACTGACTGTATCAACCAATCCTTCACGAATCTAAAAAATCAAGCATGTATAACTTGAGTAAAATACATAGACTCTCAGTGTACACTATACCACAACATCTTATCATGTGCATCAAAAACATAAACTAAGTGAATTTTTTAGTGATGAACTGTTTGCAAATTTTCATCATTGTTTTTGTCTCTACTAGAATATACTCTGTGTTATGCTGTGGTTAACCAAAGCTACCAAGCTGTCATGAAGGGAAATTGAGGCTGGTTTTATGGTAATAATTTTGGCTACAAAAGTTTTTTTTATGATCCCTAATATACATGCTTGGCACCATTTGTAGTTTAATCATCAAGAACTAATCAAAACTGGCTGGCAATGTTAATGCCAAAAAAATCATGTCGTTCAAAAACAACATAAACATGCTTCATTGCTAGTCATCAAATTGTCACTTGCCATAAATGGGTCAACCAAAAAAAAAAAAACACTGGATCTAAGATATATGCATACATGTCTTACACAAAGCACTGTAACTTTCAAAGTGTACATCTTGTGGCTTCACAATTTATGTCATTCTAATTGTGATCTAATAAGGATTAAAATGATACCTAGGGTTTACCCTGACACTAAATGATAGGCTTTCAGGTAGTTTAAGGCTATAGAAGTTAAGTTACGTACCCCACTTAATGTCACCATACTGTGTAAATACACATTGCCCAAAGTTCTATGCAGGTTTAATACCACACCAAAAGTACCATCATGTATGTCACATACACCAAATACAGGATACCATACCTGTGGCCATAAAGTGTCCGGGACATACATCCTAGAACAAGCAGAACACTTCTGGCCCTGATATTCAAAAGCTGATCGTACAGTTGTGTTGACCACAGTAGCTAAAGTAACCATACAAATGAGTGATAAGCAGATACACATCAGAAACATAAAATATGTTATATAACATGTAATAACACAATCCATCTTTATTTTGTACATCAAATTTCAACAAGCAAGTCCTCAGCTGTTGGAACACTACCATTGTTCCATTGTGCATAGTGAACTGGTTCAAACAATCACACCAAGTGTTCTGGTTGATTACTTTAGCTAAACTACAAGATAGCATACACAATTGAGGTGTGTAACTGTTGTACATTGTCATAATGCCAACAAACCAACCAATTATAATACACAACATAGTACAGCAAGTGATGACTTGAACCACTATTTAGAGAAGTCATACTTACCAATATCAGTGAAGTCAGGATGGACATAGTGGTAGTTCTTTCCACCACATTCTAGATGAAATCAGAACACACAAAGTACAATCACTTAATGCGATGATGTGTGTGACAAACCTCCAACAAGTCTTGGGAATGTCCTGTGATACCAAACACAATAAATAAATGAACACAAACACATGCTCACATGCACTCACACACAAACATGCATTCACAAACACACCTGTATTTGTCAACATTAACACCAACTTGTTTCCAAAGCCACTTAAAAGTCCTGAATAGAAAACACAACATATAAACAAATTTACATGTGCCATATGATTGGCATTCTAATGCATATACAATCTTAAATGAATACCATATCACACAGAAAACAGTACACATGCACACAACACTCACTTGGCAGAGCCAGTGAAGTTGATACCAGCTAGATGAGGTGAAGTGGTAACAATGTCTCCAAATGTGGGACCATCGGCAGGTACGAAATTTAGCACACCTAATAACAAAAAAATTTACACCACTTGGAAAACAGTTCAGCTGTATTAGACATAATTGGTGAATTATATGATAATTACATAAATTATATGATTTACAGCCACATGAAGCTAAGCACGTGCAATTAATTTAATGCTAATATGTCTAGGGAAGAGTTTGCAAAAAGCAAACCTGCGTATACATACTTGTGTAATACTTTCACCTTTGTCGTACACCCTGAGCCAGTACTTCACAACTAGAGGTCCAATCACCATAGTACCATTATCCCTTAGTCTCATGGGGTCACACTGATATCACTTTTATATAGTCAGTAAGAATTTGAATCAATGGATTGAGTTGTGTATATATCCAGGATAGGTTTGTTTGACATAGCAGAATGTAGGTGAGATTTAAAACTTTGAGAAGATTTGTACTACAGCCATGTACATAACACTTTCCCAATAATAGAGCAGAAATCATAAACACAACTTGTCATATTTAAAACACAGGAAGTGAGATAGTGGTCTTTCCCTAGCGTTCTAACAAGGTTGTTCTCTTGTAAGTGTCAACAGAGCTTGAGTAACACAAAACAACTGTGCATACATAAATGTAATTCCAAAACACTACCACACGTGCACCTACAAATTTTGAGGGACATAAAATTAGTGATTCTTTCTTTGTGTAAAACTTCACCTCAGATTTCAGGGTCTATTTCATACCATGGGCTGCCTGGAAAACAAGCGAGTAGCTGTTTGTGAGTGACATACGTCACTCATAAACATTACCTCCCTCAAAATTTTATACGCATACAGTAAGTCACCAAGCATGCATCAGAACCTCCATGTACATGCAACTGAAATCACATTTAATATGGAACATCAATCACCAATAATTGATTTCAAACAGTCAAAATATTTCAAGTGACAATACTTGGAGTTTCCCTGTTCTACAGCTGTATACATAACATGTAGGGCTGGACACATACCGTCTGGCAGGCCTGCCTCTCTCAGGATTTGGAATATAATGTAGTTGGATAAAATGGCGGTGTCCGATGGTTTCCAAAGTGTTACGTTCCCCTAACAAGTTGTACAGTACACAGTACTAGACATGCAATTCTAGACACTAATAATAGTCCTAAACACATATGTACATACATGGCTTAGCACAGTAGGTGGTGGTTTGAATTCAAGAAATTTTGACATTTGAGATATTTAGCACACTAATGTAAAATTATGCCAGTTTGAGTAAAGTTTATAGTTAAGAAAAAAGCCCAACATTTTGCTGCATATCAAAGTTACGTCATTACATACATTTGTTTTACTGTCACCTACAAACACCACACCACACACTGTATAATACATCCTCTAATTTCACCCCCAACAAAAATTTCAAGATGCCCCTTAGCACAATGTCAGCTTAAAATGCCTTGTACAAATAACATGTTGTTGGGCCCAGCCAACCAAATAAGAGTGTCTTGGTATGTAAAACTAGAATACATGCAAACTACATAAATTACATTGTAACTATACAGAGATACAATCACAGCTTCCAAAGACCTATAGGAATCATCACTACGGGTATGTGCACATTAGGGTAGCCATTGACCTTCTTACCATGGCAGTGGGTAGAGCACTGGTACAGCCACCAATTGCAGCAAAGTTAAATGGACTAATGGTAGCAATAAATCCCTGTACACAAGACATAGAATATAGTCACTACAGTGCTGAGAACTGACTTCTAAACCACGATAGTCGATTCTGTTTTTCCAACCAGGGTTGTGTAGCTTAGGTTGATTGCTGTATAATTGCTAAAAGAATAATTGAACACATTACCAATGCAGAAATCCTATATGTCCTAGCTTACATACCAAATGCTGTACAAATACACTGGTAGCCATTCATATAGTCATGGAACATATTTCATGTACGTATGTATGTACAAGACATACACAGAACCATAGTAGTGTGTATCACAATGAAATACAATAGTAGCACAGTACATGGTTATGGATTGTTATTACAATCAAGTGATTCAACGTCATGGCTCTTATAATTACAGATGCACCGATATGAAAATTAGCCGATTTTCCGATTAACCGATTATGGAAGACCGATTAGTGCCGATACCGATAACCGATCCGATACTGCACCATGCAAGGCAATCTGCATTTACACATATATTATGTTATATGTATTCAATATCATGTTATTCATATACTTTTTGAAGAACAATAAAACTTAAAAATTGTTGTACACTGTAATAATATTAAAAATGGATAACAAACGATAGAAGTGATCATGGTGATCATGTTGACATGATTGGTAAGTAATAACAAGTATAAGACAACTCAAAATCTTAAGTTAGTAGTGGTAACTTCCACTAACCAATAAAAAGTTTTTTCTTAACAAACAGTAATGCTTCAGCTCGCTCTGGGGCAAGACAGTTCCTTTTCTCGTCGTAAATATCACCTGCAGTTGAGAATAAACGTTCAGAAGCTACTGAAGTAGGAGGTGGGGCCAAATACCTTCTGGCTAATTTTGAAAGTTGTGGGAAACGATGGGTGTTGTTCTTCCACCATAAATATGAGTTTGCACGATGAAACTGTATCAGAGGCTCCTTTAAATATTGGTCAACTTCTGTATCTCCTACATCACCAACAATACTTGCTCCTGATTCTTGTAATATTTCAGAGAAACACTTCAAAATTTTACTGTCATTGCCTTTCTTCCTTTTGGGGGAAGGTACCTCTGTGACATCACCACTCGACAGCTCTGACATCTGTGCAATCAAGAGTTGACGAGCTGTAGTCTTTGCTTCTGCACCAGAGAAAAATTTATCTTTGAAGCGTGGATCTAGCAGTGTTGCAACAGCAAGGACGCCTTCTTGCTCTACACCATCATAACGATCATTCGATGACTTGAGCATATCAGCCTTCATTGTGCGCACCCCTCTATCAGAATCATCATTCTTTTCCAGCGTCAGACGTAAACCTCGGATGAAAGGTATTATCAGCGATACCGATGCTGCATCGCAGGAAATGGACTTGGTAATCTCTTCAATATAACAGAGAACTTTCACCAATTTTCCAATCAGATCTAATTGATTGGGAGTGAGCTGCTGTATATCCCCATACTCTGTGGCATAGGGTGCAAGTGCCATTTTTTGCTCCAAAATAACTTCTAGCATATAATATGTGCTGTTCCATCTTGTAGGATTATCCAGTTTAAGGTTATGCTTGGGTAATTGAAGATTATCTTGAATGGTCTTCAAGTGACTATAGGCTAGAGGAGAACGCTTAAAATGACTCACAATATTGTGGCAAATGGCTAGGGAATCTATGACAGCTCTTTGTGAAAAGATGCCATCACGTATTACAAGCTGCAATGTATGGTCGAAACACCCCAAGTCTTCAAAATTACCATCCCTCATGGCCTTCACCATGTTAGATGCATTGTCTCTAATGATCAAATGCACCTGTTCAGCTTTAATACTCCACTTGGCCAACATATTGTGGTATTCATGAGATAAAACTTCTCCAGTGTGGCTACCTGGTAGTGACTGTGCATGTAGTACTGCTTCCTTTTTCTCGAAGTCCTTAGTAAGCCAGTGCACAGTCAGGCTTAACAAACAGTCGCTACTCACCTCTGTACTCCAGATGTACGTTGTGAAGCTGTACCACTCCACAGATTGTAGCTCCTTTTTTACTTCATCCGTGACTCCTCTCGTGACCCTTGGTAAAATTGTTTCTGTAACATATTTTCGACTAGGAACGGTATAACGCGGCTCGAGTTCTTTCAAGAATCTTATGAATCCACTGTCCTCCACAACAGAAAACGGTTGACTGTCCAGGGCTATCATTTCGACAAGGCGGCGAGTAATTCGCTGAGCACGAGGATCGTTAATGTTCCATGGCTTTACACGGTCCTCAGTTTCCGGAAGTGACAATTGCTGCGGTGTTTTAGCTTGATTAGAGGCATTATCGGCTTTCTCTTTTTCAAACTTCTTGAATTCTTCACTATGCTTCCTGAGATGCTGTACCAAGTTCGTTGTATTGAACGTCTTTGTGTTTCTATCCCCTCGCGATATTTTCACTTTACACTTTTTGCATTCAGCGTAGTGCGCATCTTCTGTCACAATAAAGTACGACCAAATCTCTGACTTCTTTCTGCCAGTAGACATTGAGCCACGTTCTAATTTTAATTCTAATAAATGCACGAAGAAAGTTCTAGAATAAACATGGGGTTTTACGCATGCGCATATAATACAATTATCGGCTGCATGTCTGCCATAGCCGATTAATCGGATCAGTGCTAATATCGGCCCGATTCCGATGTTGTAGCCGATTATCGGTGCATCTCTACTTATAATACTCACATACAGTATTGCATAATTAACAGGCTATGTTGTTTGGGATGACTCTAAAAGCATACAAACGCTCTCATCACTGTACATGAAACAACATATGCATGGAATCTACTCTTCAATAGCATACCATGAATCGTTGTTGGCTGAATCGAAAAAAATTTTAAAGGAATTTAGTTGGGGAAGCTAATTTTATTGTACTTCAGCACAGTGAACATCCAGTCACTAGGACCTTCATATCACCAGCTTAGTTATAGCAAGCTATTGCTTTACATTAATCCAATCCAAAAGAGCTTCTATATTAGGCATGAAAGTAAACATAGCGGTTACCATATGACAGGAAATTTTGATGAAAGAAAAGATGACAAATTTGATGAATCATTTTGATGAATCATCAAAGGTCCAAAAAGCAAGCACCTTTAAAATTAGATCTACAATTTCTTAAGCTTCATCAGCACTTAAATCACCGAGCTGACGAAGAATTTTCTGCAGTACAGTCTCCTTTGAACATACATGTAATCAACTTTCCTTTGACATCCTTTCACTTCTGCTAGCTACACCATGTTTCAAATTTGCCGTAATAATTTTTGCAATAATGAAAATATTGCATTGACATTTTTATTAACCCTTAAACCTGCACGCAATTTTTAGTAACAATGCACTGAAAATGCATACGCCAATAAATCGGCTTTTACGCATGGCCTCAAACAAAACGCTGTAGTTGTTGAACTAATAACTCTACGGCTACGCAATTTGTGCCATTATATTCATGATGTAATAAGGAATAATGATACCTCCTTCGACAAATGTATGGAACCAAAACTCGCCAAGAAACAACATATAATAATAGCGCATATTTCGAACTTTATATATCGGCGTATGCGGGTTTAAGGGTTAAAGACGAATATTTTCAATGTTGAAATTATTGCCAATTTACGGTACACAATATTATACAAGATCATAATGAATACGATATTCCAATTAGCAACGTTACTTACACAACAGCATACACAATAATATCCTAATGCACAAATTCTCTAATATACTATCATTATTATTTGCAGATTACATACGCAGCACAAAAACATGTAAATCCTCTTATACGTGGTGTCTCTGCTTTCACAACATAAATAACAAGCTGCTTTACATCATGGCCTTTAACATGTGCTGACCATCGTGTTAATAGCTATGTACACAATTTAACGTACAAAATTTTGAGACAAAAAGTAAAGAATTAATAAAAAGTAACAAAACTATCACTATGATTTAGTGACTATTAACACACAGTACACAATTTACCACACAATCACACGTACCATAGCTGAATTCACTCCATACTTTAAAAAGTCAATCAGTTCACAAGTAGCATCAATCTCTGCCTGATGGACTGTCTTTCCCTGACCGATCATTGTAGAGGCAAGTAACAAAGACCGATATTTGCCACTGCACAAATCAGCGGCTTTCCAGAAAATTGACAATCTACACATTGTAACAATACAAACAATATACAAATGGAAACTAAATTGTAACTAGCGTATAGCAAGATTTTTCCAAGGGGGAAATTTTCGTGGATTGGCAGCTATCCATGAAAATTTCGCTCCTTGAAATTTGTGGCTCTATCTAAACTATCTAAATGGATATTACAAATGTATACAAGAAAGTAAATTCCCTCTTGCCTACTCTCAAATTTTGGATGGCAGCAATCCACAAAAATTTCCCTCTCAAAAAAATTCGGTTATATTATACAGTTTTCACAATGGTTTTGGTTATCTGTAACATTGTAGTTTAGCACTACATGAAATGAGGCACACACTCCACAAACCCTCAGTTTCATATACAAAAATGTTTTTATTGGTAAAAGTGATCATTATAGTGCTATAATCTCTAATATGCAACATAATTTACATAATGGCAAAATAATTACTGTAAAGGCCATGCATTTATGCTGCAAATGGGTACCAAAAACAAACAACAATTGTCATGATCACTTGCCTATCCTCTGCTGACATTCCCTCCCAAGACTTTCTCGACTCCAACGCTACATCTATTGCCTTCTCAATCAATGTCTTATCAGCATAATAATACTCTGCCACTACTTCACTGTGTTTGTATGGCTAAACAAAAAATAGATGAGTGATCACTGTAAATGTGTACTCATGTATTCATCTGTGCTACATATTCTATACACTAGTCAAAGAACTACACATTCCAATAGAAAAGGGCTTGGACACAACTGTTAATTCTTGAGCAACCAAAAAATGAACAGCAAACCCAGTCACAGTAACAACAGTGCCACATGGTAACAAGCCTAAATAAAAGTTAAAAACCAAAACATTGTCAAAGGATTTTAATTCTATGGCTTCACACCAAAGTGCACTTGTGGTATTATTTTGATTAAGCGGTCTGTGAATATCTAGCATACACAATTTTTTGGAATGACAGCAGCATCTACAGAAGCAACCCACTAAGATCCTAATGTGTGATTTACTCTTTATGGAAGAATAGCTGCTCTACATACCTAACCAATTATAAACCGCTTAAGGCACAAACACCTGGAAATAATAAACTTACACAGAGGTGTTCCTTTTTCTGTGCGGTGCGAAACTCGTTACCACCAATCACGCACGGTATATCATACTTGACAGACTTCAACTGCTCTATCGCCTGCGGATTAAGAGTCAACACACGCCACACCACACCTGTACTACACCTTGATGACATTCTCTCGTTCCTCTGATTCAGGTGCAAACGTTAATAACGGTTCGTTCTTGAACTCCGGGAAGTTAAAGACTGGAGAAGCATACCAACGCACCCTGTAAGTAACAAATTTGCTTGCAACACTTTGTAGTATATTACAAAGTTCTCACTTTGATGCGCTGTTCCGGAGGTGATTGAATCTGAGTGAACGAGATAAACACAACGTACGCGCCATTTCACTTCAAGTTCAGTGTACCGGTATGCCTCCGTCACACCTTCTCTAACAAATAAATGGCTGATATGGTTTCCGGTCGTGTGATCTCTGTCACCCTGTGTCCAACCATAGATTATATAGTCGTTACCGACTATATAATCTATGGTCCAACCCCCGCAAAATTAGGCTAAAAGCGCAATGCGCGTTAAGTCGATTGCAGTGGTGGTCACTAAATAGACCAAAAACACTAGAGTGGGCGTGCGTGACCCCAAGCCTGAATATGACCTCGTTCTCTGACGTAGTGTGCTGCAGACCAGACAGCTCTACTGCAGGAGAGAGGGTAAGAACATGTAGCTAGGAACCTTTTATAGTATCACTTACACAGGATCTCCTGTTGGCAAAAATTAAGGATGAGGATGAACACTTCTCCCCTTCAGCTGGTCAACCTAACTATGAGGTAGGAATCAGCTTTATTTCACAATTACAAACTGCACAACTATTAGAGTCTTGATTATGACAAGTACCCTAATGTGCCATACATGGAGAAGATGCATTCCTTGACTGCTCGAGTAAGTTGAGACTTATTTCACTACCTAATAGGTTGAAAACTGTTTTGTGCATGTGTCATGTACAAAATCACCGTATGGTGCATGAATATATAGTGGTGTGAAATGTTAGTGTGATTTTTTGCTTTCAGAATAGAATATTTCTCAGTGCATTTCGTTGGGTGACAGTTGCAGTAATTGGCATCCTAACTGGAATGGTGAGTATGAAATGCCTAGTGGTATACAGTAAGTATACATTATGTATACAAATACAACTAGCTCAGTGTTAACTTGCATGTAGCAGCCAGATTTTGTAAACTGCAGAAATTCAGCAGTTGAGCTGCCTTGCATGCAGACTGTGTAATAGTTAAAACAAAGTTATGCAGGGATGTTTGCCATTAAAAACTTCAGAAATGTAATCCAGTAATCATGTATATAATTCTGTACATGTGTATGTATTATAGATGTCATAATTGGCAGACAAGATCTATACAAAAGCCTCTGTATGGCTTCACAAAACATGTAGACTATGTGTTTACTGTATTCATTGGCCATTATAATACCCTTCTTGTTATATATGTTGTCATGGTTATATGAAGGTGGCTTTCTTCATCAACTATGTTGTCATGCACCTGAATGACTTAAAATATTCAACCCTCAAACAAGGTATGGTCCTGGACTTGTACAGTATGTCTGTTTGTTTTGTATACCATTATACAATAATATAAGATACTGTCTTCATAAGTACGAAATTGAAATTTGGCAAAGAAGCTTAGATTTGTCTTGCCAAGCTACAATTTGTATGTATGTCAACTCATCTAAGCTACAAAGCATGATCATAGTTCACAGACCGTTGCAACAAATTTTCATCACAATGTTTTAGGCTTTGTATACTGCCAATTTCACTACTCCTAAGACATCAAGTGTTTTGTGGGAATTACCTACACCTTATTTTGGTGTCTGCAATGTTAAGTACAAAGGGAAGCTATTTTAGATGGTCATGGATCCCCACCAAAGGTTATCCACATGTGCATGGTACAAGTATGTTTAAATTATGAAATTGCAGAACCTTGTACTGTATGCATATATGTCTCTTACAGTTATTGACACAACTTATCCAGCTGGTCACATCATACTGTCACTACTTGTGTTGTTGGCATTCAACGTCACTTTTGGCTGTGTAGCTGGACTACTTACCATGATAGAGGTGAGGTAATGATGTACAAACCTCTGATTGTGCTGGCACATCTGTTTGGTACTACGGTTGAACCTTGCTAAGTTGGACCATGATTTCAAATACTGCCTACAGCCTGAGACAAAACAGGCCACTGGTAGTTAATATGGGAACCAGAAGTCTTTTGTTTGGTCTTAGGCCAGGCAGCATTTGTAAAGTCAAAAGTCAATATCACTCAGTATTGATGATGAGTTTGCTGTGGCAACAGACACTTGAGGACCAAGAAATTTGGGCCCATTTTTGCTGCAGTGAAGATCGAGGTTTTCCTCTTTCAGAGGTAGACCCATTGGGTCCAAAATATTCTTTCTTAGTTTGTTAAAGTTCTTTGTGCATACATATATATAATATCTATTTATTTATTAGCTGTCACACATGTGTACATGTATCTGTATATACTGTACATACTACAACATGTATGCAGCTATCTGCATGCATGTACTTGTATTGTGTGTATGATGATGTGTACGTCTCATTCACACACAGCCGGTAGCAGCTGGTAGCGGTATTCCTGAGATCAAGTGTTTCCTTAATGGAATCAAGGTGCCTCATGTGACCAGATTGTTCACACTGTTAGCCAAAGCTATAGGAGTTCTGTTCAGTGTTGCAGGAGGTGGGTAGGGTGAAGTGTATAGCTACCTGTATGCACATATGTTTCATACACATACAGGCCTGTAATATAGTACTATAATAGTAGTAGTATTATTATAATTGCAGAACCTCGCACAGCGAGTATAAATGCAAAATCATTGAGCAAAATCATACACATAATTGAAAATTCTATAGTTCATTTAGTAGTAGGTTATTGAACTCTGGAATAGAGGGTGAGTGACCAGTCACTGGTTGTAGGTTGTTCCAAAGTTTGGTAGTGAAAGAGAAGAAACTAAATCTGTGCAATATAATAGGTATGGTAAGTTTGTATTCGTGCTCTCTTGTAGTTCCCTCTGTTGAATGTAATGTATTCTGATACATGTAAATTTTCTTCAAAATTAAAGTGTACATTAACTGTAGTCACAGTCACACAATTTGACTTGTCTGGTTTAGGATTTTTTGTTGGCAAGGAGGGGCCAATGATTCACAGTGGAGCAATCATTGGAGCTGGCCTACCACAGGTGTGTACATGCATAGGCAACATTCATGTTACACATTTACAAACCTCTAACAGAGCAGCCATTTTACCTATGCACTTCTCCATTCTTGTGTAGTTTCGTAGCATGGCATTGAAGTGGATTGACCTTCGATTGCCTTTCTTCAGATCTGATCGGTGAGTATGTGCATGCATTGAACAATGATCTGTTGGTATAAAATATGACCATTCAAATCCACAAAAAGGCATTTTGAATGTACACAGCAGGAATATGCAGTGTTTGGTGTATAATGTATAGCAACATCATATCCTTGATGTAGTGATATTAGAGATTTTGTGTCCAGTGGAGCAGCAGCTGGAGTAGCAGGTATGTACATATAGACACTACCTCCTTCTGTATAGTCTGTGTGATGTTGAGATAAAGGATTTCCCCTATAGCTGCATTTGGAGCTCCTATTGGAGGAGTGCTCTTCAGTCTAGAGGAGGGATCTTCTTTTTGGAATCAAGCACTGACCTGGAGAACAGTAAGGATTGATGCTCAAGTATTTGAATTACATAATACGTATATAACGCCTTGCATGAGTTGTGATTGCTTTTAGGGATTGTAACCAGCTAAGTGGTTCTGAAGCTTGTTCACAGTGCAATAAAAGTGTTGCAAGAATGTGCAATGCACTAAACTCTAAAATGTATGTAGCCACAATGGGTAGCAAAATGCACAAGCGTCACTTGAACAAATAGTGGCATTAGAAATTGTGCAACAACAAAAAAAATAGAAAACTCGCACCTGGGTGGGCTTGAACCACCAACCTTTCGGTTAACAGCCGAACGCACTGACCTATTGTGCCACAGGTGCTGTTGTCTATGCATTTAGGTAAAATAATGCTTTAGAAATGCCCTTGGTTTACACATACAGTATGATTTTACCAAGGACACTTTTAAAACAGTGATTATACCCTACAATTAGCTGGTGCCACTATAGTCTTGTATGTTTTCACTACTGTCTACATTTGCTACCCACCGTTATATCTGTGCTTAATTTTCTAATTGTACTGGCCAATTCCAATAGTTTATACAACTGAACAGTATACATTCATGAAAATTAGGCTTTAACCCGCCATTTATTCACTGCAAACTGCAAACCACTAAGTGTGCTGGAAGGTCGTTTGTTAGTAAACTTTTTTTCCATTCCTAGAATTTTTCTATATCATGTATCGATCATGACAAAATTTATTCATGATATGAACATATGTCATGATATACCAATATTATGAATGCATATTTAGGTGATTTGTCAAGTGTTGCACGGTGTGCATTACACAGGAAATTGCGTAGCTAAATCACATTATAGTACAGAAATATACAGTGCATATCTAATAGCACAGCTTAAAAAGAATGTTGATATTGCTTACAAGTTACCTTAGTCTTAAGGTTCACCAAAATTGAACCTGCAATACTTTCATCATCTTCATCTGTTAATTACAATGACTCTTTGACTACTATTTTCACTGGCCCCACTGTCTTTGCATTTTGTGCCATCCCCACAAATAAGAAAAAAAAGGCGAACCGGAGACGCCATCTTACAAGCTTATGTAGGTCACATGAGTTCTATCGTGATACAATTTCTAGCTATCATATTGTGACATAAATAACCAAACCATGATATGAACTATATATCGCCCAGCACTAGTTATAGTAGATAGCCTGCTAAGTGTAGCATACTGAATATGTATATCGTAGAGCTCTTACGTAGTTTATAATAGTAAAAAAGCTAGTGGGAAGCAAATGGTGAAAACTACATATTACAGCAACTATGGTACATAGCATTAACTACTAAGTAAAAAAGGAAAAAAAGTAAACTCGCACCTGGGTGGGCTCGAACCACCAACCTTTCGGTTAACAGCCGAACGCGCTAACCCATTGCGCCACAGGTGCTCTTGATTTTGTACAGATGCAAATATTACTTTAATATACATTTGTGTTAATAACGCCAAGAGCCAACAAAGGATGAAAACCGTGGACTGTATTATGCACCGTGTCACTCCTACGTTATTATATAATTATTGTTTACACACATAACAGGTAATACAATTACTGTACACTGATTGTACCAAAGATCTGCTATAAGTACAGCTCTGAGAAGTCAAGAACACCTGTGGCACAAAAAGTTAGCGCAGTCGGCTGTTAACCAAAATCCATGTGCGAGCTTACATTTTCCCTTCTTTATTTTCTTGCACTAATAATCAAACTTGGGTCATCACTTTTTTGTGATTCTTTTAGCTGTTTTGTTCGATGTGTGCAACATTTACACTCAACATTTTCTTGTCCGGTGTGGTGCAAAACAATTGGAAGGCATTGGATCAACCTGGCCTAGTCAACTTTGGTGTGTTTAGGGTAAGAGTTATTTTGTCCACTATAGTGAACGCAACAATGTGTGTTTAGTGGCAAACACATACAGTACATAATCTAGCATAACAGACTAGTAGTTTAACTTTTGCGTACCCTCTACTCACATAGTGTGCTGAAGGTAAGAATTGTTACTTGTGGACTGGACCACACCTGCTGGTGTTCGTTGTGATGGGCATCATTGGAGGTCTGCTTGGTGCACTGTTCAATGAGTTCAATACTGTCATCTCCAAATATCGTATGAAACATGTTGCCCAGAAGAGAGCCAGTCGCATATTAAGGTTGGTAGCAAACTTAGTGCGATATGAGGTGCTCTAACATCTTAATGTGCATTGTGCGTGTGCATGTGTCGTGTGTGTGCATGTGTCGTGTGTGTGTTGTGTGTGTGTGTGTGTGTGTGTGTGTGTGTGTGTGTGTGTGTGTGTGTGTGTGTGTGTGTGTGTGTGTGTGTGTGTGTGTGTGTGTGTGTGTGTGTGTGTGTGTGTGTGTACTCATGCTGTACTGCACGTGTGTGTTGTTCACAGACTTGTAGAGGTACTGTTGGTTGCCACAGTTACCACATCAGTTGTATTTGCCCTGGCTACCACCCTGGGAAGTTGTGTTGACAAGTCAAAGGTTTGTCGTGCACTGTGTCACACTCACCTGCCTACTGTACCATGTCACAACTCCCATGCCAGAGTAATCACACCGCAGAATTCCAGAAAGAGATAAAAACATACTTTTGTCCGGAAGGCAAGTACAATGATATGGCCACACTGCTATTCAACTCACAAGAGGTAGCTATCAAGCAATTATTTCACCAAGATGGTGAGTGCCATATATAGTAAACTACTTTGTAGGGAGTGGCATGAACTGTGTACATACTCAGTAGTGTTGCCTTGGTAACTCAGTAGATAGTTCTGATAAATACCATCATCATCATGTACATAACTGACCATGTGAAATTAACTATGTAAAAGGAAGTACTTATAAGGACAATATGTATTTTTATTATATCCTACAGGAATAGTTTTTAAGTTAACAGTATGTATGCCATTTCCTTTCTTTTAGGTGCCTTTACGTTATCCACTTTGGGTAACTTTTTTGTCTGCTACTTTTTAATCGCCTGCTGGACATATGGGGTAGCAGTTCCAAGTGGTTTGTTTGTGCCATGCCTGGTAGTAGGAGCAGCGTATGGTCGGTTTACTGCAAACATCCTTCAGTAAGTGCATTCTACCATATACATACAAGCATATCTATTTAATTACTATTGTTACTGCAGGAATATTGGCTTTGCTAACATTTATCCTGGGACATTTGCATTAATTGGAGCTGCTTCATTTCTTGGAGGGGTGGTACGGATGACAATTAGTTTAACAGTGATATTGATTGAGTCCACCAATGAGATCAGTTATGGGCTACCTATTATGATAACTTTGATGGTGGCCAAGTGGACAGGTGACCTGTTCAATAAAGGACTCTATGATATACACATTGAGTTGAGGAAGATTCCATTGCTGGAGTGGGAGTGGCCCGAAATTACTGAAAAGTAAGCATGCATTGCGAGACATGCCTGTGGGGTACTATTCCTCTATGCTTGTTGATAGTGTATGTATGTATAGGTAGCCCGACCAGTTTAACTGAACAGGATGACCATGTACATAATAACACTGGATACTGTGTATGTGTACATTCATGTGTACGTGATGCATGCGTGTGTGAGTGAGTGGGTGGGTGAGTGAGTGAGCGTGAGTGAGTGAGTGAGTGTATGTTCAAATGGTTGGCATTGATCCTTTGATTGGAGTATTCAATATCACAATGAGTCTGTATCCTAAGATAGCTAATCATAAGACAACTATATATGGTATGCAGTCGTGGTACAACAGTGATCTTTGTGTTCCTGTTTGTTACAGTTTAATAGCCAAGGACATAATGGACACACGACTGTCATGTATTGGACTGAAACCAAAAGTGAGAGACGTTGAACACATGATTCGCTCAACAACACACAACGCCTTCATGGTCGTTGCTCCTTTGGGCAGCAGTGCCTCAGAGTCCACCGTTGTCATTTCTAATGTACCACAAGCACATGTACAAGAGATGTCCACCTTAGACAGAACCATGCATTTTAATGAGATTACCTCAGTCGCTACTCCTGCGATGGTGGATCCATTTGAGGAGTCATTTGGTGGTCGGTCACAGATACAGACAAGGATTATGACGTACATCACATCGGTGAAGCAGCAACAAGGAGGAGCCAGGCTGAATAACAGTTCATCAGGGACTTCTACCATGTTATATTCTGATGATATTGTGTGTCCACAGTTAAGATTTCTTGGTATCATCCTTCGTTCTCAACTGCTGACATTACTGAAGTGCAAAGCCTATGATAAACCGGTAATAGTATGGTATATGTGTCACTGTTAGATGTTCCTTCTTGGTAGAACGTGTTATCATATGATGATCTAATGAAGGATTTCCCTCACTTCTGTACAATTGATGACCTTAACATATCTGATTATGATAAAAGCAAAACTCTAGTAAGTGACATTCTTAAGACACACATGAACGAAAAAAACAGTACATGATACGTACATTGGAACCTCTGTATATGGACCTCTAAATAGAGAATAGGGCTGTGCGATAATGGAAATACCTATATCTCGATAAGTGTCAATAACAAAATCCATTTTATCACGATAAACAATATTATCTTGATAATGAAATATTGCCATAGAGTACTTTTACAAGTATCTCTTGCTAAAATTGCCCTTTTCAGAATTACCACAGCTGGTTATGACCATACTCACAAGATTTCCATCTAATATACAATAGTCTGCAGAGATTTACTATTATCTTAAGTTATCGATAATAGAAAATTGATTATCTTTATTACGATAATCACATAGATATCACGATAATCACATTGTCGCCATTATTGCACAGTCCTAATAGAGAACACTCTGTATTTTACCTCTACTTTACATGGGAGGATCAAAGTGCCAAGAGGACCATATTTTCCATACAGTATATATACTGTATGACTATAACTGTAATATATGAGTCATACAGTACAGTTATGCGAATAATTGGGAAAATACCTGTACCGTACAGTTATGTGATAGATACAGTACAGTTACATAAGAAATGTGACGAAAACAACCCCACTCAGGCAGAATGCATGACATTATAAATTGCTAAAACTAGCCAAACTACTCCTATCAGTTTCTTCTACGGTTTATATGAACATTCACTGATAATCTGATCACTGAAAATTGAAGCAGTTTGGGTAGTTGAGACAAGCATGACGACCAGGAAGTACAATACAACACTTATAGCACCTTGTGTGAACAAACAAAAACATTCAACACTTGAAGGTGTCTCGATGCTATAGTGTGTACAAGTTGATCTGGATCCTGAAAAAATAGCTAGAATGAAAAGTGGATTTTTCAACTCTTCGGCCAACCAGATGACTAGTGGTGACAGTAAAAGTGTCAACAACAGGCATGTATGGCTTGGCCCCATTGCAAGTTTAGGAAGGGTTGTAATGAATACTGTATTTTTAATTTTTATTGGCCATCAATATTGCATCAGGCATTTGAACGAAAAAGATTTTGAAATATTTTTAGCGGGTCAAGCAGTGCTACAAACGAGCCAAGTTTCAAGACTGTGTAATTGCATCCATGAGTTATTAATTGTGTTGAGGATCCAGCTCAACGCATGCATACTATAATACAGCATTCGGCCTGCCCTTGTGCTGTATTTTCCGTACTCACGCAGCGATGCTTTAACTATATAACATAAAGGGCGGAGTCCTCTTCCAATATAATTTTACCTTAAAAGGACAGTCTTCTTGTAACAGTAAAATACAGTGGCGTAGCTAGCCCAGAAGGATTGGTTGGGAACCATTGTATGCATACAAGCTGCAGCAACCATGAAGTGCAAAGCACATCATCCAGCATGCAAAGCATACTGCACCTAGGGGGGGTCTGGGGGCATGCCCTCCCCCAGGAAAATTTTTGAAAATTACATATTACATGCTGAGATTCAATTTGGTGGCATTTTACAGAAAAAATATTGTCATCTCTAGTAGGACACTAGCTATACATACATTTTGTTTACATAATAATTATTATCAGTTACGTAGCTGTAGGAGGCTTCATATTGCACTCGTATTGCACAATTTAGCTATAGCTAGCTACGTACGGTGAGTACCAGAGTTGGTAGGGTACCGTAACTGATTGGTTGGGCCTGTGCCCTACCAGTACCCACCTTAACTACACCACTGGTAAGATATCATCAAAATCTGTAGGTCCCTATCGCCTCAGAAATTGCAAACCCTAAAATTGCATAAGTAAATAATTGTTGTTTCAAACTTGGATTCCTAGCATATCCTATTATCAAATTCCTGAAGACTGTTCCAATACCGGCCCCACTACCGGCTACACCAATAGTCACAGCACCGGCACCAACAAATTTCGCTGCCATCAACATATCTGACATTAATAGCAATTAACAAAATCAATTAATGTATTAATTGATTTTGTTAATTCACTTAATTTTGCTAATAACAAAAAGACCGTATAATCTTACCGATCTTTTTTCATAAATTTTGAATACAAAAATTGACCAAAAATTACTGTTCTCCATGTAACTTGCTACATAATTTGCTGGGTCATTGCAGAACTGATAACACTATACACAGATTGTATATACACTATACATGTATTTGTACAACTACATACATACAGCATATGGTTATTGTTCATTACAGGACATGATTCACTATATCAATCCCTGTCCTTATACAGTGATACCACTGACCCCAGTGTCTCGGGTGTTCAACCTATTTCGTACAATGGGTCTCCGTCACTTAGTGGTGGTGGATGGATGTGGCTTGGTAAGTATGACTGTCATCAACAATTAGATATTGACACCAGAACTATAATAAATTATATAAGCAGGAAAAAAAAACCCTATATCAGCAGGAAAAATAACATATGCAAGTTTTCCCTACTAAATTTGTTGGAGTTCAAACACTTTTTATTTTCAACGATTTTCCTACATTGTGTCCAAAGCTATTAGAAGCCCCAGCTGTTTTCTTTTTAGAGAAAATGTTTTTTTGCCTCATCCTCCAAATTTTGTTACCCATATCTTTCTCTTGTATGTGTATTGCTCAGTTGTGTGGAGTGATAACTCGTCTCAACCTCACACATGACTTCCTTCATAAGTGTCACCACAGGAGACAGCAAATGGAGCTATAGTAATTGACTCTATATAATAACTTATTATTTATAAAATGTTTATATATTATGTAATGTATATGGGATCATTGAATGATAAGGATATAATACATTGTAAGGGTTATATAAACACATATAAACGATAAGCAATTTCTATGAAGAATTTCTTTTGAGATTTCCACTGTTCACACCCTTGCCACTACTACTGCTACTCTGTCTTCTACCAACCGCAGACAAGGGGCCATGGTGTGCATTAATAGGAGGTGGGACAAATCCCCAACGTTGGTCGATCCATTCTCTGTATGCCATCACTTCATCTGACACAGAAATGATGAGGCTGAGAACAGTTTTGTTGCTGGAATGGTGCTGTTCTTTTCCAAGTAGAGCTCTTGCCAATGTGACATATGCACACTCAAAAGCATGTTTAATAGTCCACATGCCATAGCAAGCCCATCCGATATTATTTCGTGAATTTAGAGGATTTGAAATACAAAGTATGCTTTCCTCCATTCCGTACTCAACTTTGCTAAAATATGACCCACCATTGTCCACTCTGATGCCAACCTTTTGGTAGTTGAAATTTCTACCATAAAGTTCAAAAAATTCAGTTAAAAGAACACCAAGATTAACATCCTCTGAGTCGGCCCTGATTCGTGGATGATGTTGGAGAAAACTCACCACTAACAACAAGAGACAGTAGGAATTGATACCTCCTGTATTAACCTCATTGAGATTTCGTTGGTAGAGAAACTGCTTGATAACTATTACCAATTTGTCTAGAACTGGATAATGGTTCATATAGTACTTGCAAATGTGAGCACTCTGTAGTCCTGAGTCAATGTTGAAACTGATGTCAACTTTAACCTCTGTGCATTTGTCTGTAAACTTGATAATTGGTACTGATGTTTTGTCAATCACCAGCAGTGACTTTGGTACAAAAATATTTGCTTTTCTAATCTCCTGCTCAACTACAAACAATGGAGGTACCGGCCATTTTCCAAACACCACCAAATCCACATCACTGGTTGGCAGATACAGCCCATAGTTGAAGCTACCAACCACCTCCACTGTAGCATCTGACCATTTGCTCTTAATAATTCTTGTTACCCGCTCAACCACTTCATTACGCATTGCCTGTTCTGAAGGTCTTGGTAACATGAACTGATAGAAATCCATCACTTCTTCGTGAAGCCCTAACGTGCTGAAAGCATAGCTGCGAGTTTTCCAGTGTGGAGGGTTGCCTGATACTGGCGCGTAGTCGTAATGCTCTGAAGGTTGGAACAGCTTCTTGCTCTCCTCTTGGCTACTGTGCGAATCATTGTCGCTATCCGACGCAGAATTCTTATTCTTTGGACCGAACGTACTCTTGTGTAGATTTCTCCAAGTCACAACTGAAGGAGCATCATCGTCTACCAAATAACTGTTGAACTTGTACCCAGGTAAGTCCATCTTGCATATTCCAATAATTTAACACAAACCGCACTTATCCGGCCTGCGTTATATGCGTGAAACTACTCACGTGATTTTTTAACCATGTGCTTGCTGATGTTCACATCAGGGCACTGCTTTCGTGACACATGGTGAGCAATATAATACAACCACCCCTGTGTATTTTATACATTTGTCCCCATACAATAATGGTAAACCCCCAGTTGTACAAACTGACATACAAAACAATTGCAAAGTGTTCAACCCGTATTCCTGTTCCAAAAACTTGTACAGTTTACAACAAATATTTGCTGTAATACAATCCATTGGTAAATAAATAAACAAACAAGAATTTGATGTACCCAAAAGGTGTCATATGGATACAATAAGAGATGAGCTGTAAATACTAGGATGAAATCCTAGTAGTGGCTCCTGCATAGTTTTGTTGATTTGTTTTCTTGTCAGAAATTGCATCGATTGTGCTTCCACAACGATTTCTGGTTACTGAGTTTGCAGCCTTAGAAAACTGGCTGCTGCTGCTACTACCGCTGTTGTTACTGCTGCTGTGAAGGGCAGTACTAGCAGTTGGGCAACAGCCCCATTGTTGTTCCACCCATAGTCTGTAGTCAATCACGTTATCTGGGACAGATAAAATCAAACTGAGGACAGTTTTGTTAGAACGTTGCATATCCTTGGTGCCAGTGTTAAGCAAGACACGTGCCAGAGTGACATAAGCATGTTCAAAGGCTCTCTTAACATCCCACATTCCAAAACAACCACGTCCAACATTGTTCATAGGGTCAGCTGGATCAATGACGCACAAAACACTGTCATCCATTCTCTGTTCTTTCTTGTTAAAATATGACCCAGTTCCATCAACTTTTATTCCAACAATTGAGTAGTTAAAATTTCTTCCATAGAGCTCAAAGAACTCTACAAGTAACACGCCGAGATTTGCATCATTGGCAGTGATTTCACTTCGAGGGTGGCGTTGCAAAAAGCTCACCACCAATAGAATAACACTGTATGAACCAATTCCACCAGTGTATACCTCATTGAGGGTGCGTTGGTACAAAAACTGCTTGATTACCAACACTAGTTTGTCTAAAATTGGATACTGTTTTAAATAAGACTTGATTTTCTCAGCGCTCAAAAGGCCGGACTCCATATTGAAGCTGATGTCCACTTTCACTTTAGTGCGTTTGTCCGTAAACTTGATGATGGGTACTGAGGTCTTGTCGAGAACCATCAAGGATGTAGGAATGGGGATGTCTGCACTCTTAAGCTCTTGCTCAACTGTAAACAATGGTGAAGAATCCAAAGACCAATCAACATCCAACACAACAAGGTCAATATCACTTGTAGGCAGATATAGTCCAGTGTTGAAACTGCCAAACACTTCCACTTTCGCTTCAGGCCACTTCTTTTTAATAATACTAGTCACTCGTCCAACAACCTCTTTTCTCATGGCATCTTCACTAGGTTTGGGTGAGATGTACCTGTAAAAGTCCAGTACTTCTTCATGTAGACCAATTGCATTGATACTGTAGTCTTTCATTTTCCAGCATGGAATAAGATTCCCATAATAAGGAGTGTATTTGTAGTGGTCGGCTCCTGAAAGTGCTTCCCGCTGGTTAGAATTGGCATTTTCACTGTCTCCAGGTTGCATTGAGCTGTTTCCAATAAAGGTTTTCTTGTGCAAGCGTTCCCAGGTGTTTGTTACTGGTGTGTCGTTATCCATTAAGTAGTTGTTGAATTGATATTCCGAAGATACATCCATGTGTTCCCTAATTAGTGCCGCACATGGAGACCAGGCATCATTACTTCTTCTTTGCTAACAAAAACAGCGTCTCGCTAACTGTGAAAAGATAAAAACGTTTTAATATTGCATTGGCGTTAATTTCCACGCAATCAACAAAACCTTTGAAATACATATACACACATCAAGTGGAACTAAGAAAATAACCGTATAAATTCTTCTTTACACATTTACACTTCTATTTAACGCCGAGGTCGTACACACTTCATCTCACAGTGTTAGTTTACCTTAAAACTTGGTAGGTGATTGTGAAGTGATTACAATGTAAGTGATTCTCAGATTGTCCTTTTTTTACTCCTACGATTATGTTGTCTGTGCCCACAAATTACAAGACCTAGATTTACACTGTGCTGTACTGCGAGACAGTAAACTAATCCAACAAGCGTCTCCGTCGATCTGGCCTGGTTGTCTAAGGACGCTGATATTTAAAAACGTGATTGTGATGAACTCTTATAGTTGCACAACGCGCACGTGATAACATACAATAGATTACCTGAGGGAATGATTGCGAAGATCGTGGCGACATTCAGGCGACCTGTACAGCTACTGCTCGGAGTTCTAGTCCTGTTGGTGAAGATCTACTTCATCTTCTTGTGGAAAATTTGCCGCATTTTCATCCCTAAGAGTATCCGCTTTAGCGATGGCTCATTACAAGCAGATTTGATCTTAGTCACTGGTTGTGGAAACAGTTTGAGTAGACATGTCGTTCTCAAGTTAGCCGAAATGGGCGCCTCTTTGGTACTCTGGGACAATGACAAGGAGGCGGTTCGCTCAGTCGCTGAAGAAGCGGAGAGTTACGGCACTCAGGTGTATCCATTCGTGTGTGACTGCTCCGACCAGGACGTCATTTATAGCACCGCTAAGAAGGTCCAACAGGAAGTTGGCAACATTTCCATACTAATCAACAACCTCAGTGTCAGCACAGCTGGTAAAGACATCATGAGCATGGATGATGCAAGACTTGCACAAGTGATGAAAACAAATTTTTATTCGAGCTATTGGGTATGTGACAGTTGTACACAACAATGCCAGAGTGTGTGTGTGTTGAGGTTGATATGTCAACGCATCGCTCCAATGCTGCATAATACTGTGGTCTGTATAGAGGTTTTCCATTTGACGTCATCCATATTTTCCGTATGATTACAGGTTATCTTCGTGAATGCGTGAAGCAAGAGTGAGTTACAAGCTGAAGAACGCTAGTGAAAATAAGAAAGCTATGGTGCATTTGTTATGTTATTCGTTGCTTAGTAATATCGCTTCGCAGCTGGAAGAAACAGGGCCATTAAACTCCAGCTATTCGCTGGCTTGTACCACTGAATTAACCCAGTCCCCTTTATTCCCACTCTTCAATTGGCTATTAATATAAGTAACTTACTCAGTGTAGCGATTCCCCAAGTCTTTCTTCAATTGTGCAAAATCGCAAGTTTCAATTTCTCACATGGGTCCCATTGGATTTATACCTCAAAAACATGGTGGCTAGTAACTTAAAATGACATAAACGGATAACCCCTATTGCAGCCTTTGTACGTATGTATGGGCCTGTCTTTAATGTGTAATGTGACCAACCAAGTGACAGCCTGTGGATAGTCTCGTGTGGCCAGACCACTTTTTTCTCTTTGTCATTGGGTAGGGAGAAAAAAGAGTCTGGAACAGTTCGAATCCCACAATCATCTTGACACATCACGAGACTACGTCACAAGTATGCAACCCATGCACTTAAACTCCGTTGTAATAAGACTACCACAGAAAGAATTAACTTACCTGAACAACTAACAATTGATTCAGTCTATCAAAGCCTCAAAGGCAGCTTTAGATATTGATTGGTTTATAAATATGTGCTTGTAATTGATTGACGCAAGCGGCTACTGTTTGAAAATGCATCACATTTCTTTGGTTAGCACTACCCGATTATCCGGGGAGTGCCAAGACGAGTGTGGGCTTCAAACTGTTCCAGACCCTTTTTTCTCCCTACCGATGACAGAGAAAAAAAAGCGGTCTGGCCATGTGAGACTAGCCTGTGGATAAATTTGTTACCTATTGGACCATAGTAAGTCAAAGGTTAAGTGGCATTTTACCTACACTCTTTCAAGATTTACAAGATCTGTATATACTCAGACTTACACTGTTTCTACAGACGACGAAGGCAGTTCTACCTTGGATGGTGCACAATGACTATGGGTACATAGTAAACATGGTGACACAGCCATTGTTTTGTGGACTAGCTGGTAATGCAGATCATGTTGCTTCAAAGGCAGCAGTGCTGGCCTTCAGTGAGGCACTACGAAGTGAACTAGTATCAATGGAGAAGAGTGGGGTACATGTTGTGTGTGTGTGTCCCTGGAAGGAGAACTACAGTGTCACTGAACTACCCAAGATGGCAGAACAGGTCATTGAAGCAATGTTGGAACAAGAGCCCTTTGTCACTCTACCCAGATACAAGTATTTGTTGATAGTTTTAAAATGGTGAGTATTTGTGCCTGTGCATATCAATAGTTTAGTGCTGTTTAGAGGAAATTCCTTACATTTTATTTACACTGTATAGTTCTTCAAAGCTATTGACATTCTTAGTACAAAGGACAGAGGCACTCACCAAAATTAATTGTGCTTGTGTGTAGATAGTTCAACTTTCCACATGGTTGGTGGTGCATTTCAGGGTGTCTACTGTAAATTCTTCTTGAAATCTCCACAGGCATTTCTGATCAATATCGGCTGAGGTGGTAGACTGTGTCAATTAGAAATCTAATACATTGCTAATTGCACCTATCATCTTTCCACATAAATTGCTTTAAAATCATACCCTGTTTTTCAACAGAAATCACTAACGTTTTGTTGTTGTTGTTTTTTAAGGAAATTGGTCATGCACAATTGGTTATGTGGTTACTCTACACTCACTACTTCAATAGAACAATCATTTTCATTGTAAAATAAACAGAAAGTCCAGATGTGTGTATATTGAACTGTCGTGAATTTTGATGGCTTACTATAGACCTTTGTATTAGGGTCGTCTGTCCACCAAAACTGAGATATAGGTGTGGATTTAAAATTTGGTGCCTGGATCAAAAGATATAATATGCAAATAGCTAAAGATGTCTATTGAAAATGTGCCATATCTTTTAAGTACAATTTTTAATCTATTGCTGTAATGCATATTTAGGATGTTATAAGAAATTAATACATGTTGTCTGGTCCCACTAATAATTACTATTTTGAAGTTTAAAAGTACTGCAGTAGATATGTGAAGTTTTTGTTTGTCTTCTCTACAGCATACTGCCAAGTGCAGTGTTAAACCTGATCAGCAAGTTTATGAACAAGTACAGCAAAAGATGACAAGTCAAGTCCTTAGGAGTCATGTAACATAGCAACCAGTTGTATTTTCATAGTCAGTTCCAACATTCTAACCACTTTCTATAATAGTTGGTATATAATATCACCAGTGAACATTGTAACCTTTACCATTATTGTATTTCTACTCTCTATACATGAAGGTGTATGCATGAGCAGGTACCAGGTACTCAAACAGATAGATAAGACAATTCATCTACAACGCATAACACAAAGTACATTCTCACATACAGGTGGTGTGTGCACGTGTGTCATTTTGGTTCAGCTTTGACTAATAGTCCATACAAAATGGTTGCACCATACTGTTTTGTTGACCACTCGATCTCAGAGTTCTTAAATTCTGTGTCAATTGGTTTATCACCAAATCCAAGTGTCTCCTTGGCAACCTTGTATGAGTTCGGCTCAATGAGGACTTGAAAAGCTACTCTGCACTTGTGGATCTTCTTAGTAGTAGGATCTTGAAATCTAGAAGGGACATCATCATAACATTATAGTGGGAGTGATATAAATCTCCCTGTCCTATTAGTAGTAACTGTATTTACACTTTCTCTCGAAAAATATATTGGCCGAAAACCTCACGATACCTTCACCTTGGCAGTATTGGTTAATATTATACAACTTACTCTTTATGTTTAGCATACAATTCACATCCTGAGTACTTGATAGATGGAGAAACAAATATTTGATCTATGTCAAAACCTTTGGGCCTATTGTCTTTAGTGTAGTGACCTTTGGGTTGGTTGACTTCATCACCTCCCGTGACAACTGCCCCTGTGGAAAATATTACATACATACATACAAGGTCTTGTTAATTGGCCGTAATATCTGTCTTTATGCTTCTAGTCCTACTAACTCCCCCAAATTGATTGACCCAAGTGACCAGGCTTCTATTTTCAAAGTCGATTTAGTTGTCATTTTAATAGGGATCCAAGCAATAAAAGTAGTGAAACAAGACATCGAGAAAATCCCTATGTCAATGATTTTGTTCAATGCCAAAGTAGGGATTTTCCCACTGAGCTATGCTGTAATACCACCATTCATCTCTCGTTTTCACTACTTTTTACCGCTTGGATTTTAAATAACTGGTTTTTTGATACAGCTATAATATTTTTTTGTTATAGCATACAGCGTACTGTATAGTAGGGACCACAAAGGTGTAGGCATGGCCCATGAAAAAACATCACCCAAAAACCAGCCTCACTTTTCCCTGGTGACAAAGCAGTATTGGTAAGGTAAAACTAGCCCAAAAAAGCCTTCAGAAATATTTTTAACAAGTTGCTACGGAATTTTAAAAAAAAACAAAAAAAAACTGAATCTGAATTTTCTACTGACTGACTGACTGACTGACTGACTGACTGACTGACTGACTGATGCCTTCAGACAAGTATAACTCGATAACGGCTAAGGCTACAGGCTTAATGTCTTCACTGTTCAACATCGCTTCAGCCAGACACATGCCTTTTGGCATTCCGCAGTATGTACAATGCATTCTTCATGGACTTACCAGTGTCCTCCTTTTGTCCCATTCATCTTTGCTGACAGCGAAAGGTGTCGATTTAGCGGTAGCGATGCATGGCTTCCCTTTGTAACAGAAATCATCCATATTTTTCATAGTGGCTACACCCTGTACTTTGATTGCAGAGGTGTTTTTCGCACAGTTCTTGATTCGTAATGCTGTGAATGGGTGGAACATAGCTGATAACAAAACATAATGGATACTTCACTTTTCAGACGATAATTGGCAGCTGGGGTGTGTGGCGCCGTTTCTTTCTTTTGATGCTGTGGATTCACACGTCATAATAATTTTATTTTACAGAAAAAGTTAACAAACAAGTACACAAAAAATTTGGAAACTTCAACTAGAGTAGGGACCAATATAGCACATCGATTAAAAGTACTGAAACAAGCTGGAATAGTGCATGATATTAATCACAAAGTACAATGGAAATGCACAGTAGGGACATGACACTTCTTATTGTTTTACTGTGATTTAATATCGTGCACTACTCCAGCTTGTTTCAGTACTTTTAATCGATGTGCTATATTGGTCCCTACTCTAGTTGAAATTTCCAAACCTTTTTGTGTACTTGTACAAGTGTGACTGTTCTATTAGGGTGACTGCTGTATTAGAGTATCTCGAGTCAGCAAAATTAATGATGATAAAGCATGGAGACCACACTTCTATTTACTCAATCACGATGACACACCCCGTATTGACACGCCCTCTGGTAGTAAAATTGTTAATGGGTGTGGTCTTGAATCTATTGTAAAGTTACAGGTATCTACCAAGTGTTTAAACAAGTTTGTTGTGTGCATGTAGTAGACGACGACCAGCCTGATTGAAGATAAAGTGGAGTAAAATGGTGACCATGCACTACTCCAGCCTTCACGATTAGTCAAGTTGGCAGACAAAAATTCGAGTTTTGGTGATTTTTTGAAAAATTCTATATCCAGCCACCTGTGTTTTTTTGTTTTTAATGCTGCATTTGATGTTAGATATTATTCGTTACGTAAGATATCTCTTAAGATAATTTTAAAGATGGCACGTGTCAGGATCCCTACTTAAACAGTACTGCTACTATACTGTTTGATAGATGGAATATTGATTGGCTTTCTGATTAGTTAATGTACAGATGTGCAATTCACAATTTAAAATAAAACTAACCAGGCATCACCAGGCCTCCTGTATCCAAAATTTTCCTAACATTTTGTGGTCCAGTTCCATGAAAAGCAACGTGCCATTGTTTGAAAACATTCCTTGCTTCTGCCACTGGAGGTACCCTGAAAGCAAAGTGTTTACATGTGCCAAAGTGTACTAAAATATATATAGCTACCCATATACTGTATTCATATATATACACAGTAAGTAAATTTTACTGAAATGACAGAAAGGTAATAAAAAAATTAATGTATATCAGTAAGGCTGAGTAGCATTAAAAATTTGGCATTATATATAGTTGGCAATCTGGTTGAAATTCAAAAGTATGTGAAAAAAATTGACAAGGACAAAGATTTTGGTCCAAAAGGTTTGGCTCAATACATTTCTACTTCAGAAAAGGAAAACTTCTACATTACAACAAAAAGGCCACAATTCTAGATCCCAAGTTACCCATTATAGAGTGGTTCTACTGTATAATTGACTGTACTTTGTATCTCAATCTTTTTTTTTAGCTCATCTGCTGCCTCATATTGTTTCATTACAAATGTTCACCCTCATATGGTGATAACTTAGTTACATATATGACACCATGATATTTATGAAATCAGATTTATTGTCCAAATTTCAGTGTCCTAATTACACTGTTTCACTATTACATGTACATATTTTCATCAACTCACTGGTCTAATGCTGGTCACTCACCGTAATGAAAATCTTGTCCATCCAATAGGTAGCGTGTACTTCTTAGGGGGTACTCCCCTCTCATAAACCTTCTTGTCTTTTCTACCCTTAAGACAGTTCTCACAGTAGCATAAGTTATATTTAGGGTTGGATTCAAAAAATGCCTCTGAAACAATAACCATGTATTAAATAAATCTTACAATTGTACGTATGTGTGTAATGTGTTTGCATGCACATGTGTGTGGATGTCTACATTTATTTATTTATTATCAACTTTGTCAAAAGACCAAGTTGTACAAAAGGACAAACCTGCAAACGTACTCCCCACAAACACATATATACAGTAACACAAGACATTACAAAAACAATGAAACCACCAGGACTAACAGGATAAAACAACAGGATTATACAAAAACACAATAAACACTATAATATGAGTACACAACAAAAAAATCAGAAAAGAAAATGATGGAGGGCTGAACGGAATAAGGGTGACTTTTTAATCTGCAGAATAGCATGAGGTATCATGTTCCACAAAAATGGGCTGTTGACAAAGAAAGAATAACAGAAAGAATTAATAGAAGAAGCAACAGGCTGAAGAGATAAAGGATGTGATCTTGTAGGAACTTGAGACAACTGAAAATGTTCACAAAAAGGTAACAAGTTCCTGTGGTGAATGGATATAACAAATGGAGAAATAGCTGTGATGTTGTTGGATAGAAGGCCAGTTTAACTCTTGTAAGCAGACATCAGAAGACTTGCTCCAACAATACAATGAAAGAATCCACCTGCTGGTAGAAGCCCAACGCTTTGCTGTACTGATTCTAAAACATTAATGTGCCAAACAGGACAGGCATACTCTAGCACAGGCAGTAGATTTAATTGATGTAGAAGCATAGATAAACAGTGACGAAGAAAGTTTTTGTAAGCGATCTCGTAGATTTGGTTGAAATGTATTTACAATGTTAATTAAGGTTTGAGTCAACGTCAACGAGAACACCAAGGTATCAAACAACAGGGTGGCGTGAAATAACAATAACAGATGAATCTAGATGATATGATGGTAAAATTGGGGAACGTTTGTTGGAAATCACAATGCTGTGTCACACTAGAGCAGATTTAGATGCAAGAGCCACCTTTTAGCCCACTGAGCTATGTTTGATGGGCCAAGCTGAAGCAACTTAACATCATCAGGAGAGGATACCTCCTTATAGATAGTGACATCATCAGCAAATAGTTTGACTTTGCTGCGAGATATAACACTGGAAATATCATTAATATAAAGTAAGAAGAGAAGAGGACCCAGAACAGAGCCCTGGGGCACACCTGAAGTAACTGGAAGCCAAGAAGAAAACTGACCGTTAACGACAACTTGCTGGTGACGAGCAGTTAAGAATTCCTTCAACCAATTCAAAATATCACCAGTTATATACCTCTAACTTCAACAGTAATCGTGGATGGGAAACAGAATCAAATGCCTTTGCTAGGTCTAAGAATACACAGTGAGTACTATTACGATGTTCCAGAGATTGGGCCCAATCATGAACTGCATCCAAGAGCAGTGAAGTAGTTGAACACTTCTGTGAAAGTCAAACTGACAGTCATCAAGAAGATTGTGTTGCTCAAGAGCAGCAACAAGTTGGCGATGGAATAGTAACAGCCACTGAATAATATTGCAAGATTATATACATAACAATGTGTGCCTTTCACAGTCCAGCACAGATAAAATTTCATACAAGACTGTGACACTTTTGAATAGTTACCACCCACACACACACACACAACAGTTTACAAGGTCATACCAAATAAAATTGTGTTTCACAGATTTTTAATCTCCAGTAGTGGCAGTAAAACATAGAAATTGATCTGATTAGAGTATACGACTGTTCTATTATAGTACGCACACGTTGAATCATGAGTAAACAAGTTTGGCTCTTTGGGAAGCAGGATGTGTATTTTATGGCTTCCCCACAAGAAGCCACCATCGCATATGATGGTGGTTCTGCTGGATACACCATCGCATACTGTATATGTATACTGTGTCACACATTTACTATGTACAATGGCAGTAGTCTACCTGGTAGCTGTAATGTATCTAAAAATTTCTTGCAGAGAAGTCGGTATGGACATTTTAAACTGTTGTATACATCCTCCACAAACTGTCCAGGTTCAAATGATCTTGGTGATGGTAGGGTTGGCTCTTCCACTGGTTTTGCTAAAGGTATTGACTCCATCACTGAGGCTTTCACTTTTGATTTAGATAGTGGTATTGAAACTGATTTAGATGGTTTTGTTTCAGTTAATACTTTAGGTGATGTCATAGGTGCAGCCGAGTGAGATTTTTTAACTTTACTACCTGTATCATCTCCCCCTGAATTAAAAAAAAATTGTAAGTATAGTAAAACATACATAAAAGTGAAATGCACAAAAACACACCACACAGTTGCGCACGCGCGTGCACATGCACATACTAACACTCACACACACACACACAAAGCAAAAGCAAAAGCAAAGCCTTCAGCTGCAGTGGTAGCACAGTCACGCCTACCCAGTGAACCAACAGACTGGGACACCTGTGTGCTACTCAGATGCTAGGAATCAGCGCAGGCAGATCCTCCTGGGGCAGGACTAGTAACCCACAGGAGGCTGTACCACATCCCACAGGTGAAGGTGTGGGCACACGAAGTCCCACCTAGACCTTCACCTGCTGTGTGAGACATGGACAGTTGAGCATTTGCTTTCCCAGTTAATACCAGGTACTCTTACAGCTGGGTGGGCTGCTTCCCCAGTTGACACCAGGCTACCAGGTCCCCATTTTAACAGCTGGGTAGACTGGAGCAATATGAGTAAAGTTCTTGCTCAAGGAAACCACAACACCAATTTGGTGTAACCGAGCATCAAACTGGGAACCTTTCGATTACCAAGCTGATGTTCTACTCATTTAGCCATGTTTCCCTCACAAGCGTGCATGCACGCGCGCACACACACACACGTACGCGCACACACAAACACATACTTGATATTACATCTCTTTCTTTCAACATAGGAGCTTGTTCTAATGGTAACAATTTAATTTGGCTACAGCAACCATACAAGTCTACTAAGGCACGTCTCAGTTTTGGCACTGATTCCTTTACTAATTTTCCCTTCAAGTGTCCATTAACATATAACAGTAGATTTCCAGTGTTCTTACAAACTATCCCAACTTTATCTTTAACTCTGACAGATTGTAAATCATACTGCAGATCCTGGCACTACATAACACAAAATTAGGAATGTTACGTTGCATTAGGGACCAAAGAAAAAAAACAGTAAACAAGGGAATACATTAAAAGTGGTGAAACAAAGAAGGCTGCCTATACCTGCAGATATACTAATGGACATTCAATCAGTCTATAACCATAGGGATTAAATGTCCACTAGTATTTCTGCAGGTGTAGGCAGCCTTCCTAGTTGTGTAACTATCACTGAATTAGAGATTAACTGTCCATTAGTATGTATATAGGCAGCCTTCCTTGTTGCACTACTTTTTAGCTACAATATTCCCTTGTTTCTCTACCTTTTTTTTCTTTGAACCCTTAAAATTCTTCTACTTGTTTATTTTTTATAACATAATTATGTCTACTGAACTCACACATACCGCATTAAAAGAAATAATGGTACCAGGCATGCCATAAAATTAATTTTACGCCTTAATGCACCCCCCAACAATCAATTGCATACTCAAACGTGAGATGGCCATTACTCTTCATTTTCAATTACGTATGCTCTGCCCCTTACACATTACAAATGAAGAACAGTACGAGAAGCAATCAAACCAATCAATACGGAAAATATGGACAATAAGCACAATAGCTAGTAGAGTGAAGCTGCATCACACTATTGTGAATTCGGACATAAACTGGAGGACAAAAGGAAGTCCATGATGTGTACTGTACATACTGTGGTTGGCAAAAAGGCACGTCTCAGGACAAAGCGACGTCAAACAATAAAAAAAATTAAGCCCATAGCCTTATCCATTGTTGAGTTATGCTTGGTTGTGGTTGGATGCAAAGCAAACTGGATTGGTTATTTTGGATGAGTTTAAAGGACAGACAACTGCCAGGGTGTTGAACTGGTCAGTTATAAAATTCAGTTTGACAAAATTTCAAAATTTCATGAAAACTTGGTGGAAGGGTTTGGGGTTGGTCTGAAGACTATGCATGTCATTTGTATACCATTCATTGTAGAATATACTCTTTCATGCCAGCTTCTTAGCCTCAGCCCTGTATTTAACAGTGGAGATAAGGTCTCAGTATCTATGTACTTCACTGATCACAAAATATACTAAGAGATGGTACATACTTCATTGCTATTTACGGTAAATCCTTTACCGCTAGCCACAAAAGTTCCAGTCTTCAGTTTGGTAGCACTTGACTGTTGTACAGCAGTGTAAGGGTCTAGGGAGGTCACGCCCACAACCAGCCCTCCAGACCACTGTGTGTTCACCTGACACACCTCCACCTGTGGGTTGACATGTGCACATAAAATGTCACATGTGTATTGTACTACTACTACTACTACTGTGGATATGCTGGAAATTAATTTAAAACAAGGGGATGGAGCAATACTTTAGTGGTGGGAGTTAGCATGTAACTATGTACCACTACATACACAGATAGCTGTTAAAGTGAAATCACCTGAAACAGCTGGTCATCAGGTAGTAACATGTCAGACACAATCATCCCGTGATTGTAGCTGCCCTGGCGAGTGACCACTGAGTCACTCATTGATATGTTCTTCCCATACTGATAGGTGAATACCTGCACCCTGTAATGGAAAACATGGATAAGCTACAAACAGTTGTGAATGTGTACCATATACCACTGTATTTCTCAAGAGCTAATACGTGTATGAAGATATATACTAATCTCACATCCAACACTTACTGTCCCAGTAGAAATTCTAAGTTGCCACCTTCAGTGAATGCCCCACCAGTCCTGCCAACTACACAAAAGGGTTACACATACAATAATAATACACAACTATTAACTTTGGGTGCTGCATTTAGAAAACATAGGGACTATTTCTTGTTGGTACATACATAGTGTGTATCATATACTTATACAGTATTGCCAACATGGGGAGCATTTCATGCATTTTGTTACATATGGTCACTTACTGGTAGTAGCAGCTGATGGTATACTGATGATACGGACTGACTCAGTAGTACCATACACGTCCACTACAGCATATGGGGCCTACAATGAGAGGAGAATATCAATACATACATTCATACACTACTGTATATGTCCACTAGCTTGTATGTTCTCTTGCTAGCTTATCATGTTGTATGTCCTTGCCACAAGTGTAGTTCCAGGCGTAATGTATTTCGCGGACTGGACTCGCACACTGAGCTGGAAACAGCTTTTAAACAATAATCCAGACATTACCCATCTCTTGCAACACTGGAGACACCACTATAGAGCTACAACTGCAGGTACTACTCTTCCTTACAAGTCAATAAACTAGCGCATGCACTAATTAATTAGAATACACTTACGATACACGAGTACTAGCAGTGATAAAGCGTGATAGAGGCTATTGTTGTAGCTTAGATGTTTTTCCTTTGTTGCTCCAGTACTTAGCACTAGTGTTAGGGCTGTAGTGATGAGCCAGTTTATTTGCATAGCTCCCGGCATCACCTCACCGGCCAGGCGGTACTGACCACCTATAACTACCCTACTAAGAATTATTATTACTGGCTCATCTCTACAACCCTAGCACTAGTGCCAAAGCAATAAAGGAAAACATCTACGCTACAACAATACCCTCTATCACGCTTTATCAGTACAACAGCTGCTGTATCTTATAGTAACTGCTAAGTTTGTACAAATGCTGTTCAATAACCAAAAAATCAGTAGCTGGGTGCTTGTTAAAACGAAAAATATGATGCATATATATATATACATATACTTAAAAGATTGCTTTACAAAGTTATCAGGGACATATATAGAGAGAGAGGTGGGGGAATTTCAGAAATGAAACTCAGTGTGTATATAGTAAGTCCACAGCATTAACCAGAAGAATGCATCAGCATGCATTACCATATGGCAGGATTTTTTTGAAAGGGATTTTTTTTGTGGATTGCTAATTTGCCACCACACAAAATTTCAATGGAGGGAAATTTTTGCTTCTTTAGGGCATTTGTAATACTTAAACAATGCCATTTTGATTGAGCTGCAAATTTCGAGGGGGACATTTTCGTGGATAGAGCTGCCAATCCGTGAAAAATTTTCCCCCTTGAAAAAACCTACTATACATACAAGTATGCCATTCTAGAAGGCTTGGGATAAGAAACTCTGATATCATACAGTATGATAGTACTGTACAGTAGGAACCACAAAGGTTTGGGCGTGGCACATTAAAAAAACATCACCCAAAAACTAGCCTAGCCTCACTTTTCCCTGACGACCATGAAGCAGTACTGGATAGGCCAAAACAAGCCTCCAGGTCGACCCGAAAAACTTTCAACAAGTTGTTGTGAATTTTTAAAAAAAATTTATTAAACAGAATTTCCTAGTGACTGACTGACTGACTTAGTAGAGCTATATAGCAAAAAGAAGCAAATTGTGCACTTTGTGCAGAAAGTATGAAACTTTGCACATAGTACCTACCTATCATGAAGTGTATTTTGAGATAGGGAGCCATCGCAGATTTGACCTTTGGTGTCCTCTACAGTTCATTTTATGCTCAAATATAGTGACCTTTGTCTGTATATCACCCATACAACACTCAATTTGTTCAACGGTGCCAAATTGAAGTTCTTTATCCAATAAACAAGTTGATACTTGTTGCAAATTCATAGCATATTCCATTTCAAAGTTATGGTAATTTTTATCAGCAGCAAATTCATATGCCCACACAATTACACTCTTCATCTACATTTTTTGTTCGCCATTCAATTTTTATATATTTTTAGCTAACCATGAGCACTGCAGGTTACATATACAACCAAAAAGTGGAAGGCTGGGGCATGGGGTATGTACCCTCCTCTCTTGTGGCAGTTAAACAAAAGCTAATCATTATATGCATGATTGTTCTATCAACAGTGGGGGTTTCTGTAATAGTTTATTTGGGGGGGGGGATCTTTTTACCCCTTTTGACAAACAAACTCCTTAATGTATAAATCAAAATCTCAGTGAAAACGTCAACAACAACTGTAATATTGAATAGGCTTGTGCCAATTATGCCGGCATAATTTTGAGCACAATAGGAGAAGAAAAGCATCAAGCATAATGCTAGCATATTAGAATGCACGCCGCAAATTAATATTAATTCACATGAGTGACCACAATAGCCACACGCTCGAACGTTGCCAGTGTTATAGGCAGCACTGTGGACAGTTCTAGTGATTCTGAGGAAACTGATGACGAAAGTGACAGTTCTGATGGATTAGAAGTAATAGAGGAGATGTCAACTGGCAAGGCACGAGATGCAAGACACGAGGAAACTAGTACAAATTCTAATATCACCGTCAGGTCATTGTTAACTGTTTTGAAAGCTCCAAAACAGTCTGATTTAACCAGAAAAGACAAGTTGCGGCGAACCCACCTACAGGAAAATGAAAGTGTAAGAACAGTACGATCAACAAAGGGCGTGCTAGCATAAAGCCACTTCACAGAACCAGAGAATTTCTCCGAATGAAAATTCAAATGCAAGTTATTTTATAGTTCATGTAGAGAGGAAATAAGTTTGAAAAAGTCAGTTATAAAAGGTCATATTGGTTCCACGAAACACAGTAATGGATAGCTGAAAGGAGAAATTTGAAAGAGATATAGTAGAAGCACCGAGCAAGTATAACCATGAGTGGCATTTGGTCGGTGAAACACTAGCAACAAACTTACCAGGTAAAAATCTTCCAAATGTTTTTGTGAGTAGCAGTGCCATTAAACAAGCTGCAATATTTCAGAGACATATTGGAAGAAAATTCTTTTCGACTTACAGACAGGCATCACATGTCAGATTTAGTACCATTTGTACTAAAGAAAGAGCAAAGTCTGATAAAGAAGGAAGTAGATGGTAAGGATGTTTCTGTAATATTTGATGGCACGACACATCTAGGTGAAGCCCTTGCAGTTGTTGTACAGTCTGTCTCAAATGATTGGACTATAGAACATTGCCTTGTGAAGATACAACTGCTTGCAAAAGGCTTAACAGGAAAGGAAATTGTAAGAGAGTTGATACAAGTTCTCGCAACAGAGTATAGTGTTGGATCCAACAATCTATTAGCTGCGATGTGAGACAGAGCTTCTACAAATGAAGTAGCAATGAAAACCATTGCAGTTCTTTATCCCACTTTAGTTGATGTGGGATGCTTTTCCCATACAATAGACCCTGTACGTAAACATTTTCACACTACCACGTTAGATGAATTTGGAACACTCTGGATAAGTTTATTGCTCACAGTCCAAAAGTCAAAAATGCAATGGAAAGAACAGAACTGGATTGTCCATGCCAAGTTACAGCCCCACTAGATGGTGGAGCAGGTGGGAGGTTTACAAACAGCTTATGTGGCAGTTTGGAGACCTGGATGGATTTATTAAGCGTAATGATGATGCTTCCCCTGTAACACGAGGTAAATTATTAGCACTCTTTTCCAATTTGACCAAAAAAGCAACACTACAAGTTGAATTAGCTGCTATTGTGGACTTTGGTGAGCCTTTTGTCAAGGCTACATACCGGCTTGAAGGAAATGGTCCACTAGCTCTAGATTGTTTTGAGATTATTGATGGTTTGTCTAACAGCGTTAGGCTATGCAATGCACCAAATGTTGAAGCCATTGCTAAAAATTTAGCTCATGGGTCACTTACTGCAAAGCAAAAGTGGATTGATCATGCCAAGACATGTACAGAACCAGGTCATAATTATTTTAAACGTCAACTTACAAGGCCTTTTACTAGCTTTCAAAGCAGGAAGGTTGTTTTCTCCATCACATTTACATACAATGAAGCCTGACATTGCGGATGTTGAAAATTTAGCAGCTTTTCCTTTTGTAAAGGGCAGTATTGCAGATTTGAAACAAGAATTTTACTTGTATGTTGCTAAAGCAAATGATATTCACATGATGAAAAATTGAATTGGTGGAAACAAAATGCAACAAACTTACCAAAGTGGTTTTCAGCTGCTCAAAAAGTTTTCCTGTCATCTGCCGCTTCAGAGTGGGTGTTTTCACTACTTAAAGCCTCCTTTAAAGACCAACAAGAATTGGCACTTCAAGACTACATATATACAAGCTTCCTTAATGTTGCAGTACAATGGGCACTGAGTTGTGAAGGATGTATATGGTTATGTTGTAACATTAAACTTCAATAATGTGAGTTAGTTTGTACCCATTTTGTTAGTGCTCGAGTTTGTATAAGTCTGTGCCTGCTTTTTAGTGCTTGAGTTTGTCATGCTAACTTTGACATCATTTGAATCCATTTTTAAAATGCTTTTGTTTGTATCCACGATTCCACATGTACTTATGTAGTAAGTTTGTAACATTAACTTTAAACATGACATTTGTACTTGTTTTGTTATCATTTGACATATATTAAAAGATTTTACTGAGCATAATAACATGTGTGCAAGCATAATTTTGAACATAATCTGAGCACTCCTCAAAAGCATAATAGGCTATTTTCAAAGCATAATTGGCACAAGCCTAATATTGAATGAAAGACATGACATGTGTATTTTGCCAGGTACAATAGCCCAGAACTGTGCCTGAGAATACAAGCATGAGATTACTTCTCGTCATTCTCAGGTACTTGTAGGTCATTCTCAAGTACCTGAGAATGCACCTGAGGGAATCTAAAATATCCTGGGTGCATGGCATGCTGCCATGTGTGTAAACTAGCTATGAACACAAAGATCTTTATACCATTGTCCCTCCTTACTCTCATTGTGACTCCCTTTAAGGCTAGATGAAGGTTACGTTTCTAAAACCTGTATGCTGAACTTTTATTGCTGTAAAGTTTTGAAAATATATATTTTTATAAAGTTGTTAGCTTTTTAGCTATACTTGCAAACATGGAATACATTTTGCTATACCTACAGAATTGTGAAACACAAATTGTCTAGTTGGTTATGCCCTCAGACTCCCCCAATTTTATATTGGTAAAATTACCATAACTTTGAAATGGAATATGCTATGAACTTGCAACAAGTATTAACTTGTTTCTTGGATAAAGATCTTCAATTTGGCACCTAGGTTGAACAAATTGAGTGTTGTATGGGTGATATACAGACAAAGGCCACTACTTTTGAGCATAAAATGAACTGTAGAGGACACCAAAGGTCAAATCTGCGATGGCTCCCTATCTCAAAATACACTTCATGGTAGGTACGTACTATGTGCAAAGTTTCATACTTTCTGCACAAAGTGCACAATATTTCGTTATGCCGCTCTACTAACTGACTGACTGATGCCTTCAGACAAGTGTAACTCGGTAACAGCTAAGGCTATGGGCTTGATTTTTCACTGTTTGACGTCGCTTCAGCTGGACATGTGCCTTTTGGCATACCACAGTACATACAATGCATTCTTCAGGAACTTACTAGTGCCCTCCTTTGTGTCCCATTCATCTGCAAAAGGTGTCGATTTGGCGGTAGCACGTGATGGTTTTCCTTCATAATGGAAATCATCCATATTATTCATAGTGGCTACTTTGGTTGCAGAGGTGCTTTTCGAACAGTTCTTGATTTGTAATGCTGTATAATGGGTTGAACATAGCTGACAACGAATTGTAATGGATATTTCACTTTTCAGATGACAATTGATAGCTAGGGCGTGTGGCGCCATTTCTTTTTTTTTGATGCGGTATGCATGGGTTCACCAGTCATAACAATTTTGTTTTACAAAAAAAAGTTAACAAACAAGTACTTGGAATTTTCAACTAGAGTAGGGACCATAACACATCGATAAAAAGTACTGAAACAAGCTGGAGTAGTGCACGATATTAAATCACAGTAAAACAATAAGAAGTGCTACATCCCTACTGTGCTCAAGATACCATGGAAATGCACAGTAGGGATATAACACTTCTTATTGTTTTACTGTGGTTTAATATCATTCACTACTCCAGCTTGTTTCAGTACTTTAGAAGCATTCTGTGCTTACAATGTCTGCTACACACAGACACACACACACGTAGTTGGTGGATCACAACATGCTTACCTCTGTCACACTAGTACATGCGACCCCTTGGTCTATTCCATTAATGTAGATGTGCATTGTTCCATCAGAGCGACGTAACACTCCGATTTTATCTGACACCTGTAAAATGGTAAAGAAATACATATGCTATAATGGCATACACTACACATTACAAGCACACACATGCATACACACCACACACACATAATACAAACACACACAGTGGCGTAGCCAGACTTTTTGCCATGCCAGGGGCACTGGGCATGCAAGCCATTCGACCATGCAACACACATATACATGCCCATCTTCATATGGACGTCAATACAGCAATTTAAAAATGTGTATGCATCCACACTACCTTACGTATACTCATAGATACTATACTAATAACGATTGGAAGCTCCGTTTTGCACGCCGGCACTCTTCGTTGTACCGGAAGTAATTAATTTGATGGTTGCATCATGTCATTAGTTATGTTGCTATCTTGGCTGCTATGCTCTATTATCACAGGACGGGATTTGGCTCTTGTTCCACGAGCTGTAAGTTGGTCCGTACAAAACAAAGAACTGTAATTGTTACACTAAGCCACACTCGAATCACTTAGCTTTGCCATAATTCCAGCAATTGTCTGGAGGACGCTTAGAAATACCCGAAACAGGTACAGAAACTATGTGACTGCTCGTTTGTATAACACTAAAATCTTCTGGAAAAAGCATTGAACTGTACCAACGCGTGGCACAAGCCATTTGGAATTGTCTGTACTTTAATACAATTCCATTAGTTTTCACTGTATGTCTTCAAAGACTTGGCAAAGAGTACAAAATACGGTTTTGTAGTGTTCCCCAATTTATGTTGTGCTACAAGACAATTTGAGCTTAATTGCACAGAAATACTAGCTCATATATCATCCTATACACTTACCTTGGTTCTTCACTACCCTTAGCTAAGTTCAGTAAGTTGTAAGTTGGTATCGAAATAACCAGACTTTTGTAGCCTTTACCAACTGAAAGGCAAGTCTGCGAAACTACGAGGAGTGTTTATTTGGAATGTAAATGCTATATTGAGTCTGCGAACGGAGCTTCCAATCCCGTGTTATTAGTATAGTATCTATGGTATACTTTACCTACACTACTGTATGACATGTACTGTAACCTTACTCTAAGTGAACGCTATCTAGCCATTGGGCTTCTTATTCCATACATACATTTCTGTATGTGCCTGTCTTAATACCACATACATTTCTGTATGTGTCTTAATACCAGACTAGAGTGAATTAAAGCACGAGGCGCTTTTCAGTAGTGTTGTATCACGTGATGACTATGCCCTGACAATGTACAGTGTCACTAGAGTTGTCAGCCTAGAAACAAAAGAGAAAACAATTGCTGACTGAACAAGTACTCCATACCATTTGAACTATCACTAAGTACCTAGACTGTCCATCCCATGTGTTAATGCCTCAGGCTAACTCGCCTCTTATTCTCTGATCCGAGTTTTGACCACACTAATAGTTACACAAGTTAATCTAAACGTTAACTGTCCATCCCACTATACTGGAAGATTTAATACCAATCCTTGTTCTTCACACCTTGTCACTGCAGCACGCTTTATTTTAATCACATGGTCTCTTTATTGCCTCCTATTATTTGTACACAATCGAGTTACTCGTATAGAAAATCCCTTGGATAACCCATCTCTATCCATTGACTAGTCAGAAAGAAAAACATTGGCGAAAATAACATGGTTAGTGTTGTGTGAGCTATTCTTCATGGTACAATAACGGAGTAGCTAACTTTAATCCAGCCCACGTCTTTAATTGTTCTGGGGAGCTGATGGTGGGGCAAAGTAATGATGCCAGGGCCTGGGTTTGGCTAAGCCACTGCGCACGCACACGCACACACACACACACAACACATAACAACCTACAGCAACTACACACACACACGCACTACACACAACACACTCATGCACATACACACACTACACTACACTACACTACACAAGCATACCTGCATTTTAGATAACACACTGATGTACTTGAACTTGTCCTTTGTTAACTTGTTTCCAACAGAAGATGAAGATCCTGAAGCAATCCATACATTTTTGAGGAGGGTGGCTATCTCAGGGAGATGACGTTTATCAGATGGAGGTGAGTTAGAGGTGAGTCCAATGTGTAGGGAACCAGACCAGTTCTTGTTTATTAATTTGACCTGAACCTGTGTGAACACCACACTTAGATACTGTGTGGGAGTGATAAGTGCAGGGATTAAGAGTTGTTGTAACGGAGTTTGACACAATAGATTTCAAGTGTGTCTGTGTGTGTGTATGTAGGGTGTCTAGTGTTTTGAAACACTATGTCAGTCAGCACCTCCTTTTGATAACTCCTACGTAGCAGCTATTAGCTGTCTAATGCTAACAATAATTATGAAGTTGGATTACTGATTTCAAGTCCAGCATCCAGTAAACCACCATGTGTGCATTTAAGGTGTGATGAATAATCCAGAGGAGGTTGGTCACGCGTCATCATTCATCTCATGACCTCAAAGAAATGTTTAACTGTGTGTTGGACTAATTCTGCATTATTGTATGATGTGTGACCATCCTCTGTGACAATCCACTATTACTGGTATCCTTTTTGTAAGGTCTTTTAGGCAGTAAAGAAGAGGTGTTTGCATGCACACTAGTGTATGTGCATGCATCCATGTGCAAACATATGTGTATACATAGTGTTTGCATGTGTTTTATGTTATGTGTGTGGTGCACATGTGATTTGGGATGAGAAAATTTACATAGGTGAGAGGACATTTTGAAAGACAGGAGCCCAAACGTTTTGAAAGTCACAACTATGAATGCCTTATGTTGACCTTCATTTTACAACTTACAGCTGTGGATGACTGTATAGGGCATGCACAAACACACAGACAAACATACACATATATGTACCTCAAACAGTTCATCATTGCTGAGTCGTCTGCTACTAAATGCAATCCCATAATCATAACTGTTTATTCTACTAGCTACGGTACGGCTATCAGTCAGTCGGATATTACGACCACAATGTTCATGAAACTGATGAGTTGAAACAACGGCATCCACCGTAGGAGTGGGGGTGGCGGTTACACTCTCCTCCGTCACACCAGAATGGTCATCATAACACATGTCAACCTCAACACACTGGCCATATATGTCAACAGCAGCATACACACCTAAAGGATGAAATACACCAAACACTATGTATTTTACAAATGCATATGTATAAATACTGCACACACATTAAAGTATTTCAAAGTATATAAATATTCGCAATATACAGTGATGCACCTAGCACTCCTACCTTCTGGAATGTTAGTAAAGGCACACCCCTGGTCATGCCCATTGAGATAATAGTGTAGTTCACCAGCATTGTTCACCATTACACCAACTCTGTTACCCGGAGTGAGCAGGTCAAGATGGAGACCATATGCCACATCCTCATCTTCATCCTCCTCCTCGTCCTCACAGTGTTGGAGGTCTTGACCTGATAACATCCAGACTGGGACTCGGTCACGAAGATCAACCACCTCTTCCAGCTCACTAAAGTCTAGCCGAGCTGGATCAGCAGCTACAACACCTGTATGGAGAGTATGTTTATACTGATGTGTACAGAGTGTCCTATGGACACTTATGAGCTCCCAGTACGTATTCTGCAACTTCAAAGTACCCAAGTGACAGAACCACAATTTTTAAATTAATTAAAAGGCAGTTGCTTCAATTTTCTTGTACATAGTACATAAGAAAACACAGCTATTGAAACACTACAGCAGAGACAATTAAAGCAATTTGTACCATCAAGAGTTGAACTCTTGGCACCATGGTATGAGAAAATACAGTGATAACTACAGTGTATTCAAACTCAGCAAAAAGTATATATTCAGTTTATATTTCATATCACCTACAGTAATTGACTGACCCATTTGTAGTGAGCCACTCCACTGGTCAATTGTCTTCTTGATAGTCAACTCAAACAGTTCATTCCTCTTCAGTGGTTGGTTACTAAACACTGATGCCTCAGTGAACTCACTGTCTGGTGTTTGCCTCTTTACGTTTTGCCCATCAGATGACACGACTGCGTTAGCTCCACAATACTGACTGAAACACAAGTTGTGGTCTCTACTGAGCGAGGGTCGAGCATCCTCCATATCTGCTACATCAATCTTTACATTTCCCTCTCGCACTAGTTCCACCTCTGTACAGCGACCGTACACATCTACAACACCATAGACACTGCTTGGAATACCGGACATTGCCACCCCCAAGTCTTTTCCATTAAGGACAACATGAAATTCCTTATTCTCAGTACGCATCACTCCAACCCTGTCCCCTACCTGTGGAACGTGTAAAAACTGGCATATGAACTGTATACTACATTTACTAGTAAGATAATTTAAGAGTGCTGCTCTGTCAGTTAACTTGTCTACTTAGGAAATAGGAATACATTGCTTTCGGGAAATTGTTCCTTTAAAACATGTGGTACTAATGCTGTACATAGCCAATGATTTTTGAAACTCCAGAATTTATTCGTTTTGCTTCCAATTCAATGAAATGTACATACATAAAGGGCTCATTCAAAACTTCAAAACTGTATGGCAGGTAATGACACAGCAGACTTTTGTGACACACACATGCACGCGTGCACGTGCACACACACACATGCACACGCGCATGTACACACACACACCCATGCACGCACGCATGTGCACACACTCACACCTACATGTACACACAATTTTGTCCTAAGAGCTAACACACACATACATACACACACAATTTTATGCTAACAGCTAAGATGATCGCCATCTCTTAAATAAAGCAAATATGAAAATTGCATCCCTTAAAAGATTTGATGTAATGTTGTGGTCCATAGAAACAAGGTAAATAACACATATTATTTTCTGATAATCATAGAGTGGTACATGGTAATATATTCTCACCCTTAAGGAATCCAGGCTAGTTCCATAATTTTCTTTAAGAGTTTTCCCACCTGACACAATACTGGCACCTGACATCACCCAAGTCTGATTCTGCAGTGTTGTCATGGTAGCAGGTAGTTCCATGGTGTCCGGCCGATGAGCAGTAATCCCAACCTCAATTGAACCAGCCCACTTGTCAATCATGTCCGTAATTCGTATTTCAAATAATTCAGAATCTTTTAGAGGACGGTTTGTCATGACCACTCCATTATTGTACTCATTAGCAGCACTGAAGAGAGTCACACAAAATGACATTCTATTCACATGTTGTGATCATACTTTTGTCTCCTAGCTGTCTGCCTGTTGGTCGACAGCTTCACCAGCTTGCCACACTTCTTGTGGAACTGTAAGGATCCCTCCACTAAGCTACCAGCCACACCCCCTGATGCTGCAACATCTGTGTAGTAATAATGAGTATGTTCCTCACATATTTTTTATAGCAGTAGTTAAATTTTGATATTGGTAAATTTGGGACATTAATTTTCACTAAATTAACCTCCCCCCCTAAACTCTTGCAAACTTCTCATCAATTTGCCTTTTTTTTTGCTTAATATGCAATAAATTTATCCACATTTATTTTCCCCACATCTGGTTGTTTATGTTATGGTGCTAGAATAACAACTATACATACAGTAGCAAAACATAAACAAATGTTACAATCGATAAACATTTTATATTGCAGTTTGCAGCAACACTTTCAACACACAAAAAATTGGGGTGTAACTAATCACTGGACTAGACTGGACTACTGGACTGGCATATTTTTGGTTTTTACACATTCTGAGGTTGAGTCCTGCTAGCCAAGGTCCTTCAGAAAACTTGCAGTCTGCTACTAATATGATGAGTGTGAGGAATGGAATAAGCAAAAACTGACTTCTAGTGATTTCATCTCTATTTATTTTGTTCTTCTACAATACCTATACTCCTTATCAGTATGCTGCAAGGAATGTGCTAGTTATGGTTAACCAACAATAAAGTCTTGGAGGTAGTAACAAGCTTGTACAATACTAATAAATTTGGTCACATATTATAGTACACCAACCAGCACATGTAAGAACTAATCATGATAACAGAAAAACTCTACAGTTGTGCAATGAGCTTGTATATTACATGTAGAAACAAATTTAGCTACAATAGGAAGGATGGGTTGTGTCCCAGGGGTCTGAGCTATTTAGTTCAAGGATACAGTGTATCATTGGTAGCACAAATATAGTAAAATGATTTTTGGCTAGCTATTGCTAGATATTACAATCTCCAAAACACAATATTAAGAAGTATATAAATACTATAGAGCATAACAAGTAGTGAGAAGTCAGTTTTTGCTTACTCCACTCCTCACACTCATCATTTTAGTAGCAGGCTGCAAGTTTTCTGAAGGCCCTTGACTATCAAGACTCATAAAACCAACCTCAGAATGTGTAGAAACCAAAAATATGTCAGTCCAGTAGTCCAGTCCAGTGATTAGTTACACCCCGAAAAATTGTGTGGAGTACAAGCCAGATGACTTGCACAAATTAAAATATTTTCAGTAAAAAATCATGAAGTGTACTACAGTATCGTATTGCTGTTTAAGCTTTGCATTGGTGCATCTTGTGGCGTATGTGTTACAGCCATGTATAGTTTCTACAAGTTTGTATACAATCACTGGACTGGACTGGACTCAGGTATTTTCCCTTTTTAAACCAAATATTTGGGCATGTAGTTAGACCACTACCCCACACATAAAGAAATCCACACACAAACAAACAAAGGTGTGATCATGCCAGACTTGAAAACATTGCCCAGCTTCAGCTATGTACAGAGGTTCTAATAGTTCTTGCACATCAACAAATCTAAAACAGAAGTCACATGCGGTAATTATAATTTAAAGTTCAAAATGAATCAATTTGATTGGTTGAAATCTTGTGCACGTGATTTCACTTGTTATTGCTGTCGTGCAAAAACTATAGAACATTTGTAACAGCTATGGAATGGCAAGACAGTTAACTGTCACCACTTAATTTAGCTGACTCCATGACTATAACTTGTAGGATACATGGTTACTACAACACTACATACACAAGTACTGTATGGTTTGTACTTCATGATAAGACAAATGGTAGTCGTACAATAGAGATTATGCCAAGAGAGAGAATTGCACACAATCCTAAGATAACAGACAGTGCCAAGTAGACAGGTTCATCTCCACATTCAATGTAGCAATAGCTACAACCAGTTGCCCAGATATGTGCTAAAATGAAAAAAAAAAAAAAAAAAAACTGAGTCCAGTAGTCCAGTCCACCAGTCCAGTCCACCAGTCCAGTCCAGTGATTGTATACAACCATTTCTACAGTATAACTTGTGCCAAGTCTAGTGTCTGTGAACAAAACTACTATTTGACCTCACATTTCAAATCATAGTTTTCTATCAGAGTGAAAGTGATTTCTGCACATATTGACAAAAGCAATCAATGTTTTCTCATGAAATCCACCACATACAATATGTGGTTTAGGTTAAAAGCTATTTTCATGATCAGCTCTCATCTACATTTCAGCCAAAACAACTTTTAGAGTACAAGAACAATTAGCACCATGCCACACACGACACCCAATACAACTGTATTCATGAATGACCAACATGAAATGTTGTCTAAATCCACTAGGGTACACTTGTAGTTTAGTGAGAAATGCTGAGAGCTCAATTGCTAGTGATGTTGATAGGCATGATATTATATTCAATTAATGACATCTTATAGTTATACAAAGAGAAATGTGTCAGATATGGCCTTCTAACCACAAGAGATCAATCCAGGTTATAACCACTGGTGAAATGTTTTTGTTTGTTTGTTTGTTTTTTGCAATTTATTATTGTATATTGCCATTGTCATAATGTGATAATTTGTGCAGCACAACCGAGGTATCTGTAATGAACCCAAAAAAATGCCTTCAAGATTTAAGATTTACAGTAAAGAGATTTATGCTGCAAAATGTTGTCAAGGGTCTCATTGCATTAATTCCACTCATTTAGTAATATTAAAGCAGAAATTAAAAGAATTAATTTTACAGATTTACAAAGATGTTCTTCAAGGGCCTGGGAAATTACAATTCATTGCTAACTCCTTGACTTATAGTCACCATTACAGTGACTAACTATTTAATCACCACTTAATTCATGTCTAGTAGGTCCCACACATAGCTAAGGTACTCTTCATGACCTCACGAAAAAAATTCTGCACAAATTAAAGTTAACCCATTTTGGGATTGTGATTTTTTGTAAACTAAAAAATATATATGTAGATATAAGGGTCCACAGTAGAGTATATATGCAGTACATAACTGGAGTGCAGCGAATCACTCAATAAATCTGTGTATAGATTTGTGGTATAATTCCACTAAAATACAAGATGAAATATTAAGAAATACAACCGACATACCAGGACTGGAAATAGTGATCTGAGTGCACTTGCCATACAGGTCCACCATCGGATAAACTGTTGGTGGTAAATTGCTTTCAGCTGTTCCCTGGTCCTTTCCATTCACAAAGAAGTTGAGGTTACACCCAACACGGACCATTCCCACCGTGTCTCCAATGTCTAGTAATTCGATGTCTCTACCGTAGTCGCTAACACGCTGCCTCCCATGTTTAACAATTGCAGATCCTTGCATTAACCACGAGTCTTGGCCAAATCCTGATAAAGAACAAGGAAGAGACACTGCTTCAGGTTTAGCTGTCGTGCACCCGACAGCGATAGATCCACTCCACGAGGTAACCTTTGAATCAATACGTACTTCAAACATCTTCCCATCTTCCAGTGGCTGGCTCCCAATGAGAACAGCATTGTTAAAATCACTGAGGGGGTTCTTCCTAGCAGCCGTCAAGCCTCCGTTAGTAATTTGTGCCAACGGGCCAGCCCTCGAGTGAAAATTGTATTTCCCCTTAGCAACAGACATCCTACAACGTCGCCTACAACTTCGTGAAGTCCATCAGTCATTATGTAACGGCCATTCTTGTCATCTCACCATGCGCATCAAAATATATTTTGTTATTCCTGATTTAAGGCACACGGAAGTTGTGCTCGTGACGAAAAATAAGGTGTTGATGTAGTGTTAAAAATAATCTAAGAAGATGTTATTAGTTTATAGTACTACTGCAGAACCATGTTGCAAAGGTGAGGGATTATTTGATGTATACCCGAGTATTCATCTTAGCGCAATCTCTTTGTTCTTCATTCAGCTCTAGGGGCGCGCACCAAAGCAGTTTGAGTAGCGCAAGTGCCGCTAGTTCTACTGCAATGCCAACAGTCACTGTATCTCGTCAAGAAGACGAAGAAGCTAGCTTTGTAGCCACACCTCACTGGGTAAGAATTTACTGCTCCGTATCCATGGTAATACCACATGGTTGTGTAAAACATTGTTACCATTTAAACAATTATCGTTTTGATGTTGAACTTTACAGCTTCCATCATCATCATATCAATACTCTTATTGGCATGAGATTACGGACCATGATATTATGGGATCACAGCTACATTCTCCACGCATCAGGGAGTTCCCCCAAGAAACAATGTATACACCCACAACAGAAGACGCCGCTCCTGCTGGAATTTTACCGACCTGTCAAAGAAGTAAAGACTACAGGAACCAGATGGAAAACTGGGAGAATGCTGAGGTAAAAAAATGTGTATGCTTGTACTGCAATTAGAGGTCAAAGGAGCCACTGTGTTCTGTCATGTGCTGGTTTCCTTGGCAGGGAGTACATGCACATGCGCTGCCACCATTTAAGGATGCTTTTCTTATTAATGATGATAGGTGTCAATTTTGAGAATTTCTAGGCAGGATGTTAGTTGTGTTGCTTAGTGGCTATGTAAATATCCCCATTTTTGCCATATCACACTAACACGCTATAACAGTAACAAAAGTTGCCACTTTTTATCTTTGAGGCTTTTGGCAGGAGTTCATAATAAGGGAGTATGAACTCTTGGTTAAATCAAGCCCAAACACGCCTTCAAAGTTACCCAAAATGCTTCAAATTGCTGTAAAGTTTAACCCTTAAACCCACATAGTCCAGAAAACTGAATCTAAACATGCCTTACACAGAGCTCTGTAGATTTCGAAGCATACATCCTATGGCTATGCAATTTACATCATGCTACTTGTGATCTAACAAGGATTAAAATGATACCTAGGGTTTTACCCAAATGCTAAAAAACTAGCCATGTAAATAACTTTTGACGAGGAAACACACAAACCCCTTTATGAAATGATCCACAATGGTGGTTACATTCTGTTAGCCATGCCACAGGCTGTATATGATTTTTAATTAGTAAAACTGTAAATACTCCAAACATTTCTGAAGACAGATGAAGAGTAGGCAAACATTTACATGTACTATAGGTGACATCTCGCACTAAGTAAGCATGATCAAACAAGTGGGTGTGGTTTTACGAGTGGAAGATTACAAGTAATCAAAACTATGCTATACAATTGTACAGCTGCTCAATTACCAGCAAGAGTACCAGCTATTACATCACACCTTACAAGCAAATTGACCTAGTTCAGTCATGGTTATAGGTTGAAGTTGAAGGATTTAATGTCCACTAGTATATCTGCAGGTATAGGCAACCTTCCTTGATTTACCACTTTTTAGCTATTCTGTTGTTTCACTATTTTTTTTTTCCTTGGTCCCTAATCCAACTTAAAATTCCCTTCTACTTGTTTTTATAACATAATTTATGACAAGTGAACCAGCACATACTACATTAAAAGAAGTAATTTTGTGTCAGAGCACATGCCCCAACAATCAATTACATAACGGAAAGGAAGGTGGTCAATATGCTTTGTTTTCAGCTATGCCTTGCCCATTATAATTACACAGCATTACAACAAAGAAAAGTGCAAGAAATGCCTCTGCAATCAATCCAGCCGCTACAGAAAATACAGGAGTTTGGCCAATACATGCATGTACAGCTACAGGGAAGCCACATTGCACTATCGCGAATGGACACCTTGCGTTATCAGCCTAAAGAACTGGAACACAAAGGAGGACAAAGGCAAGTCCATAATGCATGTATTGTACGTACTGCAGTTGGCAAAAAGGCACATCTCGGGATGAAGTGATGTTGAACAGTGAAGAAATCAAGCCCGTAGCCTTATCCATTAGTCGAGTTGTACTTGGCTGGAGGCATCGTTTAGTTAGTCAAATAATTTTTTTTTTAAATTTCATAATAACTTTTTGGAAGGGTTTGGGGTTGGTCTGAAGACATTTTTGGGCTTGGCTAATGTTGCCAAGCTGTCATGAAGGGAATGGTTTTAGGGTGATATTTTTTACTGAAAAAGTCCAGTTCTTCATTATCTCTAATATACAGTACTACTCTTGTTGTTACCAACTAGATCCGTGGTAGATGAAACAAAGTTAAATACTTTTCTAAGATCCCAAAGATTTGTATCAGCATACTGAAATCACACTTAGCTGTAGTTGTTGAGATTCTTTTATACAGTGAAACCTCACTTAGTGGCCACCTCATTAATAGTGGCCGGTCCAGCAAGTCCAAACGTATTTTCCATTATATTACATTTATTTAATTTTCATTAATAGGGCCACCTCATTATTAAGGCCAGTGGCCACATACCACAGGACCAAACTAGTAAAACTAATACAATGTTTCCTCAGTAAAGAGGCCAGCTGAGGGGGCAATCAAAGGTATCACTGCAAAAGTTGCTGCTCTTAAGTGCGTATTTTGACTACTGAAAGCTGTACCCATTATTCTGGCAGTATACTTCATGCTTTTCTAACCATGATGTCTCAAGTAATGCTGGAATAATTGATACAGTGTAAGTTTCTACTTTTTTCTGTGATAAACTCTACATAGTATATTTAGATCAATTGTACATTGCTGTTACAGCAACTAGGCAGTTGCTGGTTTGTTGAAAACCTCAATAATAAGGCCATTTTGTTTTATGGCCACATTAATGAGGTTTTCGGTAATGGGGCCACCTCAGTAACAGGGCCACTTATCATGGGTCCCATAGGTGGGCATATTAATGAGGTTTCACTGTATATCTAATGTACATGCCATTCTTTTGAGGTTCAGTTTGTTTGTGGTACTGGGAACATTTACTATATAACAAAATACAGGTTATCCAGATAGTAAACATCACTGGACTGGACTGACATACATATTTTTTGTACATTCTTTGGTTGGATTTTCTGAGTCTCGTAAATAGGGAACCTACAGCCCACCACTAAATGCTGAATACGAGCAGTGTAATATGCAAAAACAGTCCTCTTGTTTTTTATACACTTCCCTGGTGTACAGTAATGTTTACTCATGCTGTATTCGATAAGCTCCTGTGCTGAAATAAAGATATGGTCACGTGAAACTATCACACACTTGCCCTAAGGACATCTTGAAGGATATCAACTGCTAAGTCGATTTCTGGGTAACTATCGCCCTTGCAATGTTACTACACACCAGGGAGCTGTAAACAGTAGCAAAATTATTAAGACAGTTTTTATATGTATGTTCCACTGTTCATGTGCAGTGTTTAGTGGTGGGCTGTAAGTTCCCTAACTGCCGAGACTTGGTAAATCCAACCAGAGCACAAGTACTTTCATTTAGGATGTCACTTCGACCCAACATTTTGCACACATGCTGCCACAGAAGAATACATGCTACCTTTGTCCTTTTCACTTATGGTGTCAATTGCCTTTTACGTGGGTGTGCTTTTTTGTACTATTGTCCATCACATACTCAGCATGCCAGCTACAGTGGTTTTCCGTAATACTGTGCAACAGGCATTTGGGGCATATGTGTCTTATTCAACTTCTGGTATCCCATTAATTTCTTAGGTGCGGTGTATGAAAGTTATTATGGTGAATAATTTAGCGTACAAAATTCCTTACATTTGAGCAATTAATGCTTAACATGACAAGTATAGTTGTTTTGCACATGAAAAGTTTGTCCACACACACACACACACACAAATGATTTATCCTTAACACATACAAATACCATGATTGTGTAGTCTCACTAGCTGTTTTTAAAAGCAGTGGTGTTGTAAAAACATCTGCCAACTTTCATTGACGGTTCCTTGCTAGAAATGTTGTGCTTCCTTAGCAACAGTTATTTTATCATATAATGCACTAAGCGATTGACTTGATCAGATGGTATCAGTAAAATGTGGCAAGTCATTTAGTTACCAGAGTTTTCCATGCCCTTATATATACAGAGAAAATAAATGAGCTGGTTTGCTAGACTAGTGGATGTATGCATGCTGATCTCTAAGTTGTGTATTATTGTTTGTGATTTCAATTATAGGCTGTGAACCTCTCCTATCAAACACTTGGTGATCCTTATCAATTAAAGAACTTTGAGAGAGTATTAATGCGTCTAGTGAGATGCCAACAACTCCAATTGATGGACAATTCACTATCAGACCTCAGTAGAGTCTTTCTACCAAATTGTACCGTGTTACACTTGAACAGGAACTGTTTTCAGTCATTCAAGAAGTTGCCCAAGTGCCCGAACTTAGAATACTTAAATCTGACAGAAAATAACATTAGTAAATTAAATGGACTCTCAAGTCTGAAGAAAAGTCCATTACGGTCTCTTGTGTTGACAAGAAATCCAGTGGAATATATTGCCAATTTTCGTCGTAAAGTTTTCAGTGCACTACCACAACTAGAACTACTCAATGGCTATCCCAAACTACCAGAGGACACTCAGAGCACATCATCCAGCTCTAGCTCTGATGATCAAACTGATACAAACCATTTGGCTGCCAATTGCAATGTCTCCTGACAAAAAAGATGCAGAATTTATTTATTTTTTAAATGCTAATTTTTATAAACTGTACATATCATGTACTTTTATGTACATAAAATTAAATAAATGTCCTACAATAAAATTTGTAGAATAAGTTCTACATGTAAGGGGCACCAAAGCTAAGTAATGCAGTACTAAATTTAGCACAACATAATATATTATGCAGGTCTATGAGGTCACATTTTCACCCTATGAGGTTCCATTTTCACTGATCTCAGGATACTCATCAAGGATCCCATTCTGTAGTGGTTTGGTTGGTAGTTTCATGACAAGTCCTTCGTCGGGACTGTACAGGTCTCTCTTTGTAAGTAATGGGACAAACCTGAGTACCTCGTCAATCAGGGAGAACAGGCAACTCCCCTTCACAAAGTCGTTGTCAACCAGATTGACCAGGTAGTAGGTGTTCTGGATTTGTGTGATGATCCGTCGAGACTCGGATCCCTCTGGGTACAGGGTGCCCCAGTTAGTCTGCCACAGTGCAAATGCTTCATCCTGCAAGTAGGGACAACATAACACATGTAAAGTTGAACAGGAACAACACAGCCCACGGAAGGATACCATATTTCCTCATATAAAAGCCATTTCTTCCCAGCAACAGATATTGGGTGAGACTGGGCATTTATTAAGTTCTAGTGACGCCTGGTGTTCAAATGATGGTGTGATACCATTTATCATGACAATAAGCATAAATAATCTTTATACAGCTTGTTGACAAGTGTAGTCAAGGCCTGAGAAACAGCTGTCACAAAATGTATGTTACATAATTCTCGCACAGACTATTCAACTCCATCTCTCAGGTGGCTTTACACATAATGTTGATAAGTTTAAAGTAGCAAGTAAAAGAAAGCCACTAACAGTAACTCCTGGGTATTTGAGACCAGCAGTTTGTTTTCCAAATGTGCTGGAAACCCCTCCGGCTTATAATCAAGACAGGTGTTCATTCGAGTGCAACTTTTATACAGGTAATATAAAATAAACACCAGTGGTGATCATGTACACACTACACACACAGTATTGTATTTGTTGTACATACACACACCTTCCATGTATGAAAGCTGACAGGATCAACTATGGTTGGTTGTATTATCTCCTTGCCGGGAAACACTCCCCAGGTGACAGCAATTGGCAAATTTTCATCACTGTTACTACGATCCTCTGTACCCTACAGATGTGGGAGAACAAACAATGTACATAACAAGCTACACTACTACACTGTGCTTGCATTGCACCTATTTGTATATAAGTACAAGACAATGAGATAGGCTTGCTACTTAGGGTCTAAGACACAAGGTGGCACAGAGCTACAAGTAGTTGTCATACTTCTAGTTCACAATTCCCAATCTTCAGACATACCACTGACCATAGCCTAGTTTGCTACTAGAATTTAACACTTTCTGTAATCTTAGATTTTCATCTTAGTTAAATTTTATAAAGATGCCACTACGCTTTCTAAGCCAGTTGAAAAAGTCCAGTGGGTAAATGAATTATTAGACTTTAACAACATAACTACAAGTATAAGGAAAAAAATAGAATTAGGGGTTAAATGTCCACAAGTATATCTGCAGGTGTAGGCGACCTCTCCTTGTCCCTGTATTTTTTTCTTCTTCTATGATCTCTAATTGAAATCGAACTTCAAAATTCCTAATTTTTTGTGTGTTTGTTTACTTTTTTTTGTAACATTGTTATAACTGGTGAACCCACACATACCGCATCAAAAGAAAGAATGGTGCCCGAGTTAATCAGTGTTTCGTCTGAACGCGCACTCCAACTATCAATAATTACTAACTTGAAAATGATCATTACACCTAACTTTCAGCTATGTTCAACCCGCTACACAGCACTACAAATAAAGAAAAATAGGAGAAGGGCACCTGCAATCAATCCAGTCACCACAGACAATACGTACAATCTGCATGTCTCAACTTAGTCTGGAGCCGCCGACCCTATTTAGGCACTTATAAACGCCCCGAAAATAGGGTCTGGTCTGTCTGGAATCAAGGACTTGTGCCACCGTTACCAAAAACTGGTGCGTCCAATCAAATCGCAGTATTGCCAATCAAATGCATTGTGGCTGCACGATGTGAGTAAATACTAGGACAAAAGTCACGAAACGAAAGTTGCGTGAGTTGTTTTTGTGTTAGGGTGAATAAACCAGGGACGATTTTCCATTTAACATTCATGTGTAATAGACGCCTTCCCTCGGAAAGTAGAAATATCACCTCCACAGTCTAAACATCAACCACCCATAGAAAGTAACTGATTGAAATCCCTAAAGCATTACTGTCGTGATTGGATTCTTTGCTGTTCATGATCTCTTAATATGTTTGTTAATGTGAGCTGCAGTGTAATTACGCATTCCTAAGCACAAGTCCTTGATTCTAGACAGACCAGACCCTATTTTCGGGGCGCTTGTAAGCACCTAAATAGGGTCAGCGATGCCAGACTAGTCCCAACTATCAATTGCTGACTCGATAGAGAAGTGGTGATTATGCTTCGCTTTCATTACACTTCGTGCTTTCAGCTGTGTTCAGCCTGCTACACAGCGTTACTAACGAAGTACAGTATTACTAACGAAGTACAGTATTACTAACGAAGTACAGTATTACTAACGAAGTACAGTATTACTAACGAAGTACAGTATTACTAACGAAGTACAGTAGAAAAAAGCATCTCTGCAATCAATCCAATCACCCCAGAAAATACGGACAATTACCATTTACAAACGTAGGGAAGCCATTGAGCTACCTTCAACAGCCCAAAAGTGTCTCCAGAACGGCCAAAAACGCTTAAGTTGCTACGGGATTTTTTTTTTAATTATTCAGTAGAATTTTCTGTTGACTGACTAAGACAAGCATAACTCAATAACAGCTAAAGTCACAGGCTTGATTTTTTTCACTGTTCCAATGTCGCTTCATCCCAACAGGTGCTTTTGGCATACCGCACTACATACAATGAATGAATCATGGACTTACTTTTATTTCTCTCTTTTGCTGACAGCTTGATTCTACCAACCAATACTAGCTGCCATGGTGCCATAGGCTGATATTTCTCTCTTTTGCTGACAGCTTGATTCTACCAACCAATACTAGCTGCCATGGTGCCATAGGCTGATATTTCTCTCTTTTGCTGACAGCTTGATTCTACCAACCAATACTAGCTGCCATGGTGCCATAGGCTGATTTCTGGTCAATATTTTTTTTGTAAAAGGTGCTAACCTATGTAGACACATGTACAGGAGCTTATCAAGTCTAGAGGGCATATGTACAACTTATCCTCCAGACTTAAGCTCCTAGTAGACACATTATTACATAGAATAGCACCTTTTCAGTACCAGGAGTTCATAAACACCACAAGCCTACCAATGGTATAACTATTAGCAAAGGAAAGTTACCATATAATGGGAATGATTCGCAGAAGAAAACATTCACGAATGATGTATTATTTCTTCATTCGCGATTTATTACATATTAATTGGGCGCATGCCTACAATGGATTAATCATGGATAGGAAAGGCTCGACTCCAAGCGCAACTCTGACATGTTGTGTACTACACGTACTAGTAGCCATGCATGATCGCTGAAGTAGGCATTCACGACAATGAGCGCGGACAATAGACACACCATTCACGCACAGTGAATCGCTGGGCTGCAATTATATTTGCCCCATTTCTCTTGCATGAAAGTAACACTGATTTTTTACTGTCACTGAAGTTTGCATCTCTGTTCAAATTCAAATCACATGGTCTTGCGCCTTACTGGCTATACTGTCACGCATAGCAGCTTAGCTACCCACTTATGCACTCGTTATATGAATGCTGCATAAAATGATCAACGAAAAAAAGGATTTAATTAGTAGTAGGAAAATTTTGCAGCATCTAAAATCGCAAAATTTGCGAATGATTTCTTCCGTGAATCATTTCCATTATACGGTATCCCTTAAATGAGGCTACAGTTCTAATTGAAGGCAAACAAAAATAAACGTTTACATTCCACACATGAAATCACTCACATTCTTGTTGATGATATGATAGTTCACAGAGGGGAATCTGGGAATTATCTGGAGTAATGACTGAACTATCTCTGAACTAGCAAAGAACTCCAAGTAGGCCTGGAAAACAAAGGGCACATTTATCACTCAACTGCTATATAGGAATATTATACCTTTTGATACACATAGCCACCTGCACCACCCCAGCCAAACACAGGATCACTGGAAGGTGCTCCATTCACACTCGGCTGGCTGTTAATCGTGAGCACCCCACAACTGTTGATGTGAGACAACTTCTCTATCAGAGAGGTGGTCTCTAAGGCCAACTCCTCATCATTCCAAGGTAGTGATGTCACCTGTAATAAGACATGTATAGTGCCACTAATGAACGATACAATTTATAATGGACATAAATTGTTTAATTAACTATACAAATATTACCCACATAACAGATGGGGGGTCATCTTCCACACACACAGACAACCCATCTGACAATCCTGTAGACAAAATAGTGCAAATTAAACAATGAAAGTGGGAGTAAAAAGATCATAAACTTAATACAAACCCTACTCAAAATATGGTCCATGTGACATGCATGTTAACAGGCAACTGCATGAAATGTCTAGCAACACATAAGTGTTACATGAATGTGAGGTACAGGTAATCTACATGATCCAGTGACATGTATATTACAGTGTTGGCTACATGTTTTGCTACATGCATGTACCAATCATGTGTTTCCCCCATGCATGTCACACATAGGGTGACATGCACATAACGTGTATAGCCACAGTATAGCCAGTATAGCCAGTATAGCCAGTATAGCCAGTGTTGCAGGAAATACACATTTTACATGTAGAATCCCACAATGAAAATTATACCTTGTTGGTTAGATTAGAAATATAAAAAAAACTAAACAAGTTGTTATGCTACTTCTAAAAACCAGGCACCCATGCAGTACTATCACCACTTTAACTAAAGAGACAATTAATCAACGATGTACATTAATATTATCAATGCTATGGCTATTATCAATTCATAAATACTGTAATTTAACATATTTTGTAATATATGAATTCTTTTGTAATTCGGTAATTATATTGCTATGCACTGCTAAGTAAGCATAACTATAACAAACCACTTTAAACTGCAAATTACACACAGAAGTATCTTCTCAAATGTTTAATAGTGTGTCTATTGTGTTTTTCTTACACAAATTGTACAGAGAAAGCCTCAAAGCCGCCCTTCACTTTCGTTTGCATAAGTATGAGTAACACCCCCCTTTCAACTCAAAGCCAGACACACTATCTCGGGTAGCCTATGAGGTCTTCACACTGTTAAACATCCATAAAACCGAAAGGAAAGGCTGTTCATGAGGACAGAGGTATATGAAGAGTCGCCATACCCGCATTTCAGACCACCAAGAAGAAACTATCTCAGAACAAAGTTTATGCGTGTGGAAAGTTTAATACGGAGGACTTAGCTTTCAATTCTTACATCCCCACTGATTTTTACCATTTTTGCTCACATGAGCGTGTATACAGAAAAATAAATATAGGTAGGTACACACTCTCACATGTTTTTATAAAAACAATTTCAATAAACCAGGTACATGCCTGAAAAATAATGAGGAAGATTGTTTGGAAAGTCAATGGTATTACGTGTGTATAACTACCCAACATGCTTAATACGTCATGGCACTCCACTACCAGTGATTGAGATAACCAATAGACAAAAGTAACCATAGCAACATCTCAGCATGTAACATGAATGCACCATGTATGTCAGCTTTTGACCATTGCCTGCAGGACACTCATGCTACAGAGAACATGCAGAATCATGTCAGTCATGTAACATGCTGGACCCAATTCCATGCATGTTACATTGTTTTGGAGGTCATGAAAATCAAGACAGTAAATTGCATGTAACATGTATGGTACACGCACCACATCTGAGTAGGAATTTAATCATAAAAAACACATTTTCTCTCTCTCTCGTAAGCTTTTATCTTTCATCTCCCACTTAGTTCTTTGTGGTATATTTGTACTCACCTTCACGCCATTTTTGTTCTTCTGTCCATTAATGTAACATTTAAACACATCAAAAACGTCTTGTTCACATGTCAAGGATTCCATCCACATGGCTTTCAGCTGTGTAGGCTTCACACTGCTTCTCAAATAGAAGAGATAGTAGTCCTTTAGTTCACCAAAGGCAGGACTTGAAGAGTTACCCCAACGCCCATTAGGAAACTCATCCCAAGCCTGTGTTCTGTAAATGTAACTCTTTTGTCGAGTACGCCAGAAAATTGGTCGAACATCTTCAGATGATCTCCTGTGATTGGCTGAAGGTTTCCATGGCAATGGCTTCTTCAAATGAGGCTCTTCGCACCACATTCCCAACTGCCTCAGAATATCCATCACTGCCGACTCTCTGTTCAGAGTGTAGAAGTGCAGCCCATTAACCTGAAATAATTTGAGTAATAATCTTTCCCATAGTGTATACACAGAAACACAGGTTGGAACTTTGGGCTTAATTTTTCTTGTGGATGGTGATTTAACAAGTTCAGTGACAAGTCCACATGTTTACTTGAATAAAGCTCTCCCTCAGTTTATTCACAGGGATATGTTCAATCAAGACAGAAAAAAGAAAGGTTACACATGGAACAAAGACAAACCACAATTAATTGCTTACACACCACACAACATTAACCACACTAATCACTTGGTAAGATGAAACCACTCCAAGAGTTCACCATGTGATAAAATGAGACCACTTGAAGAGGTCAACCATGTGATAAGCTCATGTTGGTACTGGTAGACAACATTTCTCACTTACCAATCCGGACTGCAATAATTTCCAGCACATTTCAAACGCTAACTTCACTCCATAAGCCCTCACTGCTTCATCATCAGCCTTAATAGGCATCAATGCGTCAAGGATATACTGAGGTACATCGAGCTTTGACAACTTGGTCAACTGCTTCAAAGAATTGAAGCCCTACGTGGAAAGAAAAGATATGTTCAGCTCAATGATGCAAATCACACATTACAACAGTAACATAATCCATCAATAATTGCATGCCTTGAAATCTACATGATCTCTGTTCCTTACTTGTATAGGAAATATTCCAGGAATAATTGGAACAGTTATGCCAATTTTTCGGCAGTCATCATGAAATTTGTAAAAAGTTTCTGTCTCAAAAAACAACTGGGTAATAATGAAGTCAGCTCCAGCATCAACTTTCTCCTTCAAATGAATAATATCTTCCTCATAAGATTTACAGTCAGGATGACCGTTTGGATACCCTAATTTAAAGAGACAAAGAGTGGATTGTTTTAGGAGCCTGGTTATGTTATATTACCTGCTACACAAATGCAGAAATGATCACCAAATTCTTTCTTGATGTGTGCCACAAGATCAGTAGCGTATGAAAACCCATCAGGTAACGTCTTCCATTCATCTCCATCAACTGGATCTGTCAAGATAATACAACTAATACACCAGAACTAGAAATATGTAAAAGATATGGAAGCCATGTAGCAAGAAAACTTCCTTAATTACCTCCTCTCAGAGCAAGGATGTTCTTGATTCCATAATTCTTAGCCTTGTGCAAATGTACAGTGATTTCGTCCTTGGTGCTGTTAGCACATGTGAGATGCAACATGGTCTCCATGTTGCAATAGTTCAACATTGTGTTGGCTATCATCATTGAACTGCGCTCGCTGTCACCGCCTGGGTTACCTGCTGGGTGCCACGTGATGTCACAGAACAGTGGACCACCAGCAACCATTCTATCAAAACTACAAACGGAACATACAGTACTTATTTAATGTGACCAGTTGTGCTAACCGTGTCATCAGATTTACAGCACCTGCAGCTGTACGTGGCGGGAAAAATTCGAGTGAGAAGAACATCTCGTCATTTTTAATCTTCCTGTTAATCTTGTTTATCAGCGACTCCGGTGAAGACGGTGACCTTGTTGGGGATGTGGACCGAGAAGATCCTCGAGAAGATCCCAACGATGATGTCGTAGAAGATGACCGGTCCGCACTAGCGGGGAAAGAAGGCTGAGACTGCGCCTTCGGCATAGCTGTTCGCTGTGCCATCCTTAAGCAGTAGCGCTGACTCAAATCTTATGCTGGCTGTTACGAAGTTCACCCTTTCGTGAACACGTGTTCAAGTGTTGAGCGCTTAATAATGTTTTTAAGTTTAAGCGCATCTAAAAGAACACTTGTAGGCGCAGCGCATACAATAGAATGTAAACAAGTCACGTTGTACAGTTCCTGTCTCATGATCAGATTGTACTGTTTGGCTATATAGGCACAGTTGATAGTGACGAAATGGATTATAATGAGTCTGAAGGAAGTCTCCTTGTTGACGAAAGAGACGAAGAAGTGAAAGAGAAACGGTTTCTTTGCTGTACAAGACGACCAAGCGGTTTTATTTCGATCCAGTCGGGAGACATCGAGTTGACGCCTCCTGGAGAAGAGGACGGAGAAGATGGCGGAGAAGACGCACATGGTCGTTTAGCACGTTTCAGAGAAAATTTACACCGTGAATTTCACTTGGCAGTTCACAGGGTGGTAAATATTTTCTTTGCCAATTTTATCCCACCCGTGCTAACACTTCTAGTGTTTCTGGTGTTGATTCCTGTTGGATTAGCTTGTCTAGCGTATTTTGTGTATCCTCCCCAACTGGATCTGAGCCTGAGATCCTTTCAGATACCAAACCACGAGTCTTCCCTGAATTATGATGCCTACCAGATGGCACTACACCCTTATGTTACAGAGGACAACAGGCAGGCACGTAGGAAACGGGATTATGCAGGGCAACAGAGTCAGCTTAGTAGCATATGGATGATGGATTTGTTCTATGTCTCAAAGGATGGCAAAAACATTCTGACAGAAAACCGTTTAGCACAGATACATAAAATAGAAAAATATATCATCCAGCAACACAGGTTTGGAAAACAGGGATATGAAGACTTCTGTCACATGTCACAACAAGGGGTATGTGATCCACTTAATTCTCTTTTAACTTTCTTCTATCCAAGTTATGATAAAAGCTCTTCCAGGTTAGTATATGATGGAAATGGTGACGTTATGGAGCCTATTAAAGAAACACTGGCATTGGCTTTCCAGAGTGAGAGCTCCTATTGGTATGTGGATAGTAAATTTAGTGTTGATAAAATGGAGAGCAAGTTGCTCCGGTCACAACTACGAGTTGGAAGACCCCTTGCAAGCCCTGATTCCCACCCTGAAAGTTATGATGCTATGCACCAAAAAGTCACTGACTATTTTCTGTCATTTGTTTCATACTTGGATGAAGCTTCAACAAAGTGAAGTTGTTATATGTATTTATGCATACACTTTCAGGTAGTAGCTAAGGGTTTTCTATTTTGCCCATAATTTTATTTTATGAACACATGTAATGCTTATTCACTGTTAGAATTCCCCTAGTCATGTACTGTGTGTGAATATGGCTGTGGTAAACTGTGTGATGTGTTATTTATCAACAACCTCTTCTCTTATAGTGACATTGAAGTGTTGTATGGAGGTACAGAGATTTTTGACCATGAAGTCGAAGAAGCCATAAGCCATGACCAGCTGCTTGCTATAGTTAGCCTGGCACTGGTAGCACCTCTGGTCTTCATTCTGTCAGGGTTTTCCATGTTTTCTACCATTACTGCTATTTGTACATTAGCCAGTTGTTTTCCGTTAGCATTTTTCTTCTATCGTGTGGTGTTTGGGATCAAGGCAGTTGGTCTGTTGAATGTTGTATCAGTATTTGTCATCATTGGTATTGGTGTGGATGATGTGTTTGTGTTCCTGAACACTTTCAAACAGACTAGTGATTTGGAGGGAATTAAGACAATACAGGACAGATTAGCATATACCATCATTCATGCCAGCAAAGCAACCTTCCTCACTAGTGCTACCACTGCTGTTGCATTTTTTGCCAACACTCTGTCAGCGGTAAGAGGGCAATGTGTGTTGAGGGTGACTCTGTGTGTAGTGTGTGTGTGCATGTTTGTTTTCTAGTTGAAATACCTTAGCCATATGTATTTAATTACTGTAATGTAAGTAATCATGTATCTATTACCTCTCCTTGATACTGACAGTTAACAGTTATTATCGACTCCTGTGTCTAGTAAATGTTCAATGAATTCATTTAATGTGTCCTTCCTGGAATATTTCCATTTGCATTTTTATAACCTGTGATATCGTCATAAGTAGATACATTATTCATGATGTAATTTATTGGGTTTTTTTATTCTAATAGCTATAGCATAGTAGCCATTGATACGTATGTAGGCAAGAACCTAAAACACTTGTTAGTTTCACATACTTTCAACAGTTTTAATTTTGCTACGTTTAAAAGTGAAACTGTTTTTGGTGTGCGTTTATTGTGAAATTGTTTTTCTCCTCCTACTATATAAACTGATGGTTTCCTGTGTATCAAGATATGATACTTTGTGGTTAAATGTGTGTACTATTACAGTATTTGACCAGTTAATAGTTGCAGCTACTATAACTTTCAGCAAGGAAAACCCTTACAACTATTATGCAAAGGCAGCTACCCTCCAAGGGTGGCTGCTATGGGCTTGTGTGGCAGCAACTTCTCTCTCAAAACTATTATTTCCTGGCTTAAAACAATTTTGCCTGGGTTTTGCTTCAATTATCAATGCTTGAATCAGTATTGTTCAGATACAAGCCGACAAGTTGTGGCTCTTATCCGTAGCTGCGGAGCGGCTATTATATGAGCTGCAACTATTAACCAGTCAAATCATTCATGTTATGTGTGTGGATTTGATATGTGTTTTTTCTTCATGCATGCATTATACAATTGCAATCTGTACATGCTCTTATTTTACTGTTAGATTCCAGCAGTGCATCAGTTTGGCCTATTCATGGGACTGGTTGTCCTATTCTGTTATCTACAAGTCTCACTGATCATGCCATCATTTCTGTACCTCTGGCAGAGATTCTTCTCACGTTTTGAGTACCTCTACTTTGTGTGTTGTCTTTGGAAGAAGAATCGTTCACTAGACAGTGACAGTGCTGATAGTAGTGAACATGGTAGCACAGATTCTGGGATTGTCATCATGAGTCACCTGATTGAACGTGAACAATCCATAGACAATGATGTTTATGATGATACTGATGTGGCTATGCTGCCTCTAGACTCTGGAAGTGTTGATACTGCCACTCCATCAAATGGGACAGAGTTCCTTAAGGACAATAATTCAAGAGGGGTATCTGATAGAATTGAAACTGGAATGAAGAAGATGACTATGGCTATTCAGAAGTTTGTGTTTAAATATATTTCCTGGCCGATTGTTTATGTCCGAGTACCATTGTTGTGTGTGTTTGCGATACTGTTGGTGGCATCTGTTATCACTTCTTCTTTCCTGCGACCAACCCACCAAGCCCCACAATTCATGGACTCCAATAGTAATATACAGAAACTGCTCGATCTACAGAGCGAAGTCTCACAACAGACTGACTATGACTGCTGGAATTGTTCAGCTTTTTTTGTCATGCAAGCTGCAGACGGTACATTACCAACTGGCATTCCTCCTACCGGTGGTACAACTGTGTTGCCACATCCTTCTTCATCATCATCATCATCAAGCGGTGACACTCATCACAATACTGGTGCTGCTACTTCAACTACAGCTAAAATAAGGCCATCATCAACCACAGCTGGTAAAACCAGTAGCACTATTAGGATATCTACAACTACTCAACATATTAAACCAACTACTACTACTACTACTACTACTACAACCACTTCAAGGAGTACTCATAGTACTAGTAGCACGCGCTACACAAAACCAACACAACCGACTCGGTCATCTACCACCACATCTAGTTCACACCATAAGACCACATCCAGCCCCACTGCCACTCCAGCAACTCTTCCCCCATCAAAATGTAGTGGTGACAATTATGACCAGTGTATTAACAACCAAGCTGACAAGCCAGCCTTCAGTGGCAGTGCTGTAGTGTATGTTGTATTTGGAATATCTGGTATCATCAGAACTTTCTCTCCTTCACATGTCATTGCACAGGAAAACAATTTGGTGAGTGGCTGTGTAGTTTCCTTCTAGTAAAACAAACTTTTGTCATATATAAAGTTGACTTGACTTACAGTAATACCAAGAGTGAATGCAGTAAAATAATTTATCTTATCATTTATATGGTCTATATTATGATGCGTAAGTATCTGTATCTTCTGCTATGATCTTTGCTACATTGTAGGGTGTCACACAGTTTGACAAGTCATTTCAGAATGGATTTCCAATTTGTCGCGGCAATGATGTTTCTACACCGTCAGTTGGGGTCGTCAAAGCTCTGTGTCGTATCTGCAAGAATATTGCCAACTCAAAGCTTGTTCAAAAGAATGGAGCCAACTGCTTCCCTCCAAACGTCACAAGTTAGTGCATTACTAGTTTATGGTGGATTGGCTAGATATACAAGTATACATAGAGCAGGGATAAGTTACTAAACCATGGTACCAGGGATATTTTTTGTTTTATATTGAAGCATTGGTAGGAAAATATGTATGTAAATTAAGTGGTATAAATTTCTGATTGGGTTGAAATCACACACTACAAATTCACAAAGTCCTGTATCTCTGAAATATTTTACTTAGTGTGGGAGGATTGAAGTATACTGTATTTTCCATACATGTGCATTTCACTTGGGCAAATACAGTGTAGAAAAGTATGATTTTACAAAAAAAAATCCCAATCAGACAGCCCAGTTAAGGGTGACATAGTAAATTGCTAAAACTAGCTAACCTATTTGTTCTATGAATTGTGTGTATGTACACTCGATTGGTTGTTTCACAAGCCCTTTTTCATCAATTGAAAATTTATAATCAATTTCCATAAGTGAAAAATCAGGCTAAAATAATAAACTGTGAGTACAAGCCTTGTATTATTCCAATGAAGTCTCGCGTGGCACAGACCGCATGTGTTTAGGCCTTATCAATTTCGGTATAAGTGCCTGAGCCTAAAAAATTGGTCTGGCACATATCCAGCACCAAAGTTGTTCTAAGAAGCCATACAACTACAGGTGCAACTCGCAGCGTCTTTCGGCAACACTTTGCAGTAGTTCTCCTTGGATACTACAGGTACCGTAAGACTGGTAAGAATGGAATAGTAGAAGCTGACAGTTCCCTTCGTATTCCGTAAACATGAAGCCTTCGTTGACAACATTAATATCCTTCATTGCTATCTCTACTCGCCTGAATGTGTGCATGTGAACCAATTACCTAAGATGTGATCCACAATAGCAACTTTGGTACTGGAAATGTGCCAGGCTGAATTTTTTAGGTGTGGGTGTTTATACTGTAAGCAATAAGCCCCTGTGCCTAAAAATATACAGTCTGTGCCACACAAGACTAATTCCAATGCTGTTTACCTGCAAATATCTTCTCAAAACATGTGCACTGGTGGCTGTAAACGATCTGCCGTTTGTTCAGACCATGATATCTTGAGATTTTAGCCCAAAGAACAACTAATCAAATTGAAGTGGTCTAACCTGAGGGCTGAGAACTGAATCACTCTAGAAGGAGTGTGTGTGTGTCAAGACTTATATATACAACACTTGGCTTTGCCTAGTGTTGTATTGGCCTCTTGCCACATCTGGTCATGCTGAATTATTTATGCACACAAGCAGCGGTACTTTAAGCAACTGTGAATACTTCTTAGCAAATTTCTAACTATAGGTAAGGAATCCAGCCCAAGGCTCTTCATAGTTTTAGAAAGCAAGGCAAAGCCAAGGTTTTGAAGAACCAAGGGTTCCTAACCAACTTAGAACATGGCTCAGTGTTTGATTTTAACTATGTTATATTTTTGAAACCCACAATGAAAAACAAGTTGGATTTTAAGTACATATTGCTAAATAGTACTACACAGTGAATGTGCTTGAAGTCTGAATAAATTACTCAAGAGGTTTCTAACCTACTCAAGGAGCTTTCTAAGCCAAGAGGTTTCTTAGTGATATTAGAGACTCATTGAATATCAAAAGTCAAAGCATACTGTGCATGCCATGTTCTAATTTTATTTGTTACATTCTTGCTTCCTATCTGTAGCTCTGAGTTGTCGTGGTAGATATACCCCGTTGATTGACAGCTCCGCAATGTCAGAATGTCAGGGGATTTCAACTAGTGGAATAGCGACAGTGCAGCCAGTATCTCAGAGGACTGGATCAGGAAATAACATGTTGTTCATGGCTATGGCCTTCAAATCAGTAAGGGATATAATACACGCATACATACATACATACATGTGTGTTAGTGTAGTATGTGTTGTATTAGGGTGTTTCCTGGACTTTTCTTATGAAGGGAACCTTGAAATATGCTAACTCTTGAGGTTATCCTTACTTATTATTACTATAGCTATTTGAGTACATGGATTCATTGCTTAGCATGTCATAGCTATTGATTCATAATAATGAAACATATTATGGACTCTTGGCTTGTGGTGCATTAATTTCTGACACCTTTGTTGGTTGTTTATTCACTCTTGCATCTGTTGTGCGTACATCTGATATTGTGTTAAGATGGAAATTCACAGGTACTATTTTTATTCTGCATAGACCACAGATACCAACAAGTCACCATTTGATGGCTACAGTGATTACCAAAAATGGAATGACATGATTGATAGTGAACTAGCTGCCATCAAAGGCAACACAAAGGAGTATGAAGATGCTTATCAGACATTGAAGTCAGCCTACCATACCAGTGATTACTGGGTGATAGTGAACACAGAGGTAATTGCAGTGTATGGTGCCATCTATGGGATATTAATATCATTTATACTCTGTGTCATATTGATAACACTTCTTTCCCGTAATTGGAGAATTTTGGTCAGCATGTTTGCCACTATTATTGGCATACTGTTCCTGCTGATGGCCTGCTTCAAGGCATTTGGTTGGACACTGGGAATTGTTGAAGCAGTGACTCTCTCAATCATTGTGGGGAACTCTCTGGATTATTGTATACACTTGACTCAGGCATACCTGGATGTTGATCACCGTCACTTGGCACTAGTGAAGAGGCTTGGGGTAAGTACTGTTATACTAACAACTAATAGACATGTGCATGCATACATGAATAGGTCATCTCACACACGTACACATATATGCACACTGAGACTACATAACAACACAAAATACACATCCATATGAGTTAACTATGTACTCCCATCCTGTCAGATAGTTTTACATTACATACATGCTAGTTTATTCTGTATTGTTGGTGATACACTGTACAGCTACAAATCAGTAATGTTTATAATTTATTTGTGCTCTATTTTGTGTAGTTCACATGGTTGGGGGAACGCAGTCAAAAAGTGATGGCTGGTATGGCCTACATTGGAGTGTCCATCATCAGCTCAGCCATTACTACCTTCCTTGCCACTCTGCCTCTGCTGGCCACTGAGATACAACTGTTCAAGAAATTTGGAGAAATTCTAGTCCTTGATACAGCAATAGCCATTCTCTACACAGTGTTGTTTTGTAGTTCAATGTTGACGTTTATTGGACCAAAACGTGGCAACTCTGCTTTCAAGTATCAGCTAATAACTATGGTCACTCCTCTATTGTTTGTTGCACTGTTAATGTTGGTACTGTTCATAGTGTCAAAATGTGGTGTGGACATTCCATCACCATTAGGGGGTTACTTATTCCAGTAATTGAATTATTATGTATTATGTAAATTGTAAATTTATGTGATGGTTTAATGCCAACATTGTAACTTGCTATTTGATTAATATGATTATGTTGTATAATTATATGTTGGTATATATAAGTGTAGTACTGGACGTTCAGTTTGTTTGTAGTGCATGGATTCCATATATGGTTTCAAGGAGTCATGTGTATCACAAATGGAATTCCTGTTATAGTGCAACACCTTTAAGGTAGACACCAATGGGGAATATATGTGTGCCTTTTGTAATAGAGGTTCCTTAATTACTAGTAGATGCACATGTGGTACCATACAAACTCTAGGTATATACAGGTTTTGTATAGTGCATGCCCGTCAGCCTCTGCAATGGAAGAGCACTTACAAGGCATATAATATAAAATCTGTGGCAGCTTGTCATTCTCAATTCTCCGACTACTTGACTTTACAATACCACTAACTTGACCTTTCCCCCAACCACAGGCAGGCCACTAAGTGGCACTCCTCATTACTACCATTTTATGTATGGATGACAACAGCAGCAGCCTCTTTCTCACAACATAGAAATACCAGTACTGCTGTGGGTGAACATAGCAACAAAGTAAATCTAGCTGCAATATTTCCAAGTTAGGTTTTCCCAGCAATGGTCGAGGTTCTGTACATTACCAAACCTCCTTTAATACCAGGTTGTAAGGTTCCAGCTGGTTAATACAGTTTAGTGCAAGTGAGTGTTAAACGTTTATTAAGGAAGTTAATTAAATGTTTTTTTTAAAAAAACAATGACCGTACAACAAATCTGGAGGATGCAAATTGATCTGTATTATGCACACTGACAGGCAGATCCGAGAACGGTCAAGAGTAGCATTATGTATATCACAAATTATTAGGAAACACTGCACGCCAGGTTTGCAATATTTATGCTTTATATAGACCTTATTTCTGTTTTTCTAGCTCGGAAGTCATTGAACTTTAAATAAAAATTTTCACCTTAATTGCAGCCAAACTCAATCTCAAAAGCTTGTTATTTCAAATTTCTCTGGAGAGTTGTAGCTGTAGCTACCCAGGTAGGCAATATGGCGCTCCATTGACTCAGTGTGAACACAAAATGACCCACACAACTCATGGCTTCTGCTCCAAGTTTCTCAGCACAAGTCCAAATTTGTAATTAATATATACACATCAAACAAAAACTGATTGGCCCAGTGGCATACTACTGGTGGAGCAGTAGATGTCTGGGTTGGGCCAGTTTGGCTCAGAGTCGAAATACTTATCAAAAAACCCTATAGCTACCCTAGACCTTATACTACTAATTGTTTCAGCTCAGTAGCACTCATGCTTCCAGCATTAAATTATTTTCATAAACATTAGTCAAAATCGCCACCAAATTCAATCTCAGAGATTTACAATTAATTTTTCAATTTTTCTTATAATTATATCCTTGTAGTCTACTATTACTATTATAGTAACTATACTGTTTACCTTGATACGTAACTATACAGATACTATTATCTATCTGCATTATGCTTCTATATAGGTTAGCAACATTTCTTACAATTATCTTGGAACATTTTAATCAGTGAATCCTCTATTAGAGTATTTCACTACAAAGTGACTGTTCTATTAGAGAGTATTGCAGTTTGTAGTTTTCACTGACTGCTCTATAAGGGAGTATCGATCTATATATTTTCATGGAATTAATCTCCTAGTTTGAAGTATCCACCTAATATGCTAGTATTATGCTGGCATAACACTCCAGCCTATAATGCATTTTATTATGCTGGCATATTTGACGCAGGCCTACTGCGCAGTGTGCAAAACACACCTGCAAAATGCAAAGCATGGACTTTCTAGGAGGTCTGGGGGCATGCATGTCCCCCAGAAAAATGAAATTGAATTTGGCATTTATTTATCTATTATCAAATTTCTCCGAAGAAGGGTAACACAAAAAGCTAGACAGCCTGTACAAGGTGGTCCCCAACACAGAATATACATACACACATACAGATATACACAAACAAACACAAAACGAAAATAAACTACAATCACTAAGAAACAAAATACCTAATTACAAAAAAGAAGATGCTTAAGCTTATGCTTAAAACTGCCTGCAGTCGGCTGAGACAAAACTGCCAATGGTATGGAGTTCCATAACATTGGTACAGCTACAAAAAAGGAGTGCCTAAATGCATTGATGGTAGGTTCAAAGTCAAGGAATGTGACCTGGTAGTTAACCTGTTAAAATGAAAATATTTGGAAAAATCATTGGTGGTAACTGAAATTTTTTACCATACACTGAAGAGCACAATACGTGAAAAGTTTGGAAAATTCCTGAAATCGTTTTGGGCAAAATTTTGAGCATGTCTACATGTGCAGTAACTTCTACCAGTGTGCCCCTCTCCCTTAGCAAAATCCTAATCGCATGTTCAGCCATATTTATATGCCACAAAACGATTTGCACACCCTTAAAACTACCTCAAGCAAGTCACAATAAGGCTGTCAATTATTTCACCCCTTGCCATACTTACCAATCAATCCACACACAAACTATCAAGCAGTCAAGCACTATTCTAATTTTACAACTGTTTACTTTTATTGCCCCCAATGGCAATACTATACAGGAACTGTGAACAGAATATTTTAAAGTAACCATGATATGTGTATTCATCGGTTCTAGTTCTTTCAATGCAGATACCGCCGCATGTCTTGTTGATAATAAAATACAACACCTCTTTAATAATAGGAATTCTATACCATTTGACATTGTTATGGCCACTGAAGTTAATAGTTTGTTTGTTTATCTTTTCTAAAAATTTTTATTGGCTAAATCACAGATCTGAATATTAGAATAAAAGTTTCAAAAATTTGAATGGTAAATTGCAAAAAAAAAAAGCTTTTACCTATTACTGCATTTTGGGAACTCTTAAGCACTAATTTTGTTGAAACACTTGTTAAAAGCAACTGAGCATAAACAGTAGCAAAGCGCAAGTTTATCACTATAAACAGCTTTACACTTAATACATGTAGTGCTACTGGATTCATGTGCACTTGATTGTAGACATAGGCTGTAAAATAAGTGCACACATTGGTTAAGTGCAAGTTTCCTCAACTTCACACCCACATCCTGTAGCACTTCCAGTTGCATGTGCACTTGATAATAAGCATTGGGTGCCTGCTAGTTAGCTATATTTATGTCATTGATTTTGCACTCAAAATTAATGTGTTTTAATAAACGAAGTCAACCTTCATATTTATATGTACGTTACATTCATTTATGCACTCATTGTGGTGCTATAAGCTTTGCTTTTTATCAGAATCATTATTATAATAGAGCACATAAATTTAATAATAGTTTCTCATCCCCACCAGCGTCACTGTTTTCCTTTCTGCATCGATGATTTTTCGTACTGTTGGTGGCTGAATGCAGATGTTAAGCAACTTATAAAGTTAGTAGCTAGCTAGAGCGGATTAAGAAAGTTGCATTCTTGATCACATGAGCTATGTAATTCAGCTATGAAGTATATCAAAATAAAATTCAAATCTGCCCACCTGCATTACTATTTGTGTATTGGTGAACGTGAAAATAATAGTTAAGGCCTAATAATTAATAAATTAATCAGCATACAAATAAACAGTGACTTGATAGCTAACACAAAGTAGGTCTTTATCATCTTCAATTCTCTCATCAGTTCTAAAAAGTAGAATATGAAAGTGTATTTTAAAATAGCTACTGTAACAGTACACTGTTATTGAAACTGCGTATCTAATATGTAATTGCATACAATATTTAAACTGAACTTTTGCATATTGTTCTGTTTGCGATATTTAGGACTGGTGTGGTGCTTTTCTTATGCTATGCAGGTTTAAATGATTGATCAATTTTTATTCATGTACAGTTTTCACCCCTCATTTGAACTTATAATTACAGAAAGAACTTATAATTACAATAAAAAGTGCTGAGAAAAGATCAATACCATATTGCAAATACTATACTCCATATCATTAGTAATAAACTATCATGACTATAGAAATGTTTGATCCATGCATTTTGACTGTAATAGGTGTGTTGCAAAAATTACAAATGAGTCTGGCTATATTGTAAGTTTTAGCAAACTCGCTAAAGCCATTGACACAAATCAACTCCTTTGGGCTATATATAAGCAGAAAGAAGTTGAGACACTATTATACAGCACAGTAATACTGTGTAGTAAGGTTTGGGATTTCCAGTCCAAAACAGTCACAATTTTTCTTCACAATAGCTTGGCGGCATTGATAAGGTATAATCAAACCTAAATATGTCTGTAGAGTGACCCTAATCACTTTCAACAAGTTTCTATATAAATTTTAACATTTATTTAACTGATCTTTCCACTATCTGATTAACTGTCTGGCTGATGCAAGATTTCTTCACTGTTTGACAATACATAGGACTGAGCCAACCTCAGCATCTAAAATGCCGGCATACATCATGAACTTATGTTTGCCCTCCTTTTGTCCCATTTCTTTCTACACTACCACGTAGGTGTTGACTTGCAGGTAACATGTAATGGCTTCCTTATGCTGATTATGACGATTCAAAGGAAAATCATGTATAATTACTTAAGTGACTGAATGGATTGTAGAGGATTGTAGAGGCATTTCTCCTTTATTCATAGCTTACGTATAAGGGGTGGAACATTGCTGAAAATGAAGCAATATGGCCACATCACTTTCAGAAATTGATAGTTGGAGCATGAATTCAAACATGAAATTAGTATTATGATAGGTCTGGCAGTGCTCTATCCCTTGATGTGGCATGCGTGGGTTCCCTAGTCATAACAAATAAAGTAAACAAACAAGTACAAAGAAAAATAAGAATGTTAGATTTGGGTGGGGAATACAAAAATTAATGATACAAGGGAGGTAGGCCTACACCTGCAGCTATACAATCCCGACTTAAGTCATGGCTATAGTACCAACAACTATAAGACTGAAATAGGAATTAAAATTGCACTATATATAAAGCTGCAGCTTCTTTCATTACTTTTTATGTCTATGGCCTTTACTCAGATTGCAAATTTTTTGATTTTTCCTTGTGCTTGCAACTGTTACAGTGAAAACTTTGGATATACTTATGTACCCAAAATCTCAACTTGAAATGCCAGTTAAATGAAATTTTCTGTTGATATACTAACTGACTACAGACTGACCTATGGATAAGTATAATGTATTAATGACTAATTAGTACTACAGATGTCAATTTTGTTTACTGTGCCAATACAGTGCATGTTGTTAGTAGATAGCTCACATTTACAATAGCAGTGATACCTACATAGTTTTATTGTCCTTAAATGCAGGAAACAAATTAACACTACATAGTTCAATGTAGGGATGTGGCAATTATGCTGGCATAATTTTGGGCATAATAAGTGTATGTGGGAATCAGGAATTATGCTAGCATTGTGAGGTGATCATAAATCTTTAACCTACAAATTGCACGATTTTTTTATTTTTATTTTTTATTAATGCTTTACAGCTCAAGTGCTGAAGGTCTGTAGGACACCTGGCCCTACAGCCTACTCAAAGACATTAGCTACGTAAAGTGTATTTGAAAAGTTACAATTCTATTAATAAAAGATCGAGATACTCTAATAGAGTAGTCAGAAAAAGAACAGTCACAAAATGTTTCTGCTCTAATGAAACAGTCACATAGTACGAAATACTCTATTATAACAACCAGATAAAGAATAGAAAGCTGAAAACATCAATGTAAATGGTCTAGTACAGCAATGGCACTGACCATAGAAGCAGAGACAAATATAACGTTCAGTGGTAGACCCACCACAATGTCCTATCATGTGCAGGCTTTGATAGGACAAGGTAAGACATTTCAATCAATTAAAGTCAGAATGTACCAGCTAAATCAATGTCATCAACACTTGTATCAATTGCACACAGCATTGGTGGTTGTTGTGAGCTAACAACTGTTGCTAATTGAATGGGAGTAGGTCTAGTACATTCATGGCCACTCCCCTTGGGTTGTAAGAATGTAGTGTCTCCTAGCAACCAAGTGGTAGTTATGATTAGCAGTACAAGCCATAAACCAAACAGATAAACTGTATTCCTTAGGCTCCATCCCTTTCCTTTTGATAGCTAGGACATTATGTCTGAGCAAACTGATTTATGGTCAGACATGCAGACTATTTGGACAGCAAATGTCTGGTGACCGACCGTTATATTTGTCTCTGTAGAAGGTGTCATAATTTTGGAATAATGGGCATTTCTTTAAAAAAGCACAGTTGGAACACTGCTCAAAAACACAATGCTCAATTTTTGGAGTATAATAGCCTCATGCTTAGTTAATATAATTAAATTGTACTTGTGCATGAAAGTACATTAAGGTAATGATAATCCGTTTCATCAAACCCAGTTACATGATCCTGATAATATATCATGCTTATATACAACACCGTCCTCTCCCTACTTACATTTTAAGGTGCTTCATCATCTTCAAAGATTGAATTAACAATAGTTTCCTGATCATGGCTGCCATCATAAGTACCAGCATTGTGAGATATGGTTGTGACACTCCTGTATATACGTAAATACAAATAAAAACAACCCTTTAATACATTAAAACTACCAACATTCCTTTAAATCAAGAGCAGCCCAATGACCAAGAAGTACAAGAAATTTATAATCTGTAAATCTTCTAATTACTGGGTACTATAGGGATGCTTGCATGCAATAGTCATGACATTTGATACATCGTGATATAAAATTCAATGACACATATCTGCAGCCGATTTATTGTGTTACAACAATGAAATGCATCTAAGAAATCTACTATAAAATTGAATGCTGCAAACAAAAACTGACTAGCATGACAAGGACATGATTTACAACTGTGATATTATTATCACGCTATGTGCCCCATGAGGAATGGTGCTGAAATACACACAAAAGATACCTCGTTCACTGGGGTGCACTAAAGAGCATTATTCTTTTCTTTGTGTTATGTAAGCATGTATGTTGCAGCTCGCGCTACGCGATGACATCATGTAATTAAACTTGTATGGTAATCTAGAAAAACTGGTTTTTTTGAGTATTCTAATTATTGTATCAATGTGTCAACGTGTGTTTGAATTTGGGAGCTTTTATTAAGTTTATTAAGAATAAGCGTTTTGAACCAAAGCTCTTCTGTCGCTACGACAATGTATACATATAGTCCATCATTAATTAAAGATCTTCACAATCTGATTTTCAAATAATAACCAGGCATGCAGGGCAACTTTGATATGGATTATTACTCACCTCTTCTTACAGTAGATCATTGCAGCTCCAAATATGATAATCATTAGAAGTATCACTACCACAACAGCTAGTGAAATAGTAGCAATCATAGTTGCACTGTCCTCATCATCCTGTACATCTTTCATTGCATTTGTTGAGATAGGAACTGTGCTAATGGTTGCAGTACTAAGTTGAGCTGTACAGCAAACAAATAGATATTGATGTTTTAATAAAATGATTAAATTGTTGCCATGCAATTAACATAGTTTGTTACAGTCTAGTGCTATTTTGAATGTTGCATGTATAGTTACTCTGGAATTGCATAAAAAATGTGTGTGATTATCTACCATGCAATCACATAATAGTGATCAGTGAATCCTTCATGATTTGTAGTGCAGCCATGTCACCTTTTTAATGACTGTAGAATTCTATTTTAGCTCATGAGCTGTACTTAAATGATTCACTTTCTGTTACTCCTTACTGGTGTGTGTAATTCTGTAATTTATAACTGATTGGGTTTAACTGCCACTGCAGTCATAATGATGCACACTTATGCTTAATTTAATTCAGTAATCAGCTAACCTGAACAGTGAGCAAGAGTTCCACTCCACTGGCCATTCTTTTGACATGTTCTTGTAGCTGATCCTGATAGTATAAACCCTTCTGAACATTCAACAGTAACTGTGTCATCGGTTCTGTTTCCTGTGGACCTGACAATATGTCCATTTTCCAGTGGTGGTAAGCTCTGACATTCAGCTAGAAACAGTACAAGAAAAAATTATTGTGTTTTGCTTTTCTATACATTTTTTTGCATTACTACTCTGATTATTAATTGTTTCTGTGTCAAACTTCTAAATTATTTTATAGTTTTCGATATACGCATCATACCACTGTAAGAAGCCATACATAACTTTTTACGCCACTCCTAATGTTGCCATATGATACATGTCACATGATCAGTACCTCCACTGCTCTATGAATACAATTTGCAGGCAAGAGCTGCACTTGTTATAGCATTTCTAAATAATCAAAACTTGACTGAAAGTGAGGCAGTAATGCTTGGCTAGACAACACTGTATAACCACTCTGTATTATACATAAGTACATTTAAAGTTGTTTGTGAAATTGATGGCGAAAAGCATGAATAATATGTATAGTTATAAAGACTTCAATCTCCAAAAGATTGTCCAATAAATTATTCAGCTGTGTGTTTATTTAGCAGAACACTGGAAATATTCATAACTGATATTCTGAGATCCTCATTTTTTTTGCATGGATATTCATGTTTAGTGCTGTAACCAATGATTATGTTGTGTTCAATAACTTACTCATACACGTCACTCCTGCATAATTTCCTAAACAGTTAGCATTCACATAAGAAAGTGGAAATTGTCTGGGACAATCAATTAAAAGTGATTCTGTTCCTGTACACATAACTCCATTTAGAATAGCAGTAGCATGTTGTCCATGTGTAGCTCCTGAGTATTCTGCTGAAGTTGCTCCAGAATAGCCAAGTTCACGACAAGCAACATTGGCATCATTAATATCCCAACCATTACTACAGATTCTGTCCCACTGTAAACCATAATACACTTCAAGTTCTCCTTCCCAAGGTGACCTGACCCCATCTTCAACAAATCTGACAGCAGCTGCACATAGCATATACATACATAACTGTATGTAGCTATACATTATGCAACAAACACAACATTACAACTTTAGCTTGCAGCCAATTTTAAGAGTTTAACTGAAACTACAATTATAACTGTTGCAGACAATTATAATGAATAGGGATGTTGAAAAACCCACAAAACAAGAAAGGATTGCTAGAGTAGATCAACTAGAAATGTGGTTACAATAAGTAAACTAACAAATCTTTATTTTTGACTCTGCTTACTGCAACACTAGCAGATGAGTCACACTAGGGATTTATTGGTTTACTGGGTGCAACTGCATTCCTTGTCAACTTATGCTAGCAATCCGTTCTTCTTTTAAATTTTTGTCCGGTTTATAACAGCTACTTGGTTTGGGAAAATTGTGTGTCTGCATGTCTGCACCGGCGTATCTGATCACACACCCACAAAAGCTAACAAGCTTTAAGCTACAGAAAATTAGCCTTTATTGAAAGCTGTTTACATAATGTGTTGAATGTTAGCTTACTTGTAAACCATTTTGTTGTGAATACTTAAAGGGGTGTGGCCCAGGGGCAGCTGGATCTAGGATATTTAAAAAGGGGTTTTCAGTGGCAGTAGGACACAGGTAGAGGTTGACAAGGTTCAATGCTTGAAAACTTAATAAAACTACTTGATAAAAAGTAGTTTTGATCTACTGATCATCATCTAATGTCATCATCACTTTCTGAACACTTCTTCAATGAACTTAAGCTTCTGCAATGCAGAAACTATCTAGCTACTGAATCTTACTTATCAACTCTTTGCTTCTTCATAGTACTTGGCATTTGTCATACATGTAGTCTTGGAAGGCCAGGCTTACTACTAATATTGATGTGCAAACTATAAAACTACTAACTTAGCTACTAGACAATGGGAACTACTTAGAAATTCAAAACTTGCATGGGAGTGTGATGCTCAGTTAAGTTTAGCTGAAAGAAAAGTGATAGTACCAATTAGCTGATGAGTATAATTCATGCTATGGGATGGCTTAGTTGTAGTTAAGGAAGTATCAGTTTAATTGGCTTATAACTAGTTGCTTAAGCTGTTCTGAAGTAAGCCAACTCCAAAGGGGTTTCTGGAAACCTTGAAACGCTCCTGGCCCCATCACTGAAACTGGGGGCTTGCCAATATGTGACCAATAAACAATGTAGCAGGCTCAGGATTATACATATCCTTTCAAGTTGACATATATACTGTTTCCTATTCACTTGATATTCACTACTGGACCTATGCTCCTACCAGAGAGTTGAAGGATGCTTTCCAAGGTGGTATGCAGTCTATTAGTAACCCATTATTGTGGTTTATGATTGTTATAATATTATCTTTCAAGTATTCTTTTTATTGGTAACTAGCTAGCAGTCCAAGTTGTTCAGCATCAGGCATTCTATATGACATTAATACTCCAATTACAGTGGTAGTTGGTCAGGAAATGTTTATAACAATTGATGAGGAGATGTATATAATAGGGATGTATTAACCATCTTGGTTGTGGTTACCATGCAAGGTCTGTCTATTAGGTTAGGTTAGTTAATCCAGAGGCTGCAGCACATTCAAGTTGCTGTCAGACGCTTCGTGTTGGAGAATGAAATGGTACAACAATTTTCTATTTAATGCTGATCAAAACATATTAGCACATGATGTGCATTCCATTGCAGGGAAGTGTTTGCTCCTTGGTTTGCTTGAGAGATAACAGGCTGGAAGGCAGATGTACATTTCACCCAGGCTATTGCCTTCTTTTACAGCTTGATTGGATTTCATTCAGTCTTTTTGCACTCTATAATGGCCCCAATGCCTGGCTTTAGGGTTTTTAACCTATACTTCTTCTTACTTACAGACAAATTGATGACTATTGAAGACAGAAGTTAAAATTGTTTTATTTATTTGATTTTTTGGTAATCGAAGGATGTCCCTAGTTCAAAATCTCATAAAATGTTTCCAGCATTTTCATGCACCTTTTAACCCTGCAGTGACTGTCTACTTGACACCACGATTTAAAATTATTTGTTTTTTCTTGTAATTCTGTAGTTGTTATTTCTTTGCTTTTCTAACAATCAGAAGGCACTGCTATGATGGCTAGCCTATGTACACACCAAATTTCAAGTTATTCTCATAAGCGGTTTACCATGTAGCCATGACAGAATCTCGATATTTTATTACTATGATGTGAATAAATGCTGTCAAATATGCTAAAAATTTTACCCAAAATGCTTTCAGGAATTTCCAAAATATTTCATCCATTATGCTTTTTCAGTGTTCCTTTTGTGCTTGCATTATGCTCCTAAGTTAACAACATATAATTTTGTTACAAGTATCTTGGAACATTTTAATCAGTGAATGCTCTATTAGAGTATTTCACTACAAAGTGACTGTTCTATTAGAGAGTATCAATCCATGGAGCTATGTACAATTGACTGCTCTATTGCAGTTTCCACTGACTGCTCTGTAAGTGAGTATCGATCTATTTTCATAGAATTAAGCTCCATAATTTGAAATATCCACCTAATATTCCAGCATTATGCTGCCATTGCACTCCAGGCCTATATGCTTTTACAATGCTGGCATTCGATACAGGCATAATAAATGCTCATAGCACCATGGACACTTATCAGATTCCTTACAAATTCATCTTAATGTGCTTTTTTTTCTGTAACAAATTTCAAAGTAAAAGTATATAATCTAGGCCCTCGTAGATTCCTTAAGAAGAAAGGGAAAAAAATCAAAACTTTGGCCATTCATATATCACAAATAGTTGGAGTGAATTTAATTAAATTTGCTGTGTGGTGTACCCTACCTGGCAGACATCTATAATGCAAAGGTAGTGTGCTGTGGAGAAGGGCTCATGGAGAGTGAAAATCATGTTTTTATATACACATAGTGTGACCTGCCAGCTTCGTCGGCCACACGACACACTGCTGTGTGTCTTGATTTATACATTTGCAATATAATTTGTGTTACTAGAGCTTTCATCAAATTAATCGATCAAACACACCATTTGACATAAAATATAGCGGGAAAATGCCTTGCAATGTATAATATTATTCCTAACCAACAAACAATAATTAACCTCTGAACCTCCTCATGCGCCATAGTGCACCCTTCATACCATAAATGTAAGCAATTTTGTGGTCATTGGTCATGTGATCCACCAAATCAATTAGTTATTGCCAATTATCAGCAACAACTGAATAATTAACTGATTATTCCATAACCGATTCACAGCACCATAATATATGCCTAAGGGGGGAAGAGTGGGGTAATACATTCATTTCTTGGATAGGTGCATGCATTATACATATACACAAAATAGAGAACTAACCAACGACACTAATATTTTAAAATAGCAACAATGAAAAGGTCAATTACATCACTACCACAATAGTAAGAGTGTAATCATTCAGTACGATAGTACTGTATAGTACAGACCACGAAGGAGTAGGCCTATGAAATAACATCACCCAAAAACCAGCCTCAATTTTCTTTGACGACGATGAGGCAGCATTGGTTAGGCAAAACTAAGACCAAACAAGCCTTCAGATCGACCCGAAATGCTTTCAACTAGTTGCTATGGAATTTATATTTAACTGAATTTTTTACTGACTGACTGACTGAGTAACTGATGCCTTCAGACAAGCATAACTCGATAATGGCTAAGGCTACGGGCTTGATTTTTTCACTGTTTGACGTTGCTTTGGCCTGAGAGGTGCCTTTTGGCATACTGCAGTATGTACAATGCATTCTTCATGGACTTACCAGTGTCCTTCTTTGTGTTCCATTCATCTTTGCTGACAGTGAAAAGTGTCGATTTGGTGGTAGAATGTGATGGTTTCTCTTCATAACAGAAATCATTCGTAATTTTCATAGTGGCTATTTTGATTGCAGAGGTGCTTTCAAACAGTTCTTGATTCGTACTGCTGTGTAACGGGTTGAACACAGCTGACAATGGATGTTCTACTTTTCAGACAATAATTGATATAGCTGGGGCAGGTGGCACCATTTCAAATGCGGTATACGTGGGTTCACCAGTCATAATAATCGAAAACATTCTAAAAACATGCTACAACTACATAACTAGCGACTACTACTACAACTACAAAAAGGGGAATACAATAATTAAGGATAGAGAGGATTGTCATCTTCATCACTGTCCTGAAGGGCCCGATATTTTATGATTATTTTAGCATTACTTTGTCAAAGTGCAACAGAAATTTGCTGGAGTAAGTCATAATAATTATTTACAAAAAAAGTTGAAAAACAAGTACACAAAGAATTTTTGAATTTTTAACTAGAGTAGGGACCATAGCACTTTGATAAAAAGTACTGAAACAAGCTGGAGTAGTGCACGGTATTAAATCACAGTAAAACAATAAGAAGTGTTATATCCCTATTGTGCATTTCTGTTATAGCATCTTGGAACACAAACACTCATGTGAGCGAATGGTTGCTTCTTCAACTCCCTTTCCTTACCTAAAGCTTAAAGAAGACTGTTGTACCGTGGTTATTGGTTCTCTAATGGTACCCGCAAAGCGTACTCTTGATCAGATGGCAAGCAATAATTGGAAGTATGTTTACCCTCAAACAAGGCACTACCTCACCCCCAAGCAAGCAAGCAAGGATAATAAGAAAACAAAGGAAGAAGACTGCATGATTTGTTTCGAACCAGCTACTGATGATGTACTGGAGTGCATATGGTGTGACGGACGTGTACAAGCCAAATGTATCAAATTAAGGGAGGAACAAACTAGACTGCATATCATCAACCTGCAGCCTTTATGCAGACGACTGTCTATTTATTACACAGGAAGATAAGCAACAAAACTGACCAAGAAAAGACTGTTTATTGATCTTTCAAGAAATCCATAAATTATGGGATATCAACTTAATTAAGGTTCAAAAAGGCTCCATTAAAAACTTTAATCCTTAATATTTCAAAAAGTGCTGTTTCAAATTCTTTGAATTTCTTAGTAAATTGTAATTGGGTCGTATGGCTCATAGTTGATAAAATTTTTGTGGTGGGGCCACAATGGGTTAAAGAGGCATAATTAAATATGTTGTGGAATTTTGTAGTCTATTATTGCTATATTGGAGTGTACACCCCTAATAACCACTCCTGATAAGGCCACTATTGTTGAGGTGTATATTGGAGTGTACACCTCAACTTTGCCTTACACAATGAAGGTGTCCAAGTACAGTGCAACCTGTATTGAAAGACCACATTTGCACTGCAGTTTATTTAGTCAGATTTACTGTATGGGTAATTCCATATCAGTTCACCAAAGTTTTGCACATGACCACCTCAGAATTGGATGAAATTTAGTGTGTGGGTAGCCCAAGTGGTTATGTGTCCCAAAAAAAATTCACCTATTGCTTGTATGGCTTAAGTATTTTATTTTTTTGGTATTTTTGCTGTACTTGTGACCATTCAAAGCATCATAATGTGGGCATTTTTGAAAACGAATTGTACCACTTTAAAAGCTCACAGAATAAACTTTCATTTGGTATATTTAACAGCTTATTTTGACGAAGTTGATAATTAGCCACGTTTCCTAATCTTTAACCTTTTGATATACCAAAAAGCGCTGATTAGAATTTTTTGTGGATACTTGTCATGCAGACATATTCATCTATTAGTTGCAGAAGTTCTAGCGTGGGGTCTCTATGGGATTGTGAGATAGGTGCTCTTATGTAGCAATGTGTAAAGTATTATCGCTAGGTCGTTAACTGGCCTCTACTCTCAGAAGAGGGTGTCTCACCAATTTCTGCTAGACACACATTAAGTGAAGATACTGCTTCTGAATCATGAAAGAACAAGGATCTTATTCTGTGGCTTGTGAGCTAGGAAGAGTAGGGCAGAGGTGACAGGCTCGGTAGCATCTGGTGACTCCTTGCTTAGCTTCTTCCTGCATGTGTCACAGATGTTCATACCAATGGTATTATGTGGAGCTCTTTTACACATCCAGGTCTGAGATTCTTCCTACGGCTACTCCAGGTATGGCCTGGTATGTCAAACAGATTGCAACAGGGCTGAGCCATCTAGACTAGATATTGAGGATTACAAATTCACCAAACTTAAAGTCACATGAATATGCTCCAGCCTAGTCAGTAACTGCATATGACATCATCTACATTTCTATTTATAGGTAAGATGTACAGTGCTAGGATTGTTCAGTGGATAAACAACCCCCATGTAATAATCACTGTGGCAGAGCAGAGCTGAGGTGATTATTACATCATTTCTGAAGGAAGTTTATTCACTGAAGAATCCTAGAAATACATGTCTTAGTACTTTGGACAATGGCCTGTGTGACTGAAATTTTGTTAGGGAGCTACAAAGTATGCAATTTTGTTTTTCAGAGTTTGTGGCTAGATGTTTCATTTATTACAATGGGTAATTTTTGAAAATTTCAAAAACTGTCAGCTGGTTTTAAACTAAAATGTTTTGAAATTCAGCTTTAAAAGAACATGATAAGTAATAGCACCAGTTTACCACTTTAGATGAAAATGCTACATTGCAATAAAATCAGGTAGGGGGAGGGGTGGTGCACCAGACAAATGTTTTTTGAAATGTTGGCAAGTTCAAAATTTTCCCATTATAAAATACCCATTACATGGTACAAGTGTGGAGTGGGCCTATGTTGTGGAATTTGACTTAATACAAAAGGCATTTTTAAGTCCACCTGCTAAAGCAGATAAACTGGCTGCATTCGAAAACTACCCAGTAAATCTGACTAAATAAATTGCAGCCCAAAGGTGGTCTTTTAATACAGGTGGTTACTAATACAGATTGCACTGTACTTAGACACCTTCATTGTGTAAGACAAAGTTGGCACAACCTTATCAGGAGTGGTTATTAGAGATGTACACTCCATAATAGACTACAAAAGTCCACTACATACCACAACATATTTAATTATATCTCTTGAACCCATTGTGGCCCCACCACAATTTTTAAAAATTAAGGATTAAAGTTTGTAATGAAGCCTTTTTGAACCTTAATTGAGTTGATATCCCATATTTTATGGATCACTTGAAAGATAAAATTACAGTCTTTAATCACTGAATATTTTATTTTAACAGTGGTGAGCTACAGCTACAGTTGATTTTGTAACTCAAGACGGACCAATTTTTTATGAAATATTTGTGGTTATAAATCAGAAACTATGTGGTGTATGAGGCTAAAAATTGGCATGACTGATGAGCACTACAGGTACTACAAACACACCAAGTTTCATCAAAATCTGAGAGGTGACCCTACAATTCCTTGGTGATTTGACATGGAATGACCCATAAGCTATAAGTATATTTACAAGAGCAAGCCAATCCAAGATGGCTTTTGCTGATACATCTTATGGAAGCATCTTTTCTTACAAATGCTGTGCACTTATCAGAGTAGTCAGGAGGTGGAGATAATTCAGTACATACATAGTCACTAACTAACATAGGTAGGCTTGTATTGAGTGTGCTATTAAAATTGATCGATGTGGACCAAGTCCAAGTTCAAAGCAAAGTATATCAGCCTCATATTCTCCAATTCTATCACTACAAAATGTACCCCACTGTCTGATAAATACTTGTACTAGTCCTTCATAAGGAGTTGATCCTCCCACTAGTTGTAGAAAATCTGCAACAAATCGATGATAACTGCATAAACAAATGGTATATCATATATATATTACAATAGTACTGTATATTAGAGATCATGGAGGATTGCACTTCTCACAAAAAATATTGACAAGAAACCAGTCTCTCACAATACCTTCAAGGTGCCTTGGCAGTACTGATTAGGTATATCCATGCAAACCCAAAAGTGCCTTAAGTTGAAATGCTTCCAAAAATTTAGTAAAATTTCTACTAACTGTCTGACTGTTCTACCTAGTGATGCCTTCAGTGAAGTGTAATTCAATAATGGCTAAGGCAACAGGCTTGATATTTCCATTGTCCTTCATTATTGCAACCTGACAAGTGCCTTTGGCATACTGCAGTATGTACAATGCATACTTCATGGACGTAATTACCTGTGTCCTAGCTGTATCCCATTTATCTTTGTTGACAATGGAAGGTGTTGATTTGCAATAGTACCGCTTGACGGCTTCCCTATAATTATAATAGGAACTGTCCAAGTTTTCTATTGTGGCTGCAGAGGATATCTTGTAGTGTTCTTCGTTTGCAACACTGTGTAACAGGCTGAACATAGGTGCAATGGCCACTTGACATTTTTCAGTAATTGACAGTTGTGGTGCAAGTTTAGATAAAAAACAATAAGCCTGATGCCATTCTTTCTTCTAGTATGGTACACCCAGGTTCACCAGTCATAATAATGTTACAAAAAATAAACAAACAGGTACAAGGAAAAATTAGGTATTTTTCAGTTTGATTAGGATTCAAAGAAATAAGAAGTATGAAACAAGGGAGGTCACCTACACCTGCAGACATACTTGTGGACATTTAATCCCTAATTCAATTATGGGTATAGACTGAATGTGATCTTCAGGTATGGGCAACCTCTCTTCCTACTTTATATTTTTTCCCTAATTGAACTTAAAATTCCTATTTTTCCTTGTACTTTTATTGAAGAGCTCACAGACAAAATCAGACAGTATGGTAGTAGGGATCCCCCAAAAATAATGTGTGCCGCCTAAAATAATTCCTTTAAAAATTATCCTATAAACAATATTAAACATCTTATGCAATGAAAATCATCTTTATGGAATAATATTAGTCCATCTAACATCAAATATGCGGCATCAAAAACAAGAAAACATAGGTGGCTGGATGTAGAATTTGAAAAATTCACTGAAATTTGAATTTTTGTCTGACTGCCTGCCTGCTGCAAAGCTGGAGCACACAGCCACCAAGGGCGGATCTAGGATTTATAAAAGGGGGGGGCTAACTCAAGGTACTAATCTCTTGGGTAGAGGTGTGCAAAGCACAGGAACTAGGGGGATCTGGGGGCATGCCCCCCCAGGAAAATTTTGAAAAATAGATGCTAAAATACTGCAATTTGGAGACATTTCCACATAAAATTCATAACGGTAGATATTTTATATACTGCCTTTAGATTATAAGTATGACTCTCTGAAGCATTTTGCTAATGGAAAAGTTTGTGTAGGTACAGACAACCAAGTACATGATGCACCCCTCTCACAATTGCACAACACTGAATAGGTGCATGCATGTTAGAATAAGAATGTTGAAAGTGGAAAATTTTGAAATTTGAACGATACAAGATTGAATCTGAGAACATTTCAATGGAAATTGTGTACCTGAATTAAGTATTGCCATACATATTAACTACGCAAGTAGATGAATGAAGCCCTTTAAACAGACCAATGCACTTCATTGTATGTATAGGTGCAGGAAGATTTGAAAAATCCCATAACAGAACCAACTACATGTTTCCAGTGAATGTTCTATTAGAGTAGTTAGCTGACTGCTCTATTAGAGTATCTCGATCTTGTACACCTCCAATGCTGATCCGGGTCCTTGTTGCATAAACTTTAGCATAAATCCACTGATAATACCTTGGAAAGATGTTTATAAGGTGGTTTTATGAGTATTTGTATTATTAGTGATCATATAATTATGCTAAGACAAAATTTCATTATAATACTCAGCATATTGATCAAGTAAAGCCTAAATATGAAGGGGAGGGGGGGGGGGGGGTTCTGACGAGTGTGTGCACTCTGCGCTTTGTCTTTCCTTTTATCTTCTAGTCTTCTTCCTTCTCAGTGGAACCATATTGAGGTGTTAGTGTTTCCTAACAACACTTCAGCATATTTAGTTGCCGCAAACTTATTGAAGTGCTTATGCTCAGTAGATACCTGTAACTTCACGATAGGTTCAATGTCATGCCTATTTAATAATGCAGTCTTGGTTGATTTATAACGACCGAGCACTAAGACTAGTCAGACCACACTTCTTAGCAATCTATCACAATGACACATCCCGTTATTATTGGCCTATCTGTGTTCATAATGTTAGCACAATGAAATAGTGACACCTCCAGGTAAGTGAAAGGTTGACTCAAGATACTCTAATGCAACATTCACCCTAATAGAACAATCACATGTGTGCTATAACAAAAAGCAAACAAACTAGCATATTAAAAATTAGGGATCCAAGCAATTAAAAGTAGTTAAACAAGAGATGAATGATGGTATTACAGCTAGCTCAGTGGGAAAATCCCTACTTTGGCGTTGATTGTTATAACTTGCCAATGTAGGGATTTTCCCACTGAGCTATGCTGTAATACCTTCATTCATCTTTTGGTTTACTACTTTTTAATGCTTGGATCCCTATTTTACTTTTAAATTAATAATTGTTAATGTACTAGTAGGGATGTAATATACCATAAATTTTGTTGTTGAAATGGCTTAACATATTGTACTTTGAGTTTTTGCATAAATCCTTTTGGTAATCATCATATATAGCAAAGTAATTTGTTGTTCACGCACTGTAAAAGTTACACAATGTCAAGTATTATAATATTTTCTATAAGGCATAGTAAAATGTATTTACTATTTCATTTTGTTTTTCACTTAAGGTATAAGTGTATGATTGAGAACTTTTTAATATAGCATGTGCATGTGCTGGGCATTTGTGCTATTATGTTTTCTTTTTGTGATCACCGAAAGAACATTTGATGAGTGATATGTAGTCACAAACCCATCCGGTCCATTCAGTTTACAAGAGCTGCTAGGCAAACATTACCACCAACCTTAGATACTTTTATATCACATCTAGCTACTACTACACAGTGGAACCTCAGTTACCCAAACCCCTTGGGACCAAGAGTGGCCTATAAGTCTGAAAAGGACATTTCTGTGAAACTGTAAATAACCATAAATAACATTGTACATATAGTTTTGTAGTATTAGACTACCCTAATAGAACAGTCACTATTCTAATAGAGCAGTCACTATTCTAATAGAGCAGTCATTTCCGTAGTTTGGTTAACCGAGAATCCGAATAGGTGGGGTCTGGATAATTGAGGTTTCACTGTACATTAACAACCTAGTTTGAATAAACCTGCAAACTACACACTTGTGAAGCATTAAATTGTCAATCTGCAACTATATCAAGGCACATGGTAGTGTGTCGTGCGGCCCAAGAAGCCGGCGCGCAACGCCCATGAGTATAATGATAGGAAGAACCAAAACGCAATTTTCGAATCTCCGTAGCTCTGTGCTGCCTTGATGAAACAAGACGAATTTTGCTGTGGATACCTCCTCCAACTTCAATACTCCACATTCCAAATTTGAGTGAAATCGTTTCAAGCGTTCCCGAAATATGCGACCTCAGTCATTTATAGACTGAATGAAGCATAGGGATTAATTGTCCACTAGTATATCTGCAGATGTAGAGTAGAGGCTGGTATTATGGGACAGGGGGTAATATGGGTCACATAGCTTAAAACAAGTGTAGTGGGTTAAATCCTGCAGATTCAGGAGTAAACAGATAGTACCTATTCAGATCATCACAGATAGTGATTATAAGTCAACCACAATACTAATTAGGGAATAATATAGCTCCTAAAATTTGCTATATCATAATGGAGGACTGTCAATGATTGTCTTTGTACCACTCACTATGCAGTAAAGAATACGAAGATGTGAAGTGCATGTACTAAGTCAACTAATCTACTTTGACTGTCTACAGTGTCCCTGCTACCTTTTACATATGAAATTTACCATAATCAAATACGAAATAGTCAACTTGCAAGCACAGCGTCTCATAATACCCCCTTATGTCTCATAATACACACACCTACAGTGTTCCAGAAAAATGATTAAACAGACCACCAAATGTTATGAAAATTTTTGAAATTTTAGGATAATATAGTTTATGGGCATACCTTTCCCTATTAGTATTGTGAAATACCAGGGTTACAGTTTAAGGTAATAGCAATGCTTTGAAGTTAAGTGTCTCATAACTACCACCACTACTCTATAGGCAACCTTTCTTCTTTCACTACTTTTTAGCAATTCCCTTGTTTCTCTACTTTTTTGATCGTAATCCAACTTAAAATTTTTTCATTTTTCCTTCTACTTGTATGTATATATAAATCTCTGTCACTTGTGCATCTGTACCACACAAACACAGACTACACAGTTCTGTGCAAGGTAAATCATTGCAATAACACCAGCATTTTAGCATGGAGCAGTTACTTGTAAGCCTGTCATTAAAAGCATCTTGGCTAGATCTTTGTCATCTTCTGGATAAGAATCACTCCATCGACAATTGCAATATTTGGATTATTTAAAGATGGTAATCATTCTGTCACCAGAAAGGAAATTTACATTGGGTTAACAGTTAGGTAACAGTGGATACTAATTTTCAAGATCATGTATCAATTTTAACTTGTTGGTGCATGTCTATCTAGTGCATAAAATTGCTCTTGGTGATCATGGTGAATTCATTGTTTATGTAAAAAGGAAACTTCCCATTTTAGGAGAGAGCTAATTCCAATTACTTTTAAAATGAAAATTCTTTCAAAATTCATCTAGTGCTAATTATGCTAAACATACGTAAGCACATTAGTAAAAAAATGGGCTCAAAAGTTGACTGCCTTTAAGTGACTGCTCTATTAGAGTATCTAAAATTTCAGCTTTTCTAGATTTGAACTGTTTTAGTAGAAGTCATATTATACTTTGCACTAGTTATACTTTGCACCAGTTATACTCCAAATAATCCAGAATATTCATTAATTCTTTTCACTATAAATTATTCCTGAATTATTGCAGTATAATAGATCTAATCCAAAACAGCCAAGCTGTAAAAAAAGAGTGCGGCCTTGAGAAAGGCTATGGTGAAAAAAGATGTGAAATCCAAGGTGGCGGCCAAGAAATGGCTGTGATGGTAGGTTAATGGTAAAAATTTTAATAACGACAATTCAGGTGAATTTTGTGCCAAGACCAAGCGGCACCAAATTCACCTGAATTGTTGTTATTAAAGTTTTTACCATTAACCTACCATCACAGCCATTTCTTGGCCGCCACCTTGGATTTCACATCTTTTTTCACCATAGCCTTTCTCAAGGCCGCACTCTTTTTTTACAGCTTGGCTGTTTTGGATTAGATTTCACTTCTTTTTGTATTTGTATACCCCAAAGCCGGCCATAAAGCCGGCCTATGGCCGGCTTTAGGGCTTTTTAACCTGTCATTTTTTCTTTACTACAGGAAGAAGAAAAGATGAAGCAGAAAAGATGAAGCAGGGTGATTTCTTTGTAGCTAACCTCTCTGCAAGGTGATCCTTCTGGCTTATCTCTCTACCGGATGACTTGTTTGTAGCTGAATTCTCTACAGGGTGATTTGTTTGTAGCTGAACTCTCTACAAGGTAACTTCTTCTAGCTGATCTTTCTACAAGGTGATTTGTCTGTAGCTGAATTCTCTACAGGGCAATTTGTTTGCTGCTGAACTCTCTACATGGTAGTTTCTTTGTAGCTGAACTCTCTACAAGGTAACTTCTTCTAGCTGAACTCTCTACAGGGTGACTTGTTTCTAGCTGAACTCTCTACAGGGTGATTTGTTTGTAGCTGAACTCTCTACAAGGTAACTTCTTCTAGCTGATCTTTCTACAGGGTGATTTGTTTGTAGCTGAATTGTCTACAGGGCAATTTGTTTGCAGTTGAACTTTGTACATGGTAGTTTCTTTGTAGCTGAACTCTCTATAATGTAACTTCTTCTAGCTGAACTCTCTACAGGGTGACTTGTTTCTAGCTGAACTCTCTACAATGTAACTTCTTCTAGCTGAACTCTCTACAGGGTGACTTGTTTCTAGCTGAACCCTCTACAGGGTGATTTGTTTGTAGCTGAACTCTCTACAAGGTAACTTCTTCTAGCTGATCTTTCTACAAGGTGATTTGTCTGTAGCTGAATTCTCTACAGGGCAATTTGTTTGCTGCTGAACTCTCTACATGGTAGTTTCTTTGTAGCTGAACTCTCTACAATGTAACTTCTTCTAGCTGAACTCTCTACCGGTGACTTGTTTCTAGCTGATCTCTCTACAGGGTGACTTGTTTCTAGCTGAACTCTCTACAGGGTGATTTGTTTGTAGCTGAACTCTCTACAAGGTAACTTCTTCTAGCTGATCTTTCTACAGGGTGATTTGTTTGTAGCTGAATTCTCTACAGGGCGATTTGTTTGCAGTTGAACTCTGTACGTGGTAGTTTCTTTGTAGCTGAACTCTCTACAATGTAACTTCTTCTAGCTGAACTCTCTACAGGGTGACTTGTTTCTAGCTGAACTCTCTACAATGTAACTTCTTCTAGCTGAACTCTCTAGAGGGTGACTTGTTTGTAGCTGAACCCTCTACAGGGTGATTTGTTTGCAGCTGAACTCTCTACATGGTAGTTTCTTTGTAACCGAACTCTCTACAATGTAACTTCTTCTAGCTGAACTCTCTACAGGATGACTTGTTTCTAGCTGATCTCTGAACAGGGTGACTTGTTCCTAGCTGAACTATCTACAGGTGATTTGTTTGCAGCTGAACTCTCTTACATGGTGGTTTCTTTGTAGCTGAACTCTCTACAAAGTGACTTCTTCTAGCTGATCTATCTACAGGATGACTTGTTTCTAACTGAACTCTCTACAGTGTGATCTGTTCATAGCGGAACTTTCTACTGGGTGATTTGTTTGCAGCTAAACTCTTTGCATGATTGTTTCTTTGTAACTGAACTCTCTACAAGGTAACTTCTTCTAGCTGATCTCTCTACAGGGCAATTTGTTTGTAGCTGAATTCTCTACAGGGTGATTTATTTGAGCTGAACTCTCTACATGATGGCTTCTTTGTAGCTGAACTCTCTATTAGGTACCTTCTTCTAGCTGATCTGACTACAGGGTGACTTGTTTGTAGCTGAATTCCCTACAGAATAACTTGCAATGTAATATAACTGAGTAAATTATACATGCAGCTGAATGCTTTATTAGGGTGACTGTTCTATTAGAGTATCTCGATCTCGCATTTGCTGCACGTAGTTGCCTTTCGAATCATAACTCAGTGATTTGTAATGCGGTTCTTCTGTACTACTGCAAGAACTTTCTATGATGATTATTCCAGCTACATACTGATTTTCAGCTCGTTGCTCTAAGCGGTTTGCCTGGTAGACACGAAAACTAATAGTTTTTTTATTCATGAAAATCGATCGCGTAATTTTGACACAGGTTGGGTTTTGTGTCATATCTCCATGGTCTTTATCCCGATTCCTTTCAAACCACAAAAAGGCACCCCTACGATGGTTGCTCCATCTACATATCAATTTTCAACTGATTCGTCCAAGGCGTTTACTCTGTAGGCGTGACAGACCTTCGACCTTATTTTACGCAAATAATCGGTCATAACTCCGTGAATGTTCATCGGATTCCTACCAAAGTTGGTACGGAGATCCGCCTTAATGAGCCCTTTAAGTGTGCCAAATTTCAGCCCAATCCGAGCACGCATTCGTGTTTTATGGCGAATTTTGCGAAGTGTGCGAAATGAAGAAGATGAAGAAGAAAAAAACGAAGAAATTAAAACGAAATTTTGTTCGCTCGTATCTCGGAAATGGCTGGAGCGATTTTCTTCAAATTTGGTATGTAGACTCCCCTAACTGGGCGGCACGTCTCCAGCAAATTTGGTTCCAATCGGATAAGGAATCACAGAGCTACATAGGTGTGAAAATTGCGTTTTCTTTCTTCCTGTTAATATACTCACGGTGTGGCGCGCCGGCTTCTTGGGCCGCACGACACACTATCGTGTGTCTTGATGTTCTTCTATTCCCTTTGTAAAAACTTTCAATTGTTCATGATTAACTGTCTCACCTCTAATGAAAAGAGGTGTAAAAATGTCACCAGAGAATTTGTTGAGTTCATTTATTAAACTTTTATGTCAAATTTAACTTGATATATTAGAGTTTTCTTATTTTATTAGCTGTCACTTTGAAATTAAAAAAATGCTGACCTTGCAGGAATCTGTGCAAATGTAATCATTGATTTTGAGATTCCTCATGCTCTAAGCTTTCCAAAAATGTATAGGTTTGCTATTCTCCATAAACTTTGAGCGAAAGTGTATTTTTTGACACAGTGAACCTGACTATTTTAGTATTGAAAATACCAAAACACACACATCATATACACCAAACAATATCTATTGATACTCTACTATGTGTCTTGTATGTATTTGTAATCTTCTATGCAGCTAAATGTGGACTGTTTACTTTACCTGAACGTGGATATTATTATACTGACAAAGATGTACAGCTGATGTACCATAGCAACAGTAATATACAAGTAGCATGTAGTAATGAGAGACTTACCAGTTTGAAAACGCTTAAAACAAATGGTGTTGCTAAATGTCAGAATGATGGATCTTGGAATGATACCTTTGTTTGTGAAGGTACAGTCGTTAAGAATCACTGTATTGTATTAAGTTGGCAAATCTCATACTCAAAGTTTATTTCAGATTGTGTATATACATTATTGATACATTGATGTAATTTCTTAGCCAATTTTCAATGTTCATTTATCATACAGTACGGTAGCACTGTATATATGGGTTCACAGAGATTTAGGCTTTAGCCTTTCAATATCACCCAAAAACCAGCCTCACTTTTCCTTGCAGTACTGGTTAGGTATAACCAAGCCTGAAAGTTTCTTCTGACTGACCCCGGCCCCAAACCCTTTCAACAAGTTTCTATGAAATTGAGTTTTCTGCTAACTGGTTGACTGACTGGATAAAGTTATACGCTTGATTTCTTCACTGTTCGATGTCACTTCGTCCCGAGACATGCCTTTTCATCAACTGCAGTGCATACAATACATGCATCATCAACCTCCCTATGTCCTTCTTTGTGTCCCAGGTGACAAGGTATTGATTCATGATAGTATTAGTATGATACAGTTTCCCATCAAGCTTTTCACCCATATTTTCCATCCAGCATGTTGCTGTCTTTGGCAATTTATGGATTTCCATATTTGTCAGTTTATGGGTTATTTCCAAAGTTTGAACAACATTTAGAAGCAAACTCTACCAACACAATTTATCTTTTGGTAATTAGTCAGCAGATACTCTGATAAAGTAGTTACCAAATTTCTAAAACTGGCAAATACTGGCTACTTCCAAATGTTGTCAAGAATGGTAACTCCCTCATTAGTAGCCAAGTTTGGCATTCTTTAAGCTATGCTATGATCACCTTAAATAGTGTGTCATAGCACAATTAATTATGGCTTTGGATTTTCAAAACTGGCAATAAAGTGTGCAAATAATAACACCCATTCGCATGGTTGTCCAGTACTGGCCTTGGTTCTCAGTATACATTTTAAAACCTTGTTTACATAAACAAAGTGCATCTCCTGCACATAGTGTAGGTACTATTATATGTCCTTGCTAATGCTACTTAGAAAATCAAAGATCCTTAAAGTTGCCAAATTTGAAACTACCAACTATGGAAGTAATGGCTAATAGCCAGCTTAAATCATAGTTATAAACTATACAAAGCATAAGTATAATTCTTTACCATCTTGAAACAAACACAATATTAGCATATATATAAGCAGCAGAAAGGCAATGTTTTAAGCACATCACATTTAGTATCTGCAGGGTCATCTGACAGCAAGAGGAGTGTAGTCATCCTTGACCTTCGCTTCTTTGTTTTCTTTGGTTTTTTAGCAGGTGTTTTAATAGGTGAAATGGTTAAGCCGCAGCCTACTACATCATCAAAAATATTCTGTAAAGTGTTATCCTATCCATATCCGGTGTTGAATGTCTTTTACATGGCTCTCTTCCATCTTCTTGTGTCAACTGTTCCTGTCGCTCTCTTCCATCTTCTTGTGTCAACCGTTCACCTTGCTCTCTTCCATCTACTTGTGTCAACTGTTCCTGTCACTCCTTCCATCTTCTTGTGTCAACCGTTCACCTTGCTCTCTTCCATCTTCTTGTGTCAACCGTTCACCTTGCTCTCTTCCATCTTCTTGTGTCAACCGTTCACCTTGCTCTCTTCCATCTTCTTGTGTCAACCGTTCACCTTGCTCTCTTCCATCTTCTTGTGTCAACTGTTCCTGTCACTCCTTCCATCTTCTTGTGTCAACCATTCACTTTGCTCTCTTCCATCTTCTTGTGTCAACTGTTCCTGTCACTCTTTATTTTCTCTCTGAACCCCATCATCAGCTGCAAAATATGCATCAGTATTATGTATTCCATGATGAGCATATAGGTGCTGTATCACTGTGAAAAAAGCTCAGAATAATAAGGTCTATAACAGTCTTATTATGTTAGTATCGGAATGAAATAGTACAGCATATATTATTAGATTAGGACTTTACTATAACAAACTTATGAAATACATTTAAGACAGTCATATATTAGAGATTAGTATAGTGCAGTGTATTATTAGACTATACTAAGCCTATTTCAACCATATATTGACTACTATACTTTTTTACTTTCCTATAATCTGTGGCTACCTTAATTAAATAATTTCTATAATTATATTTGTAATGAATTCAATTATGTAAATATGTTAAAACCACAATAGGTACAGCTAGTAAATCAATGTCTCCTTGGCCAGCCATGACAGTATCAAATCAATTTTTTTCATCATTTATCAGTCTTTATCCAACTGCAGCAGGTAAGACAGTAAATACAATTCATAAATTCCATTACAGATTACCTGTATTATCATCACCATGTAGAACTCTGACAATCTGTTAGTTGTCTGGTAGAACAGTCCCACAACTCTAATACAGAGATGGTAAATATAATATGTATTCTGGACAATCATTGGATTTACAGTTTGTAACAACTGATAAGAATCTCATAAAACCGAGACCTTGTCTGGAAACCTAGTATTACCATGTAGAACGGTGGCTAGGTCCCACAACTCTATTAAAGATGGTAAATATAATGTGTATACTGAACAATCATTGTACTTACAGTTTGTAACAATCTTCTAAAACTGAGACCGAGTCTGAGACTGACAATCCATGTAGAACTAAGACAAGTCTGATAAGACCAGGTCTCACAACCCTAAATGGAGGCAAACATAATTCATATTCTGGATTACTTGGTGTACTTACAGTTGTTATCAGTGAGTCTAACTAGACATAAAATGGCCACTTAGTATGTGACTTTGTTGGGCTAATATCAGACGAAGATTTTTGAACGATCATATCTCAGCCAAGAACAATGATATCAAGCTGTAACTAGCAGGTATGGTTATCAAGTGTTAAAATAAGTACATTCAAGCATTGATGTATGTTAACTCCGTATTCTTTGGCTAATTTATAAACATACCTGCTAATTAGAGTTTGATATATTCACTCTTGGCTGAGATATAACCATTCAAAGCTCTTCGTCTGACATTCACCCATACCAAAACTCACAAAAATACTCCTACCACGTGGCCATTTTTATGTCTGTTACATAAGCTCACAAGAAGCATCTGATGCACTGATAACCAAGTCCAAGAATCTTGTAATCACTAAGTACAATTGAAACAAGACTAATAATTTGCATACTCTCAGTGAACTTACTTTTGTTAGCAATACGATCATGGTCAGTGAAATAAGGACAAACAAGATGGAACAGGTTCTTGAAAGCACTCAACTCATTTACAGTGCCAGACGTACATGAGGTAGCATCAGCTGTTGATAAAAACATGAAGAAATAAGACCGGTTCCCAGAAGAAATGAGACCAGTTTCCACAAACCTAAATACAAATTGTATACTGGACACTCTCAGTGTACTTACTTACAGATGTTAGCAATAAGAATCTCCTAGAGCTGAGACTAAATCTGTAATTCCTACCCTATTGAAAAGAAAATGAATAAAAACACAATCAAGCTTAATGCACTTACAGCTGTAAGTAATTAGAAGCTGAGGTTGAACAACTCCGTGAAAAAAGAACAAAACTGTCCACAATGGTTGCTACCAGATTCTTTAAAGGAAGCAGCTGCCATTGAAGGAAATTAACACTGCAGATGTCGTACACTGAGAACCTGGAGAAACAAGAGGTCCGACAAGAAACTGTACATTTAAAATTACCTAAGTAATATAGTTACTGTAACGACTGTAATATTACGTAATAATATTACTACAAGTAACGAAGTTACGTTAGTTATCATCTGAGTAATGCCTAGCCACAACGAAGTAACGAAGCCTACTGAATGAACACCAGCTTCTTACTTATAACCAAGATTTGCACATTGTCCAACAACACAATCATGTCAGGTGATAAAGTGGTAGTTTCACACGTGACAGCTTAAAGCTGTGGACACAAAGTAATATAATATGTAATATTATTATAGTTACTTTATTTTATGGGTAATATGTAACTGTAACTAAATAGTTCAGTTGCAAGTAATATGTAATATGTAACTATATAGTTACTTTTACAAAATAACTTACCCAACACCGAACATGGGAAACAAAGGTAACAGAGTTAACATGAGCAACGAAGGTAACAAAGGTAAAAGAAGTAGTATAAGTAACAGAGATTACATGGGTAACAAATGTAACTAACAAGGATAACAAAGGTAACACAGAAAACATGGGTAACACAGAAAACATGGGTAAAAGGGTAACTGGAGTAACAGAGATAAAATGGGTAACAAATGTAACAAGGATAACAAACGTAAAACAGAAAACATGGGTAACGGGAATAACAAGGGTAACAGAGGTAACATTAGTAACATGGGTAACAGAGGTAACATTAATCACAAAGGTAATATGGGTAGCAGAGGTAACATCATATGGGTAACAGAGGTAACATTAGTACCAAAAGTAATAATGGTAATACAGTGGGTAACAGAGGTAACAAAAATGTAAGAGAGGTAATATGGGTAACAGAGATAACATTAGTAACAAAGGTAGCAAAGGTAAAAGAGGTAACATGGGTAACGAAGATAACAAGGGTAAAAGAGGTAATAAAGAAAACATGTGTAACAAGGGTAACAGAGGAAAGAGGTAACATTAGTCGAGTAACAAAAGTAATGATAGTAATACAGGTAACAGAGGTAACAAGGGTAACATTAGTAACAAAGGTAGTATGGGTAATGCAGGTAACATGCCCAAAATATCCATATTAGGACCTGTGCACCAATAAGGATTAGCTATTTATAGCATAAGCGCAGTCCTTATCAGTAGTGGCATTTTCGTGTGGTGGTTATATCTTATTAAATAAGAAGTTGGTGCTGCGATGGCTAGATAACCATGGTATGTGATTATTTTGTTTGGACTTGGTAGCGAGATATTAAAGGTGAACCTTTTGGGGGGCGCGGGTAGTCTCGTCCTAGCATACCCATTCTCCGGGGTGGCGCTTATCGATTAGAGATTATCTATAAGCGCCACCCCGGAAAATGGGTCTGCGAGGACGAGACTAGGGCGCGGGTATTATTATTTTATTATTATCAAGTCTACCAGTTGGGCACTGGAGGGTTTGCACAGAAGGCAGAGCCTGTACGAGGTGCTTCACCACTAGCCCAGGGTAATATCATAGATTAGTAAAGCCGTAGGGTCCCCAATGAAAACAATCGACTTTCTCCAAACACTTTCTTTACTACTGCAGGATACTTAGCTTGTTGTACTGATATTTGAACCACTACAAATCAGAAGCTGCGAGTCTTAGATTGAGAAATCGGCACATCGTATTTTCGCGTATTTCGTGATTTGCAGTAAAAACATGGACTTGTAAGTGCAGCTTCTTGCAAAGGACTGAGTCGAACTTTCTTATTAGCTGTTGTTGTGCTGTGCAAACATGTGTAGTAATGGGTAGACGTCCAGCTGGGTGGCTTACAATGGCTCGTTTTTGTGTCTGCAAAATGTTTTCAACCCTGACTCTGTATCAAGAGTTCATGAACTCTTGCCTGTATGCTAGCCAATGGCACGTGCAAAGGTTACTAATTCAATAGCAAAAACCTGTAACAAGTTGTAAAATTCAGCTTGTTTTGTTTACCACAGAGTCAACCTAAACGTGGAAGAATGGAACAAGGCTTGGATGATAAAGGTAACCATGGTTATGTGGTACTTAATGTTTATGTGTCCTCAATCTTTTGCAGTGAATATATGGGTGAAAGCCGACAAAAATTTACACCATCTTACCCATTTATCTTCAGACACTGTTAAAAATGTGTTTCTTGACTTGGGATATGAGAATTTAAATGATTACCTTGTCACTGTAAATAATGAACTAATTGCACCAGCTACACTGGTGGATAATATTTCTACATCAGAGAATCAACCCTTGGTAATCGAGTTCTTTACATGCTGGATCCAAATTGAATCTGGTCCACCTCTCGAGCAACACTGTAAGCCAACCAAACGAGTTCATGACTTTCTATCAGAAGGAGCATATATACCATTTCACAACGAACAGAGGATTAAACCTGGACAGGCAATATGGTCACTTTTTACTTCCCAAACAGCACCACTACGTTTGATGCAATCAAATCTTACATTTTTTGTAAATAGTAATAGTTACAAAATTCCAACACCTTATCACATTACCCAGGTGGTTTTAATGGCACAGGGTGTTTCTAAATGTACTCTGAAGTCTCGTGTTTGTGATATTAATGGTAGATCAATTGTGGATCTCGATTCTTTTATTTTAACCACCTCTTACAACGAGCGGAAGTTGTATCTAGAGATTGTTACCCCAGTTAGTACATCTTATACGCATTCTCAGTCTATTTCAACAACAGTAAAAGAAAAGCCAGAGGAAATCGAAAAGTATTCAAGAGAATACGAAATATATGGGCATTGGTTCAGTTTAGAAGTGTATGATAAGTTCATTGCAAATCCAAATTCTGATGCAATCAAGTTTTCTGAAAAATTCTGTAATCTTATGGATATTAATAAATACCAACCCACAGTATTGCATGACTATGAAAATACATATACCGCTGTGTTTTCCCAATCATTGGACAGATATTTGTTTCCAGGAAATCAGCCTGAAGATGGGTGTGTTCTTCATCAGCCTGTATTTTCCAAAGACAATTGTAACAAACCTGACTGCTATATTGTCCAGTTGAGTAATGGTATTCCATCGTATCCTCTCTTGGTGTCAGACTTTAAGAGGGATGACAATGAGTATGATAAGGCTCGCTCCGAAAGTCTAGGTTATTATCAGAGCGCTGTTACTGTTGCTGACCTGAAAGTGCCAGTCCTTGTGATGCCATGTACACCACGCACATTGTCTTTGTTTTTGTGTTGGCGCATACACGAAAGATGCCATGCTACAGTTAAAATCCTTGATAAGGTACAGTCAGATCACTTTCCAAACTTTTTTAATGCTCTAAAATTTGCTGTTGGTGAAGTTCGCAAGCTTCAACATGGTGATGTACCATTCAAAGTTGAGCCTATACGCAATCACATTATGGGAAATGTACCTTTGAAATCTCCAAATGTGTTCAGGTGTGGTGATTTAGTATATAAGTTGTTGGACACCACATTTGGTACTAAGACTAATCATGACGTGATTAAGGAGGTTCTTGGAAATGCCTACTTTGATGATATGACAGCTGGGCCATTAACAAAAGACGGTCGTTACCAATTTTTAAGATACAAATACATTTCAGCTATTTCTAAAACGTGCTATACTCTTGATGACTTCAAGCCAGTTGCAAAAGTACTTAAGGCACTCCATGACAAAGGTTATGTGCATTCTGATGTCAGATTGGTTAACATTGTATTCACTAATGATAATGCTAAGTTGATCGATTTTGATCTTGTTGATAATGTCGATGTGCCGTATCCTCCTGGCTACAATACTCGGTTAACTGAACGCTACCCAGACATGAGCAATAAACGAGAAATAGTTCATGATAGATATTCCTTTATTTACCTGATCAAAGAATGTGTGCAGCCCACTGATTTACAAGCACAGTATTTGGATTCTCAGTGTTCAAATGCAACAGATGACCTAACTTCTGTTATTGATACTTGTAAGGGTATACATGACGGTGTTTAAGTTATTTATTAATTGTAATATTTATTTACTTTGATATGAGTTTATGACCATTTGATGTTTGTTTGTTTGTTATTCTTGTGTATAAATGGTGACAGTGAAACATTTTTTGGCTGGCTTACTTATAACTTTACACTCTAGGAATTCCTCTCACCTTGTTATCAAGGGAAAATATTTTATTGATTGCCACCATTTAGCTACATTAAAATTTGACAGGAAATTTTGCAGTAAAATAATCTACTTCAAAGTACATTTTTAATGCAAAAGGAAATATGCTAAATTACATGTATGATTTGGAACCATTTTCCAAGATCTGGTCACATACTTATCACCTATAGCTATTGAGCAATCATAGTTAGATGATTCAGTGATACGAGTGTGATGTTGTTGAGATGTGGATGTGAAGTGCGTGTGATTCTGTATCGTTTCCAACATGTTACATCAGTACATCAATGCAATCAAGAACCAGATCAACAGCATTAAGTGCACCATTGACATCAACACAATCCTGTGACGCATCATCGCAGCCAACTACTGTTAGAGGAATTAGAGACCAGTCAAGTAGAAGAAGCCATAATAATGGTTTAATGCATCACCATGGCAACATGCCTGGGACAGACAGTCCTCATTTGGAGTGTAACAGACCTCTGTAGTAACATATGTTTAATTATATACTTTTGTACAATTAACACTTTGGATGTTAAGTAGTTATGTTAAGGTTTCCTTTTGTTGTACAAGTCAGTCTGTGTTAAGAATAATACTGGTGGTAGCTAAGTATAATTGTTCTCGACAAAGTCACAGCGTTACATTGGCGTAGTCGGCAGGATTGGTCATCGCCGCCACTCTGAACCCAAGGAGAGAAAGCTGTTGTACCGTGGCCACCCTTAAAGAGCTGAGGAGCACCGCCCCACAAGCCTGACCGGAGAGGCACTGATTCTGGAATGTCCGACGAGAACCCGGTGGAGCGAGGACCAGTACGTCAAGTGACAACTCAAAGGCCAGTGATTCTTCCTGATGTGTTTTCTGGGGAAGGGGAATTTAGCGACTGGGTCCAGCACTTTGATAATGTAGCCATACTCAACGGGTGGGACGAGGTACAGAAGACACTTTGGTTGCACGTGCGATTGACTGGTAAAGCTCACGTGGCGCTTACTCGAATTAAGGCCACAGGGTACAAACACACTATAGAGGCGCTTCGAGAACGCTTTGAGCCGTCAGTAACCAAGAATCTGTACAAAGCTGAGTTACACTCTCGTGAGAGGCAAGAGGGCGAGAGCTGGGGTGATTTTGCTGACGCACTGTCTGTGCTAGCAGACAAGGCTTATCCAGACTTGGAAGAAGCAACTAGGGAACACATCGCACTCAATAGATACCTCGACCAACTGGACAACTCCCAGGTGGCGTTTGGCGTGAGACAAAAACGCCCCTCAACGATGGTGGCAGCACTTGCAGCTACTCTGGAACTCGAGTCGTATTTGATACAGTGCAGCGCTCAAGGTGATGGCGCGGGTGTGCAACCCGGAACGACTCAAGGGAACGCTGTAGCATCCGTTGAACCGGACCTGACATTGATGATAGAAAATTTGTTGGAGAAGCTAAGCAGACTGGAGAAGAAAGTGGAAGATGCAGAAAGTAGTCGATATCAACCACGGAGACAAAGAAAGAGAAGGAGGCAGTCCCAAGCAATTATGTGCCATGTCTGTAAGCAACCAGGGCATTATGCTCGGGGATGTGCTAGCAGTATACCTGTGGACCCAGAAAATAAGGCAATGACTACAAGTGAGATGCAGACACAAAGGAACAAGGATGCTAGCAATGCTGACTCCACAGTAGATAATGATGTCACACCCACAATTTCTATTAATAGTGTATCTAAATATTCCGTGCCTGCGCATGTGTATGGCCATCAGGTATCATTCCTGATTGATATGGGAGCAGCTGTGTCCCTCATAAGTAGTGAGGTGTGGGATCGAATCAAGCCGAGTAATTCTCCCAAGTTAAACCATGCTAGTATGCGGCTGGTTGGTGTAGATGGCTCACCAATGCGAGTACAGGGATCTGTGATGGTCAATCTACAGCTGTTAGGGCAGATTTTCCAACAGGAGGTGATTGTAGCTGATGCATTAACATCAGAGGGTATACTAGGGCTAAACTTTCTTGAGGCTCATGAATGTGTTTTGGACCTTGGTCATGGTGAGTTGCGCACTCGTACTATTAAAATACCCTTGTGTGCTCATACATTACCTGGCCCATCGGTCACACAAGTTGATGTCACCGTGCAAGACACCATTACTATTGGGGCTCTTAGTGAAATTGAAGTAATGGGGATGATGCCAGTCACCTGTCAGGGGAATTGGATTGTGGAGAATAAGAAGTCTAAGAAAGCAGAAGTACTTGTTGCTAGTGCTGTTGTGATACCACGAAAAGGGTTTGTTCCTATGCGTATGCTTAACATGGAGCCCCACCCCGTCACTGTACATAAAGGGACTAAAGTTGCAGATGCCACAGCGATAGAGCCATTGGATGAGGTATCGGGGGTAACCAAATCTGATGTCCTGATGCAGCAGGGAGATTGGGAAGCTATCTTGAGCAGTATTTTGGATACAATGCCAAATAGTTTAACTGAACACCAGCTGAGACAATTCAGTGCACTGCTCACCTCATATGCTCACCTGTTTGCCCTGAAACCAGATGACTTGGGTAGGACAAATGTGCTTAGCCATCGAATTGAGACCACAGGAAATCCAGTCCGGCAAGCTGTGAGGAGGGTACCGCTACCTCAAAGGGATGAGATAAAGAAAATGATAGCAGAGATGCAAGAAAAGGAAATTATCGCACCATCTAAGAGTCCGTGGGCATCACCAATCATTTTAGTGCCAAAGAAAGATGGTTCTTTGCGGTTTTGTGTTGATTACCGGAAGGTTAACGAAATAACACATAAGGATGCTTACCCAATTCCAAGGATAGACGACACCCTGGATACTTTAGCTGGTTCAAAATGTTTTTCTACATTGGACTTGAAGAGTGGGTACTGGCAAGTAGAGGTAGATGAGAAGCACCGGGAGAAAACTGCCTTTTGTACCCATGAAGGTCTATTTCACTTTAATGTTATGCCGTTTGGGCTGTGTAATGCCCCAGCAACCTTTCAAAGGTTAATGGATATGGTATTGTCAGGGTTACAATGGAGCAGTTGCATTGTCTATATAGATGATATTATTATTGTAGGGAAAACATTTGAGGCACATCTGAGCAACCTTAGGCAAGTCTTTGAACGATTAGACAGAGCAGGACTAAAATTACAACCCCACAAGTGCCAGTTCATGCAACCTAAAGTGCAATTCTTGGGACATGTTGTTTCGGCAGATGGGATCTTACCTGATCCAGACAAAACATGTCGTGTACGAGAATGGCCTATACCTACTACCATTAAAGAAACACAACAATTTCTAGGCTTAGCCAGCTATTATAGAAGATTTATCAAAAACTTTGCTTCAGTAGCTTCACCATTGCACAAGCTTACAGAGAAGAAGTCTGAATTCAAATGGACTACCCAGTGCCAGGAAGCCTTTGATTGCTTAAAGACTCGCTTAGTTTCTGCACCTATACTTGCTTTACCAGACTGGTCACAGCCTTTCATTTTGGACACTGATGCCAGTGACATGGGCATTGGAGCAGTGTTATCCCAGATCCAAGAGGGCAGAGAGTGTGCTGTTGCATATGCCAGCAGAAGCTTGACTAAGGCTGAGCGCAATTACTGCGTGACGAGAAGAGAACTATTGGCTGTGGTGACCTTTCTTCAGCACTTCCGCCCTTACCTTCTAGGATCACATTTCACAATTCGGACTGACCATGGTGCCTTGGCGTGGTTACAGAAGTTTAAAGACCCAGAAGGCCAAGTTGCACGCTGGGTACAGAAGCTACAAGAGTATCACTTCACAGTTAAGCATAGGCCAGGTAAAAGTCACAACAATGCTGATGCCATGTCAAGAATCCCTTGTAAACAATGTGGAATCATTCCAGCTGATGAGGCTCTTGCACTAGCAGCAGTAGTCCCTACTGATCTGGCTTCACTGAGTGCTCACTCCCAAGAGGAACTTCGAACTGCCCAGATAGATGATCCCCGTATTTCATCAGTACTGGCTGCTAAGGAAACTAATCAGAAACCGGCTGTTCTGAGCAATAACAGTCCCGAGGACCGCAGACTCTGGCAGTTGTGGGACCAGTTGATAGTCATCAACGGAGTGTTGTATAGGCAGTTCTCTGAACCTCAGAGGGATCAGAAGTGGCTACAGTTTGTAGTCCCTAAGAATCATCGGTCAGACATTCTGGCATCACTGCATGATGGAGTAGCAGGTGGTCACCTGGGACAGGAGAAGACCTTTGGAAGGGTTAAAGAACGTTTTTATTGGCCTGGATATTGGAATGACACTTGCAGCTGGTGTCAAACCTGTGCAAGTTGTGCTACTAGGAAATCACCTCCTGTTTCCAAACGAGCGCCACTAGGTACAATAACAGCAAGCTATCCTATGCAAGTTATGGCCATGGATATCTTGGGACCATTCCCTGAGAGCCAAGCTGGCAACAGTTACATACTGGTTGTGGCTGATTATTTTAGTAGATGGATGGAGGCTTTTGCAATCCCGAATCAAGAGGCTAAGACTGTTGCCATTCGCCTGGTAGATGAGGTGTTCATGCGTTTTGGAGTACCTAGCCAGCTTCACTCAGATCAGGGGAAACAGTTTGAGTCACAGCTGATGTCAGAGGTATGCAAGCTTTTAGGTATTCAAAAGAGTAGAACTTCCCCATACCATCCACAATGTGATGGCATGGTGGAGAGATTTAACAGGACACTACTAAACATGTTAGCTACCCACTGCAAAGACAATCCGTGGGATTGGGAAAATCACATTCGCAAGGTATGCTTTGCTTATAACACCAGTACTCATGCCTCGACCAGTTATGCACCATTTTATTTAATGTATGGCCGTCAGGCAGTTCTACCCATAGACATCCTATATGGCACTGCAATAGATAACAAGACACAATCCATCAATGAATATGCAGCAGACCTTGAGAAGCAACTGACAGCTGCATTTGAAGTAGCAAAGAAGACTGCTGGAGTGCAGCATCAAAGGCAGAAAGCATATTATGACCAGAGGGCAAATGGTTCACCGTTTAAGACTGGTGACATGGTATGGGTGTTAAACCCAAAAGTCCCAAAGAACAGTAGTAGGAAGCTTTTCCACCCTTGGACTGGACCTTTCAAAGTCATGAAAAAGCTGTCCGAGTGCACCTATAGAGTACAGTGTCAAAGGGGACGGAGGCAGCGACAGGTGGTGCATTTTAACCGATTAAAGCCATGTCCACAGGACATTCGACTAGATGGTGACTTGCCTTCCACTTCTGCCAGTAGTGATCAACCGGCCGCAGCAAGTGAGGAACATGTACCTACCCCTCGAGCTCCACCTGTGGGAACAGATTTGGAGTTGGTAGATTATGATGATGAATGCTACCCCAGTGATCAACCTACATCAAGACAACCTACAAATGTTGGAACTGATCAACCCCCAAGTGAGACAAGATGTTACCCAACCAGACAGCACCGGCCTCCTGTGAGACTGCAGGATTATGTGAGAACGTGAAGATGGGACATCTTCTTAGTGGAGGGGGATAGTGTAACAGACCTCTGTAGTAACATATGTTTAATTATATACTTTTGTACAATTAACACTTTGGATGTTAAGTAGTTATGTTAAGGTTTCCTTTTGTTGTACAAGTCAGTCTGTGTTAAGAATAATACTGGTGGTAGCTAAGTATAATTGTTCTCGACAAAGTCACAGCGTTACAGGAGGAATGGTAGAAATGGATCAGTGAATTGTGGGTACCAGATCATGTGATCCCGGTGTACATGCAGCAAGGACAGTTACCATAGTAACAAAAGTAACAAGGGAATTCAAATGAAAACAAACATTTGAAAACAACTACACACAAGTAGCTACATATCTACAAAAATTCAATAATACATCTTCTAGTTGTTCATGGAACAGTAAAATAGTAGGTTGCCTATGCTTATAAAACATTCAAGTTTACGGTTACCTTACCAAGCTACTTTTCATCCCCTTCCATGGGAACTTCAGTATTAGTCGGGCTGGTCTCTACATCAAAACAACACAAAAAGCATAAATTTAAGCATTTGATAACCACTACACGCTAGTAGCTACATATCTACAAACATTAAAAAGGCAATAACACATATTCTAGGTGTTCATGGAATAGTAAAATAGTAGGTTGCCTATGCTTAAAAAATCATTCATGTTTATAGATGCCTTACTATGCTGCTCCTCACTGCCTGACTGGCCGGTGGAAAGCTGGCTGGCTACATCGAAACAACGCAAAAAAAGCATTTAATAGGCAATTCAACCATTTGATAAACAGTACACACTACACGCTAGTAGCTACATATCTACAAACATTAAAAAGGAAATAACACATCTTCAAGGTGTTCATGGAATGGTAAATATCATAAGATGAATAGTAGGTTGCCTACATTGTTACCAATTGTTACATGTTAGCCTTTATCAATTACCCATCGTTACCAAGTGTAAGATATCACACGTTACTACCTTGTAACCTCTGTTTCAAATTTTTAGGCATCACCCTTTGGTACCAATTGTTACCTATACCTGTTGTTACCAATAAAACAGGTAATAATTGGTGAAAAGTGCAACAGGTAAACACTTTACAACTGCATCACACACACTTCACAACTGCATCACATGCACTTCACATCCACATCACATCCACTTCACAACAACATCACACACACTTCACTGAAACATGGTACCAACTTCTCAGCAACACATAAACTTCACATCTACATCACACGCACCTCAAACACACTTTACAACAGCATCACACACACACACACACTTCACATCCTCATCACATCCACATCACAATATCATAACACTCACTTCACTGCTATGTCAAACGTACTTCACACACACTTTACAACAGCACAGATCTTTATTCAACACCATGGAGCTGTACAGTCACACACAACCATCCCCAGGCTGGCCAGAGCTCCATTAGGGCCCTAGACTGCTCGTACAGATCACCACTGTGCTTGGGAAAAGTAGCCAGCAAAAGCAGACTACTCAAGTCTTGCTGATTTTGATTGCAAAATTTGATAGCTTATTCATGTAGCTTTGTGTTCTTAGTGAAAAATGAAATCTACTGTCATTGGCGATAAGACCAGTTTTCCCAGAATGGTTTCTAAAATAAGACATCCTCAGCATTTTGGGAAAATGCTGGAACAACTTTTAAGAGATAATTATATGTATGCATGGTGCTATACAGTATGTACACAGAAGTTGTATTTGTGCTGAGATAGATGTAGAGGGTACACTGGCAGATCTTTATCCCTGCAGCCTTCTCCTAGCTTAACCAATGAAATACAAAGTCAATAGCTTTAATTGTACAGTCAAAACAATATCATGTGCTTGAATTTTGAGTCAGTTACTGCACACTCAACAGGATCTTTAATATGCAAACAACTTTTTTGAGTACTCTGATGTATTCAAATATCTCAAAATTGAGCGTATAATTCAAGTTTAGAGAACTTTTCTTCCTAATTACCTGTATCCTGATCCTCCTCTTGATCCATCTCTGACATCAAATAACTCATTTCTAACGAACTTTAAGTATGTTATTATATCGTCCATATTACTGTGTATCTGTAGACAACGTTGATCTAGATGAAGGACATGGATTGACCTATTCAGAAGGAGATGTAGAAGTACATAACAGATACACTGACCGTCACGGAATAGTTTGTGATAGAAACTGGGACCTGAGGGATGCTGATGTTGTCTGCCGTCACCTTCGTTATCCAGGTGCCCTGCAAGCATTAACCAGGTCTCACTTTACAAGCACAGAATATGCTGAGGGATCAATATTAAATGCTTTCTTTACTGATGTTGACTGTGTTGGAAATGAAGAATCAATATTTGACTGCCTTGACATCTATGGAAATGCTCTTGATGTTACTACAGTGACTCCATGTCCCTCACAAAATATTGCTGGTGTGATTTGTAAAAGTAAGTACTATAACAAATGATCACAATACAAAGTAAGGTAAAGTATTGCATTGATTTGGAACATTTAGAAGTACTCCACCCTACTTCCCCATAATATATACAACAAAATTAATCATCTCTGCATAATAGTTTCATCCACTATGAATGGGTTATTGGAAGGAAAATTAACTTGCTTCTTGACTTTAAGTACCGTCGGACTTTAAGTACCATAGAGAATTTTGGTGGGAGAGATTTTTACTCTAGATTGTCTAAGAATTTACAGACAATTTTTTTTGTTGAATAGTTGTGTCAGACTGCATGCATTCTCTGTTCATACTACATTCTCTGTATTTAGTTCACTAAAATGTAGACTAATTTTTTGGAAAATGAAGTCAATTTGCCAAATCCACCATCAAAATTTTGAATCGTACAGTATTTGTAACATGCAGTAATGCCAAAAGATACTACATAAATTATTGTCTTCATACAAGTTGCCAATTGTAAACAAAATGTGTGAATTACTAATTAAAAGAAACCAACATTTTGCTTAGCAAATGACAAATTGATCATGAGAGACCATACTGAGGGTGTGTGCGGTGAAAAATGCTTTGCAGCATTAATTTTTATGTATTGTTGCAGATTTTGTAAGATTAGCAGGAGGATCAACCCCTTATGATGGACAATTACAGGGATACACTGACAGACAGCAGTGGGGTACACTGTGTAGTGATGGAGTTGGTGACAATGAAGCTGATGTACTGTGTGCAGCACTTGGATTTGGTCCTCACACATCTATTTATAATAGCACACACAGCACAACTCTACCTATTATAGCTAGTGATTTTCTTTGTTCTGGAATAGCTCCACCTCCTAATCATTTTGATAAATGTACTAACTATGAAGGAGAGATTGCTACTATGAGATGCAAAAGCAAGAATACTCTTGGATTGGCTTGTTCCTGTAAGTCTACTTTTTTTTGTTAACTGTGTATACACGTATCATACAGCTGCAGTCAGATTTGTTGAAGATGGGGTCAGGTCACCTTGGGAAGGAGAAATTGAAGTGTATTATGGTTTACAGTGGGACAGAATCTGTAGTAATGGTTGGGATATTAATGATGCTCATGTTGTTTGTTGTGAACTTGGCTATTTTGGAGCAACTTCAGCAAAATACTCAGGAGCTACACATGGACAACATGCTACTGCTATTCTAAATGGAGTTATGTGTACAGGAACAGAATCACTTTTAATTGATTGTCCCAGACAATTTCCACTCTCTTATGTGAATGCTAACTGTTTTGGAAGTTATGCAGGAGTAACATGCATAAGTGAGTTTCTTAAATATTATAATATATGTGACTGAATTTTGGAAAATCACCCTTATGGCCGCACCTGAAACAATTAGAATTTTTGAAACTAGCATGGTGCTGTTAATAGCAGAAAGCAGTTTTCAAATATTTCTGAAAATTTCCTTGTAATTCAGGGTATCTATGGTTTATTCTACCCTTAATTGGGTAGGAATTTAACTTATAATGCTGTGTTTCAGAACTAAATACTTAATGTGTCAAATGCGCCCATAAGGGTGATTTTCCAAAATTCGGTCACATATTTGATTACTATTCTCTAAACTTGGTACAATGGAATTCCATTTTACGAAGTACCAAAATATTGTTTTGAGAAAGTGTTTTCTGTAAGGTACGTCAAAACGTGTAAACTGTACTTAGGTAATTAAAATTTAATGGGGTTTATCCACTAAAGGTTCAGCAGTGAAACCAGAGACTGTTAATATAACATGGGAACCCCTCCTTTTGCTAGCTTGTTGTCAAAATTGTGAAGTAGGGATTTTTTTTAGTACGCGGATCCCTATATACTTCATTGTTAAGTATGTTATACCTTTTACTATATATGTATCTGGTACATAGTAGACTACAATTCTGACTCTTGTATTGTTGCGATTGCTTTATTAGAGTATCTCAATCAGAAGCTATCCAAAACAAATTGCTAAGGAGTGTGACCAGCTGATCATGGTGCTCAGTTAATGTGAAAGTAATTGATATTAGTGCAGTTTTCTCGTTTGTTTTTTGAGTTATAAATATCCACTCTTTGTACCTTGCCTTTATTTTTATCTCTAATTCTTCTCTTTTTATTCATGTGTTGAGGTGTTAATGTTTGTATAGGCACTTTTCTTTATATGTATACATATGCCACAAAACTATTTGAAGTGTTTATGTTACTACATATGTCTTGCCTTTTCGTACTGTTCCCTTGTGTAGGATACCTCTATAATGTGCCAGTAATGTGCCATAAATGAACAAGAAATTCTGTAACATTGCATGCAATAGTGTGCAAAGTTACCAATTATTTTCCTGTGTTTGTAAGGGAGTGCCCATTCCAAGTTAGGAGCATTGGTTGGTTTAACACATGAATTATGCTATAAGTAGCATGCCTAAATCTCTATTGTCGTAGCATGGGGACACCATATGGTATCCTTGGCAGTTAAATGGTGTGTGACCAATAATATGTAACATTAACTTTAAAAGTTGAAAAATTGATACAAAATGATGTTTGGTCTGCCTAGCCTGCCCACAATTGAAAGACTAGAATGACACATTGGACAACCTTTACTTTTACACAACAAAATCTCACTGGTATACAAGTTACACAATTTTTCTGGCAGATTGATTTTAATCCATCTGTGCCAGAGTTCTGCTCACTAATTTATATGCATTACTGCATACTTTTGTTGTATTGTAGCCTAACATTTAGTATGTGCTTTGTAATTGTATGTAGTTGTATGTTCTCATACTCCTGTACGGAAGATCGGCTATGCCGGATATACGTAGAAGTTTTAAAAACATAATGTGTTTGCATATCTATAATTAATTAAGACTGTTCCATGAAGGTATTTTTCATGGCAAATATGTGACCAGATTTGCAAGAATCCCATATGTTAACGAAAGCCTAATTTTACAGTAGAATGCAATAAACTCAGTGGGTGAAACATTTACAAAATCAAAGAAAGTTTTCATAATTTTTTTAAGCTCTTGTTTCACGATGTAGGAAGGTAATAAAGGTACAAACCTTAGTTGCATCATGATTCCCAAAGCAAGAGGAGTTCCAAAATCTTTGTTTCGTGTCAGTGCTCCCAAGCAGAGAGAAGATATGAACGTTAGTTTGCCTTGCATTGGATGAGCGGTTTGTTATCATTCCTTTCTCAAGTTTTTGCCCTCGCCCTGGTTGTAGGAAAGACCTGGAAGACAAAACTTACCCAGCAATTAATTTGCCTGTTAATGGAGAATCCAATGGTGTAAGTTGCATCTCAGTAGAAGACTGCATTCGAAAGTTATGACCGTTTATTTAAGCATGTGTAGTTTATTTTTTGTATTGTCACTGTACAAATTGATTTTTCCACTTTGTAGCATTGTAACTTCGAAAGTTCTTGGATTCTAGAGCTGAAACTTTGGTTGGCCATTCCTTTGGCTATCTGGATAAAGAAAATGTAATAAAATGGAATTCGAAAATGCACTAACATATCGGGTTCTTGCAGATCCGGTCACATATAATAATATTATCGAGAGACAGACATCATTTTCTTTTTGGGGTTCCCTACTATTAAGTACTGTCATACTTTATGATTTCAGCTGAATGTCAGAGTTTGCCACCACTGGAAAACGGACATATTGTCAGTTCCACAGGAAACAGAACCAATGACACAGTTACTGTCAAGTGTTCAGAAGGGTTTGCATTATCAGGATCAGCTACAAGAACATGTCAAAAGAATGGTCAGTGGAGTGGAACACTTGCTCACTGTTCAGGTTGGTTGATCATTGAATACAAGGTGTTTCTCTATGAGGAATGAAGACTACATATAATATTATATGGTAGTAAGTAACTAAACATGATTGTCATAATTCAGACCCTTGTATGATTCATAAAACCTGTTTAGAAATGTGTCAAAGTGATTCACTTGTGAGATTATTAAGCAAGTGCCCTTGTAAAACTACATAGCTATTAATCAACACATGTTATGCCGAAAAGGTTTACAAGATACATTTTCCAAGTTAAGCTGGATAAAAGTGCAACAGCTTTTCATGATGGTTAAAGAAAGTTGGTGACAAATGATAACTTGTTAAAGTTTATTTTGCAGTGCTTCAAAAAAATCACACCAGTGGTATAGCCAAGGGTGGGCCTGGGTGGGCACATGCCCACCCAATTTTACTTAGGACAATGGCACCCACTCACTATTGCTATCACGAACAAGAAACAAGTAGTGCATACCTTTGTAGCACAATATTTTCATTGTAAATCAGCAGCTAATATGAGATAAGTCTAATAATCACATTGCATGATTCGAGTAATTTCAGTGCTTTCTATTTAATGCACAGCATCACATGATCCACATTTTAGCGAGGAAGAAAAGAACTCGAATAAGGAGTACATCCGGAATACGGAGTTGTAATTAACAGCAGATTTTTTTGTTGACAAGGTTAATTAAAGTCTCCGGCATAGGGCAAGTCAGTTGGGAATACCAGAAAAATGCAGCATTTAGTAGCTGAATTAAACCAAACGATTATCTGAAGAGTCAGGTTGAAGTAAAAAGAATTGTGTACAAGTAAAAGGAGTTGTAAGAAGTTAGCTAGTTTCTATAGCAGGAACAGCAGCGTATAGCATATTATTACTGAGCTAGCTAGATACATTTATGCACTTTTGAAACAGTTTTTAAACCAAATGTATGTAGAGTCCACAGGGATGGACTCACATTTTGTACTAGTTAGTTGCATGGTGTGAAATATGTGGGTGAGTGTGCCCACCCACTCCTGAAGGCCTGGCTATGCCACTGAATCACACAATTTACACTGTTATGCTCCCATGGACTTTTTCACATTTGATATTCCAAACAGAATTTGCTACTTATATAACGAAAATTTTACTGATACTCCAATAATACAATTAATAGTCCATTCAATTTATTAAAATTCTGTTAGTTTCAATGAATCTCCTGACTGACAGTATATGTATCAACTCATTGTAATACACTATGTAGCAATAGCCATATAGATACTTAAACTACTGATATGTAATCTACTGACCAAATAATTATGTAGGAATCTTAACTGCACTTATAAGCCATACTTCAAAGAGTTCACTGGAACTGCGTGGTAGGTATTTCCTTGCCATTACAGTCCAGTAAGGTGTTTACTTATCACCTTTTGACAAAACAAACTGAGGAAGTAATTTTAGCAAACAGCAAATGTAGCAAAAACATTAGACCAAATGTGTAACAACATAATTATGCCAAACATAGGTCTTTCTACTAATACAGTGTCAGTATAATGTGTTTCTTCAAGCCATACAAAAGTACCTGCAAGTCTTTTGCTTGGATGGACACTGCAACAATCATAGAATATCTTGTAATTGACACTCCTGCTGTGATATAACAAAATTTACATGAATATTCACAGTATTGAGAAGACATGCACTCCTTACTAGTAAATACCTATACAACTTCATATATAGATTTAAACTTTTGAAATCTGGTATTGTTACATGCAGTTTCCATGCATTTGCTTATTTCTATGCACGGCTCAACTTAGTACTGCAACTACGAGCACAGTTCCTATCTCAACTAATGCAATGACAGATGTACAAGATGATGAGGACAATGCAGCTATGATTGCTACTATTTCACTAGCTGTTGTCGTAGTGATACTTCTAATGATTATCATATTTGGAGCTGCAGTGATTTACCTTAAGAAGAGGTGAGTGATAATTCCATTGCAATAATTATCTATAAATGTTAGTGTTGGATGCAGCACTACTATTACATACCATATTGGTTAGCAATACAACATTTAAATTCTTGACCATATATTGCAATAATTATAGTCATTAGTTCAAGTTGTATGGATAGCTGATATAAATCATGATCAGCAATCAGAATATCATTAAACATCTTAATTATGCTTTAATGGCATTCAAATAATTATTTTATATACTTATCACAGTGTTGGATTCAGTCAAAAAAACCCAAACCTCCATTTATATATGGGTCAGAAGCAGTCTACAGTTGCTTGGTTAATTTACCACAGCAGACAACCTCACTATAGTTCAGTAGTATGAGTGCAATTGCATGTAGCTACTAACATCCATTGTAGCTCAGAAAATTTACCTCCCATTCATTAAAAGCAATCTAATAGAGCAGTCAAGTAACTATTCTAGTAGAACAATCAAAGATACAATTTTGGCTTAGTTTTATGTAACAGTTTCAAGAATAGAATTTATTGTACTAAAATTCAAACTTATAGCTTCTAAATTTTGAAAATATTCTGAAGGCACGTCCCCACACCCACTCATTGTTTTATTCTTTTAGAAACCCCCTTTTTAAAAATTAAATAAATTATGTCACAGTATTACCTGTAGATATCATAAATTTGATGAATTGGGAAGAGACTGGAAGTTACCCAGTGGAATGGGCTGAAATGGAGAATTTCAGAAATGCTATGCATATGAAATTTTCAATGGATAAATGTGACTGGATTTTGGAAAAATGATCCAAATTGCATATTAGAAGTTTTGAGATAAACGGTTTTACGTCAGAATAACTTGACAAGGATAGCAAGCATGCGCATGAAATTTACACAAGACATGCAGGCCCGTAGCCAGGAATTTTGAAAGGGGGTTCTTTTTGACCAAAAGTGGACCTTTACTTGCATGATGATTAATAAAGGTACTGAGACTGGGTGTGCGAAGCACACCCAATCTAGGGGGGTCTGGGGGCATGCCCCCCCAGAAAATTTTTTGAAAACATACTAAAAGGTTGAATTTAGTGGCATTTCAGTCAATAAAAATAACATTTTTTTTAGGTAAACTGAAGACCAGCTGTATGAATGATATCTGGAAAAGTATCTCTACTGCTACTGTAATTATACCATCTGCACATACATGTGTCTAAATATAATATATTGGAATGTCACAATGAATAAGAATGGGAAAGATTGAGCACCCTGCCAAGATCAACAGGGGCAGTGTAGCAGAACAAAGGGTGTCTTAAACAATGAAATTTACACATTGCATGGAGTTGAAGCATGGATGCTATTCGTGGGCTCTGCATGGAGGGGCTTGTCCACCAAAATCTTATATTTTAATGAAAGCTCGGTTTAGACAATCTACATGTAAATTAAGTAGCTTTTAAAAGAAAATGTAATTGTGACTGTTCTATTAGAGTGATTGTTCTATTAGAGTGGTTGACTGCTCTATTAGAGTATCTCAATCTTGCATTGCATTTAATGCAAGCACTGAATGAGTTACTCGGAGCACTTATTTTAGCTTCTTATTATAGTGGTATCTAGTAAACTGTAGCTAATGGACTTTTGCTCCTGAAAATTTGGACTTGTATACTAAAATTGTGGACCTTTTTGCTAAAATTGTGGACCTTTTACTGAAATTGTGGACCTTTTTTCCAAGAGGGCGGTTCTTCAGAACCCCCCGAACCCCCCCTGGCTACGGGCCTGACATGCATCAATCTATTACCTTTCAGACCACTTCCAGTACTTGCAATTGTTGGGGGGTGGCAAAGAGATAGACTTCAAAATGAAGGCAGACTATGATTAAAGTCCAGACACGAGATTACAGAGCTATGTTCGCTTCTTAGTGGTTGATATGCAACAGAATTAACAGAAAAAACATTTGGCCAACAATATCAGGCCATCCACCATTAAACTGCCAAGCCAGGCCCTTCACAAGGTCTGAAACCACCGTTCGAGATTTCCAGAAAATACATTTGTTAAACCCAGTGCCGAGTAGTTTGAGTAGTACTGAGGGTCAAAACTAGTATATAATACCACAAGTTCATAATATACCTCCATAATTATGAATTCTTGGTAGTATGATAGTGTAACTATCCACAGGTGATGTTTTCCTGATGTGCGATTTGGGTCAGTTTTAATCTGGTCACAAATAATTTAGGCTCCCAATTATATCAGTATGACTACATGATCCTTGTTAAGATGAAGTTGCTTATTTTAACCTGGTGCGTGTATCATTTTTACATTTATGGCAGGTCTGTCACAACCATATCTAAGAATACTAGAACTTATGATGCTAGCAATGATCAGGAAACCATAGTTAATCCTATCTTTGAAGATGATGAAGCCCCTTAACAAGTAAGTACAGAGAGGATGGCATTTATAAAATCACTGCATGTGTAACAATGGAATACATATGTAAATAAGGTGATAATTCATTTGATGATACTGAAAGTAGTGCCCAACCACTATAATATGTAACTGTAAAAGCTTCTGAGATAGAAAAATTTTTGATACAATATCGAAAATGCATGTTGAGTATCATTAAATCATTATTATTCTGGACAGTGAAAGTTTCTGCATGCATGGATGGCCTTTTGGCTGGAAAACTCAGGATATTTGTAATGCACACAAAACATGATAGAGGGCAGCAGAGAAGGGGGGACAAGGAGGGCTGCAGCCCCTGTGAAAAAATTATGGGGGGCTTAGCCCCCTTAAATTACTTGTAGCTGTGATGGAGGGCCTAGCTTAAATACCATCATTCAAGATACTCTAATAGAGCAGTCATAGTATTCTTTGAGCAGTGTAGCAAGCTACATATGTAGTTATAAATAGGGAGATATAGTCTAGTTGGTAGAGAGCAGCAGGTAATGACCTTTCTTCCTTTTGTTTTGGTCTCTGACTTACAACTAGGCCATGGCATCACCAAGCTAGACCCCCAGCTCCCCCTAAATATATGTGTCTCTGCCGCCTCTGAGTGTAGCAACAATATGGTGTATTCTAACTAAATCAACTACTGTATAGCTGCATAATCTTAATTTACAGCTTCTTTTCTGTCATAAATTTTAGGACAAGATGATAAGGAACTAGCTTATAACAGTCCCCAAGATATTTTATACAACAGCTAGAGGTTGCTAATTGATTTTATTTCAAAAGGTGTATTGCATAAACACTGCATTATTAATTATAGAGATATTATGGATATCACCTGTTGACATTCCTCGGAGATTAATCAATGCAGTTAATATATGTGACCATGTTTTACAAACACACTTCAGTCACTTTCACTTGACTTCACTGCAATAGCTTCATTTCATGATCCTATAGTAACATGACCTATGCACCTCTGTATAATGTCTTATAAGGAAGTTTATTTGTATAGTTTATGGCACTAATGATGGAGCTTCCTTGTCCATAGTTCTGATGAACAGAAACTAATTAAAAGAAACTAATTAAAAGTTCATTTCTATAGAGTGCAGTGAAACTGTATTGTCATGTCTTAAAGTTTATTTATGCTATAACAAGCCTGACCTGTTAAAAGTAGTATCTTTTATATAAAAATATACATTTTAAAATACAAATAAATACACCTGTACACCTTATACACACCATCATAACTTAGATGATCAATTTCTATGGATGTTTTGAATATATTTTATCTTCCATTGTCTAAAATACAAACACAGCATAGCCCTGTTTTGTTCATCAAGAGGAAGCAAATCACCGTCGCCATGAGTAGTCAAGACAACCATCCTCCAGGCGTTAAAAACCTGTGTCATAAAACTCACATGTAGTACTGGATAATACATATTGCACTAGCTGACAACATGCTGACAAGCACAAGTAGGCAGCTGGATACATATACTTGATGTGCATTCTAAACTATTTTGGAGGTTTGAGGTGTTTAAATCACCTAGACACTTCTGATGGTCTTTTTTGTGTTTATTTCTTACACAAATAATAGTAGTGCTGGTAATACATGGTGAATAGTAAGAAACACGTATACTGTTAGAGAGCAGTGTGATGGGTTTGTGTCTGCTTATCAGTGCTATAATCATCATTATTCTTTGCTGCTAAGCAATAGAAAGTTATAGATAGTGCATAAACAAATGCTAGAATTGAGGATTTGAATGTTTGAATGGATAAAATGTTTCTAATACCCACAATTGAACTTTTAAATTTATTTCAAAGAAATAAAGATCTATTCTATGCAATTACTTGTTGAAATGCTACTTGTTACAGTGACTAAGCAATAGCTACATAATAAAGTGTAAACAATTCGTGAAGTGCAAGTTCTGTCCCTGTTAACAACTTTGACACCTGGCGTGTGTCATGTCCTGTAGTGTTCCAGCTGCACTGCACCTAATCATAGACATTGCATGGGTGCTAGCCAACAGGATTCAAATATTAAATTTTCACATTTGAATGCTCTTAAACGAGCAAACTGTCGAATATTTCTGTACATTTGTTTATGCACTAGTTATGACTTGAAATGACCGGGCCTAATTCAGTAACCATTAGCCCTGTAGCAGATCTTCCATAGATGTCACAATGCAGGGGCTTCAATTAACAAACTCCAGTGGAGTAAAAAGTATACAGTATGAAGGTAAATAAATCACAGAACATGTAAGTGTCCAAGCATATGGAGCTCATAACCATATTACATAACAACTTACTGCTTTAAGAAGACGATTGTGATCCATGGTGGCCATTCTAAGTGAAACCTGTATCTGTTTCGTTGTACGCTTCCACTTCTTACAAGTGTGGTGAAGTATTCTAACACAATTCTAAGCAGAAAATAACATACACATGAAAACTACTGTGTATCTATAGAAAGCTCAAGTGTACTTTCGTGTACTTATCATGGTCTATGTAGGATTTGAGTTTTCAATGTACTGAATGAGGTTATGCTGTATGTATATAACATGTCCTACCTACACTGTTAAAACTGATGTGCTATGGCAGCACCTAAAATGCTAAAGCTTGGCTAAAACTAGCACCTCTAGGTGTACTTTTATTTTAACAGTGTAGTACATGTAAAAACTTATTGGGGATTTTCTGAATTTGGGTGATTCGATTCACTTGCAATATTTCAAAAGTTTCTTTACATTTTTGGTACTCCATAAACATTTCGTCACAACATTTGTCTATTTTTCAAAATGTTCCTGCATGAGAATTTTGTGCTATACACTAAACTATTAGGATTGTGTCATTACAAATACTCACCAGCTGCTTTGCTAATATTCTTTTCTTTGTAAATTCTCTCCAGTGTAAAAACGCAGCAGTAACAATCCTTCTATCTTCTTCCTGCTGGTGGTTAAGCAACGCTTCCTTCTTGTCTTCAACGAAGCTTCTCCAGCTAACAAAGACACTGTACAAGAGACCACAAATAGTCACTAGTGACAGTTACAATGATACATACATACCTTCTCAATATGTTTCTGTGATGTAAATTTTTAACAGTCACACAAGCATATGTCATATTTCTCCAGGTACACAGAACATTTCTTCTCAGTGTAATACACCTTCTTTCTTCAATGACCATGACTGCTACTCTTAACTGTCTTTTCACTACCAATAACAGATAAGACTAACATCACATGCTGCTATACTGTGAACAATTCATTTTACATACTGTACAATATATACTATGGCTAGAAATATTTGAGGTTAAATTTTTACAATACGTTTTATAAGGATGCAAAATGGATTCAATACAAGAATTCAAATATTAGTGATTTAATATATACTGTGACACTCAAAACTTTCTACCCTGACAGAATGATTATAAACCCATCACTGCTAATTGCTAAGCACCACCGATCACTAAATACATTAATTTTGTAACTTCATACAGGCTATTATTTCAAGACATGACCTAATGGTAAACATGCACACATCTAAACCCTGTACAGTGGAATTGGCAAAATTTAACTGTTATAAGGAGGTTGTCCTTTTTCAGAGGTAAAATTGTATTGGTAGAGGCAAGAGTTCATAATATTTGGGGGCATACAAATATTATGAACTCTTTGTAGAGGTCTATGGGGACTTCTGAATTATCCTTTATAGAGAGGCTAAATGTGCAGTGTCCTTTACATGGAAGATGCTAGAAAGGTTCCACTGTATGCGACAGCTACATCTGCTATATACTTGTTAAACATGATACAAAATATAAGGTGCTAGGTTACCTTGAGTGTAAACCTTCCACTTTTGCAAACAAATTCGAAGCAATCTTCTTTGTTTGGCCTACATATGACATAGATACAGTGCATCTAGATCACACAGAGTATTGTACAAGTGTCAGTGCACACACAAAATGCAAATGCAAAATATCTTTTTTTTTTACCTCATTCGACCATTGTATTAAGCACTGTGAGAGGATGATATGATTCTGTTTGGCTCTTATACAGTCTATTTTGGCTTGAACCAGCTGTTTAGATAAACAGTGGTTTTTCCATGACTGCAAACACCTTGATAACAACACACGACCCTACAAAACAATATCATAATTGTATAGTATTTCTGCATTACAGTGCTTACCATATGATTTCTAATTCTTAAATTCATTTCAAAATTATATTTCCACTTGGCGAAGTAACGTTTCACTAGATAGTTATTTTTAGATGAAAGGTAGTCATTTAGAATGTAACTTGTTCTAGTATGCCTGAGGTGAAGTGTAGTCCATTTTAGTAAGGAGCCACATAAAATTCTCTTTCGTTGGTTGGCCAGAAATGACGTCTCTATCTGCTTGTATTCCAGTGATCTACAAGTTTGAGACTTCCATAACATAAACACATGTCTCACAGAATTCTGACACGACAAATGCTGCACTTCATTTTGGATTGCTCTGAGTGACTTCATTTTGAGTACAAACTTATGCCAAGCTATGAAAGCAACACTTGCTGGATAAAGCTGCATTATCTTTATGATATACACCATCTTGTTGTACAACACAAAAGAGGAATCATGACTGACTGAGAGCTCTGAAACAGAGTTATCAATCATTACAGGTTTTATTCTAGAAATTTCATACAGTGATTTAGTTCCGACACTAGACACAGAAATATTGTGAGAATCAGCATAGCATTGTTCACTAAATTCTATTGGAGGAGAAATTATGTTTTCAGAGAGTTCAGTGATAGACGAGTTTGAACTAACTGACACGTTACTATGCTGATGTAAAAATGATTCACTCATGTGAATACTATCAAGGTCTTGTTGAAGGCTAGATAGCTGGTTTATCACTTCAGAATTGAGACACTTGCATGGTGGAGATAACTTTGACTGCTTGTCTTCTGTAAACAGCTGCCTCTTTACATCATCCCTTGATGGAGAATTTGCAACAACACCATTAAAGTTATCACTGTTATGAGATGATCGTTTCGTACTATGGAAAGACAGCAAAGGAGTTGATGACTTTATTGGAGATTTGATAAAACTGTTATTAGTTCTAGGAGACACCAAACTATTTTGGTATTGAAGAGAAGTTGCTAACATATTGGGTGGAGTAAATAATCCATTTAAGCATGGTGAGTCCCTGGCTGTGCTGGTGGACAAGGCTGACACGTGAAACTTTGCTATAAATGTTGCAGAAAGCATTTCCAGAGATTGCTCTGCAACATTTTTCCAGTGGTAAAAAAATCTCTGCATACAATAGAAATCTTTTGTATTCAAATGTCTTCTATAATAAAACAGTCCACCATACCAACATACCACTCTGGTAACGTACAATTACCTCATGATCTGATGACAGTGTAGCTGTCTTCTCCACATGTTCCAAGTCATACGTTGCCTATGGGTAGTATCCAGCACATGTAGACTCTGAAAAGATTCATGAAGCAGCTGCTGTCTCATCCTAGCACAGTTGAGCCATGCAGCAAAACATTTCCTCACAAGATAACACTGCTGAAACTACACACATAAGGATTTAAAGTGGTAACCAGAAAACACAGTTACTTATATTGTGTTCATATATGTGACTGAATTTGACAAAACTATACTTACACACACCTAAAAATCTTATCTTTGGCTTTAAACCATCCAAAGCTTGGCCACTCAGTATGCTATTGACTTAAAACTTTCACAAAATACTTCCATAGCATTAACAGGTCAAATTTGAAACAGATAGCATACTCTTAGTTATAAAACTGGATGCGTATGGAAGCCTGATTTTGTCAATGTACTGTATTGCCTCAAATTACAGCCACTCCCATATAAACACCTTGACCCGTTTATTTCTGTTATATGGAGTACTACAACAGAAATAAATGCCAGGTCTCAATGAACACCCAATGCAGTCATAGTTTCTAATAATTCCATAAACGATAAGTGATGAATGTTTTATAGACTTCCTTTCAAGCTTTAATTTGTGAAATGTGCAGGGGGAAATATCAAGGGGAGTACAACACTGAGGTATGAAGTTGATCTAAGAAATACGTGGATGCTGGTCTTGTACATGAACAACAGCCAATCTTGTTTAGTGACCACGGTGAAAAGTTGTTTGGAAATAAATGTCCAGGCCATAATTTGAGGCAATACAGTATACTTTGAAAATGATTGTAACACTTTCACATCTCAGATCAAAGGAGCCATCCGGGCTACATACGAAATGTAGACTGGGCTACAACCTGGCAGTGATTATATAGACGTCGATGCTGAAATCGATTGTGGGGATTGATTAATGCTCACATGATTAGGATGCACAACTTGGATTTCGCCATGAAAACTACTCAGATGGAGAGAGTTTTGTTATCCTCACCATCCTACGAGTTGAAAAATGTTGGGCTAAGGTGAAACTAGCGCTATAGCTTATTCATTGATCGTTTCCACACGTTTTCGAATACAGACACGTCCCCATCACGAAGCTACCACTCTGCATGGAGTAACCACTCTACCAGCAAGCTTACCTATGTAGGCCTTTAGTAAACTCCATACTTTTTCCATAAACGATTCAATAGCACTGATTAAAAGATTAAACTCGCGTAACCTTTTCTGTGATATCCTTAGGATATGTCCATTCATTGTAGCCGGACATAACCAGAACGTACTAGCTGCTGACCCATAATCAAAAATTTTATATAATACATTCAGTTGCTACACTCGTATTGGCTTGGGTGATTGATTGCCCTGTACAGGCTATCAGCCTAATAAGTGTTACATAATAGTTGTAACACGGGGCATTTGGGTTTTGCCTGATATGTATGCCCTCTGCCCTCGGGCCTGTGGCCCTTGGGCAGTTGGGCATACATATCAGGCAAAGCCCTCATGCCCGTGTTACAACTATTACATATATCGTATATATATATATATACACATACACACACAATTACTAGATTGTTATAGTAACAAAACACAAGATTTCAGAAATGCTTCATTGTTTATATATGACATATTCCCAATTCAACAATTATTTTCGTAACTACTACACATACATATATCTGGTAGCCAAGCCCCCACCTTTATACTCTTCTTCATATGTTCTAGTTGTGTCCTAGTTGAAAGCACTGCCCTCCACCGTACAAAACAAGCTACAAGTGACGACTGCTCAACAGAACAATGAAATTTCTTTGCCGTTTCAAGTCTCTTATACTCTCCTGATAAAGACAAACACACACAAAATGTCAACTTACAATCACAAAAGATCATTACTTGTTAAGGTGTTAAAAGATTTCCGGAGGCAAACTGTTTTGTAATGTTTATCAGCCACTCTGGCCAAACCCTTAACCTGTAAGCAACTCCACCACTTTCTAAACCACTTGTTGACTAATACAACATCAGCAGAATGTATCTGCGCAGTGCTCTTGGTATGTATGGCAACCATTTGGTGTTTCCACTTGTAAAAAAATCTATTAGAAAATTGATGTAGATGTATCTCAGTAACTGTGCACACCACATGGGATCATATGGTTGTATACAATCACTAAATTAATGTTATTACAACTGCATGTAGCTGTATGATATGAGTTGTGAGGGCACAAATGTACATACATGATTCTAATTATGTAACATTGGTGTGTGTGGACATTGTGTTGCATTGACTTGAATCTGCTAAAAAAAACCTTTAACAAAGTTAATTCAAGAATACAAGGAACCGGTGTGTAATTTTATAGAGACTTGTATACATTTGCAAAACACTGCGAATACAAAGAATTACAACTAAAGGACATGCAACAGGATCGTCGTTGGTATTAGAGATGGGGAGTTTGTAAAAGACAGAATAAGGAATAGCGGAATAACTCGCATCACAACGAACAGGCATTTATATGGCTTATGCAATGGGGTGATTGTACTGTTACAGCTGTGAACTCATCCCTCGTAGATATCCTTACAATGTAGGGTGATTGCGTGTACTGTTACAGCTGTGAACTACTGTTACAGCTGTGAACTCATCCCTCGTAGATATCCTTACAATGTAGGGTGATTGCGTGTACTGTTACAGCTGTGAACTACACTGCTTCGTCACTCATAGATGTCCTAGCGAAATGATTACTATACGCTCTTACTACTACTGTATGTAGCTAAGCTAGAATATACAGTAGTTAGCTATTAGTTTCGTTTTCGAGTCTTCATCCTTCCAGTGGAGGGATGAAACGAAACGACTGCCACGCCCCCTTTGCTCATGACGTTGGTACCATACTTAACATACAGTACCCGCTTACGAAGTGCAAAATTACATTTGATTATAGCTCTTACTAGCTTCTACTGTATGTAAAGTATGGTACCAATGTCGCGAGCAAAAGGGGGTGTGACAGCCGTTTCGTTTCATCCCTCCACTGGAAGGATGAAGACTTAAAACGAAACTAATAGCTAACTACTGTATATTCTAGCTGTGCTAGCGCAATGATACTTAGCTACATACAGTAGTAGTAAGAGCGTATAGTAATCACTTCGCTAGGACGGCTATGAGCGACGAAGCAGTGTAGTTCACAACTGTAACAGTACACGCAATCGCCCTAACATTGCAAGGATATCTACGACGGATGAGTTCACAGCTGTAACAGTACAATCACCCTAACATTGCATAAGAAGCCATATTGATATAAAACACCCATTCGTTGTGACTCGAGTTATTCCGCTATTCCGTTATTCCTTAGTTCCGCCTTTTACAAACTCCCTTAGAGATGCTAAACTATCAGAGAAAATACAGATGGACACAAATTTAACCTTGGAGAAAACAATTACTATAGCCCGCCAAAGTGAGTCAGTCAAAAGCCAACAGGCAACAGTACGGGGAGAAAAACCCTGGTAGATTCTATTACAGGACCTAGTAGAAACTTTCCCAGACAAGGGACTTTTAGGACCAGTGTTACACAGCCAATGTAGTCCAACAAATCACACTGTAATAGATGTGGACAATTGGGATATCATAGTTACTTACAGTGCCCTGCTAAGATACAGTCTGTCATAACTATGGAAAAACAGGACATTTTAAACCTATGTGCAGGAGCAGGCCTAGAGCACTACACTTTGTTGAGAGTGGGAAAAGAACTTCTTAGGGGTAAACTACACAAGCAATGACGTGTCTAGAGTGCATTCTTCTGATTCTAAATGGCATAAAACCTTAACTTTGAATGAACATGACCTAACCCTCAAGGTAGACACAGGTGCTGATGTTACATCAATCCCATCAACAGACTACAGTGTTCGGCATGATGGACCGTTGCAGCCTCAACAAGGCAACTTACTGGAGCAGGCCAACACCCATTACAAGTTGATGAACAATTACTGTTATACCAGGACAAAGACATTTACCAAGATATTTTATGGTTCAAGGCCTTGCTAAGCCGCTACTGGGCCGTCTGACCACAAATGCTTTACACACTGTTTCAATGGTTGAGCCTGTCATGGTTATTTCTCCTACCACAGCTCAAGTATAATCTGTTGTTCAGAAGTTCCCCAAAATATTCCAAGGTTTAGGAAAGCTAGAAGGCCGCCCCTAAACAATTTCATTGTGCAGTGATGCACAGCCCTTTACACTCTCTATCCTCATAGGGTTGCTAGTAGTGCCATTTCTAGTGATGTCATTAACTATTAGAAAAGTATGTTTGCCCAACATAGCATACCAGAATCAGTCACCTCGGACAATGGGCCACAACGTTTACAGCACCTTGCCATGGAATACAGGTTTGTCCATCGTATTAGCAGTCCACAAGGAAATGGTGCGGCTAAAAGGAGTGAGAACCATAAAAGACTTACTGGAAAAGTGTAATGATCCATATGAAGCCTTATTGGCATATCAATCAACACCTCTTGCAAACGGGTACAGTCCAGCAGAACTCTCCATTGGCAGAAAACTGAGAACTAAAGCTTACAACCATGTTTACCTGACAAACTACTTTTGAAAGAGAAGGGAAGCGATAATCAAGGAAAGATAGTGTCAGAACTACATTAATTTGCAATTATGCATTGCTTCTTATTCAATTGATGAAAGATGGTTATAAGCACACAAATACATTTAACATGTGATAGTGCAAGCATACAAGTGTAAAAACATGTGTAAGAGTCCATAACTATAACGTATCCAATCCAGCTTTTTTCTTAGTTGACCAGTATTACCAAAGAAGACCTGACTAATATGAAGACAGGAAATGAAGGCCAATATTGCAGAGGTGATTATAATTCTTCAGTAATGATCAGACAAATTTCAGACCAGCTTTATAGTCAGACCAGCTTTATAGTTGATCTGACATGACTGCCAGCCAATCAGTCAACAACACTATTTGCCTCAAAATACTTTACACTATAGTGTACAGTGACTCCACCTGGTTAGTTTAATCTCCTAGCAACAGAATGTGTCAACAACCTTCCCTGACCTGACCTTCCCTACACCCAACCTTCCCTGACCTGACAAATGTCAGACCAAACAAGGAACCATTATAATCACCCCTGATATTGCTGTCTGTCATAAATCCAAGCACCGTTGCACAAAGCAACAGTATGGAAGGTGCTGGCCCCAGTAGGATCTTGAACACTAATGACCCAGGAAGGGTCCTTATTGATGATCACTCAGGAATGGTTGAGGAAAGCCAAGAATCGTTAGAAAGTGGTGCAATCAACCAAACCCTATTTCACATGACTTGCACAGTCCCCAGTGCACATGCAATACTGCCAAAGGCATTTCTGCAACTTGCTTTTCAATTAAAACAGCCAATTGAAAACGTTAGGAAAATGTGGTCAATGCACCTGAAGGTGACGAGACTTGCTGTCCCAAGATTGATCCAATCTTCAAGGATGTCCTGTCAAAAGAAAGCCAGAGAGCTATCACATCTCCAAACTTTTGTGTTGGATGCAGCTGGTTCATTAACTGAAGTTCTAGAAGGGCTCTCCATTTGAGATAAGCCTAGCGTGGACCATGTGATGCAGGCTATCCAACAGATGTTGTTTTATATTGGCAATGCAAATGCCCAAGTGAGGCTATCAAAAAGAAGATGTAAGAGTGAGTACAGGCAGTGAAGTGTCTCACAACAGTCTTCTACCTTAATTCCAGCAAGGGAAGAGGGCATGGAGCTAAATCCTTTTTTCTGCAGGAAACCCTTCCAGGGAAATGGGCATGGAAGGGACAGCTCTCGTCATGTCTTCCCGTATTACAAGAAGACATTCTGTCCAAGAGGGCAAGGACAGTAGACTATCGCAAAGACATTGTGATGAACTGAACTCTTTATATACACACACATTGATAGTATCTTATTGTGATCAATTGTATTTCTTTAGTTCTCGTCATTGTATTGAATTACACGACTGTATCTACCCTTGGGTGTGTCACGTGATTAAGAATTGTTAGCACGTTGCTAGATAACAACATCATTACATTGCACCACAGAACTTCTGTAAAAGTTTAATAAAAGATTTGTATCCTATGTACCTTCCAATAAGGGAGCACCATTCACACACTTACTCTATATTACAAGCACTGCAATGGGCCCAAACGCGAATGCAAATATAGACCACTCAGTGATGATAGCAGGACAACTTCAGCACACAACCAAGAAGTGGAGCCTGATCACCTCAATCCCTGGGTATTACAAACAGTTCAGGGTTACAAGGTAGACTTTACATCAACACCAATTCAACCTCAAGTTTCATCAACTACGCCAATGTCAGCAAAGGATTCTGTGCTCATGTCCACAGAATTAGCAAAGCTATTAGAAAAGGGGGCAATAGTACTAATGGTCACGCCCCAACCTCCACAGTCTTTCAAGAGTGTTCCTAGTACCAAAGAAGAATGGGTCTCAAAGACCTGTATCAGTCTCAAAGTACTGAATCGCTTTGTGGTTTGTGAGCACTTCAAGATGGAGAAGATCCATCTTGTCCAACACCTCCTGCAAAGAGGAGATTGAATGGTCAAAATAGACCTCCTCAAGGACACCCACTTTGTGGTTCCTATTCATCTGTCCCAACAGCTAGTCAATGCTATGGTTCCAATGGAACAACACATACCAATTTCTGGTCCTACCATTCGGGCTATCCTCAGCCCCAGGGATGTTTACAAAGATTGTCTATCCAATAGTGGGCTGGTTGAGGCAGACAGGCCTAAGAATGGTAGCATACATAGACAATTTTCTACCAATGTCCAGTTCAAAGAAGGAGACAGCCCTCCAAGCCCAGTTAGCAACACACAGTCCTTCAGGCAGCTGAATCAAGCCCTGTTTTTGTTTTTTTCTTGCTCGCATTTCAGGTTGTTTGTCTTTCTGAAAATTGATGATTCCTCATTCTCCATCCCCAATCATATCCTGCTAACTGCTACTCAGTGTAGCTGAAATAAAAAAAAGTTGGATTGTGGTTTGTGGAATACCTAATATAGCTGTTCCTGGACTCTTGCACATGTTTTACACTGGTATGCTGGCACTATCACATGTTAAATGTATGTGTGTGCTTAAAACCAACTGTCGTCAATTGAATAAGAAGCAATGAATATTGATTCTCCTTATATATTTACAAAATAGCTATTGCCACTTTGTGACTTAGCCATTTATCAAATAGTCAACAAACAAAAACACTGAAACCTCTAAACCCTGGAGAAAGTGTGAAAGAGTCATTCTCTTGGTCATAATAGGTCATAAAGACCTCTGATTAGTGACTGTGAGAAGAGATGTAGCCTCATGTTAAGAAGAAGGGTAGCAGTTACTCAACAGAGATTCACTGTTGACCATGCTAAGAAAATTTGATTGTAAAAGGATGAATTAATTTACACTCAGTGATGTAGCTAACAACGATTTCTACACATAATTTCAAGATGACCAGATCACCTGTTCAACAAATAATTAAATTGTGTACAACTCGGCAGACAAAGGCGTAGGAACAATTTTCAGAGTGGGGGGGGGGGCAAAGATAGACATAACCAGTTTACCATAAACTGATCAACACTCATGCAAACACACAGGGTCCCATTGATATGGCTCCTGTACCCAGTTCATACATGCGTTTATATAAAGGTGTTGCGGAGTGTGTTATCACTAGCTAATAACCCTACACCTATACTGCATAGCTACATCTCTTCACTCCCCATCCTGCTAATGGCTACTGTGCTCCTCTACACCTACTGCATGTGCTCGATACATGAATATATCACGTGAGAAATCATGTTCACGTGAAGGTCTTCTCTTTATGCTACTTCACACTACAAGAAGTGAAACATCGTTACCTTTAAGGAATTACAATCTGGGATGTCAGGTGTTCTCTGAACTGAGTGTAGATCACGTGAATACCACACTGTGTTCACGGTTGGCCACTTTCATTTTCAGCATCCTTGTATGTTTCTCTTTAGACTACTTAATAAATCTACTTCACCAAAGTTGGTTATAAATCGTCGGTAGTCAGCAACTCCCATCACTCGCGCACTACAGTGAGGCTGCCCTTAGATCTGTTACCAACCTCAATTTGAGGTAAATCTTTTCCACATCATATAATGCCACGGATGTGGCACTCTTTCACTGTTTAAACTTCTCACTGCATGGGATCCAGGAAATATTTGAACAACAGATATCACATGCAAGCATAACAGAAATAAAGTTACAGACGCTTTTGTGTGTACAATGAATGGCTTGACAGTTGCGGTGGACTGGTGATGCCACACCCCAAAGAGTGATTTTGTATGGCTACTCATATGGAGGAATGAATTTCTGTGTGTGTATATAGCTTTGGCTACTTGGCCCAAAAAAGTTGTCGGCAGACCTTTAAAAATGAACACACAGTACAAAGTTGACAGGTCCACTTGCATATTCTACATTCAGAATAGCAATAGCTACAATCAGTTGACAAAACATTTGACCAAAAAAGAAAAATAATAACACGAGTCCAGCAGTCCAGTCCAGTGATTGTATACAACCATATTGTAATGTAGTAAACCCTGGGTTATCCAAATTCCAATGGTTTCAGGCAATAGTAAAATTGCTCCGATTGTGAATATATCCCTATCCTTTAAATACTCTAATAAAACATACACCAGTGTTAAAATACACTTATAGAACAGTTTAAATTTACAGACATGGATAACCCAAGTATCTACTGTGCTTGGATTTTTAGGTCTACTGAAAAGTAGAATGTCAGTATACTTACAAACGCTTGCATGTTACACACAACCAGACATGTATACCTTCTCATGTAGTTCTTCTGTACACCTTTAGCTGCAAGTGATGTTATGGTCACTTGATGCCAACCAGTGAATGCCACCCTCATCCGATGTGTGCACAGAGCAGAAAACAGTCGATCACTGATTGCATTCTCACCCACCTGGCAAGCTGTCTCACACACCCATCGGTCAAAATATCCTGAAATAAAAGTTTTTAACTTAAAACCATTAAGAGTGGAACAATTTACAAATATATGTAGATACTCACACAATGTTCTCATTCACCATACCCCCTTTATCCGAAATTGAAAACAACTTCTCAATATCTCAAGTGTGAATGTATGTTTAATTAGAGTAAGGTGTATGTTCTATTAGAGCATTTTAACAAAGTTCTGCTTTAGTTTACCTTTCTAAAATTGTTATCATTGCATGAGATGACCAGAGGGGTTTGGGTCTATTGTACTGAATTATAAGTAGCTAAACATTGCTATTTCACAAAATAAACACAGAACATACATTATAAACGTCTGCCAACCAATAGTGAGTTATACTGTTTTCCCCAAATGAGGCAAAGAGGTGTCCAGATAATACAAACAATTTAATGTCATCACAGTAGCTGTAGCTCAATACTTTAATAAAACTTTCCTCAATAACATATTCTGCAGGTTCAAGGTCTGAATAACTGAACATTTTAAATAAACACACTGCTTGTTCTCTTGACACCTCAAGTTATGTACCACTCTTGCAAAAATAACTGAACTGAACTGCAATGTATGTGCGCGCGCGTGTGTGTGTGTGTGTGCTACCCCAAGACCATACAGTACATGGACTGTTGGTATGTTATACATACTTTGAAGTGTGCTTCTTTGCCTTTCCATACGGAACATCTCTGATCCATGTCTTAAAGTTCTCTGATATATAAACTGTCTCCATGAACTAAACATTCGTTTCTTTGCATGTTGTTGATATAAGCCATCGGCAGCTCTCTTTTGTCTAGTCTCTGTTGCAGTCTCCCTCCAATAGCTAAAGCATGATTTAACAAGCACGGCATTGTGCTGCTGTAGAAAATCTCGTTGGCTAACCCTGCATAACAATGTACCCAAACTAACTGGTGATACGCATTACAGGTACATATTTATGATGGTACAAGTACTTCATTACATTATATAAGGTAAGAACATTGGCTTACTAATAAGTATGAAATTAAAGGTGGTTAGAAACCACAAAACAAATTTTATACTTACAAATTATGACAGTAGAAAATACAGGGTGTAATGACTGTTTTACAAGAGAGGTAAATAAAGTTAGTCACTTTCATACACTGCACATGTAGATACTTTGTGCAGCCCAAAGGAGACAGGTACATATGTACAGTATCACGCATACAGTGAGTGAATTACACTTACACATACAAAAACTTCTACTTAAAATTCTTGCCTCAAAGAGTGTGAGAAATTGATGACACTTCTCCAGTGGTCAAAGTAATGTTGTAGGGTCTCTCTTTGTAACAGTAACACATAGTGAGCCCTCGTATCCTGTGCCTTTGTACACTTCAACTTCCATTCAACAAATGCACACCTCAGGATATACTGTATAAACATATGTATGTACAGTACCATTTCACACATAATGGGATTGTCCATCTCCACACATAATACTAGCACCGTATAAAGCAAACACTCTAATCAAAACACCTGCCAAGTTTTAATGCTAAAACATTGTCTTACTAGTGTCTAGAAACCACACACATACATACATACATGGTTTAACTGCAAGAATTTTATTTTGACAATTTTGTTTAAGGCAGACTGTGGAGCAGATCCATTGCTGACAATGACATTAGCCACAATACAATATACTGGCAGGATTATATTTGAAGATAAAACACCAAGAATTCAAATTAAATTCCTCACCAATCAAGTCACATAAACAAAATTCAATACCACTTTGATTAATCCGCAAATCTGACACAACTTTTTGGCACCAACTGGTGTTGGATTATAGAATTATAGAGCACATACTTCTACCAATAGCAAATAACAAAGAATAGGCCATACTTCCTCTCCACTACACACTCTTACTTCTATATATGTACTCAAGTCACACATGCTATGATCTTACTAACTTGGGAATGAAATTTAGTTGCTGCAGTTTTGTTGCATCGCACCAACGTCTGACGACTGTTCCACTCTTGGTAGCACCTCACCAGCAGCAGTGATCCCCTGAACTTAGCAGCTCTTTTCTCCATATGCTTTAAACACCACTCCTTGAAATAGTACCTTGTCAAATGAGAAGAGTAATGTGTTTGGGCTTCTCCTTCAATCTGGATCCATTGAAATCTGTACAAAAACATGTGAAAACTTTTACTGCAGAATGTGGGACTTCAAAGCGTTACAGGTGTAATTCATTAACTAGCACATGCAGAACTTAGATAATGTGGACAATTAGGTAGCTTAGGATTTGGGACCAAACAATTATTCTGATTATCAAAGTGCTCATTATATGTACTAGAGGATAACCAAATGTTTCGAACTACACAGATATCATCCACATTTTTAAGAGTCCACATTAACAAGTTCCATTACAAGCCTAAATGCATACTTTATGCAAAGTACTAAGTATAACGAAAAGTATCATAGGACCTCCCTTAAACTTGAAACTCTTGTCATACGCAAGTACATATATAAATCACATACATGTAAAACATGTACCTCATGTTAACAGTATTCTGGCACCATCTTTGTAGAGCCTTTGATAGCAGCACCTGACAGTAATGCTTTTTTGCTGCAAGTTTAAATTGCAGTGATAATTTCCACTGTACAAGTGCATCACGCTTAAGGATGGTGAAATAAAATGCCTGGCTCAAGTTGAGGGCTAGCTTCTTCTTCCTGTAGCTGCTGGCATTAATTAGGAGGGCAGTAAAAGATCTTCTGAGTATTAGCTTTTCAAAGTGTTGAGATGCTATTTTCTCTTTCCTGGCCATAGTCAGTGAACTCTTCCACTGTGTCCAGCAGACACACAGGATCTTCCTCTGTGCAACCAGCTGGGTCACACAGCAGCTGACCTTCAGTCTTGTAAGACGTCTCCACAAGTAAAATGCATTTTTTATTCTCTCATGACGTTTTGCCACTGCCTTAGCCCTCCACTAGAAGCCATAAACCATACATACATATAACAGTGTGTGAGTATTATGCTAAGTTATGAAAGTCACTTGAAAGATGCAACATTATGGTACATGTACCGGTAATACCTTTAAAAATACACGTCGGTGTTTCCATCTTTGATGGTGCCACACGCCCATCTTAGCAAGTTCTCGGCCAAGCATCAGATTCCAACGAAAAGCTCTCCAACCTCTCTGTAGGAGGTGACGATGGAAGAGTTGCATTGCCTTTGCCTGCTTCAACATCGACAATTTTCTCCAGGCAGTAAAGCAAGACTGTAGTGTCTTATATTTGTGATAGGTGATGGCTCTGGAGAATTAAAATTTTAGCCATGCAGTACTACACATTTCCATATTCACCTTAATCCACTGCCTTCTTCGTGACTACAAGCATTGCTTTGTTGTACGATTGTGTGACTCTCTACTGCTCCAACACGGCTGTTACCTTCATCACTGCAACTACTACTACTACTAACTGAGCCTTCCTCATCAGACAACAAGTCCTCAAATGTGATGGGTGCCTCCTTGTAGTACTGAGAATAGTCGATTGAAATGTCTCCATAGCAAACTACGGTGGACTTGTGACTGATGCTACTACTGGTTGGCTGTATGTGTTCACCCACGACCACTGTTGATGTGCTTCTAAATAGTGAGTCATTTAATAATGTTACACTTGACTGCTCGCTCTTTTCCATTTATCTTGTGTGAACTTTCAGCAATCGACACGCCCATTCCAGATTCTAACAATTCTCAGGCGTAACGCAGCAGCCACCATTGCTTGTCCAACATAAGGTATCGCTTGTGTGCTTCACTAATTATTGCCTTTCGCTCTAAATGATTTGTCAATGTATTTAAACTAGAAACTAAAAACCGTAATCGTTTGTGTCTACCTGTGTTGCGCGCCACTACAAATTTACGCGCTTCAAAAAGTAAAATTTCTGTCCTAGAATGAAGCGCATAAAGGTACTCGAACCTGTAGCGGATCTCTGTGTTGCTGATGTATTCTAACCTGCTGGTTAAATGTCTACTCTATTTGTTAGTGTTGGACAATGTGGAAATCAGGTTGGCAGCTCGTTTTGGGAGCAAGTACTTAATTGGAACAAGACAGAAGGATTAGAAAGACATGCAGTGAAGAAAGCACATACTCCATTCGTCCACCACAGTGGTAGTCTCCCTTGGATAATGGTGGATAGTGAGGGAAAAGTTGTAAGAAGCTGTCTGTCAAAAAGAGTAGGACAACTAGTGCCACCAGAAAACAAGTTGAGTCACAGAAGAGGTTATGGAAGTAACTGGGCACTAGGATACGGTGAGCAAAAGGGAGAAGAGAGTCTGATGCAGCTCACACTTGAACGTATAAGGAAAGAAGTGGAGAAACTTGACATGTTTAGCGGAACAGTTGTATTCCACAGTTTGGCAGGAGGAACTGGTTCAGGTATGATTACAACCACTGGGGGAGTAGGTTAAACCTGGAAACAGGTAAAAACAAGATGAGAAGCAAATCACATGACTTATTCTCTTGTAGCATGCAAGAACGTGCAAGGAGAATGGGCAGTAATTGTCATTAATACTTCATGTACATCATCAAAGCAATCATGATACTCTAATAGAGCAGTCACTAACAAGCAAACTTCTTGCTTTGTTTGGCACAAAGCACAGAATAGCCTCTTTTTTGTTTGCTTGTGATCATAGCAATGCACTCGTTCTGATGGAATGCTGGCTGCTCTATTAGAGCAAGATATTGCTGATAGTTGTGAATTTTTGCAACATTTTCTGGATACTTTAGAAACCTTCTTGTTCCACCTTTGTGTGCTTGGTTGGGTGTGACTGCTCCATTAGAGTATCTTGATTTTTTGTGGTGGGAGGATATAGTGTAGCAAAAAAGGCTGCCAATAATGTAAAATCCAAGATGTGATGAGTTTCATTAGTCCATTCCCATTCTCCAAAACTTCCCCCTTCTTTTACATACTAAGAGAGAATTACTGTCACATGATCTCCCACTCTCTTACCCGTTCCTGGTTTATTTACTCTCGCCACTGGTGCTCTATATTGTGATAGTAATAGCAGTGGTAGATTGGTAAATTAAGAAAAGCTATATGCTTCATTACAGTGATTGTGTTTGTCTGTAATAAATATAAGGCTTACAGTGAAGTAAGAGTTTGTAGCATGTATCAGTGGAGCTTTTTGTCTCTTTTTTGATAGCTACAGTGCTCCCTCGATTATCCGAACACTGAACAGTAGAAATGACTGCTCTATTAGAGTATTTTGTCTAAGCTGTATGTTCTATTAAAGTATTTGAACAGGGCTCTGTATATATTTGATTATCCAAACTTTTTGATTATCTGAACATGTCATGGTCCCAAGGGGGTCAGTTAAAGTAAGGGAGCAATGTATAGTGGCAGCCCACCTTGCGTGTCATTTAGTAAAAGTTTTTGATAAACAAACATTTACAAAATTGTGAAGCAAGAATGTTTCCATGGGTATCTACAGGAATCATTTCATAAAGCATTATGCCTGCTTAGGGCAAAGTTTCATAACCTAGTATGAAACTGTAGTTATAAGGCATGCAGTGTGTGTGCGTGTGCGTGTGTGTGTGTGTGTGTGCACTGTATGCAAGGATTTCAGATAGTGGTAGAAGTTAATCTATGCTGTTCGCAGGTTTTGGCTCTCGTTTGGTAGAACTACTTCGTGATGAATACCCACTAGCATATATCCTTTCAATGGCAGTGACACCATTCCACACCGGAGAAACACCACTCCAACACTATAACTCACTGCTATGCCTGTCTTGGCTACAGAAATATGTTGATGGTATCATGTTATTTAGCAACGATAGTGTGTTAGCAAGTGTGCAAAAAATGGATGCTAAATCCAAAGCAGCATCAGCAGCAGCAGTTTCTTTTAAGAAGCTAAATAGTTATATATCAAGTACAATTTCTACTACACTCATACCAGTTTATGATAACCGCAAGCACAGGTAGTTGTTTGTATGTTTGTACAGAGTATGGTAGAACTTGTGTAAGGTGGACACCGTGGGACCACCCAATTGTGTTCTAATCACCAAGGTGCCATTATTTTCTGGGTTGGATATGTTCTAACAGGGTACTTTGGGGTTTTGTCTATAACTGTGTGCATCTATGCTTACTTTCAGTCATTTCATATTAGCAAGCCGGCTGTACTGTGCATACTTGTTGATATGGTTAATAGTACAAGCATGTATCTTGTCTTATTAGAAAACTTTCAGTTGGTAAAGAAGCATGGGAGGTGATACAATCAGCCTGTCCCACTCCATCAATGAAGTTCCTTACACCACTACACAGTTGGGGCACCAAAGTGTCCACTAGTTGGGACCAACTGATACATCACTTTGCCAACAGCAGTCTAACTAGGAGATTTAGTGTTAACAATGAGACAGTTTTTCCTACTACAAGTTCTTTGCTACTGACTGCCAGGAGTAGTCCAAATAGTATGGCAGAATTAGAACGTTCTCTGAAATCAATGGAAACCAAATTAATCAATTGTTGTAACCCTGTAGCATGGAACCCCTTCCCAACTGATATCAGAATGAGTTATGAACCTTGGTTGAATGATAGGAAGTATCTCACCATTTGTGCAAATAATTCTTCTATCACAGATTATATGAATACTGTAAGTACCAAAGCTAGAATAATGTATAATGAAGGAGCCTACCTCCACTGGTATACCAGATATGGATGTGAAAGGGACCATTTCAAGGAGGCTTTTGAGTTGATGGATGAAACAATGTCATGCTACCTAAGCCATAGTAAGACCTAGAAAAATATTATAGTTGCAAGTTTTCATGTATGTGAAAAAATTATTATATTTTGTATTCAATGCATGTCATTAGTTAGAAGTGATATACGACACTTTTTAAGTATCTTTGTAACTAACACAACATCACAATTTAGTAATCATAATGTACATTTTAAAATATAAAATATTCCACACTAAAAGAAACAACACATATAGATCCTACGCATGTAACCCAGTAAAAACTGTAAGCACAATGCATACACACCAAAGATTTATAAACAGATAATATTCTTAGTTAATTTTCTTGTAGGATTCCCAAGCTACTGAAACATGTTCAGGGATTAAATCATTGTCGGCAAAAGGTAGCCCATATCTAAACACTTCCTTACCACACTTTTCAATATCGTTATAGCAATATTTTGGATCGTCGATGTAGCGCAACATTTTATCCTGGGCCTGCTTACCAGGTAGATCCTTGGGGTTATGACATGGTATTTGGGCACTCGTAGTACCACCCATTTTTAAGCGATACTCCAAGTTAATCTTTACCTTATTAAGAATGTGTTTCATGTCATGACATTCTGAACCAACACACTTGGACAATTCAACAACAAGTTCTTGCAGTCCCATTGCCTCCTGTGTGCTAAGCTGACCAACAATGTTCTCAATTTGGTGAGGATCCTTCGTGTTATTATACAACTCCATCTCACCAGTACACCAAAGGGCAAAGAGAAAGTTGTTTCCACCAAATATATCTGGAATCATACTGGTTACACGTATGGCTGTGTAAGTGTTATTCCAGAACCTGTTCTTTTCAAAGTCAGGATATTTACTATAGGTAGAGCCCATATTGGAGGAGCCACCATACATTTCAATTATAGCAGCAGTTCTAAATTCTTCATCTGCATCAGTGCCTTGAAGAAGAGGTACCATACTCTTTCCATCAACCTGTTTAGAGTTGCTAGGGCCTTTTATTCCAGCCAGTTCTACCCAGGTAGGAAGCAAATCAACGCTTTGTACAAGTTGGCTGCTCTTCACTCCTTTTGCCACACCCGGTCCTTGAACAAGAAATGGAACATTCACATCAGTGTCGTATGCTTGTCTCTTTCCTGCTGGCAAGCGATAGTCACCCAAATGCTGTCCATTGTCACTGGAATAAAATATGTAAGTATTATTGGAGATTCCTTCCATTTCAAGTGCATTAGTTATATTGAATAACATTTCATCAACTGCCTGCAATGCACGTAACCTATTTCTGTAGAAGTTATCTATCGAACTCAATTGGTTACTAGTGAGTTTAGGGAGTTTCTTCAGCCATGATGGTTTCTGATCTTGAATATCATCATCTGGGTTATAAGATGGGTTCCTAGGAGCTGTCATATTGTTGAACAGGTTTGCATGTCGTGGTGCTGGCTGAGACGGTGCATGAGGAGCAAATGGTGATAGGTATAGAAAGAATGGCTTCTTTTTATCTCGGCCTTTGGTAATAAATTCAAGTGCTATGTTGCTGATATAGTCTGTCTGGTAAGTGGTTTTTGGTGTCTTAAGGAGTTTACCCTGAACAGAGAAATGCGGACCAAAGTATGCTGTGTCGGTCATGCCATGCCAGTGGTCCCAACCTTGAGGGACGTGAGAAGCATGCGCATCACTATAGCCATTCAAATACTTTCCACATAGTTTAGTTTCATAGCCTCCAGCTTTGAACAGAGTACCTATTGTAGATTTCTCAAGATTCAGTTGCTGCCACTTCTCAAATCCACCGCTGAGAAAGGTTTTGTTGTTTAGGTCTCCATTGTCCCATATCTTTGTGTTATGACAGTACTGTCCACGTAGGATGGTCGATCTACTGGGGCAGCATAGTCCGGTGGAGACGTAGTAATGTGTGAACTCTGTGCCACCCTCGCGCATGATCTTGTTGAGGTGGGGCATGTAGTCGAGCGAGTTAGCTGTCACATCTTGGTCGTCCGTTAAGAGGAAAATGATGTTGGGTTTCGCTTGAATGCTGCAAACTAAAGAGAAGAGTAGTAATCCGGAAAGATGCATCCTTGGAGAAACCAGCTAGTTTTTGAGCTCTTCACGGTAGGCCTGTACTTGCCGAGCCTCGTGATATATTACGGATTATTACGTAATCAATTAGTCACCACGTGGCACAAGGACATGCATGTTAAGTTTTTCCATGTCTGTGAGTCAGCTATAGCTAAAAGAATAAGAAGTTGTAAAGTTAAACAGCCTTTCATGAATCCAAATTGATTTAAATAGTAGCTAGTGGACAGAGATAGAACTGAAAAGTTGTTGCTCAGATATTTTTCACAACAGAATAAGTCGGTTGATAGACAGTTTAAAAAACAACAACAACTATGGTTTTAGACATGTTTATAATTTCTATTGCACAAGCCATAGTTATCCCAAAGGTCAGATTGAAAAAAGAACATTTATACTGCACTGTCCACAGACATGTACATACCTTCACAAGCCACATATTTGTATCATAGCTGCATACATAACTTAATGAGCTATAGACAGCACTAGGATACAGGGGCTAAAAGAGGGGGTTAGTTGTGGCCAAAAAGCTAGTTGTAAATGACTTTTGGCTAGTTGTAAAAGTCAGACTAAATAGCAAGCTGCACCACAGAAAATAATAAAGTCAAAAATTACATACATGTGCTGTCCATGTTTACAGGGATTTGACTAAAAGTACCTCAAGATCCAGTCTTGAGATTGCCATTTTCAAAATTTTCCACTTGTGGTCCACTAAAATTGCAACTTATAGTTATGATCATTTTCACAGACCACTATTGATATAAAATAATTGCCTAATAATAATAGTTTGATGTAAAGGATTGGTTTGTATGTCATTGTAAGTTTGTTTGCTATTTCCTAGTTCCAGGTCACAGTCACTTATCAATCTTGCCACAATTATGTTTCAACTAGGTAAATATGTTCCCACACTCCCCTATAATCCCTTCACTGACATTTGTTACACAACAATCGTGACAATATAGAACACAAAATACAACATAGCTATGTAATTCAAACACAAGAAAATTTTTTTCGTATGTCCCTCTGGTCTCAGGTTTGGGCTAGTTGTAAAAAATAGTTTTTTTAGCCACTGCTAGGATATTATAAATTATTTTAGAGGTACCATGAGGGACACTGGTTTTATATGCCTACAGAGAATGTTACCTTTTGAGACCCACTGACTGTTAGAGTATCTTGAGTCGGTCGGATCTGAGTACTAACTTTTCAAATAGGTATGGCCTTATCCATTCAAGTACATTAGATACAATGCAAAACCAAGGGATCTATATATAGTAAGGGATCTATATATAGTAAGGGATCTATATATAGTTTGTGATGTGCTTATCACCGGATTTTATAATAATGTGTATGCAATTCAGAAGGAAGTGAATACTATAGTGGATAGCATATGAAAATAAGTAATGTATATGGGTTTAGCTAGAACAGTGGCACAATGTGTTAAAATAGTTTGACTTGTGCTATTGGCAACGTTACCTTGTGCATGAGGGTCCAGTGATGATAAGGCATTGTAAACTTCATCCAACGGACATGCACACTAGCTAATTAGGTAAAAAATAAGTACTTTTGGGGAAAAACTGCATGAGTAGTAATATCTGTTAACAAATTAGTTGTGTAGATGTCTTAAATTGAGCGGCGGATGTAAGCCATGACTTTTGGCTGGTTTTTATTGTGATGGAGCTAAAAGTGAGATTATAATAGCCAGCTGCACCCAGAACAGTTAAAAGTAAAAGTTACATATACATGTGTGTGTGTGTGTGTGTGTGTGTGTGTGTGTGTGTGTGTGTGTGTGTGTGTGTGTGTGTGTGTGTGTGTGTGTGTGTGTGTGTGTGTGTGTGTGTGTGTGTGTATCTTAAATCTATTTGATATGTAGTCTATTATTCAAAAGTTTAGCTATAGTCACTTTTTAACTTAAAATTAAATTGCCTTAAAATCTAAATAACTGTTTATTCTAAAAAAACTTTTTAATCGTGTAACTACTGTGACAATGTTGGATTGTGAGCATCCTGCTTACCTATTCCAGAGAATAAGCTGGCCAATCCTATATATACAAGTGACATAACTTTGACACTGGCAATCTTAGTTCACTAGCTCTTTCCTTGCCCATGCAGCACTTGCTTTAAGTGTCCCCCCACCCACCAAACTTTAGTAGCAGTACAATTATAGGAAAATGTATATAGCTACATAGAAAAATATAAAGCGATATGTTATAGCTAGCCAGTTGTAAAACAAATATTTTACGTTGTTATAATTACTTACAGCTGTAGGGGTGGATCCAGGTTTTGAAAGGGACTGGAGGTGCACCCAGAGTAGTAGGTATCAAGGGGTCTGGGGGCTTGAACTGTGAAAGTGCTTCATAATATGTTCCTGGATGATGTATAGAGCAGTTTTATGCACAAATACTATACTGTATAGTATTATGAGAGAACAGAATGATGAAAATATGTACAGTGAACCATACAATGTGGGGATGGCAAGGAAAGGAAAAATGCAAAAACAAAATTGTAGCTACTAACCTAATTAGTGTTCCACTCCTTACAATTCTTTGCCAGAAAAATCTTTCTAGAAGCCAATACACTGGCAGAGGCAGCATCGTCTAGACATTTCATGATGAAAGACTTTGATGTACTCAACTCAGGATGAAATAAATTAAGCAGATTCTTAATTGTAGAAAGCTGGTAGTGGCCCAGCATTGACTCATAGTAATTAGGTGGTCAAATTCAGCCACTAACTGGAGATACTCAACTTTATTCTGTTTCCTGTCTCATGCAGCCTGAACAGAGTCAAGACCTAGAGGGCAAGTTAACTCCAGCAGGGAGATAAATGGGCTCTGGGAATTGTATTACAATGTCTGGATGGTAGTGGTCTGCATTGATCAAGAGTTGTAGGGATCAGTGAGTCACAGTAACAGTCTATTCATGCGCATTTTATATGCAAAATTCCTAGCAGGCTAGTACTAAATATGCCCGTGGGGGTGGTGCTGTAGGTCATATATACTCAACAACTGTGCAGGATTCTTAATAGTGTTACATGTGCCATATATGATCTGGTGACTGTTGTATTAGAGTATTTGACTAATCCTCGAACACGTGATCCAGTGTAGTCAAGTATCAGAGTATGGTGTTGGAAGAAAACAAAACGAGCTCCAAAGCTCCTGTTGGTGAGTTTAACTCCAGTGACTTAGAGGTCGGTGGTGTGGTGGTGTATCGTGACCGTGCTGAAGTGAAGCGAATGATCAGAGTGAGCGTGAAGAAAGGTGAAAATGATGTCGTAGTCAATCAGCTTCCTTCAGTCGTGGACCCTAAATCTTTAAGGTTGGTTGTTAAATGGTTGTAAAAGTAAGGCCGCACTAAAGCAGGGTAACCTGACATGCGAAGTGGAATTCACCTCAAAATGGTTTCTACGCATCAGTAAAGGGGCGTGGTAGTACAAAGGTCATACAGAGTAATAAAGTGAGACCGTACCAGGAATCAAGATAAATAAATACTAGCTGTGCCAGTACTGGAAAGCTACCAAGGATAGTGGCTGGCTTGGGGTGATCCGTAATATGCCACAGAGTTGCAGATGAGATCCCGCTGCTTAATTAATTATGGAACTCTACAAAAATCATTTAAACAATGTTTATTGCAAAGTTCAGAACTGGATGAACTGGTCAAATTACTCAATACTTCTGGGAGCAACTGTAAAGCTATGAAGACCTCGTATCTTCCAGATTTGTTGCATCAGTCTTTGTTTGTATGGTGACAAAAACAGCCATTTGGCAAATACAGCACCAAAGTGTTTTGTTTACTGCTTCTGTTCCCTGTCCCCCAGGTTTTCAGCAAGTTCCCTTGATCACATGATCTCCATAGCTACTTAGAAGCCATAAATGTCCACAATAAGTATTATCTATTTGAGCCGATCTTGTAACTTGCTGAAAACCCCAGCAAGAGATAAGAGCCATCCGTAACAATTTGACTCTATTGCCACTGGACTACCTAAGATTCCAGATTTTCATCACCATACAACCACAGAATAATGTTATAGGCCATATAGAGTTTGTAAACAATCCGTCGGTGGTACTTTGTGTTACAATCGAGTAAAGATTTCACGAAATGACTACTATTGTGAGCCACTCTGCATTGTTATGTAATAAGTTTCTTTCCAGATACACAATTTTAGCTTTGTATTCCCATCAGCTAGGCTGATATTTTGCATGCAAAGTGCTAGTCTAAGGTGGTTTGTTTGAGGGGCAACTGCATGTAGATGTCCAGAAAAATGTGAGGTTTTATCCTGATGATTATAAATAGTAATATTTATGTAATGATTGGTAATACACACAGGCTAGGGTACAATTGTTCTAATTATAAATGTAGTAGTAGTGCCATTAAAATTTATCTGAAGTAGGTTTTCAGTGATAAAGTAGTGAAACAAGATATATATGCAACGTAGCTATCTGGGAAAATCCCTATATGTACCAATAGCTGAAAGGGTTTTGCCGATATAAACACCCAAAGCACAGGCTCGATTGCTAAGAGTATATTGATATGTTAACACCATCTATGTAGGGGTTTTCCACATAGTTAGCTGTATTGTAATATCTATCATCATTTGACCCACTGATCCGAATAGTAATCCAGATGGGACCCAGATGTGACCTGGTTTAAATTAAAATAGAGGCGTGCCTCAAGAGCTAGATTAAAAGTCCACAAGTTTTATTAGTTAGCCCTATATCTATATTTTTTACACTATTGAAAGGATTGTCTGTAAAAAGTGGATAGCTACGTATATCAAGTGGGTGTGGCTCCACGTTAGTCTACATGCAGCTACAGCAATTAAGAATTTCCAGAAGTTAGTTACCTACATTTCAAGTAGCAACATGGTCCCCGTGATGCATGCCCACAGAGCTGGAACAGGTAATACAATTCCAATAAGTGGGTGTGGCTCTACATATTCCACACAGACAGTAAAGCATATTCTTGAATGGTGGGTGTGGCTCCATATAAGTTTCTTGAGTGTTTACAACTGCATTTCCACCAATCCAATCGAGCTTGTAACTAATAGTCACATGCGATTTCATCTGGGGATATCCAGTGAAGTGGATAAGACCCACTTGACCCAGACAAAATGTGACCCAAATGATCCGGATAATCGGATGACCCAGCCCACTTACAATGCTGGCTGTGACTGCTTTACTAGGGTATCTCGATTTCACTGCTTATCTCAAATGAGCTATACACAATAAGATTAAGAAATGTGCTTGTACTGTCTTGTTTTCTACAGCAAATTACAGCTAGATCATTAAGGGGTGTGATCATGCAACACTGATCATTAAGGGTGTAGCAGCATTTTCCTATCATTTAAGGGTATGGGTCATGCCATGCAATCATTTTATAGTACAGCTACAAGTATCTACTCCCTCTTGTAGTGCTTCAAATAGTTTTGTGCTGCCTAAATATGCTCCTCTAAGGAAAGTGTCGATATGGAAAATGAACGCCTCAGTATGGTTTTCTTGCATGAAGAAGAAGACAACCATGTAATTGAAAATAAAAGGAAAGGCAAAGACACTCATGCATACCACATGTAAAGTTGACATGAAATGCATGGTGTGCTTCATTTGATCTCTAGACTTGCAACTATGGTCAGGCAGGCTAGCAGGCTGGCAGACCAAAAATCGAATTTGACCTTTTAGTAAAAACATATTGTTGGGCCTCTTTTCTTTTTCGTAATACTGGATTTGATGTTAGATGTATAAGATGATTCCGTAAAGATGATTTTTGTTGTATACGGTACTTCTATGATAGTTTTTAATGGCAGAATTTTGGCAGGCAGTACTACCATACTATAACATACTTCTCTACTACTACAGGGTTGAAGGTGAGGGTGATGCAATTATTACTGATGTCATATACCAGTCCAAGACCAACTATGATGAGAAGACTAAGGGAGACAAAAAGCAGTATGACAAGTTGCAGGATGAGATCAAGGAACTTGTGGAGAAGGAGAAATTCCTCACATTCAAGTTGGAGGTCATTACCAAACAGAGGACAATACTGAATAAGTTTGCAGAGCAGATATGTAAATTTTCAGACTCCTCAAAAGTAAGTCATCTAGTTGTTACTATGTGTAATCTCAAGTAACTGTCAGATGAGTTCATGTAGGCTTTAGAATTGCTAACCACTGGACAATGTATACGTAGTTGCTGATACTAATATGTAACATCATACAGTACGATAGTACTGTATAGTAGGTACCACAAAGGAGTAGGCGTGGCCCATGAAATAGCATCACCCAAACACCAGCCTCAATTTTCCTGACGACAATGAGACAGTATTGGTTAGGTATAACCAAAACCCAAACAAGCTTTCAGATCGACCCGAAACGCTTTTAACATACAAGTTGCTACAGAATTTTTCAAAAAAGTTGTTTAACGGATTTTCTACTGACTGACTGACTGATGGCTTCAGACAAGCATAACGGCTAAGGCTACGGGCTTGGTATTTTCATTGTTCGACATCGCTTCAGCCCAAGAGGTGCCTTTTAGCATGCCGCAGCATGTACAATGTGTTCTTCATGGACTTACCAGTGTCCTCCTTTGTGTCTCATTCATCTTTGCTGACAACAAAAAGTGTTGATTTGGCAGTAGCATGTGATGTCTTCCCTTCGTAACAGAAATCATCCATATTTTTCATAGTGGCTATTTTGATTGCAGAGGTGCCTTTCGAACAATTCTTGATTCGTACTGCTGTGTAACGGGTTGAACATAGCTGACAACGAAGCGTAATGGATACTTCACTTTTAGACAATAATTAATACAGCTTGGGCATGTGGATCCATTTCAGATGCGGAGTGTGTGCGTTTACCACCAGTCATAATAATTATTTACAAAAAAAAAGTTAACAAACAAGTACACAAAAAAATTGGAATTTTCAACTAGGGTAGGGACCATAGCACATATATATCGATAAAAAGTACTGAAACAAGTTGGAGTAGTCCATGATATTAAATCACAGTAAAACAATAAGAAGTGTAATATCCCTACTGTGCATTTCCGTTATGGTATCTTGAGCACAGTAGGGATATAACACTTCTTATTGTTTTACTGTGATTTAATATCCAACTTGTTTCAGTACTTTTTATCGATGTGCTATGGTCCCTACTCTAGTTGAAAATTCCAATTTTTTTTGTGTACTTGTTCATGTTAAAAACCATGCATTGCACTATTGAGTAAGGAACCAGTTTAAAGAATCTGTCACAATTGCTTGGCACTATTAATGGGTATCTCCCCTTGCACTTGTAATCAAAAGTTTGAAACAAGTTCTGCATTAATTCAAAATATTAACGTTTTAACTAATCTCTGGTGACTAAATATTAACTAACTGACTGATTTATTTAATCCAAGTGGATTTTTTTTCACAGGAGGAGAAAGCTGACATGAGTGAGATACTGAAGAGTGGAAGTGTTGATGGAGTGATGGGCTTCCTTACAGCTTACCAGGACAAGATGTCTCATCTTGATGAACAATGGAGGATGCATGATCGTGAGAAGACAACACTGACTGAACAACTTAATGTACTAAGGAAGAATGCACAAGACTTGAACCCCACTACTGTTAAAGATGCTAAGACTAACAGGTACATTACTGCAAAGGTCTTGTTTTTGTTTGGACGTGTGTATTTGATTGTTATAATACAGACAGTAGGAAACTTTATTGGATAACAACTGCAATAAAAATATTCTATTTAGCAAAAATACCTTCACACATCTGATACCAGATTGATAAGAAAACCCATAAATATTGTGTTTAAACAATGAAATGGGATTTTTTTGATTTGTTTTCCAGCCAGCCTGCCTAACTGACCACAGTAAAAAAGCTAAACTTTAAGGCTCAGTGACACATTCCACAGCCTACATTTTATGTCACATTTGAATGTTTATGAGGACCTGAAGCTGGTAACTGTCCTTGTCATGTCTCTCATTGTGAAACTTTGGGTTACATTTGGTGAGACTTAGACAGTTCTCCTGATGGTTACTAGTCCTGCCCTAGGACTCAAGCCCCAAGACTCAATTGCCAAGTGGTACACAGTGTTAGTTTGCTGGCCAGTAATAGCTGTGTTTCACATGGTTTTCTTTGTTTTTGGTATGTGTGGATGGGTGGGTGGGTGGGTGGGTGGGTGCATGTGTGCATGTGCAGACTTATTATACAACTTACTTTTATTTTTCAGGTGTGTATGTATCAGCCTTGAGGCAGCTTCTGACACTGATGTTGTGTTAGCATTGTCTTATGTTGTGTCCAATGCCTCCTGGACTCCACAATATGACCTGAGGGTGTTCAGTAATGACAAAACCATGAAGGTCAGTTGTGTTCATAATATACTCTAATAGAACACACACAGTTCAATTGTACATGTGTTAACGTTGTTATGTCAATTAGGTGTTTTATTATGGTCTGATAAAGCAGTCAACTGGTGAGGACTGGCTGGATGCTAAGTTGTCATTGTCCACTGCTAACCCAAGTATTGGTGGATCTGTACCTGAACTGGGTGTGCAGCTACTCAAGTTTAAACAACCAGTTGTTGTTTCAAAGTCAAAACGTACTAGTCATCGCATTAATTATGATGAATTGATGTTGTGCAGTAGTGCCATTGGTGGTGGATTACAGGAATAGTACGTTAATGTCTTCTACTACTGCCAATGTTTTTTTTTTCTATGTAGAATATTAAGGTATCCCAAATTTGGGAAAATGAGTCTAAAATTCTATGTTATAAACACATTACAGATATTTCAAGCAAATGAGCCTGCATGCATATTGGGAGGGTAGGCTTAAGATGCTCATGTAGAGACATTACATGTATATAACTTACCAACAGTAGGGAGCTTAAGATACCAAAGTATATACAGTGGAACCTGAATTATTGGAACTAATTGGGGGAAAGGGTGTTCATATAATCAAGTAGTACATAAAATCGAATATCCATACATTTATATACAGAGATTTGTTCAACTACTCTAATAAAGCATACACTTGTTGACAAAATACCCTAATTGAACAGTCGATTTGGCGTTCGGGTAATCGAGAGTTCAGTTAATCGGTGTTCAGATAATCGAGGTTCCACTGTAAATCAATTTATCTGTAAGCTTTTCCAGCATTAATCACTATGCATGGATTAAATTAGTGTAGTAGTAGTTTATTACTTTGGGATCAAGGGATGGCATCAACTAGGCTTTAAACTAGGGAGGACGATGATTAAAAGCAAACTGTCGGCCTTTGCTAAACTCCTTTAGGGTTTAATGCAACAATATATAAAAACTGAAAGTGTTAGGCAGCTTCTCAAGCCAAGTGTTATTTACCTGTGTTTATAATGTTGCACTGCATGATGGCAATGATGATGTCACAAACCTTTCCTTCTTTGTAAATACCAATGGCCTTCGTGGTCTGGAACGATAACCCATATCACTTCTGGTTTCATCTCAATAGTATTAGTGGTAAAGCGAGTCAGAAGATCTCCTTATCAAGGACATACATACATGCTGTGTGTATGTTTTTTGTAGTGACCCAACCATTGAAGATTCCTGCCTTGAAGAGCTCGAGCAAAAATCAACTGGTAAAGCAATTGCACCTATTGAGATAACTACAACACAGGTATATATGTACATATTTATAACTGAATTTAAAAAATCAACTGTATGGGTGCAAAAACTCAAGTCGAGGCACGCAGCATCAGCACAAAGTTGCTGCACTATTAGTTTTGTTGGGTTGACTTTTGGCAGTTGGTTTTCTGAGAATCTGTACAAATGTATCAACGGCTTATTAATAGCTCCCCTTGAAATTCCATTGACAGACTAATAGGGTACTGGATATACAGCTGTATGGCCTGTGTTTGTTTTGAAAAAAAATCATTTATGAGCTTCCACAGACAGACTGTTATTTGCTTCAAATACCACCCCTTTGGTGCCCACTGCACTGTCCAGAGACAGTAGTATAATTATGTAAGCCATATAGAGTTTACGTTTGTCGTTGTATACAATTATAGCCTCCGTGAGGAGTACAGTGTAATGAACAGTGGTGTTGTACATAACTGGATATAATCACTAACCATTATCATTTTGTTATTACTGTAGGTGGAGACTAACTGGACTAGTGTAGCTTTCAACATTCCAAGAATGGCCACTATTCCTTCTGATAACACTGAACACAAAGTAATCATTACTAGTGAATATGTGACCAGTTTGTACAGTATAATACTTAACTGGTTACTTGTTTAACAGGTCACCGTTACCTCAGTTGGTCTGAAGCCAGAATTTGAGTATGCCATTATACCTCGAATGTCTTCACACACCTACCTACAAGCTGTTGTCAAGAACACTTCATCTTATGCTCTGTTGTCTGGACCTGCCAATGTGTTCCTTGACAACAACTTTGTTGCTAAGGTATACAAATCTACAGTCACTTTTAAATAACTTGTTTGTAACAGTCATCATTGAAAGATGTGTCACCATCTGAAGAGTTCCATTGTTCACTGGGAGTAGACCCCTCCATTAGACTGACCACTATACCAGTGAAGGTGTTACGTGGACAGAGTGGACTAATCTCCAAGAGTGTCACTGTTGACTACAGACACATGTTTGAGGTGAAGAACACTAAACAGGAACAGGTCAAGGTCACCCTCTCAGAACAACTACCTCTTAGTACTGATGAGAGGATCAAGGTGAGTGTTCTATTAGAGTGACTAAAATAACACTATCAGGTGTCAGAGAAAAGAAGAGATTATTGCTGACCCACTGACTATACCAAAGCATGTTACCAAAACATGGCTTGCCTACTGTTCTCAATTAGCAAGCAATAACCGTGCCTCAGTTGAAACCTCAATGGCTACTTGTACAGTTTGCTAGAATCAAGTATGAAATGGTCAGTTCTTTTACTTCAGTTAGTATCCTTGTTAGCTACATTGTTATGTTTATATTTTACTGGAGAACTTCAGGCGCTTCGTTGTTGATCAACATTATGATATTACTGTGTAAGGATCCACTTACATTGGTTTAGTGCATAGGTTTTTGATGTCATCCTTTTGGTAACAATATTGTTCAAAAAGTAATATCAGGGTGCTCACTGTTAGCATTTATGGATACAGTTATCCGACCCGCTTTCCTCAAAATTGGGCATGGCTGTTCTATTAGAGTACCAGGTGTGTGTTCTATTAGAGTATTTCAACTGTGCTCTGTTCAGATATCCCTTATCTGAACACCTTTACCATTGCCTGAGACATGTTGGTGTTTAGATAACCAGGGGTTCACTGTATATACCGAGGGGTCACTAACTCACGAAAAAGGGGTACGGATTTCAAAATCTTGAACAAATTTCAAGGGATTTCACAAAATTGAACGAGAGCTGCAAAATCTGATTTTAAATTACAGGTTGCATGGTGTAGAGTGACAAGTTCTGAAATCACCAAAAAGTAGCCGATGGGAGAAAGAAACTGAAGTTCAGCAGGCATGCAGGAGCAAAGCCTCAACAAAATTGAGAGGAATTGTGAAGCCATATAAAACCAGGAGCAAAGCCAAGGCATAACTATTAAATGAAACCCTACAAAACCAGGAGCGACTCGCAGCTGAAGCCGACCCTATATACCAGGGAATTAACAAGGCCAATAATTCAGGGGAAATCCCATGCGAAACCCCTCAAAACCAGGAGCAACTGATCCTTAGATATTGGGCTCTACAGGGGTCTGATGATGATAATCCCCTTTACCCTTAGTTTTTAGTAGTTGTAGTGGTACTGTAACTGTAGTAGTAGAGTTAATTTTGTATTTAGTTACCATTTTGCTTGTAATTTTTATGTATTGTATTCAATACTTCAGTTTTTATTACTGTCAAAGCCCTAACTGGTAGGAGTATCTGTATGCTTAAGTTGCTTTTGTAGTTGGTGTGTTGCTAAGTTTTTGTAGTTTGCTAAGCAAATCCGAAGCGGAGCGTAACATTGGATTTCATTCTTACTTTGTGCAGGAGCAGTTTGCATGGATTATAATTCTCCTGGTTCTGTATGGCTTCTTTCCCACAGCTCCTGGTTCTGTTTGGCTTCCACAACCCGCTTAATACAATCCGAAGCGGAGCTGAACATCAGATTTCATTCTTGCTTTTGAGCAGCCGGTTTGCATGAATTCTCTCCTGGTTTTGTACGGTTTCTTTCCTACAGCTCCTGGTTTTGTTTGGCTCCCACAACTCGCTTAATACAAATCCGAAGCGGAGCGGAACATCGGATTTCATAGCAGTTTGCATGGATTCTCCTGGTTTTGTGCGGCTTCTTTCCCACAGCTCCTGGTTTTGTGCGACTTCCACAACTCGATTAATGCAAATCCGAAGTGGAGCAGAACATCGGATCTCATTCTTACTTTTGTGCAGGTGTAAACTACGGTACCAGGACGAGTATAGAATCAGAATCACGATAAGAACATAAGATTTCGTATTTCAGGCAGGATTTCATTGAAGGTGTACGAGATTTCAAATCAGTTGGTGACCCCTCGGTATATACAATGACTAAGTTTGTGCTGTACACTGAAGTTAACTAGTTAGCTTCATCTTATAATATGTTGTTAGGTACATCTTAATGATCCAGATGTGAGGAAGGTGAATACTCCAGTTAACTTACCATTTGGAACAGTGACACTGAACTCCAGTAACAACTTGGACTGGGTGGTCAACATTCCAACTAACACTACTCAACCGATCACACTCACCTATTCTGTGGAGTATCCACCAGGACATGTAGTACAAGGACTACCCAAGAACTAGTCATAATAATGCTAAGCTTTGATAGTTTTGTATGTGTTCTTTTTGTATATATTCTTGGAGTACTTTTACAAAAACCCTAATAGAATTAGGGCTCTGCGATATTGCCAAAAACCTTTATTCAGTAATAATACCTCAGCTTTAGGTATTGCCCTTGAACAGACAAATATTGAATAGGAATGGTATTTAGTGAGTGGCAAGGCAAAAAGCATTTGCACTCAGCTACCCATTCTGTAAACACACAGTTTATTTCTATGCCACAACATCTAATTCCTTGTATTTACTATTAACCACTATGATATATTTGAGACTTTTGGTATCACGGTTCAGTATTGGTCCTCAGTATATAGTATTGTGGCTTTGTTAATGCCTCAGTATGACTATAGCTATATATACTATTGCAGAACCCCAAATAGAATGTACAGGGAAAAGGTCTCCTAAAAACATTCAGTTCTTCGACCTTCAGATTGTTCTTTGCATATACTTGTGGATGTTAAGTGGAAAGGAAGTAGCAAGTATATTGTAATTCAACTAAAATTTTGTCAATTGCTCATATTTATTTATTAAGGCTTAACAGCACAAGTGCTGAAGGTCTGTAGGACACCTGGTCCTACAGCCTGTTTAAAGTTGTTACAGAAACTGTTTGAAAAGGTGGAGAAAGGAGAGAAAAAATCCATGACTGGACCTTGGCAGCCTTCAACCTGCAGCCATCCGATTAACGCTCGAATATTCATATGGTCCACTGATTTTAGCCATAGCTGTTACATAGTTTGCAAGGAGAATGACTAGTACACATGACTTGTTTTTGAATGAAAACAGCCCAAGCAGTCTGATATTAAAAGTCTCCATTACTGTAGCTGACTTTAAGAGACTATACATTTCATTACTTTCTCATTAATGAAGCATGTTAAAATCCATTTTTGGATTCCATAGGTGTATAATTCAGATTTTTACACCAGAAGTCAAATGCACATACATTGTTTTACAGTTTTTGTCCAGTGCATAATGCTATCTGTGCTGGAGGTGGTTGAAAGGGCATCCATCTAGCCCCGGGGAAAAACTGATTAATATTAACCAACCCCTGATCGCGTGATCCAGATTAGTCCAGTATCAAGTATGGTGTTGGAAGAAGACATAGCGAGTTCCAAGGTTCCTGCTGGCGAGTTTAACTCCAGTGACTTAGAGGTCGGTGGTGTGGTGGTGTATCGTGACCGTGCTGAAGTGAAGCGACTGATCAGAGTGAGCGTGAAGAAAGGTGAAAATGATGTCGTAGTCAATCAGCTTCCTTCAGTCGTGGACCCTAAATCTTTAAGGTTGGTTGTTTTAAATACTCGTAAAAACAAGTATAAAGTCAAGCGAGTGCTAAAATTTTTGAACAGTCAAATGCCCCACTAGTGGGGCGATTTTTAAGGTCAAATGTAATCAAATCCCCCACTATTCCTCCATGTACGCTCGGGAGGGGGGTAGTGGGGCTTAATATTGATAGGTGCATTAATAGGCAGTGGTTACTGAACCGAAAGTCGGTTCAATGAGCCGGACTCGCTATTGAACCAACAATAAAACTTAGACAAAAAAGGGTCACTACACGGAAAAAAAACCCACAAAACTCAACCTGGCCCGGACTACTGGAACTGTAGGCAGTGTGCTATCGCTGCTAGCTACCCACTACCCTTACTTTTCTACCCTATAAATGCTACTCACATAGTAGTCTCACTAAGAAAGAAACCAAAGCTGAACCCAAGCCTAATGCTAATGCTACTTTTCGCGTCCCCTAAAATCAAATGCTCGGGGAAACTACTAGACGCAAAAATAAAAACCTTTCAGTTCAGTAACTACTTTTAGTAACTTTCTTTCTCGTAAGTTTTACTGTCGGTTCAATAGCTAGCTGGTAAGTCATTGAACCGACTTTCGGTTCAGTATCCACTGCCTATGATATATTGTTACGCCATGTATAAATCTGGAATTAGTAAGTACCAGTCACAAGCATTCCATGATCATGAGTTCTCTCTTCTGCTTTATATTCCCCTGGGTAATTTTGAAGGATGTGTATATGTTTGCAGCATTTAAGGACTTAGCCTTCTTTCCACCTGGTCTTGTGCAGCCAAATCACATTTCCTAAATAGGTAAAGCAGATATAATAACATTAACATCACTTTTCTTCTTGTGTCATTGGGTTGGGGAGAAAGAGATCTGGTGACCATTTTATAAATCTACTGTACAACCAATCCCTTCCCAATGACAAGGTAGTCTGGCTGCACAATATAGCTGTGCAAAGGATTGTCACTCCATTAACTACTATGCTATGATCTGCAACAGACATGGTCAGCTTTTTGACTATTGATTTGTCATAATTCTATCTTGACTACTGACCAATATTGTTTATTTGATTCATCACTCATCCTGAAAAACAGGTTGCTCAAAATTGACCTTGTTTGTTGGCTTTCTATTTGACCATAGTCACAGATCACAGTATACTAGTTATTGGAGTGACACACCATTGTTATATCATAGATAGTATATTCTACGTATACTATCTATGTACCACTGTGATCATGTCATAATACAGTAGGTGGAAATGATGGTAGTATAGTATATATCCTTTATTTTGTAGAAACAGGCTGCTTTAATTGTAAATGTAGTATAACATACTTGTCTCCACTACAGGGTTGAAGGTGAGGGTGATGCAATTATTACTGATGTCATATACCAGTCCAAGACCAACTATGATGAGAAGACTAAGGGAGACAAAAAGCAGTATGACAAGTTGCAGGATGAGATCAAGGAACTTGTAGAGAAGGAGAAATTCCTCACATTCAAGTTGGAGGTCATTAACAAACAGAGGACAATACTGAATAAGTTTGCAGAGCAGATATGTAAATTTTCAGACTCCTCAAAAGTTAGTCTCCTAGCTGTTGCTGTGTATAGTGCTGTAAAAAAGGTATAGCCTTCAAAAAATAGCTAGTGTTACAAAGATGTGAAATCTTAGATGTGATATCTGGGGAGCTAGGTAGCCATTTTCCTTTCCCTTTAATTTTACACATTACTCACTTTTTAAAGCCAGACCTTTTTACAGCTGGTCTAGACTCTAGATATCATCCGTTTTTGTCTATGTAAAGTCTCAAGGGTGGTAATTTTTGTCTGCAGACATGATAGAATTGGTAATTGATATGTATATATACACCACAGGTGTTCAAAGGTGCCGCTCAAGGTTTAACTGGCATATTGCCCAGGCAATATCATGGGAAAGCAGTTTGCTCATGGCTTTGATGCCCAACCAGTTCAAAGATGTGAAACGCTTTGCCTCATTTTATTGAGCAACACAGAACGTTTTATTGTGGGTTTTAGTTTACACATTAGGCAAGACTCAATGCAGTTGCTAAGTTTAGATATTATTTGACAGTAACTAAACTTTATTCTAACTGTAAAACAATTGCTTGGGCGATGCGTGGATGCATATTTCTACCTACTGCACAAGGGAGCATATCAGTCTTGAGCAGACCACGAAACAAGAAAAATATGTTAACTAGGTGAGTAGCTTATAGTTGTAAGTACGTATTAACTTACTTACTGCCACAGTAGCTAAGATTTAATATTGTACCATAGATCCTTTACACCCCAAAACATCCCACAATCCTGGCGTGTGTTGAAACATAATGACGTAGTAATAACATTCTGAAAGCTATTTGCCCACACTATTGAAACCACAATCGATCATCAGATGCTAGTGTTATAAAACAAATGGGGTGAGTATTCTGTAATTCTTTCACCTATCAGGAGAGTGTGCCCTGAGTGAAATCTTATCTATATATATAAAGCTGAAAAGCCATCTGTCTGACTGTCTACAATGATGGCGTCCAATGATTTACTCTCCAGCTGATGCACGTATCAAAGCATTTTTTGTGTCAAACAAAGCACTCATCATCTAAGAATTACCTCACTTTTAAGTAAAGCTTCTAACTGCCATTGTTCGTCATTTACAGCATGATTAGTGCAAGGGTGTAAACAAAAATTTTGCTTGAATTCTTTCTGCAAACCACAAGTAAACAGCTTTCCATTCAACTTAAGCTGGCCTTTATAAACAACTTATAGGCTTGAGTAAACTACAGATCACATTTGGTCAAAGCGGTAGAGTGCTCAAGTTATGACTGAGCCAACAGCAGCAGTGGGTAGGACGACTAAACTGGAGACGACTCAGTATGGAGGATATACCGGACCAGATGTGCTCAGTCCCCGGATCGAATCCGAGTAGTAGCATTGCCTCTTTTTTTCTTTTTACCTGACCTTGGTTACAAGTGTTTTTTTTGGCTTCAACAGTTTTTTGTTACATGTAACCTTTTTGGTTACACCTTTTTTCTGTTACATGTACTGCCATTATTCTCTCACTGGACACCTGCTTACCTGTTTCAACATTGTTGTTATTTTTAAACCCACAGCCTGGTTTATTGAAATTGTTTTCGTAAAAAGTGTGTGTGTGTGTGTGTGTGTGTGTGTGTGTGTGTGTGTGTGTGTGTGTGTGTGTGTGTGTGTGTGTGTGTGTGTGTGTGTGTGTGTGTGTGTGTGTGTGTGTGTGTGTGTACCTATCTACTTATCTACCTATGTTTGTCTGTATGCACCCACATGAGCAAAATCATTAAATATTGGTAAAAGCAGCTTTTACATAAGAAGTAAAAGCAAAATGAAGTCTGTATTAAACTTCTGCACAGGTGAACTTTGCTCTGAGGTGATTTCTTTTTGGCGGACTGAAATATGGGTGCGGCAACTTTCCTCAGACTTTGTAAACTACCTTCCCTTTGAGGTTTTCATGCATTTAACAACTGAAAAACAATGTTGCAGGCCTCGTACACTACCAGGAATAGCCTATCGCTTCGAGTTGAAAGGGGGTGTATCCCTTACGTACACGAATGAAAATGAAGAGTAGCTTTGAGGCTTTGTCGAGAGAATTTGTGGGAAAAAACACGATAGTCAAACTATAAAACAATTTAGAAGATACTTCTGTGCGTAATATGTGTAAAAGTGGTTTGTTTAACAAGCGCTTCTTTGGCAGTGCATAGTAACGTAATTGAACGAATTACAAAAATTTCATGAATCACAAAATATGAGAATTAGCTAATAATATTATTGCACAACCCAAAACCAACTACCCTATTATAAAATAGTAATACATAGTTGGTTAATTCATAGTAGCATATACTATCCATGGTTAATTCCAGATAAGTTAGCTAGCTGCATGGCTCCTGGTTTTTAGAAGTAGCACAACATCAACTTGTTTTTTTGTTATTTTTTTTCTAGTGTTTTTGTCCTTGCAATCAATATAACTTATACTTTACTGAGGAAGGTGTTGAGATGATGACAAGATAGTATTGTTTAGTACATTATATAGGCTAGCATTAATTGCTTCTTTGCTTTGGCCCATTTTTGTTTCACCTTATTGTTAGCTAAGTTAAGTAATTGTAGTCTCAAGTTCCAGTTTGTTAGGTTAGGTAATCCAAAGGCTGCAGCACATGTTGCTGTCATACCTTCAGTGCTGGCCACTGAAAGCTTTAAAATATTTTTAAGTATACAGAAATTAATAGTGTAATAATGGCATGTAAGGAATGCACAGGTATCAGTCACAACAATCTATCACCTGACTTGAATGCATAACATGTGAAACTCCTGTACCATACCAGTGTTGTAGGGCAGTGTATACTGATGCTACATGCTACATTATGTACAACTTCATTTCTTTTTGTAGTCAGTAAGTCAAATGTCATGTAGAATCTGAATGGTATCATTACCTGTATGGCCTGTATGACAGTTACTACTAACATTATATTTATTGTTTACACCGTTGTGGTAAACCTGTGTGATAATATAAGGCTTAGCTTAGAGCTACACCCTTCTTTAAAAGTGACATCACCATGCATGCTACATAGTTACATGAATGGCACTGATGTTTAATGCTTGGTTCCCATTACTAAGTTAATGTGGAGATGGCTCTGCACATTTAGCACGTAACATACACAGTACAGTAAGTGCTGCACTGTGAAGCAGGTACACCAATACTACAACGGTATGTACTAATTCAGTCTTCTTGTCAGCATTTTACATCAAATTTATAATGTTACATATATACATATATAGCGTGCATAATAGGACAGGTACTACTACTAGCACCATTTGTACCTGTATGGTAAACACTATAGGTAAACACAATATACTACAGTTTTATTCTGAACATTATTGGTACAACATTTTCTGAATGTGTGCCTTGAAGCATAATCATGTTAAACTACGTTAAAAGTATAGACAAGTGATGTTTTATGTTTTATACTTGGGTTTCCAAATCTGTGTAGGAATTTTTGTCACTAGATAGCTACAAGATTAAACTTAGTGAAAAGCGCATGACATTGTAAGCAGTCCTGCACCGTAGGGCAGGTACCAGTGCTAGTCACTTATACCACGACTGTCAGATAAATACACCCTTACCCCTCAGGCCTGCGGTTCGGGTATATATATCAGCAAAATCCCTCACAACCATGGCATAACTATTACACACATATATATGTAAGCCTAGTACTAGATACTTTCCCTACATGCTGGACCAGCTTGTCATATTGTAAACCCACTGACTTGCCTTTCCTACCCATGCATGCCCTACCTGTAAAATGTACTATACACCTTTTTAGTGTTGAAAAAACTAAAGTTAAAGATGAGCACAAGTGTGCATGAAATAAATATGATTGAAAATAGTTGCAATCTTGAGTAGCGATTAATCCTGGGTTGGGTTGATTTAACAACTTTTGTTTACCAGCTCAATATCCAAATACCACAGAGCTAGAATGTTTTTCTCTACTCCCATAGTAGACAGCAAATGACAACCATTAGAAACTTCATTTAAAGTCTACTTTAGTTGCACGTGATGACCTTCGTAAACATTTCAATACATTAAAGTACGTAGCTTGCAAAAAAATAATATGTGAGTTTCAGACAAACAGTCAGATGGATTTTTACATCATTAATGTGTTAATGATCTGTTTAAAAGCGTGACTGTTCTATTAGAGTATAGTAAATATGAGTGCACCAAAATAATATTATATTGTATTGTATTCAGAAAGATTATCTATATGTCAGACGTGGTTGGTAAAGACTTGAATCTAACACTGAGGTTTTTAAAAATTTTAATTGGTAAGCCATGCCTCCATCATTTTGTATGTATACCCAGAGCCTGAAATTACGACTTTGCAATGTCCTGACAAAATGTCAGAACAAATTCAAAACTGATCAGACATATTGTATACAAAAGCTACGAAGTATTGGTATTGAAAACTAGCCACATAACCATCTGCAGGGACACAAAAATATTTTGATACACTATTTAGCTGGTACTTACGTTATGTCAGATCAACATGACATTTGGTCAGACAAATACTAAAAATGATCAGAAATTGTCTGACTGTTTTTTTCAGGCACTGTATACCTGTTCCTCCTGGTGGGCCCTAGACATTTTATAGACATTTTATTGTTTGTATCAGTTACTTTTGGATCACAAATTTTCCTTGCTCGCCTCACTTATACTTATCATGCTTTCTCTCTTCTATCTGTCATGTTGACTAGCTTCCCTTAGTAACACAGTATATGTGCAATCCTGTCTGTTTTAATCTTTACTTGTAAACCAGTTACATTTCTTCCACAGGAGGAGAAAGCTGACATGAGTGAGATACTGAAGAGTGGAAGTGTTGATGGAGTGATGGGCTTCCTTACAGCTTACCAGGACAAGATGTCTCATCTTGATGAACAATGGAGGGTGTATGATCGTGAGAAGTCAACCCTGACTGAACAACTTAATGTACTAAGGAAGAATGCCCAAGACTTGAACCCCACTACTGTTAAAGATGCTAAAACCAACAGGTATAAATGGTCCATGTTTATAAATTGTGTGTTTACATATTTGATGATGATATAAATACAACAGTGAGAGACACCACTTTCTACGCTGATGTTACTGTATAAAGTGTCGTGAGTTGGTCCTCATGTTAACAGTGGTACTCATGTTAACAGTGGTACTCATGTTAACAGTGGTACTCATGTTAACAGTGGTACTCATGTTAACAGTGGTACAAGAAAGTAGAAAGCAATCTTGGTTAGTCAGCCCTTCAGCAAGATTGTTTTGAGATGCTATACCATAGCTTTAAGCTTAGCCTTTAGGCCCTTTTGTTAAGTAGTTTACTGTGTGACTCTTGTACTGAATACATGTGTTTGGCTGTTCTATTAGAGTATATCAATCATCTTCCTTTGTTAATTTTGGTCTGGCAAAATTGGCAAAAAGCCATGTCTTACTCTAATTTCCTGTAGGTATTGAAACTTAAATTTCTGCTGTTACTAAGTGGGGTATACTCAGTGACACATGTAGTTTAACACAAACTCAGTGTTAGTCAAGAGTATACAGCACAATGTCATGGCTACTAAAAGTTGTGCAGTGTTTCAACAAACTAGGTACTCTCCTCTCCATTGTTTACTTTTGGTTTACAGATCATAGTAAGCTAATGTTTTGGTAGTGTACAACATTTAAAACTGAAATTGTTTGATGTATGTGGCTGCTACCAGAAAAATAGTCAATTTATTGGTGCGTTATGTTTTGTTTAGATGTGTATGTATCAGCCTTGAGGCAGCTTCTGACACTGATGTTGTGTTAGCATTGTCTTATGTTGTGTCCAATGCCTCCTGGACTCCACAATATGACCTGAGGGTGTTCAGTAATGACAAGACCATGAAGGTCAGTTGTGTTCATAATATACTCTAATAGAACACACACAGTTCAATTGTACATGTGTTAACGTTGTTATGTCAATTAGGTGTTGTATTATGGTCTGATAAAGCAGTCAACTGGTGAGGACTGGCTGGATGCTAAGTTGTCATTGTCCACTGCTAACCCAAGTATTGGTGGATCTGTACCTGAACTGGATGTGCAGCTACTCAAGTTTAAACAACCTGTTACCATCATGCCTAAGCGAAACATGCGCCGTGGCTACAATGAAAGAAGTAAAAATACTAGCTATATGACAACTATAGGATTTGAGGATATTGGGTATGTGCAATTCTCGAGTCTTCGTTCTAACCCTGCCCATGTTGTCCTGTTAACACTAAAAGTAGTTTGTTTTTAGTGAAGTCATAATTCTGTGTAAAGACATTTTCTTTAGGCATACATGGGGTCCTATAAAGGCTGTGGGGATATTTTGATATATGTTGTATGGTATGAGCTCTAGGTGTGTATATATGTGTAATATATATTAAATTTTGGTCCAGGTAGCTAAATTATTACCTTTCTAGTATAACTTACTAACTTCAATTTTTTGTTTACAGGTTAAGCCACAAAATATACACACTAGTAATTTTTTTACAATTGTTAATTTATAGAGATGAATGATAGTATTACAGCATAGCTTGGTGGGAAGTCCCTACTTTGGCATTGAACAAAATAATTGTTATAGCCGATATGCCAAAGTAGGGACTTTCCCACCAAGCTATGCTATAATGCCATCATTCATATCTTATTTCACTACTTTTTATTGCTACGTAGATCCCTACTTCATTTTTAAATTAACTTTTTTTTAAAATACGAGTATGTTTAGTTTTTAGTTGTAGCACAGCTAGCTACGGTGTAACTTGTGACTGTTCTATTAGAATATCATACATGACTGTTGTATTAGAGTATCATGAGTCAGCCAAGAGATGTGCAGGTAGCTAGACTAATAAGGGGTGAGGTCATGTTGTTTACTGTTAAGTGCGGTGCATGGTCTCCGTACTCTATTGTTATTAGTCCACCTAGATCTGATGGGTGTGGCTGCGAACCTATCACTAATGGCATCCCAATCATGAAGTTGTAGATATCTAGCTATTATAGTAATGCTGGGACTGAAGCACTAGCTCAGAAATATTTTTGTGGCATCTAAATATGCTGCTGAAAGAAAGTGTTGATACAGAAATTTAATGCCTTGATATGGTTTCGTTGGATGCAGAAGACAACCAGTCTGATTGAAGATAAAAGAAAAGACAAGGCACAGAGGGCCTACACTCATCGGAATCCCAAAAGGCACATCCCACTGGTGAATTTTTGTTATTGTGGCTTAAAATGGTGGCCATGCATTGTTTCGTTTGGCCTCCAGTCTTGCAACTGTAGGCAGTGAGACTAACATTTGAGTTTTGGCGATTTTTTAAAATTCTATATCCGGCCACCTATAAGTGTTTTGTTATATATTATACGGACTAGTACTATTCCATGAAGGTAATTTTTGTCGCGTAAGCTATCTCTAGGATGATTGTCAAAAGCAAAATTTTGGGTTGCATGCAAAAGTTTTGGGGCAATCCCTACTTAAACAGTACCAGGATACATGTGAAAGAAAGACTGCAGTTATTACATATAAGATTATGGTGAAAGTGAGGGCTGGGAAAAGGGTCACTGAGATCAAAATGGGAGAGAATGAGGCTACTATACATTATGTACTTAATGTCTTGATAGACTTGAGTGTCTAGCCATGGATGATGATGGTGGTGGTGAGGATGCACTTCGTGGACTTGCACAACCAGTTGAGATAACTACAACACAGGTGTTTGTGTAGTGTGTTAGTATTTCTATGTTGTGTTTAACTATGTCCATGATGCCACACTTATACATAGATTTGTAATGTACGTTATATCAATGTGATACTGTAGGTGGAGACTAACTGGACTAGTGTAGCTTTCAACATTCCAAGAATGGCCACTATTCCTTCTGATAACACTGAACACAAAGTAATCATTACTAGTGAATATGTGACCAGTTTGTACAGTATAATACTTAACTGGTTACTTGTTTAACAGGTCACCGTTGCCTTAGTTGATCTAAAGCCAGAATTTGAGTATGCCATTATACCTCGAATGTCTTCACACACCTACCTACAAGCTGTTGTCAAGAACACTTCATCTTATGCTCTGTTGTCTGGACCTGCCAATGTGTTCCTTGACAACAACTTTGTTGCTAAGGTATACAAATCTACAGTCACTTTTAAATAACTTGTTTGTAAAACAGTCATCATTGAAAGATGTGTCACCATCTGAAGAGTTCCATTGTTCACTGGGAGTAGACCCCTCCATTAGACTGACCACTATACCAGTGAAGGTGTTACGTGGACAGAGTGGACTAATCTCCAAGAGTGTCACTGTTGGCTACAGACACATGTTTGAGGTGAAGAACACTAAACAGGAACAGGTCAAGGTCACCCTCTCAGAACAACTGCCTCTTAGTACTGATGAGAGGATTAAGGTGAGAATAATAGCATAGTATCACAAATATTACTGTAGTAAGTAGCATAGTTGCAATGATACACTATTTGGGTATATTGTACTTTGTGTGGGAGGATCAAAGTGCCGCTGCATACTGTATTTTCCATACAGCACCAATTAGTTACATATATGTACTGGGAAAATACTATACAGCTCTGCAGAATATTTATGTTACTAAAAAGCAACCCCACTCAGACAGTACAACTGATCACATGCATGGCATTGTGAATTACTAAAAGCCCAACTGATCCTACCTATGACTAGAAGAAATACAATTACTGATAGTCCGATTGCCGAAAGTTGAAGCAATAACCCCACATGCACAGACAGCATGATGGATCACGTGCACGACTCTGTCAAATGCTAGAACTAATCGTTCCACGACTACAAATGTGACCCAGTCCCGGTCTTATTGCCAGTGTTGGGAAAGTTACTTTGTAAAAGTAACTAGTTACATATTATATATTACTTGCAACTGAACTATTTAGTTACAGTTACATATTACCCATAAAATAAAGTAACCATAATAATATTACATATTATATTACTTTGTGTCCACAGCCTTAAGCTGTCACGTGTGAAACTACCACGTTATCACGCGACATGATTGCGTTGTTGGATAATGTGCAAATCTTGGTTATAAGTAAGAAGCTGGTGAATAAGCTTCATTCAGTAGGCTTCGTTATTTCGTTGTGGCTAGGCGTTACTCAGAGGATAACTAACGAGATTAGTAACTTTGTTACTTGTAGTAATAATATTAAGTAATATTAGACTCGTTACAGTAACTATATTACTTAGGTAACACGTTACATTTGTTAGTAAAGTAACTTGAGTTATATTACCTGTTTTTATAGCGTATTTCGTTATATTACTTAGTTTCCACAAAAGTAATAATATTACATAACGCATTACTCCCAACACTGCTTATTGCCTATTTAAAAGTATCAATTTAGGTATTCAGTGTGTTGTACGTAGTTCACCAATGGTTGAAGCTATATGCACCAAATTTTTACATGTTGTATACCATTCCTTACCTTCCAGAGCATCAACTGTACAAATAGCCAACAGCTAAGTTCCCCGCCATTTTAGTTGGTTTTAACTTGATGTTTACTGTATATCAGGCGAGCTCCAAAAGGGGTGGGTGGTGGGTGGGGCCTGAAGAAGGGCAAATGCTGTTTAAATTTTTTTTAAGAGGAAGGTGTAGGGATGGATTAGGCCAAGTTATGGGCCATTGAGGTCTCAAAACTGGCTAAAATGAAAGAACATTTACAGCACTGGTCTTTATTTAACACCATGGAGCTGTACAGCCACATATAGCCATCCCCAGGCTGGCCAGAGCTCCATTAGAACCCCAGACCGCCTGTACAGATCGTCACCTTGCTTGGGAAAAGTAGCCAGCAAACCACTCAGTCTAGCTGATTTTGATTATGAGATTTGATAGTTTGTAGCTTTGTTTGTGTTCTTGGTGATTGTGTTCTTGGTGAAAAATCGAATGTGCTGTCATGAAGAATGAAAAAGTAGGGAAACAAGGGAGGACACCTACACCTGTAGATATACTAGTGGACATTTAGTCCCTGCTTCAATCTATACCCATGACTGAATTAGGGATTAAATGTTCACTAGTATATCTGCAGGTGTAGGCGACTTCCCTTGTTTCCCTGCTTTTTTTTTCTATGATCCCTAATCAAACTTAAAATTCGTAATTCTTAAACCAGACACATGCCCACAGCCGGCCAAAGGCCGGTTGTGGGCGTGCATGGTTTACTGAAATTATTTTCGTAAAAGTGTGTGTACCTATCTACCTATGTTTGTCCGTACGCACCCAAGTGAGCAAAATCATATGAATCAGGCAGGCAGTTGGTCCATTAAATAAATAAAAAATTAAAATTTCATAGCTGAAGCATTTAGGGTCGTACTGAAGGCACTTTTGGGCTTGGTTTTACCTAACCAATATCACCAAGGTGCCAGGATAGTATTGGGAAGCTGGTTTTTGGGTGATTTTTTTTTGGCCAGAAAAACCCAAACTTCCATAATTTCTAATATACAGTACTACCATACTGTATGATACACATTGATAAATTGATGCAACACAATACACTATATAATTATTGTTGCTCTGTAGTCGTGAGTTTATGTACGTAGTTTGTTAGCTGATAATTTACAATAGCTTTGTGTCTTCGTCTAACAAGCTTAAGTGTATTAAGGATTGAAGAAGTCCCTCACTTTTATTGCTGTGATATATTAGGTACATCTTAATGATCCAGATGTGAGGAAGGTGAATACTCCAGTTAACTTACCATTTGGAACAGTGACACTGAACTCCAGTAACAACTTGGACTGGGTGGTCAACATTCCAACTAACACTACTCAACCGATCACACTCACCTATTCTGTGGAGTATCCACCAGGACATGTAGTACAAGGACTACCCAAGAACTGATAAGACACTTTGCTAACAATCGACTGAGTTTCATTCATGGATGTATATAACTACAGTTACATATAGTGTATAATGGATCATAGAAATTTTGTGTTTGTTTAGATCACTACACTTGTTATGTGCTGTACATAGTATAATTTTATTTCACGTATGACAGTCTTGTGTAACAAACTGAATTTGCTGCCTGGTCCAAAAAATAAGCACCTTATGGCAATCTATGTTATGTGCAGCTCTTATTGTTCATGACACTTTTGGAATATACTATTTTCAGTATAGCATAGATGGCATATCTAGCATATATGGCATTTTTGCAACAATCAAAATTATCCATAGGAATGAACAAATTAATTAGCTGAAATTTTTATCGGAATGATGACTATCAAATTCCTATAATACAGGATTACATTCCTCTAGCTCAGTCTATAGAATACAAGTATAAGGAATATCAAGTGGGGGTTAAATGTCCACTAGTATATCTGCAGGTGTAGGCAACCTCCCTTGTTTCCCTCCTCTTTGTTTTTTCTATGATCCCTAATGGAACTTAAAATTCCTAATTTTTCCTGATACTTGTTTGTTTACTTTTTATGTAACATTATTATGACTGGTGAACCCATGCATACCACATCAAAAGAAATTAGAGCACCAGAGTTAATGCTTTTATCCAAATGTGCATCCCAGCTATCAATTACTGACTCAAAAATGAACAGCAATTATGCTTCGCTTTCAGCTATGTTTAGCCTGTTACACAGTGCTACAAACAAAGAACAGTAGAAGTGCCTCTGCAATTACTGTGGAAAATACAGATTATTCTTGTAGAAAAGCCATTGCGCTAGCTACTGTGAATCAACACTTTGAGCTGTCAGCAAAAAGAAAGGAGGACTAAGGTAGCTTAGGTAAGTCCATGTACATTGTATGTACTGTAGTATGCCAAAGGCACATCTCTGGATGAAGAGATGTCCAACGTTGCTTCATCCATAGTATGCCATAGGCACATCTCTGGACGAAGCAACGTTGAACAGTGAAAAAATCAAGCCCGTACCTAGCCTTAGCCATTATCAATGTCTGAAGGCATTAGTCAGTCAGTAGAAAATTCCGCTAAATATTTTTTTAAATTTTGTAACAACTTTAAGAAAGCATTTCAGGTCGTACTGAAGGCACTCTTGGCTTGGTCACACGTAACCAATACTGCCAAGGCACCATGAAGGTATTGAGAGGCTGGTTTTAGGGTGATATTTTTAAAGCATGATCCCTATTATACAGTACTACCATACTGTATAGTAACTTTTACAGTTAACTTGCTAGTATGCAATACACATGTTGCTTCCCCTTGGCGTCTAAGTGAAGTAGATTTGAACAGGAGACATATACCACTTTCACAGCTCTGATCAAAGGAAACCACCAACCATGACCACAGGGCAATTACATTATATAGCCTTGACCACAAATACCGAGGCAAACCAGCATTAGTCCCCCATATTGAGCTGCTTGAAGTTTGGGGTTTGAGTTTAGCAAAAACTCTAATATATTAGTGTAGAGCTAAATATTCTCTTCACGTAGTCTAGCTACTAGGCATCACTAAATCATTTTTGCAATGTGGCTGGGATTGTTTTTCTACACTGGAGGTTATAAGACCACATATCTATACCTTATATAGTAGTGAATTGACTGCTACTGCCCTTACTGTATATCAACAGAAGTCCAACAGTACACCTCTTTCAACAAGTAAAAGAATATCATGAAAAGTGCTCTGTATAATGCTACTGTTAATATTCTTATGATCAAGATAAAATTCATTATTGTGATAAAATAATTGAATAACTCAATCAACAATGTACTATTTATAGATTCTTTCAATACCACATTAGCCCAATATTGCATTCATTTCTCCAGATCTCTGCAGCTTTCTATGTTGATTTAGCTATCCATTATAATGTTGTGCATCCATGAATGCACTCGTGAAAAAAGACCAACTTCTGTTACATCATAATGATGTACTGGTTTTCATTTTTAACTTGGAGGAAGGGCTTAACTTGTGAATGGCAAATATTTCCCGATTACACAAATGCATACTATAGTATCATTCACATTAAGCTGATACCTGAGAAAACGGTAAAAGAAGACAAGTGAGATAAGAGAGGACATGTGTGGATTAACTTCATTACATACAAGTTTGGAAAAGGACTGTATAAGTAAGACAAAGCATTTTGTGGCTTACTATTGGTGGAAACTTTGATGGTCAGATCATAGCTACCATACAGCAGATAATTGTTGTGAAGTCCAAAAGCAGCTAAAATAGTTTCAAGCATAAATTTCTGTGATAGTGAAATCTGCAAGAAGAACAATTCTTTTGTAATTCCACGCATGCCTTGGATACTATGGCAATGTTATGAAAACTTAAGAATACAGCAGGTTTAGGCAAAACTTTGCTCACTCAAAAATGAACAAATTTCAGTCTGCTAGTGGAAATTTTTGAGAGATTAACTTTGATTCACAAATTTCAGGCACACAACCTGCTGTATATTAGTCTATAAATGTCAGACATTTGAATAAAAAGATTTTTAGCAGATCAAGTGGTACTACAATTTCAAAATAATACATGTACAAGTTACTAAATGTTGTTTGAGGTGTTGGCTCACCGTGCATCTCTCTGAAAATTGTGACCACTTTGTATGTGTTCATTTAAATGCTAACGCATTGTAACAAATACACAATACTAGAAGGAAGCCATTACTTTGTTCCATGCAATACCGTAACGTATAACTGTTAACTGGCAATACACATTAGCAATACAGTTTTTTTCCGTGTACCATATACAGTAGGACCTCGTTTATACAGACCCTTCAAACATCTGGACACTTGGTTAACCGAACAGGTCTGCAGTACTCACTTGACTAATAATTAAAGGGAATTAGATGGTTTGATGATGGTTTGGTGGTAATCATTGGTTAGTTCGTTCATAGTTTGGTGGTGACCACAAACCAAACCCTAGCAGACAACCTACTTGTACAAGTTGAGATGGATCTTGAAAAACAGCTAAAAAATAAAAGTGGATTTTTCTCAAGAGAGTAAACATTTCAGCCAACCAAATGATTAATGGTGACAGCAAAGGGGTCAACAACAGACATGTACAGTTTGGCTCCATTACAAGTTTGGGAAGGACACTGCACTTTTATGGCTTCCCCATAGGAAATGTATGGTGAAAATTTGATTGATCATAAGTATTATGTATTATGTCAGACATTTGAACGAAACAATTTGAAATATTTTTAGTGGGTTAAGCAGTACTACAAGTGTGCCAAATTTCAAGATCATGTGTAATTGCATCCATGAGTTATATATATATATATATATATATATATTAAAATGTTTTTTGAGGATCCAGCTCAACACGTACGTATAAGTGCTCTTATTACAGTGTTGACTATCAGTAGCATTGAGTACTATCATTTAACAGGTATAATAGTGAATAAGTGACTGCATTAATTTCATGCATGCACGAATGGATGATTCAAAGTTACGGATTATCCAAAGTTATGAACAGCGCTTGGCCCCAGCAGGTTCGGATAAATGAGATCCCACTGTAGCTACATATTGCAATGTCGCATAGCATATTACAATGTTGTCTTTACAATATATACATAATGGATACATGGCATAACATGTGTGCAGCCTTAGTATATATATGCTACTGTCATTGTCCAGTGTTTCAAGTCACTGCTTAGTCTCTGTGGAGAGACATTCTCTGTACAAACCACGTACCTTCTTTGTGTACATGAGCAAGGCCATGACAAGGCACTGCTGCATAAGGACAGTTCCTACCACAAGTTCCCTAGTACCAACACCAAATTCAGCTTGAAATAAGAATAGGAAGTAGTGTAGGCCAATCATTGCACCCATCGCAGCAGCAATTTTGTGCAAGAGAGACATCTGACCTTTGAAGACTCCAGCATCACTCACATCTTTGCTTACTTTATATGTGTAGTATAGGTAAATGACAAATAGCACAAGTTGAGCAACCTTGTTAATGCTATTGGCAGTGACGGTTACTACAATGGTGCCATAGTCATCAGTTGTTGCACACTGACCATTTGGTAGGAGTGTATCTTTGTAATTGTGGCTGGACAGGTCAAAACTAATCGTGAGGAATAAGACAAGCAAAGCCATACCAATCGTGTAAATCATGTATGATCTGAAGTGACGCTGTGAGGTCTCTTTTGACATCTGTGATCGCATCCTGTAACTATTATGCATGGTGATGGCAATGTGGCTGAAAATACATGTAGCAAGTGCTTCAAGACTGACACTAGATAAACTAAAACAGATCATGCGGACATAGCAGTATACCAGTGAGTGGGTCACTAGTTGGAGCATTGTTGGGAGTAGACTGAAGAAGCTGATGCAAGTACCCACCGTGGCAACACTGTGTAGCATTAATAGCTTTCCAAATACATTCCGGAGTTCTTTGAATGCTACATGTACTGCAACTATATACCCGCTTACTACAGTCACCAGTGAAACTATTGCTAGTTGCACATACGGTATTTGGCCATCATGAGGGATACCGACACAAGGTAGCTCTCTTTCTGGTCTGGCAATCACCGTAGAAGTGTGGTCATCCATTGGAGTAGTGACAAGCAGACTATCAGTGGTGTAGGCAATGTTCAGTTTCTCTCCAGTGTCGATCATCTTGATGGTACAGTTGTCAACCAGGCAGTATTGTAGGGTAGTGACTTGCTTGAAGTCCAGCTGCATATCATCACCACTAGCTGGTAGTTGTTGGTCAGGACAGCGAAGTAAAGCTACCTTACTGGCAGTAAGGACAACAATGAAGAGCACAGTAAAACAAGCCATCAACTTTTCTTACTCTCCAGTGAAATTATATTACAAATAGCAGTGATTGAGAAGTATGCTGTACAAGGAGCCTGTAGTTCATCACGGTGACTTTTCTTGCAATGCTTTTGTAGTGTCTTTAAGTAGTCCTTCTAGTGAAGGAAAGTTCACATCTATTCTTGCTGGGATCCCAGATGTGTAATAACATAACCATGTGTACGTCATCACTCAAGTGTAGTATTTAATACCCAATAAGCTGAGCACATTACACATGCAGTGTGTGTGCGTGTGTGTGTATTCTGGTTTAATATGTTAAGGCTGGTTTCCATAGTGTCTTGGTTTGTGGGTTAGAAAGTTCTGTAAGCAGAGCATCCATGCTAAGATCCTGTGACCATCCAGATGAGGATCTTGATTGATGATCACAGAGACTTGCAGAGTAGCAAGTGTGAACAAGGCACAGAGTAGGCAAACACTGACAGGTAGGATTCAAGATCTGAGAAGGTAAGTTGATGTACTTTGTACAATACTATAATTTGTGTATCTGTTACATTGGCTAATTATTTTGTAGAACATGGGTCAACAACTTGGTGGGCATTATTAGACAATGGCACTTGGAGAAAATTAATACTGTGACAATTGCAAAGTGTATCCACTGCAGGGATACTATTCTGATAAGATACAAACATTATTTTCCTAACAATTCTAGTCACAACAGGCCATGCATTATCTAAGACATGCTTTACTAGAATTCTTCCTCAGTGATCATTCCTTTAGCTACTGTAGAATCCTACCACCGCAATGATCTTACCTCTATAAGTACATGTGGGATAGCAATGTCTTCTGCATTCAACAAAATTTTAACATTAAGTTTCTGACTCCCTGGCTTACAGTATGGCCTTCTTCTTGCAGGTCTCTATATAGACATGTTCACTATATCTATATACTATATATGAATGCAGAAGATATCTACCTATTATCTCTATATAGACATGTCACATTTTTTCTTGTCTAGACAAACTTATAACTGTATTATAATATTGGGTAGCACTTATAATAGAGAATTTCCATCAATAGATCTATAAAATTATAAACTTTTACTATTAAGCTTGAATTTTCATTTATAAAGTAGAAATCAAATGAAGTGGAGAGCTGTGAAAGCAGTGGCTTAGTGGTTAAGGACCTGGGTATTAGGTGTAGAGGCCCCTGGTCCAAATCTGTGACATTTTTGTACACTATTTACCCCATGATGAATGTTTGAGTGTCTCAACCCACTGGTAGCTAGCTACTGGAAGTGTCATTTGGTATAATGCAGAAACAAATGGCGTGACAAAATCATATACCCACGTAGCTCGGTGGGATTATATTTGCAGACAGCTGCATGCTGATGGACAGAGGAAGTACTTCATCATGGTCAGAGATTTGTATGGTAATCAGAGGAAACCTAATGAGATAGCTGCACTTACACTGATGACACATTAGGGTTTTCATTACTTGGTAAACTTGATCATTGGATGCAATGTTCTGTGTGACAAATAAAGAGGTGATGTGATCCAATCAATACCTGTCCATTGTGGACATATTTAGTAGGTGTATTCACCATTACACGCTGGTCAAGTTTCAAGGCAAATAAGTTACACATTTGTGTTTTTATAACAATTTTTGTGAGGTGTGCAATATGAAGACAAATTTTGGTCCCCAGCCCATAGACCCTTTAAAAAAAGTGGCCACCCATATCTCATGAATGGCTGGAGCAAATATGCTGTGTGGCCTATCTTCCTGTCAATATATGCATGGTGTGGAATGCCAGCTCTCTTGGCCGCATAACACATTACCATGTGTTTTTCAAAGTAAGCATTTGTATCATTAACTTTACAACACCAGTTTGTGCATAATATAATTATAATACAAATGACGTGCACATACACAAAGTTGTGGTATATATTTTATACATAATTATTAGTCACAGGTCAGGAAATGACAATGCACTATTATGTATGTTTAAATCATTGTGAAAAGTTTATAATATTAGCAACAAAATGAAGTGCATAAATATTACGAAGATGTAGAATCCGTGTCACTTGTGTTTGTTGTGTCTGTTGAAGTACAAGAATCACTTCGAAATGGTAACTCTAAAACATCTTCATTTGGAAGATCAAAGTAGACTTCCTTAACACAACATAACATGTGTAAACTAACAGACAAACTGACCTAACACTAATCCTTATGTACAAGCAGTTCACAGAAACATAAGGGTGCAAATTTATGGTGTTTGCAAATTGTAACCAGATTTTGGAAAATCAATTTTAAGTACAAGCAAAAAATTAAGTTTGATTAATGAAACAAGGGAAGTTGCCTACACCTGCAAATACAATATTGGAGATTTAATCTCTACTTCAGTGAAGTATATAGGGATTGAGACTGAGAGATTCCCATCCTCCACCCGCATTACGTCTGGGCACCCACATTGCATGTCATTATTGTCAATATTTTTCCAAAACCACTTCCCATGCTGCTATATAGAAACTTCCCATGGAACCTTCCATTTTACATTGCTAAAAAGTGCAATGAAACCTAAATATGAATGGTTCTGATGGTAGGGTTAGCTTACAAAGAAGCCAGTTTTCATGATCTTGAAATCCTCTCACCGATTGAGATACTCTAATAGAGCAGTCACATCTTTTAATGATACTAAGCCTCCCACCCGTACTGAATATTGAAAACACCAGGATGGGAGACTACAGTCTTATTTGGAGTGGCCTTATGGACACATCAAGCAAACAAACAAATGCCACAAACAATTATTTACAATTATTGTAGCTCTCTAGTGGCCTTACCAAGGCAGTGAAGTGACCAGCTACAATGTTATTGGCTTGCAGTTACACAACCAATGTGAGTACTTGTGATACAGCTAGTCTTGAAAAGCAATTGTGACCCACTGAGCAAAAACCCAACTAATTTACATTCTTCTCAAACTTCTTTTTATGACCTCTTTGTTGTCTGGAGAGAAACACCTATAGGCTATTCCTTATCTGATGAATACTCTTAGCAATAGACAACAGGAAGAGCAAAAGAATCAATAAGTACAGTGACTACATACACAGAAAATAAATTTTAGGTGCTCATACATTTAACTGATTGTAAGTCACGAGTGCAGACAATTCATCAAGGTAGGGCCAATCTCCACCCTTGCTTTCAAGCAAAAAGGCTGTTATACCTTAGCAATTATTTTACCACAATGTAAACAAATACATATAACTCATGTTTGCTTCATGGTACAGAAAGCAATTTTACTCTCCATCTGGTGAGTCTTGTTTCAATGTATACTGAAGTGATTAAAACATTATTTTTGTGTAGCAGTTTTTTTCCCCACCCAATGTGTCAATGCAACATATTTTAAAAACAGAATTATGCAAACTAGTTGAGTTTTTGTTAAATCATTAGTTGGGCAGTTCACAAAATATCCTTATAAAATGGCTAACTACATGGTTTGTGTAGGAAGGGGACACGTACAGTAACAATAGTAAGACTATAGTAGCACAACCAACAGTAGTAGCACTGGAGCAACAACCAGCATGGTAGCTAATACAACAGTAATATCAGCGCTACTTGAATATAGCAAGTGATGCTTCACATTTGTGGTTATAAGTATACCAATAAGATGACTGAGAGATACGTAAAATAGCAGTAATAAATTTCTAGACACTCAAACACATCAAACTATTGTACCAAAGTCATTGTTTGTTTCTACAGTCATTGGATAAAACATTAAAATGAATACACTATATGTATACCCTAGCTTGACAATGACCAAGAATTGTAATAGTTCCAGTTAGTAGTTCTTAGGTACAGCTTGGCCTATTTCAACAGTCACTACAGCAGATGCCTTACAAGTGGAAAGGTTCTTTGCTTTATGACAGCCTCCAATAACAATGACAGCATTATCATCCACAGCAGCCGCTATGGAATAAGCCCTTGGAGTCTTAAGAGTGTCCACAAGTGCCCATGTGTCATCCTCATCATTATAAAGGCTAACATCAACTACACTGTCAAACTGTGGATCATTTCCACCAATGATAAGCGGTGGATAACTGTAGGGAACAACAGTGGTACGGGCTCGTGGTGGAGAATGTAGCTTCTTCCAGGTTTTTGCCGTAGTAGAGTTTTCTATGTCATTAGCTGACAGCCTATAAGCAGCTTGATAACGCATGTTATCTTCTCCAGCATATCCAATGATGTACATGTCATGGTTGCAGATTGTTGTGGACATGTTCCACATTGAACATGGAAGACGAGTGGCAACCTCTCTCCATCTTAACTCCACAATGCTCATAACTTCAATAGTGGAAAGGCAAACATCACCATCAGTAGTGCCACCAGCTACGATTACAGAATTACCATGATTAACAACAGAGCACCTATTGCGAGGTTTCAACATGTTGGGATAAAAATTCACCCACGAACGGCTATTTTCATCATAACTGCTTAGACGCCTGCTACGTGCATTAGTATCACACTCTCGACCACCAACCAGTGTGAGACGGCCTCCAATAATTTCATGCACAGCCAACAGTTGACCAGGATCGGGCAATGTTGACCATTCATCTTTTCCAACATCATACATAAACACCTTGTACTTGGCATCTTCATCAGGACCACTACAGCCAGCAACATAGACCTTGTAGTCGTGAACAACAGCAGTAGCTGAGTACAAGGGAAGTGGAGTATTAGCAGCTGGAGTCCACTGGATATGATGTGTCTTATTCTTCAGTGACTGAACCAAATTAGGAGCACCCTTTAAAAAGGAAAGCCAATATAAAAGTGGTTTGCACACACATATAACACATTTTTAAAAGGGTCAACTGAAATAGAAAGTTCAATGCAAAGACCAACTGTTTATACACAGTATATATCCGTACATATCCTGGAATACCATGAAATTAAGCTTCAAAACTATACCATAAAGCAAGAAGGCATTTCCACACATTTCAAAGCTAGAAGGCTTGAACTATTAACTAACAAAACTCCTCATTCAGAAATGGTTATTCCAAACTATCTTCTTCAACATCTTTGCCATCTAAGACTACTCAAGAAGCTTTCTTGTAAAATCATTGTTGTGTAGCTTTGAGATGGTCAAAAGGCAATGCTCATCAGGCTGGTCAAACGTGTGTTATCCAAACTCATGACTATCTAACTTGCTATAACACTTAGGATAAATCATTGGCACCATATGCTCTTAGCAAACTTGTCTACATCACTTCCAAAATGTAGCAGCACAGTGGAAAGTGTTTACACATCAGATCATCTTGATGTATCTCTTCCCTTCCATTCATAGAACATTTTAGCAAATAAGGTTATAGCAGCTGCAACATTATCTGGCATGACTTGATGCAGATCAACAGACAAATGTAGCACAATAGGTTATGACTATGTAAGGACTAGCTCTTGTATTCCTAGTATGGCGTAAACCATGTCATCTATTGCAAGAAGATCAAAAGTACTATCATGTTCATTGAACCACATTAATAAATCTACCTATAATGCCACAATAAAAGGAACAATTGATTGACGGATTATCAGTATGAATTTTCCATTTCAGTTGACTCTTAAAGGATACCAACACACGCACAACAAGTTAACTACAAAATGGATCAACAGCAGCTACATGCAGTATTATGCTTGGGGTAGTATATCGAACATGATTACTGCATCTTACACAACTTGTGTGGTGTGACACAGATGAGTACATATCATGTAGAAAACAAAATAACATGACCTTTCATTCAGGTGCATGCAACCCAATCTTTCCCAGACACAAAGAAAATACTTTACAGTATTAAGCTTTTAATGGACATCCTCCATACCAAATTGGGAAAAAAAATCTAGCATTTCGAATCATGAGATATATACAAATCTTCAAGTTCAAAGTGTAACTTAGCAATGTTCTGGTAACACCAGAGTGTGATTGGGAGGAAGAAGAGCACATCACTTTTGATCTGTGTACCAAATTTCATAAGAATGACATTAGATAAGGGAAAGTTATACATAAAGCTATCTTCTCTCTCTTATACATTAGAGGGTGAGTGCTTCAAATATTTATGTATGCATATACACTCCAAACATGTCAATATGGAAACTTAACTCAGAACAGTTTCCTTACATGAAAAAGACAACATTGAGATCATTTGAGGATAGAAGGGAAAAGCAGGCACAAAAAGCGGATAATCATCGGAACCCCAAAAGGTACATACCACGTGTGAGTTTATTTTTATCACATAAAATGTTCTGTAGGTTGTGCAATGCATTCTCTAACCTTTCAAGTAGCTAAGTAGACAGACATAAACAGGGATGAATGAGACAAGAAACATGATAGTATAGATGTGTAGGGAAATTCCTAATTTGGAACTGAGCATATTTAAAGACTCAAACAAAAGTAGGGGATTTTCCCATGCCATCATACCACACCAACAGAAAGTACTTGTGACTATTCTATTAGAATACTTCTACAATATTAGTACCTGGCTGTAGTATTAGGGTGACTATTATCAGTATTTGTAGGTCTCTGGCACATGGTGTTGCCAGATTTCTTTGCAAAATTGCTTGTTATTAGTACTCCCTTTTATAGTAGCACAAGTACACAAAAAAATTTCAACTAGAGTAGGGACCATAACACATCGATAAAAAGTACTGAAACAAGCTGGAGTAGTGCACGATATTAAATCACAGTAAAACAATAAGAAGTGTTATATCCCTACTGTGCTCAAGGTACCATAATGGAAACGCACAGTAGGGATATAACACTTCTTATTGTTTTACTGTGATTTAATATTGTGCACTACTCCAGCTTGTTTCAGTAATTTTTATCGATGTGCTATGGTCCCTACTCTAGTTGAAAATCCCAATTTTTTTGTGTACTTGTTTGATAACTTTTTTGTAAATAATTACTATGACTGGTGAACCCACGCATACCACATCTGAAATGGTGCCACGCACCCCAGCTATATCAATTATCGTCTGAAAAGTGAAGTATCCGTTGTCAGCTATGTTCAACCCGTTACACAGCATTTCGATTCAAGAACTGTTTGAAAAGCACCTCTGCAATCCACCCATACCGAAACAAAGAAATGGTGCTGTACACCCCAGTTATATCAATTATTGTCTGAAAAGTGAAGTATCCATTACGCTTTGTTGTCGGCTATGTTCAACCCATTACACAGCAGTACAAATCAAGAACTGTTTGAAAAGCACCTCTGCAGTCAGAATAGCCACTATGAAAAATATGGACGATTTCCGTTACGAAGAGAAGCCATCCTGTGCTACTGCCAAATCAACACTTTTCGCTGTCAGCAAAGATGAATGGGACACAAAGGAGGACACTGGTAAGTCCATAAAAAAATGATACTGCAGTGTCCAAAAGGCGCCTCTCAGGCTGAAGCGACGTCAAATAGTGAAAAAATCAAGCCCATAGCCTTAGCCGTTATTGAGTTACGCTTGTCTGAAGGCATCAGTCAGTTACTCACTCAGTCAGTCACTAGAAAATTCCGTTAAATTTTTTTTTAAATTCCATAGCAACTTGTTGAAAGCATTTCTGGTTGATCTGAAAGCTTGTTTGGGCTTAGTTTTGCCACCAATACTGCCTCATCGTCGTCAGGGAAAATTGAGGCTGGTTTTTGAGTGATGTTATTTTGTGGGCCACACCTACTCCTTTGTGGTCCCTACTATACAGTACAATAGCAAAGAAAGTGTCAATATGGAAATTAATGCATCAGTATGGTTTCCTTGCATGAATATGACTACATCATTAAAGAAATAACGGAAGGCAGACACTCGTTAAAACCAGAGAAGGTACACACCACACCAGTGAGTTTGCTATTGTGGTGTAAATGGTGGCTGTGCATTGGCGTCTAGCCTTGCAACTGTGGTCAGGCAGGCAGACCAAAATTTTGGTTTTTGGTATTTTATAATATCAGGCCACCTGTAGATGTTTCTTGTTTTTAACAAGTGCTGTAATTGATGCTAAATGGAGTACGTAAAGGTGATTTATAATGGGTATGGTATTTCTATGATAGTGTTTAGAAACAGGCGGCGCTCATTATTTTAGGGGAAACCCCTACTAAATACTGTTTGACTATGTTACAACAAAAAGATCAGATCAAATTTACTCCCATAAAAGTAACAAAATTACAATGCATACATAGTACACATTTACATTCCTTCATATCTCCTATCTTATATATCCCATCTACAGTAGTTACCAAATACCAATCTATTTTCCATTTAGTAGCATATCAAGTCATATGACTCAAGCGGTAAATGCCTGCCACCATAACAACTGTAAAACTTAGCTACTATTCTCTGTCACCTTATAACCACTGCAATTATTTATAAGAAACTCATGGAATAAACTTTCATCAATATATTTATAATCATATAGGGGGTTTGTCCTTTCTCACGTATGGATCAGAAACCAGGCTCACAATACCTTTGTGGCGCCATGGCAGTATTGGTTATTCAAGCCCAAAAGTGCCTTCAGTATGAGCCAAAACTCTCTTCCAATAGGTTGCTACTAAATTGTATTCAGCAAAATTTTCTACTGACCGATTGATACATTGATATACAGAGTTCTGTTGACAACCCTAATAGAACATACACTTGTACTCAAAATGCTCTATTAGAATTCCCAATTAATTTCAGGGTACGGACAAACAAGGGTCAGATAACTGAGGTTCTACTTACATACATTGTAATTTACACTAACGCCCACACCCTCGTGTTACTAGCTGAAGGAACAAATGTACTATATACACACTAAGGTTGTAAGTATCCCAAAAGTATCATAAAGCTGGTGAGCACTTCTACACACATAGGTTTGTGCTTGTCTGCAGTGCTAAAGTGTCTACATGATGCTTGGCTTCATGTGTGACCACCACTAAACCACCACTATATTACTACATTAAACTCAGCATTTTAGAATACCACATCAGTACTTGAAAAGTACTTTCAGTAACTACATAATAGTTAGACACCAAGAACTAAGCGATCTAGTAACCCCAATGGCCTGAGGCTGTAGCATCCTGAGCGCAGCGAGGGCACTACTAAGGGCCTGAGGGGTTACTAAATCACTCAATTCCTGTTGGTCGCTGTGTCTAACTTATTTAGACTATGGTTTAAAGTATGTACCTTTATCGCCAGAGCATGAGTATGGGGTGAAAGAGCAATGCAGAATAACGGAACGGTTTCTTCCTGAAGTCCTTACAGCGCCCACAAAAATAATTATTCGACTGGTAACCAGAGTAACAGCTAGAGCTACAATACAGTAGATATGCCACTTAGTCTGCTATTTGTCCAGAATTATTTGCAGAACACGGAGAAGAAGAGTATTACAGTATTATCAAGTACTGCAGTGTGCCTTTCATGTTATATTTATTTATCATGTACAAAACTGCTTGAGGGCGGGTAACTAAGTGAACATGTCAGGCGACTAAGTGATTTAGTAAACCTGTAGATGAGCCGTACCATCATCTAATAATACCTAAATACTTCCCAACCTTACTTCAGACAAGCGTAACTAAATAACGGCTAAGGCTACAGGCTTGATATTGTTACATATACTGTTCGATGTCGCTTCAGATTTATTATGGTGTCTTTGGCATGCCATAGTATGTATAATGCATGCATCATGGACTTGCATTTGTCCTCTTTTGCATCCGATTTCTCTTTGCTGACAGCTCAAGGCGTCAATTCACGGTAGCGCAGAATTGCTTCCCTATCAAGACACACGTGTGGCCCAAGAAGCCAGCACGTAACACCCGTGAGTATATTGACAGGATGAAAGAAAACACAATTTTCGCACCTTTGTAGCTCTGTGCTTCCTTGATGAAACAAGACGATTTTTGCTGTGAACATGCCCTCCAACTGCAGCACTCCACATTCCAAATTTGAGCAAAATCGCTTCACGCGTTCCCGAGATATGCGACTTCAAAAATTGGCTCAGTTTCTTCATTTTCTTTTTCCTTCTTCTTATTTTTCTTTTTCTTGTCGCACACTTACAAAAACTGCTATAAAACGCGAACGCCACATCCAATTGCCTTGAAATTTGGCACACAGAAAGGGATATAAAGGCGCATCTCGGTACCAACTTTGGCTGGAATACGATAAACAGGCAAAGAGTTATGAGCGATTATTCACGAAAAATAACACCGATATGTTGTCACGCCTACAGGGTAAACCGCGTATGGGAAGAAGCTGAAAATCGGTGGGTGAATAAGTTAACTATTGAACCTCAAACCTTTTGTGGTTTGAAAGAAATCGAGCTAAAAAACAGGAAGATACAACAACAGTGTGTAACAATTATGCAATCGAGATTAGCTAATAAAAAAACGACTGCTTGCCACGCCTACCAGATAAACCGCTTGGGGTAATGCTTTGAAAATCGTTGTACAGATGGAGTAATCATCTTAGAAAGGCTCACCAATGGTGTAGAAGAATCAGACTTAAAGCCACGGAGTTATAACACAAAATCCAACTTGGTGCAGCAAGTGCGAGATCGAGATACTCTAATAGAGCAGTCATCCTAATAGAGCAGTCACCCTGAAGAGAATTCAAGAGATCAGCTAGAAACAAGAAACCTGTATAGCGATCAGCTAGACACAAGTCACCCTGTAGAGAGATCAGCTAGAAGAAGTTACCTTGTAGGGAGTTCATGCAACTATGGAAAGAGATAGTTCAGCTAGAAGAAATCACCTTGTGGAGTTCAGCTACAAAGAAACCACCATGTAGAGAGTTCAGCTACAAACAAATCGCCCTGGGGAGAGATCAATAGAAGAAGTTACCTTGCAGAGAGTTCAGCTACAAAGAAACCATCATGTAGAGAGTTTAGCTACAAACAAATCGCCCTGGGGAGAGATCAATAGAAGAAGTTACCTTGCAGAGAGTTCAGCTACAAAGAAACCATCATGTAGAGAGTTTAGCTACAAACAAATCTCCCTGTAGAGAGATTAGCTAGAAGAAGTTACCTTGTAAAGAGTTCAGCTACAAAGAAACCATCATGTAGAGAGTTCAGCTACAAACAAATCTCCCTGTAGAGAGATCAGCTAGAAGAAGTTACCTTGTAGAGAGTTCAGCTTCAAACAAATCACCCTGTAGAAAGATCAGCTAGAAGAAGTCACCTTGTAGAAAGTTCAGTTACAAATAAACCACCATGTAGAGAGTTCAGCTACAAACTAGTGACCTTGTAGAGACATCAGCTAGAAAAGTTACCTTGTAGAGAGTTCAGCTACAAAGAAACCATTCTGTAAAGAGCTCAGCTGCAAACAAATCACCTGTACAGAATTCAGCTACAACAAACAAATCACCCTGTAGAGAGATCAGCTAGAAGAAATTACCTTGTAGAGTGTTCAGTTACAAAGAAACCACCATGGAGATTTCTGTAATCAATATATGTATTATATATAATTTGTACATTTACTGATAAAATATTTAAAGTACATCTACTTCATCTTTTCTTCTTCCTGTGGTAAAGAAAAAAAAGATAGGTTAAAAAAGTCCCAAAGCTGGCCATAGGCCGGCTTTGGGATATACAAATACAAAAAGAAATGAAATCTAATCCAAAACAGCCAAGCTGTAAAAAAAGTGTGCGGCCCTCAAAAAGGCTATGGTGAAAAAAGATGTGAAATCCAAGGTGGCGGTCAAGAAATGGCTGTGATGGTAGGTTAATGGTAAAAATTTTAATAATGACAATTCAGGTGAATTTTGTGCCACTTGGCAGCTTGGCTGTTTTGGATTAGATATTTGTAACAGGAATCATCCGAGTTTTCCGTAGATTGCAGAGATACTTCTCATAGTATTTTTCATTTGTAGTGCTGTGAAACAGGTTGAACATAGCTGAAAAGAAATGTAATGGTCACTTCACTATTTCAGTAATTGATAGTCGGGACATGTTCAGATGAAAACAATGAGTCTGGTGCCATTCTTTATGTTGATGCTGTATGCATAGGCTCACCATTCATACTAATGTTGGAACAAAAAGTACAAGGAACTTTAGGGAATATGTAGTAAAACAAGAGAGGTCACGTAAACATGAAGATACACTAGTAGACATTTAACCCCTTACAAGCTGTATTGTATAGCTGTGTGGAAATTTTTCTGGTATATACTGTATAGCAAAAAATTTGGCTGGAGAAAATTTTGGCGAATTGATCATTGGCAGAAATTGGTGAATAATATTTTGGTGAATAAATGACATTACTTTGCCCATGCAAATTTAATCTGACAGCGTTGGCGACAAAGCTTTGCGATGTCTACGGACAAAGTACTACAGTTCAATGTCTCTCATTTGAATCGACGCGCTCTTATGCAAATAGCTAGCTTGAGAGCTAGCTGTAATAAAAACAACATGCACTAGCTTGCTAAGTCAGTAATCAAGACTGGAACGCACGTAGCAAGCCGGCAAAGCATGTGCATAGGTGGCGGAAACGGAAACGGGGGGGGGGGGGAGCTAGGGGACTTAGCCCCCCCCCCCCCCCCTCAGAATCTCAGAATGATATCATGTTGAAATTATCCTTCTTGGGATGCATGCATACTCGCCAAAATTTTCTGCTATACGGTAGTATTTACACATGCCGTTGATAGAAAGAAGAGCTCTAAATTTGCTGCAATTTTTTTTTTTAAATCTGAGAAAATTTTTTTACAGCTAAGGGTTCTGCATGAAGTGTTGCTTCTATGCAAAACTAAAATATCAGTATTCCAGAGTGATGAATAATCCAGAGGTAAAGACTCTATCATCCCATGGTGTACGATGAGCTATGCTGTGTGCCACATCTGTCCTGTGGCAATATAGTTCATGATCATAAGCAGCAAGAATAGAAACATTTAAAACAAACTACAAGAATATCATTACTGCTATCATTACTGCTTCATCCTTGGAAATTTCCATACCACATGTACAACACTTGTAAGATGTTTCGTTCTCCTCATAACAGAAATAGATGTATAAGGGATTCTACTTATGAAAATGTAGCAATACACTATGTGCGCATGTGTCCACGCATGCACATGCACACGCACATACACAACTACACGTGCCTGCATTACATACACATACACACACAAAAACAAACAAAAACTCACTCGCTTGATTAATCCAATATTCCCACTTGGCCTGATAATACCAGAAGAGTCAGCAGAAAGATGTGAGGTAAAAGATGACACTTCTTGTTTCAGTTGCTGAAGAAACTGTTCCTTCAAATTTGGTACTAATTCTTCATTGTAAGACATTTGATCACTCTGACTCAGTATAGCTACAGTAACAAACATCTTCAATAAAGCATTATCCTACTAGTATATAGCATGTAGTATTATTACATGTTGTATGAATGCTACTTGGACACAAGTTTCTATTCCATGATACAACAAAATACACCGAATAGTGGTATATTATAGAAGAGAAACTATTATCCAATTGATGAGCATTCACTCTATATACCAGTGCACAGCATGTATCGTATACATATTATTAAGACCAGAAACTGGCAGTATCTTATCTACAAACAAGCACCTGCAACCCTTGATATGCTGGAGCTCATCAATAAGCCACAGTCTGGAAAGACTACTTATATATAACCATCAATTCTGCGTTTCAAATTATTGACTAGTTATTTGTCTCTATTTTATAGTGCCTTGACTGATGACTTTGACTGCAGTCACAGATGGACCTAAAGCAAGTGCTAGGATGTGGTTTGTCCTACATTTAAATTCCTACTTAAAAGTCTCACAGGGGCAAGGGTCTGGATATACCCAATAAAGGAGGACAAGCCCATTTGTGATAAAGTTTGCAACGTACTATGTGATGTTTGATACGAGCACAATAATCACTCCTCAGAAAAGAAGGTTTAACAAGCTTGATAGGTGCTTGTACTATAGTCATACTTTACAATGGTATGAGTCTTGCGAGAAGGTCACCAGTTCATCACTAATTGTCAGTTATTAAATAGCCACAAACAATCTTCGGTGATGGTTATATCCCTATAATGATGTACAATATATTAAAGAATAATTTTTTGTACCACCAAGTATTCCAATAACCATAAGATAAGCACCTGTGCCATTGTCAACGATTACTACTGGGACATACGGAAGTATAGCTTGCCAGTATTGCTGTGACTGCCCCCTGGTAACTTAGCTTGAGTAATTTTTTCAATCAATAAAAAAATGGGTTGGTCAGGCCCATCAAACAACTAAGCAAGAAGACATTGTCTAATTTGACAAAATGAAGTGCCTCCAAGTCCATTTGTAGGTTTGAAATAGCAAACTGCTCATCCAACTAGACTATCATCACAGACCATTGATGTTATCACAAGTTACCGCAGACACTGTTTGTGACTTAGGTAGCAACACAGGTTGTGTGTTAAGGCTATAGCTAAACTAGCCTTCCACTTCCATAACCCTGACCCTCCCCTCCCCGTTGGGGTCTAACGTCGTATACTGCTTGCCCCCCATGCGCCATATACCCACAACTTGGAGACAGCAATGGTGTACATAAGACTAGGGTATCAGTAACTCTTAGCTAAATATCACGGTATGAGAGTACTTCGTCTATGGCGTGATACAACACATACCTTTGACATCCATGTTGATTGACTTGAGAACTCTATCTACCACGATATTGTTACTAGCGTCCACCTCTACTGCCATCACCTCCAGTAACTGTTCAAAGCTCGTTGATCTTCCTGCCTTCAACTCTTCCATCACGAACTCGAGCAAACATCTCGATCTTTCTTCTCTTGTCGCCTCGTTCTTGATGGCAGCACGTGATAACGAGTCCCTGTCCTTTAGCAGTGGGACTAGCGCATCAATTGGTAGAACAAGTAAAAGTTTTCGATAAGATCGTTGATATGCCAGAAGATATGCTTGCTCCATTTTCTTCACCCACGCGCCCTTTTGCGCCTGTAAGGTTTCCTCACTAATATGGTTTCCTCACTAATATGGTTACACGAACATTTCTAACAATAGCAACAGCATTCTAATAATAAGTCAAGGGTGGGGTCAAATTTATTTAATTAAATTTTTTCACATCAGACAATCAACAAAATCATTGAAAGAAAGGAGTTAAAAGGGGGCCTAAATACAACCAATTGCAACTGATGTTGATATGCAGAATGGAGAGGTTGATTTGAGGGTGCACCTAGGGTTAAAAGTTCTGGCATCAAAGTACAACCTCTCAATTGCAAATCTCCCTCCCCAGCTGCAATGTCAAGCCTTGTATTATCATCACGGGTGGCTGTTCTTATTAAAGGGTCTCAGTGAGGTTCAACAACAACATTGTCACAAGGTAGGTAGGCAGTTACATCCCAAGATACTAACCCACCCTTTGGACAAGACAGAGCATGCTCTATTATGGTAGAAGAGTGACCATAACGGCACAGGTAGTAGGACAGGAAGATGGTAGCCAATGATAGTGAAGTGCAATTGCATGTAGGGAAATAGTTTTATGAGGCACAAAGTTATGAGCCTTCAGAGAGCCAATTGGATGTTCTCTTCTCCTCATGTAGTATAATAGATAGTTTAGTGTAGCTATAATTAACTGCAGAAACATGCAGATACCTCTAGAGGCTTCATCGCTAGAACAGCTTGCATTCCAAGCTAGTGCAGCTGAGCATTTCAGTTCCACTATTATTGTAGCTATAGCATACAGATTACATGTACAGTACGGACACAGAACTCTAAAGAACTCTTTTATCCACCTTGAACTCCTTGGGTTGGGTTTATGTTACAGTGCAGCCTTAGCCCTATAGCACGTGCTCTGGTTTGAGGACTCTATAAGTTATGCATTCATGTACATTTTTTAAATCTCTTCTGCAGCCTACTCAAGATCCCATCATTTGAGATGTGGCTCACCATGTTGATTAAAATTGCTGTACAATCCCATCTACAGTGTATGCCGTTACTTTTGATTCAGTTTTACAGTCCATTTATTGCAGGGGACTGTACCATGTATCATAAGTACTGAAATGTGTGCATGGGCACTCGTGAGATGCTATGTGAGACATGAGGTGTTGGCATTTATTTCTGTGGTTAATATACCAAGTACTTATTTATGTTACAGTTGAGTTGGTTGCTTCCCCAGCTGATACCAGGCAGTGTGAGTAAAATTTTCTGCTCAAGGAAACAACAACAATATAATCAGGCATAACCAAGCATTGACACACATTGCTGCCTCGCAAACACACATGCACACACAACCACGCACATATACTCTGTATATATATATATATATCCATGTGTGTATGTATATGACACACATGCATATACATACGCACATGGATACACATGCACACACTGATTCTAAACACAGCATGCATTGTTACACCACACTAATTATATAATTGTTTCTCATCCACTGCAGGTTTTGAATTCATGTAAGCATGATTCATTCATATATACATACACACATTTCTAAAACATCATTGAATTGTATCAGACACTGCATGTATAGCCATGTTAGCTACAAAGAGATGATAACAAATTACTTAGGTGAACAGGGATGATAATAAGATATTCTTCTGTAGAACAGCAGTTATTTTAATTTGAATTCCAGTAACAAATCCATGCAGGGACAATGGTACTATCTAGGGGTGATCCCCTATTACTCTTGATTATATATTCGTGTCATCATGATGAACCTAGCAGCACCTTCAATAGTGTTTATGGCAACCAAAATGGCAACGTCTGATAGATCTGAGCATGATTTTTGTAATGCCTTTGCACTGTACATTGTATGCTGTATTTAATGCTTATTGTTTACTTATCTCTACTCACTTTCCAATATCAACACTATACATGTATTACCTGCACATAGGATGCTAGTTTTTCTATATAGTTATATTCCAGTAATTTATGAAAGTCAAACACAAAGCTATATAGCTACTGTTATGCTGTTGCACGTAATCATTCACTTGTTGTTAATTTCAAATTAACACAACAATATAATAGACATTTGTTAGGTCCTGGCAAAACTACATAAAGATTTTGCATGCACCATTTGTCTAAATAAAGCAAAAAAAATTGATACATTGTATTATGCAGTATATATTATTGCTGCAGAGTGGTCCATACTTGTAATACATTCAGTACTCAGATGCAACTATAAATGTGGGAAATACAAAAAAATTATAGCAGCCATTGAACAACATATTCTTACCATCTGAAAAGACTTCATTTCTAACACCTTCACCAGTCTTAGTGAGCATCTCCATATCTGCTTTCTCACTGTGGATGAGTGCAATAGTGTGGACATGTGCATGTGAAACAAGTGACAATTTGTTTGATATTGAATACCAATCAATCACACGTGCGACTTCTAACCATGTTACAAAGATTAATCACTAACTTAAAATGACATAATAAATGAAATATATCCAGGGGCAGATCCAGGGGGGGTTCCAAGGGTTCCATGGAACCCCCCTTTTGAAAGAGCTTCTCTTACTCGAGATACTCTAATAGAGCAGTCAAATCGATATACTCTAATAGAGCAGTCACAGTAGTCTTTTAAGGAGCAGTGTAGCAAGTTATGTATCTAGATATAAATAAGGAAATATAGTTGGTAAGGGTATCTATGGTGAGGGGTAGCTGTTGTCAGCAGGTGATGACCTTTTTTTAAAGTTGCAATTCCAACTCCTTTTTAATAGTCTGGATCCGCCCCTGATATCTATTATATAACTACAATGCTGTATGGTATAACTACAGATATACTCTGATGTCATATACGTATGTACTTTCAACACTATCATATACCTTGACTTTCTTCTACGACGCATATACCAGATCAAACCCAATATTCCAATGACTGCAGATACAGCAAGTAGTGCTGCCCCCACACTTATTCCAGCTATCCCACCAACACCAATTTCATCATCTTCACTTGACTCTGACACTGCTGTAACTGCATGCATGTGTATAATTATTAAGTGCATATGTACAGATATGTGTAACTATTCATATTACAGTAAATCATTAAACCACGATACACCATACAGGCCACATCACAATTAACATAAAGTACACACAATAGTACAGTGACCATAATTGTTTATGACATCATTGATGAGGTCACTATAATACTGACAATATATTATATGTGACCAGATCTGTGTTTTCATGCATTTCATAAGTCAGCAAACACAATGTTATGATTCTAAGCACTAATTCAGTTTCCCATTATATCAAACTACTGTGGCTTCACCCATGGAAGATTACTTCTTATTGTGTAGTTGACTCCAACATCAGTTATACTTTATCTATCTATCTGTCTATCTATCTATTATAGCATATTATTATACCAAGAGTTAATAATATCATACCAATCATGGGTATTGCTAAATGCTAGTTAGCAGAGAACTCATCCTGTTGTTTTTGTACAATAATATAATTTGCTTTGTTTTGTGCAAAAAAAATTTGTGCAAAAAAAATTTGTGCAAAAATATTTTCATGATTTATGTGAATGACTGCTCTATTAGAGTAGTTTGATCATATGTAAAAATTTCCGTGTAAGAAATTTTCGTACAAGTTTTGGCATATGAAAACTATTTTACAACGAAAAAAGCAAACTACAGTATGTCAGGCATGTAGAAAGTCTATAATGTAACAGTTATACATTACATTAATTCTAAACTCATGTATATACTCACTTGGTGCACAATTAAAAACATTTCCACTCCATACTGCACCATCTAAGCACCTCCACACAATATTTTCATCACTAATTCTTGTGTATCCTGCATTACACTCAATGTTAACAGTTTCTCCTGGGTCATATATATTCTTGTCTGGCGTTATGGTAATGGAGGCAGGATCAATATCATTAACTAGATCTTCCTTTGTGCACTGTCCTATTGGTGTACAATTAAAAACATTTCCACTCCATATTGCACCATCTAAGCACCTCCACACAATACTTTCATCACTATTTCTTGTGTATCCTGCATTACACTCAATGTTAACAGTTTCTCCTGGGTCATATATAGTCTTGTCTGGCGATATGGTAATGGAGGCAGTGTTACTAACCACATCTTCCTTTCTACACTGTCCTATAAAGCAGGTTATCCCAGTTTATGAACACATAGTTACTAATCCATACCTTTGCATATCACTGAAGCATAGTTGTTGGCACAAGCTCTTCTAGCAGCGGATCCATCATTATACATAAGTAATTGACAGTCCAATAAATTATCTTCTGTCCCGTCACATGAAAAATCTATTTCGGCAGATGAATAATTGGAGTTGGGTCCAGTATATTCAATGGACACAGCACTAGGATACCCAAGTTGTTTACACACCACATTGGCCTCAATCATTGTCCATTGTCGGTTGCAAATAAAATGATATTCATTTCTAGTGTAAACCTGAATCAGTCCTTCCCAAGGATTCCTCGCTCCATCATCATAAAACTTTACAGGGGCTATAAGAAGGATAGCAGTGCACAAATAATTAAATAAATATGTTAGCATTATGTGAAACTTACATGAGCAGATAATTCCTGTGTCATTAACATGGGTACACGCACCCAATACTGTAGCATAATTATACACACACTCATCACCACTGCATGCTACACTTCCACCATGTGCCACAATTGGTAGATCGGTATCTCCATATAAACTTCCCTTAATAATAGCCACTCCGGGACCAAGGTCAAGTGTAGAACATATAGTAGAGAGTTTGTCCTGGACAAAGCCATAATCGCACACTGTGCCCCACCTCCCATTGATGTAATATTCAAGTCTTCCTTCATAAGCAGAACTACCACCACTTAGACGGAAATTTTCTGTGGAATAAATACACTCAATGATATCTCATAATCTCTATATATACCGGCCTAGCTAGTCTATGGAACTGATTGTAATATTCAATCAGATCACAAACACACATACACACATCTATAACATAACCTGTTTGTTGTACGTGCTGTAATTACAACATGCTTACTTTCACAGATCACTCCCGCTACTCCTTCACAAGAATCAATTTCAACAGTAACATTGTTTGCATTACGACAATCAAGAAGTGAACTTTCTGAACCAACACAGTCTAGTCTACTAAACCCTGTAATTGGACTCAGTGCTTCATACAACTCGTGAGCAAAGAAAGATTGAAGTGTGGCCCTTCTAGCTGACGGGTAGCCTAGCTCCTTACATACCACTTGAGCAGCATCACTACCCCACTGTTGATCACACAATGGATAATAACCACCATTAACTGTGGACAAGTAAACTGTTCCTTCCAAATCTCTACCAGAGTCACGCAAGCTGATAATTTCTATAGGAACATGTATGGTGTGCTATTTGTATCAGTATACTATTTGTATATATTTTGTTAGTAAAACTTACCAACGCAGGACCACTCTGATAACTCAATCCAGTTGTAGTTGCCATTATTTTCATCATAGCCACAAGAGAAAGACACTGTATCATCACCAAAAGAAAATGTGCCAATCATATAATTAGGAGTTGATAATCGATATCCCTGATCACATGTGATGGTGACGGACTGGTCACTGTATTGACTGGAGTCTGTCAAGTCAGTGACGTAAGCATGTTCTGGTAAGTCTGGGTAAGTGCATTTAACTACAGAGGTAACAAACAATGTAAATAATCATGTCAATCAATTCCATCAAACTACAGGCTACTCTTACATGTAGCTAATAGCAACAGACACATTCAATAGTTTGACTAAATGGTAGGCCAGTGAGTACACAAGATGACACTATACAGTAGTGACTCACTCCATAATATGTAGACACAAATGTGAGTAATTTGAAAATGAGGACATTTTTGATTAGTTGGCCTATACATGGTCCTTGTTGCATATTAAATCAAAAATGAACTTATTATTCTCAAAATGCCGATTGCTGTGACACAGTAACAGAATTTGCAATCACACTGCTCAACTCTATATGTTTTCACTGTATTTATCAACCATGTTTACTGTATACTGGAATGTTGGTGACCAGTGTTGAGGCAATTACTTTTAAGTAACTCTACTATTACTTGCAACTAAAACTATTTACATATTACCCATAAAATAAAGAAACTATTATAATATTACATATTATATTACTTTGCGTCCACAGCCTTAAGCTGTCACATGTGCAACTACCACGACATGATTGTGTTGTTGGACAATGCATAAATCTTGATATTTAAGAGAAAGAAACTGGTCAATAAGTTTCATTCATTAATTCAAGGTGGGATTCATTACTTCGTTGTGGCTAGGTGTTACTCAGTGGATTAGTAATGAAATTAGTGACTTCATTACTTGTAGTAATAAAATTAGATTCATTACAGTGACTTCATTACTTAGGTAACGGCGTTACATTTGTAAGTAAAGTAACTTGAGTTATATTACCTGTTTATATAGCGTATTTCGTTATATTACTTAGTTACGTATCATAAAAGTAATATATATATTACATAACTCATTACATAAGTAACGCTTTACTCTCAACACTGTTGGTGACTGGTTTCCAATCCACACTTTTTGTAATGCCAAGGCCTATAGCTATATATATAGTATTACAGCAAATATTATATGCTGATCTAGGGAGTCTGGGGGCATGCTCCCTCAGAGAAATTTTTCAAAGTTGATCCTCTGAGTTGAATTTGAGAACAATTTCAAATACTATAAATGCTTGACTGCTTTAATAGGGTGATTGTTCCATTAGGGTAGCTAGCTAAACAGTTTTGTAAATCTCAGAAACCTGTCTGTAGCTGTCCCCGTAAAGTAAAGTACTACAGGTTGTTCACAGCTTATACACAAAATACAGAAAGAGACACATGTAGTGAGCAACAGATAAATCATAGCACAAATTCCTTATTTGTCTGTACCTGCACATGTCACTCCAGCTGCATTTAATCCAACTCTACATTGCTGTTTAATATTAGTATTGCTAATACAATCTATCCAACTGTTCTCATCTCCATTGCAATTGATAGATACAGCAGGAATGTCTGGTACATTCTCAGGCATAAACACAGTAGTAATGTAACTACCATAGCCCAGTTGTTTACAGAGTACTCGGGCCAGTGATGAGTTATGGAAATCAGGCATACAAACAATCCTCCACACATCATCATAAAACAATTCCACCAATCCGGTCACATTAGGTACATTGCTGCTTGTGCTACCTCCAGGTATAATAGGAGTGGTACTCTCATAGAACCTGACAGCTGTAGTGATTAGTATAGAAAAGTTGTAGTCAACACAGTTTAATGGTCTTACCAATACAATCTACACCAACATCTATTGAGTGTGAACATCCTTCGGGAGCACTGCTTTCACACTGGTCAATATTGTTCTCTGATCCCAAACAATTAAGGTTAGAAGCTAAAATTCTCCCTGACCCTTGGCCATAACGAGCATTAGTACTGTAACTACTAGCTCCTGGGAATCCTAACTGTCGACATATCACATGAGCATCAGTTATATCAAAACCAGTAGAACATATTGTTCCCCATGAGTCATCAACAAGTACTTCGACTCTTCCACGAGAATATGGTGGTATGGAGAGTACACTCTGATCAACCGATTCATCAACTAATCTCAGAAAAGCTGCAGTGAATTAAAATAGGAGATATAAACACATTCTATCTCACTGAAGCCCTACATCAAAGTAAAAGGTAGGAGGATATAGTAGTTAAACCCCGGAAATGAAAATAAACTCCAGTAGGTCAGAATCTTTAAATATGAAGGACAAATTGATTACACATTCAGTTGGGTAAAAGGAAACATGTAGCCATATCATACACAAGGAGTAGGCGTGGCCCACAAAATAATATCACCCAAAAAACAGCCTCGATTTCCCCTAACAACGATCAGGCAGTATTGGTTAGGTGAAACTAAGCCCAAACAAGCTTTCAGATCGACCCAAAACACTTTCAACAAGTTGCTACAGAATTTATTTAATGCAATTTTCTACTGACTGAGTAAGTAAGTAAGTAACTGACTGATGCCTTCAGACAAGCGTAACTCGATAATGGCTAAGGCTACAGGCTTTATTTTTTCATTGCTTGACGTCCGACAGGTGCCTTTTGGCATACCGCAATACGTACAATGCATTCTTCATGGACTTACCAGTTTCCCTCCTTTGTGTCCCATTCATCTTTACTGACAGCAAAAAGTGTCGATTTGGTGATAACATGTGATGGCTTCCCTTTGTAACGGAAATCATCCATATTTGTCATAGTGGTTATTTTGATATCAGAGGTGCTTTTTAAACAGTTTTTGATTCATACCGCTGCGTAACGGGTTGAACATTGCCGACAATAAAGCGTAATGGATACTTCACTTTTCAGACAATAATTGATATAACTGGGGCACGTGGCACCGTTTCTTTCTTTCGGTATGCTTGGATTGCAGAGGTGCTTTTCGAACAGTTCTTGTTTCAAAATGCTGTGTAACGGGTTGAACATAGCTGACAATGAAGCGTAATGAATACTCCACTTTTCAGACAATAATTGGGGTGCGAGGCACCATTTTAGATGCGGTATGCGTAGTCATAATTATTTACAAAAAAAAATTAACAAACAAGTACACAGAAAAATTTGGAATTTTCAACTAGAGTAGGGACCAAAACACATTGATAAAAAGTACTGAAACAAGCTGGAGTAGTGCACAATATTAAATCACAGTAAAACAATAAGAAGTGTTATATCCCTACTGTGCTCAAGATACCATAATGGAAATGCACAGTAGGGATATAACACTTCTTATTGTTTTACTATGATTTAATATTGTGCACTACTCCAACTTGTTTCAGTACTTTTTATCGATGTGTTATGGTCCCTACTCTAGTTGAAAGTTCCAAATTTTTCTGTGTACTTGTTATATAAAACTGCAAGCACAGCAAAATTACACAACTTTACTAGTCTTATTGTAGTTCTTTATGAAGTTAAATACTTCAAAGTGTGGGATAGTATGTATGTCATAACATGTTATTAACACCTCAATTTAGCAATTGTCACATTGTTTATGAAGTTATATGCTTCGAAGTGTGGGATAGAAGCCAGTTAAACTACAAATGCACTCGTAGGATATCTGTTATCACCTCAGCCTCGTTGATAACAACGATATCCTACTAGTGGTGGGGTTAACTATAACCCCGTATATAGCAGGATTTTTTCTAGTCAGAAATTTTTTGCAATTTTTGCAGATCAATAGCTATCCATGAAAAGTTTCCCCACTAAATAATTTGCAGCTTTGTCAAATGGCATTGTTTGAGTATTATAAATGCATAAAATGGAGCAAAATTTTCCCTCCTCAAAATTTAGTTGGTGGTAATCCACAAAAAAAATTCCCCCAGAAAAATTTGACCATATAGTAGTTTATCTAATTTTGTGAAATATTTTTGCTTCGTTTCTATATTTCTGTTTTATAAGAATTTCTCTCACCCCCTATAATACTTGTTAGCTAGCTGGTTAGACACAATCATTATTTAGATTTGCAATAAGTGCATCCATTAGTCAGCATAGGATACTGTCAACATGCCTGTATGCATATATACATATTCTTACGTAAACACTCAATCTTCTGTACAATGCTCCATACTCCATCATCTCCACACATAGCAAATCCTGGGTTAATCATTTTATAGTTCTCCTCACACTCAAATACAGCCATATCTCCAGTGGTGGACACGTTAGTATAATATCTTACATAGGCTAGGTGTGGTGGAACAATTTCTTGTGGACAAACAGCTAGAAGAGAATTCTGTGTAAAGCAACTATTGAGATCACGGCTGTACACATACAGTGATTATACAAGCGGAGTAGCAGAACAACAGTCGGTATTTAAAGCAGGGGATCTCGGGGTTGGAGTTCCCCAGAACCTCTAAACCTTTATACTAAACATTTTGGTATACAGTAGTTCTATGTGCAAATAATGTCTAAGTTGTGTGTGTGTACGTATATTTATAGCATTGAAAGTGATTTTCATTGTATGGATTAGTCGATTTCCAGTGGTGATTTCCATGAGTGGTTTATGACTAAATTTAAATGGGACATACACAAGGAATGATACTTAGTGTGTGTTTGCAGTGTCATGCTATTGGCATACTCAATTAAGTTAGAAGGATCATAATATTGCAAGTGTACTGACTGCTCTATTAGAGCATTTGCTTGACTGTTGTATTGTAGTCTCTCAATCTATACTGTATGAGGATGTGGGAGTACATTCCCCTGTCCCCCTCTGGGTCCACCACTGTTGTGCGTATGAGTACAATTATCAATTTAGTTGTAAATAAGACAAATCTAATCCGAGTAAAATAACAAATTTACTCTTGGTAATAAACTCTGCAATCAAAATAATAACTCTGTATATGAACTATACATTACCTCCACATTGTATCCACACATCATCAGTGTGAGTACAGTCACCAGTCATTGCCCACATTCCCTTAGCACAGTATTTGATGGAGGTCTCATTACCAATACATTCCACACCAGTCAGCCAGATTCTACGCTCATCGTGTACTGAAGTTGGGTCTGTCCAAAATCTGATGAAGTTGCCTAGCCCAGCTTGACGACATGCCACATCTCCATCAGCAGAATCAAAGCCTTCACTACAAATACTACCCCACTGAGATGTCTCATGTATTTCTAGTCTACCAGTGTAGCTGTTTGGACCATCCACTAGTCGTAAGTCTAATAAACACAGTAGAATGGAAAGTATATATATATAAATCAATGACATAAATAGTTCCGCTTTCAAATATATACAAATATTAACTAAATAATTGTCTGATGCCTTCATATAAGAATAATGGCTAAGGCTACAGGTTTGGTTTTTCGCTGTTAAAAAATTGCTTTAGCACAACAAGTGTCTTTTGGCATACCTCAGTATGTACAATGTATGCACTTCTTTTCGATGATAGTGCAAGGCATCGATTCACTCCTCATGTAACACATGAGTGGCTTTGTGTTGCCTAGCTATCATGTAAGAACAAAACAAAAATCATCTATAAAACCACACCCCTAACAGTTGAAGTAAATCATATTGGTTTCAGGACAGCTTTATGTATCGTTCTCCATGTGTAGGGCAGTGTAACTCACAGAACATGGTTAAAAACTAGCTACATGCTTATTAGCATTAGTATAGGGTACAGATTTTGTCATACAATTATACATCTATAGAAGTTTGCTAATGATAAATTATGTTACAGGGTAAGCTAGTAGGAATCATTACAATAAAAAGTGCTTAAGCAAAGAGGATCATCGGACCATCATTTGAAGTGTGAATTACTTTAGTTATGTTGTTTTATTGCTAATTAGCCATATGGGCTAAAGTAGGTGTACTTCAGGTGGCTTAAGCACTGTTTATTTGTAATAATCCCTTGTAAATTTCCTTTCAGCATTTGTTGTAATATAATAAGCAAGTGGAAAGGCAAACATTCATTTTATAGGGTAGTAGGGTAGTAGGGTAGTAGGGTAGTAGGGTAGTAGGGTAGGTAAAGCATACATAACTAACCTGCACACTGCAAGTAGACAAAGACAGGAGGAAATCTATCAATTGCAACATTTAAATCCAAGCTGTCAGTTTCACCAAAAGAAAAGGAGTCATAAAAATTTGGCACATTATTATCAATTGCACAAGTAGCACTATTAATCACACAATTGTCCAGTCTGTGTTCATTTCCATGACATGTAAATGTATCATAAACCACAGAATCACTGTTTGGTAGTCTGAGAGGTAAAACAGTTATGGGAAGGCCTAGTTGTAATTGTTCACAAGTCACTATGGCATTTTCATAAGTGAATGAATTTCCACAAATTGATCTCCACTGTCCAGCCCTAAAGATCTCTGGTATTCCAGCGTAATAGTTAAATGTGTCATCTGGGTTGCCAGCAAGGCGAATATCTAAAATGATAACATGAACATCACCATTACATTCCTCTCTATATGTATCATAAATTTGTTATGAAAACACAGTTATAGTTCAAGGCCAACTGCTGCAGTTGTATTTCCTCGGGTTTTTTTTTGCAGTACCAATCTACAAATTAAAATACATGCAAGCATATAAATTTATATCCAATAATTGAAAGATCATGGTGGATGCTCATTAGGTGATAAACAATGTTTGTAGAGTAGCTTTAACTGCACTGAATAAAAAATATCAAAAGTGGCAAAATGGTTGTGCTAAATAGTTAGCTATCAATGAGAAATATTTGTTTGGTACATTGTTTACTCTCAACTCAAATTCTAATTACATGTGTGGTAAGCAACGCTGAGTGGTAGCTCAGTTATGTAGCAACAGTAAGAAAATTCCGTTTTAGTGAAATTTTAATTTCAGTGATATCACATTGCATCAAAACAACATAAGCAATTAAAATTACATATTAATATTTATTTATTTATTAGACAACTATCCTTCTAGGAACCTGCAGGGAGGCTAACAGCAAGCCTGTGACACAGGGAGTCAAAAACCTGTAACTGAAAACTATGCTGAATGCAGAAAAAATCCCAGGCCAGGTGGTGACTTGATCCACAGACAGTTTGCAGTCTAGGCAAGTGCCTGAGGATAGTAACCACACAATTTTAAATCCAACAAGCTCATCAACCATATATACACAAGATGCTCAACCCTATTGTTAGCTGTGCTTGAGCCCATGGCTCTAATGAAATTGAGGTTTATGAATAAAATTCCTGGTATATATCTAGAACAATATACAGATTTTTGGTCCTATAAAGATGCTTATACATGATCATTAATGGTTGTTACCTCTACAAATCACACCCATGGATCCTTCTCCAGTACAGTTAGTGATGTTACATTCCGCGATGGAGCTCTCCGTGCCATTACAATGAATATTGTACGATGGTCCAATTCCAAATCCATAGACACCACCATCAACCACATCAATGTAGTCATCATAGCCTAATTGTTGACATATAATAGTAGCTTCAGTTCTACCAATGCCAGCACAAACTGTCCCCCATTGATCATCTCTGTATATCTCTATGCGGCCAACATTTTCATGACGAGACCCACGCAGTCGAAGTTGTATTGGATCTGGTATAATTACAATAAAAGTGTAACACTTATTATAAATACATAGCAGCAAACCTGAGCATATAGCCCCAGCATCATAGCTGTGATTGGGGCACTCCCACGGTTGAATATTAGCCCCCTCGGCATGGGGGCAGTCTACTAGATATTGCTCACTACCACTACAACTAAGAAAAGCTAGCCAGACAATGCCTTCTCCTGGCACATATGTATCATAGGAAGGCTGTGCACCTTGATATCCTAGTGTACGACACACCACTTGTGCCTCTTGTACAACCCAAAACTCTTTACAAATTGTTCCCCATTGTTTTGGAAACACTGGTCGATTTCCAAAAGGATTAGCTATCAGGCGATTAAATATCTCAACTCTTCCCTCTATTGGACTGGGTCCACCAACAATTCTGATATCTAACAAAGTATGATGTAAAGTAAGACTGCATAGGTTACACATTTGTAGTACCTTGACAATATACACCAGCATCTTCACTATGGTGGCAGTTAGTAGGGTATTGCACAAAGTCACAGTCAAATATATTGGTCTCATTGCCTGTACAGCCCACTTCACTCATGTAAATCCTTCCTGTTCCTTCTCCCAACTCAGCTCGGCCAAATGCATTGATAGCACGCACAAATCCCAGAGTACGGCAAAGAACATCTCCATCATGTTGATCCCAGCCATTATCACATATAGTTCCCCATTGTTTGGTGTAACTGTCATACAATTCTGCACGTCCATACACTCCATAACGATTAACATCTCCTTGTTGATTTGCTACATCAGTGAACCCTGTTAGCCTGATCTTTTCTGTCATTGAATAAATATACAAATGAGCAAACTAAGTGATAATTACTCTTACCATTACATCCGATTACAAATTCCCTTGCTGGTAAACAAGTTGATCCTGTTTGGTCAAATGTAAACGAATCACAAAATGTGATTGATGCATAGTCTGTCCTTCCACATTGAAATGTTTGTAAAACTATTGGACTGTTACTGGATATTGCCACATCAGGTATGCCACAATTATAATTTGGATCATTAAAGCGGTCGGGGTGGCATGCATAATTGTAAGAATAAGCTCCAGGATAGCCTAGAATATTACACACAAGGTTTGATGTGTTTTCCCAGTGGCCAACACTGGAGGTACACACTGTTCCCCATCGATTTTCAAAACGATTGTACACCTCCAACCTCCCAACATGAGGTAAATCTGATCCAACAAGTCGTACATCTAATTGAGCTACATGATACAGTGAAGAATGTCAGACCAGATAATAAAATTATTTACATACACACTAATACACATATAGCTACATGCAAACACAATAGCACGTAAGAGCATGTGCTGTCATGATGTGCACATACAAGCATACACTGTACACTATTAATACATACTTGAGTCTATACAATTGAACAAATATCATCCATGCATAAACAGCTTGTCTGAAAAAAGTGCATTCATGAAAATGAAATAAACTGGCAACCGAAAGAGATGATTTATCTACAGCAGCTAAGAATGAATGTTAATACAACTAACCAGAGTAAAAACCTTTATCATTGACTCATGCTCTACACAATAGTCTTGCTACATGTAGTATGGACACAAGTATTTATGGGCAGAGGCTTGTCATATGTCCATGAACTGAGACATTAACAATGGTAAGCATCACATGATTTGCAGTAAGGATTGTGAAACTGTTGCCACATATAAATAATTCACAGCAGTAACTCAGGCTTATTCATTTGAGACGTGCAGTTTTTACTTTCTTGGCTATGCAACTCGCTACCGTGAGTCTTGATATAATCAGCTGGAACTTACCATCACAAGTCAACATTGATGTCAGTACACAGAAGTCAATTCCACCAGTCACACAATCAAACAGTCCATTGTTGGAAGAGGCACATGACTGGCTGGTAATAGCAATACCACTAAAAGATGAAGTATTGGTGGACTGGTAAGACAACTGATAAGGGTATCCTAGTTGTCTACAAGCAGCATCAGCCATGCTTGCTGTGAAGTTTATGAAAAAGCACACTGGAATCCATCCATTTAATGAATAGGCTTCTAGATGACCACTGCTTCTGTTAGTCCCATCTGCCAGTCTTAAACCTGTACATCAACAACATGGCGTATATAAAGTGTGCGAAAACATTAGCAAAGTAGTAAAAGTATTATGGAGGACTAAAATTCTCCCTACTCTATCAAACTTTGAAAGGAAATCTGCACAATATATCACATATATAGCTTATGAAACACAATACCAGTACCTGGGTAGTTATATGCTGACAGACCAAAATACTCTAATATAACAGTCATCTGTCATGATGGCTGCTATGTATACATTGTATTCTAGAATTTCAAAATTACATATACATGGTGTAAGGTTGCAACCTCTATTTAAATGAATACTTTAGACCAACTGATTTTGGTGAAATTTTAGAGGTTAAATGTACTGTGTCTTTTACAAGGACAGTGCTTTAAGAGAGGTTCCACTGTATACTAATGACAGATTGTCACAAGCAAGCATGTAGTTAGTTCCATTGCCAGTATGGTAAAAGAAAATAAATTTTATGCCAAGAATCTTTAGTATTATACATACATATAAGCAATAGTGACTACTTACTTTGGCAAGTCACTGAGTAGTTGACATAATTAGAACATGGTGCATCAAAACTAGAAAACCAGTTCTGTGTACTGGGTAGACAGTTCACACTATCATCAGAACAATCTAACTCAAAAACAGTTGGTGGTATGATAAGACTTGCTGGGCTACCTGACACCTGAAGAGCACTTGTCATTCCAAAATATTGACACACTGTGTTAGCTTCATTCAGTGATGATATACAAGGCCTCAGCCAAGCTCCTTGAATATACACCTCAACAATACCAGCTGCTCCAGTTACTGACAAGTCAAAACCACTGGGTGCTGTATACCCATCACTGCTAAGACGATATTTGACTGTACAAAGTAACAATCAAGAAATGTTTACACAATAATATGACACTAACGTTCACAATAGATAGCAACATCTTGGTTGTGGTTACACTCGGTAGTTCTAGTAGTTGATGGACAATCAAAGAAGTACAGCTCATCACCTGTGCACTGTACTGCTGGGGAGTAAATTGGTTGACTGTCATCTCCATATCCAAATGTGCCAGTAGGTATTATACTGCGAGCACCTAATAAGACCATATACAACAATGGGACTAGGTTAACACTAATTACTTACCAGAATAGCCTAGTGATTTACAAATCACCTCAGCATTACTCATTCCAAACCCATCACCACATACCGAATGCCATTCTCCAGCAGTGAACAGTTCCACTCGTCCAGTGTATTCAAATGTTCCACTAACTAGACGAACTTCGGGCTCTACAACAGAAGGCAAGCATCACATAAAGGATGAACCAATGTGGATGCTAAAGATACATTGTAGGAACATGAGTTATTGTAAACCTATATAGCTGCTATTTCCATATATGCATATAGCACCAAATGATTAGTTAATGCAATTCTGTACAGAACAAATAGCTACATGACCTGTCCTTCACAAGCTACACTGAAACTTCTGTAAAGTGAGAGACTCATTGGCCCTCAAAAGTTGATTTGTCAAGTTTGCGTTAATAACACAACCTTGACAATCCAGCTTCAGGGCTCCAATAATATCCCTAGATACATGTGTAGATGTATCAACACACAGCAAATTTTATAATAACTCTATCATAAAGTCTCCACCCCACAAGTTGACTTCCATAATAGTTCGTTAGTTGCAACTTCCCACAACTTTTAACTACAGTTATGTAAGTTTAAATATATACCCATCACTGAAGCAGCACTACACTAACCTACTAGACTGTTTCTGATCAAAAACAAACACAATAAGAATAATAATCAACTGGGAGGTCTATAGCTACAAGACTAGCACTTACCCCCACAAGCCACACTGACTGCCTCACTCCCAATACAGTCACTTAGTGTGAAATTGTACCCATCAAACAAGTGTGGACAGTCGGACAGGTATTGCTCAGTCCCTTCACAGTCAATATTGTCCATCACATATCGGTGGGTGAGGCCATCGTCAGGAAATGGCTGAGCTATGTCCGTTCGTATTGGCGGCCCAAGTCCCAACTGTCTGCAGACTACCTTAGCTGCGTTGATGTCCCATCCATCATCACAAACATAATTCCATTGTCTCGCGTCAGAGTTGCTATGTGCGAAGCTTATTAATTGGACTAGCCCGTTCAGTCGGCTGTTACCACCATACAGTCGAACTAAGGGGAAACACACAACATAGGTGTTGCGCTGACGAAAACAAAACTAACCTGTTGAACTCTCACTCGCTAGGGCAACAAGTAAATACGAACAACTTGCTAGTATCACTAGCCAGAAATATTTCATCTTAACACGCAATTATGGGTGTGGCTCAAAAGTGCGACTTATCGTCGAATTTTTGAACAGAATAAGCGCCTCAAAGCCCTCTCACGTGCTATCTAAACAATAAAAACATTCACGCGCTTGCACATTTATTTTCATGTTTTCATTGAATATACATACAAATCATGTTTCTGTATGCTGTACACTGTCTCCACCCCTGCAAGAAGTACATTGAACACATTACAACACGGTGACCATATTACACATACTGTGATGCTCTCAGTTGGTTGATTTCTGTCTCCAGTTCCAGACAGGCCTTGTCAATTTCGTAATTCTTACGTACAAGACTAATCCAACTGTAATGGATAAACTAGAGTCACCACACAAGACAGCCATGTCTACACATACACACAAGTAAATGGGGGGGGGGGGGGGGGGGGGCTTCTGGAAATATTAATCACAGGAAATTTTGATGAAAGATGAATTTGACAAATCAGTTAAATTTGTCAACTTTAATTCATCAAACATCGATGGCTTTTCCTTCCACCAAATTTTCTGTCATACGGTACAGCTGGTCTCTTCTAAACTAGGATGGTTTGGTGGCATGTTCTAGTAAAAGCACTAAGATGCATGACCTCGACTTCGCTGCAGATTTGTGTGTCAATAACTTGAACTTTAAAACAATATCTGTAGGGCTTGCCCATTCATGTTAACAAATATAGTTACAGCATTACTAGCTGCTGATCTATTATCTGGAATGTCTATAAAATAAATCCAATGGTTGGATTAGTCAGCTGCCACTGGCTATTAGCCTGCAATATAGGTATGCTATATATCAGAGCAGTTGTATCATGTGCCCTCATGATTTGCCTGATATGTTACACCCTAAGGCCTGTGGATATGTTACACCCTAAGGCCTGTGGATATGTTACACCCTAAGGACTGTGGATATGTTACACCCTAAGGACTGTGGATATGTTACACCCTAAGGACTGTGGATATGTTACACCCTAAGGACAGTGGATATGTTACACCCTAAGGACAGTGGATATGTTACACCCTAAGGACAGTGAATATGTTACACCCTAAGGACTGTGGCCCTTGAGCATATCAGGCAAATCACTCAGACACATGATACAACTACTACATATAACCATTAGCTACTGTTTGTGAAATTTGCAAAAAATAGATATTTAATAGTGGTTGAAGTTAACTTGTATGTAGCTTTTCAGCGTTACAGAGATACAGAGACTAGATACCAAATCATAATGATCAAGACAGTCAGTCATGAAATCAGAGTTGAAATAAACTGCATTCGATATTGTAATGTATTTGGTGATTGCTGTATTACAGTATATAACTGCTCTGTTACGGTATCTAAATCTTAGGTGTGTTGAAACGGCAGGGATGTGCCCACACTCACCCCACAGTGGTTGGGATCAGCCATCACTAAAATAAATAGCCACCACTACCACTCACCAACCGCTACAGATTCACCTCTAACTTATGCAAGTTAAGACTCACACATTTTATCCTATTTCTTCTGGGCTTAATCCTGGTTTCCAGTGCACTACTGTAAAAATGAAGGACTAGTTTCGATTTAAGCACTTCATAAAGAATCTCGCATAGTTATAAAATGGTATAGGCTAGCAGAATTCTGTTCGGTTTGTAATGAAGAGAAAGGGAAGTACTTTCAATGTAAGTAGCATACGGATTCATTTTATACATTGTGTGAGTACAAGCACCAAAACAAAAATCACACGTTGTATGGCTTCAAATAGCCGTGTGCACCCTTTAAGGAGGACTTGAATGGGTGATGTAGCTACTAGGATATAACGACAAGGGGTGATGAAGCTATGCAGGTTTAGCACTAAGGAATATACAAACAACAAGTCCCAATGATCCAGTACAGACATAATATCACATCTCTACTCTCAATATTTATGTATGTAAGCAAGAGTTCATAATATATTATATATTATGAACTCCTGATGTAAGTCATAACACAGGGTTAGTCCTAGTTTTGACTTTGATTAAAGTGGTTTCTGCAAATGAGTTGGTCAATCTTTTTATAGATCACCACTTTTGTTATTGTAAACTATTGGTGATTCCTACGTACTATGTAGGATCATATAGTTATGAAATTAGTTGCACTCTTTACTAAATTTATGCTGGTTTGTTTGTGTTGGAAGAGCAAACCTTAAAATTACGTACACAGCAAAACACGTTTAGGCAATGTGTTCCTCTAAAAAAAAAGGTTTTAAAAGTATCAGTTGATTTTATCTCTATAAAGCTCTGTACAGACAGATCTCTGTGTGCAGTACACAGTCACATATTCCTCTTCCTCTTTAAGTAAAGCTGTATCTTTTTCTTATAATTTTTTTTATTAAGACTTTACAGCACATTTGCTGAAGGTCTGTAGGGCTCCTGGTCCTACAGCCTGTTTAAAGTTGTTACAGAAAGTGTGTTTGAAAAGGTGGAGCCATTCTTATTTTTGAAATCCTTAATTAGGAGAATGAGGTTTACTGTTAGTGTATGAACTACTAAAGACTTCTGTGTTTCTTGTCCATATGAGAGTATACTACTTACAGTATGCAAATGTATATTGCTTATAACTTGATATTTGAGAGTAATGTTTTTATGGGTCATTAGTTTGGAGACTATCAGGCGGGGAATTGTCAAGGCGTCAGTAGTGACTGTTTGTAGGAAGTGGAAGGAGAAGACATATTGCTAGTAATTGATAGGTGTGAAGTGGCCAGCTAATTGACGTGATTAATCAGCTATTTATGATTTTATGGCTTGTAACTACTTTTGGTCGTTCAAGCTATGTCCCGTTCTAGACCAACCATCATCAGTACCATACCAACTATTTTGTGTGTGGTTGCATGTTACACAACATACGTATGCGTCACAAAAACAACTTATTCAAACAAAACAAACTTACTGGCTTTCAAGCAAACTCAACTCTTCACCAGCTGCAGTCTATATGGTGTAATAGATATGTGTACGTTAACAGACATAACATGAACCATTAATAGCAGCCACATATGATCTACTGTAATATCAATATCATATCCCTGACTGCCCACGAGTGTGGGATTATATAACTTACAAGCTACCCACTCGACTAAAACGTGTGGAGTAATCTAAACTATCTGACCTATGCATGGAAAAGCCAGATGGTCCAGCTAAGTATGCTCATTAATTTTCCTGAATTGTATGTACAAGTTATTACGTATGTGTTTTACAGTAGTAGCTGAATTACAATGCACTGTATAGATGAAACTGTCAAGCTGACAGAGACATAGGAAAGTCAGCTGATCCAGCTGGTCAGGCACATAATATTATACACCCACTGATCACACTATGCTGTAATATTGGCTTGCAGTAGTAGCCGAATTGTAAATGCATTGTGTAACCACAGACAGCTGAGAAGCCATCTGTTTGGGAAAAAAAATTCTGTTTATTGAATTTAATGATGAGCGCAAACTTTCAACATTTGTAGTGGGACATCACAAATAGTATGACCAATATACAAGGTTAGAGAAGCACTTTAAGTACTATTTTCCCTACATATGTAGCAGTGAAATAATTTACAGGTGGAGTGTGTGTTTAGTTGTTTATAGCATAAAATGGTTAATGCTATTCTTTCTTAATATAATATGTACAACAATATGTCAAAGAGCCTATATAGTGTATTAACATTACAAACTTACTTGCTCTTGTTTCCTTTGCCAATTTACCTCCTGAATTTTGTTCCTGATTGACTTGAGCTGATTTTGCTCTGCTTCCAGTGCTAACACCAATTGCCTAGACAATCGTAAAAAATCAGAGAGGTAGTCGTACATTCTGTAACTACACTGGGAGATGTGTGCATAGTGTGTGTGTAATGGGTGTCTGTCAGTGTGTGAGTGTGCATTACGTGAATAGGCTCACAAGCTACACAAACTGTTAGGAAAAATGTGAAAGTGTATTACCTAACTGACCTCACAGGGACATACGTTTGCCTTTTTTTATAAAATAAATCTATCAACACACACTCTTACAATCAATAACAAGCACTTTCAGTACTATGACCTGCCAATTATTAATAAGTACATCTATACTGTTCTACGTGACAAATGCTACACTTAACTGTAATAAATACACAAATGTTATGATTTATGACACGCTTGCCCATGATATATGACATGCAATTTCCGTATCATGTCACATCTATGATAATCACAAGAGAATGCTGCAGCAACAGAAGTAAACCTTTTCACAAAAGTGTAATAGTATTAGTATGGTGTAAGCATATACCTTATGACAGAAATTTTGACAAATCCACACTTCACAAATTACATGTTGGTGAAAATCAAGATATATCATAGATCTAAACACATATGTTTAAAGGTACCTATGGATATTTGACGAATCAAAAACTGATGAATTTAACTGATTCATCAACTTTTTCTTTCATCAAAATTTCCTGTCATACAGTAGACAACAAGGTATCTTACTATTGGAGCATACTACAACCAATTATCAATTCAACACTGTTCTTTACTACACAACATAGCAATGTTAATGGGGGACACACAGTGGAGGGGAGCCTCTAATAACAAACAAATCTAGTGTTAGAAGAGCATTGCTTCTTTTCCATTTGACTTTATCAGTTGGCGGTGTATGTGCCAGCACTTACCGTAGACCGAGCACTGTACACTACGAATTAGGAACACAATAGAAAAAAAGTTCAGGATAAACATTTTGATTCCAACAGGTCTTGCTCCATAAATTTTAGCCTCTGACAGATAATGGTTATTTTTGAAAGAAGTATATTTTCAATTTTTTTTGAGGGGACACTATTTCTTCAAAAATTATACTTTTCAGTTCAGAATTAATAACTTCAACTACCGATTGATAGCCAGTTAACTTGATCAATCAGTTTCAATGATACTGCCACCTGTACAGGGGGGTGTACTATGGAATTGCACTGAGGATCTAATGGACTGTTAAGAGTGCTAGCAGGTAATCACAGTGTTGAATGGGCCTCCAAAAATATCAGCAACAGTGGATAATGAAGCAGAGAAAAGTATATATGGTATTCACAAGAAAGCAACAAGCCCACATGGTAAAATACGCTATTGACAATAGGAAACTTAACACTATGGCATGCTTTCCCACGTTCAGCTATCAGTGATTACTTGTTGAGTTCAATAATGTAAACATCACATGGGCATGTTGATTCATGGGAATTTCAGGATGTGACCAATACCTAAATAAAATCTTCAAATGTGACTGGATCTATGAAAACCGTTCTTATCGCCCAAGACAGGAAGTTTGATTTTTTCACACAAACACAAAGCTTAATGAATGCACTATCAAGTTTCACTGCCACAGTCGACCAGAGTAAAGTGGTCTGCTTTTGCTGGCTGCTTTTTTAGAGCACAGTGGTGAGCCGTACAAGTGGTCTGGGGTCTTGATGGAGCCCTGGCCAACCAGGAGATGGCTGTTTCTCAATACTTTTTAAATGGGCAATAAGACCGGTTTTCCCAGAGACAAGTCACAAATATGGTTTATTGCCTCCTCTTCAAAATTCCACTTCCCCAAAATTAATGTTTACAAATTTTAGTGGGACAAATTTTTGGCAAACAGACTTGGATCCGGTCCACCATTAAATTCTTGTCCAATTTTAGCCAATTAATAGGTACAACGCAAGCATTTGCCAAAATATTATCTGCCAAATTCTATATCAAGTTAATTTGCCAAAATTTTGTGGCGTACAGCTAAAAATAGGCCAAAAGTTTCATTGCTCTACATATTAACGATTTACAGTACCAATGATTTTATACAGCTTTACTATACAAAAATGTCTTGATCGTTGTGAAATAATCGTGATAATACAGCAGTTCTCAAAACAACATGATTTATCATCTCAAAATCTCATGACAGCTCACTCCTACCGTATAAGGCTGAGATCATGTACACAGCAATAGCTACCTCTTAGTGTAAGTTGATTTCTTGGTATTTTAAGTCTCTCCCTCTTTTCAATGAAATGCCCACACTTTGACTGAGATACACTGCTCTAAAATATTTAAGGAGCTATTTCCACTGTCAAAATCAAACTATCAATATTCATGTAACCTGTTCCTACTATTTGTGTAACACGATTAAACATAGTTACAAGTGATTAACATCAAACAAATTGTAGATGATCAGTTAGACCATTAAAAAATACCTCATAAGAAATAAGACTTGCTATGAAAAATATGCCATGCCATCTATGGCTTAAACAACGTACACAAATTTTTTTGTCATTTAGCAAGAGTAAGCACTACTTACTCATTGTGTAGCCGCCATGCCTGGCTCCCATACTGAGACAACAGCTCAAGGTTGATAATCCTGCAGGTGCCAAGGACACATACAATATACACACATGCATACGTACATACATACATACATATATATATATATACGTACGTACGTACATATGTACGCATGTACTGTACATACATACATACATTATTAAATAAATATATAGGTACACACATACATACTCATTACAAAACCATTACACTGTAATGAATATATTGTAACCATGACAAATCATCACTTTCAAAGTCAGGCATTTTATTAAATCAATGATCCTTTAATGACTTGTTCTTGGGGAAGTTATTTCACCTATGACATCAAGGATGAAACTTCTAGTGGTTACATGACGGATCTACCACTATAAAATTTGACCTAAAGCCAGAAAACATTTAGTACACTGACCAGGTAGTTTATCATATGACATGTCCCACTGTCATCATATGAAAGTGCAGAGTTGGAGGCCTAGTTAGCAAATATAATACCAGCAGATTCTGGATGACACCACTTCATCCATAAACATCCTAGCAGATTGCAGGTATTATCTGGACCTAAGTATACAGGATCTGTATATCCTCCAGTGTCTAACTGGTAAAGTATGAAACAAATGGGCTATATCATGAGCTCTCCACATTATTAACTCATGACGTTACTGTATTCATACATACGTATGTACACACACACACACACACACACACACACACACGCACACGCACAACACATACACAGAACACTGGCTTCATTCTTATCAGTTACCTTCCTGCTTGATGCTCCAGTTGGGCACAAGAATTGTTGACAGCATCTTGCCATGCATTGAAGTCATTTTTCTGACCTGCTGCTGGTTGAGGTAACTCATACCTACACATACAAAGATGGCACATGTGCAAGGTCAATTTGCATGTAAGTTTGATGCACAAAATAAAACAAATGTTTAAATGTCCCCATATCAGGTAGCCTTGAACTATATAATGCATAGAAAGTAAGGAGAAATTAAATTATTGTGTGTCAAAGCGCCAAGTAGAGGGAGTTCAATAACTGAAATATGCGTGGCAGAAAGCCAGACAGTACAATAGAAAAGCATATCCCCTACCTGATCCAGTACAGCAACAGCAAATCAACAATGATTACTAATGAATGAGTGATAATGTAATAGAACCCCATGGTTACCATAAAATACCCCATTCTTCACCATGCAATTAGCTGATTGCATCAAGCATCACATCAGAAAGCAAATCCATTGTTCTTCCAATGTGCCACTTTACCCATTGATAGGTGATTAGTATACTGTTTTGAATGTTGTGCTATAGCAATAAAACATGCTGTAAAACAGTTTTAGTTTGACCAATGCTTTGCTGCTATGTATGAGAGGCAGCTGGACAGCCAATTCATGACAGTGTGATAACACCTATTGGTGGATAATAAACTAATGATTGTTAGATGAGCATAAAGCATATAGTTAGGCTAATTTCTGAAATATTACAACTGAGCTTGACACACTTTTGATAAAATGCCACACATTTTACATCTCGTGAACACAAACAACTATTACAACGCAAACACTATACCGTTTCATGCTTAACATTTCCATTGGTTGTCTGTTGGAAATTCTCTCAAGTTCTGCTTTCAATATTGGAGTCTGTGGCACATATGTGATAGCTTAAAACTGTTAAATTAAGTTTTTGCTACCTCATAAGTGTGTGTTGGAGTTGGGAAATATTCCAGGTAGTTCTTAGTGGGTCTGTATCGCTTTGTCTCGTCTTCAACCATTCTAAGCGCCTGTACCAAAATATTAGAACACAACAAACTCCCAAAACGACAGTTATTGTACCGTATCTCTAACACCAGGTTCTTCATATCCTTGATCAGTATACGGAAGGGCATCCACCTGTACCTCGCCAATGCTCCCCGCCATTTGTTCCGAGGGCTGCGATTTGTTCCTAGCGATAAGAAGTGCTTTAGTATCCGGAAGGGTAACCGGCTATAATGCTAATTTGTGCCACGCCCCTCGTCCACGCCTCCACCACAAACTGCAAAATTTTGTTTATTTGTAGAGCGCTAGTAACGCTATTTAAACGAGTGACTTCAGTGAGTGATTTGTGTGAGTTGATAAGTTCTTGACGAGACAAAACTAAATTGATTGATTGACAGATTTCAGTCGGTGTGTAGACCCAGCAAGTGAGTACTCGCATTTGTGTTTTTATTTGATTGTTTGTTAGCTATGTACGGTGTCCGTTTACTTTGTTGCTGTAAAACATCACTTAGTAAAGTTATTATTTTCAGTGTTAATTGATCAGTCCACCAACCCGAAGGGCTGAAGAAATTAGCTAGTACTGTGTAGCCATTAATAACATTGTTTGTATTGCTAATTATAGATTATAGGCATAAGCTGTGAATCATGACAGAAGGAGATATGATGGATGAGATGATGTCTAACAATACTATGATATCTAACAACACTATGATGACAAACTCGTCCTGTACTGAACCTACAGAAGAGGTTGATTATGGTCGGGGCATCACTCTGTTAATCATAGCAATATTTGCAGTATTTGGAAATATCATGACAATTTTGGTGCTGTCAAAATTTAAAACAAGAAAGGTCCCAGATTTGCTAGTGATAGCTTTAGCTGTAAATGATCTCATAGCTACTTTTGTTCCAGTCAATATGTCAATTATATCATATTTTCGAGGAGTTAATTACTCCAAGGACAATGCGGCATGTGATTTCTTTGGTGTGATCGCTAGCTATACCAGATTCACTGCTTCACTGCTTGTCACTGTAATATCTATAGAAAGATTTCTTGCAGTCAAACGTCCTCTTTTCTATCGCCAGCACTGCACACCAAGTTTATTCAAGAAGATCTTAGTTGCAGTTTTTGTTATCAATGCAATTCTAGCATTTCCACCGGCAGTTGATCCCAATACACCAATAAATGAATATCAGGGATTCTGCTTGTTCTCATTCTCAAGGGTGTATGCCATATTCATAGCTATCTACTCACTGGTCCAATCTGCTATTGTTTTGTTCTGTTTCATATGCATTGTAATTGAGTTGTACAAGCTACACCGCAGGAGAACCAAGATGACAGCACAAAGCAATTATAACAAATACTCTTCAGCTATGCACAGAGATAACAACGTGACATTCTCAAAGCCTGGGCTTGTTTCTAAAGTGTCTGACTTCGGCAACAGAATCAAAAAAGCCGCACCTGTAGTTGGAGAATGGCTACAGTTGAGTATTGAGGCACAGTTTGCTCGTATGTTGCTGGCTGTTACAATTTTATTCTACATCAGCTGGATGCCCACAGTGGTAAGTTAACTGTTGTAAGCATTCGTGTGGCAGTTGAAATATGCTTGTGATTACCAATGTTACTTGTTTCTTGATAAGGCATCTAATGTACATCCTACACACTAGTTATAGTTGTGTCATATTTTTGTTTTCAGTATACACATGCATGCATTCTCATATCTGAAACATTAAATAATATATTTACAAGCAATGTGTGGTATGGTCGGTTTCTTACAACTTTCACTGTATTTCTTAGCACAACCACATATGTATATAGGTAGCTAAAGTGCTGAGTACTGTTCACAGGTAAGCTTGGTTTTGTTCGGTAGACCTGTTGTAACAGCCACAAGTGTGACTAGCCATAGAACATAGGTGGTCAAAGTCTAAAATACTTGAAATAGTCACATGTTGAGATTAAGCACAATACTGAGAGGAGTTCATGCAGTGTTGAAACCTGAGCTGGTTTGAAAAGGGTGATGTAACCGTATAGTTGGATCACTGGACTGGACACTACTGGAATGGACTACTGGACTGATGTTTTTTGTTTTTTATTGTATTTTTTACATTCCAGGATACAGGGTTGTGTTTGTTGTTGTTGTCTTTTCTCTCAATGCCAACTTGGTACATTCACCAAACCACCCTATTGTAGACTACTTTCTATAGCATGCCTAGTTTGAAAGCCGAATGTGTTTGCTGATAGCAAAATATGTTTTAATTCCCATGATTGATCCCCAAATGTGAACAGTATATTGAAGAGAGATACTCTGGATCAACTGCTAGATTTGCACAAAGACACAGTGTAAAAGTTTTATGTTGGTTGAGATGAATAATTTATTATATCAACTACTGTAACTGAGCATTTTAGCAAAATATACCGAGTCCACTTCAAGTTGTTATCTGACTCAGCCTGTGATTTTTATAAAGAAGTTTATATACTCATCTTGTGGTTGATAACTTTGTCAACTTACACTACCTTGTTGGGTGATGACTGACACTGAGAATTTCCAGTTATTTGCTGTCTCTGTAATATGAATGCTGTAATGATGATGAGTCCATTACTTGTGGTACCTGTACAAGTAGCTGCTACATTGTTATAATCATATCAAGTAGTGACTTCATATGTGTGCCATACCACTACCTTGTTTATGTACATGTTGGCTTAGTATCATTATAATGTGCATAGTTCTTATCTGCAAAATAGAATGATTTAGTAGAAAAGGAGAAGGCACCGAGGAGGCATTTCTAAAAAAATAACATGAAATTTCAATTAGGAAAACTAGTATATCGTCCACACCATTTCTAATAAAATAATCTTGGGACATAGTTATGACTAAACAAGAGTACGGAAGAAAGTGTAACTGCCAATGTTCCTAATAAAAGTGGTTTAAAATGTGACAGAAGACCAAAAAACACCAGTCCAGTAGTCCATTCCAGTAGTCCATTCCAGTAGTCCATTCCAGTAGTCCAGTCCAGTGCATGCTTGTGCCTTCCCTACTTTTTTCTACACTGAGGACATTTAACAGGTAAAACAAGACAATAGACTTATTATGCCCTGTAGGTATAGTTGTAATCGATATGGTAGTGTGGTAATATGACATCTGTGATGTGTCTGTTCTACCATCATAGATCTTAATGATTTACACTATGGGAAATGAAGGGATTATTTTAGATCCTGATGAAATGGAGTGCATTGAAACTATTGAAACAGTTCTCTTTTGGACTATAAGAGCAACAGTAATCAGTATTGCCCTTAACCCATTGCTGTATGGTTTCCTGGCTAAGCAGTACAGAAGTGCATACAAATATCTTCTAAGAGCTTTTTTCAGCAAATATTGTACTTGGATCGATCCACCACCGGAGAGCGTATTCTGTAAGTATACATGGTCATGTAGATAAGTAAACATGTTTTTTTAGTTGAGATACCCCTCTTTAGTGTCAAGTCATGTTTACATTTTAATGTGGCTTTTGGGCTAGCATAACACAATATCATGTCAAGCGCCACACAGATCTTGCAGGCAATACTGGCATTTGATTTATTTTTCTTACAATAGCTACAGCAATATATCTATCATGTACATCAACAGTGATGGATGTTTGTTCTATGTGTACCAATATAGTTAACTGGCAAGTAACCATGACTATGGATCTAGAAATTTTCAGAGGGGGTTTCAGGTTGAGGAAGATTTCAATAACTGTCAGGGGCAGATCCAGAATTTTTGAAAGGAGAGTTCCATTCTGGAATTGCAACTTCAGCCTAGTTTTAAGTCGAAGACCAAAAAAAATTTTTTTTAATAAAAAGGTGACTACCCGCTGTTGAACGTCGTAATGGTGATTTCAAAGTATGAAGTTTGGCCAGTACAAAAAGTCCTAATATAATACACTATATAAAATGTGATGTTATCACCCATATGAATTGTAAATAAATTAGGGGGGCACACCATTTTCAGAGGGGGTTTCAGCTGAATTGCAACCCCCCCTGTATCCCCCACTGTACACTGTATCAAACATCAGGAAAAATTTATTGCTGTATGCATTTGTAGCAGGTTGCTGTGTTAGTGTTGTAATAGTATATCCTTTGTCTGTAGTGCAAGACCGCAAGAACCATGGACAGTTGCAAAGAGACGATGAAGTTAAGCAAATTAATTTCAAGAAAATTAATACTTTTAAACCGCGATACTTTAATAGTAGCTTTTTACATGGCAGTAACTCCAATGTTTCATCATTTCCAATAGCTAATTCTCAAATTAACTACTCATTACCTGACCTAAGTGACTTACCTCAGGAAGAAGACACTGTAATTGAAGCTGAAAAGGGAGAAGCATCAACATATAGTCCAACTGGCAGTAAGTTACACTCCACCACAATTGTTAATCAAGAAACACGTCGGCCTAATGGAACAACAAAACTATCTGTTTCAGTGGAGGATTACCTACATGATGTAAGCCACAATTCACTTCAACTTGTCTCAAATCCCTTACATTCTTCTACTGAGTCAGACTTACGAATGGGTGCGTATACTAACAAAGCTGTAGCAGACGATTCATATGATAGCAGAGAACAACTACCCAGCAATGGTTTTGTGACAACAGGCACAGACAGTAACAAGAATAATACTGGCGAAGATAATGTTTAAATTTAAGTGTAATGTAACTCTGTAATAAGTATAATATTTTATGCATTTGTGTTTTATATATTTTGAATATGTAACAATGTACATAGCTATATGTGTGTATGTGTGTCTCTATACTTATGCATCTACAAGTGCTGTAACAAGTATAGCTAGCTAAGCGATCTGTAAATAGCTTGCACTGACTTTGTGGCAAGCCAAACTATCACAAACTTTGCTATATAAGGTTGCCTAAGGCTGTCACTGAGGGTATGTAGCTATATTGTGTCGTAGTGGCTAGCAAGCTGAATGTGCATGTCCCAGGTTGAGTTAGATATCATATATTGTGGTCTTCATCTATACAGGGGAAGGATTGTTTAATTAATTATAATAAATCACCATTAGCAAGATAATTCATGACATCATTACACGGTGACGTGATCACAATTTATTGATGACCACCCTATTTTTTTACAAAAAAGTGCGATCGACCGTAGTAATTTTTTGTACCACAACTTCGCAGTCGTGGTATGGCTGAAGATGTGGACGACAACATCATAGATAGCTGGGAAGATGCGGACGCTGAGGTTAGCGCTATGCCTGACCATTTGGTTTAATTATGTGATAAGGTTTGGAAGTGCTGCGCTTTAATTAGAATTTACCGCATTTCAGGAGCTGGAGCGCCGAATGGAAGAACGAAAAGCTGTGCTAGTTCCAAAGTGAGTGACCTCCAAGTCTGGTTATATAGTAAACAGTTGCACAACATTGCCATGTAACTAACTATATAGTTGTACCAAGAGTACATAATAAAAATAAGGAGGGAGAGTGTCTAACTGCCAATACAGCCTGTACAAAATCACTGCGTATTATTGAATAGACAATGATCTTTGAACAAATTAACACTTTTACTGATGATAGAGATCTGTTGATAGGTGTTGAGTGCTGTTGATAAGTGTTGAATAATGTAAAGCTTTTGCTCTACCAATGTGTGGATTGTCTATAATACGCAGTGATTTTGGCTGAAGGTGTCCTAGTTAGACACTCTCCCTCCCTATTTTTATTATGTACTCTTGGTTGTACTGGCAGCAGATTAATAACCTTTTGATTGATTGATTGTTATTAATTTATACTCCACCAATCAGCCATGGCCGTTCCTCCTTGGCAGGGACATACATACAATAGTACACCACACGATGCATACATACACAATACAATTATAACAACAAAACCTTATTGATACCTTATTTTACCATCTCAAACAAGTACCTATGATTTCCCAACAGTTACATTGGTAAACGTAAGGCAAGTTGTGTACATCAGGCTGCCAAGTGTACTGGCTTCACTAAAGTATATACCTTATTACAAAAACAATTTGTTATGTATAAATAACTGTTCATTTCAAGTAGTTTTGGTTAACATGTCTCCATATGAGTGCGGTCAAGTATATATCCCTATAAAACACTTCACTCTCTATTGTAATGTACCATTTAGTAAGCTGTTTACAGGCAAGCTGCTGTTACAACAAATGAGGCAGCAGTTGGAACTGATGATGTTGTTCCACCCGTGGAGTTTGGAAAGATGGACAACAGACTACCACTGAAGATACAAGACTCTGAACGTACCGAGTATGTGTCCCCAGTAAGTTATAGAGAGTGTAGTAACTGTAGATTGGTTGTATTTATGTAATCCTACAGTCAATTATTTAATTACAAATTTTATGTATGATAGAAAGTTATGTTTTTTAAAGTTGCTAAGTAACTTATACAGCTTCCTGAATGCTTCAATTTTGGGAATTCAAAGCTTTAAATTTCTAATGAAGAATGCTCTAGAAGATTCTATCATGTGTAGTGTACATGTGCTATGGTTAGGCATTTTTAATGGCATGTACTTCAATCGAACATGTTTTTGTACTCTCTGTGTGTGTGTTGTGTGTATGTGTGTGGTGTTGGATGGCTCCAAACTATAGTGATTTAACTGCTACATTGGTTTTGTGGCTTTCTATGAATAAATTATTAGGAAGATAGGTAGCTTTCTTCTGAAAGGATTGCTGCAGTGATTTTGTGATCTGTAGCCAAGTACATCTTTGTCAATTAGCGGGCACCCATTGCTACCTGATAGGCTCTATTAGAACTCAAATTTGAATGATTGATATCCCCACAGCCCCATAGATTAATTTTTTTAGAGTGTTTTCATGGATCAGAAATGTGATTCAGCAAAGTGCAAAGATCAATTATATTTCAATTACAGGATTGTTGATAATTACACATACAGCTGGTAAGAATGATGATGCTAGGCCCTAGGAAAAGTTTAAAGGCCTAACTAGATTGGTTGACATGATATTTCGATAGAACGGCACTGATTAAACACCCCGGTATCTTGGGATAGGATGGGGGTTGGCACCTAGATTTTCTTTGGTAATTTCACTAGCTATCGTATAAAGGAAAACAACAATTTGTTCCTACCCTTTGAAAATGTGATCCAAGTATGTGTGGGTTATCGGGTAGGCACTATATCCATATAATTTCAAAGTTATTTATTAGCCAGACAATTTTCATCGCAGATCAAAATCCTAAAAAGACCAGAAAAACAAACAGCAGAAGAATCACAGAAGAACAAGGAGATGGTCAAAGTACATAAATCACTAGCAGAACGTGAAGCAGATTATGCCTCAGCGAGGTATGTGCCTCTTTTTGTACAGTAACTAGACACTTGGTTTTACCTGTCAGGCACTTAAAATTTATGAACTACAGTGAAACAAATGCCCTCATTTTCAAATGTCCTAATTAACAGGTACCACTGTTCACACTTGAGAATGAGAGAGTCTTGCATAATCTGGACACGTGTGTCCCAAAGAATCCCTTAGACGTGGACATTTCAATAATCAGGACTTCTTTGTAATCTTCATCTTGTTGAATTTGTATAGAAAGGTGTTGTGTATCATGTAATATGTACTAGGTTACCTTTTGGCTAGGAAATTTACTTAGATTGCTAGGACCAAAGGTCTGGGAATTTTTCTACATTCAACCTACTTAGTTCCAACCCTTCTTATGTGCATTGTAAATGGGAGCTGTTGTACAGCTGTTCTTTGTAACTTTCTGTTCTTTGTCTTCCACTAATAGAGAGAGAATTTTAGGCTCAGATAGTTTGGATAGTAGTAAACAAACAACGCAATCGTCAAAGAAAATCATCAAGCCACGTCAAGAGTCAAATCAAACACCCGATGATGTCATTCGCCACCCAAAGTAGGCTCTCATTTTTTACATGAAAATATGTTTACATATTTTGGTTTCTTTTGTTTAGGGGACCAGACGGATCCAGGGGATTTAGCTCACAATCAGAACAACAACAACACACAAAACAGAAAAGCACCAAAAACTCAAAAAAATAATATTATTTTCCATACAATTATTGTGACCACTCAATGAATTATCATATCATTAAATGGAGTTTAGTCCACTTCAATCTAAATTTTGTTGTCTCCCTCCTGTCTACAAGTGAGAAACAGTAGTCATAAAGCATAGCGCCAAAAACTATCTAATAAAGAAAAAGTAGTATTTAAGATTTGTCATATTTAAGTAGTTAACTAAGATATTTAACGATTTTAAGCAGAAACGCTTTTGTTCTTAAGTAAATCCACACGTGGTTTTAGGGAGAAACAGTAAGACACTATGAAAGGAAAGGTATGACGCTTGTTTAGAAATTAGGAAATAGTGTCATTTTTTAACGTACAGGATAAAGCGTCGGGTTCTGACGATGGAGGTCGCAAGAAAGAGACTGACCAAGTGGCTAAACATATGCGATTCACAATCACTACGAAGAAAGCGATAATCAAAGGTGAAAACGTTGAATACTTCCCAGGTAAGAGAAGGCAAGTAAACAAACCCCGTTACAGCGCCAGTATTGGTCTCACGTGATACCACACTTGTGTTGAGAAATCAAATGGCACTTCTGGAATTAGAAATTTTCATGTGGTCAAAAGACAAATGCAATCAAGACACATGGTAGTGTGTTGTGCAGCCGAAGAAGCTGGCACACCACACCATGAGTATACTGACAGGAACAAAAAAGCGCCACATATGTAGCTCTGTGATCCCTAAACTGATTGAAAATGATTTTGCTGTAGAGATGCCCGCCAGGTAGGGGAGTCCACATGCCATATTTTGAAGGAAATCACCCCAGCTATATATTTCTGATATACAAGTGGCCAAAGTTGTGGTTTTTTCCTTCATTTCTTTTTTGCACGCTTTGCAAAATCTGCCACAAAACACAAATGTGTACTCCAATCAAGCTGAAATTGGCACACTTTAAGGAGTTATTGAAGTAAATCTCATTACCAGTTTTGGTAGAAAATTATTTGCGTAAAATAATATCATACTTCCGTCTTGCATGCCTACAGGGTAAACCACTTCAAGAAACCAGTTAAAAATTGGTCTGTAGGTAGATTAACCATCGTTTGTGGTTTGAGAAATCAAAATTAAGACCACGAAAAAAATCAACAGTGTATAACAGTCATATCATCACGTTCTGTTTATTAAAAAAAAAAACAATAGTTGCAAGGTAAACCGCTTATAGGAATGGGCTGAATGTGGATTAATCATTTTAGAATAACTTTTCGGTGGTTTAGAATTCAAAATTTAAGAGCACTGAGTTCTGCAAAAACCAACTGTGTAACAAATGCTTGGTTGAGATACTCTAATAGTGCAGTCTACCTATTAGAACATTCAGTAAGTAGCAAGTCATCCTGTAGAGAGCTCAGCTACAATCAAGTAACCATGTAGACAGTTCAGCTATGTTACAAGTCACCTCATAGAGGGATCAAAGAGATCAGCTACAGTCAAGTCACCATGTGGAGAGTTCAGCCACCGGCAATTCACCCTGTGAAAATTTAAACTACGAACAAATCTCCCTGTGGAGAGCTCAATTACAATCGAGTCACCCTGTAGAGAGTTGAGGATAAATACACATACAAAAGAGTGTTATAAAAATACGCACATAGTTATTTGCACATAACTTCTTTTGTCTTGTTCCTGTAGTAAAGGAAGACAAGAAGTTGTAAAGCTGGCAGTGAGGGCCAACTTTGGTGTATGCAATTACAAAAATAAGTGATATCTAAACCAACACAGCCAAGTTGTGAAAAAAAAGGTGCAGCCCACCAAAAAAAAGAAAAGGCTAGGATGAAAAACGATGTGAAATCAAAGGTGGCACCAAGAAATGAATGTGAGATATCTACCAAAACAGCCAAGCTGTGAAGAAAGGTTCACCCTCCAAAAAGCCTGTGTGAAAAAAGATGTGAAAATCAAAGGTGGTAGTCTGCATTGATGTGGTACAATCACTTAATGTTGGGTAAAAATGATCATTGCAGCCATTTCTTGGCCGCCACTTTTTGTTTCACATCTTTTCACCCTGGCTTTTGGGCGCCGCACCCTTTTGCACAACTTGGTTGTTTTGGTTTAGATAAGGTGTACCACAATGGCACAATCGATACTTTTAGTATAACAGAAAAATGAATTTAATTTTACAACAACAAAAAAACACTAGAATTCAGTGAAGAGTCAAGTGTAATTATTTTGGTTTACTGTAGTATTTTCGAGGAGTTAAGATCAGAGTACATGATATATTGGAGTGTCACCTCCTTGTTTAATAGAGGTTGGCAAATCAGGTATCGGTATGCTATTTTTTTTACAGACTTTCAGGTACAAGCTTAAGTCCTAAACAGTGACAGCACAAACCTGATAGCAACATAAAGGATAAGATGCCATGGAATCCCTTATGTGCCATCTAGTTTATATTGATGTCATCACACCCTGAGTAATAAATAGTACCAGGAGAGCCAACAACCTGTGTGGGTATTATAATTTGTTTGGCAGTCAGTCAGTTGTATTGCTATTCCTGGTCTAACTTTCTAATGGTTGAGGTGTATGAATAGACTTGTTATACCAAACTTGTATGGTTTATAGTGTACTTGTTGAGGTATGTGCCATTGTGACTATAAGTTTATATAGGTCCTCATGGGCATGAGGGTTTTGCCTGATATGTATGCCCAACTGCCCGAGGGCATATGTACAGGCAAAGCTCAAATGCCCCGTGTTACAGCTAATATGTAACACTTGGCAGGCTGATAGCCTGTACAGGGTGATCAATCACCCACTGAATGTATTATATATGCATACCTAAAATTTTTGATTATGTATCAGCAGCTAGTATGTTCTGGTTACATTCGGTTACGATGAACGGACATATCCTAGAGATATCACGCAGAATTTCAGTTACGCGAGTTTAATGTTTTAATCAATGCTATTGAATCGTTTATGGAAAAAGTACGGCGTTCACTAAAGGCCTAGGTAGGTAAGCTTGCTTATAGAGTGGGTACTCCATGCAGAGTGGCAGCTTCGTGATGGGGGTGTGTCCGCATTCAAAAACGTGCGGAAGTGGTCAGTGAATAAGCTATAGCACTAGTTCTCACCTTAGCCCAATGTTTTTCAACTCGTAGAATGGCGAGGATAACAAAACACTCTCCGGCGAGGATAACAAAACACTCTCCGTCTGGGTGGTTTTCATGGCAAAATCCAATTCATGCATTCTAATTACGTGAGTATTAATCGTTCCCCACAATCGATTTCTGCCTTAACATCTATATAATCACTGCCCAGTTGTAGCCCCTGGCGGTTCCTTTGATCTGAGGTGCGAAAGTGTTACATGCACTAGATATTGTTGCATTGTAGGGTCCTCAGAACACCTGTGACTGTTCAATTAGAGATGTTGTGTGTTTTATAGTGTGTGTTCTATTAGAGGACATTGTGTATGTGAATCAATGGGCTTTAGTTGTTGGAACAAATTCAACACTTTTGTCTAGCTCCAAGGAACAAAGGTGTTCAATAGCTGAGGATCCATATTCAGTCCGTGTACCAGCTTTATACCGAATAGTATCCCTATATCATTGCTACTGTGTATTCAACTATTTTATGTTGTAGTAAAATTTGTAGTAGCATTTAATCTACTTGACTTGTTTTGAAGGTTCTAAAGCTGTCGATTGTCTCATGGATTCTAAATGGGCTGAGCAAGTTGACGAGCCCATAGCAGAGTTTATACCTTACTTGGGTAGTAGAGTGATTGCCACTGAGTTTTGCCAAAGGTAAGCAGACTTGAAATCATCTCCATGCGGTGTAGGGTATCAAAACCCTTGTGCACATATGTACTATGAGATGAGACTATATTCTCTGTGAGTGTTGTATGTTCTATTAGAGCGTTTGTGTTAGTCTGTGTACCTGTTACATGGAAGGAGCATAGTTAGCTTCTTGTGTAACATTAACAAGTACACAGAAAAATTAGGAATTGTAAATTTGGTAGGGATTGATTATGGGAATGAAAAGTAGCGAAACAATTAGGGTCTCCCGAAGATGACATTTTTATTGGGATTAAATGTCCAATAGTATATATTCAGGTGTAGGCGATCTCACTACTTTTTTTATTTCTATGATCAAACTTAAAATTCCTATACTTGCTTGTTTACTTTTTTGTAACATTATTATGACTGGTGAACCCGTGCATACAGCATCAAAAGAATTCGTCTGAACACACGCCCCAACTATCAATTACTAAAGAAGTGACTATTGCACTTCATTTTCAGCTGTGTTTAGACAGCATTATAAACGAAGAACAGGACAAGAGGCACCTTTGCAATCAATCCATTTAGTACAGTCAATTTCCGGTGGGTTGTCCACATAAATCCGAATGCAAAAATATCACATGCATAGAAATAACCAATGAAACTTCACGCTGTCTGCCCTAGGGACGGACACACTAAAGGCTACTGTTCTCATCAGTTACTTTCAGGCACATAACTTTTCTGAATTTGTTTCCCTGGTCAACCAGGGGGTTAGACTTTCTGACAAAGAAAGCAGAAACCAGCTTCACAATACCTCAATGGCACCTTGGCAGTATTGGTTAAGTATAACCAAGTGCCTTCAGTCGACCCAAAATACTTGTAATAAGTTGCTATGAATTTAAAAATATATATATTTAGTGGAATTTTCTATTGCCTGACTCACTGACTTACTTACTAATGCCGTGACTCAGTAACAGCTAAGACTTGATTTTTACGTCGCCGACTGGTGCTTTTTGGCATACCACAGTAGGTAAAATGCACACACCATAGACTTACCTTTGTCCTCCTTTGTGTCCCACACTCTCACTGCTCTTCACTGACAGCACAAGGCGTTGATTTGTGGTAGCACACGATGGCTATACCCATCATGTTTTTGTGTGCAAGATGTTGCATCATACTTACCAAGGTAACAACAACTATAACACATTGTGTTTGTTATGGTGTATCTCGATACCATTTTTGTGCATCTATATCAGGTTGAATTTCTCGATATTTTTGAAATATTTCCCATCCCTATAGTTAGCCAAGTAATAATTACTATTTAATTTGTTAAATAAGGTAACTTAGCTCTGTGTGTCTGTGTGTGTGTGTTTGGTTGGTTGATTCAACGTGTAGGTTGATTGAGATGAGATACATCTCAAGAGTTAATAAGGTGGAGGTGAAAGGGAAGGAGGAGAGAGAAGCTGAAGCAGCCGTAGCAAAGAAGGGAGGTGGTAAAAAGAAAGAAAATGTTAATGCATCACCTCGGGCATCACCACGGGCATCACCACGGGCAAAGAACACAGACCGAGATGAGGATGGGAAGAAGAAAAAGAGAAAGTTTCGCTTACAACCACATGAGCATCAGAAGTTTATCGATTCCAGTGAAGATGTAAGCCAAGTTTTCTGTTTGAATATTACATCAGGAGCATATAAACAATTCTATGCATGTTCTTTTCTGTTTGGTTGTGTATGTTGTAGTGTTATGAAGCTAATGCAATCTTTCAAGATACATATATATGTGTGTGTATGTAGTTCTACGTTTGGCACTATAATCCACCCAGCAAGCAAAGTTACTTTGTCGGCATTTTAGTTTGTAAGTTTGTGCTGTGTTCAGCATAACGTGTTCATTATGTTTACTCGTTTGTGTTGTGTAGTAATTGGAGCAGCTGCTGCCACCCTCTACCCAATTTGGCCTCAGTCGTCACAACAAGTAATATATTATGGGTCTTGGCTACTCCTGTCTCTTTTAGGTGGACTAATTGGTATCTTTATTGGTAAGTGTGTATCTGGCAAAAGTTTTAAAACATAAAATTCTAATATGATATAGGCTATTCCGAACTAAATTTACTGTTACTTAATGCACTGTTGTTGGGTTTAAGAAACTACAGCATTTATTAACTTTGATATACTGAACATAGATCACTGTAATACAGCATACACAGTAGGAGATTATATTTTATTCTTGTCTACAGTTAGATTGATACTGTTCTCTCTCGTGTGGTGTTGCACTATGGGGAGGATACATTTCTGGTTATTTCCCAACTTAAACGAAGACTTGGGAGTAATAGAATCATTCAAGCCCCTTTATTCTATCAAGAAGCGGAAAACAAAGAAATCAAAGAAAGCCAAACAGTCGACTGACACTAATGAGCCTTCTAATACAGACGAAGTTACTGGGACAGAAACAGCTAAAGAAAACCAGAAGACCTCGGATGACACTTAATAGAATATTAAGTAATAAAATAAATGGATCATAGACACTTTACATTGTACAGAACATATTTTGCTAGAAGTGTTATTCACTAAATATCATGACATTGCTTCTATTTAGATCAGTTTACAGTAGGCGTATATAAGTTAAAATGTGTTGTACTATTAAGTTACACACACCAAATTACTCAACTTAAATTTGGAGACTGATAACACAAGTCTCATTGATAAGGTACTAATAAGAGTTAATCTTGGTACTAAAATATGGCCAGTGAATGATTATAGTAGCATTAATGTGAAATTCATGTTAGCTATATATATTTGGAGCCCACTTGGTCGCCGTACACAAGTCTTTGTATGGTAGTATGGTTGTACCGTGCAATATCTGTTACGTAACAATTATATTTTCATTGTAGGATACATTTTTATAGTTCATGAATAATATAAGTAGTTGCATACACACCACTGAGGAATGTGAGGTTGTGACTCTTCACATACTATACGGCTTCCTTGTGTGTACATACAAGGACATCTATACTGGATGCCTTCAGTGTGCCAATGTCAGCAGATTGAGGACGTGTCACTGCAATAACACTGTTGTTGTGTTGATGTTTTATGTGAGAGTATATATAGATGAATGGCTGTTTAATCCACATCCAGAATACACCAAAGTCAGATGTGCAGTATAGTAGTAGAATTCCCATTGACAATTTGACAGTGTCTTTTAAGTACTGAAGAGCCAGCCAAGCATCTTTATTGTCATTTAATGTACTGACACAGTTTGTTAAGAGGATTTTGGATAGAATGACAAGTAAAATAACTTGAAGAATTGCAACAGCCACTCCAAGGAATGCAGTTCCATAACAAATTTTTGAAATTTTAACAATGGCTCTCGTTTGTAGGTCTGTCAATTTCCCTCTGAAATAGAATGGCTGTGGTCCATTGTTAGTTGATTTAGATTTTTTTGTTGGTTTAACTGAAAATGAAGTCAACGTTGAACGTCGTGCTGTTTTCGTGATGGTGCTCGTCACATTCCAAGCTGCAATTATGTACGCAAGACAAACAACTAGTCCAAATAGAATGAAATACACAATACAAATGATGATGCTTATGATGCCGGGGTACACAAAAACATTGGCAATTATTAGAACTACAATAGCAATTATGTAATTCAAGAAGGAAAATGGTACAATAAATCTTAATTTATCAAATACTGAATCTCGTACAATCTGAACGCTTGACCACAATGTAAAAAATTCCATGGTATATGCGACGGTGATGCTCGGTAGTGAGAGAGAGTCTAAAAACATCCACGGAATGTGGCAGCTTTCACAACTAAGATAGTTACTAACATAAAATGGATCCATCAAGAAAAATAAGAATCTTGAATAGCCCAGTATGACCAGCAGTACATTGATACACACCAGAGATGACACTATTTTCTTGTCAAGATCTCTGATTGCTCTACCTTGTAAATCCTTGCGCATCAGTACCAACAGGCTAGCTGTTCCCAGTATAAAGAAAGCTGCAGCAAATGTTACAATATATATGTAAAAGGCTGTAAGCCATCCATCATTTAAGTGTCCCCAATTGTCAAATATATTGTCTCTGTTAGGATAAGCTAACTGTAGTACCTCTTTAGCTGAGTTCAAATCATTTGCTGTATACACCAACCTTCCAGAGAGATTGTAAGGGGCACAGCCATCACTGCTGCTAGAGAAATTCATCATAGTAACAAATTCCAACTATTAAACTACATAACTACTCATGTTACACTGAGCTATGATTTTTATAGGGTTATTCAAATGAAGTCTTACATGACAATCCTATCATATATGGTAGTAAGGGTATGTTTAAATTACATCAGCATTTTCCGTTTCATGTTTGTACATGTCATGACTCGTATGGTCTCCCTTAGCAGATTGAATATACATGTCTAGTTAGAAGCTGCACATGTTTTCACATTTATTTCTATGTGTTATTTAGTGAGTAGCATCCCATGACTGTTATGTACACTAATATAATATTCTTGACTAGAATTTGAGGTAACAGAGTTGTAGCAAGGTGTTTAGCTAGCCACATTCCCACAAACTTTGGAACTTAATTTTATTTCAGTGGTAGTTAACACATAATGTATTCTGTAGCTATGGGTACAATAGATTATAGTAAATGTTGCATGCACAACTATAACACTTACTTAGTTACATACTTTAGGTGTGTGCACTTGTTTACCAAATGTGACTAGCCACCATTTATGGTCATGGCATATGCAAACCATAGGAATGGTACTTATACAAATCTATGAATTGACCTACACAAAGTATTTATAGCGGAATTTGCGTATGCATGCACGAGTTGGGAAGCACAATTCAGACATGCTATATATAAATGGATCCATAATAGTACTCTCTATACCAAGTCACACATACCAATAATACACAGACTGTTGGATATAAGATGAATCGTTTGATAGTAACAATAATTATAATATTATATAGCTATGGTAACAGATTCAACATCCTCACCACATAATGACAAAAAAAGAGAATTGTATATACTGTATGGCCTGGGGTGCAGTTGAATAAACTACTTATTGTTAACATGTGTCCGCGACATGTAGCTGACATTAGTAAGGATGAGTATTAAACAAGCAGAAATCAAATCACGGCAAAGTGTTACTGAAATACAAATGGTTGACTTTGATTCTTGCCTGTGAAGGTTGGCCAGTTCAGTTCATTATATACATGTATAGCTGCTACGCTAGAGACCTCTGAAAATATACATTAAAAATCTTGCTGCACAATGTTGAACCATGCATTTCAATAATCAAGTAGTATATAGATTTGGAGGCCAAATTTGTCTGGATGGAAGGTGAACAATGTCTCTCTGTAACAAAGCTATATGTTAGTAATATGCCAGGAGATATTGTGTGATGATATGGTGACCCCAAGATACATATAGTGAAGAATACTATACCAGATAGCTGGTGATAGGACAAACACAATTTTATTGGTTAAATTCATATATTTGTGCAATTATGCCAGTACATATACTGTGATAAAGTCTTTCTACGTCATCTGTACTACTAATAGAACCATCATCAGCATAGGAAGGTTTACCATTAAATAATTACTGAGCCTTGGAGTACACCTCAGAGGAGATCAGCAGACTTACTTTATGCATACACTATTTAAAACTACCTTTTGGTGTTTTCCTGACTGACAGGATAATAATGCCATGATATAATGAAAATGAGGGACTTTGCATTTTGGTGCAAATATTCTACATAGCTACCTCAGCACAACATTTTGAATACTGTAGGGCTGAAAATAATGATCATGGGTTTTTAGTATTTGAGTAGTCTCCAGTGTCAACAATTGACCTGGTCATGAATACTACTATAGCCATAGCTAGCTATGTGATATGTTTTATAAGCAGTAAATTGTGACGTCACGGTTTCAGGTAACAACAATGATGCATGCACTCCCTATCTATGTTAATGTTGCCAACAAGCAAAGTGCATTAAATTTCAGTCATAATGGTATCTTTTCTTGATAGTAAAGGTCCTGTGGTATGGCTAATGGTAGCACTCCTGATTCCCTTGCATTGGCTTTGCAAGCCAACAACAGGGGTCACCTGCACATGCTCAAGCATTCTCAACTTTGCACTGAGTAGGATTCAGACCAGGTTGATGACCCGGGCCCTGCTATTGTCCCTGTTCAGTTGTCTGCCTTCCTGGAGGGTCATTCACCTGACCTATAAAATTAATAAAGAATTTATGCTTGTATAAGTATTTCATCTTGTCTAGGTGGATAGCCTCCATTGGGGAGGGGGGGGGGGGGGGGGGGGGGAGAGGGAGTGTTGGGGTGGATGCTGATAGGCAATAAAGACGTGCATACAACGTGTGTGGTGGTAGCTACATGGTAAGGACAAACACACACCAAAGTTAAAGAAGCCTTCCTCTATCCAACAGCTGTCATGTGATAGCAAACAATGGAGAAAGCTCGTAGTTTCAAAATACTAGCTACACATTCTTCTCCTCTACATGTATTGTGCCCAAGTGGCTGTTAGCTGTGTATGGTCATTAGTGTCATATTAGATACACCTGTATATTATGTACCAATGGTGCATGAAACCTTCAGTGGCTACATGTGCTATCAATACAAAACAAGCCTTATAGATAATTTAGAAAGTAAAGAAAGACAAGTTGCTACACCACACATTAGCCCTGAACATGTATAGCAATCAAACCATTATACAAGTCCATAACACTACGTGCTACAAATTGAGAAAGAGTATCACATGATGTTTATACAATCTGCATGTGTCTTACCACACAATCAAAATAAAAAGGTGTTAACTATATAGCAATTGCTATATATAGCAATTGGCTATATATAGGAATAATGTATGCAGCTGAAAGGAATGGTATAATCCGCTGATGTATTCTCTTGACTATTATGATCTCACTGCATTTTTTTGTGAAATCTCTAAAACAGCCAAGTGATCACTTCAATATTCTGAATTATGTATAGCCTTCTCTAATAGTAGGACAAGATCAGCTACAGCTCACAAGTTGCTTCACAATTATTCATCAAATAATAAAATTCGTAATTTCTACTTCAATCGCCTCCCTAGACTATGGAATTCTCTTCCCCCTATCAACAATGAACTTCACTTCAACACAATCAAATCAATAATTTATGAGCACTTGTGGAACCATTTTACAAGAGGATAATATTAGATTTTACATATTGCACTGATGGTCTAGCTGCTAGCAACCCATGCTAGCATCCAGAAAAAAAAATTGATACTTAATTAAATTAGGGGTAGGAGCAATGTTACAGCAATTATAACAAGAGCAAAGGAAATGATATGTGCATGAATTACTTGAATTAAAGTGTTCTTACTGTGTACTGTGCCTTGCACTGTAAAGTTATTATTACTATAAAAACTTGGAATGTGAACATGCTGCAGGCAGCAGAGCCACGACACTAACATACCAACCACAAACTGTTGCTATTTTACTGTCCGAAACATCAATTCCATAGTGTAATTATTATAAGATCAATCATCTAGTTGAAATGCTGTAGGACTGTATATCATACATATAAGCTCATAAATTCCTGCATGACTGTCATTCTCTGAATGCATGGTCATTCACCCGCTATGTAATTTTTACAGTCCAGTTTATGCACAATTAGTTTGCTAAAGTAAGAAAAAACACACTGACATTTTACTAATTCCAGAATTTACTGTACTGTATACCAATTGCATGTACACATGTAAAGCATGTCACAAATGTCACGAGCAGTTTGCTTGAGATGCAATGCCAATCAAGTTGCAAGAGTTACACAAGTTATTGACATTATGCACTATACCAAGCATGCACCCAAGTGCAAGTTACAGAATACATGCAAAACAGGTATACTGTATTTGGGCATATCAAGTCACTTATGTTAACTCTGTAATCATGCATGTCAAGCATGCATTAACTTTGTGAATTGTTCTTATGTTAAACATACAATTGTAGACTGTTTTTAATCAGCAGTTCAGCATAAATTTTTTTCATAGCTATATAGTGTAGGGAATAGTTGACAATAGACATATGGGACAGTAGTATGTAGTTAATTAGACTATATGATTTAGGCCAATAATGTATGAATGTTGTAGTACATTATTCTAAGGTATCGCGTGATGTTAATTATCAACCGAGTTATCACATGGCGCTGCGAGTAGCCAAGAAACCTGTCGAAGGGACAGCTACATAAGCCCGATCCTGTTTGTAACCACAGTCTTGATTCCCTGGTGCCGGTTAGAGGCACCCGTGCAGGTACCTGTGTAGTACGAAGTTACATCTGTTTCCGCCATTGTTTTTCTCCTAGGTGTAGGAGGACCCGATGTCGACGCCACCTTTAGAAGCTGCCCCAGGGCCCTCCTACACATTCAGATTGAATGATCTACCCAAGCTAGATCTGCAAATAGACAGAGGGACTGACTTCACCGCATGGCGACTACAATGGAGATCCTACTGCAGCCTATCCGGACTGGCTCAACAGGAGGCATCAAAGCAGGTAGAAGCATTAAGTTTGTGTTTTTCACGAGAAACTTTGTCAATAGTTCAGAACTTAGGCCTTACAACCGAGCAAAGGAATGACGTAACGACCATTATTGAGGCGCTTCAGCGCTACGTCGATGGTCACTTAAATGAAACCGTCGAGCGCCGCAATTTCCGTCGAAGGGTGCAACAACCTGGAGAATCATTTGATGACTTTCTTATTGCACTACGTGAACTGGCGAAGACATGCAAATTTTGCTCTGATGCCTGTACGGAGAAGAACATTCGTGACCAAGTCATCGAAGGTGCCAGTGATGGCGATACGATAGAGGATTTATTGCAAGAGAACAACCTCACCCTAGCCAAAACAATAAGTATGGGCCGTAGTCGTGAGGCTGCAAAGAAACATCGTTCAGACATACACGTGCCGGACCTGGGGATGGTGGCAGCATTACACCAACGTAGCCAACAACCAACACAGATGTGCTCAGGATGTGGATCTAATATGCACAAAGGTGGACGCCAACAGTGCCCTGCCTACAACCAAGTGTGCATGTCCTGCCATAAGGTTGGCCACTTCGCCAAAGTGTGTCGGAGCAGGGGTGTTCGACAGCACCCTGGAAAAACTTTACAGCCGCCACGACCACAGGCATTACCATCTCACCAGTACCGTGGCACCACACGGGAGCTGGCTGTTCCTCAACTCCAACCGAGTGCAAATGCCATCCGAGTGCAGTCTCAGCATCACAGCCAGGCTAACCACTTGCAGCTTTACAAAGTGGATGACACTGCCACAGAGCCAGCGCCAACCATTACTGTCCGTGTTTCATCACCTGCTGGTTCCCACTACATTGACGTACTCCCAGATTCAGGAGCAGACATTTCAGCTGCAGGGCAGGAGATGCTTCAAACACTAGGCCATCACATAGACAACATACTTCCATCACACATCAGTCCAAGAACGGTGAACGGTTCCAGCATGGTACCACTAGGTAAGATACCAATTACTATCCAGCTGGGTGCATTGAAGTACAAAGATGAATTACACATATATCCTGGAGTAACAGGTGCACTGATTTCATGGAAAGCTGCCAAAGGCTTAGGAATACTTCCGCCATACTACCCACAACCAGCAGTCCCAGATACATTTTGGTCAGATGGAGGACCACAATTCTCTTCCAATCAGTTTCGTCAATTTGCTACGCAATGGAAGTTTCAACACCAGATGTCATCCCCACACTACCCACAAAGTAATGGCAAAGCAGAAGCCACTGTTAAATCCATGAAGAAAATCATCCGTGCAGCTTGGAACGGTAGATATTTAGATGGTGACAAGCTTTGCAGAGCTTTGCTACAGTATCGAAACACACCTTCCGTGAAAGACGGGCTGTCACCTGCACACAAGTTGTTCGGACGCCCGATACAGGACACTCTACCTGCCCACACCAGTTCATTTACTCCGATAACACAATTACAACAAGATCAGGCTAGAGCCAAGGCAGGAAAAGTCCGGCAACAGGCCACAAATTATTACAACCGCAATACTTGCCCACTACCAGACATACGGTTACAGTCCCAAGTAGCTCTGCAAAATCCTAGAACAAAATTATGGGACGTATATGGAGAAGTCATTGCAATTGGACCATATCGCCAGTACACGATTAAGACATCATCAGGAAAGACCCTCATCAGAAATCGAAGATTCATCCGACGCAGAGTACCATTGTCATCACTACCACAACCAGCACCAGTCGTTCAATCACAAGAACAACAATCCTTGCCAATGGACTTGTCATTGCCACGACGTTCTAGCAGAGTCAGGAGGAGGCCACAGAGACTTATTGAAGACCCCACCTGGCAGGGCCCCTATTAAGCTTTTTCACATCTCGTGAAAAGCTTGGTAGGGAGGTGTAGGGAATAGTTGACAATAGACATATGGGACAGTAGTATGTAGTTAATTAGACTATATGATTTAGGCCAATAATGTATGAATGTTGTAGTACATTATTCTAAGGTATCGCGTGATGTTAATTATCAACCGAGTTATCACATATAGCTAACATTCACACCAAAACAGGTGTGCATGTGCCTACACAGATATTAAAGCCTATATACAGTATCTATAACTATAGCTATACCTTACAACTGATGGATACCTTATCTGAGCACATGTATATGGGTGTTAAATAACAAGGAAAGTATAAGCTGATATACACCTGCAGCAAGACTTCTCCCACAACTGATTTTTCACAGCCAGAATGACTAATTACACTCGCACGTGACACTACTAAGGAACACATAGCTACATCTCTGACATACCCTGTGCACTAAAGGCAATGGCTTCTTTGACTTGTTGAAAACCAGCAAGAAGTCTGATGGAACTGAACACTTGCAATCAGTAGAGCTAAAACAACTAATTGCATTGCTCAAAACGGTGTTGGTTGACTCAAACACGGCAGTGTAAATGTCGTAATTTTCCGTGCACTTCTAATGGAGATAACGCTTGTCAAGAAAAGGCGTGGCCTTAACGCGGTCGTGTTACACAAATAACGTAAGTCCGGTCCAGGCAAGTTCCAGTTTGTTAGTTGTTGCGAACAAGATGAACGACTCTGATTGTCTGCAGTTGGATAGCGACCTATCGCTAAAGGATTTGATGATGAACATTAGCGTCACGAATGAAGAAATTTGGGGCAAAGAAACTAGCGTATGGCTAGCCTTCTTCTACTTGTACATTGCAACATTTGTGATAGCCTTCTGTATACTCGTTGCACTGGCATTCTACGTAGTGACGCAGAGGAAAAAAGCAGAAAGATCCAGGCTGAAAAAAGTTAACACCTTCTATGCGATCAACACAATGTTAATAATTCTGGGTGTACTTCGCGTCGCTCATTTAATCTTCGACCCTTACTACGTGGAAGGATGGCTACATGAACGAGTACCACATATCATTCTCAGTATAATATTTTCGATGGGATTTCCATCATTAACTGCCAGCTATTTACTAGTGTTTATCACGTTGTGGATGAGCAGGAGGATCAAGGGGGCATTTACCTGCATTCAGAAACTATCAGTGCTAATCCCCCTCTGTGCATTCCAATTTGTTGTAACATTGCTAGTGGAACTGATTGCTCTCTCAAATCAGTATGAAATAATATACCTAATCATTGCATGTGATTTATTCTTTTGTCTGTGGGGTATTGTGATCTGTGTGTTGTTCCTTTTGGCTGGCCGCTTGCTGATAAAATCTATTGGAGTTGGAAATCGATCAAGTGTTTGTGTTGATGAAGAAAACAAAGTTGGTACAGATGTTCGACAGCGAAGATACACTGGAAGCAGACGATTTACATTTACCAAGCGACGGAGCAGTACGCTAAGCTACAAAAGAAAGGGCATAGAACACAGACAAAGAGCCATGATGAAGGTCACCATTGTAACTTTGGCATCAGCAATCCTTGGAATTCTCTACAGCCTTGTGTCAATAGTAAATGTGGCACTAGCCATTGCCTTGCTGTTTCAAGAGACCTGTGTCAATCAAGCAAGTGGAAATAGAGCAGTGTGGCTTTTCATGCAGTACTTTGCGAGAATAATAGAACTCTTACTGGGTTTCTTGCTTCTGTATTCTGTGGCTGACACCACCAAGCTAATGAAATATTTGTTTAAGAAGTGGAAAAAGTGCAAGCAGTCTGATGACAAAGATGGAGACACAGAAATAACCATGTCAGATTTAGACTCTGATGCTTCTCGCCTTAGAAATGGTCCAATATCAAATGGTTCGATGTCAAATTGTTCACTGAATAATACTGAACCACCGCAGTCACCACCACCAAACAGCCAACATCTTAACATCACTCAGCTACCATCAGTTACCGAGGAAACGCTTGATGAAAAATTTGAAGCACTCTTGGATAATGACAATCGCTGTTTAGAGAATAACAAAATTCCAGGAAAATTACTTACCCGAGTTTCTGATTCATTGCTGATTAATAAACATGATGGGATAAAGAACGGCAAACTGTTCCACACATCAATCTCAGATTCTAACATCACAGTGGATACTTGTGAAACTGCCTACCAACTACAGAACGACCAAACATGAGGATACATCAAGTTACTGTGAGTAAAAAATAATCAATAACTGAATATATAATTATACCCCTCTTTTAACTATGTATGTCAGTACCTCAAATTGTTATTACATGTATGTGAAGTGATTCAAGTGAAAATATAAGAAATTACATGTACTTGTCCATGTGTAAACGGTTACGTCAATGTGTCTTCGTTTCGTAAGTATTCCCCAGTATCAGCTTGGTGAAATACTACAATCGTACTAGGATCAGCACGACGACAATCTTGAGTAGATTTAGCAGTAGCTCCAAACCCCTATAGAATGTATACATCAACAAAATGGTTATGTCAACAATGGGGCACATCTTGTATGTCTCAAGACACATGTGGTAAACATAATAAAGGTCTACTATCCACTTACAGAAAGTCACACACATTGTTGTAAAAGTTCATTTGACACATTACATTAAAGATAGTATATAGAGGCTACACACACTTGATGGCAGGTGGGTCTAGACACATACTTTTTCAATAACAATAGTTTTGGTGACAGCACAATCAGCAGTCAGCCTACACAAGTATGCTGAGGTTGGAATACTTTATGACTGTCTAAAATAACCCATTGTGTACTTGGGATTGATAGGCATAATGAGCATTTGTCCATAGCTAACAAAGGAATTCTACACAACATCTACAATGTAACATGGTAGGGTTAATCTCTCGACCAAACCTTTCCCCAGGAGCTTGTTGAGACTATTCTCCTTTTAAAATATCTAATCTACATGCACTATATTATGTTATTTTACATAACTGGTAACCAGGACAACTTCACATTTACACACTGATATAAACAGACTGGTATGTTACACACTCAGCACCCTATAAAGTGCAATTACTACTAGTTGCTTAACTACACTGTGTCATGAATTTCACATGTGTAGTCATGTCTGTTATCCAATAATTGTACTTGAAAAAAATCAAAATAGGACGAAGGCATATTGACTCTAGTTCCAATTTTGATGGAAGTACCACGTATCTAAACTACACCCATTTACCAAGACATTTCCAAATCACATCACACAAGTTCTGGTTTCAATCACTTTACTGAATATAGAAAATGTTTTGAAGTACAAACTCCCATAGTGTCAGCACAGCAAGCAAAATACACAAAAGAAACCACATCCCCTTTCCTTCATATCAGTTTATATAACTCGCATACCTTACTATGACAGAGTATTTTACACAGCAAGCTAGGAGAACTCTTATTATTCTAGGCAGACATACAAAAGTTGACCAGCTGCATATACTGATGCACACACAGAGTGTATTGTTTCACTATCACAATCATATTTGTGCTTCGTGATTTCATTATAACACAACAGGCCCAATTTATCAAAAGCAGCTTAACCACAACTCCATTGTCTAGTTTAGAAAGCATGTTGTAACCAAGAGCATACAAATGCTAGTAGTGTCCTTTGCTGTGGGTAAAGTGAAGTGTCAATTAGCTCTTCATTTACAGCAATGATTTAATTGTGAAGCAGTAGCTGTGTGATGGCATTTGGTGTTCTTCTGTTGTGATGGCTTGAAATGACTCAACCAATGTAACCCATCTCTCCCTGTACCACATCAAAACACCAGAAATGTCACTTTCACAACTGATATGGGTTTGTGTATCAACAGTCACCAAGGGCAACTGAAGAATACTACAGTTACTACTGTGCAAATTTGCAAGCCAGACTAATATTTTTATCACCAACAACTAATGCACCTATCAATGTTAAGCCCCACCCCCCCCAGTACGGGTAGGGTGGGGATATAGTGGGGATTTGATCAAGTGGAAAGTCAAATTCCCCTACCTGGGGGTGAATTATCAAGTAAAATCCCCACCCTATGAGGTGGGGATAGGAAGGGGATTTGACAACCAACGTGTTGTAAAAACAGAAGCCACAGTGACAAAGGTACACGAGGTGCTGCGGTTTTATCACGTGTTCTCTCGCACTTCACGTATAAAACTACTGTAAAGGATCTATGCTACTATAGAGCGCTTGTTCAAATTCCCCACCCCTGGGGGCAAAATTTAAGTTCAAATCCCCTCCTAACGCCCCACATAGCCCGTACTGGGTGGGGTGGGGCTTGACATTGATAGGTGCATAAGTTCCAACATGACGCTAGGAGGGATTTACTACACACATAGCTGCAAAGAGTGGTCACATTTACACAACACACAAACACTGATCATGTGTTTTATACTTACATACAATACATGCTCTCAATTTATGTACACATGTGAACCTTCAGTACACAAACTACATACTCAATTGACTCATCAAACCAACATAAACTACACATTAAAAAATTAATCTATGAATCAAATTTTTGAATGTAGTTGTGTAGACATTGATGTTGTTACTGTTCTACTTCACATCACATCCCCTAACACAGAGGAATAACCCCAGCTGTTAGTATTATGTTACAACAATAGTCCTCTTTTATTATGGACTTTGTTACAATAAACAGAACATGTGTATGAATTTCAGAACCACCCCACCATATTCAAAGTCACCTCCTCTATGCATGGAGTGTAATGACAGATTCGAAATGATACCTATGTCAGACTTCGAAATAAATTATTATTTTTTTGGCTTCCAGCATGCATGATATCTGCAGTATGCTGAATTCCTGGAAATTAGTTTCCTATAATAGTCATTACATGTTATGTTTGCTATTGACCAGTATTGTAAAGTATGTCTCGCATATATAGTGGGTGAAGGACCAGGTGGGACTTCAGGTGCCTACGCCTTCGCCTGTGAGACACGGCATAGCCTCCTGAGAGTCACTAGTCCTGATTTGCCTACAGACACCTAGCACCTGAGTAGTGCATAGGCTTCCCAGTGTTGGTTCACTGGGTAGGCGTGATCACATTAGTGGTAGCCAAAAGCTTTGCTTTGCTTGCGCATGTGTGTGTGTATGTGTGTGTGTGTGTGAGTGAACAACACCAAAAACTATTCTCACATTGCTCCAGTCTATCCAGCTGTATATTGGGGACCTGGTGGCCGGGGAAGCAGCCCACCCAGCTGTAACATCAATGGGTACCTGGTGTTTATTAGGGAAGCAAATTCCCAACTGTCCTTGCCTTGCTTAGCAGTGTTGGGGTCATTGTGGAACTTCTGGTTCCACAACCTCTCTCCATGAGACCTTCTTTTATTAGCTTTGACCCAGGAGGATTAGCCTGCACAAGGCTCAAGCACCTGATGTACAGGTATCCCGCTGGGCAGCAATAGCTGTTTCTCACGGCTGACATAGGCTTTGCTTTGGCTTTAAGTGTGCGCATGTGTGTAAGTGTAGTATATACATAATAGTAGCTACAGACTTCATTTTGTGCACGTGTCAATTACATGCTACTATTACTATTATTTCAATAGACCAGCACTTACATGAACTCTGTTATCACAACATGTGAAAGTCACCAATGGAACACAATAGATCATTCTCAAAGAAAATAATTCAAAGAAAAGGTTTCTAGGAAAAAAATAATATTGCTTCAAATAACACAAATGATGTCCTATAAGATGTCAGGTAACAAAATCTCCTTTTTGGGTATACTTGTCTTCAACATGTCACTGAGATAGTACTACTGTAGTACCACAATAAAATCACTGTAAATTAGCCACCAGTGCTAGAGATTCTAAAAACAAGAGATTTGCAATTAGACTAGCCATTTTAATGACCCTGACAGCAGTACTAATGACTTAATACACACGATTGTTATTGTAAGAGAACGTGATGCAGAATATCTATCTATACTTGTAGTAAAAACAATTTACCCAGCAACATGCATTGTCATCTGTTGCTGACTAGCTACAAAATAGTCCCATACTGTAACTTTCTGACTAAACTTTAGCACGCAAATTGTTGATGGAAAAGTCTACACTAGCACATTGGATCAGTTTTGCTTGTCAGCTTGATAAATTTATATCAGCCATTGGAATGTTGGCACAAAAGTCCTACTGGTACACCTCATCTAACACACTACACCACACAAGACTACTAATATGGCAAAAAGCTATCATAATCAATACCAATCATAGTGCCAGGTCTACTGTTTCCAAGGCGATAGGGAAGTGTACCTTTTGTCCCAATTGATTGGGACCAGTTTAAGACAAAACAGGATGTAATGACAACTACCAAGAAGTGAGGAACCCAATGACATCAAATTCTATTAAGTGTAGGAACTCATAACTCTAGCAAAGAACAATCTCACCTGCACTTAAAACTAAATAGTGCACACTTATTCAGGAGCTCATATGTCAATTCTTGAAAGAAGGATGCTTATCAGCTCCTGGTCATACTAATGTGTTGACTGTACATTCTAAACATTCATTAAAGTGGCCAGTTTGGTCCAGTTGCAGCACCCTACAGAGAACAACACATGAAGTATGTTTGGAATCAGCAATTGTAGACAATGTGGTACAAGATCACAGGTGAATCTGGTTTGTGATACTCAATGTACTAAGTTGTTGCCTGTAGTTCAACAGCTTTGCACAAGAGAAAAGAAGAGACACAAAGAAAGGTAAAGGCGTACATTGCCGTATACACGCAAAACAGGTATGAATTGAGCCTGAGTGATATCCAATGGAGAAAATAAAGGTGGTATGCTTGAGTTGCTTTTGCAAAACTGGGAAGGCACGACTTCAACACGACAAGAGGTATAGTTTTTAAATACCAATATAGCACATAGAAATTTGACACAATAAAGACCATTGTTCTTAGTACTCCCCAACCTTTCCACTCACACGCGCAGTGTGTGCGTGTGCAGACACAGAAATTCAGGAAGCCGCACATGCTGAGCACACTCTTGAACTGCTATCTGAGCGCACATCAGGGCTTGATTTCATCCAATAAACACTACCACTGCGTGGAATTGCTACAATATTTTGCAATCAACAATGACAACTGCAAAGGGCTACGCACAACACTGAGCTATGTACTAGTGGTTCCACAATAAAACAAACTGCATATGTATGTACTACTACACACAGTACTGAAAGTTTTTAAATAAAGAATTTAACTGGGGAATCAGCAGAACTGCACCTCATGTACTGAAAGCTGTGTAGCTCACAAAGAAAAACTGAAACCTACATAGTGTCAACAAGAATTAAAAGTTTTTTCAGTGTTGGAAATTATACAGGTTGTAACCACTGCAGGCAAGCTGTAACAATTCCGTCACAACCACATACTGAAAGCAATATACCAAAACCATACTAAACAATTCAACACTGGCTAGTGTGATATTCCACAAAGAGAGCTTGAAGCAAGTACTCAACTGTACCAGTGATCACTCATAACAAGGTCACCAAACTTCTTTGCTTGAACAGTCCAGATATATGTATTGTTCTATGGTATGTAACATGCACCCAAGAAACGTGATTGGATGTATATATATATATATATATATATATATATATATATCACAAGTGTTTTCCTCAATAGTGGTTTCCTCAATGGAAGTGGCATATGGTAGGATACAAAATACAGTAAGGTAGAGAATTCATCACAATAATACCAGCTGTTGATGAACTATATCCACTCCCTTACACAGTAGGGGAGAAAGTACCTGTATTGACACTATAAGGAAATCTTAAATATGTGGCTACCTACCCATTTGATGGTACTAATGAATCACAAACAAACACTTATTACTGGTGCATGACCAGATGTTTTTAAGAACAGCAACAAACTCTAAACACACTACCTTATAAGGGAATGACACCAAATCCATCATATGATGATCACAAGGATAACAGTACCATGTGCCTGTCACACTGGGTCAACATGTCCTTACAATGTTTGCTCCTCAAACAGAATTAAAGGTTCACTGATTGAATGCATGTACCTATTAGTCACCTCCACGGAGAAAGAAGACGAAGGCTGCTCCTCTAGTGGAATACATTGACCTGTAGTAAGGTTCTAGCCTACTAATGAGGCAGTCACAGAGCAATGTGTCCATCACATCATACAACCATTTCATGATTACTGTGATTTTTGCAATTCTTTGCTATAATCATATCGGAGAATACCAGTAGTTGATACATGAACCACAATTACCCAGATTACAGTTGTATTAGCAGTGTGCATACATACATATGGTCGTGTGCAGCTTGTCAGTACAAGCAGTACCAGGGGCCAGTCCATAATCATTGCATGCTACTCCTGACAATGTCACAAGGTGCTCCCTAAAGTCTCCTCTCACAGTACCTTATGCTAATACAGTGAGGAAGAAGGACATGTGGTGCACACCACTTATTTAATTGCATATTGGTATTTCACACAATGATCTAAATAGCAAATGTTGGATTTTACTGGGGCTCAGTAGATAATTAGATACCGTATAGAAAAAATTAGCTAATAGCTCAGGCAGATGGGCAATTCAGCTACCCATGCAGTCATGCACATGCCTCGCCATGTGCGTTCCAGTCTTGATTATTGACTCAGTGAGCTAGTGCATGTTGTTTTGGTTATATCTAGCTAATTGCATAAGACCGCGTCGATTCGAATGAGAGGCATTGAACTTCGTCCGTATAGACATCGCAGATTCGTCGCCAACGCTGTCAAGTTAAAATTGACTGGGAAAAGTAATGTGATACATTCGCCAAAATACTATTTGCCAATTTCTGTCAATGATCAATTCGCTAAAATTTCTCCCGCCAAAATTTTCCGTTATATTGTATTGTTTCACTAACACTTAAAGGCTACTGTATGTACTTTGTCCTGTAAGATACTTAAAGATTTTTGGCAGACTATCAAAAAATGTGTTGTTTTGTATGGCTGGAGCTCTTTCAAAACAAAGTATGTTTCCTTGAAGCATGGTTGCATTCAGACACACATGAATACCAAATGGTATCATATGCAACTAAATACATGGCACACAATGCATGTCCAAACAGCATAGCAGGTGATACCATCATATTAACATTTCCCTGTATGAATCCCACCTCCTCAGACTATGAACAAAACATTATATTCCAGTACAAACAGCTGTTAGACTTTCCTGGTTTGGTGTCATGTTTGGACTCATGAAAATAGAAAATACAACTCACGTAGGTATTTGATAAAAGACCAGATTCCTCAACAGTGGGCACGGCACTTTAACTGTGAAAACATTGTGAACTGGGAGGCTTTAAGACCAAAACTGAAGTCATTTCTTATTTACACCACAACATACTGTATGCAATATAGCACTGGATTTGTAAGGGACGACAGGTGTGACCACCTTGCAACAACTTTCAACAATGAGGTCATGAAAACTCAGCAAAGAATTGAACTACTGTATGCAACAGCCATAAAGACAGCAGTATATATGCACTGGGTCATGGTAGAGTTGAAGCCTAACAATGATTACTTCTGACACAAAACATCACAATTATGATAATGCCCCTTGACCCCTAGGCCACTAGTGGAGAGGCATACACATGGTACCTACCTTGCTAAGCCAAACATGTAACTAAGAGATCATTTGCACTGTTGGGCTGAAAGAAAATACACATCTTCTTGCTGCAGTTTCATGAGGCACAACCCAATTTTGTGGTATACACAAATGTTTATCCGTGAAATAAGGATTCACCAGGATACACCATAAAGAGCACTGTAGGTGATCCTTGAAATGAGATCCACTAGGCTGTGGCCATCTATGAAATTTACAACCATGGAAGATCTGCAACAAATACATTTCACGTCCTACACACTGTCATACGATAGTGTTTTGTTTGGTACAATATAATAACTCCCACCTACCCCCAGAGCTGGTCAAGCATATATAAAGTGTCCAATGAATGTTGATACATTATCAGAGTTATGTACAAGGATAGATATACAACTTTGCATTACTGAACTACGGTAAATTAGAATTTGCTGTCAAAAAGTTTCACCAATGGCATCAACGAAATTAAAACAACAAATTATTTTTCACAGTTATAGCTCAATTTATTAATTGTTGGCACCATCCCATGAAGGAATTTACATACATGTAGTTGGGAAATCTGCTATAGACTTGTGAGTTAGTTGTAGTAGGTGTTGATGTAGTTGCTATCTCTTTCAAACATAATGAATACTGTTGTGTATCTACTGAACTTATAGTTATAATTGTAATTGTGATTTCTACTTGATTTGTAATTATCAACATGGTATTTATATCTGATTGTAATCGATGATCATGAGTGTGTGTACGCATGCGTGTTGTTGTATCATGGAACTTGTACATGTATGGCGTGCTTTGTTTGTTGATTTAAGATCCTTCCTGATCGTGTCTAGAAACATAATACTGGCGACGAGGACGGGATATAACAAAGATTAATGGCTTCTTTTGGGAAAATTGACATATTCCAGCCGGAATCTGAGGAGTTCTCGGCGTATCTAGAACGAGTAGAACTTTATTTCGAAGCAAACGGGATCAAAGAAGATAAACAAGTACCAGTTTTTCTTAGTCTGTTGGGAGCGAAGACGTACAGTCTTTTAAGGACGCTTGTTGCACCGGAGTCTCCAAGGAGCAAATCGTTTAAGACGCTAGCAGACTTGTTAAAAGATCATTACGAACCCAAGCCCTTGGTGATCGCCGAGAGATTTACGTTTCACAGAAGAAACCAACGTCGCGAAGAATCTGTCATGCAATACTTAGCGGAGCTTAGAAGATTGGCCACTCATTGCAAATTTAAGGATCATCTTGACGAAGCGTTGCGTGACCGCTTCGTCTGTGGTTTGATCAGCGAGACCATTCAGAAACGACTATTGACGGAAGATAACCTTGATCTCAAACGTGCACTGGAGCTAGCACAAGGAATGGAAGCAGCTCACAGAAATGCACAAGTGCTTCAGGACAACAGCGAAACTACTGAATTAACAGTAGCACACAGTGGTAGCAGGGGACCCAATACAGTTGCTCAGATGCAAGGAGAGGAGGAAATTGATCGGGTCAGCAGGTACCCCAGGACACAAGGAGCCAGTAACACAGGGAGGAGTTGCTATAGATGTGGTAGAAGTGATCACCTGGCACACAATTGTGTCCACAAAGACTCAGTTTGTCATCACTGTAAGAAAGTTGGACATTTAGCAAGAGTATGTCGAAGCCAACCACAAAGTAAAGTGCCAGTAACCAAGAACCATTGGGTGGAACAAACTACAAGTAAACCGGAAGAAGATGTCACAGACCTTGAAGAAGATGTGATATTTAACCTAACCTCAAGGACGACACCACCCTACCAAGTAGTAGTGGAAATCAATGGGCAACTGATCCCCATGGAGATTGATACTGGAGCAGCGGTGTCAGTGATGTCTCAAGAAAGTTGGGAGGCCAGATTTGCAGAGTTAACCCTGGAGCAACCTTCACTGTGTCTCCGTACCTATACGGCAGAGAAAATGGCAGTTTTGGGAGAGACGTCGGTAGTGGTGAGGTATGGTAAATATAAGGGTACACATAAATTGTATGTTGTAGAGGGCACGGGTCCTACCTTACTAGGCCGAGACTGGTTGCGTTCCATACCTCTAGATTGGGCTAATATCAAGTCAGTATCGGGAATTGATTCCAATGTAGATAGGTTAATGGGAAAGTACCCTGAGGTTTTTCAAGAGGGGTTGGGCACATTGAAACACTTCAAGGCCACACTTCACTTGCTACCAGGTACCACTCCCCGCTTTTGTCGCCCTCGTCCCCTTCCTTTTGCAATTAGAGAGCAGGTAGAGGGGGAACTGGACCGTCTAGTTGAGCAAGGAATCCTGCAGAAGGTCGATTATAGTGATTGGGCAGCCCCAATTGTGCCAGTGCCAAAGAGCGATGGGGCAGTACGCATTTGTGGCGACTATAAAGTAACCATCAACCCCTCGCTGCAGGTGGACAAGTATCCCTTGCCCAGGCCTAATGACTTATTTACATGCCTAACGGGGGGTAAGGTGTTTACCAAGCTTGACTTGACAGCCGCTTATCAACAAATGTTGTTGGATGAAACATCTAGTAAATTAGTAACCATCAATACCACTAAGGGTCTTTTTAGATACACGCGGCTTCCTTTTGGTGTAGCCTCGGCACCGGCAGTATTCCAAAAGACAATGGAAACCATCTTACAGGGTATGCCACAAGTTATTTGTTATTTAGATGACATTTTAGTTACTGGTCGTACAGAATCCGAGCACACTAAGAACTTAGAAGAGGTGTTGTGCCGATTGCAAGAGCATGGAGTCCGACTAAAGAGAGAGAAATGTTGTTTTTACAAAACTTCTGTGGAGTATTTAGGACATAGCATTGATGCTAAGGGGGTGCACACTACCAAGAGTAAGGTTAAGGCTATTCAGGAAGCACCTATACCTAGAAATGTACAAGAACTTCGCTCTTTTCTAGGGTTGTTGAATTACTATGCTAAATTTATTCCGAACCTGGCATCACTGTTGCGACCGCTGCATGTTCTTCTACAGGCAAAACAACCGTGGAGATGGACTAAGGATTGTACCACTACATTTAACAAGGCCAAGAACCGTCTGGTAGTGGCACCAGTGTTAGTGCATTACGACCCTGACCTGCCGCTGTGCCTAGCTGGGGATGCTTCTGCTTATGGTGTTGGGGCTGTATTGTCCCATGTCTTCCCAGATGGCTCAGAGCATCCCATTGCTTTTGCGTCACGCACCCTCACTTCCAGTGAGCGTAATTACGCTCAAGTAGAGAAGGAAGCCCTCTCCCTTATATTTGGGGTAAAGAAGTTCCATCAATATGTTTATGGCAGGGAGTTTACTCTGGTGACTGACCACAAGCCGCTTACCACCATACTGGGGCCCAAAGACTCTATTCCATCTCTGGCTGCTGCTCGGTTGCAACGCTGGGCATTATTACTAGCCGGGTACTCTTACAAACTCAAATTTAAGCCTACCAGTACACATGGCAATGCTGATGGCCTTTCAAGGCTACCGTTCAACGATTCTACTGCCGTGGGCTACTTACCAGATGCTGCAAACTTTAATATTGCACAAATTGATGCGTTGCCAGTGACATCCGCAGAGTTGGAAGTTGCTACACGAAAGGATGTTGTTCTCAGCAAAGTCTTGTATTACACTAGGACGAGGTGGCCAAATACCATTAAGGAGCCTTTCAAACCTTACTGGAATCGACGCTTGGAGTTGTCTATTGAAGGTAACACACTCTTGTGTGGGGTACGTGTAGTTGTACCACTAGCGCTTCGTCAGCGGATTATGGAGGATCTTCATCAAGGCCACCAAGGTGTAGTGCGCATGAAGGCACTGGCTCGAAGCCACTTTTGGTGGCCAGGAGTAGATAAGGACATTGAGGAGCTAGTGAAGAGTTGCTCTGCTTGTCAGTCAGTGAAGCATGCGCCTGTTAAGGCACCATTGCATCCTTGGGCTTGGCCCACAGTTCCATGGGATAGGGTACATGTAGATTTTGCTGGCCCTTTTGCCGGTAAGATGTTTTTATTAGTAGTGGATGCGCATTCTAAGTGGCCAGAAGTGTGCATTATGTCCACTACTACCGCTACCAAAACTGTTAATGTCCTTCGAGAAATCTTTGCTAGATATGGCTTACCGCAACAACTTGTTTCAGACAATGGCCCCCAATTTGTAGCCGAAGAATTTTCCTTGTTTTTGAAGTTAAATGGTGTCAAACATATCCGGTGTGCTCCATACCACCCTGCCTCCAATGGTGCTGTTGAGAGAATGGTCCAAACCATGAAACAATCTCTCAAGGCAGGGTTGAGTCAGGGAGTTCCAGTTGAGCAAGGTTTGATGAAGTTTTTGTTACAGTATCGTATTACCCCACATGCTGTTACTGGTGCATCGCCTAGTTCCTTATTTTTGGGCCGTACTATACGCACGCGTCTTGATCTTCTCCACCCTAATATAGGCTCAAGGGTGCAAGCTAAGCAACTACACCGGAAAGCTACTGTAGATACTCACCGGCGGTTACGCCAGTTTGCTGCTGGGCAGCATATTATGACACGAGATTTCTACAATGGGGCAAGGTGGATACCAGGTACCGTAGTAGACCAGACAGGGCCAGTATCCTATAGAGTTCGGGTCCAAGGGGGGAGGGTATGGCGTAGGCATGTAGACCACTTGTTAGAAGCCAGTGGTGAAGGTGTTCACCGAGACCACTTACAACAGAATGCTGACAGTGAATTGGATGTCATGCCTGACAGTGAATTGGATGTCATGCCTGGGAATAACTCTGCCTTACGGCCTCCCACTACTGGACAATCTGACACTGCAGCTCAAGCTGATGAACAGTCTGAACCTGTTGCTGATGCAGACTCGCAAGGTCACGAGGTCACAGATGCTGGAACTGAGTCAACAGAGTCTCCCAGATGTCCCACAAGACAGAGAAGACCTCCACCACGCTTCAAAGATTATGTTGACAGTCAAGGGGTGCATCAGATTTAGTGGGGGGGAGATGTTGTGTATCTACTGAACTTATAGTTATAATTGTAATTGTGATTTCTACTTGATTTGTAATTATCAACATGGTATTTATATCTGATTGTAATCGATGATCATGAGTGTGTGTACGCATGCGTGTTGTTGTATCATGGAACTTGTACATGTATGGCGTGCTTTGTTTGTTGATTTAAGATCCTTCCTGATCGTGTCTAGAAACATAATAAATACAACCTTTGCTTTGAGATCATTTAATTTCTGCTCATTACACAATGTTTTAACTATTGCTACAAAATTTTTCATCATTCTACAATACGATGAAAATGTTGCGTCAAATTTTAAGAGATAGGGTTGCATTTTAACAACCCATCAACATGTAAACAAGTTGGGTTTGCACCGCCACATATTAGGTAGCTAGTCTTATCCACCCGCAAGCTTGACATGTAACATCCATAACTGCAGTACTAAAAATGATGATGGGGAAAGGATGTCAAAGAATGTTTATGTGGCCGTACTGAACTGTGTGCACTAGATGCATGCATAGATACAGCACATATCAACAGTCCTCTTTTGCTGAGCTTGCTGTCCTCTGGTAAGCCTTTCTGTGCTGCTGATAGACTACTCTCTCTGCATTGTTGCAGTGCAGCTTCTCATTTCTGTTCATTCATGTTTTCATGTCTGAGTCTCTCCTAGCCAAACCTACAGTGTTTGAATTAATTATGATATTGCTGCACTACCTATTTTTGTTCTACAAACCTTGCTTGCCTTTCTTCCTCAATTTCTCTTTCTGTCTGAGTCCCCTTTCTTGTGCACTTTCAATGTTGCTCGCCATGTAATGCAACATGCCATGTGCTGGGCCAGGTAGAACAAACCCTTCTGTAAATTTTCAAAAATGTGACCATGGTTAAATCTACCACTGAGTGCGGAACTTTCCATGTTTGTTGCATAAACTTTCAGGAATACAACGTTCATACCATGGTTGAATACCTGCCAGTGTGAGACTCATTCCAACTACACACACATACCACTAATTGCTCTAAAGTAGCATCCACTGTACCCTAGAACACGAGTGTAGCCATCAATTATTTTCCTTTATACTTTCAGTTTTTCACTGTTAACAGCAGATTAGTAAAACACAACAAGTCTAATGTTTCTGGCAAAGATAAGATAGACTTGACCCTGTTAAAGATCATCAACAGTCACACGAAGTATTACAATAGCCAGTCAGGATGCTGGACCTCAGCAGCATGGTTACACTTCCACATGACTGCAGTATATGGCAAAAAAGCCATAATCTACCCCACAAGCTATTCAAGCAAATAAATTCCCTAACATTGAACAGTGAATTAAGTTTTGACAGCTGACAGGTATATATATGTGTGTGATTGAATTACAGTATTTACAAATCTAATTATGTAGCTGAATTAATAATAGCAATAGCATGAATGGTTGATTAATTACCTATTTAGTTAGAATGGGATAATATTAATTGCATGGGAGCCTGGTTTTTAGAAGAAGCATAGCATCAATTTGTTTTCCCATTATGTCATTGGAACACTAGTCATCACACAATAACAACTGTATCATGGATTTTACTCCTGAACTGAACTACTAGTACACTGATCAACCTTACAAGTTAAGGGCTCAATACGAAAAATGTCAGAACAGCAGATTTGTAGTCCCAACAGTTATGGTGATTTCAGCTCTGTAGCATATACAGTGGAACCTGTCTTAGCGGCCACCTGTATAGAAAGGCCACCTCTTTAAAAAGACCAGCTTTATATTCCCTTAGTGAGAAGTTTATATGCTAATTTACCTGTCTAAAGCAGCCACCCGCCTATTAAGGCCAAGAAATCTTGGCCCAAAGGTGACCGGCTTAGACAGTTTCCACTGTATTTGACTATTTTTTTAAATTATATGAAGCAGTAAAAGTGTGTGATGAGCTTCATACAGTAGACCCAGCCCTTATGATGAACTCATAGCAACAGTAATTGTACCGAGGTATAAAATCACAGAGAGAACAATATGCAGACATGCAGTGTAGCTGTTGACATAAGATCACAACTCTTGCCCCCTTTATGCCACAAGTGAAGTAACCAGTTTATGCTGTAAAGTTATTACCATATGTACCTGTATACTAAATGGATGCATATTTTTGCTAATAGTCCATCAATTTTAGGATTTTGTGAGGTCTCTTTTTTTTTACCCACAGGCTAGCATAGAGTATATCTTTTTTGAGGGCGTAAACACTTTTCAAAGCAACTGTATATGTGTACAGTAACTATTCATATGTTTTGTGTTGAATATGTGAATTATTTCTAATCCCAGATCTCATCATGTTTCTAAATCCATCTTGTGGAGTACGTATTTCATAAGTCATGAATTACAATATACTTCGGTAATTACTTTGCTATGCATTGCTAAGGAAACATGACTCTAACAAACCACAAATTACACATAGAATTATCTGTTTTATAGTGTGTCTATTGCGTTTCTCATGTGAATTATTTAGAGAAAGCTTCCAGGCTACCCTTCATTTTTGTTTGTATAAGCATGGGACACGCCCCTTTCTCTTCAAAGGAATTTGCTTTTTCTGGTATCCCACAAAGCCTATTATGCTGTCTTTCAGTTGTATTATGCCCATATAGCCCATTAGGAAAGTTGTTCACAATGTGTTCTTTAATCCATTTAAACGAAATAACGGCTTCAGCATAAAACTTCTTGAAAGTGTTTGCAAGGCCTTCATTTCACATATGCAGGCTGCTTTTACCATACAAAATAGTTCATGTGGGTGAAATGACACACGCGCCTTTTCAACTACAGTAGCCAGGCACACGCCCCCAGTAATTTTATGTATCAAGTATTGAACTGGCACCATACGACAAACAGTGGCAGATATGCTGCACTCGTCATGCAGTGCAGTTTGCAGCATCAACTTTCACATTACATATCAGTGTCCTAATGTATTTCTGGTAAACTTCACCACTGCAGCAACCACTGTTAACCAGAAGTATGCTAGTGCTACCCAACAACTACAATCCTTTAACAAGTGTATTGGATAGGGAGTAGACAACACTTTCAAAGATACAATCTACAGCACTTCCACAAGGGAATAAACTGATTCAAATAGGACAAACAAAGTTTCCTTTTGGCTTCCAGAAGCCCAAATGACATCTTACCACAATCACCACCATCAATGATGAAGGGTCATTTTTTTACAGGATACTCTTAATTGCTTATCAACAATGTTACCATTGAAAGCTGTACACAATGACATGTGTATTTTGTAAGTGCATGAGCTAAATGAAGTGAAGGCGGCAAGCACATCAATAGGGATTATTGTATTTATAAAGAAATATGGACTGCTCCATTTTTCCAATGGGAAACAAATAATCGTCACAATCAATTTGTTATGGGTGTGGCCACCGGTTGCAGGGTTAATAAAGAAAGTGAAGTGGTTGGCCAGGTACGGAAAGAGATATCTATTTGTTCTGTTTTTCCTCTACCTGGGACAATAAGATTGGCAGTGTTGGTTAGGTTTAACCAAGCTCAACAGTGTCTTCAGTATGACCCTAAATGCTTCCAACAGATTGTTACAAAATTTAAACAAATTATAGTAATTTTCTACTGACTAACTGCCTGATGTCATCAAGGCTTGATTATTTCACTGTTCAACATTGCTTTAGCCCAACAGATACCTTTTGGCACACCACAGTACATACAATACATGCATCATGGACTTACTCTTTGTGTCCCACTTCTTTCTGCTGACAGACAGCCCAAGGTGTTGATTCGCTGTAGTGCAATGGCTTCCCTACAGGAATCATCCGTATTTTTTTGTGGAAATTGGATTGATTGCAGAGACTGTACTTCGTGGTATAATGGGCTGAACATAGTTGAAAGTGAAGCATAATAGCCAATTCACTTTTGAGTCAGTAATCAATAGGTACACATTCAGATGAAAACATTACCTCTGGTGCCATACTTTCTTTTGATGCGGTATGCACAAGTTCACCAGTCATAATCATGCAATAAACAAACAAGTATTAGGAATTTAAGTCAGGATCATAAAAAATAGGGAAACAAGGGAGGTCGCCTACACCTGCAGATAATGCTAGTGGACATTTAACCCTTAATTCAGTCATGGGTATAGACTGAATTAGGGATTAAATGTCCACTAGTATATCTGCAGGTTTAGGCAACCTCCCTTGTTTCACTACTTTTTTCTATGATCCCTAATCAAACTCAAAATTCCTAATTTTTTTCTTCTACTTGTTTAGTGTACATCACACAATCCAGAAAAAAGTTGTTTCAGCAAATGACTTCAACAAAATAGATGTAGTCATATAGTTAAAGCACCACTGTACATGTGTATGGAAAAGTACAGCATGAGGGGGTGTTTCAAGAAGTTTGACCAAGTACTGTATTTTTGTACACACTGGGTTGTTTACATAACATTCCTTACATAACTGTACTCATCCAATTATCCACATAACTGTACTGTATGACTTTGCCTCGTGCTATATTAGTCTCTCACCCACGCCCTCGTGCTTTTATTTCCATATTGTACGTGCGGCAGTGCTTTAACTGGTTTAAAGTGCTGTCTTGTCATCTTGTTTGGAGAATTTGTTTCATGAACTCGAACCACGTCGATTTTCAGCCATCAGACAATCGGAAAGTGTCTATATAGTACAGGTGTAGTAAAACAAACAAATAGTATCTTTGTGGCTACTTCTAACAATTTAAAATGTTACACACGTGATCCAACTGTGCTACATTTTCCGTTCAGTGCTTTATGGAAATAATAGCACTCGTATTCGTTTGATCTTCGCCCATGCAAGTGCTTTAAGACTCAACAAAGTAGTTATGTGGGTACTTGGTACTGTATGGAAAATACCATATGCATCAGCACTTTGTAATCCTCCCGAAAAGTATAACGTACAGGCAGGTATAAATTTCCCAATCAACACAACAAGACCTAAAACTATTATCCAGCCTCTCAAGGATGGAAAACACATGATGAATCCAGACTAAATAGTTTAGACTTAACAAGCTGATTACAATATCATAACAAATTCAGTATTAGGAAGAGTACATAATAATAACAGAAGAGGGGGTATTATGTATGTACATGCATGGCATTAGGACTTGCCAAAATATATTAATAACATACACACTAAATTGTAACAGGAACTACACAGCAGCTGATAGTACTCATTACCATAATGCTGAATACTCAACAGATTTGGGAAGTATCTTGATGATGCTTCAATAACTAAATCCTAACAATTACACCTTCACAGACATCATACAACATATCTTTGTGGGTGCATAGCAAGTACCACAATGGCATCACCAGCACCCACAAAGAGTTGGTGATAAAATTATATCACAGGTTACTGCACCTTATATCAACAGTGATTGCAAGAGAGAAGTAACTACAGGGCCAAAAGACTGCGTATCTATCATATGTATAATGTGAAACAAGAATTTCAGAAGTTGAAAACACACACAGATATACATGTAGATAAAGCCTACATTCAGTACTGTATTGAAATGATGTATTCTAAAGTTACAATGTCTGCTTGCTTCACTTTAAGTCACAGTCCACTGAACTTACTACTAGCTGGAATGCTGAATTGTTGCAAAATCAAACATATACCTTGTCATTTTGAAATACACAGTACAGACTAGAGGATCACTGAGATAATCAGATCAGCTAGCAGAAATACCCTAGTGTATATCAGCTTTATTTAGAATTAGAAGCATCCTTATTTAGAAGCATCAGTATCAGATCAGAAATACAGTAGGTGACAAATAAGTAGCTGATACATATAGAGCTGTGTAGAAGCACATGTTTACGATCACTTGTGTAATGTCTTGGTTTATGTACAAGTGATCTCAACTGTTGTTGAAAGGCTACAAAAGTCCCACACTTTTACTTCATACCGAAATCATTTTGCATGGAAATTTAGAATTTAGGGCACAAAATATTCGGATTGGCTTTGTTTATAATGTTACAAGAGGAAACAGTACCTGCATGTTCAGTGCCTCGGTTTATTGTTTCCCACTCATCCTTCACAAAGTGAACTATGATAAACTTCACACATGAGACGTACTAGTTGGAATTGCTGAATGCTTCCATGGACTTACTGGTGAGGGTGTACAATATGGAGACAGTTTTGATTAGGTAGTATGGTGAACTTTGAAATTTAATGTTAGTGATTTACAACATATTGCCACACAAAACAACATTTTTCACATTCACCAGACCATTAGGATCACACATCCACCTTATATACACACATATTGTAAGGATCAAAGCAATTCCGTGTACTGTATTGTCCATACAGTACTTATTAGCTGCATAACTGTACTGTATGAGTCATACAGAACAGTTATGCAGCTAATTGGGCAAATACAGTACAGTTATGTGCTTATTAGTCTGTTCTACGACTAGAAATAGATTATATAAACACTTACTGATATCCTGATCACCGAAAATCACAGTGGTTTGAGTATTAGAGAAAATTGCTCCAAGCCAGACAACCAGGAAGTACAATATAACACTTAAAGCACCGCCTATGCTTGTATGTATGAAAAATACAGCATTCGGGGGTGTCTCGAGGCAAATACAGCACTCGACTTTGCCTTGTGCCATATTAGCCTCTTGACACACTCGTCATGCTGTATTTTCTGTACACACATGCAGCGGTGCTTTAATTATAACATACAGTTTACTAGACAGATCGATGCTACACATGCATTCCATTCCATATGATCATTGAAGAACAACACTTGGATACTAAGGTGTGGGTATTACAGGAAACTTTCACAAAAATCACATTCTAAACAACAGAAGTGGACTACAATTGCTGGCCAGGTTCTGCAATGTTTCACTGAGTTTTACTCTATAGAGTGAAGAACGAGTCAAACAATCACTATCGTGATGCTTGGTAATACTAATCAAAAATACCAGATTGACAAAAATCCGATGATAGGGACAAGTGAGTAACACTGGTAGCTACAGTAAACCTTTACTTTTAAAGTAAACACTTCACAACGCTGGTCTGCAAATCGCTATTTACTTTTATAGCAAAAGCTAATCATAGCAAGGAGGTGGTATAGGACAGATGACAGTATCCTTATGCAAAGTCTTGTCCATAAATAATAGTAAGAAATAGTCTCAGTTGACAACCTGCCAAGTATATCTGTTTCAACAACACACACACACCCATACTAAGGGATATATACACAACTTCTCCAAAAACCACACACCATAGACCTTCCAATGATTATAATGCCTAATACAGCAAGAGCAGGTTTATGAGGTTTCCAGACACAAGATCGAGATACCCTAATAGAGCAGCTACTACCTAGCACTTATCAATATATATTAGAAAAATCATTCTCAAATTCGACTTCAGAAGGTTCAAAAAATCCCTGTGTAGCTAGGCCTTAGCATTACAAAAAATTGGACTGGAGATCAGTCATTAAAATTCCTGAACAGAACACAGCAATTCTACAGATACACATTGGTAAAATACTCTAATTAAGCAATCACACTACATAGCTATGTATGCATTCAAAACATGAAATTGGGTATTTCAACAGATTTTTAAAGTTTGGTCACAATGAACATTTGCAGTGTGTTGTTTAGAAACGTCTGATGAACTACAGTGCCTCAATTATGAGTAACAGCTATGGAGTTATAGCATGAAAGCAAAACATTTTAACATCTGAATGACTGGACCATAATATTCTAGTAGAACAGTCATATTTGTTTCACATGTTTCAGTGTATTACCTTATTACAGCCAGTCTTGTATGAACACCTGGTCTCAATTAGTTGGCAGGAGTATTAACAATATGGTAGCAGTGTTTAAGTAACCTAAAGTGACACGTGTGGCCTAAAATGCTGCCTTTAAAAATCATCCTAGGTAGAGACATCTTACATGACGAAAATTACCTTTCTGCCTTTTTGGTTAGTCCATCTAACATCGAATACAGCATTAAAAAACAAGAAAATACTTGCAGGCTGTCAGATATAGAATTTTTTTAATCACCAAAACTCAAATTTTGTTTGCCAGCTTGCCTACCTGCCTGCCAGCTAATTGCCTGACCACAGCCACAAGGCTGGAGGCAAAACAAAGCAGTGCACGGCCACCATTTTACACCACAATAATAAACTCACGAGTGACATGTGCCTTTTGGGGTTCCGACAAGTGTGTACCTTCTGTGCCTTGTCTTTCCTTTATCTTCTGGTTGTTGTCTTCTTCATGCAATGAAACCATATCAAGGTACTGATTTTTTGTATCAACGCTCTCCTTGAATAGCATATTTAGACACCACAAAATAATTTAAAGCACTTGTGCTACTTTAAGAGGTACTGTATGTTATAGTTAAAGCACCGCCGTGTGTGTGTGTACGGAAAATACAGCACAAGAAGGCATGTTGAGAGGTTAATACAGCACGAGGTGAAGCCGAGTGCTGTATTTTCCTTGAGGCAATCCCTGAGTGTTGTGTTATTTTGTACACACAAGCATAGGCAGTGCTTTAGTGTTTTATTGTACTTTCTGGTCATCTAGCACGGAGCAATTTTTTCAAGTAACCAAATCGCTTCAATTTTCAGTAATCTCAGACCATCAGTAAGTTGTCATATAATCTGTTTGTAGCCGTAGAATGAACTGATAGGATTAGTTTGGCTAGTTTTAGCATTAGACAGTGTCACGCACGTGATGTATCGTGCTGTCTGTGTGGGGTTGTTGCTTCAATTTTCCATGTCAAACTATCAGTAAGTGTTCATGTAATCTTAGGACCAACTGGTAGGATTAGTCTGGCTAGTTTCAACGATTTACAATGTCATTCATGTAATCAATCATGCTGTCTGAGTGGGGTTGTTTTCGTGACATTTCTTACATACAGTAGCTGTGCTACATAACTGTACTGTATTTGCCCAATTATCCGACAAGTGTACTGTATTTGTCCAATTATCCGGATAACTGTACTGTATTTGCCAAATTAGCCACATAACTGTGCTGCATGACTCTTACAGTACATTTATGCAACTAATTGGTACCATATGGAAATACAGCACACAGCAGCAATTTGATCTTCCCACACAAAGTACAATAATAAAGCCTAAATATTTCAAGGGGCAATATTTTCGAGGTAAAATTAAAGTTTTTGTGGAGTTGTAAACAATCCCATATTTTCAAATTTTAACAGGAATGATGATGAGATTCTACTTCAAAAAGGAAAATTAGATACATATAACACATTCAACAAAATACACTGCACTTACACATGTATCTTAACAATACAGCTACTACACCAGTCAGGGAGTTATTAAGAACACACAAAGCAAACTCAGCCAAATCAGCTATATGCAAAATTTAGTCACCAGACTCATCAGCAGGCTATTTACTATACTACTACCAGCATAAGGAAAAATTAGGAATTTAAGTTCAATTACGGAATAATAAAAGAAGGCCCACTAATATATCTTCAGGTGTAGGTGACTTCCCTTGTTTCCCTACTTTTTTTTTCTATGATCCCTAGTTGAACTTAAAATTCCTAATTTTTCCTTATACTTGTTTGTACTCTTTTTGTAACATTATTATGACTGGTGAACCTGCGCTTACCACAATATAAGAAAGAAAGAAAGCCACCAGAGATAATGTTTTCGTCTGAATGCACGCCCCACATCTACAGGCTGCTAAGAATAACAAGTATACCCATGACTGAAGTAGAGATTAAACGTCCACTAGTATAGCTAGATGACCTCCCTTGTTTCCTTTCTATGATCACTCAAATATAAAATTTCTAATACTTTGTTTGTTTGGTGAACTACGCATACCACATCAAAGGAAAGAATGGCACCAGCATCAGGCAATATCCCCCCTGACTATCAATTACTGGAAAGAGTTGGTTTTTTCACTCCGTTTTAAGCATTGTTTCACTCCGTTTTAAGCTTTGCTTCACCTGTAATACAGTGATACAAAGAACAGTGCAAGAAGCGTCTCTGAAATCAATCCAGTCACTACAGAAACACGTGCCCCAACTACCGTAGATTCCCTAAAAATTCGGCAGAAATAAATTAATTCCGTTTGTGTCTGGCCGAACAATTAGGAAAAAAATGTACCAACCTTGTGCTATTATTGTCGAATTTTTAGGGAGCTATCCTTAATACAGTCTGCACGCTTCATGGCTATGTTATTTTCGATCCGTTTACTGCTTACTTTCTGGATTTCTTTCTACAGGAACCAACAGGAACGCCTTGAGGCGGAGCTGACGATTCCACAACACTCACTTGGCCACAGCGCTATATACTATGATTGCCTACATTATCCAGGAGGGATGGTCAATGTCATTACTACATCGCTTTTGAATACAATCACCCAGACGTAATATTAAGGATTTCAACGATTAATAAAAATAGAAACCACAATCAGTAATATTATTAAACTATCTCGTGATAGATCTCACTACCAGGTGCTGCATGAAGTGCTGCATGGTTTAACAAAACATTATCTGAGGGTATATCATGTTATACAAGGAGATGTGAGGCTAGGAGAGATTTTATTCTGTGAACAGAAACGATCGTTTTGCAGTAGCTGTGAATGATGTCACACGATGATATTGTTGGGTACGTTCCCTGAACAATTTCACACTTGGTGCTTCATCCAGCATCGAGGTAGAATATTGTGTGAGGTCACTGGGAATCCTCACTACTCAAGAGACCTTCGTCAACTAGTATTCCAAGTGCCGAAAAATTAGCGCACTTATAACTAGAAACTTTCCTGCGCTTGCCGAAATTTAGAGCACACTGCGTTCAAAGCACGGGGAGTGCCGAATACTTAGAGATGCCAAAATTTTAGGGAATCTACGGTATCAATTACTGGGAAGTGAACACCTATTCCACTTCATTTTCCTACCCGTTAAACAGCATTACAAACAAAGAACAACACAAATCAACACCTTTGAGGCAGTGGAGGAAGAAATAGGACACAAAAGAGGACAAAGCAGTTGGTGCAGAGGAACATCTCGGGCCAAAGCGACGTCAAACAGTGAAGACATCAAGCCTGTGGTATTAACAATAGTCGAGTTATGCTTGGCTGAAGGTATCAGTTAGTTAAGTTATTTGTAGAAAATTCAGTTGAATAGAATTTTTTTTAAATCCATTGAAAGGAGTTTGAGGTCACTCTGAAAGCATTTTAGGGCTTGGTTATGTTTAACCACTAAAGGAAAGTGAGGCTGGTTTTCGGGCAAGAAAACCCAAACTTCCATGATCCCTACTATACAGTACTACTGTATTGTATTAAACAGTGAAAGAGTTTCCAACGAATACACATTTATACATATTACATGTATACGTGTTTGTATACACGAATGTATCGCTGCATGTGTGTGGTGCATGAACATTACACAGCCAAACACACAACTACATGTAGCACACACACACACATACACTTCTTGATACTAACCAATGGTAAATCATTCATGGAGTACACCACAACACCTTGATACTGTGGAGTGCCCTCTGTGATCCGTCCAAGACCAGCCTTCTGAACATGATTACCGTATATGAAGGACTGCTCAGCACTGGGCTTCACCCATACCTTGTACTGTATAGTAAAGATATTGTGTAGTGTGTAATGTATTGTGGGTAGCCACCCAGTCATACACATGTTTAGTGATGCACACACGACAATACATAAACACATAAAATATTACGATACCATGTTGACAAAATGTGACATCATAATTTCACAAAATGGCCATGTTAGTGCAGGGTTTCAAAGACTTTGGCACAAATGAATAATGTTTGTAGTTCTTTACACATGGAGTTAGGACATAAGAAGTAGTAAACATATTGTAATGATGCAAAACAGGCTCCAACGAGAAAATCAGACTGAAATTCTTGAATGTGTACACAAATATGTGCATTTATATATTGCATTATATTTATATCTTTCACCTTCACCCTTTTTAGAATTTATAATAAACGCCATCATAGTGAAATGTTACCTTGCCCAATAATACCTCCCTGTACAAACTCCCTACACTAGCATGGCCATTTTATTTTTGTAATGTCAATAAATGTCATTACAGATACCGTATATAATTATATATCATTCATTACCCTAGTGAGACATCACTTAGTGGCTATCTTTTTCTGAAAATACGGACTCTCTCTTTGCATTCATATGCATGAACACAAAGTAATACATGGATACACGTGTACATGCGTGCACACACACACACACACACACACACACACACACACACACACACACACACACACACACACACACACACACACACACACACTACCACTACAAAATACTGACTGCACTATTAGAGGTTTTACCTTAGCTAAAGGTGCTATCAAATCCAATGCTGTAATGTGTAACTTAAATTTCTTTGTCTTTGTAAACTTCCCAATACAAGTGCCGAGGCTGATAAAATTATCTCTCGCCACATTAGTACACAACTTCATAATTGTCTCGCTACACAAATGAGAATTTAGTGACAAGTGATGTACCATACAATGGTATTCAGTAAATTGTTTGATGTAAAATAAACTGGTTTAATATATAACACAACTAAATTTGAAATACTAAGTGAAGTTTTGTATAAACAAGCTGCTTTCTTATGTAAGGGAATACACAAACTATTAATTCAAATGTTTTACTAAAAAATAAACATTCTGCAAGTGTATGAGTTAAATTTTCTATACCACAGCCAGAGATGGGGTAACATGTTACGTAATATAATGCGTTACGTAATATATATTACAATTCACGATTCTGAGTAATATAACGCGTTACTTTCGGAAATGCAGTAATATAACTTTAAGTTACTTTTGGAAACTATAATTCGTTACTAGTAACGGAAAAGGTTATATTATTACGTAACGAGTAGCTGGAACGAAAAGTAACGAGTGACTTTACCGCAATGTAACGAGTGTTACTACGAGTAACGATGAACAAGTTACGCATTATAAATGGATTTTACTGCCAATTATCCATTCTACTATTTATTAATCACCTTAATCCATTAACCTTTCTTCTATAATGGTGCTCAGGTGTTGCACGTATGCGTGACTGATGTGCATCACATGACTGCACGTGGTTTATATGTTAACTTTAACTTAGCTGTCTTCATAAAAAAGTAAGCACTAGTAACTTAATATTTGTAGCTAATATTATTAAGTTACTCTTTATTCTCAGTAACATGTAACCGTAATATATTATACTGATATAAAAGTAATATGTAATATATTACTTTCATGAAGTAACTTCCCCAACTCTGACCACAGCATATTACCTTACATGTCAACAAAATATATAATCCTGCATGCTTACATTGGCGTTAAAATATTAGAACACACTCACCTAACGTAATACACACGCTCTTTATTTAGTCGGAACACGTATACACCATCCGTTCTATCCACCAGCATCTTGACATTCTCTCCGATGCTTCAAACACATGAAAAATAAACAGTATATAAAGCACACGTGAACTTGCTAAACCACGTGGAACAACCATCGAAGTTTACATCTACTTGCTCACTATTTTGCGAGTTTCTCGAACACTAATTTAGCTTCATCGTCTGTTAGAGGCCTCATGCTTCATGGAACACCCAAGGCACTGCTTCAACCCTTGTTAGACTCACGTGCACACTAAATACAGAGCAAGTAAGGTAATGTGGTAACTATGGTTACACTAATACACGCATCATGCTCAAATGGAAGTGATACATCCTCCTCCTTCCATCCTCCCTCTATCGCCACTTATCGTGGTGAAGGCGCCGATACTTCGTGAAAGACCCCTAGCACGGCGCAGCATTGGCAATCAAGAAATGCTCCTGGCATTGCTGAATAAAAGGCGCAAGAATTACCTGGCGCGTATAAAGGAGCATCCCGCAAATTCTACTTCGAGAGAAGAAACTAAAGAATATATCGAGACAGGAATTAGTGACCCAGCAATCAATTCACTGGATGATAAAAAATCAACTATTGATCATGTAACATCTGCACCACTGTTTGTAGACAAAGCCTCAATCAAAGGTAACTATTTGTAGTTTGTGGTGGGGGGATTATATAGCGTGTTGCCCTATTTCAGACTTTGCTGAGCATGTTATTAAGTGTGCCAAAAAGCGACATAAGAAAAGTCGCAAACAAAAAAGTTGTGACAGTAGAGTCATCATTCCTGTTTTGTCAAAAACAGAACAAAAGTTGTCAAGGACAAATCCACTACGTCACAAAATTACAGGGTGCGATAAGTTATCTTCTCCAATGAAGCAAGAAATCAGAGAGGTGTATCGTCTAAACGTGAGTAAACATGATGCCGACAGCAAACAAGCAGACATTGCCACTTCACCTGTTAATCATTCCCTGCACAAGACTAAATCTACAACAACATCACCAACAGTTTTAACATCCATACAAGGGCCTAAAAGAAGCCCGATTAGCAATGGTGCCCAACCTAGCTGCATGCGCAGGTTGGTATACTTATCAGAAAAGCAATCAGAAATGTCTCCCGTGATTGGTGTACCCAATGCACCACCATGCACACCCGACACAACAGGTATTGTATTTGTGTTAGTAATATTGATATCTCATAATGTAGAATGGAGGCAGTATTATGTACCTTCACTTCACAATATCAAGGTGAGAATTTAACAAGCCATATAGATGAAAGGCAATGCCTTTTAGTTATTAATTGCTTCAAGTAATAGTCAGCATTCTTTATTGAGTGTCAGTCAAGTTGTTTCAAAACATACCTAAAGCTAATTTCCACACTTTTGTAGTGTGTGATGATGGTCCCCTTAAATCTTTTTGTACATTTTCCGCTAATGTCACTATTTACCATAATTATATGGTTGTTACAGAGCCAAAGATTGCTGAAGTCTAGACTACTGGAAATTGGTAAATTATTGTGACCATAAATATATAAAGTAATTATAAATGATATTAGAAAATAATGTCAAAGAAAGGGAGGCCAAGGAAAGGGACAGAGAAGCTGAAAGTAGAAAGAAAAAAGAATTAGAAGATTTAGTGAAAATAAAAGAACAACAAATGGAAATACAGAGATCAGAGGTGAGCATATATCATTCACACATTAACAAAGTGATTATTAATTTATTACAGATCTACGCCCTGAATAAAATAATGACTGCATTAGCAGAGACAAGAATTTCTACTTTTATATCAGAGAAGATCTAATATTTTCAATATCAACAAATAAACATGTTTATTTTTTCAATGAAAGTAAAACTCCATTGCAACAAAGCCTGCATGTTTACACATATTTAGATCAATAGTATACAATACAACTTGCTAACTATTCAGTTTACTGCACCATTGAGTTGTTAACGTGACAGTAGGCAACAAAACTCCATTCCCAGGCACTGCAATGTCTTCCTCTATTAGGTACACAGAGCTATGAATCTAATTTACACTTCAAATTACAGTACAAATAAGACAAACATGTTTCACTGTTTTGTTCTCTTCGGGGGAGGCATGCTCTCACCAGAAGGTTGTTTGCGTAGTACCTGAGGTCTTTCATTTCGGTGGTGCGGAAAAGTAGGCATCATTTCTGGCTCGACTGGCAAAGGTTTCTCTTTGAAATATGATGACTTTCTAGCTTTTGATGCACTAATCCTTTCTTTGGGATTATACGTTAGGAGACCGTTTAGTAAGTGAATCCCAGTATCAGAAAGCCAATAGAATTTATGCTTAAGATTGTTGTAGGGCTGATTTTGTAATGTTATATCTTTAGCAACAGGTAATTTAGAAAACCCTGGCCAAATTCTATCGTTGGGTGTGCCAAGAAGATTCACAATTAACTCAATTTGGTTGGATTCAGATTTTCCAGGCATCAAGGGTTTGTGATTAAGCAGCTCTCCAAATATACATCCAGTTGACCACAAGTCTATGGCCACAGAATATTCTCTAATGCCAAACAGAACCTCTGGAGCCCTGTACCACAAAGTTACAACAGTTGGAGTGAGCGGTTTAGCAGGTATCCCATAATGACGGGCTAACCCAAAGTCAGCTATTTTAACACACCCTTTATCAGTGAGTAAAAGGTTTGACACTTTCAGATCTCGGTGTACAATAAAGTGCTGATGTAAGTAGTTCAAGCCATCCAATAGTTGTACCATAATACATTTGACTTGTGATTCTGTGAATGGTTTTTTCATGTGATCAATCAAACTGGCTAGATCTTGCTCACAATAATTCATTACCAAGAACATGCTGTCTAAATCACTCCCTACAACCACATCTGTTAGCTGGACAATGTTATCATGTTTGAGTTTCATCAGCAAACTGATCTCTCTAATGCTGCAAATTGGTAGTCCTTCTTTTTCTTTATTCATTCTGATCTTCTTCAGAGCTACAATCTCATCTGATAGTTTATCTCTGGCTCGGTACACAATCCCATAAGTCCCCTCACCAATTCGATTTAACTTCTCAAAGTCTGACACACTGCGACATTTACCTAACAAACACTCTGATGGTAGGGACATTGGCTGCAATGTCACTGGTGATATGAGGTGGGCTGTGACATCACGTGCGCCACTTTCAGATTTCTTAGACTCTTCCTTACTCATTGCCTATAAGTGCGTTAAATGTTTTAATCAAAGAGACACTTACACAACTTACTACTATCAGTTAAAGCTATTTCTTGCATCAGATTCCGTCACAGAGCAAGCAGCGTAAACTCCAAATTACGTAATTATCCGGGAACTACTTTTCACCGCATTTTGTTTTGCTACTTAAAAGCCAGCGTGCCGATTGTTTGTAGCGGAAAATTGATTTATGATTTGAACGCGACAATGTCTAGTTCTGAAGCAGAATTTGATAGGTTGGCTTCTGATCTCTATAAAACACTGGGTATTAGCGGCCACGAGCGAATTAGCAGTGCAGCCAGGTCTGGCAGCTGGAAGAGAAAAGAGGATCGATCCTCGAGTATGAAAGTGAAGCAGGACTGGGCCTCTGAACCACGTTCTTCGCATTTAAAGAGAGTCTCAAGTGAACTAGCTTCACCCCCAGCCGTATCGTCACCTCCAACCGACTCAGAAGCTTACACGTTCACAAAACCTAGGCTACCCAGCGAGTCAAAACCAGACGAATCAAAACCGAAATCTCCGCGTTCATCACCCAAGGCTGCAATAGGTATTGAGCTGTACCAAACTAGGTAGTTGTAAAGTGTGTGATTTCAGGTAATTGTGAAGCTTGTGGAAGAAGAATTGGACCAATGGAAGAAGCTTGCACAGCCTTGGAAAAAATTTATCACGTTACGTGCTTCACCTGCGCAGAATGCAGTAAGTAATTGTTTTGATTGAATATCAAGTTATATCAAAGAAGGAGTAGATTGGATTACTATGTAAATTGATACAACACTGTATATGTAGCTATCCCTGGACTTTTTGAAATTGTCAAATGTCTTGTCTCACTTGCAGAACGCACTTTGTTGGGCAAGACCTTCTACCAAGTGCAGGGCAGAGTGCTATGTCAGAAGGACTATGAGGTCAGTTGATGGAGAACACTTCATCACTATTAAGTAATCAATTAAATCATCATCTTTAATCCCACGCTATTGTCACTACCACTTAATTATATTCATTATTAATAATTTGCTTATGTGAAATTTTTGGAGTGCTACATGTACCAAAGATGTCAGTGTGTCATTATCTTGTTGTTTTGCTCTGTTGCTACTAGGCCACGCTACAAGTGTGCCATGTATGTGAGAGACCAGTAATGGATAGAGTAAGGAACAATCGCTATCTCTCTTCCACCATGGTTTATAATTGTGTATTTTTGCAGGTGTTAAAGGCTATTGGAAAGGTGTTCCATCCGGGATGCTTTGCTTGTGCTACTTGTGGAAAGTGTCTGGAAGGAGTACATTTTACTGTAGATGCTTCTGGTCGGGTTTACTGTATTGAAGATTTTCACAAGTGAGTTGGTTGTGTACTTCAACATCTTATGTAGTGTAAAAGTCATCCAGTAGTTGAATACAGCTATTTGAATTTTAAGATTTTCAGATGCGCTTTTATAAGATTGTGGAAGTCCTAGAGCATAACCCACATGTAAAATTAATTCAAAAATGTCAACTATGTAGAAGTAAAACAAGATTTAGCCATGATAGGTTTGGTAGGTTTAGGGGCTTTTCCAAGATTCTTTGATGGTTTACAAACCTCCTTGGTTTGTTTGGATAAGGTTACCAACCTCCTCTGACTATTTTGATAATCTTGACCAACCTCCTGTGACAGTTTGTATACCTGTGGTGAAATTACATAATGCTGGTTGACTATAAAATAATATTTGGTTCAGTCAATAAGACACAGTTCACACCCTACTGTTAATTTACCTTTTGTTTTTCCACACCCTTGTGCTGACTGAATGGGATGTACCAGCATTTTCCAGTCAGTTGTCCTGTTATGATTATGCATGTGCTAAAATGCTGGTGGCTGGGTGGATGGAATTACAACAACACTTGCTTAAATCTTCCTTTTTTTCCTGCAGTGTCCAAGCGCATGCATGCTAGCCCTGGTAATATTATTCCTGGAGCCACAGCAGTTGTTTAGTAGCTAAAACGAACTTTGAGTTGATTAGAAGTGATTTCATTTTTAACCATTTGTTGTTTACCCAATAAACTTTGTTACTTGTAGTGTGTGCTGACTTACTACATTATGCCATGTGTCCATCTTGTTATAGGAGATATGCTCCAAAGTGTGGAGTGTGTAATCAACCTATTAGACCTGAACAGGTGTGTAAATTGTGTAGTGCATGTAATAATGTGTGACGTACCATATCTGTATAATAAGTTATCTTTTGGCTGAGATATTTCCCAATATATATGGTAGCAACTATTACATACAATAATGATTTTGAGACGTGTTTAGTCTTATGGCTGACCTAAAATCACAAACACTCAAATCTTTGGTGTTAAATTTGGACTACATATTATTAAAATGTGTGGGATATTTGATATGTTGTACATACACACAATCTTAGTCTACGCAACTAAGTCTTGAGCATGTCTACCAACCTTCATTTCCAAAGCTAATGAAATTTAAAAAATTTTCAAGACTAAATTTCACAGCTTATCTAGCCCTATCATGATGTATCAGTTATTGCAGAATACATTTAATCCCTTCTGAAACCTGCATGAGAAAGTTTTGTAATTGGTTTAATTGTTTATAATCAATGATTTGCTCTGCTTACATTTCTAATGTTTCTTTTTTATACAGGGCACCTCAGAGACTATTAGGATAATTTCTATGGATAAGAGTTTTCATCCAGAATGTTACAAGTGTGAGGTAAGAAAACTAGATTGAGCTAACTGACAATTGAATTATATGCTGTTTTCAATATCCTTTCTCCACCCTGCATGTGATAGAAGTGACATTCCTTGTTCTCTGTTTTGCAGGACTGTGGAGTTAGTCTGGCAAAGAAGGCAGACGGTGATGGTAACAAATGTTACCCATTGGATGATCACTTGTTGTGCAGAGGGTGTAATACTGCTCGCATCCGCTCCCTAACAAAGGCAACGTCAATTGACTTTGACTTCTCTTTGCGATCAAGAACAACTGTAACATGAGTATCATCTTCTCTTAGTAAAACAATAACTTCGACTCCATTGTCAACAAGACATTAATACATACAAGTTGTGTGTAAGAAAGTAGCCTCTAATTGTCTGTGGTGATGTGTAACTTTTTAATAATACAGTATAACTGATCCATGTGTGCCTTGAATGTACATGTAAAGAAATCATCACTTTTTATATATCCTGAAAATGCCTGTTTCTTTAGAGTAAATGTTAAATTTATCTAAGCCAGTGTAATGATTGGTTACCAACTGGCATTGATCACAGACAGTTGGGTGTTGTAGGTTCTGATTCACTGAACTGCACCTACTGAAATAATTAAACAACCAGACATGAAGACTCAAGTGTCGCTATGGTGCTAGAGTAGGAGTTACTTTTACAGCCAGTGTTCTCTGGCTTAATTACATTGGTGACTATATATATATCCCATTATATATATATATATCCCATTATTGTCATCAAGGACATCAGAGATGCTTGATGAGGTTGTGAATAACATTATTTGTTGCAAAATATTAGTTAAGCATTGGTCAAATAAACTTCTTTACCAGTATTGTATTTCTGTTCATAATTGGAATACTCATGTTCTAATAGTTATGCTCATAGTTTAGAGCATTCTGCACAATTACATTTTTTGTTGTGAAATAGTTTGTTGAAACCTACCTACATGTACTTTTGAGTGGCACAAATAATTTTAAAAACATGTATATACTCTTTATAATGAAGCATATAATATGGCAAGCGCACGTGTTAGTGTTTTGTTATGTCCACAAGCATGACAGATACATTGTCTGAGGAGCCTCTCTTGACTGCCTCAATAGCAATCCTGTTGCAAGCAGCTTCATATTGGATGGCAGTTTTGTCGTTGGGATCAATTGATTGGAAGTTGGTCTTTGAAATCATCTCTAAATCAACAACAAGGAGAGAAAGAACATAGTTGTATTACTAGAAGTGCTTAGTACTAGGTACTTCCTCAGTGGCAGGAACACAACAAGTGATATAAACACATTAAGGAGATACTCTCAGACTTTTTCACATTAACTCATCCTTGACAACAAGCAGCCTTACTTAGCAACAGCATCATCACATAACACATGACATCACAACTTATTTACCTTCTGGCAAAGTGACTGAGTCATCCTGTAAAGGGAATGAAGCCAGTAACAACGTGCCACTTAAGACTACACACACAAGTAGCTAATGAATGTATTGACAGTAGAATGTAATCTGGTAATGTAATACTTATTGGGGAATATGGGAAAGACTAGGGAGACTAGACAGAGAATCACTGGGAATATTTATTTTATCCAGAAAGTTTGGTCATGGTCTACAAAACACTTTTTCGGTGGGTAACCAAGTGCTTTGCCAACAGGCCAACCTTACCATAGGGGCAAGTACTCTTTGGGAGCAGTGAGATAATACAATTCCTAACCAAGTGAGGCTTCTAGCAATGAAATATACTTTACAGTGTGGAGTAAACAATAGCCATCTGTGGTAGCTTGTATGTAACTGATAGTGTGCGATATGATTTATATAGACAATGTGTAATTTGAGAATCTCTGGCATCTATAACAGATTGTGTGTTACCTCTAAGATGTCAGAGATGTACTTGACTGCCTCCTCCACACCAAATACCTTCCATAGTCCATCACATGCTAACACCAAAAACCTGAAATTAAAAGGTTTAGAGGCAGTAATAAGGTTAACCATATAAGTACAGTTTGGTATGTATGAAAGAAATATTTTGACCAGTCAAGTACTGGAATGGACAGCTGGTATTTTCAACATGACAAAGTAAAGGAGTGGAACCACTGGGAAAATGTATTGGTCGTTCATGCACTGAACTTAAGGAATTTGGCCATTTACGTGGAAAGTAAGGTGGTCCTCAGTCCGTCCTAGTGTCTCTCCACTGTAAAATGTCAGAGATTGATAATTTTCATCATTGGACCACTTGGCTGTATGAGGATTCTAAAATAACATGGCTACAATTAACTAACTCACAAAGATGCAACTTTTGGGAGCCTACTTGGCATGGCCATTACAACAATTAAGGTAGCTTTACAAAAGATGTATATAACTAACGAGTGATGTTTCAATGTACAACATATGCCAACCATTTTTAACACACGAAACATTACTTCGTGAGATATAGTCAGACATATCTCAAAATATACTACTTTAGATCTCCCAATTCCCCTGTGAAGATCATGTTAACGGATACAAGACTATTAATTAATACATGGAAAAGTGCACATCCTACACAGTGTGACACAAATAGCATCTGGTTGAACAATGACGACCTGCAACTATTAGTGAAACCTGTATGGGCATGCTGGGCCCAACTAACCGTACGTTGGTGTATGTGTTCAGACTGCAGCTTGAGATAGTTTTAATGTAAAGATAATGATTCCCTGTATGTATGTACAGTTTGTAGCCTTCGTACAGGTCCCTTGTGGATACCACTGACAACAAAATAATGTACTATAGGATAGCTCGGAACTCTACTGACTATCCAGGTGTCTGCATCTACATTAACAGGTTTCACTGCGATATCACAAGCAATGCAGTTGTACAGTGCAATCATTAGAAATGTCTACCTGAATAACACAGTACTTTTTCATTCGGAAGGATACCACCAGGAAATATACACACAGTGAAACCTAACCTACTGAATATGAACACAGAAGGTAATGTCCTGTACAAACAGGTGTCCTACGAATTAGACAGATGTTCATTATATAATGGCGGTTCTCAATTTGAGGTGTTCACTAAAGGGATTCTTTCATTGCACCATGGTATACATACACTTGAGAACACATTACTTTAGACGTAGGAGACCATTGTACTACATGTACAGTGGCGATGGTTACTTAGCAACCATTTTATCTGCTAGCTTGATTTAAACACTAGACTTGTGCTAGCTACAAACTGGATACTTGTACAGCACTTGAATAAATATTTTACAATTGCTTGAAACTATCAAAAAACATCTAGCCGTATGGCAATTCAAGTAAGATTTTAAAGAAATCCAACGCTTGGTCACACCAAATAGACTACAATCTTTGACAAAGTATAATATTTACTGTGTAACATGCAGATGACAAAATTTTTTTAAAATCTTTAAGTAAACACTTGATGCCATATGCTTATTGTATATGACAGCCTCAGAACAAGTTAATAAAGCAAAGAAGCTTTGTCAGGAGGTTCAGTGGCCTCTTATAGCCAGTGGACACACTCCAGATGAAGTTTAGTATACGAGGTAATCTACTTAGTCATAGGAGTATACCATGTAGAGTGAAACAGAGCAAACATCTTGTAGTTGTGTGTATAACGGTTGATTGTATCATATATCCATTGAGTCAAACAGTAGTTGGTAGGTGAAGTAAACTGTGATCAGGTTATTGTGAACTACATCTGTTCAAATTTACAATGCAATTTTGTGTATTTATAGACTTACCTGTAAAATACGCACAGGTGTACTGAAACATGTACTGATTAGGAATACTTTTTGTGTTCCAGTTCTAGTCACAATCACTCTACGCTACAGCTAAGTGACTCATATTAATCCCATGGGAACACCAAGAGACCAAATTCAGATCATTGATCAACCAATAGTGATTATATTAGGTACCAAACTATCATCTGACATATGGATCAATTACTACGACTAAGACTAAATATTCAACAAGCCCAGGACTGCTTGACATAGTTTGTATAATAAGCACCCCACCTCAACAACAATACCTCTAAAATTTCATCCCTAAGTGACTTGTTACATTATCGTATTAACAACATCACTTACAGGACCCAGACATGGACAATACTCTGTGGGCCATACAATTACACTGTACAAAATGGAGCCATGTACTGCTGTAAAGAGTTGGATAAACACAAAAGCTACAGCATAGCACCATCCACTGTTACCTAATATTAATATACTACATACTACAAGTAAAGCCAATAATTTCTTTTATCTCCCACTATTTAGAATAAGGCCTTCGATATCAGGGAAAAATGGTAGTAATGCTGCATTTCAACGTTAGGCTTTCAATAGTAATTCAGATATTTAAGTTTCTACGGCAACAAAACACGGCACTTAGGCTAATAAGGCTCCTTCCTACCCATGTTCTAGTCTACTAGTGTTAAGCAAAAAACATATTTAATTTGGTATGACAATTAGCAACCGAAAAAATTCGAAACTAGTGTCTAACAGAAAGTGTTGATACACATGTATGTCCCTTACTGGTCATTCTCTCCCAGAGGACACTTCACCACATCTGGGGTGTTGATGATTCCACAGTGTTTGAACCGACCATCACCGATAGACCGAGACACTTCCAGTACACCCATCACTCTCCCTTCCCTAAAGGATCATTAGTTCAATACATTACCAAGAAGTAATGAATACATCAAACAATACACTATAACACAAACATTCCCTCTGTAGGTATACACCATACAGATAAAATTTATGTGTGCATACAGTATACTAGTATCAGTAAATTTAGTATAAGAGGCATAAGTGTTATCATATGTTTGAAATTAATATGCTTACGCAAACATAAGTTATTTACATCCGATACATTCTAACCATAAAATGTGACCGGATTTCACATAACAAGGCTTCCACACACACAAAATCAAACTTACGATTTTACCAGAAATGGATTGCTGGTCTAATACACTATCATATTTCACACTGTACTTCCTTCAGCACTGACAAGTCTGGTTTCTGTAGCAGCTTTCTTCCGACCCTGTCAAAGCCACGAGTGTGAGATTGGCACCATTAAATGGCCATGGCTCTGTGATAATGGTGTGTAGTGAGCTGGGACTTCACAGAGAGCTCGCCAATAGTGGTCTCAGTCAATTTGGAGTAATCTGAGTGCCATGGAGGGCCATGGAGAGCCCAAACTTGGCCTCTGGATTCCAATCGTCTTCTTACTTCATTTTATACCCGTATATTAAGACCACCGTCCACCCCCACCCTCCCACCCTATTAGTACCGCCTGTGATATTATAACCCGCTCGAAAAAAGCTGCTCAAAACAGGGCAAATTTTGGGTATCAGAAATGTATACACCCACTCAGTGATAGCTAGTGAACAGATGAACAATTGGTGCAAATTTTGTTTGCACAGCTGTAGGCACTGGGAAGTTATTACACAATGATTCCTTAAAATCGCCATATCTCCTAACAAAGCTTTGTGCGTCGAAGCCTTGTTTTGTCAAATTCAGTCACAAATAGAGATTGAAAATTTCTACATGCATGCTGTGTACCAAGAAATGTCAATGTAGTCGAACATGACATCACAAGTGAATGTAAAAATATCATCATATTAAGTGATGTGAAATGACATCATACAATGTAAAGCTTACATATTTAATTTGTTAATTATATACTTGGATAATTGTCCATACACCATATGATGGTTGATATGTATACACAACAAACCTGACAGTGCCTCCAGCCTTTTGAATTCTCTGTCTCTCCTCAAACTACAAGAGAAGATCAAGAAAACGTTACACTACAACAACAGGGATATATAGCCTAAACAATGGCAACAGAGTGGTGCACACGTTACCATCTCAACTAGTAAAGGTTTACAATTCTGATTGGTTGGACTAAGTTGACTAATCGGTGACACACACAAATGTTGGGTCTACCACTAACAGCCCATACAACACAGTCAATACAAAGTGTAATTGTGTATATCAACGCACATTATACTTTACTAAAGAGTTAGTAACATATGGGGCAAACAAGAGCTCAACTAAAACAGACAGTTTTCTTTGTACTGCTAATAGCCACAGCGCTAGCTTTAAGCCATACAAGAACATTGAGTGTATGAAAGCTATGGATACTAACTAATTCTATAACTACAGTTAAATATTTTAAACATACTGGAAATAGACAGCTCTTGCTTCGCATTAATTTGGGATAAACTCACTTGCGCTGGAGAATGGTCCTTAGATAGTCTGAGATGAGTCTTTTTGTCCCCTTCTTTACGGCACAGTACCACTTTGCTGTCCCCCAAGTTGGCTACATACAAAGTTTCGTCCAATAGTAGTACACACACTGCTGTGGTTCCATCCTTCCAGCTTGGGCTAGCTGCCGACGCTTTCTGTAGAAACTCTGTATCTGTTTTTTTGAACGAGTCGATCAAGCACATCTTGACTTCTCTATCGTGATTCTGTATGGTACCTGTATGTGTGTGTGTGTGTGTGTACACGCACGCGTGTATGTGTGTGTGTGTGTGTGTGTGTGTGGGTGGGTGCATTGTTTGTGCGTGTGCATGTGTGTGTGTGTGTGTGAGTAAAAAACAAAAAGTTTCAAGTCAAATGTCAACACCACACGTACTACCTTTAGGGAACCTGCTCACAATGTTCTTGTGAAGATGATCCGCTGCAAACTGTGATGCCCTAGGTCCAGCATGTCCATCAAACACACCATAGTAAGCCATCCTGGAGCTACACAATCAAATGATTAAGTACTGTACATTTCACTACATGTAGTAGATAACAATGATAAAGCAACACCACAGCTAGTAGCCCTGAAACACATCTCTACAGCTCCCTGTTTCATGTAAACATAGTGAAATTTAACACTTGGTAATGTTCTATTGATGCAATTTCTTTTATTTACTTGCCAACATGTACACTTTGTACTATCAATTGAATGGGAATAAGCACTCAATATTTTTTCTTTCAAAGACTACAAAGCACTTCAGTACGCAAATATAATTCAAGACCCCAGCTCATAGATAATATGGTAAAAAGGGAATTGGCAACAGTGACATTATTTCCATAGGAACTAATAGTTATATGTACAGGCAATCCTCATTACAGGTCCAGACTTTGAGTGGCCATATCTCTCTTTCTCTATGTTGATTCTTCTTGAATTTATCTTGACTTCTTTTTCACTATTACACTGGGTGGGTGCTATCAAATCATGGCGGTATCCAGACAGTTCATCTCAAACTTCGTCACTATTGGTGGCATCAATAATTTTAGTGGCAAAGAAGCACGACAAGGTCCACAATGATTGAAAATTTGTTTGGAGGCTACATTTTATTAACCGAGGCCGATTCTGTAAAATACTGAACCCATACCCAGGACAAATCAAACCCATAATGAGGATTCTCCGTAGTGACATCACTGCTGCCAATCCCTCTTTACTTTATTATCCATAACCTTGTGTTGTGTCATGAACTGTAAGCACGTGATCATGACGTACAAATGAAATGCTTCACATCACACCAATGAATATCAAGCTCCCTACTCTAATTTCCAATTCAGTCATCAAGCAGACAGGGAAGGTTCAAGATTGCAGCCTCTGCCTGCCAACAAAGATTTCAACGTTCAAGCCCCAGTGGTGAACAAGAAATAAGAAACAAAATTCTGCTATCAACCCACTACATCAATTTTCTCTACAGACAAAATTGGTAGCTAGCCAGTAGCCACACAATACAGCTCAGCGTGTTTGAAAGACACAGCAAGATGGATATCACAAGTGACATGATAGTTGTATAAAGTGCTACACCTTTGATATATGTGATTGGCAATTGTGACATTCCCGCACAATTAATACATATAATTTATGTCATACCCAGTTAGCTATATATTTGAAAAAAAAACAAAAAAACTCTAAAATGGAGGGAAAATCATTGTGTAGATAGTATGAATATGAATTTGAAAATTTCAGTACTTTTCACTGAACAATATTTGTTCAATGCACATAATGCAGCCATAGATATTAGAGCCTACAGTTCCGTAGGCTCTAATATTTATGATGCAACACATACAAAGCATTACATAGTAACAGTCAATTATAAATACACAAGGGGGTGACACACAGGCACTCACTGTAGGTAGATCTGCAACCAGTCAAAGTCTAAGTCAGGGATCAAGGCCACCAAATTCATACCAAGTCAATGGTAAAAATTTCCAACCCACAATCAAAAAGTACTAAAATATCATTGCTAAGTCACCGGTCAAATAGGTACACGCTGTAGGTAGATCTGTGACCGCAGTCAAAGTCTTGACCCGCTGAAATTTCGCTTTGACCTGTGACTAGCTGGAACCTTTTCCAATATTACATGAACACCCCCTTGAGAGAGAACCATTATCAAAAACAAACAGGCATGTGAAACCTCGGGCAACATGCAACCATAAAGTGTGCCACGTAAAAAACACACTGTGGGCATGGCAAGGTAAAAACATAATGAGAAAAAGACTAGTTACTGTATTGCAAAATAAAGAATTATTTTTAAAAATCCTATTGAGTTTATGCACCACTCCTTACAGTTTCTTGCCAGAAAAATTCTCCGAGAGGCAGAAATACTAGCAGAGGCAGCAGCACTCTAATACAACATGTATTATCTACACAAACAACACTCCTTACTATTTTTTAGGTTGGGTACTGAATAAGGGAAGTAGGTTGTCAAGAATCACGTGAGCATCTTGCATGTCTACTCTTTCCCCTCTCCTCTCACCAATGAAACCTCTCAAGCTATCTGTAAGTCCGAGAGTGGATACCATTAAGGAAACACTACCCCTTACATCGAACAGTTGACACTTTAGGTCGCTTTACATCATCGCTTTCGATATCTTCAGTTTTTCGTTTCGCTGCAGGTTCATTTTCACTTGCAGGAGGAATATCATCAAATAACGACGCTGCAGAATTGTCTACTACAGTTAATTTACGTCATATAATGGCGCAGTTGCAGCTTATTATTACCCTTCGTTGGTGTATCAGTTGCTGGAGGTAAATCATCGAACAAATCCATTGGCACGTGATTAAAACTCAAAACCACAATTAAACCTTGCCATTCAGTACACGATGCGCAACAGATAGAAATGCTGACAAATGTTGTCTTCGTCCCGCTGAAGTTCATAAAATGGATAATTACTATAGCATTTGAAATGATGACGTTTAGACTGACCGGTCTACAGGTGTTCTCCAGGTTCATGTACTTTCCTGGAGTCGGGTGGAATACGATTCGCTGGAGATTACAGAATCTTCAGTGGTACAACAGGATTGACAATACTGTGGTGTTAGGAGCTCTTCCTTTTCGTAGTCAAGCAGAAGAGGTTAGACTACAACGAATAGCTGCCTGCTTATATTCCAGAAGAAGTATAGGTGTTATATGGACCCTGTTTTATTTTAGCACAGGAACCTAGGCCCTGAATAGTAGGACCAATAACCTATTTTGCTACACCTCTTTCAGGGGTAAGAGTGGGACCTTTGTCCTTGCTATAAATCTGAAACAGTCTGAGCAAGCTTTTGCGTATATTCTGATTTGAAGTACTTAACTAAATAAACTTACACAAGTTTTGTTCACTGTTCATTTCAAGGGATAGTCACTACCAGTAGTCCTGTAGAACCGTCTGCAACTGGGATCAAAATCAAATCAAGAGGTAAAGTAGTACTGAATCAAGCGATCAAGACGTCCTAGAAAGTGGTGATTAAGCTAGCTTGCAAACAAGATGAGAATTTACAAAAATTTGCTCTAAATTATCAAGCAATCAAGGCTGTTTTTAACAAGTGATCAGGGTATATTTTTGTTGATCAAAGATCTTGATCCCAGTTGCAGATGGTTCTACGGGACTATTATTAATAGTGACCACTCCTTGTCATTTCAAGGTATTATTATGCTTTTGCAATTTTATTCCAGCTCATGAAAGTTTTCATAAAACATTTCCAGATATATAGTATTGAGATTTTTCAGCTGAATTTTTGATTTTGAAATTGCAATTAGGTTTTACTGTAATGTTTTTGTCAGACCCCTGCTACTAGGAACAATACAATACGTCATGCAAGATTTTCGTATTACAAGTCATGTAACTGAGATGGTTTCAACACTTAGATGGCCCTCATTTGGACACATTGGCTATATATATTAAAAACACCCAACACTATTGTCCTATTATAACACATACCACCCCCACTACACAGTGCTGTTGGTGTCTACAGAAATGAGTGTCTTCCCTAAACATTATAACAAATTGCCCTCTAAATCATTGTATATCTAAGCACATGTGATAATGGTTGGACTGTGTATAAATAATAAATATATACATACGTATGTACATTGTAGTTTTTTTGAAGTAGATATAATTTCATTATTGTATTGTACTTTGAATCTGTGATATTTCAGCTCTCTGGGATAGCATCAACTGCAAAGCTACCCATCCCGGTTGCTAGTCAATCTCTACCATCATTGGTTTATATGTAATGCAATTTTTTTTTTGCCTACAGTTGGTCAATAAAGAGAATGTCAGGGCTGTGATATCCTTTAATGAAGACTTTGAGCTACAGTGGTTCACTCCCAGCTCAAAGGAATGGCAGAAGTTAGGAGTGGACCATTATCATTTCCGTGTCATTGACAGAGTGACACCATCATTGGATGTGATTGATGAAGCCTTGGAGGTCATCAACAGGCACCGACAAAGAAAAGAAAGTGTCTATGTCCACTGCAAGTCAGGCAAGGGTCGGAGTGTGACTGTAGTGGGCTGCTACATGATGAAGCTTAAGGTATGTTTTTATCGAACCTGTTAGTGTGGATAGTCAAAATTTGGAGACACCTGCAGACACTTATATTATCGCAAGAGTTAATATTATTATCTCTTGCTTATAGTTTAGGTCCCAAAGTGATCCTTGGTACCTGAAAATCAGGTTAGTCTTTGTTAGGCTCATTTTATGCAACTGCAAGTTCTGCCATAACATTATTGATATGATGGTGAGAGATTTTGACAAGTATGCAATTTGCTGCTATAGCTTTTATTAAAAAAACAGGCTGTTTTAAGCCAGCTTTCTTGTTGAATAGTGTTTTTCAAAAGTATTGAAAGGAAGGTTAGTCACCTGAGAATCTGTATAAATACCACGGCCTTACTGCTACACAAGCCCATCTTCACATAGTTGTTTTACATGATTTTCCTTGCTGAAAGTTACAATAGCCATAGCTATTAACTGGTATGGTCACTTGAAAATAAGACCACCTTCCTAAGGTGCTTTAGTGCATAAACTGGTGGATGCCTGTGATTGATCCCAAGAAAGTTTTGAGGATATTTTGTTACAGTCTGGTTGTTCTATTAGAGCATATCATTGAACAACTTCAATATTGATTGCTGATTTAGTAGTTTGACAGTTTTTGTCAAGTGATTTTTAAAACTCAATATGTGCAGAATTGTATGTCCAGCTAATCCATTTCTTTATTTGAGTAGTTTTGTATGTATGGGTGCACTGTAGCTACAAGCAATAGAACAGGAATTGTAATAGGGAGTTTGAAACTTGTCTTACAATCAATGTGGCTGAAAAATGTGACATAATTGAGCAAGACTTAAACACAGGCATATGTATACTGTGAAATAAGTGCAGGTCATATCTATTCTCTCATTGAATGTTACTCTCTTGTGCTGTTTTTGTATGTAGGAATACAAATGGGAGCCACAGAGAGTAATTGAAGAAATGAAAAGGAAACGTCCTCAAATACATCCTAATAAATCTCACAGGAATACGCTGAATTTATTTTATAGCAAAGAACCAAAGCCATAAATATCTGTGGACATTTCTGAAATTTGCACCGCAAGTTTGGGTTGAAATGTATAATACCAGCACTTTCAGCACAGAAATTTAACTTCATGCATTTATGGATTTATTGCAATATTAATTGATAAGGTGTGTCAAACTATGTTCAAATATATTAATGGTAAGGCAAACAGATATCAGCAAATTTGGTCATTGGCTAAGTAGAAATCTTTGTTGGTTAAAGCAATGAACCCATTTTATCGTGTGACAGATTTTGCCAAGTATTAGTATAAACAATGTACTTCCAAGATGCTCTAATAGAGCAGTCAAGTAAAGTGTACGTTTGAAATTCTTCAATATTCTTTGACAAAAAAAAGTTTTGAAAATAGTTTATAACTACAAGCAATAGACAAATTCCATAATAAGACTTTATAGCGTATAATAGTAACTGTTTCCCTAGCAACCTGAATTTCCCATTATTTTTAGGTGATATTGTCTAAAGTAACTTCTTCAAATTTTGAAAGGATAGCATATGTATGTCATAAGATATGACATTTTGAAATTTGTGGTTTTCCCATACATATCTATGATAGAGGGCTACAGTTGCCCCTTCTGGGCAATCACATAAATGAGGTATTTCAATGTTTGCAAAAACCAAAAATTCGAAAGTACATATATCTAGCTAATCTCTCCAAGTTTTAAATGGATAGTGTATAATGGATAGGTCATAAGATATGACATTCTTTGAATCCCGTGATTATTGAGAAGGGGCAACTGTTGCCCCTCTCATTGATAATGTATGGGAAAATTACATCTTCAAAATGTGATATCTCATGACTTATATATGCTATCCTTTTAAAACTTGGAGAGATGACTTAAAACATTGACACCTACAGATAATGGAAAATTTAGGTTGCTAGGGGCAACGGTTGATTTTTTTGTTATGAAATTTGTCTATTGGCATCATTTTATTAATCAATTTCTCTGTTGCTTCTCTATGAAAATGTGCATATAAGTAGAACAAGATAGCAAAATGCATTGCAAACAGTAGCTATCTGTCATTTGACATTTATACTCAAAGGAACAAGGCCAAGTTATATTAATGTCTTTGCCATGTAAAGATGCTATTACTGATCTAATGTTGTTACGTGGATTGCCATGCAGCAATTAGCTATAACGTTGCATGCATTGCACTTAAGTGCAATTAATACTACTTTTAACCCTTCATTTCCCACCAATAGTTTTTGTCATACATTTTTTGACTTCATGGTAATATTTATGAATAGAAACAGCTTTAATAATAACATACATTTTTATTGGATCAGTAACCCTAAGCAAATTTTAGAAATAAAAATTTCCTTATAAGGATCTAGTACAACAAGGCATTGATATATATTCTTATATATTCCCGCATCTAGCATTGTCTTTGTAAAACCATCATACAATCTTTTGTGCTGAATTTTTTTCTGCTTGTCCCTGAATGGTGTAGCTACCCAGCAAACTTGTAAATAAACAGAGTGAATCTATTGTAATAAATTCTTACACATTTATTTCCCCTTTTTTGCAAATTTAATTACATCATACTTCTAATTAGATTATTCAATCACCATCCCATTTACACCACTAGTGCATAATTATGTAGAGAAGTGCTGCTAAAAATTTGGTGATGATACCTGTAACAATATAAAGCAAGGAGTGTAATTATTTGGTTAAAGAAATGTGGGAAATGAAGGGTTAATATGCAGAAACCCAATAATTATTATTATTGTGCTGGTTAACCAATGCCTGATCATGACCGTAGCTGTCTTAAGTAATTAGGTGAAGTTTGAGGAGAAAGTTTAAGAGTGGGAGAAGAGTCAGAAGACATATTACCCATGCATGCATCCAAATCTATACAGTTGCATTCATAGTACAGTAAGAAGCATTTCTTCTTTGAAGTTGCTATCCATATATTGAGAAATTACTCTAATAGACGTACCATTAATTTAATTTTGCATGTTACTACAAAAAGCTCTTTAAAATTGACACACTGCTGTATACACTTTATTTAGATTACTAATATTAATATCTCGATCCCTAACATTGCAACCTTACTCTGACCACAAATGTCTTAACTTGTTTGCACCCCTCCCCCCCTGGATCAGCCTCTGGCTTTGTGATTTATGTAAAAATCTGTACACACTTTTGTAATGATGCTAAAGTCTCTACAATAACTCTGGTATACATTGTCAAGGTACTCCAAATGTGTATATAGTTGAGCTGTCTGATTTTGTATAATACTTTGTTAGACATCAGAATTGTTGGCAGACCCAGTCCAAGAGAGGGAAGAGTTGTGCTATTGAAAGTTATGCAGTGTTCCAAAACAATGGGGAACAATTTGTAGAGTACTGGGTTCAACAAAAGCACAAGTGGTGTGTCACACACTAGGAACACCAGAGTTAGTAGGGACTTTAGCAACATTACAAAAGTGTGTACAGATTGTTATATAAACCGCATAGGCTGTAAAGTACCAGGGGTTAATCCAGGAGGGAGGGGTACACACAGGTCAAGATGCTTGTGGTCACAGAAAGGTTACAGTGTATTGATCGAGATATGGTAGTCTAAATAAGGCGTATCAAAACACACAGCTATATACATTGTACATACCGAGCCAGGGAATTATTTGGCTAGCACGCACAACTTACAGAAAAGGATCAAATTAATTGAAACAAAAGTCTACAAAGAACTAGTTCTATCTATGATGCTGCTACATTTGTATGAACTGTGATATGTACACAACGTCAAATGATATACACTTGAAGTTTTAAAAGTAATCTGGCAGTGGTAATGGTACTTCAGGCTTATTGTCATCACCATCACCATTTTCATCTTCCTTGTTCTTCAAGGCTTCTTCTGGAATGCACTTCATCACAATATTGGACAACTTTTCTAGTTGAGCTGACAAAACATCAATCTTTTTCAATCCTGAAGCTGCAAATTCTTTTAGTATGCTCAGTTCACTGTCCTGATCTGTCAGCTTTTCTTTAACCTCTTCTGTCGGGTTTTCTTTCTGAAATTGCATGAATACAGCGTAACCCGTAGTACATCATAGTTACCTGATATTCTTCTATTAAATTCTCACTTTTCTCATTTGACTCTTGAAGCGCTTTCACTTTAGTATCAAAAGAGGTGTTTAGCAGAGACTCTAACACAGAAGCTACAATAGCAACTATGCAGTTCCGGTCATTATTCCTTGCTATCATATGTACATCTTCAGAGAAATAAAATCGTGCGATTGGCATTCTTTCTTCAAGATCAAGTGACGCCCTTATCTGTTTGCATAAAAAGTCATATATCATTAATTAATGGCCATTTCTATTCATACAGCAGTCACAAAATCAAAACAAAACTTAAACAAAGAAAGGGTGCTGAACGGGAAAAAAAGCACAACACTTTGGAGGATTGAACCCAGGGCCCCTACGTCAATTCTATACCACTATGCTACACCGATACTACATAACTACCTACCTTATATAATGTGAACCAATAAAAGTCTGTATATATGTTAGCTAGCTATATACACCTGGCTGAAGAAGGGACCGAACCCTAATCAACCTTAAGCTATTTTTTTAGGTTTACCTGTTAAACATAATGATGTCTGTATGAAGAGTTTTTGACGAGTTCGAGGTTGGCCAGCCTCCAACCCTTTCAAACTCATCAAAAAGTTACCTTCATACAACCAGTGTGTTTGATTCTAGAGCTACTGCCGTATGCATAGTACAAATATTTGTACAGCAGTGTGGTCATATGAATAATCACTCCATCAATTAATTAATTACCTGCAATGCAAGCGCATTATAAGTTGCCTTTTCTGTTTCCTCATTAGTATCACCAACTGCCAAACCAACCTATGAGTCACACAAACAATTTGCTACATACAGTTACATGTGAAGATACACAACAACTCACCAACAAGTTGTTGAACACTATGGGCATCACAATGACAAACACAATCCAGAAGAAGTACAGGTATGGATAGAAGACTCTTCTTTCAATGAAAGTGTCATTAAAGTCCAACTCCCCAGTTGTCAACATTGCAGACTTCAATAAAGTAATTGGAACTGTTCCATAGGCATCATCCTCTCCCTGTATGAGCAAGTATATGATTGGTAGTAATAGAGTAACAACCTTAATACATACAAATATCACAAGATATTGTTTTGAAGCGTATACAGCCACTCAGCTACTATAATTTGTACATAAGACCAACACTGAACATGTACTTTGAAGGCCTTGAATTTTTTCTCTACCCTATCCCTGCCACTACTCCCAGCTGTCCTGTTAACATGCACTGGACAACTGTTTTGAAAAGTATTTGGACTTAGTAGTCCTTATGGCCATATTAGTATGGCCCACCTCAAGCATTAACTGATCAATGCTACCATAAGTGTACTCAGTACAGTAGGATAGTACATAAAGAACTTCATAATTGCAATTGTATACAATGTGTGTATGTCAAATGATTTTGTTATCATACACTTACTGGTATATTCAATAACAAGTACAAAGGAAGTCCAAATGTCACAATCAGGAGCAGTGAAAGTACAAGCACTTGCAAGAAGGACACGATGATGCTGAGGAGCATGTTTATTTGTATTGCTGTGAATGGGAAGCCCCTCATCAACAGTATGAAACTACCCCAAGCTAGGAATAGCAACGCAGACCCCAGTTGCCATTCATGTTTATTTGAACAGTAGCAGTCATTGGTCCTAATGCTGATGATAAAACTGATTGTTAGGAGTGCTATACCAATATCAACATAACTTCGAATATCTGTAAAGTGCTCCAACTTTCTGCTATAAGCCTGAAACACTTCTGCTATCAGGCTGAAACATGAAAATATGACCAACAACACTGTTGATACAGAAAGGTAACTTCTTCTTGAATCAGAGGAATCTATAAAAGACCAATTGCGTGGGTAATGACACAACCTGGATAGATTTAACAGAAATCGGTTATAGTAATGTACTGTATAAAGATAAATATGAAACTGCACACACACACACACACACACGCACACACACTACACACGTACACACACACTATGCACATGCATAAAATGTGACCGGCTGAGTGAAAACCCGCAATTTTATCAGACTTCTTTTTATAACTTCTTTGTTACCCAGGTAAAAACCAATGGGCTGTCAAAATTTCAGCCTTACCTGCTGAATAGTTGTAGAGTTATAGCAATAGACAGCAGGAAATTCAAAACAATCGATTTGTACAGTGACTATAGAGCATATTCAGGGGGCGTGTAATTATCTCTCATAATATATTGATGCCACTTTGAGTGGAGATGTATGAGTGTATTGTTTCCACTGAGAATGCCTAAGAATTGTGCAGTTGATTGCTCTATTGTCTTTACTAAGGGGTGTGGGGTTAGTTTTCATCATTTTCCTGTAGATCCTGATCGAAGGAGATGATGGATTGCGGCAGTAGGCAGGAAGAACTGGAAACGTAATGAACATACATGGATATGTGGCCAACATTTTGTTACTAGAAGAAAGAGTAATATCCTCTGACTCCAAACTACGTTCCATTGATTTTCCAACATGTACCAAGCCCAGTGAAGCGTGCCTTAGAAACTAGAGTATCTGATTACAACAGAAGAAAGGGGACAAAGAAGAGAAGAATGACAGAAGCATCTAAGCAACAGTTAGCAAAGGAAGTTAGACAAAGTGAAAATATGCGAGAGGCAGAGAGAAGGGAGAAATTAAAGAAAGAAGTGCGATTAGAGGAAATCCAAAGAGAAAGACACAATGCTGAAGTACAACAGAGGAAAAGTGAGCAACTGAGTCAAGTAAGGGTTGGAGGAGCAGCAAGCTGTTGAGATGGCCAGGCAATTGGAGGATATGAAAACAGCCAATGAAGCACTGATGAAGAGCTTGTGTTGAAGTGTGCTGGTTTAGAGCAACAATTGTCTGAAGTTTGCAAGGAGAAAGAGAAATTAGAGGAAAGGGTAGCATCCCCGTCTAAACAAGTGTTAAACGAAGCAACATCGAAAGATAATTAAAGATTTATCGGACGCTTCTGTAACCATGGTGCAAGTGGGTCACAGTATGGCGGCCAACAGTACACTAGTACTATAGGACGATATTCAGGTTTAGGCAAGGGCCTAGGGGCCGAACGAAAAATGCAAGGAGAAACATATGTACTGCCAAATATTGTTTGCACATTAACAAATGTTCCTTGTCTCAAGGGGGTGACTAGTAGATATGCACTGTAGGAGGCCTTGACCCACCAAAATTTCACTGTGACCTACCCCAAGAGCCTTTTCCAATCTTTGACCTGTGACTTAGTGACAATATTTCAGTACTTTTCGATTGTGGGTTGGAAATTTTTACTCTTGCAATTGACCGTTGACTTGGCACAAATTGACCCGTGACTCAGTTTCACTGTGGTCGCAGATCTACCCTCTGTGTTACCCTCTTGTAATGTCAGCCATTTGTGTGGTTAGTCTTGCCTAGACCGATTCTTTTCTTTTGTGTGTAGGTATAGAGCAGTTGCACATTAGAAGAATGTGAGGCATCCTTTGTCCCAGTATAATTATAAAAAAGTGCATATTCGATTCTACTCCCACAGCACAAGCTTAATCACTACAGTGCCATACATACGCATCATCAAGGTATTAATATACTAGAGAATATAGTTGGTATGGCTTCAAAAATTATGAGTTTTCTGCTAACATTTTCACGAAGCCAGATGCCTATTCACTTTTCCACTGTACTGATGAAGAAAGAAAGAGTTTTGCCTTGTCATACCAACTCACAAGTGGACCTGTTTCAAAAAATGCATGAGCAGGTAGAAAGAATTTTCACCATGTAGCCAGAAAGCAGACAAGTTATGTTCTCCTGGTAACAGATGAATATCAGCACCAAGATAGTATTGACAAGGTTATTTGCTTTTGTGATTGTGTGAAAGTCTGCATTACTAACTAACTGTTTGCATTCTCTAGCCAAAAGGAAGACATAGTTGAACAAATGTTGTCTGTAAGTTTTAATGTGATCATGTGATATCACCTCTTTATTACTTAGGGAATTAAGCAGATGTTGGAAAGTGTAAAACTTGAAAATAAATTCACAGCATCGGATGATGGGATAAAAGAAGTTAAGAAAGATGTGAACAAGGTTAGTATAGGATAGTTTAAATAAATATTACGTGATCAAGGTTAAAGAATAATAAAGATGATATAAACAACAAAACAAGAAGACTTGAAGACAATCTGATGAAAGTTACAGGCAATCTGACAAAATTTGAAAACAATTTACAAGACCAGACGAGAATCATCAACAAGAGTATAACTGAGGTTAAAGATCAGTTAGACAGCAAGCTAGAAAATGTCAAAGAGGATGTGATCAGATCTGGAACAGTGGCCAACATTTGTGTAGCACTTGCAATCAGTAAGTAGCTAGCTACCTATTAGAATCCATCAATTACACAATCATGTTATTTAGCAATATTTGTTGCTGTCCTAAAAGTGAAACTCTAACTTTCATCCAAAGACAATTTTATGAAATTCTGATATAAAATTAAAATAATATATTTTAAAATCAATGTCATATTGTGCACTTATAGTGTTCTTGAAGCAAGTCATTGTAACTTTACACTAAAGGTGTGATGTGTGCTGCAGCCTTACACACACTTTCATCAGGGGGCATAGCCAGGAAATTTTGGAATGGGGTTCAAATTTGGAATACCTGGGAAATTCCCAGGGTATTTCCCTACAGCCACTGCTGTCTATGCAACTTGACCAAATACATGATAGCCAAAGCTTCCTCACACCTCACCCATCAACAAAGAAGTCACACACCAACCATGGGGCTGGAAAGCTGACGGTGGAGCACAGGTCCCAGTGTAGCTACGCCACTGGGTCCAGATAAACCAACTCGCTCACTCACCCCTCGCTGAGTATTCAGCACCAGACACAATTGATTGTGGGAAACTGGGGAAAACAGTTAGCTACTAGTATACTGCTAATCACTCAGTATTCCAATGCCGTACACTACTCCAGCGCTCATAAAACAACAACATTTCACCTGTAAGGTGTTAACTTTGTCTTGTAGGCTAGCAACCAGTGTAGCTCTACTACCTCAAGGTTAGAGTGAAACTCCTCAACTGTCTGGCAATATTTTACAGGGTTGCCAAGTTTTGCAGTTTCGAAGGCCATTTATAACTTGGCTGCAAAGGAGTTGCTGGAGTCAACAGATTGTCCACTATTTCAGCAGTATCTGATATTACTAATAAAGTTGCGGCTAAATGTTGGAGACCTAGACCTTGCATGCAGATTTGGAATCAGTCAAGCTAGTATTTATTTCATGGTATATTCACAAATGGGTAGATATTCTGTATATCAGAATGTCCTTTCTTGTTCATTGGCCCAAGCGTCCAGAGCTCATGAAAACTATGCCAAATGACTTTTGAAAGCACTTTAGGAAATGTGTTATAATTATTGATTGCACATGTTTTGAGGTGTTCATTGAACGTCCATCCTCCTTACTGGCAAAAACACAAACATACTCCAATTACAGGAAGTACAACATAGTCAAGTTTTTAATTGGCATTACCCCCCAAGGATCTGTAGCATTTATCTCTAAGGGATGGGGAGTAAGAGTGTCAGATGTTCATTTGACTGAGAACTGCGGTCTACTTATGAAGCTCTAACCTGGTGATATGATCTTAGCAGATAGAGGGTTCACTATTCAGGATTCTGCTGGACTATATTGTGCAGAGGTTCGTATCCCACCATTTACGAAAGGCAAGAGCCAGCTCAGCGAAATAGAGATAGAAAATTCCCACCAACTATCACATGTGCGCATACATGATGAACGCATCATTGGTGTTATAAGACAGAAGTTCTCCATTTTACACTCTACTCTTCAGATCAGCATAATAGCCAGTAGTGATGATGATGGTATATCATTCATTGACAAGATAGTCATTATTTGTTGTGCTTTATGTAATTGCTGCAATTCTGTCATACCTTTTGATTAGTACAAGTAAATGATATTATACAAACAGACTCAACAGTATTATAATTTAAGTATTAAAATTTACAGTTTATTAATTTCTAACATAATTATATCATTGCACAACCTGTTTTTGCTTTTCCTTTTTAGGATTTGTGGCGTTCTGGACAGTACCACTTTCCTTTAGGTGCATGACTTGGCTTCATTTGCAAGTATGAAAAATGGAACCACTGATGTTCATCGTCACAACCTATCATAGCTCCATAATCTTCACCTTTTTTTACAATTACACCATACTTGTTCTTCAACTTATGTGAAACATCACACTACTGAGCAGTATGTTCCTCGTGTTTTTCCTAGTAAACCACTTCCCCACAAGTTCTGGCAATATCGCTAGCTTCACAAATGGTGCTGCCCTTTCCATAGCATCGTCAATAAACTCCTTCTCCATTGGTATCCTCTGTATAAACAAGTCTTCTTCCTTCCAAAAACAACAAAATCATATTCAGCTTGGCATATTTTCTGGACCTGGTAATAGTATGCATGATCTTCTTTCAGCCGAAGACTATCACCATCTTCCTCTAAACAGAAAGATCATTGGGTAGCTGCCTCTTTAAATGATGCTTATTTACAACGAAAGGGACATTTGATCTCTAGAACGCTAGGTCCGTGGCATGAGCAGTTTACTACCTCAATGGGTGTGCACCAAAAAGGGTATAAAATAAGGCCTGACTTGATGACAAAGAAGTTGTCATGGTTCTTGCCATGCAACTCAACATACTTCTCCCTTGCTATGTTCTCATGCTCACAAACATACTTACATGCAACTAGCATTGCCTTGTAAGTTTCAGGATAACAAATCGATGAGACTAAGGATAAAGATGGTTGTGAGCTGTCTGTATGTAATACCTGTCTCAACTTTGAAGCTGTAACACGTCCTGCTCGTTGTTGGTACCATAGACGAGAATCTGCTTGGGTTCTGGTCATCTCCTCAACCTGCTGGGCCTGGCTAAATGAAAACGACACTGCTTCATAAGCTTCCTCACACTTCTGAAGTAATTCTGGATATGACAATTTTGAAAATGCTACAGAATGGAGATCTGTGAGTGGCTTCATCACTTTCCCTGCCTCATACAAAGGTATATACGCCTCGTTATAGTTAGGCAGCAATCAGTGATAAAATAACAGGGCTACCTTCAGATTGTGACAATTCTTCAAAAAAGCATCCTTGTCCTCTGCATTTGGTTTCGATACTAGTGGTGTTCTCTTCCTTGTCTGCTGTACCTCATTAGCACTAGAGGAGCTGTCAGGTTCAGTGGTTTTCATCAAGCATTTACGTTTCTGTGCAGGAGACGAAAAATCAATTTGTGCTATCTCTGAAAATGGCACTGATCGAAATGATGGTGGTAACCATGAACAAGGAAGTGATGTGCACGTAAACTGACTCTTTAGCTCTGTGTTACTGTACTTTGTGCTGCAAACAGCAAAGCAGCAATGTGAGAACAGGCCTCTCCTAAGCCAGCCATGCAGGAACAATGTGCACAAATAACTTCACCATGATTCTTTGTACAGGGCCGGTGTAAGCACTACGGCCACTACGGCCACTGCCGTAGCAGATTTTCACAGCCCAAGCCAGTCATGTGAGCGCATGCCTAGCTAATCTTTTTTCCTGGGCACACCAGCTGTGCTGACTGCCCAGTAATCATAAAAAAAGCTAATATAGCTACACACTAATACGTAGCTCCGTATAGTAGTTACATCGTCATGACATACACTAATTTATATGTTTCTAGACAGACACCAACCATTCTAGCTTTTAATGCAGTAAAAGGATGTGCAATCGACTTCATGTTACCACTTGTTTATCCTCTATTATATTCGTGCGTCTAATGACCGAAGCACGTGATGACCAGTGGGTGGACGTTCTTCCAGCTCTGCTGAAAGGTAGGTTATTATTATTATTGGGGGTACAGGTAAAAAGGCAAAGCTTGTAAAAACCTGATCAATTGCATAAACGAAATTAGACTTTACAACATATAGAAAGGTAGCGTGACAGCTAGGGAAGTTACAAGTCAGTGTATGTATGAAGCAATATCTTAAAATCAACTCTTGTAAAGTGCTTCAGAATGTGGTTTACAAACACTAAAAATTCGAAATTTTCTTGGGGGGTGTCCAAGCCAGCATGCCCCCTAGAGGGGCATGCTTCGCGACACAGTCACTCATCGTGCTTCGCACACTCATCACAATCCCTGAATCAAAACCTGGCTTGTTGCCTGACCAGCCACTAAGAGCTTCCACCAGCCCTGTTGTAGCCACCCAAACCTTAACTGCCAGTACAGTTAGGCGCTGAGAATGCTTCACCAGTGCCATCAATATAAAAACCTTTGGTCTATGGCAAGAAACAACAACTATGTTGGTTACCTGCCCATTGACAAGAAAATTGAATGCCTCCATACTTCTGTATGCCTTGAGCTGCTCATAAGTACAGTAGCTTGTTGCATTCATTAAAAATCTGCGTAAGTGACTGCTGGCCATTCATACCATTCAACAGTAGAGAAATGGCTACTGTGGAAGCAGTTGGCATTACCTTCAAGATGACAATAGGGATCTACAAGGCCAATCATCTTATCTTTTCCTTGTGTCTTGCCTTCGCATTGCTATCCAGTTCCAAATAATATTTAGAATACTGAACGGTAGTTTCAGTCGAGTTTTCCACCATAAATGTGACCAGATTTCACATAACAAGGCTTCCACACACACAAAATCAAACTTACAATTTTACCAGAAATGGATTGCTGGTCTAATACACTATCATATTTCACACTGTACTTCCTTCAGCACTGACAAGTCTGGTTTCTGTAGCAGCTTTCTTCTGACCCTGTCAAAGCCACGAGTGTGAGATTGGTACCATTAAATGGCCATGGCTTTGTGATAATGGTGTGTAGTGAGCTGGGACTTCACAGAGAGCTCGCCAATAGTGTTCTCAGTCAATTTGGAGTAATTTGAGGGCCATGGAACGCCATGGAGAGCCCAAACTTGGCCTCTGGATTCCAATCGTCTTCTTACTTCATTTTATACCCCTATATTAAGACCACCGTCCACCCCCACCCTCCCACCCTATTACTACCACCTGTGATATTATTACCCGCTCGAAAAAAGCTGCTCAAAACAGGGCAAATTTTGGGTATCAGAAATGTATACACCCACTCAGTGATAGCTAGTGAACAGATGAACAATTGGTGCAAATTTTGTTTGCACAGCTGTAGGCACTGGGAAGTTATTACACAATGATTCCTTAAAATCGTCATATCTCCTAACAAAGCTTTGTGCGTTGAAGCCTTGTTTTGTCAAATTCAGTCACAAATCATCATTTTTGTACAATCAAGACGTTTATTTACTCAAACTGCCTGGCGGCGCTTAGATTAAGTCAAGCACTGCGTGTTCAACCTTGATGGACACACTTCCTGAATAAGCTCTATAATGGGAAAAAAAATTACAGGCATTCGTTAATTGATTATAATTCATGAAGGAAACAAGCTATGGAGATGGGACTTGGCTTATTGTCTTCATAATGAATGGAGCATTCAGCAAGGTACAGTTTTTGCCCTACATATCCCCATGCATTTAAGCAAAGTCTGTTTAAACTTAGAAACGATGATGTTTACGTAATATTTTACTGCAACGTAAACAAACATCCATAACTCACATTTGCTTCACGGCACTGAAATAAAACAACAATATTCTTACTCACCATTAATAGGCGAATCCATTGGTCACTTAGTTATCTTGATTCGAGCTTTGTTTCACTGTTTACTGAAGTGATTAAAAGCGTGTAAAATTATTTTTGTAGTACACGTTTTTTACCCAATATATTTCAATGCGGTTTTTCTCAAAAAACAGAATTATGCAAACTAGTTGGGTTGTCACTCAGCAGGTCACAAATGTGTTGTATTTTCTGAACTACTTGGTAACATTTCTATAAATTTTGAAGTTACAGTTGCTATTGTATAGTAATAATAGTAAGGAGGGAGATTATCTAATGCTCAATAGGCCTCTATAAAATAAGCACGTAGGACAGTCTGGTTTCTTGGCCAGCTGCAATGCGCAATGAACAGCCCTCAGTATTGCCTGAAGCAGATAGAGTCTAGAGTCTAAGAAGAAGTATCAGAAAATATACAGGTGGAAATACATAACCCAGCTGGTTCAGTCTGAAGAAGCATCAGACAAGAACAACGAGGAAAGAGGTGAAGTCTATAGTTATGAAGTCTCAAGTCTTTGCCAAACAAATTCTTGAAGCATAGTGAAGACAATTTCCCCTGATTTTAGATCTTCCATCAAGTACTGGAGTTTTCATCATAGTAATATCATAATGGTCAACTATTGATTTTATTAGGCCATACTCCCTGCTTCACAAGCTTTTGTAGCAAGTGCCTAGAGGGATAGTTGACTCAATAAATCACACAAAATGTGTTTATTGCAGTCATTAACACCATTCAAGGGATCCCTACGCACTCATTTTACACAGGCCTACAAGGAATTCCAGAGTGATGGCCTCAAGTAAACATGAACTGATATGCTGTGTGTTGTATTAGAGTGTTTGTGCTATATTACATGTGCATCAGTGATATTATATGTAAGAATTGTACTGGTTGGATTTAAGATGGCACTAGTTGCTTTGAACCACTGCCAACCAGTGTGGGTAGAACCCTGACCTTTTATTTGACAGTAACTAAACTATATTCTAAGATGAATGATCTGTAAAACGATTGCTTGGGCAATGTGTGGATGTGCATTTTACCCATTGCACAGGGGGAGTGTCAGCCATTGAGCAGACCACGAAACAAGAATATGACAACTAGGTGACTAGCTTATAGTCCTAAGTACTTAACTCAATGTATTAACTCATTTAATGTCACAATAGCAAAGCTTTAATGTTAAAAAACCATAGAGCCTTTACACTCCAAAACCATAGAGCCTTTACACTCCAAAACCAATCCCAAAATTAAAAGTTCCTGGCATGTGTTGAAACATAATGATGTAGGAATAATGTTCTGAGAGCATTTTCCCTACGTTATTGAAACCACAATCAATCATCAGATGGGGTGAGTGCTCTTTAGTTCTTTACCTATCAGGTGAGTGTGCCCTGAGTGATATACTTATACCATGACTGCATTGGGATTTTGCTGATGTATACAACCTTATCCCTCAGGCCTGCAACCCTTGTGCTCCGGGTGTTTATATCAGCAAAATCCCTCACAGCCATGGTATAGCTGGTTACTATGGCTGGTAACATATATGAACAGATAATTTGACTTGTGCATCTTTATACAATAGTTGTATTGCATTTTCAAGAAGTGGACACAAACAGTACGCTATATATCCAGCTACGTAAACGTACAAAACTATTACTTACCAACACAGTCATCATCAGAGGTAACTACAAAACAAAATTAATATGTAAATCTTTACAATAATCATGTCATTCTGTAACAAAATCATGTTATACTTGTTATCAAGCATATAACATTTTCTTAGATGCACTTACTACCTATAAGTATATAATAACCAAGAATATTGAATGGCATATTACCCCATGATTAATGATTTTATAGAACAACAAACCAAGATAGCGATACAGTGAAATAGCTAACATCAGAGTTCTGGTACTGCCAAGTGGATCCCAACACATTCATTTTGTGTCATTGCTTTCAAGAGCAAGCTGGACACCTTCCTTGTACAACAACTTTGGCTGAATACATGAAAACTGGTGAACATACGCATTGCCAGGTACGCATTTCAAATTAGCATTTCATCATTTATCTGTACCCTGCTAATCCAAAATTGGAAATGACTGTTCTATTAGAGTATTTTGAACACAGGTGTATGAAAGTATTTCAACAGAACTCTGTATTAGTGTATGGGCTCCACTTATCCAAACAACTCACTTATCTGAACACTTTACCATCACCTGAAACTGTCTGGGTTCAGATAACGCAGGACCAACTGTAGAATTTTAGTAGAATATATATGCAGCTGGTGATGGTTAACAACTGTTAGTTGGTAGTCCAGTCTTGTCTCTGTATTAACTATTATTGTTGTGTCACTTGTGTTATTATGTGTATAAATCATCTCTAGTGTTATTGCATATATATATGTAAAACAAATTCTCTTACTTTCTCTAGCACAGGTGTCACCAGCTGGATTAGGCAGTAACAGTATATGAACTGTGAGTAATGCCAGGTACACAGCGTACGTCACAAATTTTACCAGAAACAAAGGAAACGCAATGCAGTGCCACTTGTGGTATCGTAACTCTGATATCAAAGGATGTTGCAGCAATTCCATATTCTCAGATTCAACCTGAATGACACCTAAAAATAAAATTCATTTTATTATTCCTTACCATCAAGGCCATGGTGTGGTTTTGTTTATCATACTCATTTGGTCCCCAAGTTTTCGTTCTGGATGGCAATTCAACAACTGCAGTGGTATCTCCAGAGTCAAATCTTGCCAAAGGTGCAGCAACATTTCCTGAGTCAAATCTTGCAATAGGAAAGTAGTCAGTTTGTTGCTTTGACTTTGATGGCAGTAAGTTCTCTACAATGCAACTTTCCAGCGCTCCGAGTTTTGGGTCATCAAAATCATCAACAAATTCATAGTTGTACATCAAATGGGTAACAAACGGAGCACCATCTACTTCAATCTCTTTTGTCACTATGCACTTGTCAAGGACAACTCTAGCCAGATCTGTGTTGGAGAAAGTTTACATATATAGCTTATGCATGTGCACATGTGGTTGTTTACACTGTCTGTGATTAATACAGTGGAATCTAGTGACTAGAATCTGAATAAAAATCCACCTCTCTAAAAGGACTACTCCAAACTGTGAGAAATTTTTAAAAGTAACCCATCTGCTTAGTAAGGCAAAGAAAGTTTGGCTTAATAAGTATCAAATGGTATGGTAGTACCGTTTAAGTAGGGATCATCTTGAAAATGTTGCACACCGCCCAAAATTCGGGCCTACTTTATTCCACGGACTGGACTGGACTCGCGGACTGAGCTGGAAATAGCTTTTAAACAATAATCCAGGAATTATCCATCTCTTGCAACACTGGAGATACCACTATTGAGCTACAACTGTGCTGCTGCTGGCTCTTCCTTACAAGTCATGACACTAGCGCATACACGGACTGGACTCGTGGACTGAGCTATTGTTGTAGTGTACATGTTTTCCTTTGTTGCTTCAGTACTTAACACTAGCGTTAGGGTTGTAGTGATGAACCAGATTATCAGTGTTGGGAGTAACGCGTTACATAAGTAACACGTTACGTAATATTATTACTTTTGTGGTACCTAAGTAATATAATGAAATACACTATAAAAACAGGTAATATAACTCAAGTTATTTTACTTATCAATGTAACGCGTTACCTAAGTAATATAGTTACTGTGACGAGTCTAATATTACGTAATATTATTACAAGTAACGAAGTTACTAATCTTGTTAGTTATCCTCTGAGTAACGTCTAGCCACAACGAAGTAACGAAGCCTACTGAATGAAGCTTATTCACCAGCTTCTTACTTATAACCAAGATTTGCACATTGTCCAACAACGCAATCATGTCATGTGATAAGGCGGTAGTTTCACATGTGACAGCTTAGGGCCGCGGACACAAAGTAATATAATATGTAATATTATTATAGTTACTTTATTTTATGGGTAATATGTAACTGTAACTAAATAGTTCAGTTGTAGTAATATGTAATATGTAACTAGTTACTTTTAAAAAGTAACTTGCCCAACACTGCAGATTATTTGCATAGCCCCATCACCTTGCCTAGTGGTGCCACCTAGCTACCTGCTAAGAATAATTACTGGCTCATCTCCACAGCTGTAACACTAGTGCTAAAGCAACAAAGGAAAACATCTACGCTACAAGAATAGTCTCTATCCCACTGTATCACTGCTAGTACACATGTATCGTAAGTGTATTCTAATTAATTAGTGCATGCGCTAGTGTCATGACTTGTAAGGAAGAGCAAGCAGCAGCACAGTTGTAGCTCGATAGTGGTGTCTCCAGTGTTGCAAGAGATGGATAATTCCTGGATTATTGTTTAAAAGCTGTTTCCAGCTCAGTCCGCGAGTCCAGTCCAGTCCGTTGAATAAAGTAGGCCCAAAATTCGGCCTTAAAAATCATCCTAGAGACATTTTATATGACGAAATCACCTTTACAGAATAGTACTAGTCTATATAATATATAAAACAGCATTAAATATAACAAAATACTTACAGGTGACCAGATATAGAATTTTTTAAAATTGCCAAAATTCGGATTTTAGTCTCACTGCCTCACTCCCTGACCACAGTTGCAAGGCTAGAGGCCAAACGAAGCAGTGCACAGTCACCATTTTACACCGCAATAACAAACTCACTGGTGGGATGTGCCTTTTGGGGTTCCGATGAGTGTAGGCCCTCTGCGCCATGTCTTTTCTTTTATCTTCAATCAGGCTGCTTGTCTTCATCATCCAACGAAACCATATCGAGGCGTTAATTTTCTGTATCAACACTTTCTTTCAGCAATATAATATAGACGCCACAGAATTATTTCAGAGCTGGATTTCAGAAGTGCTTCAGTCCTGGCGCTACTATAAGGCTAGATATATGCAAGTTCACAATAGGGATCCCATTCGTAATAGGTTCGCCACCACACCCATTAATTAAAGATCTAGGTGGACTAATAGCAATAGAGTACGGAGACCACAACTCTTAACAATCTAGCTGTTTACTTAACAGTAAACAAAATGACCTCACCCCTTATTGGTCTAGCTACATAGCTGCACACCTCTTGACTGACTCGAGATATACTCTAATACAACAGTAACTCTAATATAACAGTCAAGTATGATATTCTAATAGAACAGTCACAAGTTACATTATAGCTAGCTATGCTACACAGCAAAAAACTTAACTAAAATCGTAAATTTTAAAATGAAGTAAACTATGCAACAAAAAGTAGCGAAACAAGAGATGAATGATGGTATTACAGCATAGCTCAGTGGGATGAATGATGGTATTACAGCATAGCTCAGTGGGAAAGTCCCTACTTTGGTACTGTGCCAAAGTAGGGACTTTCCCACTGAGCTATGCTGTAATACCATCATTCATCTCTTGTCTCACTACTTTTGTTGCATAGATCCCTACTTCATTTTAAAATAAAAATACTAGTAACTGTTTTAAGTTTCATTGTATATGTACGTACATGTTAACTATAGCAAGTGATTACCTGGCATGTGTTTGATAAGCAATCTCATAGGTGTTATGTTTTTGCTAGTACACATTCTCATTGCTTTGTCCCAGTGTACACTAGTGATGATCTCCAGTGCTATCTCCCTAAACAGTAAACCATGACTCTTGCTGGCTACATCTTCAATACAATTCTTACTTGTGACCCTTAATGATTGCATCAGCTAAGGCATTGTGTCTTAAAGTATTTGTCAATGTCACATCAATTTTGGGATGGTCCAGCAGCACCTTGACCACTTTCACGTGGTCTTGCTGGGTAGCTAGAAGCAGTGGAGAAACCTGAAGGGATCACATGCTTTGATAACAATGTTGTGAAATGAAATCTGAATTGTTGTAATGCCAGGCTGAAGAGCACCGAAAATTATAATAGTGGAGATGCATAGTTTAGACACTTCGTGTTTATGTTTTAAAGGAAAAATTGAATACATATGCAACCCAGTCTGGGAAAACCAGTCTTATTACCTATCAAGAAATGCCAGTTTTAAGTATACAGTGTGTTGTAACTCACTAATGGATGAAGCTATGTGTACCAAATTTTCTCACATTTACACAAATTCTTTACCTCGCACAGCATCCACTGTACAAGTAGCTAACAGCTAAGTTTCCCACCATTTTAGATAGTTTTAAAACTGGGGTTGACTACATCAAGGTGAGTTCCAAAAGGGGTGGGAGGTAGGAGCTGGAGAAAGGCAAGGGCTGTTTAAAGATAAAAGAGGAAGGTGTAGGGATGAATTAGACCAAATTTTGGGGCATTCAGGTATCAAAACTGGCTAAAATGAAAGAGCATTTACAGCACAGGTCTTCATTCAACACCACAGAGCTATACAGCCACATACAGCCATCCCCAGGCTCCATTAGGGCCCCAGACCGCTTGTACGGATTGCCGCTGCGCTTAGGAAAAGCAGCCAGCAAAAGCTAACCACTCAAGTCTAGCTGATTTTGATAATGAAATTTGACAGTTTATTCATGTAGCTTTGTGTTCTTGGTGAAAAATTAAATCTGCTGTCATAGGCGATAAGACTGGTTTTCCCAGACCCACTCATTTACATTGATAACTAAGCAGTACTCCAGGGGTAGATCCAGGAGCTGAGGACTAATTACATAATTATGTAGGTGGTTAGCATGAAAGCTATAGTGTTACTGTACAGTTAAGATGTTTTAATGGCTTGATGGGGGTGTGATCATCAATATTAACGTTGGGTCTTGCTAAGTGAATCAAATTTATGTCTTTAGCTATGGCTGCACTACTAGGGTAACTAGAGTATTGACTGCTCTATTGGAGAACGTTTTTGTGGTTACCTACATGGTTAAAGAGAAAGGATGCCTTGTGTACAGCTTCTCAATACATGCTTTATATATTCCCATGCAGTGTTGGGGGTAAAGTGTTACATAATAATTATTACTTTTATGGTAACATAGTAATATAACAAAATACGCTATAAAAACACTCAAGTTACTTTACTTACAAATGTAATGCATTACCTAAGTAATGAAGTTACTGTAACGAGTCTAATATTATGTAATATTATTACTACAAGTAACAAAGTTACTAATCTTGTTAGTAATCCACTGAGTAATGCCTAGCCACAACGAAGTAACGAGGCCTACTGAATGAAGCTTATTCACCAGCTTCTTACTTATAACCAAGATTTACACATTGTCCAACAACACAATCATGTCACGTGATAAGGTGGTAGTTTCACACATGACAGCTTAAGGCTGTGGAAACAAAGTAATATAATGTGTATAACTAAATAGTTCAGTTGAAAGTAATATGTAACGAGTTACTTTTAAAAGGTAATTCCCCCAACATAACCCCATGCATGCGTAGCACCTGAAAATAACTATAACTTAAAAGTGCAGGTGGGAGAGAAGAAGAGGGAATTTATCCATATGCCCCATCCTGTGTCCACCATTGGTCCTTGAATAACTTTCAATCTCTGCTTTGTTCATTGGAAACATGAAGTCCTGATGGTGCTATTATTATGACAAAATTATTTTTTCCTTAATCTTAAGCTTATTAAATACACATCAATTATCCGACCCCCTTGGGACCATGACATGTTCAGGTAATGAAAAGGTTTGAATAATCAAAGCCTGTTTATTTATATACAGAGCCCTGTTCAAGTACTTTAATAGAACATACATCTTAGACAAAATACTCTAATAGAGCAGTCATTTCTACTGTTCAGATAATAGAGGGAGTACTGAATACATATGGCATATATTGCTTTACAAGGTGTTATATTGTATACCTTGAGTTCAGCATAGTTTCCATTGCAGGATACATCTTGATCAAGCAAGAACTTCACAACTTTATCATGGCCATAAAAAGCAGCACAGGAAATAGGTGTGCCTAATTTCTCATTGCTGTAAGGAACGTAACAAATGCATATATATATATATATATTATCACAACATCTGCATTAGTACAATGAAACAAATTATGTACAGAGCAAGAGTGTCTCTAAAACCTGTAAAAGATATAATATTTGGAACTGCCTACATGGTCTCAATTCAATAGAATTTAGCATACCTCAGTTCTGGGGATAATCCACTGTGAAGAAGGAACTCAACAATTTCAAGTTGTCCATAAATACAGGCAATATGTAAGGCATTGTTACGTTCTTTATCAACCTTCGTAATATCGGCGTCCTTATCCAGTAATTCTTTGACACAGCTATAGATAGGTACATACATAATTTTTAATTTCATAATATGAAAGCTGCTTTAATTGTAACCCAACATTTAAAAGCTGTATTAATGCAATCAATGACGAATGTCTATTGTTGTCATACAGAGTCCAGATTTAAACATGGAATTTTGGAACACTATCCTGCCTCGTGCTGCTTTGTTTTGTGTCCTAGCAGTTTAATTCTATCATGTTGTACTATTGGTGAATGACGAGAGGGTAGTTTATGACTTTGTATGTGCTACTCTGTTATTCTTGGCATGAAAATGCAAAATGGTAGTAGTAGTGTACTGAACTTTATCAGTGTTGTCTCTTTTGTTATGGCACAAACTGAACCTTACACACAACGTTCAACGTTCAACCTACAGGCTGCAGTTATTCAAGACTCTAGTGATTAGCTCTGCCAGAATAATTACCCTTCCCAGTGGAATAATGTTTGTTCACACACAACACAACACACACACAGATTGGTACTTTGGATTCGTGCATGTCCTTGTACTGTTTAAGGTGCTATGCTGTACAATGACAGCATTTAGAAGACAGAGGTACCTGCTGTGGTTGTTGGAAGTGATGAACAATAGAGGTATATACCTAGGATGGAATAGCTCAGAAAGCAAAGAAAACAACAGGAGAATTGACTACATAAGCAAGGGTAAGCTGGAAGAGTGTTTGTAAATTAAAATACACGGCACCATCGGCTAAGGAACACAGTTTTTAGAGGTTTGGAGGTTTGTCACATGCTGTCAAGTGTTGAAGATATGTTACAATGCTCTCAGGAGCAACATAAGAATTTCATACACACTGGATAGAAGTTGTTACTTATTATTTGCACGTAACCTACATTGCTGTATGGCAAGAAACAAAGAAGAACTTAGCATTGCTATTTAAAGTAACAGTGGGAATAGCTATACCTTTGGGGTATGTTCATGTATGTTGGTCAAATGTTTAGATTATTATTATTCTCTTACTCATCATCGCCATATTGAGCACCAATGTGTAATGGAGTGTGTCCCTGTATATTCTCAGAGTGCATAAGGCCATCAGTCACTGGATTGTCTAGTAGTACCTATATAAAGATAATATGCTATAAATCACAAAAATTATATACAAAGGCTTGTTCAATTACTTGTATGCAGTTCAGAGCACCAAACTTAGCCGCAGCATGCATAACAGTATTGTCTTCTTCGTCTATTTTCTGGCATGCGAAATCAGCACCCTTTCCAATAAGGGCCTACAAACAGGTTAACATATCACGTCACTTTACGTTTATAATATACATCACCTTCAGCAATGCTGTGTACTCATTTTCAATAGACCAAACAACTACAGACTTGTCATTCTTAGCTTCAGAATGGATGTCACATCCTATGTCAAGCATTACAGAAATTGTCTCCACATGTCCTCCTTTGATTGCTAACATGAGTGGAGTTATTTCATCATAGTCTCTTGCATTAATCTCAGCACCACTAAAAGTATGTATAGAAATGAGTGCATGTGTGTATGTGAATGTTTAGTATGCGTTTACATGTATATGTGGAATAGAATTGAGTAAGTAGCAATCAAATTTCTATCAGTTTGGGTTTTTTTTGCCTAAAAAATATCACCCAGGAACCAATCTCACCTTTCCTTCATGACAGTTTGGCAGTATTGGTAGGCATGACCAGGCCCAAAAATATCTTCACACCAACCCCAAATCCTTCCTACAAGTTTCTGACTGACTGCCTGACTGAAGTGACTGACTGATGCCTCCAGCCAAGCATAACTTCACAATGAATTAAGCTACAGGCTTGACTTCTTCATTGTTAGGTGTCGCTTCATCTGAGATGTGCCTTTTCGTCAACCACAGTATGTACAATACATGCATCATGAACTTACCATTGTCCTCCTTTGCACCCCAGTTCTTTTTGGAGACCACGCAAAATGTAAATTCGCGATAGCACGACACAGCTTGCCTGACTAGCTATCATGCTAAACGCCTGTATTTTCTGTTGTGAGTGGATACACTTCCCATACTGTTCTTCGTTTATAATGCTGTGTAATGGGTGGAACATATTTGAAAATGAAGTGTAATGACCACTTCACTTTTGAGAAATTGATTGTTGGGCACACATTCAGACACAAATTTAATTTTATGGCATGCCAGGCACTGTCTTTCTTTTAATGCAGTATGCATGGCTTCATTAGTTGTAATTATGTTACAAAAAGGAAACAAACAAGTAGAAGGAAGAATTTTAAGTTGGATTAGAGATCAAAGAAAAAAAGTTGTGAAACAAGATAGCTATATCTGCATATTTACTAATGGAGATTTAATACGTAAAATATAACAATTATACATCTAGACACTCTGTATAGAAACAATCACTTGATTGAGTTGGAAAAATAATTTATTGTGACTATATGTCCCTGTAGCTATGGGGCAACTTTACTCGAGGTTTGGTATAAAAAGAAAATCTTACTTTTGAATAAAGACCAGTAAAGTCTCTGTGTGACCCATCATGGCTGCAGTGTGTAGAGGTGTCTGGCGATAAAAATTCCGGTAACTCAGCAATGATGGATCTTTTGCAGTAATGGCCAAATTAGACTCAGCATTATCTGTTGGACCGAACATGTGTAGTAGTGATTCATTTTTCTCATTAGTGTACTGCACATCCACACCATGTGAGATCAAAAGCTTCACAATAGCAGCATTGCTGTAGGGAGATTTCTTTGCAATCATTACTGGGGTATTGCCATGCTGGTCTTTCTTAGTTAGTAGCGTTCTGGTGTCCTCTGGTCTCTCCTTGAATATCAACTCAACAATATTGATGCTACCACTGTAGCAAGCTGAATGTAATGGAGTGTATCCATCAGCATCCTTGAGATGGACATTGGCACCATGTTGTAACAGAGCTTGTGCTATTTGATGGCTATCATTGGCTGCCACCATGTGTAAAGGTGTTTTACCCTTCTTGCCTGTAACATTGACATTCAGCTCTGGCTTTGCCATCAATTCCTTAATCAGCTGCAAGTTATTTATTCGTATTGCAAGAATGATTGGTGCTTCGTAAGTCTTGCTGGAGCCATTCACTTTACACCCTCGAGCAACCAATAATTTAACAACTTTTATATTGTCCTCTTCTGCTGTGCTTTTATCTTCTTCTCCAGAACTTGGTGGAAATGAATTCAAGTACTTTATTGAGAGAACGAGGGGAGTATCCTTACTTTCACGAGCAGTAGGATATTCAATATCTATAATATAGTAAGATAGGGTTAGGGTCAGATAGTGATTTTCTTATTATGTAACCACACACTATACAGTAAAAATCTGTACATGAAACCATTTTCAGTAAAATAGGCCAACCTGTCCAGCTTACACACTATAATGTTGTGGGACAAGTCAAACAAATTAAGCACAACTGTACCCTTAATTTACACCAAAAATAACTCCCTACTAGTTTTAATTCATGTAATTGAAATTTACACTTCTTTGACTAAAGACTGACCAACCAACAGACCAACAGATCAGTGGGGTGGCTGCTCTACTAGACAGAGATGCTAAATAGCATCATGGGGGCAAGCTTCTCATGAGGCTTTCTGTGTTCATTACATCAACTTTCGGAACCAGTCAGATGGTCGTACTGACGGTTGAAGCGAATACTACCAGGGGGGCTTGCCTAGAGTATCAGATCAGGTTATAGTTTAGTCATAGTTCACCACACACACAATCTCACCAAGAAAACATGTTAGGTATCTGAATATCAAATGAATTCTTTGAGACAGTTGAGGTATATTTTCAGACTCCCACTTTAGTGACTCATTCATGCAATACACATAACTATACACAAACAGTAACTATACCTGCTCCCATCCTGATCAAAGTCTCAATGCAGTTTATTCTCTTATACATCACTGCATAATGTAGCATGTTGTATCCATGTGAACTGTGTATGTTAATCAGAGTTCCACGTGGTATGGTAAGATATTCAAATTTTAGAATCAGTTCTTGTAGTGTCTCTGCATCGCCATTAGCAGCAGCCTAGTGGAGAAGTGGTACATATTCATGAGTAGTTTTACAAATAAACTAACACAATTCCACTGATATAGCTATCTATGTATTTAAGTGGGTGTCATTTATACTGGTGTTGAACGACAAGACAGGATTTTTAAATCAGGCACATGCCTACAGCCAGCCAAAGGCCGGTTGTGGACATGCACCTGGTTTACTGAATTGTTTTTTGAAGTGTGTGCAGCTATCTACCTAGTATCTATGATAGTCCATATGCACCCATGTGAGCAAAACCGTTAAATGGCAAAAGTTGACTGCACGTAAGAAGTAAAATCTAAATGAAGTTTGTATTAAACTTCTGCACAGGTAAACTTTACTCTGAGGCGGCAGTCTGAAATATGGGTGTGGCAAGTCTCCTCAGACTTTGTGAACTACCTTCCCTTTGGGTTTTACAAGCGTATAACAACTCAAATACAGCGGTGCCAGCCTTGTAGACTAACAGGAATAGTGTATTCCTTTGAGTTGAAGGGGTGTATATCACATACTTGCACAAACGAAAATGTAGGGTAGCCTTGTGCATAGCTTTGTTGAGGGAATTTATGGGAAAAAACATGATAGACAAACTACAAAACAGTAGAGAAGATATTTCCGTGTTGTTTAAAGCGATTTGTTCGAATAGCACTTCCTTAGCAGTGCATATCAATGTAATTAGACAATTACAAATTATTTACTAATTGCAAAACACGAAATTATAATTCTGTATGTATTATTATAAAATATAAACCTATATTGTATAGTAAAAAACTTTGGCAGTAACAAAGTATGACGAAACCCCTCTGTTGAAAAAATTGGCGGAAAAACTTTGGCGATTGAAATAATATTCGCCAAAGATTTTAATGCCAAAGTTGTTACTGTACGGTACACAAGGATAAAACGACAAGGTGTTAACTCATCAGTTAAGTAGTGTAGTAAGTGTATAGGTAGCTAGCGTTGTTGTTGTAGCAGTACTTTTGTAGCTACTGATCTAATGACGTGCTAGCAAAGGCATGCTTCTCTATCTTCTGTGATGCTGAGAGCGACCGTATTTGCTTTTTCAGTGAACTCCAGTAGTAGATGTTATCACATATATCAAAGTATTTGGCCAAATCCATCGCGAGACGATGAACTAACAGACGTGCGAACAGGAAGTTGGTTGGAAATGCTATCCCAAGGAGTGCTTACAACTGTGGGACACATTCCTAGGAAGATCAAGATCTCCAAGTCAGCTCGATCTTTATTGCGTGGTGGTACGAGCTGACCTTCATCTCAAGTTCTAGTTACTCAAAATGCTCGTGTGATCATCTAAAATAATTAGTGAAAAAAACTTTGGTGAATTGAATGCTATTCGCCAAATTCACCAAAGTTTTCTACCGCCAAAGTTTCTTACTATACGGTATAATAGCATAGCGTGAAACAATAATTTAACCTCTAATATAATACTCAGCTATCCTACTATGGCAATCATATATACCCATTATTTATTTCCTGGGAGACATTCAAACTCCTCTAATAGTGTTATTTTGTTACTAAATTTCTTGGAAAGTGCTTTGATACATTTATGAAAAGATTACAATCTTTTGAAATATCTATCCTGTTGTTTGAAACTAATTCACTGGTGGACAGTGTATTGTCATTTTGAAGGCTCACCAAAATAATGAAATTTTAGTTAATAATAATAACCGCTCGCCCTCATACACTACCTGATTGCTCTCAAGGTGACGGGAAACAAGGAATCTTATTATGTTGGCCTTATCTGGGCTCCATCCCGGGTATGGCTATACCACAGTAAAAAAGGTTAGTTACCTGAATATCCAAAGTTCAAACTATAAAATGTGAACTCTGGAATAAGAACTCTGACAGCTAAGAAATGGAAGTTCTACTAAAGCTGCTTTATAAGTATATAAAACTTTACATGTTTTATTTTGGATGCTGGAAATTTTAAAAATATGTAAGCAAAACAATTAGCTACATCTTCAATAATCACCATTGTGCCCTAGGAAAAAAAGTTATATTGTAAAAACAACAGTTCATAATATTTGTATGGGTTATGAACTCTTGGTAAAGAGCATGCTTTATTCACTATTGACACAGAAATGGTTTAGAGCTATACAAGAATGAAAGCATTTGTGAAATGCAGATACTTTCCCACCGTTTTCACCAAGCATAGAGTCTACACTAAATTCATGATGTACTGTGGAGTAGATGTTGCAGTTATGAGACACAGATTTAAATCTATGCTCTGTTCCAAAAGGGAATGTTTCAGACTTCCAAGGAACTCACCCACCACGACATGCTGAATCATTACGTATCCTTTTTGCCTTTGCATCATCATTGTGCTGATCCGACATAAATTAATTCAATCATGTGTTACCTATATCAACTGAATCGCCATCACGTGAGAAGCAAAATGACATCAAGAGAAAGCTGATAAGGTGAAGTATGGCCGAGTTATGACTTTTTGTACATCGTTCTTTAAGAAGGAAGAAGTTCTCTTTTTTTAGCTCTTTCAAAGTATAGCAGGAAGCTCTGGGTTGGATGGACATGACAAAGTATTAAACTAAAATTTAATGGTACGTAAGATGGTGTTTGTCATTTTTAGATAGCTCTAACAGTTTTTGTGCTATGGAACTTTGTTTTATAAGGCATGCATGCAGTTTACTGGATTATGCATTTTCAGAGCTTGCATTTTATAAAAAAACTGCAGGTTTAAGAGTTATGTAGCAAACATACTGTGCGCTATAACATATTCTCCAGTACTGTAACATGCAAAAAATTACTGTAAAAATTGGCCTAGCTGAAAAATGAGATGAATTTAATTTACACTACAATAATTAAGCAAGGTGTTCCATAATACGTACCTGCTGTCTCAGCACCTAAATCTGAGGACATGTCTTCAGAAATTTTTGAGATTTTAGAAACTTTAATCATGACATTACATTTTAACTAACAAATGCAGTAATTTCAATGCTTTAGGACAAAAGTTAAGATTCAGCTGCAGCTGTGATTGCTCTATTAGAGTAGTTACTTGACAAAACAGTAAAGTGTTGCTGAGGGTTTGTTAGGTATAATGGATGCTATAATGAAACAATTGGCTAATAGACTGCATGCAATGCACAACAAGCTGGCTAGCTGCTCTTCCATGATGAAGCGCACACGCATGCACGCACACACAGAGAGGAAATATGCAACCAAATTTGATTAACATTGACAAAGTATTAAAAGATTTGTAGAAACTCTATATTGTTGGGAAATGTTATGAAGTTTAGAATTTGTGAAAAGCTAGAATACCTAAATACTTAAGATCATCCCTGCATACAGCTAGTGATGTTAAAAACCCAATGTCTATGGAGTGAGAATCTGCTGATTCTCACCTTATAGACTATGAGGGCTACAGCACAACCATGTACTCAAATATGTTGTTTTCATTGTATTAGTGACAATACTCTGCACAACTGCATCCATGTATGGACAACTACTCCATTAACGTGAAGAGACGTAACAATCAAATTCCACGCAAGAGTGCAATGGGCTATTGATAACACTCCATTCACACTGTCCTGGGTGGCCAACCCGAGATATCAAACTAGACTCAGCCCTTGTTCACACTACTGCTCAACAAGCACACTAGGGATTGCGAGTGGCAAATGATAATCAGCTAATAAGCTGTTTATTGTTTAGGTACTTAATAAAAACTACTGAAAATTGTAGCGACGATATGAAGACAAAGCTGTACGATGTTATAGTTGCTGTATTATAGCCAGTGGGTGCCCCTTTTGCTAATGTCAGTAGAACAAAGCTGTTTGGAGTCTACTGGAAGCATGGCGCATTTTGCAGTACGTCACATCATAGCCATGCATGCTTGTAGGATACTTTTAGAGTGTAGAATATACTTGTTGTGCGGCCAGCAGAAGCACATTATTGTTGTCACCAGAGCTGGCCATTCTGGAATGTATTCACATTGTATCCGGACCAGCCTGTGCCAGCCAATCTCACTTTGTCGTGTACGGTTCAGGACGGCCCACACTCCGAGCCATACTGTGCTGTACCTGGGTCAGAAGGTAGTGTGAATGGGGTGCAACAGTGGATCATATACCAATAACATATATTTAAAAATATTTTAAAAACAATAATTTTGTAACATGATTGTACCAAGAGTCCATAATACAAGTAAGGAGGAGAGTATCTAACTGGAATACATCCAGGAAAATCACTGAGTCAAGTAACACATTTGATCAAAGGTAAATGATTTTGCCCAAACTTTATTGGAAGCTGGATACTGACTCCCTTTACTTATACTTTATAAAAAAATTATTAATTCAAAAATGAAGTAGCGATAAAAAGCAGTGAAACAAGAGATAAATGATGGTATTACAGCATAGCTCTCCCTACAATGGCATGCTATAACAATTATTTTGTTGAATGCCAAGTAGGGATTTTCCCACCGAGCTATGCTGTAATACTATCATTCATCTATTGTTTCACTACTTTTATCACTTGGATCCCTACTCCATTTTAAAATAAAAATATACTAGTTTGTTCAGTTTTGTTTTTTTTGTTCTAGCCTATAGCTATACATGTGTGACTGTTTTATTAGGGTGACTACTGTATTAGAGTATCTTGACTATGACTGAGGTATGGTCACTATTCCTTATTTTCACTGTGCAATTATTGTCAATACAGCTAAACCAATAAGGGGTGTTGTCATCATGTTAGAGTACCGTATAGCTGGTTTTTGTCCCGAGCTTTAAATGCTGCGAGTAAAACAATTGTTACAAATTTTCGTGCAAATAAAATCTCACAGGCATTTACCTTTTTACACGTTCACCACTAGAGACACGTCATAGATCGTATATTCTTTGTACAAGAATATACGATCTATGGTGGTGGTAGTTATGAAGGATTCAGATGAAACTGTGGGACACCTGCCAAGAATAATAAAGACTTAGTATGTTTATAGAGCAAGGTGGTGATATAGCTTGTGTGGTACCATAGATCGTATATTCTTTGTACCAAAGAAGATACGATCTATGATGGTAACAAGTAAACAGTGGCAATGTTTTAATAGTGACAACATTTATATTGTAGCGGATTAATTTTTTGCAAATTTATACCTGATGCAAAAAAAAAATTTCCCTGCAACAAAAAATCAGCTATACAGTAAATAGATTGTTAAGAGGTGTGGTCTCCACACTGGATTGTTATTAATCAACCAAGATGATTAATGGGTGTGGTCTCGAACCTGCTGTGAAGTTATAAGTATCTACCGGGTGTCCAGTATCTTTAACAGTAGCATAAGCGGTTTAAATAATAATCTTATGCTGCTTAAGGAAAGTGTAAAATAAAAAATTAACACTTGGATATTGTTGCATGAAGAAGATAATGACCAGCCTCAAAGGAAAGACAGGATGCAGAGAAAACACACTCATCAGAACCCCAAAAGGAACATCCCACTGGTGAGTTTGCTGTTGTGGCATAAAATGTTGCTGTACACTGCTTCAATTGGCTTCCAGCTTTGCAACCGTGGTCAGAAAAGTTTGAGTTCAGGCGATTTTCTTTAAAATTCTACAGACCTTAAGAGAGAGAGAAGCAAAGCCTACATCTTAACCAAAAGAAACAATTACTATAATTAACTTTCTGCTTGTCAGCCAATGTTGGAGCCAACTTCTTGTATACTCATGCCACCACACAAGCAGATGAGAGAAACATACCATCTCAACCTCCCTCACACTCTCATCGTAAACACATCTCTTTTCTTGCTCATTGGCTATTATAGCATCGGAGATCACAAGTAGAAGCTTACAAATGTGATTACATGCTTATCCTATGCTGGTTGTTCAGCATTGGTATTAGCCCATTGTCTATCCACTTCCTTGGCAGTTGTTACACTTGTGGTGGCAAGGGCATTCCATCTAGCCCAGAAAAAAACACATTTGCAAACTGAATTACATCAAATGCGTGGAGAACTAATACACACTGAATCCCTACATATGTATTTTGTTTCATTAGATACATCAACAAAAGCATTACATCACAACAAGGTACATGTACTTGGTGAAGCCGTAAAACCACCTAGCTAAAGGATTTTAGGAATTACAAATATCTATCAAAGTATTTAACTTTCTTTCAGCTACTCTGAAATCTAGTTAGCAACTAGTCTGAGCATGAAGATTTTAATCGATAGTGTTCAAATATTGACAGTAGAGTGTAGATTACTTATAGCAAGTTCTTCTGGGCTTGTGGATTAACAGTTGCAAGAGGTGGAGGGCCATAAATTCAAAACCAAATACTGCTTCCTCAAAATACTTTCATGGCTTGCAAGACTCACCTAGCATAATCCAAAAGCTGGGAATTAAGCAGCTGTACCACACACATTTGTTAGATTGCATTGACTTCGCACTACACTTTATCCTTTTAGCTTTGTGTCGTTTCTGCAGTCAAACAATTAAACATTGTCTATCTATCAGAAAGGTGTGGAGAGTTTATGGAGTTTTAACAGAGCGCTATGAGGTGTGTGCAGAAACTAAATCAGAAGGAATCAGTACCATATTTGATATATAAAGAGTAGGGCTGTGCGATAATAGTAAAATCTAAGTGACAACCATTTTATCTTGATAATCGATATTATCTCGATAATAATGTAATATTGTAAACACAGTTTTACATATTTGCTGACGTAAAGTCCTTATCAAGTCAGACATTTTACCTGTTCCTCATTTAATTCGATACTTTTCCAAACATTTTTCATCTGACTGTGGTTGATATACACTAGATTACGGAGATTTACTATTATCTCGATAATGAAAATCATTATCTAATTTACGATAGGTAATTTAGGTATCTAGATTATCTTTTTATCTAAATTATCTCCCAGCCCTAATAAAGAGTTTCAACATGTTCTTTCTACCAGTTTAGAACTTTGGGAGAGCAGCTTCACTTCTCCAAGAGTCATCTTGTAATAGCGATGCAAATATTAGCATATAATCATCATGTTGACGTGACATTAGCTATTAGTTTGCACCTTTAGAACTGAATAGTGGTTCAATGAATCAGAATTGCGATTTCACGGTTTAGGAACTTTTTTTCTCGGTGAAAATTGTGCTCGTGGTATCTGGATTGCAAATACAGAAGAGATTGTGGTCATCCATAACTCGAGCAAAACTTTGGCAAAAAAGAATGTGCTCAGGCGAAAGTTGTGAACATCTACCTTAGATATACTTCGAATTCTAACAAGACCATCTAGCTGTGAGCATCTCACCAAAAGTATAACTTGAAGAAAGAAAGAAACCACTATACTCTCCCATGCAGGAGAATATAAAAATATATACCACATGATACAGTAGACATTTCCTCAAGGAAATCAGTGGGTTGACAGACACCTGTCTGTATATGTTAATCATCAAATAAACACAGAAGCCTAAATCACATCAGAACACTGAAGTGAAAAGTGTACAATATCCTGGATTCCCAAACAGTTGGCTTCCACACTAGACAACAGAAACATGTGAGAGCGAAGTGGTAATAGTAATTACACGTATATACCAAAAGTATCTGTCGCTTCTGCGCTACATGGCCTGAGCAAAAACATGTATGTCTACATGTATTTTACAATTGTAACTATCGTATAGCATTGTATTATACGATATGTTATACCGGCTTACTGAACTAGGGAAGGTTAAGATGTCATAAGTGTGCATACGTATGTGTGCCCGTGTGTGTGCATGCAAACCAGTGACCATTTTCTGCTGAACTGTTTTGATGCTTGGTAATACCTAGCTGCTGTTGTTTATATTCTCTTTAGTTCAAGAAACTTAATACTAACTTTAAAAATTGCATGCTGGGAACAAATGCATGTCTTCAATAGTGGTGTTGGAGTTGTCATGAAATTTCAGGTTCCATGGCTTCTATCCATGAGACATGGTACAGTATTCTATGAAATTTATTAGGGGTCTGCCTGTACTGATTGTATAGTGCACAGTTGCCCTAGTACTGGCACAGGTTGGCAATAGCTATGTTTTGTGTGGCTGCCAGAGATTTTGTTTTGCTTGTTGTGTGTGCACGTGTGCGTGTGTGGCTAGAGCATTGGCCTGGTAATCAAAAGGTTCCAGGTTCGATGCCCAGTTATGCAAATTTGGTATTGTTGTTTCCTTGAGCACTTTATTCGCATTGCTCCACTACCCACTGTATATTGGGGACCTGGTGTCATCGGAGGAAGCAGCCCACCCAACTGTAATTACTGGGGAAGCAAATGCCTAACTGTCCTTGCCTTGCTTAGCAGTGTTGGGGTCGTTGTAGAACTTTAGGTGTCGCGACTTCTCTCTGTGAGACCTGGACAGTCCTCCTGTGTGCACAAGGCTCAAGTGCCTGAGTGGTACACAGGCATCCCAGTGCTCAGCCTAGTTCACCGAGTGACAATAGATGTTTTGCATGGCTGCTGTGGGCTTTGCTTTTGTGTGTGTATGTGTGCATACATGCGTGTAAGGGCGCGCGTGCGTGTGTATGCGCACGATGTGTGTGTGTATGTGGCACACAGAATACTACACTAGCTAATCTGGCTCAAGGGTTGCTAGGAAATTACTCTATGCTTAAAGTACCTGGCATAGATGAGTATTAGAGCTGGGCGATATACCAGTATTGTTAGTAATCTGTGATATTTAAGCCATACCGGTTTTGATACCGCCTGTTTTTTTTAATACTGAGGATTTCTAAATCTTTGCAACACCAAAGCGCAATGCGTTCACGTGCACGCCTATCACCTGAAATTAAAAATTTTTATAACATGCCATGAGACCAGTGAAACACTGACACATGAGTATAAAATCTATCAATAAATGACTTGATTGAATCATAACCGTTGGTACGGTCTAAAGGGTCTAGACCGTCGAATGGGTAAAAGGCGGGAAATGACATACTGGATCACATTTTCCGCTTTGCGTTTCAGACATGTTGCAAAGATTTGGAAATCCTCAGTACCGCCATACCATCTGGGCATTATGTGGGCTTGTTTAGAAGGTAACCAGACATGTGACAATGTTTGTAGGCAGGTGCTGATGTAGTCAGCTAACCAAAGTATGTAAACAAGTTTGTGATAATTTGTACCTGAGGTTTGCTGAGCTACCATGGGTATTTGGTGCTTTTGTTGAGCAGTTACTTTTAATGCTAATGGCTTTTACATTAATACTGTGATACTTTTTATGGAAGGTATATCGTTTGCTATTTTTCAATACTGCCCAGCACTAATCAGTATCTTATAAATAACTGTCACATTAATGATATGATATCACTAATAGATGAATACAATCATATCAGATGAATATTCTTGAAGGATGCCTATTTGATATCAGTCAATAATGTATAAGTTTGCAGACATATGTTATACCTTGGTCAATGGCAAAAAGGTCCAGCTAATACAGGACATGTCCAATACATTTCTATTGAAAAACTATTAAAGAATGAAATTTATTATATTGCATACTACCTACCTTGTGTTCATTTGGGTATGATAGCAACTCTCTGCAAACACACAATGATGCTAGAAGAAGCCCAATTTACAGAAATTTTGGAATGTTAAAATGGCCTACCAGTGTAGCAATATTCCCCATACATTTTGTATTGGGTGTTTCAGGGCCATGTGATATATGGGATATATAACGACCCGTGATATATGGGATATATAACAACCCGTGATATGTGATCGATACCTCAGATTCCAGACTAGATTTGGAAAGATTAGCGAATGGCTTAGCTATAGTAGAAGGAAATCTTGAAAATCACTTTCTTGTCTCTATGGTGAATTGGATGGTGGATATTCAGCAGAGAACAATCCATAGTATTTCGACGTCTTCCCATCTATTAACCTTTACTACATAAGTAAGTATTGTGGAATTGGCTCTGCAGGTTAGTTTTGTAAAATTTAGTGTTTTTGTGATGAAGCACAATAATATTGTGTTTTCGTAGCAAATAAATGCATCAGTAAGGTTTCCTTCCTGCTAAATAATGAAAATCAAATGCCCTTAAAGACTATGAATATATTTTGTGGTGTTGAGGCTGACACATAATAAATCAGTAAGGGCCAGTTAGCAACAAATGATCTGATGTAATGTGATGGGGTGATGACATAATACATATAGTGTTGAGTGTATGTAAGTTTGTTAGTGGCTACACTCTATACCAAATATGGTATAGATATGGGGGTTGCTGCAAGGGAAAACAAATGGTCTAATCCTTTGTAATAACTACATAGCATATAATGAAGTGTTTTCAGGGCAAGAATAAATTCCTGCTGGCAGTAGTGATTCTAATGTTCCGCAACTACTGTCGGCAATGAGCAACCCATAGCCCATATTTATAATCAATAACTTGGTTTAGCTTTTAAGAAAATGCAAATACGATTCAAATCATGCAGCTTTAGGGTAGACATAAAATACACGGTTTCATTCATATCACCAAAATTATCTAACACCATACCAGGCATAGCATTACACACACAATGAAACATAGCCACTGGCTAGCTGCACACCATTAGCAAGTGGTTATTCAATTTTGGTCATTTCTATACCCAGGTCATGTTTATAACATTCACACAATCTGATAATGTATACAGCTACCTCCATTCCACTCGTGAGTATTTCACTCTTCAAGGCAGCTACATCAAGTCTTGGCTCAAGTAGAGTTGGAGTTGTGCCGCTTCCGCGGCCAGTAGTGGAACCTAAATTCATCGTTGTGTCAACTGAGAGTTCGCTCTACTGATGTCAAACTGATGATTAGTGCAGCAGGCAGTCCTCTATCAGACTGAAGGAATCCTGTAACAAGTGTCACACAATCGCTTTAAGTATATCATACCTCGGGGGACAATACAATCTATCAGTTGAGTGGTTTATATTATAGCCTCGCCCCCCCTCAGGGGGTCTCGTGAAACTGACAGTGATGCCTCTGACGTCAGTGATGCCTCTGACGTCAGTGATGCCTCTGACGTCAGTGATGCCTCTGACGTCAGTTATTCCTATACTTTCGCGCGTTGATGTACAACTTACTTTCCGTCCGTCTCCTTTACTATCGCGACACTTCTTTAATTACCGTATAGCATCATGGATCCTAAGCAGACCCTCCATCTGCATTGTGAAGAATGACATGAAAACACGTAGATGATTTATCACAAAGTAAGCTATAATTAGTATAGCGGCGCTCGCCCCTTCGTAGGGTACAAATAGTTTTGAATGACACCCTTCTGTGAAGGAGCTGGCACCGCCAGACTAGAAGTAGGTATGCATTCATATAACTAGTACTATAGTATTGTTTGATATAGCTATGGCATGCAAGAGTGATAACAGGTTCATGAATACTATATAGCTGTATTTTGCAGAACACTGAGTAGTCCGCATCGCTGGTATGCTCAGGGGAAAAACACACACACACATGTACAATTGTACATGCATTGCTACAATAATTTGAAACGTTTTTTAGAAAATGAATAAAGATTAAAGTTTTACTTGTTTAGGTGCTTATGAGCTCCTGATCATGATTTTAGGAATTGTGGTAATGAGAGTTCCACTCCTGGAGAAAAAGCTCTTTTGTGTTGCACAAGCAAAACCTTTGGGTATATAGGTAGGTTAATATACTGTGGTTAAAGTGTTATAGGGTTTCTACAAAACATGTTAAATTGGATACTTATTAACACATATATGCATTTTTGTGGGGTCTATTGCCACGAGTATAGACAGATCAATGGCAAAGTGAACCAACAAGAACTAAATGTAGATGTTATCATCTCAATAATTATGCATCTAAAAGTTTGTCATGGAGACATCAACAACTGTTAGATTTTGCAAAAAAATCATAATACAGTAAACAATATCACAGTAGTGTACTTATGTACAGGAAGACAGCTGTTACCACATTGTCTTTTTGTTGGATATCACCTTAACGTAGAGTTGAGAACTTTGATACAGCTAGTGAAGCCAAAATATTTTGCCCTAAATATATGTGAAATTCAAAAATGTATCAGTAAAAATGGTACGGAACATATGGCCAGTTATTCTAGAAGTTCTGACTTTTCTTTTCTGAACCTATAGATAATCACAAATGAATTATCCATTCAATCATGAAGTATTCGGATGGTCTTATTGTGTACACTTGATGCTAATACAGTTGTATGAATACGTAAAGAAATGTCACAGCTACAGTACAAATCAAACGTACCAGTGTACATCAAAGCACACTACTAGTCAGTTCCAGAGTATCAGTGGCCTTCTTCATTGAATCAGTATGTCCATATTTCTGCTCCTCTTCAGGTAGTTCACAGTTGTGATACTTCTTGCTCTGAACCTAATTAATAAAAAAGTAATGAACAGAATGGCAATGAATAAAAATATGTAAAACACTGAACACTGATGCATTTCCTACCTTTGAGGTTACAGCTCTTTCTGTTGTGTACGTTATTATGTACTGCTAAAACTGATGTGCCATGGTAGCACCTAAAAGTGACTGCTCCATTCAAAAAATAGCACCTTTAGGTGCTGCTATAGCACTTTTTTTTATTTAAAAAAAAAAACAAAACAGTGTGTACACTTAATTTTATTGTGAGACATTAATGCCACATCTGAGTAAACTAACGAGACTTTAAGAACCTCTTGAGTAATAACATGCAACGTAATATTCAAACACATGGCATTGCAATGACTGTACTATTACACTTATTTACTACTTTATTAGAGTAATTCTTTACAGCTACCAGCATGCATTTGTAAACTATTCTCTCTGACCATCTGCATCTTGGCCTGTGTGTTCCCCTCCTGGATCAGCCCCTGACACTTTCCAGCCTTTGTGGTTAACATTACAAACTGCATACACTTATGTTTTAGTTGCTAAAGTGCAGAAAAGCATCAAATTAATTTTGCATGTAAGTATTTTTCAATACAAAGAGCTAGACCTATCTATCTAGTGATACTACTACATTTTTGTATGAACTGTGATGTGTACGCAGTATTCATAACTACAGAAAAGTGTACTTGAAGTTTTACAAGTAGTCTGGCAATGGCAATGGTGCTTCAGACCTTTTATCATCACCATCACCATTTTCATCTTCCTCATTCTTCAAGGCTTCTTCTGGAATGCACTTCATCACAATATTGGACAACTTTTCTAGTTGAGCTGACAAAATATCAATCTTTTTCAATCCTGAAGCTGCAAATTCTCTTAGTATGCTCAGTTCACTGTCCTGATCTGTCAGCTTTTCTTTAACTTCTTCTGTTGGGTTTCCTTTCTGAAATTTCATGAATACAGCATAACTCGTAGTACATCATAGTTACCTGATATTCTTCTATTAAATTCTCATTTTTCTCATATGAGTCTTGAAGTGCTTTCACTTTACCATCAAAAGAGGTGCTTAACAAAAAATCTAACGCATAATCAACAATAGCAACTATGCAGTTCCGGTCGTTATTCCTTGCTATCACATGTACATCTTCAGAGAAATAAAATTGTGCGATCGGTATCCTTTGTTCAAGATCAAGTGACGTCCTTATCTGTATACACAAAAAATCATATACCATAGCGTGAATGCATTAATTAATCACCTGCAATGCAAGTGTGTTATAAGTTGCTTTCTCCATTTCCTCATTAGTATCACCAACTGCCAAACCAACCTATAAGTCACACAAACAATTTGCTACATACAGTTACATGTGCAGATACACAACAACTCACCAACAGGTTGTTGAACACTATGGGCATCACAATGACAAACACAATCCAGAAGAAGTACAGGTATGGATAAAGGACTTCTCTTTCAATGAAAGTGTCATTAAAGTCCAACTCCCCAGTTGTCAACATTCCAGTCTTCAATAATGTAATTGGGACTGACCCATAGGCATCATCCTCTCCCTGTTTGAGCAAGAATATGATTGGTAGCAAGAGTAAACAATTTATTTTAATAACCTTAATACCAGGAGTTGTTACTACGTACACAGCTGCCGCAATTTGTACATGCAAGCTAAAAGGCTAACAGTGATGAACACAAAGGTTTTACTTTTTAACACTATCCCTGCCACTACTGCTAGCTCTCTTGTTAACATGAATTGGACAACTGTTTTGTAATGCATTTCCAGTAGTCTCTGTACCCATCAGTACAGTCCATTTTAGAAAAGGCATTAATTGATTGATGCAATATGGACCTACCATAAATGCACTCAGTACAGTAGCATATGAATAAAGAACTTTAACATAATTGCAACTGTCAAATGATTTTGTTATCATACACTTACTGGTATATGGAATAACAAGTACAAGGGAAGTCCGAATGTCACAATCAGGAGCAGTGAAAGTATAATCACTTGGAAGAAGGACAAGATAATGCTGAGGAGCATGTTTATTTGTATTGCTGTGAACGGGAAGCCCTTCATCAACAATATGAGAGCAACCCATGCTAGGAATATCACCACACACCCCAGTTGCCATTCATGAGCATTTGAACAGTAGCAGTCATTGGTCCTAACGCTGATGACAAAACTGATTGTTAGGAGTGCTATAGCAATATCAATATAACTTCGCATCTCTGTAAAGTACTCCAACTTTCTACTATAAGCCTGAAACACTTCTGATACCAGGCTGAAACATGAAAATATGACCAACAACACTGTTGATACAGAAAGGTATCTTCTTCTTGAATCAGAGGAATCTATAGAAGATCAATAACAAACATAACCTCAACTACACATGCACGCACACACACACACACACAAACGCATGCACACACAACACAACACATAAGCAAAACAACAAAAGCAAATCCTTTGGCTGCCAGATATATATGGTCACACCTACCTGGGACACTAGTACTCCACTTAGATGCTAGGAGTCATTGTAGGACTGGTACCCCGCCATGTCTCATGGGTGAGGGTATGGACTCTCCAAGTCCCACTTGAACCACACTTGCTATGTGAGACATGGACATTTGGTATTTAGTTAATACCAGGCATCCATTAATAGCTGGGTCTACTTTCCCCCCCTTTTTTTCTGCCTACCACCCCCAGCATAGCTGGGTCTACTTAATTCCCCAGTTAACACCGAGTTCATATTTACATTTGTACACACACACACACACACACACACGCACGCATGCACGCACACACACACAAGCAGAGTCTTATACACAGCTACCTGTGCATTACTCAAGTACAATGAGCCATTGTTCACAAAGCCTCATTGGGGAGCCACACAGGAGGCTATAGCATGAGAGTATGGGCCTAAAATCCCACCTTAAAAGGCAGTTGATATCTACTTCTCCAGTTAATTCCAGGAATACACATACACATACACACATAAACACATGCCCATTTAACAGAACGATAATCACAGTTGTATTTCCTGTACTACGTGGTAGCATTTTTTGTTATTGTATAGTACTATCACTCTGTTAGCATAATTACCAGGCATATATCTGACCAACATGATGGTTGGTAGCATCATGAATCAAAGTGAAAATTTGACTTTTATATGGATATCACATAATATAAGGGTATCCTACAAACCTTCAGCACTTGTGCTGAAAAGCCTTAATCTTTCTAGACAGATTATTATTTATACAGTATTTTGCATTTCAAGAAGGACACATAATTATTCGGATATATATCCAGCTCTACCAATGGTACATAAACCATACAAAACTATTACTTACCAACACAGTCATCATCAGAGAGAACTATAAAATAAATTTAATATGTAAAATCAAATTTTAAAACATTTTGTATACTTTAGTAAAAAAAACCTTCCCTCACATTACTCCACTCTAGCCATTGGGATCTGGTGTGTACTGAGGAAGCAATGTTAACTGTCCATAGTTCTATAGTAATCAATTTGTTATCAAACATGTAAAGACTTTTTCTTAGGTGTAAATTTATTTTTCCCACAGATGTCAACATTACTGCCTGTATACTCACTAATAATGTTGCCAAATCTCTTTTGTGAGTGCATTTCAAAGACAAGTAAATCTAGAGGTGGTGGAGCTGGCCAGAATGTAGGGGAGTGGGGGTGGTAATTTTGTCAATGAAAGCTACACAGTAAAACTTTAAGCATATACCAGTAGCAACAACAGCTATTTATAGGGGTCTGTGGGGCTATCCCCACAAAGTAATTGTTCTATTACAGTTCCTATGGATATATATATATATATACATACAATTGACAAGGAGAAAACTTCCTGACCACCTGGCAGAACCCTGTAAGCGTTGGAGCATTAATCGGATGGCTACAGGTTCGAGGCTGTCCAGGTCGTCATGGATTTTTTTCTCCATCTTTTCAAACACACTTTATTTAAAACTTTAAACAGGCTGTAGGACCAGGTGACCTTGGGTACTTGTGTTGTAAAGCCTTAATAAAAATAAAAACCAAAAATTAAATAAAGTGATTGACTGTTCTATTAGAGTGGTTGACTGCTCTACTAGAGTATCTTTTTCTTTTCTTACATTCTTACAAGAAAGGTTATGACCCCCTTGCTTTCCCCCCCCCTCCTTTCCATTTCCACCACTTATGAGTGCTTCCACAAAGCCTTAATTAGGCCAAGTCTGCTGTCTAAAAATATTTAGGTACTCACACAATTTAAAGCTCAAGAAACTGTGCATGCAGGATACAGCAGCATACAATAAGCTACATACAACTAATCACACATCACACAACCTTCCACAAACTTAGTATTATGATGAATTTTAAGAAAATATTTGCAACTGGTTGTAGTCAACAACTGTTAGTTGGTAGTCCAGTCTTGTCTCTGTATTAACTATTGTTGTGTGTGTATAAAATAAATCATCTCTAGTGTTATTGTGTACATATTGATGCAAAACTAATTCTCTTACTTTCTCTGGCACAGGTGTCACCTCTTGGGTTAGGCAGTAACAGTATATGACCTGTGAGTAATCCCAGAAAAACAGCATATGTCACAAATTGTACCAGAAATAAGGGAAACGCAATGCAGTACCACTTGTGGTATAGTAACTCTGATACCAAAGGATGTTGTAGTAATTCCATGTTCTCAGATTCAACCTGAATAACATTTATTGCACTTAAAAATAAAAGGTTTTCACTTTATTTTACCATTAAAGCCATGGTATGGTTCCGTTTATCATACTCGTTTGGTCCCCAACTTTTCGTGCTGGATGGTGATTCAACAACTGCAGTTGTATCTTCAGAGTCAAATCTCACAAAAGGAAAGTTGTTTTCGTGATGCTTTGACTTTGATGGAAGCACGCCCTCTACTATGCATTTTCCAAACACCCCTAGTTTTGGGTCATCGAAATCATCAACAAATTCATAGTTGTACATCAAGTGGGTAACAAACGAAGCACCATCTACTTCAATCTCTTTTGTCACTACACACTTGTCAAGGACAACTCTGGCCAGATCTGTGTTGGAGAAAGTAGCTTAATACTTACGTACAGTATGACATAAATAGCAGTTTGTCATTGTTACGAGCCTAAAGTGAGAGCTTGGCTAGTTGCTTAACTATCTTCTTGTAAGGCTCTGGATTATATGTAACTTGACACTGTCTGTGGTTAATACAGTGGAATCTGTATAAAAATCCACCTCTCTAAAAGGACTACACCAAACTGGGAAATTTTGAAAGCAATCCACCCATCTAAAACAGCCAATAAGTATAACTGTTTTATTGGTATATATATACATCTTAGGCATGTAACTATAGTGAGTGATTACCAGTGTTGGGAGTAACGCGCTACTTATGTAACGCGTTACGTAATATTATTACTTTTGTGGTAACAAAGTAATATGTGACCTGATCTTGGAAAACCTACCTTTTTGGCACATTGGTCAATTTTCTGTTTTATAGCTTAAATGAGGTACTGGGTGTTCATCTATCTTGTGTTAAAATTTCAGCTTAATATCTTTAAGCATTCCTGAGATATGGCCAATTTGCTGTCCTGTACATTACAAACTAACTTTTATGGTAATGTATTGAGTTCTGTGAGTGATTAAGGGTGACAAATGGTGACAAATCACTTTGTTTAGCAATAATTCCATTCTTATCATCTAAAATACCTTAAAAGACATTTCTGATAGTTTAATGAAGTATTCTTGGTACTTTCTGCCATTAAATGCCATGTATCATTGTCTAAGACTGAGTTTTAGACATTCCAGCACCTGAACAAATCACCTAATTTGTAAGTTAATTGTTGTCCCACGCATGTAAAATTACTACATGGTCTAATATAATCATCCATATCTCCTAGGAAAAAGAAGCTATGGGAGTGAAACTTCACAGCAAGAAGGTTTAATAGTTGCTTTATCTAAATGTGCAAAAAAATCAATTTTAAAAAAATCATTGAAATTTTCATTTGAGTTTTCCCAAAAAGTTTGCTTGTGCCCAAAAGGTAGGTTTTCCAAGATCCGGTCACATATAACGAAATATACTATAAAAACAGGTAAAATAATGCAAGCTACTTTACTTACAAATGTAACGCGTTACCTAAGTAATATAGTTACTGTAACGAGTCTAATATTACGTAATATTATTACTACAAGTAACGAAGTTACTAATCTCGTTAGTTATCCTCTGAGTAATGCCTAGCCACAACGAAGTAACGAAGCCTACTGAATGAAGCTTATTCACCAGCTTCTTACTTATAACCAAAATTTGCATATTGTCCAACAGTGCAATCATGTCACGTGATAAGGTGGTAGTTTCACACGTGACAGCTTAAGGCTGTGGACACAAAGTAATATAATATGTAATATTATTACAGTTACTTTATTTTATGGGTAATATGTAACTGTAACTAAATAGTTCAGTTGCAAGTAATAATTATGTAATATGTAACTAGTTACTTTGTAACTAGTTACTTTTACAAAGTAACTTGCCCAACACTGATGATTACCTGGCATGTGTTTAATAAGCAATCTCATAGGTGTTATATTTTTGCTAGTACACATTCTCATTGCTTTGTCCCAGTGTACACTAGTGATGATCTCCAGTGCTATCTCTCTAAATATTAAAACATGACACAGCTACATGGTGTACTTCAATACAATTCTTACTTGTGACCCTTAATGATTGCATCAGCTAAGGCATTGTGTCCTAAAGTGTTTGTCAGGGTCACATCAATTCTGGGATAGTCCAACAGCACCTTGACTACTTTCACGTGGCCTTGCTGGGTAGCCAGAAGCAATGGAGAAACCTGAAGGGATCACATGTTTTTATAACAATGTTGTGAAATCTGAATTGTTATAATAACAGGCTGAAAAGCACTGAAAATTATGTAGTGGAAGTGCACAGTTTAGACGCCAAATGTCTTAACAGATAAATAATTGAATACATACATACATGTATGCATACATTTATTAAAATATTAATAACTAAACATTGCTCCAGGGGTGGATCCAGGAGCTGAGGGTCAGCTAGAGATGCAGGTGGTTAGAGTGAAATTATTATTATTATTATTATTATCAATTTACCACAAGGGAAGGAACAGTACAAAAGGCGAGCCTGTACAAGGTACTGTCCAAAATACAAAATCAACTACTCAAACACAACATTACACAAAAACAATACAATACAAAAAAATTACAACAATAACAAAAATTACACTTAGAAAGTACAACAGAAATGTTTACAAGGAGCATGGCGAAATGAATGATAGCTTTCAATTCCCAAGATGTCAATGGGAACCTGGTTCCAGACAAAACAAACACGCACAAAGTAAGAATATCGTCTAGCATTGATTGTTGATTGAAATGTGAAAGGTTATCTAGCTATAGCGTTACTGTACACTGTACAGTTAAGATATTGGAATAGCATTTTGAGTGGTATAAATGGGATGTGATCATTAATACTAACGTTGGGTCTTGTTAAGTATTAAATGTGTCAGATTTTCATTTTGTAGTAATGACTGTACTATTAGAGTATCGTCCGTCCTATTAGACTATCTTGACGTTTTTTGTGGTTACCTATATGGTTGGGATGCTTTTTGAATCAATGAAGATAACATATAGACCCATGCATGCATAGCACCTGAAAAACTGTAACCTGAAAGTGGAGGGGGGGGAAGTAGACCCAAATACTCTATCCCGAATAGTGCTTGAAAATTTTAGCATCTACTTTGTTTATTGGTAACATGGTGCTAACAACGATGGTGCTAACTATTATGACAAAAATTTCCTGCATAGCCACCTGGTCGGTAAGTTTTTCTGCATTCAATGGAGTTTTAGTAACATATTTCTGACTCTCTGCTACACAGGCTTTCAGTAGCCTTCTTTGCAGGTCCCTATATGTGGAATAGTGACTAATAATAGCAATACTTAACCTTAATCTTACTCTTTAGCTTATTTATCTCAGGCTACATAATATATAGTATAGCATGCACTGCTACACGAGTATCATATTGTATACCTTGAGTTCAGCATAGTTTCCATTGCAGGACACATCTCGATCAAGCAAGAACTTCACAATTTTTTCATGGCCGTAAAAAGCAGCACAGGAAATAGGTGTGCCTAATTTCTCATTGCTGTAAGGAACGTAATAAATGCATGTATATATTGCACTACATTTGTATTAGTACAATGAAACAATACATTTAAACATGTATATACAGGGCAAGAGTGTCTCCAAACATAAAACAAATCAAATTGTGAATAAGAGTAACTTGGCCTACTGAAAGTCAATTCAATAGAATACTGCAGATTTAGCATACCTCAGTTCTGGAGATAATCCACTGTGAAGAAGGAACTCAACAACATCAAGTTGTCCATAAATACAGGCAATGTGTAAGGCATTGTTATGTTCTTTATCAACCTTCGTAATATCAGCATCATTATCCAGTAATTCTTTGATGCAGCTACAGATATGCATATAAGTATGCGTGCAGTGACATATGTGGAGTTTTAATATTGCTTTAGTTTTAAGACTGACATTACTAATGCTGTAGTATTACAGGTTTCAAATAACCCCTTACAATACTGTCAGCATTTGCATATACTGTAAGTCGGGAATTGTTTTTTGACGGTATAAACATTGAATTTTAATTTGTTATCCACATGCGATATAAAGAAAGAGTAGTATTATTTGCAGGAAAGCATTGCTTTAAGTATGCAAGAAGGATCATTTCAATACAAAGAGATGGAATTGACACTGCTATTCAAAGTAAAGGGGAACTAGCTATTCCTTTTTGGTTTTTTGGTCAAATTCATTCTCTTACTTCAGATTGCCGTATTGTGTACCAATATGTAATGGAGTGTGTCCCTGTACATTCTCAGAGTGTACAAGTCCTTCAGTCACTGGATTGTCTAGTAGCACCTGTATAAAGATAATAATATGTCATAAATCACAAAAACTACGTACATAGGCATTTTCAATTACCTGTATGCAATTCAGAGCACCAGACTTAGCTGCAGCATGCATAACAGTATTCTCTTTGTTGTCTATTTTCTGGCATGCAGTATCGGGACCCTTTCCTATAAGAGCCTACAAATAGGTTAACACATTTGGCTTTATTTGTATTGCTATATAATCACCTTCAGCAATGCTGTGTACTCCTTATGAATAGCCCAAATAAGTACAGACTTGCCATTCTTAGCTTCAGAATGGATGTCACATCCTTTGTCAAGCAAGACAGAAATTGTCTCCACATTTCCTGCTTTGATTGCTAACATGAGCGGAGTCATCTCATCATAGTCTCTTGCATTAATGTCAGCACCACTAAAAGTATGTACAGAAATGAGTGCATGTGTATGTGTTTACATAGTGAGGTTGTATACAGCAGTCAAATTTCCATCAGCTTGTCTACTAGTCAAGTCTAAACATTAATTTTCTACATAATGTTTTAGCCTTTCATCCCAACTTACTACCTATAGCAAAGAAGCCAAAAGGTTTTGTATTGACTTGCGCTGTATGTCTTATACTGTAGCACTTATACAACTAGACACCAAGTGGATATATAGATTCACTTATAATGATCACTTGATTGAGTCAGAGAAATAATCAATAAAGTATTATATGCCTCCTAGATATATGGGGTCAAGGTTTGATGTAAACAGAGAGTCTTACTTTTGAATAAACACCAGTAAAGTCTCTTTATGACCCATCATGGCTGCAGTGTGCAGAGGTGTCTGACGATAAAAGTTCCGGTGACTCAGCAGTGATGGATCTTTCGCAGTAATGGCCAAATTAGACTCAGCATTATCTATCGGACCGAACATGTGTAGTAGAGTTTCACTCATCTCGTTGGTGTACTGCACATCTACATTGTGCGAGATCAATAGCTTCACAATAGCAACATTGCTGTGGGGAGATTTTTTTGCAATCATTAGTGGGGTATTGCCATGCCGATCTTTCTCCGTCAGCAATGTACTGGTGTCCTCTGGTCTCTCCTTGAATATCAATTCAACAATATTGATGCTACCACTGTAGCAAGCTGAATGTAATGGAGTGTATCCATCAGCATCCTTGAGATGGACATTGGCACCACGCTGTAACAGAGCTTGTGCTATTTGATGGTTATCATCGGCTGCCACCATGTGTAAAGGTGTTTTACCCTTCTTGCCTGTAACATTGACATTCAGCTCTGGCTTTGCCATCAATTCCTTAATCAGCTTCAAGTTACTCATTCCTATTGCAAGAACAATTGGTGCTTCATGAGTCTTGCTGGAGCCATTCACTTTACACCCTTGAGCAACCAGTAGTCTGACAACTTTTATATTGTCCTCCTCTTCTACTACGCCTTCATCCTCCTCTCCAGAACTTGGTGGAAATGAATTCAAGTACTTCATTGAGAGAACGAGGGGAGTATCCTTACTTTCAAGAGTGGTAGGATGCTCAATATCTATAATAGTATATAGTGATTTTCTTTTTATGAAAACTGCACATGCACCATATGCTATAATCACATGGTACAAATCAAACAAATAATTAAGCAAACCTACACCTTAAACTATACCAAAAATAACCCCCTGCTATAATTTTAATGTGTTGCTAAATAATTGAAAGACCGACCAACCAACAGATCAGTGGAGTGACCTATCAACTGGTAGATTGGTTGTTTTGCTTAAAATTATAGTTTTGCCATACACACACAAGACAAACAGGTTAACATCAAATGAATCCCATGAGGCATTTAAGGTATATTTTCAGCTCCACACATGCAATACAAATATAACTGCAGTAACTATACCTGCTCCCAGCCTGATCAAAGTTTCAATGCAGTTTATTCTCTTATACATCACTGCATAATGTAGCATGTTGTATCCATGTGAACTGTGTATGTTAATCAGAGCTCCACGTGGTATGGAAAGATATTCAAATTTTAGAATCAGTTCTTGTAGTGTCTCTGCATCGCCATTAACAGCAGCCTAGTGGAGAAGTGGTACATATTCATGAGTAGTTTTACAAATAAACTAGCACAGTTTTACTGATATAGCTATCTACACATTTTAAGTGGGTGTCAAGTATATTTGTATTTGTATGGTAAGACAAGACAGGATTTTAAAACTAATATCGAGCTTTGGTTACAGTAACACAGTCATATAAAGTATTTCAACTACATAATGTTACAATTGTTTTACACTTGTTTTGTCTTGTAATCGGCTCTGTAGTTGCTACTCTGTCTTATTTAGATGGCACTGCTACAATGTATCAAGGTTATAATAAGGCCCTGTAATTCCAATTGCTCATATAACATAATGTAGTTGAAATACTCTAACTGAACAGTGGTATAGTCAGCACTTCATGAATATCAGGTTTGTTTCAGTTCATCACCAGGCTAACTGTGCTTTAGGCTTACCAGAGTTTAGGCAGTGGTTTTACACCAGAGTCAGAAAGGTTATCTGATATCCAAACTATGAAAATATGAAACATGATTGACACCTCCCTTACTATTTATGTTGCAAGAAATTGAATTGAAATTTAAATTTATACCTTGCAAGTAAAAGTTTGCGTGTTCTATTTTTACAAAGTTTTAATGCAAAACAATTATGTAGCGGCTACAACTATATCAACTTCAATAATCACTATTGTGCCCTAGGGAAGAAATATATGGTTATAAAGCATGCTCTATTGACACAGAAGTGGTTGAGAGCTACCATACCAAAACATACAGTAGGCATTTACAGCTGTAACTCAAGACTATTAGTGGAGTGACAGATACCTGTCTGTATACGTAAAGTTATACAAAATGATATTATTTATCAAAAGAACACAGAAGCCTAAATTACATCAGAACACAATGGTGTGCAATTAAATAGATTATTACCAATTATCTTCGATTCCCCAAATAGTTGGCTTCCACACTAGGCAACAGTAACGGGTGAGTAAAATGGTGTAGTAAGTGTATGTACATAATGGTATGTTACACACTATGGGTACTGTATACATGTATTGTAAGTATCTGTGGCTTCTGTGTTACATGACCTGAACAAGATTATATATACTCCTACATGAATTTTGCAATTTTAGAACTACTATATATCTTATGAGTGTGGAGCATCCCACTATATGGCATATGCTATACAGCTTATTTAACCAGGGAAAATTAAGATGTGATGGTGACTTTAACAATTTAACTTATCGCAAGTACTATGTGCCTATACAGTCGCAATATGTTCAGTGTAAAGTTTCTTGAGCTCAAGAAAACAACAGCAGCAACTAGGCATCACCAACTGTCAAGGAAACTCTGTGTGTGTATGTGTGTGTATGTGTGTGTGTGTGTGTGTGTGTGTGTGTGTGTGTGTGTGTGTGTGTGTGTGTGTGTGTGTGTGTGTGTGTGTGTGTGTGTGTGTGTTTGGGTTGCTGGGAACATAAAGGATACAGGTTGTATAATTGGTTTAAAGAATCCACTTTGGTTGAATACAAGAATCACTATTTCCACATTTCAGAGTGTCACAACAGAAACTGGCTATAACACCTAAAACACCTCAGGTCTTGGAATGCAAAGGATCAGCAAACTCATATAATCACGTTAATTGACAAAATGATATCTGACTAGAGATGAGTATATCATATCAAACAAACACTCTTGCATGAAAGAAGCCTATATTTAATGTGGGAAGGTTTGCTGGTGAAAGCAGGAGGCTAAAGAGCCCCCCCCCCCCCCCACAAAAAAATACAATGACACACAACATGGCAGACCATAGCTATTTGTTAAGGATTTACAGCCCAAGTGCTGAAGGTCTGCCGGGTCCTCAGTACAATACAGCCTGATCAAAGATGTTATATTAACAACTTCAAAAACAAGAACTATGCAAAATGATTAAGTATAATGGAACGAAAATCTTTATACGAATTTAAATTACATACAGAAACTGGTGACTTATTTATAAAAGGACATGTCTATAAGGTATCAGGGAAGGTTTCTTTCCTTAGACAATGCAGGCATGCAGTTTCATGGTGAAATACCACCATAAGTGAATAACTAACAAAATGGGCGTTTTCATAAGGATGCGGCATGGTTTCAGTTCAGTAGTACATTTATAGCTTGAATCAAACTTTATTACCAAATTGGAAGTACAGTGTTCCATACACAAAGACATATAGCTACTTGCTAGCTGGTAATTATTCAATTTGGTCATTTAAACTCAATTTGATATTGCATTTAGCTATTCCATGTACATTATAAAGCTACCTCCATTCCACTCGTGAGTATTTCACTCTTCATGGTAGCTATGTCAAGTCTTGGAGCTGGAGTTGTGGTGTTACTTCTGGTTCTATTCTCTTCTCCTTCAGTAGACCCATGGATCTCAGTGGAGCCTGGTCGAGTATCAGTGTCTGAATTCATCGTTGTGTCAATGGAGATTAGCTAGTCGCTCTACTGCAAGATGATTCGGCAATCGCTATATATACGTACCTCGAAGTCGGAACAGTATAATCTAACGTTTAGCTGAGCTGTATAAATAGGCTATAGCTAGCTACACACTAGTGGTCATCACGTGCCGCTACACGAGCCCACACGTGCATGACTTAGATTCCTATTTATGTAGCTATGGTAAAGAAAGATTGATATATTGGTTTAGTGTACGCATGCGCGGTTAATTGTACAGCTATAGGGTCCGCAATCCGAAAAATCAACTTCTACGAATCAATCCCCCTACCATTGTGGGATGTTCATTGTAGTATCCCATTGCTTGATCCACCATGAAACCGGAGGCACGATTGTTGTCTTCACAGAAATATCATTTTCAGTATCTCACAAGATGCAAGATTTAGGTGGGGACTATTCTACGGAACGGAACGGAACGGAACGGAACGGAATGATGGACTAAACTGCGGAACGGAATGCTTTCTCAGATTGAAGCTTGCAGCTTACCACTGCTGTACAAGTTATCAGTGGCACTTCCAGCAGGTAATCAAACGTTACCCAAGAAAGATAAAACGAATTTAAGGATCGATTGTGGGTTCTTGTTGGTTGTCATTAGTAACGAAGTACTAATTGTGGGAATAGCTGACTCAGTGTGTTCATCTTCGGATATATCAAGTAGGGAACTAATGCATGATTTGTTTTTACTAGTATGTTTTTACTTACTTGACTTTAGAATGTACAGTCTGAGGCCCAGCCTTTCTAATCGGCATAAATCAGTATGTGTATAGCTACACTACAAAGGAAACAAGTATGGTGACAAGCTGAATCAACTCAGCCTAAGCAGAATCTAAAGGAATTTTGTGCAGTGTGTGAGGAGCAAACATTCAGATACCTCAAGGAGGCTATATTGTGTGAACATCAATGATTCATTAACAGAGTAGTGGACTATTGTCAGATATCTCAGCCTGAGTACTGAGTTGAATTCTGGATGGGGTCTATTTTACAGAATGGAATGCTTTCTGAATCAACTTGCAGCTTGGCTAGCTGCTATCATTGCTGAAATTGCATTTTATCAGTGGAACCTCCAGGAAAATGGAATAGGATAATTATAAAACATTAATTGATTGTTTAGGTAATCATGACTTTATTCAGTCTAATAAACAGATTATATAGTTGATTGAGTGAGGTATCACTTTCAGAATGTTCAGATGACCGGTGATGAGATGCATGGATTCATCGAATTTTTGTTGTGGTTGGAGACATTAAATATCCAAAAGCAAACTGACTATAATACTAATTCACTTTCTTTATATTTTCTCAATTTTGAGCCTGTATACAAATAATAGAATTTTCCTTGTCAATAGAAATCCTAGAATAAGATGGGTGAGAAACTTATCTTTGTTTACCTATACTGTACAACCAAGAGTTCGTAATACTGATTTCTATGGGGGAGAGTGTCTAACTCTCAGTATGGCCTGTACAAACACCCTGCGTAAAGTTCACCTTTCATCAAATCAACACCTTTACTGGGGGATAGAAAACTGTTGATTAGTGTTGCTGAAGAAGGTAAAGCCTTTGTTCTGAAAAGGGCCGAGGGGTTACTTTAAGCAGGGTGTTTGGTGAATGTGTTCAAGTTAGACACTCTCCACCTTATTATGAACTCTTGGTACAACTTCAAAGGAAAATGAAGAAAACATACAGATGAATCAATAAAATCACTAAAGTAAGGTGAATTACAGACTGGTGAGATCTTGGTTAATTAATGACAATGGTTGGAGATTAAGTGTGGTAGCTTCTTGTTCTTGAATATGTTGCAAAGTGGAAGTACAAATCAAAATGGGATATCAATTTCATTATGAAAAATTTGTATACATAAATTACTATTTCATTTGTCCTCCACTTAAACATGCTACAACAGTACTAGTGTCAGTACATTGGCAGTGAGTCTACCTTGAAATCTCAACTCTAGAGTATATAGATCCAACACAGGACAGCCCGCACTGTAACAAATACATGTGATCCCATTGTAATTTCATGGACCAGTTGGACTGAGAATCACTTGAAAATAGACGAACAAATTTAACCTGTTTTGTTTGAAGTGAAGCATGTGAAATGTTACACTTAAGAAATCCTAGGATTCTAAGGTGGTATGTAATTAATGTGAGTGTTCCATTTCAGGTCTGACTAGATACATTGAAATTACACACACATCCTGGTCCAAATCATGTTTGCCTGGTGGCTACAGGCATGGTTTCAAATGCGACTTATAATAGAGATTTGGCTGATCTTGGAGTTTTCGCATTTAGCCTGATTCAAGGCTAGCAGTCAGACACATCCTTGAATTGTGTAACAGATAAAATCAGCTCACTATTGAATACGGCATTAGTCCACTGCACCAGCTGTTAATATATAAATAACTCCATGCATACAGTTCAGTGATGTTTGCAGAATATACCCTCCTTGCGGTCTGCCAAAATATTTGCTCCTCACACACTGCACAAAATTCTTCAAGTTTTAATTCAGCTGGCTCTTTCCTGTTACCAGTATCTTCCTGCTTGCTTTATTTATACACTGACTTATGACTTGAAAGACCGGCCCAGACTGTTTCTAAAGTCTAAATAAGAAAAACAGCTCACATAAAGTTCCCTTCCGTATGGATGAACATCACTGATACAGCTCATCCCACAATATACTTCGTTACTAATGACAACCAACAAAAACCCACAATCAATCCGTTAATTCTTTTTATCTTATGTTTAATCACCCACTGGAGATGCCACTGCTAACTTATAAGGGAAGTTTCAGCAATGGTAAGTTGCAAGCTTCAATTTTAGAAAGCGTTCCGTTCCGTGGTTTAGTCCATCATTCCGTTCCGTTCCGTTCCGTTCCGTTCCGTAGAATAGTCCCCACCCAAGATTTATTTTTAAAATTTCGTGCTCAACACAAAGGACCGGATGGAACTTGCTACTTAGCCAAATCGTATCCAGAGTTGTTGTAGTTGAAAACTACGCACAGAAATAAGTAAATGGTTTGCTGGGTGCCCGGCACAGGGTTGCTTTCTTTGAAAAAACAGACAAAGAAATACGAAGTTTCGAATTCAAACTGCCCTACCACCCAGGGCAAGAGAAGCCAACTCTTCCTCATAGTGTTTCGATATGGTTGGGTGCATAGTCTGTCTATGCTGTTAGTTTGGAAAAGATCTAAGACTTCTCACCATCTGGGTGACGAGCGTAAAAATTTTTTGCAGCATCAAAGAATTGTGTTGCGAATTCTACCCATTTCCAGCGCTTCTGCAGCCACAACAATCATCAATTATAGACTAAAACTATGGCAAAAGATGTCCCTGAATGTTTGGTAACAGCGGTTGTCAATTATTATTTCATCCACAGCTTCCACGCCTCGCTCTAAGCTATGCATCAAGGGAGGCAGTAAAATCGTCCAAATTTGACTTCACCTCTAACGCTCCACAGCAGCTTTAAATCTCCACTAGATCACCCTACATCACCATTATGCTGCAAAACATCCCAAAACAAACCGAAAAATGCACAAAATCTTTCATTTTTTATTCGAGCTGGGTGGAGCTCCTGGTGAGTTGCTGGTATACTGCATCATATGAAATCACAGAAACACCAACTACTACTACTACCAAACGTTTTATAATAATAATAATAATAATAATAATTAACTTTACAGTGTACATTTTGAACCATCATTTATCATCATTCTAAACAAAATTAAGTGACCAGTGTGGCATCAGAAGTACCGGAAAGCACTTTGGTACCATTGAGAGAATCCCTTGAAATGACGCATGAAAATTTTGACGTTCTTCACCCAGATGGTGAGAAGTCTCAGATCCTTTCCAAACTAACAGCATAGACAGACTATGCATCCAACCTTAACACATCACTATGAGGAAGAGTTGGCTTTTCTTGTCTTGGCTGGTAGGGCAGTTTGAATTCGAAAATTCGTGTTTCGTTTTCTGCTTTTTGAGAGAAAGCAACCCTGTGCCGGGAACCCAGTGAATCATTTGCTTATTACTGTGCGTACTTTTTAACTACATTAACTCTAGATAATATCTAGCTAAGCAGCAAGTTCTATCCTGTTATTTGTGTGGAGCCCGAAATTTTAAAAATAATTTTTGCATCTCACGAAATACTAAAATCGATAGTTCTGTGAAGACAACAACCGTGCCTCTGGTTTCATGGTGGATCTAGCAATGGGATACTACAATGAACATCCCACAATGGTAGGGGGATCGATTTGTGAAAGTAGATTTTTCGGATTGCGGACCCTAGCTACGTACTGTGTACGTATGGTCCGGGCAAATAAGGTCCGCGGGCGGACCATTTATGCTGTCATAAAATGTCCGGCCGCACCGCTTGTGCTTACATACTTGGTCCCCCCGGACCACCCATGCCAGTACATAAATGGTCCGGGCTGAACATAAACGGTCCGCCTCCAGTTTGTCATGCATGCACCCGATAATTATGCTGGCGTGAATTTTGCAGCTAAGTTAACATATCTGTAGCAATATGGTTGATGCTACAACGCGATATTATTATTATTATTATTAATGCTTTACAATGCAACATACAATTACAATTATACATGTGTAGGTGGGTATAGATGAAGAAAAAGTTGCATTGATGGTCTGCCAGCAACCTGTGCTGGCAGCCGGGAGTTAATTAAACTTATGTAGTAAAGTTAATTGTCAGTCCAGAATCATAGCACTTGCTGCATCTACAGCAGTAATGATAGGTGCAGGGATTGTCAGGAGAGAAATTTGTGGTGAAGTGTTGCCATAAATAGTTCTGAATAGTAACTTTGATGACTGGTAGGGACTGGTTGATGTCAATGCAAGGTAATTGGTTCCATATCCTGGGAATTCTATTAAAGTAAAAGTTTCTGGCATAGTTACTATTAGTGCGGACATGATTTAGTTTGTTGGTAGACGAAGACCTGGTGTTGGAAGAGCTAAATGATATGTAGTTGTATATGTTAAGTTGAGAAGATGGCTGTTGTAAAGCTTTGACAAGGAACATAATATCATAGAGATCGAGCATATACATTAGAGGTAAGATACCTAACCGGAGTAGGCGTGTTTTATAGTCACTGACATAATCAGCTAGAATGAACTTGGTGGCTCGTCTTTGTACTTTTTCAAGAATAGTGGTATCTTTGATCATATAAGGATTCCACAATTGTGAGCAATAAGTTAACTGAGATCTCACTAGAGTTAAATAGAGAAGTTTTCTGGCTCTGATAGAATGGCAGCTATGGAAGACACGCCTCAGCAGTCCTAAATATTTATAGGCTTTAGCAGTTATGATTTGATAGTGCTTGAACCAGGACATATCTGATGAAAGCTGCAAACCTAAGTCACAATGAGAAAGAAGCTGTGGGAGTGGGCAGCCATCAATAGAATATGTGGTAGTGAATTTACTGTTGAAACTCAGGTGGATGCATTTGGGTACACTGAATCTAAAATCATTGTTAACACTCCAGGTGAATAAATGGTTGAGATCTTCTTGTAAGCACAGTTGGTCAGAAGAAACAGCAATACTTTTGGATAGTTTGGTATCATCAGCAAACTGGAATATACTTGAGAATTTTATGACAGATGGTAGGTCATTGATGTATAGCAGGAAGAGCAGTGGGCCAAGGGTGCTACCTTGAGGCACCCCAGACAGGACGGGAAGTAAGTTGGAAATGGAATTACAGATTCTTACACATTGTAGACGATTATGTAGATAACTGCTGAACCACTTATGGAGATTACCGGAGATTCCACAAGACTTCAATTTATTTAGCAGTTTCATATGTGGAACACTGTCGAAGGCCTTGCGAAAATCCAAATAAATAGAGTCTATTTGATGGCCTTGAGTGGTGACTTGATGAATGCTGTTCAAGTATAGCAACAGTTGTTGGGTAGTTGATCTACCAGGAAGGAACCCAAATTGACAATTTGTGATATGGCTGAGTGTGTGATTGATTATGTTGTTATAAACTAGAGTTTCAAGGACTTTAGACGTGTTGCTGAGGAGGGAGATCGGACGATAGTTCTTTACTGAAGATCTATCTTCTGATTTGTATACAGGTACAATTAAATGAATCTTCCACTCCTCAGGAATTGACCCAGTTGACAGACTGAGATTAAAAAGATGGCATAATGGATGGGTTAGTGAGAAAGCACAGTTTTGGAGGACCTTGGGACTAATTTTGTCGATACCAGTAGCTTTGTTAGGGTCAAGTTGGCACAGAACATAGTATACTTCATCCTCAGTGAATGTTAGAGAATTTATTTGATCTGGATGGAGTGATGGAATGGTTTGTTCAGAAAATGTTGGAGCTGTAAAAACTGAGTGGAAGTATCGATTGAACAGACTAGCTCGGGAAGCATCACTTGAAGCTGTAGTGTCATCGAGATGTACAGTAGGTGGTATTGTGCCAGATTTAGTATAACTTCTAATATAGTGATAGATAGCAGGATTAGAGGATTCGGCATAACTGTTTATGAGGGAAGACTCATAATTAGATTTGGCCAAAGCTACACTTTGTTGAAAATGTTCATCAGCTAGACGAAGTTTAGCAGTATTATGGGGAGTGGGTGAACGTTTATGAGTTCTTCTGAGAGTGTGAAGGCACTTCAACTGATGCCTTATATCACGACTAAACCACTTTGGATACTGATTAGATCGCAACTGAAACTTGGGTATAAACAAGGACATTGCTTCTGAGATGACCGATTTGATGGTAGACCAAGTGCTTTCAACATCATCACAGGTTAAGCAGTCAGCAATGTTAGAATTTAAAATAAAGTCATTCATACTCGTAAAGTCAGCTTTTGAATAATCATAAGCTTGTAATGTAGTAGTATTGTGAAGTGGTAGACAGTTTTGGTTAATACTGAAGGAAATTGGGAAATGGTCAGATGAAATCTGAGAACATTCTGGAGAATTAACTGAGACATTTGTGATGAGGTCTTCGTCATTGGTAAGAATGAGGTCAAGTATGTTGCCATGAATGTGTGTTGGGTAGATTATAAGTTGGACAAGATTCAATTCAAAGGTCATGTCGCATAAGTCTTCAGAGGCTCGACAATTACCACACATTGTTTCCCAGTTTATATGTGGTAGATTAAAATCACCTAGAAGAACAACACTGTGTGACTGCTGGAACTGTGATATGTGATCTGATAGGGATCGAATTTGAGATGATGTTGGATCAGGAGGAAGGTATACCACACATAAGATTAGGCGTTTGGGTAGCTTTAGTTCAACAGTCAACATCTCAAGATTGGTGGGGGAGGGTAAGAGTTTACTGATGATATGAGTTCGAACGGCAATTAGGACCCCTCCACCTCTAGACCTACGATCATTGCGATAGATAATGTATTGATTTGGTAGAATTTCATTGTTAAATACATTGCTGGTTAACCAGGTTTCTGTAATAGCAACCAAGTCATATTCATGAGAGTAAACTAAGGATTGGAATTGTGTTAACTTATTAACAATACTTCTAGTGTTTATGTAGAAACAATTAGGTAGTCATTGATTTTGATTAGGAACAGAGGGTTGTTGATTAGGGACAGAGTCGGGTGCAATACTAGCAGATGTAGAGCTTGTAGTAGATGAACCACTGGAGGAATTAACAAATTTGAAGTCTGTAACTATGCCATGAAGTCTGTTGTTGATAAGAATCTGACCTTTGCGAAGTTTTATAGCCTTACATATTAAACCCTTGCTCACGACGTAGTTCCTGAAAATGCATGCCGGTATACGGTGCTAAGGACGAACTAGCTAACTCAGTGTTGAGGACGAACTGTCTCCAGCCTTTGACTTTGGTTAAGTTTGTATAGTAGCCTCGGTTAGGTAATTATTTTGTCACTCAGTATAGCTAATCACAAGAAGTAGTATCGAGTGGCTTAGGCCACTCCAAATAAATTCTCTGTTTCCCGTCCTAGACTAGGGCATATTTGCATGCGGGCGGGCGGTCTATTTCCATTATTTCATTATACGATTGGCTAGCTTTTCAAGCCATTATTTGCCTGGCACAGCCAAAAAGGCTGCATAAAAGCATGCTTAAGCTTGTTCCTTCCTTTGTCCAGCACAGGCCATTTATGTGCTGGGGGTGGTAGGCAAGGGCAGTCCATCAAGCCCGGGAAAAAAAAAAAAAAAAAAAAAAATATATATACATATCAGTATGCAAGAAATAATGGAAGAATACGGAATAATGGAATATTTAGAGCTGGCAGTAACTAGATGCGGGCGGTGGACGGGAAACAGAGAATTTATTTGGAGTGGCCTTAGCTTTAATAGCATTGACATTTATAACCCGGACCAGTTTTGCTCGGGTAGGACCATTTTTGCTGTCATAGCTGGTCCGGCCGGACCATTTATGTCGAACATATGCGGTCCGGCGGACCGTTTATGCACCCGGACCACATATTTTGTTACAGTACCGTAATTTTCCGGTTCGTTGTCAAAAATAAACTCCGCGCATGCTCATCAGCAACGTTGCACGTGATGTAAATATGTTCTAAACGTCGCAGCAGACGCTTATAATCAAAAGGTGAATGGTTCATTAAGGGAACACGCTACTATAATTCCTATGGCTTCACATGCAAAATCTTGGCTTTCATTGATCTGTGCTTGCTTTCCATCCCCTTTTGCATCAGTTGTGTTTGTGGTAATTAAAAATCACCATCTCCAGTTAGAAGTATCGATACTGACTTTATGACTCAGTTTAGTATTTTAGACCTAAAGAATGAGAATTCTACAAAATTTGGATCTAGTCTCACAGTTTTAATTCTATGCTTCTTAAATTTTGTCATCTGCTACCTAAGTATGTTTGTAACAAAAGTATGGAAGTATTTTTTTGAAGTATTTTATCAATTGAGCTATTGAACTTTCTAAATTTTCTATGAAAAACAGTAATCTCCGATTTTGAAGCCATAGTAGTCATTCCTAAAAAAATCTGTTTCCATACTTTTAAAGATAATGCTATTACAAGCCACTACAAGAATTTTTGGGGAGTTTCACAATTAGCTGTAGGAGGAGAATCAATTTTACTGTTAAAATTACAGTGTTTTGTAACCACGCCATGATTTGTACATACTTCAGAGGATTTCATTCAGATTTGCACTAAACAGAAGTTCAATGTCTCAACTATAACATGTGTTATTCATCAGGTAGAGAACAGTATTTGTGTTGGTTTTACAGCTTCATATAAACACATAATTTTATTCACAGAAGCCATAGGACATAGTTACTTGCCCCCTTAATCAACTGATTGTGTGTGTGTGTTTTTAAGCTTCAGATGATCTGTAAGAGATAGAATGGCTCCCCTGGATGCACATAGTTGCAGATCTTAACAGAGAAAAGGACAACAAGCAATGAAGCCATGCAAGAGTGCTGCTATAGGTCACAGTGTTATGTTTGGAAAGCAATTCAGCTAAACGGTGATAAAAATTGACTGCTTCCACGGCGATAAAAAGTGACTGCTTTGACATCAACTGATTGTGTTGGTTTACTGGTACTTTTATCCGCTAAGGGGTGGTCCACAATTTTCTGCTTTTTTGCGAGCATACAAAGAGTACTCTTTTTTCTAACTCCCTCCCCCCCAACCCAAAGCGTACTGTATAAATGTTGACACATGGATGTATTGTATAGCAAAACAAATACATGCATGGATACTTTTTTAATTTTGCAAAATTCATGTTTGGTATTTGTTTTGTCTTTTAGGCATCTTATCATTTTGATGCTTTTGAAGCTGACACCCTGAAAGAAACATTCCTACACACAGCGGGCATTAGTACCTGATGCACATTTGCAAATGTGTACATAAACATCATAGAAACACTTAGCTATCTTCAATGTGTTCATACAAAACCATCCCAACACTGACAGTAGCTAGTACTAGTTTGTTGTATGGGTATTATTCACCATAGTCTGAGGTGGACTGGAGTCATGCAGGAGATGTGGGAACACTCTGCAGAGACAGGTTTTCTCTATAGGCAACCCACATTTACATAGTGTAAACAAATTAGTACCCACGTAATCCAGCCTCCCATACCCAACAGTACATTCCTAAACCCACAACAACACCTTCTGCAGGTAGAAAACAAAAGCAACAAGCTGTGAAGCTACAAACCGTTCATCAGTGTTAATTGCTAAAGAGAAAGAAAAGCAGCGGCGGAGGAAGTAGTTGATATGAGGGGGGGCTGGGCTGACCCAGACTTATTTCTATAGTTTGGTAAGGTGAGACCAAAAAAAAAAAAAAAAAAGAAAAAAAAAAAGGTCACAACCAACTGACAAGAGCTTTCCACCTCACCAGCTACCATTTCTAGCTGATAAACTACATAAAAATCCTTACATAGCTCGCTACACACTGACTACTTTATTAGAGTGACTGCTCTATTAGAGTATTTCGATCTTTATCACGGTTTTCAGCCCCACTCTAAGAAAGATAATTTCGGTGTGATATCATTCTGAGGGGGGGCTAAGCCCCACCTCAGCAGACCGAGGGGGGGCTTTAGCCCCTAGCCCCCCCCCCCCCCCCCCCCCTTTCCGCCGCCTATGAAGAAAAGTAAGTGCTGTTATAAAAGTATATAAAACCTGTAGTACGTGTTATCATGCTGATAACCGTCTTACCTGTAGATTCAATGAACTTTATTAGGGTCCGCAATCCGAAAAATCAACTTCTACAAATCATTCCCCCTACCATTGTGAGATGTTCATTGTAGTATCCCATTGCTTGATCCACCATGAAACCGGAGGCACGATTGTTGTCTTCACAGAAATATTGTTTTCAGTATCTCGCAAGACGCAAAATTTATTTTTAAAATTTCGTGCTCCATACAAAGGACCGGATGAAACTTGCTGCTTAGTCACATCGTATCCAGAATTGTTGTAGTTGAAAAGTACGCACAGAAATAAGTAAATGATTTGCTGGGTGCCCGGAACAGGGTTGCTTTCTTTGAAAAAAACAGGCAAAGAGATACGCAGTTTCGAATTCAAACTGCCCTACCACCCAGGGCAAGAGAAGCCAACTCTTCCTCATAGTGTTTCGATACGGTTGGGTGCATAGTCTGTCTATGCTGTTAGTTTGGAAAAGATCTGAGACTTCTCACCATCTGGGTGACGAGCGTCAAAATTTTCTGTAGCATCAAAGAATTGTGTCGCGCTTTCTAGCCATTTCCAGCGCTTCTACAACCACAACAATTATCAATTATAAACTAAAACTATGGCAAAAGATGTTCCTGAACGTTTGGTGGCAGCGGTTGTCAATTATTATTTCATCCACGGCTTCCAGGCCTCGCTCTAAGCTATGCATCAAGGGAGACAGCAAAATCGTCCAACTTTGACTTCACCTCTCACGCTCCACAGCAGCTTCAAATCTTCACTAGATCACCCTACATCACCATTATGCTGCAAAACATCCAAAAACAAACCGAAAAAAGCACAAAATCATTCATTTTTGATTCGAGCTGGGTGGAGCTCCTGGTGAGCTGCTGGTATACTGAATCATATGAAATCACAGAAACACCAACTACTACTACTACCAAAAGTTTTGATCCATCATTTATCATCATTCTAAACAAAATTAAGTGACCAGTGTGGCATCAGAAGTACTGGAAAGCACTTTGGTACCATTGAAAGAATCCCTTGAAATGACGCACGAAAATTTTGACGTTCTTCACCCAGATGGTGAGAAGTCTCAGATCCTTTCCAGACTAACAGCATAGACAGACTATGCATCCAACCTTATCACATCACTATGAGGAAGAGTTGGCTTTTCTTGTCTTGGCTGGTAGGGCAGTTTGAATTCGAAAATTCGTGTTTCGTTTTCTGCTTTTTGAGAGAAAGCAACCCTGTGCCGGGAACCCATGCAGTGAGTTATTTGCTTATTACTGTGCGTACTTTTTAACTACATTAACTCTAGATAATACCTAGCTAAGCAGCAAGTTCTATCCTGTTCTTTGTGTAGAGCACGAAATTTTAAAAATAATTTTTGCATCTCACGAAATACTAAAATCGATATTTCTGTGAAAACAACAATCGTGCCTCCGGTTTCATGGTGGATCTAGCAATGGGATACCACAATGAACATCCCACAATGGTAGGGGGATCGATTTGTAAAAGTTGATTTTTCGGATTGCGGACCCTAACTTTATCTTTCCTTTAGCTTATAAAGCTTCTTTTCATTGCCGGGTAGCTAACCCTATACACTGCGGTTTTCCAGAGTTAGCCAAAGCACAATTTCGTCCAATCATGTGTTGGCTTGGGCTCATGCATTAACAGCATCAGCTCGCTTTAGTCCACCGTTTATAATTGGACACTGAATAAGTAGCAGTAGAGTTTTACTACTAGAACCTTATCACTACATTCGGATTTCTCGCCAACTCACGTGATCGACATTTTAAAAAGCGTCCATGCGATTTTACCCCCTCCCCCTAGAGAGTACGGTTTGTACGCTCGCGAAAAAGCAGAAAATTGTGGACCACCCCTAAATACTGTAATTTTCCAAGATCTTGCGGTATACAGGAGTTTGCGAAGTTCTTGCAAATCCCGTAATTCAAACATCGCACATGCGCGTAATTGTTCTTACATTTATCGCCATACACATGAGTACAGGAAATTGCATTGTCTTTGCAACTACCGGCCATGCGCGGTTTGAGCATGCGCGTGTTTTGAATAATAAAATGCGTACAATACAGGGTTTTGGTATTTGCTAACTAGTGATGATCCTACCATTCCTGGTATACTTGCCGTAAAAGTGTGTATAATTCCGGTTATGCAATGATTTAACTGACGTGGAATTGAACGGCTTCGATACCTGCGTACTGTTATACCCGGTATTACGCGCGTTTTATTATTCAAAACACGCGCATGCTCAAACCGCGCATGGCCGGTTGTTGCAAAGACAATGCAATTTTCTGTACTAGAACTGCCTACTGGGGTTTGCGAAGTTCTTGCAGATCCCGTAATTAGAACGTTTGCACAAGCGCGTTATTCTTGCTTTTATCCTGAACGAATGTCATCTGCTACAACTGCACCTAATGATAATCGAATGTGATACGGTAGCTACTGTAGTTCATGTAAACATGACCATTACTCGCTTTTGTGCCTTGGAATTTTAACTTTATTTTATGTGCATGTGCAAAGTTTGAATTACGAGGTGACAAATCTGTGTCTACATGTACGATACACTGATGAACTACTGTACCGTATTGCGTTTGAATATACCTAGCTACCAGTAGATACGAGTAGGCAGTTCTAGTACTCATGTTTATGGCGATAATTGTAAGAACAATTACGCGCATGTACGATGTTTGAATTACGGAATTTGCAAGAACGTGGCAAACCCCTGTAGCTACTACAATTTTCCAAGTTCTTGCAATGGAAAGCGTCATGCGCTAATGATGTGTCAGTATGCGCAGTTCTTTAAATACTCCTGTACTGCGGTTTTCCAAGTTCTTGCAATGCAAAGCGTCATGCGCTAATGATGTGTCAGTATGCGCAGTTCTTTAAATATACTCCTGTAATTTTCTGTGGCTGTCGAGTTGTAAGCGTAGGCATCCTTGAAGTCCTGTGAGTCATTAGTTGTCACTGAAAATCCACTGTCGAACAACTGCGCACGTACATGCTTGTATAGCGCATGACGCTTTGCAATGCAAGAACTTGGAAAACCGCAGTAATATTCTGTGACTGTCGAGTTGTATGTGTAGGCATCCTTGAAGTCCTGTGAGTCAGTAGTTGTCACTGAAAATCCACTGTTGAACAACTGCACACGTATAGCGCATGACGCTTTGCAATGCAAGAACTTGCAAAACCGCAGTAATATTCTGTGACTGTCGAGTTGTATGCGTAGGCATCCTTGAAGTCCTGTGAGTCAGTAGTTGTCACTGAAAATCCACTGTTGAACAACTGCACACGTACATGCTTGTATAGCGCATGACGCTTTGCATTGCAAGAACTTGGAAAACCGCAGTACTGCAGTACAAGGCGCCCTGCGCTAAAAATGCGCACACATGTGAGTTACGAAGTTTGTAAGTTAAGTGATAGATAATTAAATAATGTACTGTTAATACTTGTGTTAGTCTTCTACCGTTCATTAATCTGAATAAAACGACGTGTAAAACCGAATCAGCACCGTCCTATTCATCAGATGCGTATGCATTGTTAGCGCATGGCGCTTTGTACACAGCAAGGTCTTGGAAAAATACAGTACAGAGGTTTTGAGGTTGCTTGACACTATTGGCAAGATCGTATTATTCATGTGCAGCAGATACAGCCAATGAAATTCACTCTTCGTGAAATTCAAATATGCTGTTTGAATTTCATTGGCTAGTTACCGCACATGCGCGACATATTCGTGTATCAAGCAACCTAAAAATGCGAAAAGATTTGAATTTTCACTGCAAATGTGCAGATCTTATTTCCGTTTGTGACAACGAACTATAAGGTCCTTTTTCAGAGGTAGCTAGGTCTAAAGGAACCCGAGTGTCCTTTATGGAGAGTTATCACTTTATCCTACATCTTTCGGTAGCTAGCTACGTAGGTAGCGAGCCCATGATTCCCGGAGACTGAATTTTTAGTAGAAGCAATGATTTGAGTTGTGCAGAAATGTATTATATAAACCTCATGAGCACTTGATTTAAAATAGGATGGTGGAGTTGTAAGCAATTTTAATTTATTATTATTATGACCAGCACTTAAGGTCCGACATCAACATGTGCTGCAGCCTTAGGAATACCTAACCTAATTTCAAGGACTTAGACCTAATGACTTGACCTAGTTACTGATAAGGTGTAACAGAAAAGGGGCCAAATAATAAAGTAAGGAAAAAAAATCCCTCCAACCCCAGGATTCGAACTGCAGGTCACCCAATGTCTAGTCGGGGCCACACTCAGTCTTCCTCCAGGAGGGATGGATTTTCTTCCTTAAACCTAAAGTATTTATTATTATCACTTTACATTTTCAATTGTGCCATTTCGGGAGTTTTGATGCACATGGTCTTATTGCAAACATTCTGTACTGTCATGCGACATTTTATTTAATATGGGTGATATCATTCACCCATAAATACAATGTTAAGCAAGAGAAGGAGTTGTACTGTTGACTTCTATAGCTGCATGTTTGCTAATGCTTGTCACAATCAGGTTACAACAAATATTACATGCAGTGCTACTGAGTATTGAATAATATCTACAATCCTGGGGAAGGGAAAAAGTGGGAGTTCCACCTAAATATTTGCTAACCAAGTTCACTAGTCCAGCTAGTGATTGTATACAACCAATTAAGTATACCCGGTATACTGTAACACATGTGTATCTACCTGACGGATCAGTTGGAATGACTTCCTTGAATTGGTTGTAATGAAAGATATTAGAGACTATAGTAGCAATCTCATTCATGAGGTACAAATGAGGTATACATAGTTGGACTTCACATAACTACACAACTGCATGATGCACATAATATTTGCATAATTATGGTCTGGTAATATGCTCCTATACAGACATACTTCCCCTCCATCCTTGATGCCTTCAAGCTGCAATTTAGGAGAATGCCTTCAGATGTGGCATAATCAGAACATCCTATCAGGTAATGCATTGTATGAACTTTGAATATCATACTAGCTATAAAGTGACAGTGGCACGTAAACTCTGCTAAGTGTTTCGGCCTAGTCAACTATCAGAATATAATTATAAGGCTATGAACTATTCTTACAATTTGTGCATGGCTCATGCAACTAAGTCCAGTGTGCTTCACTGCATGTTATCATCACCAAAATATTTATAGAGAGAACAGCTACATCTCAGAGATCAATTAACAACTAGCCAACCAGTTGTCAAGATATATATACCAAAGGTGGAGGTATGGGGGAAGCAATTGCCCCCCATCCATTTTGATGAATGGAGGGGCACTAGGATAATCATTCTTACTAATATAGCTATCTATGTAGTTTATTACTTATATACACCCTAGCAACCCTATAACCCATGTAGTTGACATAAGACTAATGTAATTGGTCAGTAATGTTTGCAACCACAAACGTGCCTGCACACACACACACACACACACACACACACACACACACACACACACACACACACACACACACTGCCCTATATACACATGACTTGAGACCTGTGACCTGCCTATGCAAGGTGTTGTTTAAAGCATACTATATAGAATATGTGCACCAAGCAAAAAGGAACAGTAGTATTACTGTTGCTGTAGATTCAGAAAAAGTGGCTGGTTTTCTCACAATTATACTAGTGCCATGGCAACTATACATGCTCACGTGACAAAATAAACTCCCTCATTACATCACTGCACGTTAATAATGCATACTCATGTAGATTTTGAGTATAGGTGGAGTATACGAGATTAATTACCCACCCAAAACAACCTAAATAGAGTCTAATATATATGTGCACCAAGCATAAAGGAACAGTGATAAACACAGCATTACTGTATGCATAAATATTACAGGTATATCATAAATTACATAGATCAATAATCACTGCAGTAATGGCGTGGTCACAAACTGTGCAGGTTGGAATGTTGTTTTCTGACTGATGATGGCATTATATGTGACCGGATTTGCAAAAAGGTACCTTTTCCACACATTTCACATACCAGCAAACAAAGTGATGTAACACTTGACTCCTTATATTGATTAGCTTTCTCTTAGTATCAAAATGTAGCCAGATACTGTAGCTACATTCATTGATAATTTCAAACAATTATATGCCATGATCAAAATGTTATGAAGCTTTAAAGTTCAAAATATGGGTCAAATTTTGTGTGTGAAAAAGGTACCTTTTTGCAAATCCGGTCACATATGTCATGATCTTACTTGCAGCTGTACCACCTGGAAACATGAGTATCACATGTGAATGTCAAAGTATATATGTACACAAATGGCATTTTAAATTATAAGTATAATATACCACCATATCTTATTATGGCCAGTTAGAACCAACACAACTGGAATGAGTCCTTATAGCCATGCATGTAGGAGGTGTACTTAATTGATGTTCTGTGAAGTGCAAGAATTTGATACTTTACAGTAAATTTCCTTTAAATACCAAATAAATGTGACAGTGACTACTTGATACTTGACATTTATGAGTCATGATAGTTTACGCTATCTATTTCGTTTGCTATAGTATTCAATTGCAACAACCTTACTTTAGGAGTGCTTCATATCCCGCCCAGGGAAACAGGGCTCACTTACTAACATTATGGGCTCACTTACTAATACATGAAAATTATTATTTTTCCTTACTTTGGCCCCTTTTCTGTTACACCTTTTCAGTCATTAAGTCAAGTCACCAAGTCAAGTCAATAAGTCTAAGTCCTTGAAATTAGGTTAGGTAATCCTAAGGATGCAGGACATGTTGCTGTCAGACCTTCAGTGCAGGTCACTGTAAAGTGTTACTAATAAAATAGTAAGAAGAAAATATCCTGACCGCCTGGCAGACCCCTGTAAGCATTCGAGCATTAATCAGATGGCTGCAGGTTTGAGGCTGCTCAGGTCCAGTCATAGATTTTTTCTTCTTTCTCCTACTTTTAAAACATACTTAGTGAAGTTAATATAAACATCGTAGGCCTTTATAAGGCCTTCTGGTATGCAGGCTCTGCCTTTACCAAGTACTTTAATCATAATCATCATAATAATTATATCGTGCACATGCATATGACAAGTTTTCATACTTATGTTGTATGCATAAACCGGCTTTCTCCTTAAGTACATATCATAGGGATTAATGACAGCCTTACTATTACAACCCTAATGACTAACAAATTAGAAATTGTACACAAAACTACAATGGATATGCACTGGAATGAGTTTCCAGTGTGAGCATCCCCTCAGCCTAGTGTCACTGTGTCTGCATAACATTTACCTCAAAAATCTTTTACTTCAAAGAAGTAATGACCATCAAATCAAAGATATGTAAAAGTAGCTCTACACAGGTAACCTAGGCAACACCTTCATGTACAAATTCTAGTGATGACAGTGTACACACAAATACATATCTTTTATGTAACCAAGTATGTTCTTGTATTGCATATATATATATTCTTCAAGTATTGCTGTGTGGAGATACTAAAGGACCTACACACATTTTGTATGCCAGTAAGATGCAGTTACATTTGTGTGTAAGATGCAGTTTCAGATATTCTGCATGAAAATACCTCTCCATCTTCGATAATTTTTCACCAGGTCAACATAACTTGCACTAAGGTTGGTGTTACTAAATGTACCAAAAGCATTAGTATAATATTATTCTCCTTACAAGCTCCTCTTTGAATACAGCTGTTTAGTAAAGTGTGGGTGTTTGATCAAGTCAACAATTTCACTTTTTTCAGTAGACTATTATTAGGTACCTTGTTGAATCATGCTATACCTATAATGTTCCTGCTACAAGAAGCTGTTTATTGTAACATGATATATTATTGTTCCTAACAAAGTTACAGGCTAGTAGGCTAAACAAGAACTACACAGGGTAACACATTGTATGATGCTGTGAATATCCTGGGAGAGTTTCAATGCTTAGCAACCCCTGGATGTAACTATAGCTGGTCAGCAATGTAATGAATATCAGTACACTATGATATTTTACAGTTTCAAAACTAATTAGGCAATAAACTATTATTAATCACAGCCACAACACATATATTAGTGATATTACAAAAGTGCAATATACTATTACTACTATAGTTACATATGGTCACTGCTTATGTGTGGTATTTACACAATAAAAAATGAACACAAATGCAGTGACTAACTCTTAATTGGTGTGAAGTGCACTGTGTTGTGTATTGCATGTAGCATACTTGAAATTATTTCAGAGATTTAAGATACTGACCACAGAATTTCCAATTCTGTGTAGATATGCATGTGCTCAGGTTCCTCACAGTCTGGAAAACTAACTGTGTAATTGTTACTACAGTCATTCCATAACCACAAAATCCATCACATTGGGAGCCCTTTTAGCTACTTTACAGCATAGTGATGTCCTTTTTCTGTGCAATACCTACACACAGTGACACACACACACACACACACACACACACACACACACACACACACACACACACACACACACACACACACACACACACACACACACACACACACACACACACACCACTACTCTGACCATAATGTGTAATATTTACACAACTTTGATCAGTATTTTTCACTATAACATTACACACAATGACTAATAATACTACTTGGAGCTGGACCCAGCACAAAGACCACCTGATTGTGGTGTTATTACTAGGCCCTAAAATTTTAATATGATTTTGCCATATGTAATGCCCCCTATTAATGCAGTTTCATTATACATTTTTTTAGGATCTGACTTGTATATTTACACTAACTAAACACATAAACACATAAAATAGCCACTCTATCATTGTTGTTAATAAGTAGGTAGTCCTTGTACTACTTGTCCTGGTGGATACTCCACAGAATAGGTGAGTGTGATCGGTTGAGTAGTGTTAGTTGGAATGTTGACCACCCAGTCCAAGTTGTTACTGGAGTTCAGTGTCACTGTTCCAAATGGTAAGTTAACTGGAGTATTCACCTTCCTCACATCTGGATCATTAAGATGTACCTGAGTTACATTTGTGTTTATAAATAATCTACAAAATCAATAGTTAGCTACAAAAAAGTGTTATGGCATGCCAAATTGTAAGCAATTCATCATACATGTACAGTACAATAGTACTGTATAGAGGGACCACAGAGGTGTGGGCGTGGCCCATAAAAAATCACCCAAAACCAGCCTCACTTTTCCCTGACAACGGTGCAGTAGTATTGGATAGGTACTGTAAAATTAAGCCCAAACAAGCCTTCAGATCTACCTGAAATATAAAAAAAAAATGAAACGGAAATTTCTAGTGACTAACTGACTGATGCCTTCAGACAAGCGTAACTCGATAACGGATAAGGCTATGGACTTGATTTTTTCACTGTTCAACATCGTTTCAGCCAGACACGTGCCTTTTGGCATACAGCAGCACATACAATGCATTCTTCATGGACTTACCAGTGTCCTCCTTTGTGTCCCATTCATCTTTGCTGACAGTGTAAGGTGTCAATTTGGCAGTAGCACATGATGGCTTCCCTTCATAACGGAATTGTCCATATTTCCCATAGTGGCTACTTTGATTGCAGAGGTGCATTTCGAACAGTTCTTGATTCGTAACGCTGTGTAACAGGTTGAACATAGCTGACAGCGAAGCATAATAGATATTTCACTTTTCAGATGATATTTGAGAGCTGGGGCTCACAGCACCATTCTTTCTTTTGATGTGATATGCATGGGTTCACCAGTCATAATATTATATTTTACAAAAAAGTTAACAAACAAGTATACGGTTTTCAGCTAGAGTAGGGACCATAGCACATTGATAAAAAGTGCTGGAGTAGTGCAACGATATTAAATCACAATAAGAAGTGTTATATCCCTACTGTGCATTTCCATTATGGTATTTTGAGCACAGTAGGGATATATGTAACACTTCTTATTGTTTTACTGTGATTTAATATCGTGCACTACTCTGACCAGCTTGTTTCAGTTCTTTTTATCGATGTGCTATGGTCCCTACTCTAGTTGAAAATTCCTGTGTGCTTGTTGCCATTATGAATCATGGCTTTTACTTTCTCACAAAAAACGTTGACCAGAACCCAGCTTCACAATACCTTCATGGCACCTTGGCAGTATTGGTTAGGTATAACCAAGCACAAAAGCAGCTTGAAATACTTCCAATAGTGCAATTTTCTGCTGACTGACTGACCAGCTGATGCCTTCAGTCCAGTGTAGCTCAATAATGGCCAAGGCTACTACAGTAGCTTGATTTTTTCACTGTTAGACAACTGCCGACAGGTGCCTTTTGGCACATTGCAGTACGTACAATACACATATCACGGACTAACATTTTGTCCCATTACTTTTTGCTGACAGTGCATGGTGTTGATTTGTGGTCATGCATTATGGCTTCCTTAAGTTTATATTTGGGACCATAGAAATTAAAAAGTAATGAGATTGCTACACCTGTAGATATACTAGTGGATATTTACTTCCTATACATTTCAGTGATGGGTATAGACTGAACAATGTCTGTAGTATATCTACAGGTGCAGAGTTGGGGTAGTTACTTCAGAAAAGTAACTAGCTACGCGTTACACGTTACTATTATCCCATGTAACTAAGTTACAGTTACTGTTACTTTTCAAAAGGTAACTAAGTACTCTAGTTACTAGTTACTTTCGTAGTATAAATTATGACTTGTTTTTAGCTTTTGCAACATGAATTTTGCTAAGATATGGATCATTAAGGGATGCAATACATATGTGCACTTAAAAATAACAATTCTGTGGCTATTTCAGGTCAGTATTAATTATTGCTACGTCAGTTACTCAAGCTGAATCACAGAGAACAGTACACAGGATCTGTCTACTTAATGTGGTTGTAGCATATATGACACAAAAATTGAAGTGTTCGTGCTTTTAAAGCATAATTAGTTGTAGTTACAATGTAACTATTGTAATAACTTAGTTACTATTCAGACAATTACTCCTAGTTACAAGTTACTAGTTACAAAGCAAGTAACTAGTTATATTACTAGTTACTTTAAAAGTAATCAGTTACGTAACTTAGTTACAAAGCCCCCAAGTCTGTACAGGTTTACCTTTTACTTTTACAATCCCAAATTTTTCCTTGAACTTGTAGTCATTACAGAGCTCAAGGTAGTAATACAGCAACTTCATGCAAAGATTAACTCCTACTTATAGCATAAATACATAAGCTCACTACAAACAACTTCATGACTATAAACTATTCTTCTCACCTTAATCCTCTCATCAGTACTAAGAGGTAGTTGTTCTGAGAGGGTGACCTTGACCTGTTCCTGTTTAGTGTTCTTCACCTCAAACATGTATCTGTAGCCAACAGTGACACTCTTGGAGATTAGTCCACTCTGTCCACGTAACACCTTCACAGGTATAGTGGTCAGTCTAATGGAGGGGTCTACTCCCAGTGAACAATGGAACTCTTCAGATGGTGACACATCTTTCAATGATGACTGTAAGGGACCACATGTGGATACCAGGCTTGTTGTAATTGTAATTGTAATTAATTACTAATCATTAGCAATTTTCAAGTAATCGTAATTATAATTGTAATTGCTCACTGAGTATAAAAGTAATGGTAATTGTAATTGTAATTAGCTGTTCAGTCAATAATCATTATGTAATTAAATTTAAGTAATCAAAGTTATGCTATATAAAAGTACTACTCCATAACTTGACTATACTATGTACACAATCCCATGTGTATAACATGTGGCCCATGTAGCTACAGTAAATTATTGAAATTATATGTCATGTATTTGTTGACCATATAGTTATAAACATTTTATGTACAGTGTGGGATACCCATGGAGTACATAATGTTCAATAGTAGAGAAACATTTAAATGTATCTGGATGACACAGAGTTTACAAAGGATGAAAGCCCTTTAAAATTTTGGAAGATAAAAGCAAATAAATACCCCATTTTAAGTACAATAGCAAAGAATAGCAGCAACATTTGCACCATTTGAGTGTGTATTCAACCATAGTGGCAATGTTCTCAGACCAAAATATATGTAGACTATTACCAAAAAAGTTTGAAGAGTTAATAGACGTACCTTAAAATTAATGCTGGAGAACTGTAAGTAAGTTATTGTTGTACCCCAATTAGTGCTGGGCAGTATTGAAAAATAGCAAACGGTATACCTTCCATAATACGATATTACTAAATATCACAGTATTAATGTAAAAGCTATTGGTATTAAAGTAACTGTCATTTACCACAAAAAAAGCACCAAATACCCATGGTAACTCAGCAGCCTCAGGTACAAACTACCACTAACAAACTTGTTTACATATAGTTTGGTTAGCTGACTACATCAGCACCTGCCTACAAACATTAATAATCACATGTCTGGTTACCTTCTAAATATGGGATGAACAAGCGTTAGCCCACAGGGAGGCCATAATGCCCAGATGGTATGGCGGTATTAAAAAAAGCAGGCAGTATCAAAAGCAGTATGACTTAAATATCACAGATTATTAACAATACCAGTATATCACCCAGCTCTAACCCCACATGTACAGTAGTGTTTGAAAAGTAATTGTAATTATTAATCATTATTTTACATACTGAAGTAATTGTAATTGTAATCATTAGATTGGCTTCAAAAAGTAATTGTAATTGTACTGATTACTTTCGGTGGATAATTACAACAAGCCTGGTGGATACAGGATATCATTTAATAATTATAATAGATCAAAGTTTTGCTGTTATTCTAAACAATTCTATATGGAAAGATCAATTGCAAAATGTTGCACATAATGGTTTTTGTAGAACCTCCAGTTTAATTAAAGTATGTCTCATACAGTATGGTAGGAAGGGATTTGGATACTTTCTACTACCCAAAAATATCATCCAAAACTCAGCCTCACCTTTCCTTCACAACAGCTTGGCAGTATCGGTTAAGCCCAAAATGCTTTTAGAGCAACCCCAAACCCTTCCAATGAGATTTTAAAAACCTTTATGTAACTGGATTTCCTGCTAATAACTATGGTTAAGGCTACAGCCTTGATTTCTTCACCTTTGACATTGCTCTGGCCTGAGATATGTCTTCTGACAACTGTAGTAGCTAATGCATGTATCATGGAGTTAAGTGTGTGCCTGATTTCTATCTCCACAAGTACACAAAAAAATTTGGAATTTTCAACTAGAGTATAGGGACTATAGCACATCGATAAAAAGTACTGAAACAAGCTGGAGTAGTGCATGATATTACATCACAGTAAAACAATAGGAAGTGTTATATCCCTACTGTGCTCAAGCCATAATAAAAATACACAGTAGGGATATAACACTTCTTATTGTTTTACTGTGATTTAATATCATGCACTACTCCAGCTTGTTTCAGTACTTTTTATCGATGAGCTATGGTCCCTACTCTAGTTGAAAATTCCAAAATTTTTTGTGTACTTGTTTGTTAAAGTTTTTTGCAAATAATTATTATGACTGGTGAACCCACGCATGCCACATCTGAAATGGCATTATGCACCAAAGCTATATCAATTATCATCTGAAAAGTGAAGTATCCATTATGCTTCGTTGTCAGCTATGTTTAACCTGTTACACAGCATTACAAATCAAGTTCACTTTTCAGACGATAATTGATATAACTGGGGTGCGCAGCGCCATTTCTTTCTTGCGGTATGCGTGGATTGCAGAGGTGCTTTTTGAACAGTTCTAAGTATCCATTACACTTCGTTGTCGACTATGTTCAACCCATTACACAGCAGCGCGAATCAAGAACTGTTCGAAAAGCACCTCTGCAATCAAAATAGCCACTATGAAAAATACGGACGATTTCCATTTCAAAGGGAAGCCATCACGTAGTACCGCCAAATCAACACTCTTCGCTGTCAGCAAAGATGAATGGAGGACACTGGTAAGTCCATGAAGAATGCATCGTACGTACTGCGGTATGCCAAAAGGCACCTCTCGGGCTGAAGCGACATTGAACAGTGAAAAAATCAAGCCCGTAGCCCCTTATCCGTTATGGAGTTACACTTGTCTGAAGGAATCAGTCAGTTACTCAGTCAGTCAGTAGAAAATTCCATTGAATAAATTATTTTAAAATTTCGTAGCAACTTGTTGAAAGCGTTTTGGGTTGATCTGAAAGCTTGTTTGGGCATAGTTTTATCTTATCAATACTGCCTCATCGTCGTCTGGAAAAATTGATTCTGGTTTTTGGGTGATGTTATTTCGTGAACCACGCCTACTTCTTTGTGGTCCCTACTATACAGTACTATTTTACTGTATGATATTGATTATCTTGTAGGTGTTGATTCGTGGTAACGCATCTTGGTTTTAGTGTTAGCTATTACAAGAATCATCCATAATTTCCATAGTGACTAAATTGATTGCAGAGGCACCTTTCATACTGTTCTTCATTTGTAGTGCTGTATAATAGGTGGAAAATATGAGGTGGAATGGCCACTTTGCATTTCAGTAATTCGTAGTGGGGGCAAAAATTCAGTCACACAATTAATTTTTATAATGTTTCTGGCATCATTCTTTTCTCGGTTGCGGTATGTGTTGGTTCACCAGTAATGAATTATGCTCTACAAATACAGTAAACAAATAAGTACAAGGAGACATATATTAGAAATTTTACACTTGAGCAGTGATCATAAAAGCAATGAAACAAAGGAGGTCATCTACACCTGCAGCTATACTAGTGGACATTTAATTCCTACAGCTATATACTATTGACAGGTTGTATGTAACTGAAGTAGGAATTAAACATTGACTAGTGTAGCTGCAGATGCCCCTTTTATTTCTATGATCCATACACAAATGTAAAATTTCTTTATACATGTACTTGTATGAATGACCACTGATACTACTGTACTGATGAAGTATACACCAGATATAGAGAAATGCTGTACAATATATACCTCAGCTACAACTAGCAAAAAATAGTACACATACCTTAGCAACAAAGTTGTTGTCAAGGAACACATTGGCAGGTCCAGACAACAGAGCATAAGATGAAGTGTTCTTGACAACAGCTTGTAGGTAGGTGTGTGAAGACATTCGAGGTATAATGGCATACTCAAATTCTGGCTTCAGATCAATTAAGGCAACGGTGACCTGTTAAACAAGTAACCAGTTAAGTATTATACTGTACAAACTGGTCACATATTCACTAGTAATGATTACTTTGTGTTCAGTGTTATCAGAAGGAATAGTGGCCATTCTTGGAATGTTGAAAGCTACACTAGTCCAGTTAGTCTCCACCTACAGTATCACATTGATTCAATTTATATTACAAATCTATGTATAACAACATGCATGTAATTTCAATACAAGACTGCACAAACACCTGTGTTGTAGTTATCTCAACTGGTTGTGCAAGTCCACCAAGCATGTCACCTCCATATTCATCTAGACAAGCTGTTTCAAGAGAATCTTTATCCCTAACAAAATTAATATGGAGTATTGTTTATGATTATCTTGAGCAAGCTCAAGGCATATAACATGCTAAACGAAATATGAAACAGCTGAGAATTTGTTTTCTTCTTGTGCAGAAGAAATTAAAAATAGAGTTGTGTTTTGGATATATACAACTAGAACCGAGTAGACTCAAGAAACATCTATTTTAGAACCAAGCCACAGTAATCATACATACATAACTAATACTGTTATCTGTAACCATTTTAAGCTGTGGGAGCATGCATGGCTTCCTGAAAGGGAAAACCGTATATATGTTTGCATATCTGTCCTTACTTGAACAAAATGGCTTGTATTAAAAGCAGCCAGTATAACAATTGAATGCTGCATAGACTTGTTGTATCTAACGTACAGACGAGCAACCATTGTACTATGGTGCTGGTTTGAAATACTGGGTTTCAAAACACAATGTGAAAACCTTTCCTAATAGGATCTACAGGCATAAAATGTACCTTCAGTAGTATGTATTATATACATGCATATGAAAATTAAAAGCATTCTTGAGGCTTAGCTGGAGAATTTATGTAAGAAACACTACAAAAAATATGCTTATATTTCTGATCAAAAAATAATGGATTTCAACAATCAATGGATCAAGTATGTACAGGTTGTGGTTCACTATATACAGCTACCTCAATGAAAAATTGTTTACAGTTTGCTAAATGACAGGATTAGACTAAACATAAAACTCAGCAATTAGACTAACCCAGCAAATGTAAATCCATCAAATCCAGTGCTTAAGTTTCGTTTTCTTTCATTGTAGCCATGACGAGTCATTGTTTTGGACATGATAGTAACTGGTTGTTTAAACTTGAGTAACTGCACACCCAGTTCAGGTACAGATCCACCAATACTTGGGTTAGCAGTGGACAATGACAACTTAGCATCCAGCCAGTCCTCACCAGTTGACTGCTTTATCAGACCATAATACAACACCTAATTGACATAACAATGTTAACACATGTACAATTGAATTGTGTGTTCTATTAGAGTATATTATGAACACAACTGACCTTCATGGTCTTGTCATTACTGAACACCCTCAGGTCATATTGTGGAGTCCAGGAGGCATTGGACACAACATAAGACAATGATAACACAACATCAGTGTCAGAAGCTGCCTCAAGGCTGATACATACACATCTACAAAGAATAGAAAACATATCTACTACAATTACACACTTCTTGGGCTAACAGTGATCATCAGGTAATGTATGTTACCACTAGTAGCAAAGCATCAATCTCAGTTTTGTAATTATGCTGTAGTGTTGTACTTACCATAACATAGGCTTGCTATTTGCAAACCCCTAACATTGGTATGCAACTGTTAGTATTCAGACTAACATTGAGTTCCACTTAAACAAGTACTCCTCTTAGTAGCCAACAGGAACAGCCATTACTAGGACTATTATAACAGTACTACTGAGTATTGGAGCACATGCTAAAATGTCATCTCCACTATCTGGAACATGTAACCTCCCAACAATATTGTAATCATATAAGTTTGCATCAGTACAAGCAGTCATCTTTGCATTAGCAGGATTGGTATTTTACCTGCATTTCACACTACCATAGTTAGGGGCGTAGGAAGATATTTAACTTATGGGTGCCCTACTACTAACTTAATATCTACTTGTTTTTATCTCAAAAGGATTTATAGTCACATTAAATATGGTACTGAAGGATGGAATCAGAGAGAATATAAATGTTAAGTGATAAACAGCTAAATTTCTGCTACTCTAGACTGACTGCTCTATTAGAGTATCTTGATCAAACTTGCATTATATTATTTTAATGAATTTGTACCACACCTTTGTTTAAGCCTATGGACTATGGTTGAAGTCAAATCAAGGTAGATGGAATCACTTACAAGTTAGAAAAGAAAAGATGAATGATTTTGATTCTGGTTAGAAATATGTATGGGTGTCCAAGCACCCATGGCATCCATGCTTCCTACGTTCCTGCACAGGGCATTGGAGTTAGACCTGGAATTTGCCAATTCTGCTGGACCAAAGTTATAAAGAAGAATGAGATCTCTAATAGAACAGTCAAGAATTACAACACAACAGTCAACTATTCAAGTACAATAGTCATGCAGCATTAAAGGTTACAAAAGGTAATTTTAAGTGTAACATCACAACAAACTCATTGAAAGTTTTAGTTTACCAAACCAAGTTTGCTTCAACCTCCCTGAACTACCTAGACACTTTAAACAATCTAAAGTTCAACTCTGAAGGTGACGTATCTCATTGGTACATTTAAGTTATTAACAAAATTTGTGTTAAATGTTGAATCACTGTTATCTAACAATTACCTGTTGATTTTAGCATCTTTTACAGTAGTGGGGTTCAAGTCTTGGGCATTCTTCCTTAGTACATTAAGTTGTTCAGTCAAGGTTGTCTTCTCACGATCATACATCCTCCATTGTTCATCAAGATGAGACATCTTGTCCTGGTAAGCTGTAAGGAAGCCCATCACTCCATCAACACTTCCACTCTTCAGTATCTCACTCATGTCAGCTTTCTCCTCCTGTGGAAGAAATCAAGATGTATTGCACTACAAAAGGAAGCTGGCAGAGAAGAGGGGGACAGACAAGAAACATGGTAAGTTCTCAGACATATATACAATTCAATGCCCCATAAATAAATGGCTAAGAAAACATACAGTTAAAATAATAATGCTAAATAGGACAGCATTCAAGTTTCCACCAACTACTGTCATAAATATTCTTCTTATTGTACAGGAGCCAACAATACAATTCACAACAAACACCAAGATCAAGATACTTTAACTGACAATTTGCAAACCCTATGATTTTACCAATTACATTTGTACAAAGCGTGACAGACAATTAAAGACAAACTCCTAGTTTATATTTGTGACATAATTGGCCAGTGTGATAGGTTACCAGCGTTAATTGCATACTTAGAATATTTAAATTGCAAAGAGTAACATCTTAACAAACTTTAAAGGATTTCAAGGCTCCCTGGACACCTCTTCATTAGCAGTGCTCTCCTTGAAGCTAACCACTAAAATCAAATCCACCAAATTTTGGTGGAAATTCGCAACTTTGTCTATAGTAATTCACTAGATCCTATCTTGCCAACCAATGATGTCACAAATAAAAAAAAGAGGAGGTGAGATAGCGGTCTGGCCATGCAAGACTACAAAAAGGATTTTATGAACAAAAATTGCATCTAGATCTAGCAAAAAATAGTCTGGCTGGCTCCAAAAAGACACAGTGCTAAACGATTTGTTACAAATGTGAAAATGGCATGGGTTTACCAATTTTAAAACTATACCTTTTACAGCCTGACTATATAGAAGACTTACTTTTGAGGAGTCTGAAAATTTACATATCTGCTCTGCAAACTTATTCAGTATTGTCCTCTGTTTGTTAATGACCTCCAACTTGAATGTGAGGAATTTCTCCTTCTCTACAAGTTCCTTGATCTCATCCTGCAACTTGTCATACTGCTTTTTGTCTCCCTTAGTCTTCTCATCATAGTTGGTCTTGGACTGGTATATGACATCAGTAATAATTGCATCACCCTCACCTTCAACCCTGTAGTAGTAGCGGAGACAAGTGTCAGTGAGCACACTAACAATTATAGTGACCTACACAATAGTGTAGGAATGGTGAAACAGACTAAAGAGTAAAGAGTCTTCTAGCAATGACACACATACTCAATGGAGTTTGAAGCATGCATCACTAGCATGCCATTCTGGGGGATTTGGTTAAGACTAATTTGCTTGCATTAAAAACCTAAATTAATAAAGAAATAGGGAAACAAACATTTTGGCCCCTGCTACACCATTGCTCAAGCCAAGGAACAACTCACGAATCCCAAAAACCTCCTAAAAATTTAGTACGAGAGTCTCAACATTATCAATAATTATATGTATTAAATTCTCTCTTTTTACCAAGCTGTTTCACAAGCATTCTTATACTTCTACTTGTGCAGGAAATGGGACAGTAGATAACAGGGGACCAGAGGCTGTACTTTGCATAGATTAAGTCACGGAACATCCAACAGTAGATCACTCCAAATAGTCATCGTACCTAGCAGGAACTTATATAAGCACCCTTGTGGCACTTAATTATGAGCTCCCGCACCTAGTCATCATCTAAACAAGAGTTCATAATATAACTATGAATTCTTGGTCTAAAAATCAATTTATCACATGTACAATCTTGCAGCTGAGATTTTAGTTGTCAACCTCAAGGTTATGGTAATTGAGTGCATGAACAAACGGAATCAAAAATAACCGTGTTTGTAGGTGATTTCCAGATTTCCGAATATTTAATTTCTAATTGGATTTCTCAGATGATATATGAGAGCATCAGCTTGTGAGCTACCTCTCCCTCTGCAGCTGTTCTCTCGTGGATGATCTTGAAAGCATTATTGCACTCATGAACTACCTGTGCTCTAATATAAAAACTAATTTGAGAACTGAAATTGTTCCCCCTACCATTATTGCAACAGCATGTTCCTTATTATTATTATTATTTACTTTACTGAGCAGTCAGCTCTGCTGGTGTGGGAATCTGTAATTTCAGTTGGTAGTATGTTCCAGTCATTTATTGTTCTTGAGAAATAGCTATTTTGGCATGTCGTGGAGAATGAAGTAAGTAAGATATAGTGAAGTTGATGGTATTGTCTTGTTGGTCGTGTTTTTGGTAATTTGGAGTGATAACTGTTGGTAGAGTATCTTATGCAATATTTGTAACCTAGATAATTTCTGACGAATTTGTAACATAGGCCATTTTAACTGATCCAGCATTAGAGAAATCAAACTGAATCTGCCATAGTCATTCAACACCTAGTGTGCTGTTCTTTGTTGCACTTTCTCCAAATATCAATATCTCCAACTTGGTAGGGATCCCAGACAGCAGATGCATACTCTTAATTGTGGTCTCACCATTGTTAGATAAGCTGATTCTTTAACCATTTGTTCAGATTGCGTTTTAAGAAATTGAGTGTTCCAGATGCTTTATGACAACATTCGATATGTGAGGTGACCAAGACAGTGACTCCTTGGTACATATGTTGATCAGATATATCTAGGATATGATTGTGAAGTATGTAGAGCGAGTGGCGATAAGGATCTTGTACAACACATAACTGTACATACTAACATTGCATCAAATATTAATGTGACCAATTTTTTTGTGGGCGTGCCTCGGGGCATGCAGTGGTGGCAGTAATTTCATCTTGCCAGGGAACCAGATTTGGTGTGACAGGTGGATTACGAGCAAAAAAAAACTAACCTTAAAGATTTAGGGTCCACGACTGAAGGAAGCTGATTGACTACGACATCATTTTCACCTTTCTTCACGCTCACTCTAAGCAGTCGCTTCACTTCAGCACGGTCACGATACACCACCACACCACCGACCTCTAAGTCACTGGAGTTAAATTCAGTCTTCGTATTCTTCTCTATAGCCATTTGATCAATAAGCTTTACGATTCACCGGAAACTTTAGTAAACTAAAAAAAACGGAGTAACAGGGGAAGTCCTGGTTTTCCTCGTGGTTTCTCGAAACTGAATCTATACAGAGGAGATTAAACGAGGGTGAGTACCATGCAAATGTTTAATGCACCTATCAATGTGAAGCCCCACTCCAGTGACTCCACCCAGTCGGACTTTATAATAGGAAGGCGTTTAAAGTATAGCTAAAATGTACCCGAGTTGGCCCGGGGAATTTCATTATCATTCATTGTTCAACTATCCCTCTAGGGACCTGCAGGGAGGCAACAAGTTAGCCTGTGACACAGGGAGCCAGAAACCTGTAACTGAAAACTATGCTGAATGCAGAAAAGAATCCCAGACTAGGTGGTGACTTGATCCACAGACAGCTTACAGTTAGTCTGGTACATCGCAGACCCTATCCGCTGGGGCTTATCGATTAGGCTTATAATCTCTAATCGATAAGCCCCAGCAGATAGGGTCTGCTATGTACCAGACTAGCTTACAGTCTAGTCTGAGGAGCCACACAGTCTGGGATCCAGGACTGCCTCTGCATTCAGCCAGTATTTGACAATCGTGACATCTCGAATTTGAACAAGTGGACTTATGGCACGTGATAAAACCGAAGCTCCATGCCAAATCCCTTCTTATCCTCACGTCGTAGGGGGTTGACCTAACAATTTATCCCAGGTTGACTTTCTACCAGGTCAAACCCTGCTATATCCCCACCCTCCCCGTACTGGGGGCAGTGGGACCTGTCAATGCACAAATGATCCAGGCATAAAAGGTCTGAGTGGACCATTTATGCTGTCATAAATGGTCCAGCCGAACCACTGTGTTTACATAACTGTTCCTCCCCAGATCACATATGCCGGTGCACAAATGGTCCAGGCTGAACATAAATGGTCTGTCTCCAGTGTGCCTCAATACCCCTCTGCTTTATTGAATACCTTATGCTTTATATGCACCCGTTAATTATGCTGGCATGATTTTGCAGCGTAAGTTATAGCTAGCTACCTGAAGCATTATGGCTGATGCTACAGAGCAATTATTTAGTTTGTCTAAATCCTACCTCATGACCTAGCTAGTTCCTGAAAATGTAAAAATTGCTGGACTGACACCCTATAAATGTTTAAACAGGGCAGTCAGATTATATCCAAGATGACCAGAAGTCTTATCTTCATGACAAGCATGTGCAATCAGCATGTTCCTTCCTCTCTCAGAATGAAGCATATATAGTAAGGGTATGGCAGCTATATATCTGCCATGCTATGAAAAAGGGTGTGCCTCCCTTTCCAAAAAAAACCAGATTGGTGAATGCAGGTCCAGAAATGACTGCAATGCATTGCAGACATATCTTGGCTGCCATCTTTAATTTTACAACTTTTCCACCCTGGTTTTATCACAGCTTGGCTTTTTTTTAGTATACAAATTACTTCTTTTTGTAATTACAAGCCCCAAGGCTGGTCTATGTATGGCTTTGGTGTTTCTATTACTTGTCTTTCTTTACTACAGGTATACAACATGCATAGACTCTTTTATTTGTATTGTGTCTATGTGAATCATTTTGTCACTTGAAATTTTGCAAATTTTTAGATCTAATAGCTAAACTCTCCTCACAGTGACTTGTATCATAGCTCAACTATCTACATGGTGACTTGTAACGTAGTTGAACTCTTTGCTGGGTGACTGGTTTGTGCTGAACTCTCTACAGCCGAACTCTCTACAGCCGAACTCTCTACAGCCGAACTCTCTACAGCCGAACTCTCTACAGCCGAACTCTCTACAGCCGAACTCTCTACAGGATGACTTGTTACATATCTGAACAGTCTACAGGGTGACTTGTTATGCAGTTGAACTTTCTCTACAGGATGACTTGTTAACATTCTGCAGAGTGGTTTGTAATATAGCTAAACTCTCTACGGTATGACTTGTTTGTAGCTGAACTCTATGTGGTGACATGTTATTTATTTTTATTTATTAATGGCTGAACTGAACTCACTACAGATAGCTGAACTTTCTACAGTGTGAATTGTATTGTATGTTTCTAAACTCTTTATAGGTTGACTTGTTATGCAGATGAACACTTCACAGGGTGACTTGTAATGTTGCTGAACTCTCTACAGGTATAGCTGAACTTTCTACAATGTGAATTGTTTGTGGCTGAAACTCTAAATAGGGTGACTTGTTATGTAATTGAACACTCCACAGGGTAGCTTATAACGGAGCTGAACTCTCTACAGAGTGACTTGTTTGTAGCTGATCTCTCTACAGGGTCACTTGTTTGTAACTGAACTATCTTGTTTGTGGCTGAACTTTCTGCAGTGCGAATTGCTTGTGGCTGAAATCTCTACATGGTGACTTGTTATGTACCTGAATGGTCTACAGATTGGCTTGTTGTGAAGCCGATTCAGCTGAAGTCTGTAAGGATAGCTGAACTCGACTACACTGTATTTCTATAGTGTGAGTTTGTGTGTGTGCGTGCATGTGTGTGTGTGTGTGTGTGTGTGTGTGTGTGTGTGTGTGTGTGTGTGTGTGTGTGTGTGTGTGTGTGTGTGTATGTGTGTGACTAAACTCTCTTCTTGTTGACCTGTTTGTAGCTGAACACTTTACAGATGACTTTGTAAATGTACTCTAGTAGGATGACTGCACTATTAAAGTACCTCGATTGCATGCTGTAGTTGGTTTTTGCACTATGTATACAACTCAGTGATCTCTAATCCAGTTTCAGAAGGGCTCTTCTACAGTAATTAATCTACTTGCATTACAATTTTCAGCTCATTCCCTTCATCTGGTAGGTGTTATAACAAATTGTGTTTTTATTTGCAAAACTAGATTGTGTACCTGTTACACACATGGTTGGCATTTTTGTTGTAACTCCCATGTGACTATCATACCAATTTCTTTCAAAAGTTTGTACTGTGATTGTTACTCTGTGTATACAAACTAATTTTGAAGTCATTTCTTCAAGTGGTTTGTCATTTAGACATGATAGCAAGTTGCATTTATGATTTTTTCAAAATTGCACACAATTCCTTTGTTCTTTATTTGATCTATACAAAAATTGATCTGTTCCGCCCTTCATTACCATTTTAATGCGACTAGAAGTTTTTTGGAGATGAAAATTAAGTTGGTCTTAGTAGTAGGGCACCCATGAGTTAAATATCTTCCTACACCCCAGTAGAGTACAAGATGTATTGAAATGACTATAGTGTGATAGCTTCAAATTAAGAATTGTTTCAGCAGTGTTGGGACAGTTACTTTTAAATGTAACTCGTTACATATTACACTACAACTGAACTATTTAGTTACAGTTACATATTACCCATATAATAAAGTAACTATAATAGTATTACATATTATATTACTTTGTGTCCACAGCCTTAAGCTGTCATGTGTGAAACTACCACCTTATTACGTGACATGATTGCATTGTTGGACAATGTGCAAATCTTGGTTATAAGCAAGAAGCTGGTGAATAAGCTTCATTCAGTAGGTTTTGTTGCTTCGTAGTGGCTAGGCGTTACTCAGTGGATTACTAACGAGATTAGTAACTTCGTTACTTAAAGTAATATCATGTACTATTAGACCCATTACAGTAACTTCATTACTTAGGTAATGCGTTACATTTGCAAGTAAGTAACTTGAGTTATATTACCTGTTTTTACAGCATATTTCATTATATTACTTTGTTACCACAAAAGTAATAATTATTATGTAATACGTTACTTACCCCCAACACTGTGTTTCAGGGATGTCGGATGTCATATAACATAGTTATACTAAGGTAATTTCTTTGTGATGAAAGGGTGGGCCAATTTGTGACTCTTGCAGAAGATTTATTCCTACTTATGCGAAGGTGACCAACGACTGCCATGTATGCAACATGTTTTGTACTCTATATGATGTTAGCTTGTGGGCTTGTGCTGCATGGTGAGCTGTACTCCAGGATGGCCAGAGCTCCATAAGGGCCTCCTCATGCAGACTTTTTGTATATTTGTTGCCCTATAGGCTTGGAAAAAGCAGCTAGCAAAAGCAGATTTCTTAACTGTAGTTGCATGAATTTGACAGTAAAATTTGAAATGGCTTTGTGTTTGTGGTGAAAAATCAAATTTGCTGTCACTTGTGATAAGATTTTGCCACACCCTTAGAATTCACTTATAATGAATTGCCACAAAAGGTAACAAACATCATGTACAAAGAAAATTAAACATTTTCCTGTGATAGGATATGTATTATACCATTTTCATTTATTGCCACATTGACATTATTTATTTTATTTTAGTTTTGCTCTCCTTCCCAGACTTCCCATCTGTATATGTACTGTACAAGGTGGAAACTCTAAACATTTGTGTAATTATGTATCATTGTTGTGTAGGATGAAGATCATGATTGTGATGTGGATTAGTTTGATCACATTGGTCACCAGTCAACATGTCCATGGTAAAGTGATCATCATCAACATTACTGGTGGTAGTGACAATACTACATGTTGTGTTGATGGAGAATGTGTGTGTACTTCACTATCCACTGCTTTACACTATATGACCAGTAACACTGTAATCAACATTACATCAGAATCAGTTACACTAGAAGGTCACATCAAAATGGGATCAAGTAATCTAAACAACATTACAATAACTGGTAGTGGTGCTACCATCATGTGTAACAATAGTGGGGGTGTGTACTGTGAGTCATGTGATAATGTGGTCATTGAGGGGATCGCATGGGACAAGTGTGGTAATCCTAATGGGAAAAATACTGCAGGATTGACATTTAACATCACCAGTAATATTTCACTACTTAACTGTACCTTTCAACATTCTCAAGTATGGGCTGTTTCTTTACTGGAAGCATCTGAAGAAATAGATATTGAGAGGAGTAGCTTTTTGTATAATAGTCGGACTGTGGCATGGAATAACAATTGTGGAGGATTGAATATTATAATAGCAAATGTTGGTTTTATAAATTTAGTAATCTCTGAAAGTTACTTTATTAGTAATGGCCATTTTTGTGATGGTGGTAATGCAGTCATTGGAAGTGGATTAAATGTGTACAGTTTATCAACAACAGTGGATTCTTCTATTTCCATTGCTATTACCAAGACTGCATTTTACTCCAATAATGGAGCAGTCTTTTTCTATCTTATTTCATATGCAACACAAATTATTCAGTTAGTAGAAATCAACTTGAACAATAACACTGTAGTGGGTAGTTCATTTGTTGCTGGAATTGGCTTTACTGGGACTGCAGATATCTGTGTCATCAAAGTAATGTCTTCAGTATTTAGTAATAACAATGGCAGTGTGTTGTACTGGACGTGTGGTGCAAAACGCACATCAACAATGATTAGCAATTCTAGTTTCATTGATAATGGTCCAAGTGAAACCGAACAACCAATGCTGGGATTATCTGTTACATCTCAAAGTCCGATTGCAATTGATGTAGTAGATGTTAGAATTTCCAACTGTAGCGGATATTCCGCAGCAACTTATCCAATTGGTAGTGGGATTGCTAATATATTTTCACACAGTAGTGAATCTGTGTTGATCAACTTTACAAGGGTTTCTATGACATTGAATAGATATTTAGGGTTTAATGGAGGTACAGTCTTCACCAAGCCTGTTAGTGAAACTGGGAATGTTCATGTGCTTTTTAGCCATTGTGATTTTTTGGGCAGTAGCTCTCCAGGTCGTGGTGCAGCTTTGTATATTGATACTAGTGAAAACTATCTCAAAAACAATCTTTCAGCATTAATAGTTAATTGTTTGTTTGGAAATACTGTTGCTGTTGAGGGTGTTGTTTATGTGGAGGCAGTGAACCTCACGATCTGCTCATCAAGCTTCGCCAATAATACTGGTAGTTCTCTGTACCTCTCAGCAAGTGATCTTAAACTTTGTGGAAGTATTCTGTTTGAAAACAACACAGCAGATAATGGAGCTGCATTGTATGTTGATGATGGATCTACTGTTGCTATTTCTTAGGGATCAAATGTTCATTTTATAAACAATTTAGCTATAGAACATGGAGGAGCTATTTACATTGACCTAGACAGCCACTGTCCTAGTCACAGCTTTGTAAATTCATCTATCAACGCAGAGGTATTATTTACTCATAATTCAGCTATAAAATCAGGTAATTGTATATATTTCTCTATTCCAAAATTATGTCACCTAAACACAAATATCAGTGACCCTGACTCTATCATGTATTTACCATGTCAGTTTAACTACTCACAGTCTACTGATGGCAAATTCCACAACTGTACCATGCTTAATGATACTGGATATCCTATTGTCACTTCACCAAATGAACTAAGATTATATTTCCCTAACAATGATGGTGTTAACATATCATCCAACTCTGATTACAACATGTATGCTATATATAACAACATACTTGGTCATCATGTGATGTTTGCTGGTTCTGTCATTGACTACTTTGAAAAACCTGCAGAATCCACAGAGTTTAAAGTAAAATGTACCGATTGTTGGAATACAATTAAACTGTTGGAGAGTCATATTTTTGTTGACAATGTTTCACAACTTGCCATTACTTTTGTGGGAGCGAAGGTTGTAGAGAAAGGCTTAAATGTCAGTGTGGACATAACTTCTGCTCTTCTCACAACTAAACAGATCATTACCACGCTAATAGTAGAATTATTGCCATGTATTGCTCATCCTGGAAACGTGTATGGTGATGATGGTACTTGTATTTGTTATCAACACAATGTGGACTGTACAGGTGATGACAATATAATCAAGAGAGGTTACTGGTTTGGTAGTGTTGCAAGACAACCGACTACATCATTGTGTCCTAACCACTATTGTAACTTCATTGATCGTAAAGAGATCAGACAAGGATTTTTTAAATTACCTAAGACAGCTGATATTCAGTGTACTGATCACAGATCAGGAATTGCTTGTGGAAAATGCAGTCCGGGATATGTTCTAGCATATGGTTCTCCTGACTGTATCAGTGCAGATCACTGTAACCCTGGAATGATAGTTGTAGTAGCAATATTAAGTATTTTGTACTGGATCATAGTGACAGTTGGTGTGTTTGGCTTATCATATATGTACTACAAGTTTGACAATTTCAAGAAACCAGGAGTGTGTCCACAGCTAACCACACCCACCCAATTAAAAAAGTCTCAGATATCAACTGGCTACATATATGGGGTAATCTATTATTACAGCATGGTGGGTGTCTTGTTGGACAATAATCCATACGTTCCACATGGCATACTTCAGTTTGTTTCAGTCTTATCAAGTTTTGCCCAACTGAGTCCACAATTTCCTGGACCATTTCCAGAGCCACTGTGTTCGGTGAAGAAGTTAAGTGGAATCGACCAACTGCTTTTTCGCTACATACATCCTTTTGCTGTTTTGCTGATTATATGGCTCATTTTTAAGGTGGCTAAACTGAAATGTGCAGCAGAGCGAGGAATGGTGGTGTTTATCATTAATCATTCTATTATAGATGTGCTGTGTCTTCTCTTCTTACTATCTTATACATCAATAGCATCCACCTCACTACAACTGTTACGACCATTGTGGTTTACTGATGTTAATGAAGTGTACACATATACATCTCCACACATTCAATACTTTCATGACCGTCATATTGTTTATTTCATTGTAGCAGGAATCTTTGCTGTGTTAGTAATTGTTTTGCCACTGCTGTTGCTGCTGGAGCCCTGTATAGGAATTGGTAGGAAATATCTTCTCAAAGTCAAACCATTACTGGATCAGTTTCAAACCTGCTACAAGGTCAAGTATTGCTGGTTTTCTTTTTATTTTCTGATGTGTCGTGTAGTGATCATGGTAATTGTATTAGTAGGCAATACAAACTATTACAACATGTTGTTTTACTTACAAACAGCTTGTATGTTCCTTGCCATGGTTCATATTTGGATTCAGCCGTATCACGATGAGTCACTGAATGCATTAGATGGACTAATATTACTAGTCATGGTACTGGTTGTTAATGTTAACACTTTTCCTTTCTTACACAATGTGGTTACAGAAATATCATTGGTCTTGGTGATGCTTCCTTTGTTATTAGTCTCCTTTGTCACCATAAGAAAAGCTATTCAGCTTTATCACTCTCCTGCTAATACTAATAGTGATGATGTAGTCGTGAACAACAATGACAGGTAATGTTTTTCGTTGTTGTGCATACACATAAACATATATACAATTTTCTTGACTAAGCATTGTTTATATGCATATGTGACAACACAGCAGTTGTATACTTATTCTCCACAGATATGATGTGCTGATATGCATACATATACAAACTGTGCTTTTCATCAACTGCCAGATTATACTCTGTTTTTCCATATACTGGTACTACATTGGCCTATAATGACCTCAAAATGGCTGGGACAGTACTCTCTCCCTCTCATGCAATATAAATCCAAGTGATTGCTGATGATGATAGCTTTGTGTTATATTCATTTAAAATTTAAAATGACTATTGGCTTCCCTGTTTGTGAAATATACACTAAATTGTTGGACAAAAATAAACATACTTTTAATACTTTACTTGACTGGATTTTAATGGACTTACTCACCTTTTGTGACCAAACTTACCAGTCCACCGAAATCAACAACATGCAACCACCACATAGGAGACTTAAGTTTGCACATTGTTCACTATGCTGAGGTGATTTGTCTATATACTTCTAGTACTAATGCCAGCACTATGCATTGTTAACACTGCTAAAGTACATACTGATTTGTGTATAGTTTTCGTTAAATACCACCACTCACTGTCATAAAGTTTTGTACCATGCAAATATATACAGTATGTAACACCAAAATGATATAACAACACCTACCCATTGTTTGGCTGGCTCTTCAGTTTATAATGATTGTAAGGTGCGTATTGTAGTAATACAATAAAATAAATAATTATGCCTTTCACCTGTCTGTTGGATAGTTTGTGTATGGGCCTGGCTAACTGTTACTGAGCGTTATACAATATGTGACCTAGTCTGGGAAATCCAGTCTTATCGCTTATTTAAAGTATCGAGAAATATCGGTTTTAAATATTGTAGCTTGCCAATGGTTGAAGCTAGTTACGTATAAAAATTTTTCACATGTTTTATACCGATTCCTTATACTTTCAGAACATCCACTGTACAAGTAGCTAACAGCTAAGTTTCCCACCATTTTAGATAGTTTTTAACTTGATATTGACTGTATCAGCCTAATAGGGGTGGTGGAAGGGGGAGGGCAAGAGGTTGTTTTAAAATGAAAGAGGAATGCATAGGGCTGACTTAGGGCTGACTTGGGCCAAACAATGTGCCGTTCAGGTCTCTAAAATGAAAGGAGATTTACAGCACATGTCTTTATTCAACACCAAAGATCTGTACAGCCATCCCCAGGTTAGCCAGAGCTCCATTAAGGCCCCAGACCACTTATACTGCTTGCCACTATGCTTGGGAAAAGCATTGAGCGAAAGCAGACTACTCAAGCCTGGCTGAATTTGATTGTGAAATTTGTTTATTCATGTAGCTTTGTGTTCTTGGTGAAAAATCTAATCTGCTGTTATGGGTGATAAGACCGGTTTTCCCAGATCCAGTCACATACAGTATTATGATCACTTGCATGCTGGTGAATATGCCACTAAAATTAAATTATAAAGTTAGTTGATGTGTCTGTGTATCATCCAAGACAGAAACTGTAAACAAAGTGATGGTTAGCTATATGGTGAAAAGGTACATTTATGTGAGTCCACAGTCCATTCCAGAAATCCAGTAGTCAATGGATACAACATTCTGAATATTGTTATAATGGCTATTTTAGCACTGCATACAAGGACAATTTTGCAAAATTTCTCTCAGTTTGAGTGCCACAATGTTATCTTGTAGGAATGAGGATGAAGAACCCATCAATGCATCTGGAGGATCAAGAAATTACAATACATTTCAGGAGTCATTACTAAATGATTTGTCATCAAATGAAATTAACCAGTAATTGGACACACATACATTACTTATATCTGCACTATATTGTATGCATTGTGTAGCTTATACACTACTGTTCAATATGTATACTTTCTGTGTTACTCATTTCCCTTTGTTATACACACATACAGAAGACATTCAAGCACACTACTTGTAGCTTTCATACAATAAAGGTGTAAACTTCATTTCATACTTCTTGACTAGCTAGTACTGATATTACCCTGCAGCTGGTTGTGGTATTTTAGTATAATATTATATACTGAATGTAATGATGTAACCCCGTGCATACTGCTGTTTATACATTAAAAATCTTGCATGGCTAACATGCAGCAGAAAAGCTTACACATGGTCTCTTTTTGATTCATCCATAAAGGCAAGGAAACTTATAGAACCATGAAAATCTCCCTTTTGATCATAAAATTCCCAGTTTCACTTGTAATAGCAGCAGGAAATTCTACATTTATCTTCATAAATAGTATTGATTCTTTTTGTGTACTCTTTTACAAAGAGCAGGCCAACTGTGGAATTATAATCATTTACCTGATCACCTTGTGGAAACTAACAATGTTGATATACTTTTAAATCTCTATTACTTAATGTTTAGTTTTGTTAACTAGTCATGTACATTATACTCGTGAAGTAATAATAAAGACGAACACTACACTTTTACACAGTGCTCAAGAACCACCTATTATGCTCACAAGAAATGCCCATTATTCCCAACCATTCTTGGTCAATATTTAATGACATTTCACTTTCATATCTATTTAGCTGATTGCTATAACAACTATTTCATAATTGTGCAGTATAATAATAATTACCATGACCGTTCTGTTAGAGTATCTCAACTGTTTACACAATTCCTCTGCACACTACTATTATTCCTGGCATATTTGCTGTTCCCTACATATTATTTGTCATAAAGTGATCCAATTCAGATGCTATGAAATCTAAATATATAGTATATTCCAAAATGAATATGTGTCTAGTTGGATCAATGAGAGCTGTACGCATGCACACGGATTACAAAGTTTAACTTGATGTTAGGTAGCAAATTCACCCTGTTAGATATTACAGGACTTTTATATGTGAAGTGAAAAAATCAAACTAATATCATAGACTGCACCACAACTATGCCAATGGTAGTGATCTAGTGAACACAAATGAAAACTATGATCTACATTGTACAGAATGCATATGTGTAAAATGCAGTTATGTACATCCATGAATGAATGAAACTCAGTCAATTGTTAGCAAAGTGTCTTATTAGTTCTTGGGTAGTCCTTGTACTACTTGTCCCGGTGGATACTCCACAGAATAGGTGAGTGTGATTGGTTGAGTAGTGTTAGTTGGAATGTTGACCACCCAGTCCAAGTTGTTACTGGAGTTCAGTGTCACTGTTCCAAATGGTAAGTTAACTGGAGTATTCACCTTCCTCACATCTGGATCATTAAGATGTACCTAATAGAGCACAACAATAAACTTGTTAGAAAAAATATCCTTGTGAAGTACCTGCAGGCAACTACATAACTACATACTTAAGCTCATTACAACAGTTAAAATTTCGTTCATAATAACAGGCTTGAACACATTATACTTTTAATCCATTAACCGCTGTAGCTGCCATTTGGCAGCATGGCATTATACATCATGCAGGGAATAAAATCTATAACTTTAATTTGCTACAAACTGTTTAGTACATTTAATAGTGTGATAAAACGGACATGCCTGTAGAGGTCCTGTTTCTGGGATAATTATCCAGATCATTCCTGGACTAGTGTGTGATTGTTATGTAATTGTGGATGATGCTAAAATGGGTGAGTTGAATTGTTGCTTGAGTTGTACTATCAAGAAGATGCTACTATACATCGATGGAGATGGGGGGGACGACCTTTGAGTGTTTTATTCTGGATATGGTATGGTGCACGCGAATAGATATATGCTGGTATGTGCAATACCAGAAATGGAACAAATCACAAAGAAATGGGTTAACCAGCTGTGAAATGAATTGCATTGTAAGTAAACTATATAGAATAATTCTATGGAGTGCAAGGCTCCTTTGTAGACAGTTTGTTGGGATTCTGTTGTTTTTTTGAATATGAAATAAGGAACTTGACTGTGTTGTATTGTTTACATAATACAACCGCAATGAAGTTATTACTTGGTAAAGTCTAAACTTTGGTAAAGCCAGTATTGAGTATTTAGATGTTTGGTTATTATGTGTTTTTAGTAAGGGAAATACGATACAATTCGGTGATCAGCCAGTAGTAGCCAGGAATTCAGCTGTAAATAATCATTATTACCCATTATGCTTTCTGGAATTGTTTATTCCCAAAATTCTTCCTGGAGTTATTCATGGTAGAACAAAGTTACAAGTATTTTCTTCTGGAGTTAAATTACTAAAACAAATCTTAGAAGATTGGGATAAATGACTGCTCTATTAAATTGAGATACTCTAGGGTAAGTGACTGCTCTATTAGAGCATTTTAATTCAACTAACAGTGTTAATAATTATCCCTTTAAGGACCACAGAAATTTATACAGTGCCTACCCTGAAAACCCGTAAAAATTATGCATTTTATTACTTAACAAGTTTGTAGTGTTACCACAACTATTATCATAGGTAACAATTGTAGAACTCACATGAGTATGTTACTATAGGTGTAATAACAAAAATTTACAATATAGGTGATATTTAAATGTTCCTTAAAAGTATCTATGTTGTTACAACTTATAATAACTCTAGGTAGGTAGATAGTTCCATAATCAGATTGAAACAGGGAAGAAGCTGTACTTGTATGTGTCAATAGCTGTGCCTGGCTGCATAAATTTAAGGTCGCTGCCTCTGCATGGTATGCCTTGTTCTATATGTTCTATAGCTAAGTATAGTGAGACTGTAAATAATTTAGTGCAAGTCTTAGATGTTTGAAGTGTGGTTCCATGGTATTCCAGTTAAGACACGTAATAACATGTTTGATACACTTCTAGTTTGATAATAATATCATGCATCACAAAACGAGCTGCGCATCTTTGTACAGATTCCAGTTTATTAATTGACTGTCTGCTGTAGGGTGCCCAAGCTGTAGCAGCATATTCCAAAGTGGGTTTGACGCATGTAAGGTAGATCTTCTCTGATTTTATGTGAGCAGTTTGTGAACTTGAAGAAGTAGTAAAATCTAACAAAACTTATAGTGCAAAAATCACCTATCAACAACATACAGCACTATCTAACTTAAAAGCATGTAGAGATCACCATTGTACAATTTTCGAGTAAAAAAGTGATCTTATGCATGTCTACTCTAGCTTTTTAAACTAATTAGATTATACAAAGCTATTTGTAAACTATACCTACAGGCAACTACATAAGTTCACTACAACAACTCGTGATATTAAACTATTATTCTCACCTTAATCCTCTCATCAGTACTAAGAGGTAGTTGTTCTGAGAGGGTGACCTTGACCTGTTCCTGTTTAGTGTTCTTCACCTCAAACATGTGTCTGTAGCCAACAGTGACACTCTTGGAGATTAGTCCACTCTGTCCACGTAACACCTTCACAGGTATAGTGGTCAGTCTAATGGAGGGGTCTACTCCCAGTGAACAATGGAACTCTTCAGATGGTGACACATCTTTCAATGATGACTGTAAGGGATAAGATCAGTAAGGTATAATCGTGGATTGAGCACTCTCTAGTGTTAATGATTGAATACTTGCAAGTACTAGCTAGTTACTTGTATTGTGATGGGTCATCCAACTCAGTAGTAGTATACAGACCCAGTTTCAACCCTGCCACCATGGAAAGTACCATTGTTTGTGATAAGCTGCTTGTTACACTTGAAGAAAGTACTAAAAATACAACTAAACGTCTTCAGAAACAGTATCTTAACAAATCACTTCCACACAACCTAGATATTTTAGTTGTTTAGTTATTTGTGTTGAAATTATAAGGATTCAGCAGTTTGTTTGTCTGGTTTTGGTGGCACGATTTTGTAAAATGTCCCACTATTGTGGACCACACAACCAAGAAAAGTTGTTGTTCTGCAGTAAAATAAACAAGTACAAATAGTCATATTACTACCACTACACAGTTGTTGAAATTATCAGCAGGTTTTGTAATGTCATGCTCATGTATTTTAAAATATACTGTAACCTTAAATCATTTATCTTGAGACTACTTATATGCAAGTTGGACTGGTTGTCCAAAATCCATGACCCAATAGAAATCCACTGGGTAGTGCAACTTGAGTGTCAAGAGCTACATGCTCCACTAGTGTATTTAGTAAGTAAATGGGAAACAGGTAACTATATGATAACCAAATTCTAAAATGTATACATGTGTTTTATAACTAACGATCAATTAGTGGGTGCAGTTCCACTGGAACGAATGTACAAATACATCCTCCGAAGCTCTTTTGAAAATGTTACCGAAGCTTCGAAGCTTTGTTACAAATGTTATGCCAACAATTAATGAACACAATTGATGGTTATTAGGGGTACTGTACACTGTAGTACAAACTTCTACACTTTGTTATAGCTCCAGTACAACCATTGTTTAAACTATAACTATACCTAAATGGCAGCTTCCACAAGGAGTGACAATACTTGTGCAACTGGTTTAACTTGTTAGTATCCATGGTAATGAAGCTTTGGTGGGGGTAAAGCAGCATCCGTAACCGAATGAAGCTTCAATCTATTGTCTCAGCCCCACTCCATATGTCTACAAACAGCAACACATTCTCAATAAGTGGGTGTGGTCCACAAAAGAAGCTGGATTGCTGGGGACGTTGACTAGACTATAATTCATACATACACATCGACATTATCAAGCTTATTGATTTATTTTACACGTGATCCAATCAGGGTCAGACCTAGATATTTCACAAAAGGGATCAGACCTACTTCACACAATAACCTGGTTGATTTGGATGATACACAACCCAGTTTCAAACTTGATTTTTAAGTATCAATATATGTAATTGGTTAATTATAATTATATATACCTTAGCAACAAAGTTGTTGTCAAGGAACACATTGGCAGGTCCAGACAACAGAGCATAAGATGAAGTGTTCTTGACAACAGCTTGTAGGTAGGTGTGTGAAGACATTCGAGGTATAATGGCATACTCAAATTCTGGCTTCAGATCAACTAAGGCAACGGTGACCTGTTAAACAAGTAACCAGTTAAGTATTATACTGTACAAACTGGTCACATATTCACTAGTAATGATTACTTTGTGTTCAGTGTTATCAGAAGGAATAGTAGCCATTCTTGGAATGTTGAAAGCTACACTAGTCCAGTTAGTCTCCACCTGGTAAAATAAAGACTTTCCTTACAAAGTACAAAACTACAAATGTTTACTAAAGTACAAATGCAGTATAATAAAGACTATAAGGTATTTGAAATAAATAGTGTTTTAAACTGTACGTTTTCTAATAATGCTGTTTTAGTATAATTTCAAGCATCAACCATTGTGACAGCTAATAGGACAATTTTCAAGATTTTAAATTAAAGTGTGCAATATGTGCATGCCAAACATGAACACATTACACATTATTACCGCATTTTCATATCAAGAAAATGAGCAGTGTTGTTATTTTTACTGGTTCTTGGCTGATTATTCACACTTTGCAATAATAAGATTGAGATACTCTAATAGAGCAGTCTGACATGCTGATATACTCTAATAAAACAGCCAGCTCTCAAGCATAATCTTGATTTTGAAAGCATAAATTTGAGCACAATAGGTTTAATTTTTGAGCACTACTAAAATTTTTTTCAAAGCATAATTGGCTAAAGCCTACTACTCTGGCATTGGCCAAAGGGATTTTCCCACTTAGATATGTTGTCATAGTTATTTCACTAGTTTGATATACATTTGTAGCTGCGACTGCTTTATTAAAGTATCACAATCTTACTGCTTACTTGAGTAAACTATGCAATGCATTAAGGGGTATGGTTCAGTACCACATCTTGTTTTCTACGACAAAACTGCACAAAGGGGGTGTGGTTGATGTGCCCTAATCGTTAAAGGTATGTCAGCATGTTCTGATTGTTTAAAGGTGTTGGGATCACTTTATAATTGCAGCAACAGGCATCTACTCCCTCTTACAGTAGCAAAAGCAAGGTGTCTAAATACTCTCCTCTGTAAGAACAAGTTGACAGGAAACATTAACACCTTAGTATGGTTTCATTGCATAAAGAAGAATTGTAGATAAAAGAAAAAGCAACTGAAGCACAAAAGGCAGATACTAACCAGAAAAGACAAATGCCACAGGCGAGTTTGTTATTGTGGCATAAAATGGTGGTGTTGTGCTGCTTTGTTTGCTTGCAGCAGGCCAGATGGGTGGGCGAGCAGGAAGGCAGACATTTTCATCATGTATGATATTTCTATGATGGTTGTCACAGCAGCATTTTGGTAAATATCACCATTCATGCATGCAGATCTCAAGTCTGGAATACATAGTATAGAGTACTGTTTATTAGGGCTAAAATGAATGGTAATCCATAGAGAAGCTTTTAAGATGTTACTCGGTCCCAAGCTGGTAGCGAAGAACTGACAGCAAATGTGTCAAGTAAATTGAAAGGTAATGTATTGTAAATATCACCACCATTTATCAGTTAGGCAAAATAAACTTAATCATTAGTTTTTAAATAGCAATGTGGGCAGGTAGATTATTTTTTATACACTAAATAGCTAAATAACATAGCTCACGTGAGTGACACTGGGTAACCCTTCTAGCTAACCACAAACTTTATAAGTTGTTTATTAGCTGCACTCAGCCATGCACCAATAGTACAAAAAGTCATTGATGTGGCAAGGAAAATGATGACATGCTGCCTCCTTGGGTAGGAAACTTTATCATAGTACACAATGCTACAGTACCATTTATAATAATTGTATAAGATGATAATATCGTAATGGCAGTGATTCCCTGTAAAGTAAAGTGTTTGCTTGAGAAGTTATCACAGTAACATTCAATCAATGGTTTACCTGAGTTGTAGTTATCTCAATAGCTTGTCGTGGCAGTGAGATTGATCTGAATCTTTCTAACTGAGTATCTCCATATGATTCACTAAACATGTACAAAAACAAATTAGATGATTAGTTTAAAATCCAACAGAACTCTATTAAATTATCGCTAAAGCTCATTTTTAATAGTGTGGCTTTATATTAAATTAACAATTTAAAGTTTATATTTGACATCATTAGAAGCCGGGATTTAAATTTACTATATATAGAGGAGAATACACTGAAATTGTCATACATACCGACATGACAAACTATTGAAATATAACAAGTGAAAGTACTAGCTACTTCTAAAATATCAGGCACCCAGTTGATACCTGTTAACTGTAATCGGCAGACATGGCTCCAAGTACAAATACTCTAGTTGAAATCAAGGGAATACTTAAGTACATTCTGAGAGAAATTAAGTCAAGTAGCTATTTTCACTGTACCAAATAGTACTTAAAAATGAAATAGGGATCCTGACCAAGTGATAACAAAATATATGAATGACAGTATAAGCAGAAAAATCCCTATTTTGGCACACATTTTATCTAATGCCAAAGTAGGGATTTTCCCACAGAGCTATGTTATAATACCATCTCTTGTTTCACTACTTTTTATCACTTGGATCCCTGCTTCATTTTAAAATCAAAAATTCAGATTGTTTGGTTTTTTTGTTATAGCTCACATGAGTGACTGCTCAGTATTAGAATACTGAACATGGCTGTTGTAGTATTAAGGTGACTGTTTTATTAGAGCATCTCTCAAGTGTAGCATAATGGGTAGATTTTTGCCATACTATAAATTGTTATCAGTGGAACGGATTGATATATTATTGTGTACTTTCCTATACATTCTCTTTGCACACAAAAAGAATTACAGTACCGTGGTGTGTCGCCTTATTAGCATTTCTAATGAACCATTGAGCTACATAATTTAAACACTAAGCTACCAAATGAACTATTTTTAAATGGTTAACTTTGAACATTTCTCGCAAGCCAAAGTTATCGTTATCCATATACAGAAAGTGCAAAACTGTTAGTTAAACATGAAGTCGAGGACAGGATACATATAGATTGAAAAATATATAGATTAGGAAGATTGATGTATTTCGTCACCTTGAATCAAACACAGTGGGAACATAACTGGAGGCAGTCCTGATGGAATTGGCACTCTCAAGATATGACTTCCTCATTATAACTGGTTGTTTAAACTTGAGTAGCTGCACACCCAGTTCAGGTACAGATCCACCAATGCTTGGGTTAGCAGTGGACAATGACAACTTAGCATCCAGCCAGTCCTCACCAGTTGACTGCTTTATCAGACCATAATACAACACCTAATTGACATAACAATGTTAACACATGTACAATTGAACTGTGTGTGTTCTATTAGAGTATATTATGAACACAACTGACCTTCATGGTCTTGTCATTACTGAACACCCTCAGGTCATATTGTGGAGTCCAGGAGGCATTGGACACAACATAAGACAATGCTAACACAACATCAGTGTCAGAAGCTGCCTCAAGGCTGATACATACACATCTAAATAATAAACATCAATAAATGAAATAAATCCATAAGCATGTAATTAATCGTCTCTTGTTGACCTCTTTGAACTTTCATGAACCATATCATGTGTGTGGCAAAAACATCACACATATTATCAACACATATTATCAGTGGGGTTAAAACTGTCAGATGCTATATTTTACTGGATAATAGCTGTGGCTTGGATAATAGTCGCCCCCTGGATAGTAGCCACACCACAGACTAGAATTATTTATTTATTTATTTATTAATGCTTTACAGCACAAGTGCTGAAGGTCTGTAGGGCACCTGGTCCTAGGTGTCCTACAGCCTGCCCAAAGACTTTAGCTACTTAGACTTTAACTACTTAAGGTGTGTTTGAAAAGTTGGAGAAAGGAGAAAAAATCCATGACTGGACCTAGGTAGCCTCGAACCTGCAGCCATCCGATTTACGCTTGAACGCTTACAGGAGTCTACCAGGTGGTCAGGATGTTTTCTCCTTGTTATTTTCATGTAATTATATCCATAGGAATTCTAGCCATAGGAATTCTAGAGAGTAACTCATTATCTCTAAGTACCCCAAGTAGAACCAAATGGACACTAGTTTATTTATTAAAATTATTGTCATAAGAACTGCCCTCTGATAAGAACTACAGCTTGTACGGGTGTTGATAAGACATGTTTGAAGCAGATACTGGGAAAAGAAGCCAGGAAGTAGTATTTTTGAGAGAAGACAGATGGATACCAGTATTGAAGGATGATTAAACAAGGATGATTTTAACAGCAATTCATGAATCCATATAAAAACTCCAGGCTTACTGCTATATGAGCCCATAGTAGTTGCCTTCACATAATAGCTACATGGTTTTCCTTGCTGAAACGATATAGTAGCCACGGCTATTAACCGGCAAAATACAGTACGCATACAAGATTCCAATACATGCCCAGTATATATTCCCTATATACACACATTATAATATACATAGAATATGAATATGTAGTGCATGGCTACATATGTACATTATACAGATATCCCATATACATGGTTCATGACATATGCATCAAAATGATAGACTATGCCTATCCAAATTTAGAAACTACTTCATGCATTTATACCTGTTAGTCTTAGCATCTTTTACAGTAGTGGGGTTCAAGTCTTGGACATTCTTCCTTAGTACATTAAGTTGTTCAGTCAGGGTTGTCTTCTCACGATCATACACCCTCCATTGTTCATCAAGATGAGACATCTTGTCCTGGTAAGCTGTAAGGAAGCCCATCACTCCATCAACACTTCCACTCTTCAGTATCTCACTCATGTCAGCTTTCTCCTCCTGTGGAAGATATGTAACTGGCTTGGTTATTTGAATCTAGGTACTCCTTTTCAATATTCACAATAACAGAACTCGTATTGCCTAGGTATTCTCAATTAGCAACATCATTTACGAATCCTAGGTAATTGGGCATTATTACTAGTATATTAAAAATTATAAATTTAAAAATGAAGTAGGGATCCAAGCGGTAAAAAGTAGTGAAACAAGAGATGAACGATAGTAGCTATTACAGCATAGCTCGGTAGAAAATCCCTACTTTGGCATGGTATAGCAATTATTTTGTGTCCAATGCCAAAGTAGGGATTTCCCACCAACCTATGATATAATAGCTACCATCTCTTGTTTCACTACTTTTTACCGCTTGGATCACTACTTCATTTTTAAATTTATAATTTTCAATGTACTAGTTTGCTTAATTTTTGTTAAAGCCTACAACTAGCTATAAACATGTGACTGTTCTATTAGGGTGACTGCTGTATTAGAGTATTTTGAGTCAGTGTGCACAGATGTGTGTTTGCCCAAATGGGGTATGGCCATCATGATTTCAATATTAGAGTCAGCCTTCCAACTTGAAGGTGTGTGGTAACTGACTAGCTATTCTGTCACCTAGCATAAAAGGGGTGTGTCATCGTGGTTTCAATTGTTAGATCAATAATGCATAGAATAAATATTATTTGATCTTGTGACCTATCGTGAAGATACAGGTAGCTATCTAGTACCAGTACCTCCATACAGTAGCATAGTCTAAGCGCCTTAAATAATAATCTTGTGGTGTCTATTATGCTGCTTAAAGAAAGTGTTGATACGGAAAATTAACGTTTCAATATGGTTTCGTTGTATGAAGAAGAAGACAAGCAGCCTGATTGAAGATGAAAGAAAAGACAAGGCGCAGAGGATCTACACTCGTCGGAACCCCAAAAGGCACATCCCACTGGTGAGTTTGTGTAAAATGGTGGCTATGCGCAGCTTCTTTTGGCCTCTAGCCTTGCGGCTGTGATCATTGAGTGAGGCAGTGAGGCAAAAATTCAAGTTTTGGCGATCTTTTATATCCGGCCACCTGTGTTTTGTTGCATTTGATGCTGTTTTATGCATTATATGGACTAGTACTATTCCATAAAGGTGATTTTGGTTGTATAAAATGTCTCTAGGGTAATTTTTAAAGGCGGAAGTTTGGGTGGTGTGCGAAAGTTTCACTGCAATCCCTACTTAAATAGTACTACTGTACCGTTTGATACATCCCAGTAAAGCTGTACTTCAAAAAGTTTACAAAACTGTATAGAAGGAACTACCATACACTCTAGTGTGTGATTCAAAGGAATGTGCTAATAGCAAACAGCTGGAGTAGTCTAAAGCTTAGTGGGACATAAGCCAAATATAAGTCATAACACCTATCTAAAATTTAACACACAACCACCCACTATCACATGCCACATAGCTTGTCTACCCACAAGCTAGAATTACTCAAGAACTCACTTTTGAGGAGTCTGAAAATTTACATATCTGCTCTGCAAACTTATTCAATATTGTCCTCTGTTTGTTAATGACCTCCAACTTGAATGTGAGGAATTTCTCCTTCTCTACAAGTTCCTTGATCTCATCCTGCAACTTGTCATACTGCTTTTTGTCTCCCTTAGTCTTCTCATCATAGTTGGTCTTGGACTGGTATATGACATCAGTAATAATTGCATCACCCTCACCTTCAACCCTGTAGTAATAGTAGTAGTAGTAGCAGCAGCAGTGTGGAATAAAAGTGAAAGATGGTTATGTGTCATACATCAATAAAGTTTAAACCACTCACTGAAATTAGAATACCACCAGGTTTGTTCATTCAATCAACAAATGATTTTAACTAACCCCAATGAGTAGACTGGGACATGCTGACGTTGATATATCAGACAATACTCTACCTATTTTCTTTGTCATGTAATAAATGAAACTTTCACGCTATATTTACAACAAGCTTTTCAGTTCTATACTGCTGTTGTTTCTTCCTTGAGTAATAATAATTATCCTTTACTCACAATGCTGCCTGTCTACCCAGCTGAATTAATTAATCAAGTAATGAGGATTGGTGTTAAACAGGAAAGTAAACTGTCATATCTCATATCATCTGTGACAGGCATGATATAGCTTTCTTGGCCCTAACTTAGGAGTTGTTAATTCAACCTACATTGTGAGGTTGGCATGGCCTTGAAAATAGTACAAGGGGGTGTCACTCTAATAGCCACTGTACTATTACTATCTGCGACTGTTGTCAAACTAAAAGGTCGGTGAACAAGGCTGATTTTACATGATGGATAAACGTCAAGCTGTTTTCCCAGCACAGCTCAAGCTGTAGTGCACAACAATAAAGCAAAAATAAATGGAACCACGGAACCAGGCCAATGTTCAGTGAAAGTCAATGCCAGGTCAAAATAAAAAAAAATCAATCTTGACCGGCTTTGACCGCAGTAGCAGATCATAATACAGCACCTATTGGAGTGACACCTGCATATGTAGTTATGTACGTGCAAGTAGAATAACTAAACAGGTATTGTATTCATAAGTAATCTACTTGGTACATTGTATCAATACTATTTTCTAAAATTATAAACATTGGCATACAGGTGGCAGTGCTGCAGCTAACAATAATCACTGACATACCATATTACTGCCTAACTACACTAGATGTGATGACAGAAAATGAAGCAGCTAGTGTCGATAACAACAGTACACAACCCCAGTTCTTGCAATGTTTAACAGAAAAAGTTTCTACATATGAAGAAGTTTACTGCAAGGAATGGACATTATTTTGCTTAATCACGAAGCAGTGTAATTGTCACAAACTAACCTGCAAAACTAATTCATAGTGTTTTTGTTTCATTGTAACACTAATGTAGTGAAGGTTAATGGGTGTCAAGACATCGAAATAGCTCAGAGCATTCCCTTCCAAATATCTGCCATTCAATTCTCCATAGAAGTGATTTTCAACCTTAAAATGACACTCTTGAATTTCCTCTGATTTCCTTCTGCTATAGATTATTTTAATCACTATTCACTGCTCTTTCCAAATCTGGTCTGGAATTTGAAGTATCTATCATGTGTCATGGGTTATTATGCCTTTTATTGGATGCCCCCAAAACTCCCAATACAAAAATGTATGGGGAAATTAGCTACACCAGGTCTGTCCAGTTTAAGCCATTTTGACATGCCAAAATTTGTAAATTGGACTTCTGGCATCATTGTACTCGCAGAGAGTTGCTCTACACATATCACACCCGGAAAGTTACTAAACAGACTTGGTATACAATAATTAATTAAATTTTTAGGCTGTTGCTATTGTTCCGGCAGTCACGTGAATAAAAATAAAACTTAGACAAAAAAGGGTCCTGAAATGAAAAAAAATGCACAAAATCACTGAACCTCCGGTGTGTCAACCCAGAGTCTCAGCCATTGTGCTACGTGGCTCCCAGCTACCCAACTCCCTTAGTTTCTACCTTATATGTCTCCAAGTGGACTAACTTCTATATATTGAAGACAAAGGTGAAGAAGAAACCAAAGCTGAACCCGACCCTAACCCTAACGCTAGTACTACTTTTCGCATCCCCTAAAGTTGAATGCTCGGGGCAACCTACTAGACGCGTCTCCTAAATTTGAATCAAGGGGGTGAGACACAGGCACTCACTGTAGGTAGGCCTGCGACCATGGTCAAAGTCTAAACAAAATCATGCCAAGTCAATGGTAAAAATTTCCAACCAGTACTGAAATATCGTCACTAGGTCACCGGTCAAAGATTGAAAAAGGCTCTTAGCTACAGATCAAAGAGAAATTTTGGCTGGTCAAGACTTTGACCGCGGTCACAGATCTACCTACAGTGAGTGCCTAGTGTGCTTGATGGTGAGAGAAAACTAGTGGACTGCCGGAACAATAGCCCTGACAATATATTTCCGGCTGCCGGAACAATAGCAACTTCATAATTGGAAATTTTAAATCGTTTTTTTAATCAAAACGTATTGGACGTGCCTGTTCCAGCTGGCATTTTTGTCATGAACAATAATAGTATAGCAAATGTCCGCAAACTTCTTGATATGTATTCAAAGGGTGAGGGGAGGAGTTTTAATATGTTGGCATATATATATATATAGCCACTCGATCAGTGCAAAAACACGCGGGATTTAGTAGTCAGTGGTCGATTATGTGATAAACTGACCTTAAAGATTTAGGGTCCACGACTGAAGGAAGCTGATTGACTACGACATCATTTTCACCTTTCTTCACGCACACTCTGATCAGTCGCTTCACTTCAGCACGGTCACGATACACCACCACACCACCGACCTCTAAGTCACTGGAGTTAAACTCAGCCTTGGAGCTCGTTTTGTTTTCTTCCAACACCATAACGAATCACGTGAGTAAAGATATTCTTTAGTTAATTGCGTATCCAACGTGACACTGCATACCAAGAAGTAAAAAAAAATGAAAAACAATGAAAACAGTCAAGTCCAGGGTTCGAACAAGGGACCTCCATACCCAACTCCCAGACCCTTCACCACTCAATCACGGTTGTCAGCTGTTTGACTTGTTTAATGTCTACCTTATAAATGAAAGTTTTATATAGACTACTCAATAGTAACAGTTGATGTACTAATGAAGACAGGATACTCTAATAAAGCAGTCACAGCCACACGAGTATACCATAGCTATGCTATAATAAAAAAGTTGACAAACTAGCACATTTAAAAATAAAGTAGGGTTCCAGTGATAAAGAGTGGTGAAACAAGAAGCTATACATATTATGTGGGAAAATTTCTACATTGTTGTATATATCTGCAGCTATTAAAGGAATTTTCCCACATAGCTATGTTGTAATAGCTATCGTCACTTATATCTCTTGTTTTGCTACTTCATTGTTGTTACTTGTAAACTGCTTAAAGTCAGTATAAAATATGTCAAATGGGTACGTATGACTACTATTTGTAAATACTCAATCGTTAACTCTAGAGAGTACTCGAATACTGAAAACCATGATCGCTTCAACCCTAACAGCAAACATGGCTGAGTGAAGGATGGAAACAGACTAGGTGTAGCCTAGAGTTGGGATTAGCTAATTTATTGACTTGCCAAATTTCTTTCCTACTCTAAACTATTTATCCAACGTCCAGCCAAAGTAAAATTTCAGAAATAGCCATGTTATTATGTGCCAAATTGACCTTGAGCCTGACCAGTACATGATATATGGCTGGCCAGGCAGGCACTACAGGCCCGTAGCCAGGGATTTTGAAAGGCGGGTTCTTTTTTACCAAAAGTGGACCTTTAGTAAAGGTCCAAATATTGTGACTGTTCTATTAGAGTGGTTGACTGCTCTATTAGAGTATCTCGATCTTGCATTGCATTTAATCCATGCAATGAATGAGTTACTCGAAGCGCTTAATTTAGTTTCTTATTAGTGGTATCTAGTAAACTGTAGCTAATGGACTTTTGCTCCTGAAAATTTGGACTTGTATACCAAAAATTGTGGACCTTTTTTCCAAGAGGGCGGTTCTTCAGAACCCCCCGAACCCCCCCTGGCTACGGGCCTGCTGACTAGTGTAATGATGCAATCAAAATATTTAATAATTATGAAGTACTGTATTAAAGTGCTGATGTTAGTGTTCCTGATAAGAAATCATGCCAATCAAACTCTATAGCTAGCTTTCATTGTGTCACTACCTGATGGTAAATGTATCATGTGAGCTGAGTCATGTGATCTTAACAAGCAAGTACTCAAGTATCAATTTTACTGTCAGGGTATATACTAAAATCATTAACGAGCACTTGAGTATTTGCAGCCAGTATTTGGTTCAGCCCTAGTTTGCTTGTGGACAGCAATCTGGCCATTTATATATATATATGTTATTTTCAATAACATTTCATACTGGTGTATTTGCCTGCAGCTGATAGCTAGCACTATAGCTAAACTTTGTAATTTCATCTTGTAAGCTATAAAGGCCACAAAAAGTTAATTATATGTTTCTGGTTCCCTCAGTTCCTGGTAATTTTTGTTGTTGAACGAATGAATTGCACAATCACCCTATACAATATTTTATATCTGTTGATAAGTTTTCATGTCTTGTTAACACTCTTTCCTTATAGAAATGCACTAACTTTACACACATTAACTTTGTTTTTCCCTATCCATGTAGTGCTATGTCAAATGCAGTGTACCACATCAAAAATATAAAAAACAAGCCCGGTCACCTGGGGAATTGGTAACATACAATTAACTTTGCATAAGTTACTAGTAAACTAGTTCTTGGACTTGTTTATACTGGCACACGAGTGAAATTTCAAGCCTGGAGATGACCTATCAATGCAATGTTTGCCACCTCGTTATCCAATGTGAAAAAAGCAATTAAATACAAGTAAGTGGATTATCAGTGTGCAAATATACATCTGGGGACTTGTGGGAGACTTTTGTGCCAATCCCCCTCTCCATGTTACAATTACCTCACCTATTGTTATGGTACATTACTTCAGCCTAATCATAGGGGTGTAACAAAATATTTGGCTCAGCCAGACCAAATATGTCTTACATAAATGGTCTGGCTGAACCATCTGTGACAGTTTCCATAGTTAGCTAATTGGTGAGCTAATCAGTAATGTTTCACAAATATTGTAAGTTTTCGTCGTTCAGTCAGCATCTGTTACAGTTACTTTTCAAAAGGTAACTAAGTACTCTAGTTACTAGTTACTTTCGTAGTATAAATTATGACTTGTTTTTAGCTTTTGTAACATGAATTTTGCTCAGGTATACATCATTAAGGGATGCACTACATATGTACAATTAAAATAACAATTCTGTGGCTATTTCAGGTCAGTTATAATTATTGCTACATCTGTTACTCAAGCTGAATCATAGAGAACAGTACACAGCTTAATGTGGCTGTAGTATATATGGCACAAAAATTGAAGTGCTCTTGCTTTTAAAGCATGTTTAGTTATAGTTACAATGTAACTATTGTTATTGTAACTTAGTTACTTTTCAGACAATTACTCCTAGTTACAAAACAAGTAACTAGTTACCCCCAACTCTGATAGGTGGGTGGGATTTTTGATTGATACGTGCCCCTCTATATAAATCTATGATGCAATATTTTCTTGAAAAGCGAAAATCAAGTAAAATCTGAAGTGCATAGGATCTCATTGAACAACACATCTTGTAGCTAGCTATATGAACAGTGCTTTGATCAAAAAAGCATTTTTACTAATTATGATGTAAACATTTCCTTACTTAATGATCATGTGATCTACCAGTATCAGGTATTGATACTCACTTGAACTGTATTGTATCGTATTGGTAGCTAGTTTGTGCCAAGTGTTTTTTTCTATTGTGTGGGAGCAGAGAAAAAGGTCCTCCACCCAAGAGAAAAGAGTAGTCTGGGGATGGGCAGTATCGTATTGTTATTATTCTTTCTTTATTCTTTATTATTAATTACTAGGCAGACAGCACAGCTGGTTTGCCTAGGATGTAAAATCAACATTACAGTGTGTATGTTATAATCAATAAGTATCGATACTGCCCATCCCTACTTGCAATAAAAAAAAATTAGCAATACATGCAATTGTGTTGGAGCAAAATGTACTGACATAATATCAGTCCTGAATCTCTGAATTTACAAAACAATTAGTTCTTGGGTAGTCCTTGTACTACATGTCCCGGTGGATACTCCACAGAATAGGTGAGTGTGATTGGTTGAGTAGTGTTAGTTGGAATGTTGACCACCCAGTCCAAGTTGTTACTGGAGTTCAGTGTCACTGTTCCAAATGGTAAGTTAACTGGAGTATTCACCTTCCTCACATCTGGATCACTAAGATGTACCTAAATGACAACAAGATGTAATACTACAGAAATTATGACTGTAATAAAGTAGGAATTTTACTAGTACAGATGTGCTTAGGGGGGTCATCATGTGAAGTGCAAATCTTAATTTCTTGGCTAAAGTAGAGATTAAATTTGTACTTCAGGTGATGATCCCCTTGTCATTAGTTTAGTTCCTCATTCCCATTAGCATGGACAATTTGCATACCTGATTAATGATTTTTTTTGTACTAATAACAGCTGAACGTAGCCATTAAGTAATGTTTAAAGTTAGCAACTAGTTATAGATTTAGACTAGAAAGCTGTACTGTGAGTCATATGAGCTACGTATCTAATTCAGCACATTTTCCTCTGGGCTCCCCATACATTTTAAAGTTAATGTTGTGCTATACGTTGATTATATATGCATATGCTTTTCCCTTGTTCAATGCCTTTGATCTTGTATGGCTTCTTGTATGTGACAATAAAATGAAAAGGGTATCAAAATTTGAAATGTTGGTTTCAACTATGTCCAAGCTATGAGTCCAACTTTCTAATATACGCTCTTAGCCTACAACTAGAAGTGATATGAGCGGATGTGCATTTGTCTGGTGCAATTCATATTTTTCTGTGGTACTGTATTTTGGCTTCAACAACACTCCCCATACACTATCACTATCGGCAAGAGTTCATAAGGCAGGGACATAGCCGAGGGTGGGCATGAGCGGGCATTTGCCCAACCATCACAGTTTCTTGCCCAACCATCACAAGTACCTTAAGATTCACGCGAGGATTCACAGCAGCACACAAAACAACCCTACTTTAATACTGTAAAGCGTACATGTGTACCTCATTTGTTGAACCGTGACTTCGAAGAAGGGATTGAGATATCACGTGATCCATTACGCGGAAAATCCCTTGGGAAGTCTCTATCATTACACTTCATGTAGATGTACGTGCCACGCTCCTTGGGCGGTTTAAATTCGAAATTTAAAATGGAGTACACTATTATAGTCGTGGTGTTGTATTTCTAAGTCACAGTGAGTGATAATCGTCAGTAGGATTCAGTGTGGATGGTGCTGGTAGCAAAAGATTTCGTTTCAGTGGACTTGTCAAGTGTATTTTTGATAAGGAAAGTACCGTATAGCCTAACTTACTGCAGATGAAAGAAAACGGGAAAATGTACTTTTCTAGATAACCGACATAATCAAATGGAGCTGGAAATTGAGAAAAGGTCAAGTCATTATATAAAGTGTCATGTGCACAATTTGTACTGATTAAGCGAGTTGTGGTATACACCAGATTCATGCAAAATGTACAATGGCTGCTATAAGTCTGGGACAAAGCTTTCTTGACATGCTGATATTTGACTATTTGTGATAAGACTCATTATAGTTCATAAATTAGCACCCCCGGCCTTCATTTGGGGCCATGTGGTGTTTACTTGAAAAAGCATTACACATCGCTGTGGTGGTTGGTCACTGCCAGTTGATTGTAGCAAATATGTGATGAACTGTTTACATTGTTGGTTCTTGTAGGTTCAGCAGATTGATGTCACGTGATGCTCGGCTATGACGATCGTCGGTGGATGCCTGCCCTACAAGTTTAATAGAATTAGTATATAGCTAGTAAATGTTTGCATACATGCAAGCACCCCTTCCATTTAGAGATTCCATTTGCTAGAACAGATCATTATAAATTCAGCTATTACCCCAAATCTATCTGCGACTGGAACAATTTACCCACTGACACTATTGAATCCCAATCTCTACAAGTATTTTTAGAACTGACTCTTATCTATGTGATTTGTAATGTTTTCCTACCTGAACATATCAGTTTGTGACTGTGTTTTCAGTAATCATAATCATAATCAAGCAGCATTTGTTTACACTATAGCATAGGTAGCTGTAGGCCTTGTGTGCATACACTTTTCATATTTTTCTTTAATGATGTCTCACATGAAAGTGAGCATGTTTCTTCTTTTGTGTGTGTAGTTACGTTGATGTTATGCCCAACCATCAAATATTGGCTGGCTACGCCCCTGATTATGGAGGGGGGGGGGTTCATAATATTATAGGGGGGAGAGTATCCCACTTCAGTATAGCCTGTACAAACGCCAATTCTGAAATTATGATACAATACTGTTAGTTGGTTAGGCTTTTGCTCAGCCTATACAAAGATTGTTGTAGGGTGGCTTCAATAAGCAAACCATTGGAGGTATCATCAACACTCAAAGTGTTAAAGTCATATCCTAGAGAAACCAGTGTTTTATTGAAATTCTTCATGCTATTGCATCATAATTTCATGATTCCTGTTTGTACAGGCTATACTGAAGCAGGATACTCTCCCCCCTATAATAATATGAATTCTTGCTATTGGTTCATGCCTGCAGCACTGTCTACAATGCTGTCTGGATCTGAAATGCAACCAGTCACATGTTGGATACAATGCTTACAAAAATAAAGTAGTGTGCTACAATTTCCGGGTGTAATATCCATTATATATTACTCTTTACCATGTAATGCACTATAACAAGAGTTCACTAGTATTTTAAAAAATTGTTAATTTAAAAATGAAGTAGAGATCTATGCAACAAAAAGTAGTGAAACAAGAGATGAATTGATGGTATTACAGCATAGCTCAGTGGGAAAGTCCCTACTTTGGCATTGAGCAAAATAATTGTTATAGATGTGCCAAAGTAGGGACTTTCCCACTGTAATACCATCATTCATCTCTTGTTTCACTACTTTGTGTTGCATAGATCCCTACTTCATTTTTAAATTAACAATTTTTTAGTTTGTTTAGCTCTACAGCTAGCTACAGTGTACCTTGTGACTGTTGTATATCTCGAGTCAGCAAGAGATGTGCAGCTTAGCTAGACCAATAAGGGGTGAGGTCATCTTGTTTACTGTTAAGTAAACAGCTAGATTGTTAAGAGGTACGTATGGTCTCCATACTCTATTGCTGTTAGTCCACCTAGATCTTTAATTGATGGGCATGGTCACGAACCTATCGCAAACAGGATCCCAATCGTGAACTGCAGATATCTAGCTATTATATCTCTTATAGTAGCGCCTGGACTAAAGCGCTTCTGAAATCCAGCTCTATTCTGTGGCGTCTATATTATGTTGCTGAAAGAAAGTGTTGATACGAAAAATTAACACCTTGATATGGTTTCGTTGGATGAAGAGGACAAGCAGCTTGATTGAAGATGAAAGAAAAGACAAGGCACAGAGGGCCTACACTCATCGGAACCCCAAAAGGCACATCCCACTGGTGAGTTTGATATTGTGGCGTAAAATGGTGGCCGTGCGCTGCTTCATTTGACCTCTAGCCTTGCAACTGTGTTCAGTGAGGCAGTGAGACTAAAATTCAAGTTTTGGCATTTTAAAAAATTTTATATCCAGCCACCTGTAAGTGTTTTGTTGTATTTAAATGTTGTTTTATGCATTATATGGACTAGTACTATTCCGTAAAGGTGATTTTTGTGACGTAAAATGTCCCTAGCATGATTTTAAAAGGCGGAATGTGGGTGGCACACGAAATTTTCACCGCAATCCCTACTTAAATGGTACTACTGTACCGTTTGATAATATACGTATAGTAGTAAGAGTTACTAGTATTGTGAACTCTTGATTATAATTATTGCTTGTTACCACCAACTCTGGTCATTGTTATGTGAACTTTGTAGTGGTTTATACTTTTGAGTTGGTAACACAACCATCAGAAAATTGTTGTATAGCCAAAAATCACTAACCCAAGTAAAGTGTAACAACTCAAAGCATTAGTGAATACCTTTAGTCCAACAGTATGTTTTTTAAAGTTTCAAAGTATTCATATATAAATCGGATGGCTGCAGGTTTAAGGCTGCCCAGGTCCAGCTATGGATTGCACCTTTTCAAACATACTTTATATAAACATCTTTAACCCGGCTGTAGGACCAGGTGTCCTACAGACCTTCAGCACTTGTGCTGAAAAGCCTTAAGGCGCCACTATTTAATAATTTTCTGTTTTTTATTAGTATTTTTACTGTCGCATGTATTTCTCCATTATTGATTTAACTGTTATTTCACCTGATTAACCAAATATTGATGATGAGCAGTTCAGTTATCAAGACTACTACACTCATACAGTAGCTACCTTGCAAACTGTAGCCATATAGGGGAATGTGAAAGATTGGTGCAATGAAGTTTACAAATAAGAAGTTGATCCTCGAATGGAACTGATCAGTGATGAAGGACGACTATATGTAGTTACATCTAAAGAGGATAGTAGCCATGTTGAGTTAGCTAAGTTAGCAAATTTCCTGTTATGCAGAAAGTTATCAGGCCCTGGACGTATGAAAATAGCTATACTGTGGCGAGTACTAGTGATAATGGATAATGGTAATGACCCACCTGCCCGCACTGATGAAAAACAGAAAATTACCAACTACTGTAGCGGCCTAATAAATATTACAAAGATTACAAAATGACATAAAACATGCACAAAATCTTCACGATGTTCAGTATTTTTTTATGAGCAGATACAGGAATGCCTACTGCTATATTGTATGATAATAGCTAACACGTAACAGCCAAATGTTGCAGTGTAAATGTGAACTCCTATGGATAGCTAACAATCTTTAAAGAGTTAGCTAACAATCTTCAAAACAAACAATCTTTGTAGCACATATATTTTATAGATAGTGGAATTATTCTGGCATTCAATGATATTAAACCAAGAATGCAAAATATGGTAAGAAAATTTCCAAACAGTATTTTTTGCCTACAATTATCCGATGACTCTTATGTTGATCACTCTAACAGAACACTCACCTTAATCCTCTCATCAGTACTAAGAGGTAGTTGTTCTGAGAGGGTGACCTTGACCTGTTCCTGTTTAGTGTTCTTCACCTCAAACATGTGTCTGTAGCCAACAGTGACACTCTTGGAGATTAGTCCACTCTGTCCACGTAACACCTTCACAGGTATAGTGGTCAGTCTAATGGAGGGGTCTACTCCCAGTGAACAATGGAACTCTTCAGATGGTGACACATCTTTCAATGATGACTGTTACAAACAAGTTATTTAAAAGCGACTGTAAATTTGTATACCTTAGCAACAAAGTTGTTGTCAAGGAACACATTGGCAGGTCCAGACAACAGAGCATAAGATGAAGTGTTCTTGACAACAGCTTGTAAGTAGGTGTGTGAAGACATTCGAGGTATAATGGCATACTCAAATTCTGGCTTCAGATCAATTAAGGCAACGGTGACCTGTTAAACAAGTAACCAGTTAAGTATTATACTACAAACTGGACACAAATTCACTAGTAATGATTACTTTGTGTTCAGTGTTATCAGAAGGAATAGTGGCCATTCTTGGAATGTTGAAAGCTACACTAGTCCAGTTAGTCTCCACCTAATAACCATCAAATAACACAAGGGAATTCTGTATACATAGTTTAATTGGCAGGGAGTACAACTTAACAAACAATAATGGTGGATATTAATTCGGCAAAATTGATCATTATTACTTGTTCACAGAACATTGAAATAACAACATTTGTGGGATTTTATTTGGGTGCATACAACAAGAATGCCAATCAAACTTCACACATTATACACAGTATTGGTTTACAGGCTCATAGCTACTGATGATCAAGACACATGGTAGTGTGTCATGCAGCCAAGAAAGTCGGCATGTCACACCATGGGTATATTGACAGGAAGAAAGAAAGCACAATTTTCACACCTGCATAGCTTCACAGTGCCTTCTCCAAGCATACCACCACTTTTGCATTATAGCTGTCTGCCAGGTAGTGTAGGTTATACAGCAAATTGATTACATTCACTCCTGAGATATGGGTGGCCAAAGTTTCAATTTTTCTTCATCATTTTCTTCTTCTTAAGGGGTCTACGAGGTCCTAGATTATTCTTTTCGCATACTTTGCAAATATTGTTATAAAATGCAATGTGTAATTAGATTATCTTGAACTTTGGTGCAGATAAAGAGTGTATAAAAGTGAATTCACTTTCCACATTTGCAATTAATCCATGGTACTACGAACATATATTTACGTTGAACTTTTGGCTAAACTACTTATGGAAATAACTTAAAACTTAGTATGTACATAGGATATAGCTAGCTATTGTAGCAGTGCCTTTGATGGTTTGAAAAACCAAGGAATAACAGCTACAGAGTTACAAAGCAAAACCAAACAACTGTAATTACTCGGTCAAGGTACTCTAATAGAACAATCACTGCAGGGTAAAAAAGTGCATGAAAAATATTGAAAAAACCCTTCCCAGGCATCTCCATACTGAACACCCAAATCCTTAACCACTGAGCTATCACTACCGTAGTTATTCACCCCACTTAATTTCTACTTTATAAATTAAATCTACTAATAGTAAAAGGATAAGTTTATAATTTCGTAGATCTATCAATGGAAATTCTAGAACATCTTTGCGTCTTCCATTAGAAGTCCTCAAAAAAATACGTGCACTCTATTAGAGCATTACACCAATATTATCAAAATGTCTAATAAAACATGATATAATTATAACTTTTGTCTTCAATAATCATCTTTGTGTCTGTAATTAAGAAGAAATGTGAGTAAAAACAAACAAACTACAAAGCCAGCTTATAGCTGGCTTTGGGGCCATATGGAGTGTAAAATAATGAAAAACAACCAAGCTGTGAAAAAGGGTGCAACCTTCAAAATCCCGAGTTGTGAAATCAATGGTGGTGGCCAAGAAATGGCTGCAATGATGTTAATAATATATAGCCATGACTTACTTTATTAGCATTAACATCACTGCAGCCATTTCTTGGCCACCACTGTTGATTTCTTTTGGACAGTTGTAATGCACGCCCCTAAGGAGGCCTTTCTGACACTCAGGAATTACTAGCAATGTTCTAGCTACAGGTAAGACTATATATGTCAAAATAGGGACACAGAGGGCTTTAGTTGCTAATTACTAGGACATTTACGGAAAGATGATGCGTTCATCTGAAAAATGAACATGATTGCACCTAAAAAGTGAGGCCTTTTACAGAACTTTTGTTTCACCATCCTTCTGCAGGAATTTTGTAGTGGTCTTGTGTGAAAAGTAGTCTCATGCTCCAGACTATATAGCACATGAGACTATGTATAGATTTAATAAATCACAATGACATTTAAAATTCCTATACTTGTGCATAACACATACTGTATAGTGGGTTATTTTGAAAGCAAAAATATTTACAGAAGAAACACAATCTGAATTTCAAATTCAAAAAATGTATACTTTAAAGTGTGTTCAAATAAACAGAAATTCATATCACAAATTATGCTGCTGAGTAATCTCCATCCCTGTGCACTATAGAGAAGACAGGGGGAGTCTTGGGTGGAGCAAATTCTATTTAGCTACCGGCTCAATCATGTCTATGCTAGAATTGCAGCAGACGGCATCAATTCCCAACAATAGCAGTTCTGGATCAGCTATTTACTGGCTATTGACACAGTAATCATGTTGTTTAACCATTCTAAAACACAAGCAATTATGCATCCACATCTAAATGTTTGACACGTGAAGGCTAGTTTAATACTTTTATTTGTGGGAATCTATTTTTGAAGAACAACACATCATGGAATTTATATTTTAATACCATACCTGTTTCACTGCCCATACAAAAGTCTCAATAGTAGCAGTGAAATTTATCCCGTACTTCACTGGTAGCAGTGAAAAAGTTGTAATTGCAATTTCATTGGCTAGAATTTATGTTAACAATGTAGCGCCAATTAGTGTTGACGCGTGTTTAGTACATAGTGACAAATTGCGTACATGGCAACGCTAATGCACAGCATGGGTATATATGCAGCAAGTATGGTATTAACTGGGAATAGCATGATTAGCAGTAAAATTTGGGATAAATACCACTCTTGTTGTATTGGAAATGGTAAATTTCCAATACAATACTCGCGGTATTTATTCCAAATTTCACTGCTAACCATGCTATTACTAGTACAAAGAGAAGAGCTTCTTTGAAATATTTGAAAATAAAAACCCATCAAAAATACCCACTATATGATATACTACTCCAGTCTAACTACCTGTGTTGTGGTTATCTCAATTGGGGCAGGTTGGTAAGAAGCTTCTATTCCACCATAATAACAATCTTCAATAGTCGGTTCACTACAAAAGAAACATACAAGCATTTACATAATGTGTATGTACAGCATTCATCATATTGGAAAATCCCTATGGATAAAGACACTAGAAATACCTTCATTACCTTTATTTCAAACATCAAAGCGGTGACTCAAAATTGCCCAGTACTCGATGCTCACAAACTATGTTTAAGCCATTATTTTTTGAGGGCACCACTCAAGTGTGGTTATTGTTGAAGATGCGGCATTTAACCAAGAAAATACAGTAGTACAAACAGGCTGGCAATACTTCCAAATGAAGCCCACAAAATCTACTAAGTTACAGTACGGATAGGATAAGTGTGTGACACTCCATTAGTTTTACTATCAAATTATATAATATTAACGTACTACTCATCTGCACATGAAAGTGGCATCAGTCGATCGTAATCATAGTGAGCTTTTGCACTAGCAGATTTGTACTTTGAAACTACAACTGGTTGTTTAAACTTGAGTAGCTGCACACCCAGTTCAGGTACAGATCCACCAATACTTGGGTTAGCAGTGGACAATGACAACTTAGCATCCAGCCAGTCCTCACCAGTTGACTGCTTTATCAGACCATAATACAACACCTAATTGACATAACAATGTTAACACATGTACAATTGAACTGTGTGTGTTCTATTAGAGTATATTCTGAACACAACTGACCTTCATGGTCTTGTCATTACTGAACACCCTCAGGTCATATTGTGGAGTCCAGGAGGCATTGGACACAACATAAGACAAGGCTAACACAACATCAGTGTCAGAAGCTGCCTCAAGGCTGATACACACACACCTGAACATTGAACAATTGTGTACTAATCAACACATACATACAGTACAAATATGCATACTTTATGTGCTGAAGAACAACACTAATAAAAACTTTCCTAATTCGTTCACATATATACATGTAGGTATACATCCACACACACACAAATAGTAGTCGTTAGTTTATAAACGTGCTTTATATTTGTACTGATTGACATCCAATGTATTCTTAAGGCTGTGCCATGCGAGTACATCACTAGACATAAAGATAGTCTGGTATGTATCTTAAATGACATACTATACTTTTTTGTTTTCTTTCTACTTGAATTTGAAGTTGTGACCAGTTTCTAATGCATGCCTGCATTGCTAAGAATTCACAATATTAGCTGGTGATTCTGAATTTCAAACTTTTGTGACTCACGCGGACAACATCCTGATTTTCTACTGTCATAAAATACAGAAAGTGCATGGATTTCTACTGTGAAGACCTTTATGTACTCTTTGGATCTCAATGTTCTAGAAATCTTACCACTACAACGAGAAACAGGGGTTACCATTAACTGGACTGGACTACTGCACTGACATGTTTTTGGATTTACACGTGTTATGGTTGGCTTTATTGAGTTGTGCTATTCAGGGAACTTTTAGTGCATTACTAAATGCAGAACATGAGCAGTGGAATAAGCAAAAACTGTCTTCTAAGTATTTCACTACTACTCTTTAATACTTATACAAAATACACATATAGTGTTGCAGGGCCGTGATAGTAATGATTAATTTGATCAACTTGGCAATGGTATCCTTGAAAGACTTTTGGAGATGCCATACAATCTGAGACACTAGATCTGTCCTAGAACAATCTGCCTTGATTAAACTTTACAAAATTGTCACACAACTAACAAGTTTTATCTGCCTGCAATATAACTATTTCCATGTGCTATTAGAATTGCCTTGTAGACAAGCCACTCTCTATCGCTAATTATAACCATTACTATCACCACCTTGCAGCATGAGTATACAGGTGTTGGAGAGCAGTAGCAAAATCTTTAGAAGACAGTTTTTGCTTATTCCACTGTTTGCATTTGGTTGAGTATTCAACACTTAGTAGTGGGCTGAAGGTTCAAGGATGGCCAACATTCCCAAAAGATAAATATACTCTAATAGAACAGTTGGCTACTCTAATAGAGCAGTCTACGTGCTTTTAAAAAGATGAAACTAAAAGGTTTTAAAAATGTCTAATCAGGATATTGAACCCCTTTAGAGGTTCACACTCTCCTAGTCGGCCTGATTTCGATCTCAGATCAACAAAAGCTGCTCTGCCTATAGCTAACATGACTTAATAATTCCAACCATAACATGTGTAAAAAACAAAAATATTTCAGTCCAGTAACTTAGTCCAGTGAATAACAACACCTACGAGAAACATATTTCCAATCACATGCAAAATTGAGATGTTTTGATATAGTATCAGTATTAATATTAAATATTGAGTAGAGCCTACTGCACTTAATTCATGGTTAACAAAACTAATCTTTTGCACAGTCACGATACCAATTCATTGGATTATACTACTGTACTTTAAATCAAGTACACATGTCTAGACAGTCTAATACGTAGTAATTGTGTAATTCAAACACACCTGTTAGTCTTAGCATCTTTTACAGTAGTGGGGTTCAAGTCTTGTGCATTCTTCCTTAGTACATTAAGTTGTTCAGTCAGGGTTGTCTTCTCATGATCATACATCCTCCATTGTTCATCAAGATGAGACATCTTGTCCTGGTAAGCTGTAAGGAAGCCCATCACTCCGTCAACACTTCCACTCTTCAGTATCTCACTCATGTCAGCTTTCTCCTCCTGTGGAAGAAAATAAAATGTAGGATGACCCAACCCAAGTCCATACATAATCCATACATTGCATCTCCTATATGTAGTACGTCTAGAAGTAAACGTGTACAATTAGTAAGACATATACAATCTGTCAAATCAGTCAGCAGAAAATTTGTTTATAGTGTACCATATTGCCTCGAATTACAGCTGGTCTCGTATACGCGCCTGGTCCCGTTTAGTCGCCAGGGGTATACAGCATCATAACAAATATAAACACCGGGTCTCAAATAATCGTCTAGTGCAGTCATTATTTTTAACAATTCCGGGCGGTGTTATAAATGATGAAGTGAAGTACATTTTATAGAGTTCCTTTTAAGCTTGAATCTGTGAAATATGCTGAAGGAAGTCCAGGAGAGTACAACACCAAGGTATGAGGAATGCTGATCAGGTCGCCGGCCTTGTATAGTCGCCGGTCTCATTTAGTAGCCAGGGTAAAAAGTTGCTTGAAAGAAATAAACGCCCGGGCCGCAATTCAAGACAAATACGGTAAGATATTTTGAATCGATGCAGGAACTTGCAATAGCAGACTATATGAAGGCAGAAAACATTATGACCTCATATTACACTGCCAAGCCACTTTGACAGAAGTTTGGAGCTAATGTATCTAAATACGCAGTACATGGTCTTAACATTCACATCATGGAAACATCACAATATAGATTGAAACCATCCATTGGTCAGTAATGCCTACATATACCTGTCTGAGGGTTATTTGAAACTGCACATAGTAATAACCAGAACACTCACTTTCGAGGAGTCTGAAAATTGACATATCTGCTCTGCAAACTTATTCAGTATTGTCCTCTGTTTAGTAATGACCTCCAACTTGAATGTGAGGAATTTCTCCTTCTCTACAAGTTCCTTGATCTCATCCTGCAACTTGTCATACTGCTTTTTGTCTCCCTTAGTCTTCTCATCATAGTTGGTCTTGGACTGGTATATGACATCAGTAATAATTGCATCACCCTCACCTTCAACCCTGTAGTAGTAGTGGAGACAGTATGCTGTACTACATTTACAATTAAAGCAAATGTGCTTGCACTAGATAACATCTTGTATAACAAATAAGGTCATTCCCTATTATGTGCATGCGTATTTGATGTTACGCATTAGTGGAGTAATATCACCCAATGACTACCAAACATACGCCATAAATCTTCTGGTCATACAATGCCTAGCTATTCCAGTTCAAATACCACTTGAGAGAACAGAGAGGTTGTATGGCATGTTTGCCCTTACAAACAACTTGACGTTACTAAGTATTTAAGGACCCACGTCACTATAGTACCAGGATTATCATTAGGACTGTTTGCTTTTTGTTGAATATGTCTTCATAGCTAACTAGTTTTACTTGTACTTTTCTTCTGTTAGAAGTTGTTTCATTGCACCATGTTGCTGTTTTGTTTGCTGTTACGTTGTCATTAGGGGGCATCTCCAAACTGATTTTACCGTGTTAACGTCACAATGTTAAGGGGGGGGGGGGGGAGGGGAGAGGAGTTCAGCCCATGATGTTAGTAATTTTTCTTTAATGCAGCTATAGCGTAGCAACTAGGAACAGTAAGTAAGACAACAATACTGTTTGTAGTCTATCATGTAAGGCCACGAAAAGTTAATTATAATTATGTTTCTGGTTCCTTCCTGTTCATTTTTATGCTGAATGAATTATGCAATCACCATACAATAACTTATAATATTTTATAATTGTTGAAAGGTTTTCATGTCTTGTCAACACTCTTTCCTTATAAAGATGCACTTAATTTTATACATAACTTCCCTATAATTCCATGTACTGCTATGTCAAACGTAGTGTAAAAACAAGCCTGGTCACCAGGGGAACTGGTAGGACCAGAAACAGATAATAATGAGCTTTATCCAAAATTACGTCACAGGCAAAAAATGGCCGCTATAGTAGGGGGACTCTCGTGACTTTTGTATGGACAACTATTGGACGAAGATTTTTGAACAGTCATATCTCAGCCAAGAACGAAGACATCAAGCTCTAACTCCCAGGTAAGGCTATAAGCCATTACAATAAGTATGAACAAGCGGTTTTCACTTAATTATCAAAACAATGTTAGATCCCTTTTCTTTTGGTTAATATATAACCATACCTGCTGGATATCTTCATTCTTGGCTGAGATAGGACTGTTCAAAAATCTTTGTCCGATAGTCACCCATACAAAATTCGCGAGAGTCCCCCTACTATAGCAGCCATTTTTATGCCTGTGACATAATTTCAGATAAGGCTCATTATTTAATTATAATTTGCACAGCCTAAACCAAGCTGTAAAAAAAGGTGTGGCCCCCAAAAGAATCATTAAAAATCATAGGCATTAACATTATTCCTTGGCCACCACTTTTGATTTCACATCTTTTTTTTTGCCATAGTTTTTTTGGGCCACACCCTTACTTTACAGTTTGGTTGTTTTGGTTTAGATATCACCTCATTTTAAATTGTATACACCAAAGCTTTACTTGTCTTTTTCTTTATAGGAAGAAGATAAAATAATTTATGTGGATTTGACTATGTGTGTATTTTCAAACATTTTTTTGTGTACACACGTATTGTTCTATGGTGACTTGTTTGTAGCTGAACTCTCTACATGGTGACTTGATGGTAGCTGCAGGATGACTTTCTACTTACTGAATGTTCTAATAGAGCGACTGCACTATTAGAGGATCTCAATTGAGCATTTGTTACGTACACCTGTAGTTGGCTTTCACAGTATGTTTTTTATTATGAATTCTTCTAAACCACTGAAAGGTTATTCTACAATGATTAATCCACATTTCCAGCTCATTCCTATAAGCAGTTTGCCTAGTATGTATGGCAACTAAACAGTTTTATACTAACAAAATGCGATCGTGTGATTGTTACACACTGTTGGTTGTTATGTTGTATCTTCGTGGTCTTAATCTTGATTTCTTTCAAACCACCAAAAGGCACTCCTACGATGGTTAATCTACCTACAGACCAATATTCAACTGATTTCTTGAAGCGGCTTACCTTGTAGGTGTGATGAAGTTTGATATTACTTTAGTCACAACTCCGTGAATCTTGATTGGATTTCCATCAAAACTTGTACTCAGATTTCCACCAAAATTGGTACTCAGATTAACCCCTTTAAGTGTGTCAAATTGGAGTGTGTGTGTTTGTGCTTTATGGCAGTGTGCAAAAAGTAGAAAAAATGGAAACTTCGGCCACTCATATCTTGGAAATGCTTTCCCTCAAATTTGGTATGTGGACTGCCCTAGGTGGCGGGCATCTCTACAACACAATTGGTTAAGGGATCACAGAGCTACATGTGTGAAAACCCGTATTTTCTTCTTTCTTGAATAGCCATGGTGTGGCACGCTGGCTTCTCACACTACCATGTGCCTTGATAATGTTTTGTGCTTCTATTGTCAATACATTATTTTCATAGTGTAACATTAAGAAGGGGAGTCTAAAGTTAGCACCATCATGATGTTAAACGTAGCAATTTAAAATCAGTTTGGGGATTGCACAGGGTTTGCAGGTTATGCCTTCTGTGTGAATGGCCACTTCACTGCTTCAGTAATTGATAGCTGGGGTGAGCGTTCAGACGAAAACATTAAGTATGACACTGTTCTTTCTTTTGATGCACAGTATGCGCTGAATACTTATGTTACAGAAAAAGTAAACAAACAAGCAGAAAGAAAATTAGGGATCATAGACATAAAAAGTAGTGAAACAAGGGAAGCCACCTACACCTGTAGATGTACTAGTGAATATTTAATCCCTAATTCAGTCATGGGCATAGACTGGAGTAGGGATTAAGTGTAGCCTTGACAGCATTGGTTAGGTATAACCAAGCCCAAAAATGTCTTCAGTACAATCCTAAATGCTTCCAATAGATTATGATATTTTAAAAAAATTTATTCTTCTACTGACTGCCTGCAAACAAGTTTAACTTGATAACGGCTAAGGCTACGGGCTTGATTTTTTCACTGTTCGACTTCAGCCCAACAGGTGCCTTTTCGCATATCACAGTACGTATAATGCATGCATAATGAATGGACTTACCTCTGTCTTCCTTTGTGTCCCATTTCCTTTTACCCACTTGTGAGATGTAAAGCATCCATGACTGAATAAATGCCACCTCTGTGACATCAGGAAAACTAACATGTCTTGGCTGGGCCTCTTTCTAAACACACACACACACGCACGCATGTACGCACACATCTCTCTCTTGACATTGTACCCTCCTTAGTCTCATGTAGCCAGGCTGCGGCAGGATTTTTCTCCGCCCACACACACACAAGGGGAAAAAGCGGTCTGGCCTACCTCTCTTCATAATAATGCGCCTCTTCTTTGGGTGTATTCATTCACTGGACTGAAGTTTTTTTCTTCTTGCCTTTTATCACCAGACTTAACCACAAAAAGCGTTTTAGAATTTGATACCATTCACCAACATAAAAACATGTACTAAAACTTATACTTTGATCATAATAACTGCACTAAAACCTAAGTGCAGTTCGTTATCGAAAATAATTCGCCTACTGCTAGCAATGTTTCAAGCACTGTGCGCTGTTAACACTTCTAATGCACCTGGCTGTATGTATGCGTCTCTGATTAATATTCAAGATGAGATGGTATACTACCCTATGTAATCACTTTTAGTGGTTGAAAGAGGTGTTTGTGGTCAAAAAATGTGTTTGAGCAAATTGTATGTGAGTCCAGTCCAGTGAATGGATACACCCCCTGTTCTTTGAAGGATTCATAGAGATTCCATCTCTTGTGACCGGTTACCTGCCCCTGCTGGCTTGTCAGTGGACTTGCACTACACGAAATATAAACAACCAACCTTAAAGATTTAGGGTCCACGACTGAAGGAAGCTGATTGACTACGACATCATTTTCACCTTTCTTCACGCTCACTCTGATCAGTCGCTTCACTTCAGCACGGTCACGATACACCACCACACCACCGACCTCTAAGTCACTGGAGTTAAACTCGCCAACAGGAGCTTTGGAGCTCGTTTTGTTTTCTTCCAACACCATAGCCACGTGAGACCAATCAGGAATCTTAATTAGCACGTGACGTGCTTTGTACTCTGACCTAAGCCAGGAACCATAGATATCTTGATACAACGCTTACTGACCGTGCATGATTATGTATATCTGACGGTACAAATGAATTTTTTACTGTACAAACATATATGCAAAAATCATAAATACCAATTATCAACAGCAGAGACAAGTGATTGACTCTTTTACTGATTTATATTTGACATTGCGGCACCACACTTGTGCACATGACTCAGTGAGTTTTAGCATAAAAGTATAGCACAATAATCATCTGTGTAGACATAGATAGTAGAGGGCATTACATGCCCTCTACTATCTATGGTGTAGTACCAGCGGCGGAGGAAGTAGTTAATATGAGGGGGGGCTGGGCTGACCCAGACTTATTTCTATAGTTTGGTAAGGTGAGACCAAAAAAAAAAAAAAAAAAAAAAAAAAAAGGTCACAACCAACTGACAAGAGCTTTCCACCTCACCAACTACCATTTCTAGCTGATAAACTACATAAAAATCCTTTCATAGCTCGCTACACACTGACTACTTTATTAGAGTGACTGCTCTATTAGAGTATCTCGATCTTTATCACCGTTTTCAGCCCCACTCCAAGAAAGATAATTTCGGTGTGATATCATTCTGAGGGGGGGCTAAGCCCCCCCTCAGCAGACCGAGGGGGGGCTTTAGCCCCCTAGCCCCCCCCCTTTCCGCCGCCTATGTGTAGTACTATGGTGTAGACTGTAGCATAGATAGTATATAATATCTATGACTGTAGGCATAGCTACTGTGACTAGTCTAGTTGTCTTAGGCTCGTACTCGTACAGTTGCACCGTATGGCGGCAATAATGGTTGCATTATACTTGTCCTGATGGATACTCCACAGAATAGGCGAGTGTGATTGGGTGAGTAGTGTTAGTTGGAATGTTGACCACCCAATCCAAGGTCAGTGTCACTACCTTCTTCACATCAAGGTAACAACATACAAAGTTATGACTACCAAAATTATGCAGCTTCATCTGGCATGATTTAAACATGGCTCATGCCATGGGGTGGCCAACACCCACACAAAAACTCAACATGGTGTATGAGAGTGCCAATATTTAATTGTTTTCAAAATATTTCTGTAATATAATAATTATAATTTAGACTTTTATCGTGATGTTTTTACTTCGAGTTTTTCTAATACTTGAGTAGCTGAGAGGGAATCAGAGGAACTTCAGAAGAGACACAGGTGTACTTTGCACTGTCGAATTAAATTGTTGCATAGAGTGGCAACCATAATTGAGCTCATGAATGGAAGGAAACGAGAATAACCTATTTTGTATGTGGTTCAGGATTTGGGATTTCTAAATATTTAATGGATTTCTAATTGTATTTCTCAGACAGTATACAAGAGTCCCAAGATGTTGGCTGCCCCTCAGCTCATGCCAATGGCATAACTATATAATGTGCATGCACCTTATGGCACCTAATATAATCTTCACTATATGCCGCGAGATGTGACCCAGTCTGACAAAGCCAGTCTTAAGGTGGTTAGACTTGACAACTCATAACTTGTCAAGGTAGCTAGCACTGTTGAAACTTGGTCAGCTTACAACATGTGGTAAAGTTTCAAAGAGATACACGGCAGAAAAAGTTAAGGGTTATCAAACTTGGATATCTGTTATAAACATTTTGCTAGCACAGAATTTATCATTGACAAAATGAGAGGAGTCTCCTATAATTATAAGGCCCTAATTACGATGGTGATTACACATGGCTCAATCAGGCCAGGGAATATTTATCGCATGCATGGTATTGCAAGATTACTACAAAATTTTCATTGTGACACTTCTCAGTGAAGTTGAATTGAGTGCATGTATATGCACACATCCACAATATTAGCTATAGGGCCAGGATAATAGCTTACACAGAGTAGTAGAAAAGATGGTTGAAGTTCCCATGCACTTTTGATTCTCATCTGACAAATTCTCTTTGTGGGATCAAGATACTCAAAATACTCTAATAAAACAGTCAAGCACAGTAAGACGATTGGTTATACCATTCTTTACCAATTAATACATGGAGTAATATTTAATGTTGTTCATGCAGTAATTTTGAATTTAATCCACCTGTACACACACGCACACACACACGCACACACACATCAGGGGCGGATCCAGACTTATGGAAAGGGGGGGTCAAAAATGAACTGAGACACTACATTGTCTCTGGTTTGATAGGTGAGACCAAAAAAAAAAAAAAAAAAAGGTTACAGCCAGCTGAAAATAGCTGCCCACCTCACCAACCACACATTTATAGCTGATAAAGTACATAAAAATCCTTAAATAGCTCACTACTAATACTGTGACAGCTTTATTAGAGTGACTGCTCTATTAGAGTATCTCGATCTTGGTGTACTGAAAATTTTTGGAGGGGAGCCCCCTTTGACCCCCCCCCCTGCATCCGCCCCTGCACATGCTATAGCACAGGCAAATTGTAGATGTGTTCATCCATCTGTTCGTCCCATGTGTTGTAGCTATTAGAGTAGGTATACATTTTTGTGAGTTTGTTTGAACTTCTTTGCTACACACTTACACACTACACAATGTCTGCATTTATGTTTAAGCATATAGGTATGCAAAGCTGCAAAAATGACATCACAAGCCCAGCATGCAAGCGCCATGGTGCTTTGTTTCTAGCTGTATGATAGGTTGATATTACTGTCACAACCTGCACAATAGCATGACATTGTGTATTACTGGTATATTTTGCATGTATGAGAGGCATGAGTAATTGCTTCTTACATACATCCTTTCCCTTTATATACTTTGGTACCACAAAGTATAGGAGATATAATTAAATGGTGTTGGTAGCTACTGTTGGGTTTCCAATGTTGCATAGGAATTTTGTCACGTCCAAGTTTCAACTTAGTGCATAGCATACACAATACAGCAAGTCCTACACTACAGGGGCGGATATAGGATTTATAAAAGGGGGGGGGCTAACTCAAGATACTAATCTTTTGGGTGGAGGTGTGCTCCCAGCATGCAAAGCATGCTGGAACTAGGGGGGGGGGAGGGGGGCATGGCCCCCCCCCCCCCCCCCCCCCCAGGAAAATTTTGAAATATAGATGTTAAAATACTACAATTTGGAGACATTTCCACATAAATGCATATTAATTTTCTGCTGTAGATATTTTATATCCTGCCTTAGATAGTATATATGGCTCTCTGCAGCATTTGCTAATGGAAAAGTTTGGGTAGGTTCAGACAACCAAGCACATGATGCACCCTCTCACAATTGCATGCATGATAGAATAATAATGTTGAAACTGGAAAATTTTGAAATTTGAATGATACGAGATTGAATCTGAGCATTTTCAATGGAAATCGTGTACCTGAATTAAGTATACTGGTACCGGTAATAACTACACAAGTAGATGAACAAGCCTTTTAAACAGACCAATGCACTTCATTGTATGTATAGACGTAGGCAGATTTGGAAAAATTCCATAACAGAACCAACTTTTATGCTTACACTGAATGTTCTATTAGAGTAGTTAGGTGACTGTTCTATTAGAGTATCTCGATCTTGTACACCTCCAATGCTGATCCGGGTCCTTGTTGCATAACCTCTAGCATACATCCACTAATAATGCCTTGGAAAGATATTTATAAGGTGGGTTTATGAGTATTTGTATTATTAGTGATCATACAATTACCGTATGCTAAGACAAAATTTCACAGCATATTGATCAGGGGGGCTTCAGCCCCCAAAGCCCACCCCCCTAGATCTGCCCCTGCGCTGGTTAACTGGTTAACATCATATCCTCTTTCCAAACTGATAACAGGAGTCTTAGAGCTCGTTAGCACCATACTAGATCACGTGACACTTTACTGGATCACGTATATACCCGCAAGATTTGTACGCAAGGGATTTTCCAGGAGATGTAACCTAGGAAACAAACTGAACAAAGAACTGCTGACAAAGTTGTTCTGCAATGAAGAAACTTGTAGTAGAAATATTCTTGTTCTGCTGTGTGCTACTGGCATCAGCGAAGAGCCCAGCCTATCGAAGTGTCCGTGACTTTCCTACGAAGTTCCCTTCCGGGTCACACCCAAACGAAGATGACTTGGATAAGAATGTGTCGAACGTACTCTTCGGGGACTGCAACATCACCTCGTGTAACCCCGTACACTACAAACACTGTTATGAAGATAAAGTGCCTCAGTTGATATTACATGGAGTTGTGCTCATACTTGGGGTAGTGTTCACTTACTTAGGTGAGGAATATAATAAATGTATAACCTGTTTAGGGTGATGTAAGATAATACTTTTTACCTCGATAGCTAATGATTTCTACATCTTGTAACATCACAGCATACACGAGCACATCCAATATAGCTATCTATTGTGAGATTTTTGGTCATGTGCCACTTTTAAATTGGGTGTTAAAACTACACTGATTATTGAACATTGACCATGCACTGCAGTTCAATAATAAATTAGCACTTGTTATCTTAATGGTCAGTCTATAGTCTATGTGAAAATCATCAGAAGCAACAAAGCGAGGTACCTTTCTATTTTGAGTGGAAACTAGATCTCAATATATTGATGTGCTCTTAGATGTAGGTACGTCAGCTTAATTGACCACAGTATCAATGCTGCTGTTCACTGATAGTGGACCCTCGGGATTGTAATTCTTATTTAATGCACTTGCAATTCACAACATGTTACTTAAATGTCCATGTGGTCTTTGAGTTTGTCAGTTGGTGTGATCTGCACTAAAAGCTGTGTATGCATGCTAATTAAATCTACATGCAGCTATATGTGAGGGATATTTCACCAGCCTATCTGAGTCATACAGAACATGGGCTAGTTATATAGAAGTTGCAGCTACATTTTATGTCATGTTTATAACATTTATAAATCTAGAATTTCCATGGGCCATAATTTTGCTATATGTTTGTACCCATATTTTTATCAAGCACAGTAAAAGTCATACACAAAGCTTAATCAAATGGTCTTCTAGTATTACATATATACTTGGGCTGTGGTACTGATAGTACAGTAATCACGTCTGTTAACATTGTATTGGACACTGTTGTGTTGATGATCTTCCTATTATAACATATACATACTCATTAGTTGGCAAAGAAGAAGAATAGTTTGCATCATAGTTTTGTTTTAAATTTTAGAGATCAAGTACGAGGACGAAAGTACCTATAAACTTGAATATATCATTAATCCTGTAGTGTGAGCTTACAATTCACACTACATGATTTAAAGTACATCAGGCACATTGCAAAATTTCCTTTGCCACCCACTCCAAAGGGACAATCAAATATTGGAAATGAATTTCATGAGTTTGTCCAGTTCACAAAAAGCATGAAAGTTTATATTATGTGATATATGGCATGTAGTACATATTTGATGACCTGGCCTAGTCTGGCACCGCCTGCCCCTTCACAAAAAGTAAGGGTCTGGTGAAATATAAATACCAAATCATTTCAAAAGGAATTCAATTAGACAGCGTACGTTACTGCTTGTTATGTCAGATAATTGCCCTTCAATTCAAACAAAAGTATTGTGTTGCCAAGGTGATTTCTGTGTGATTGGCATGCATTAATGGCTACCACTGAATCTGGCGGTAGAAATGATTTATTATCTGTATTTCATTATACCCTTACTTTTTGTGAAGGGGTGGGCGGCGCCAGGCCATGGAGACGGTGATGTACTGATGTATAGTAACTTTTAGTATTGTACGCATGTGTAATAGAGTAGTTGATTATTGTGGTTGTTGTAGAGTGTTGTCACGACATGTTTGGCATTATTTTATCCTGTATGTGACTGTACATTTGTGTGTGTGTGCGTGCGTGCTTGTGATACAATCACCACTTGTTATAACATAACAGAGACTAATCTTATTGTGTGTGTTACAGTGTCACTTGTATCACTATGTATAATTTTATCTTGTGGCTAGGTTATCGTCTGTTCAAGTACACATTGTTTGCTACTGGAGCTCTGTTTGGTGGAGTGGTAGCCTTCTATGTGATGTACAACTTCTTGGACAATGAAGATCATGTGTTCTATATCAGTCTAGGTGTTGCTGCTGTAGTTGGGATAATATGTGGAGTACTTGTTGTAATATTCTACTATATTGGAATCTTCCTGGCTGGTGCAGCTCTTGGTGGAATATCTACCTGGTTTTTGTTGTCAATTATCCATGTGGATTACCTACAAGAACATCGCTGGGTTCCTATTTTGATTTTACTTGCTGTAGCCGTCATCTTTGGAATCATTGCCCTTTTTATACACAAGTGGTTTCTTATATTTTCTACCCCAGTCATTGGAGGCTTACTGGTAACAGTTGCACTTGATTATTTCCTAGAGCTGGGCAGAATGATGCAGTATGCATTCAATGTGTTACGACATGTTCCAGACAAACCGGACTGCTGGTATAGCTGGGCAATGCTTGGTGTGTTCGGAGTTGTTATAGTATCAGGAGTCCTTATACAACTGTTTGTGACAGCACGCAAGTATGATCACAAGAAGGATACCAATGGTTAGCACCTCTGTGTGATACTATAATATATTTAGTGGCTGGTTTTAAGATGTACACATACTGATGATACCTTGGTTAAGGGTTGTGGATTGACCACTGTATAGGTACATATGTTTTGTGTTTGTTCAATGAAATTTCAATTTGTCTTATTGCAAACACACTCTTGAAGGTGTGGATGATCTGATTGTACAGCAGAAGCCCTAGAGACTTCAGGAAACCCCCACTACTATAGCCATTCTTTTGCTTCGCCACTTTGAGCCATTCACTCACTGTATTCAGCTAAAAATATACCCGTGCACTCATTATGATGTGATGAAACACTACATTGTAAGCATACACACTAGTTAATGCCCCATACTTTCCTTTGTACTTCAGGTGGAAAATTTCTACTGTTCCATCATGGCATACCTCATGATAACTAGCTATGTGTATAATATATATTTTTTGTAGCATCTGGGTGATATAGTGTGTTACTGTTAATCTGTTATTTATAATAGGATGGTTTTGCTTTGGGCTTTGTAAGAAAAAGGACGAATCTACTGACGGCAACAGAAATATTGAAATGAGACCTCAGCATGGTCAGTATAAGAGACTTCGTCAAGACAGTGATGAATAGCTATCATAGTGCAAATGTCTATTGGTATTTTTGTAATTTTTTGTATTTTTGAGAATGTCTATTTTTAATGTAAATTTGTAAATTCTTAACACTGTTATCAAAGTGACTTTGTTAATGTGAACTTGCGTGTGTAGATCATGTGTTTTGTGTAAAGGTTTTGTTTTATTTTAATACAATTGAATCTAATACTAGTTACACACCGAGTTACTCAGAGTCGATTTCAAGTTAAGAATTCTAATATCTATGTTTAAAGTGGGCAATTTCTTTGCTTGGGTTAGTGATTTTTTTTCATAGCTTGGCTGTTTTTGTGTGGATAATAATTTGTTGACCTTGCCGGTTGCATTACCAACTCATGCTCAGAGGTATAAACCACTTCAAAGTCATATACAGTAGTGGTTTAATAATATGTGCAATATATTATTATCACATTCTGCTATTGTTGCCAGGTAACCAAAATAACCAAGTAACCAATAATAGATATTTATCAAACTCAAAGCACCACATTATGCTCATTGGATTATTCAGCTACTTATAGCTACTGTGTCAAAATTTCATTTTACTTTAAACATAATTATTAGCTACAATGTGCTGTCCATTTAGTACAGCAGTCAGACAATGCAATACTTGCATTGCATGGTTAGTTGATGTCAGGATTTAAGTAGGTAATTGAAAATCGGATGGTTTCAAAGTTTATACCACTGTGGGAGCAGTACAAGTTTGAGTAGCACAACTATATATGTGGTAACCAAGTAACAGGGTAACTGTATGCCACCAAGTTGACACACTAACTACATAATAATTATAATGAAAACCTTAGTTCCACCTTAAGCACTGCATACCAGTTGCATCATCGTGACACCTCCACTGCAGTTGCTAGCTTCCAATCTCTACATAACTTTACTTTCTATGAGCCCAGCACTGCATGTACATGAGCACTGAGATGCTGCAAGCACTGTGGAACTAAAGCTCGTACTGATGATGTAGAAGTAACTGTGATCGCAGGCTACTAGATGGCTACTTGATTCAATCGTGTCTTTCAATAACATGTATGGATGAATGATTTAATTTAATTTATTTGTTTAAATTCTGAAATTCGGCCAAGGCCATTTTTCCATTTCAGGGTATACCGATGCATAGCTACAAGTACAAAAAGCACTGAATATATAGCTGCTACTACACTGAATATATAGCTGCTACTACACTGAATATATAGCTGCTACTACACTGAATATATAGCTGCTACTACACTGAATATATAGCTGCTACTACACTGAATATATAGCTGCTACTACACTGAATATATAGCTGCTACTACACTGAATATATAGCTGCTACTACACTGAATATATAGCTGCTACTACACTGAATATTAGCTGCTGCTACTACATAACTACACAAACATACTATTACACACCATACAAAAAAAATGATCATATGAATAATTATTGTTACAGAAGCCAGGAAGATAGCTAACTTTTGGAAAAGATTGTTTGGAAGGGAGTTCCACCAGGAACTTGCCTTTTGGGCTGCAAATCCTAGTGAAAAATGTTCCATTCATTCATGATGATTGATGATGATAATTTAAACTCTACCAATCGGCCATGGCCGTTCCTCCTTGGCAGAGAGACACACACCATACAATGCATACATACACAACAGCAAAACTTACATTTAATACACATACAATGAAGAGAGGGGAAAAAATTAACTAAGAAGATGTCCATAAAGAGTATGTAAAAAGTCACCAGACTGAGTAAATAATACAGATGGTAAACTGTTCCACCACATGGTTGCTTTACTGCAGAAAAAGCGCTGGCCAAACTAGTCTTGTGGCACTGAAAAATATGGCGAAAGTGTGGTGGTGTATGGGTATTGTATAAATAAATTGATCCAAACTCAAGTGGTGGCTCAAAATAAATTGGAGTACGATTGATATGCTGGCGATGCATCATGATGAGTGTTCTGTACTGCACTAGCAGGTTAAACGGTAACCGCATCCAAGATGATGATGTGTTAACAAAGCCAATTCCATTCCAACCATAGAAATTATAATCCCACTCTGTTACAGCCTATATCATACAGTATGCGAAAAAAACCATGATTGGTTTGGCAACAGCTGGGTGTCTGCTGTTTTACCGGGTCCTGTCAGTATTTTCCCGGTTATATTACATCATTAGTACACGTGTTCTGCGCACGTGCGAGCTATACCAAAAGAGAATCGCAACAAAAGCAGTTATTAATTGACCTAGTTATTATCTCCAGGACTTGACTGTCTGGGAAGGATGAAGTTTGCTGTGATAATTTTTGTTTTGTTTTGCTTTTCCTCCTCGTGTTCAGCGAATAACGCGAGTCATGGCCACCACCACGAAGGAAACAACCACGGTATTCCTACAGACCTACCGACAGTACCTCCAGCAATGCAAGACGACGTTAAAGACGCGTGGAACAAATCATTACAGAACCTGACAAGTCTATTTTTCGAGAGCTGCAACATCACTTCGTGTAACCCCGTAAACTACAGACATTGTTATGAAGATAAAGTACCTCAGTTGATAGTTCATTTTGTCGCGTTGATTATCGGCATTGTGTTCGCTTACTTTGGTAAGAAACGCCACATCAAATGTTATACATATTCATAGCTAAGTGTAACAAAGACTTGCCACAATAATGAGATAATGGTTGTTAATAATTACACCTGTCAGCATAGGAACGTCTATAGCCTAAACACTGGCTTCTTGGAATGTAATGTTATGGAAGTTTTCAGTACATTTTATATGTGGCTGGAGTAGCGTGTCTAATCCACCATGTCTTCTGTTTACAGGCTATCGTCTGTTCAAGTACACATTATTCACTATTGGAGCTTTGACTGGTGGAGTGGTAGCCTTCTATGTCACTTACAACTATTTGAGTAATGAAGATCATGTGTTTTATATCAGTCTGGGAGTGGCAGTGGCGTTTGGGATAATATGTGGAGTTCTTGTTGTGATATTGTACTATATTGGGATCTTCTTGGCTGGGGCAGCTCTTGGTGGAATAGCTACCTGGTTTGTGTTGTCACTTATCAGTGTGGATTACCTACAAGAACATCGCTGGGTTCCTATTTTGATTCTAGTCATTGTAGCTGTCATTTTTGGAATCATCGCTTTGTTTGTACAGAAATGGTTTGTTATGCTTGCTACCCCAGTCATCGGAGGCTTACTGGTAACAGTTGCAATTGATTATTTCCTGGAGCTGGGCAGAATGATGCAGTATGCATTCAATGTGTTACGACATGTTCCAGACAAACCGGACTGCTGGTATAGCTGGGCAATGCTTGGTGTGTTCGGAGTTGTCGTTATATCTGGCATCATCATACAAGTGTTTATCACTGGACGCAAGTATGACCACAGGAAGGATACCAAAGGTATGGCTGTGTGATATCTTAGTTCTTACATTGTAGTGGCCTTTTCCCTGTATGTAAACCATACAATGTCCACAAATGTTTGGCTTGCAGAAATGCACTATGGTGTGATTAGTTTTGTATTGTTAACTCGACACCTCCAACTATTAATGTGTTTAAATTTCATCTGACTTGTGTTTGGGAATAATAGCTGAACTGTAGTTTTGTTAGAGATCAAAGGTAGTGTTTCCCCCTATATAATTGTTGGGAAACTAGCAGCTACATTTTGTATTATATTCACACAGGATGGTTTTGCTTTGGACTGTGTCAAAACAAGAGGAAGACAAAGGAATCAGATGAAATGGAAATGAAGCCTCTCTATGGTAAATATAAGAAACTTGAAGAATAATGACACCATGTCTTCTTCTTTCTATTTTATATCTCCAGTTATTTTGTATTCCCTTATACCTCAGTTATTTTGTATTTCTTTATTTGTGCCTTTTCATGTGACTATCAGTAGACATTTACTACAAGTGACTGCCAATGTATTTACAAGTGTATGACTATTAAGTGATACTTTTATAGGTCAACATGGCTAACACCAAACTCTAAAAGAACTTGTCTGTTTTTCTGCTCGATCAGTTGTGATTCTTTGTCCCACTTCAGTCTCAGTCCTTCCATACGAGTACCCATGTCATCCAACGTGTCCTAAAAGTAGAAGTGTAGAAGTATACATGTTGATCAGCATAATGTGTGTGTGTGGTGTGTATTGTACAGTCTACCCCCCAGCTATTTAATGGGAATCTGATGACCTGGTGTCAACTAGGGAAGCAGCCCACCCAGCTGTAACATCAATGGGTACCTGGTGTAAACTTGGGAAGCAATTCCAACTGTCCATGTCTTGCATAATCATAATCCAGGTGGGACTTCAGGTGCCCACATTTTCACCTGTGAGACATGGCCTGCAGGTTACTATATAGTTCTGCCCCAGGAGGATCTGCCTGCACTGATTAATAGCACCTGAGTAGCCAGGTGTCCAGTGTTGGTCCACTGGGTAGGCGTGACTGTGCAGTCTGTGCTAACATGGGAGCTGAAGGCTTTGTTTGTGTGTGTGCGTGCGTGCGTGCATGCAGAAGGCATCATATTCTTTACAGAAACCTATCACATTACAGATGAACTTAGAAACGAACACCTGGACTTGTGGTGGGTTATTACATCCTAACAAGAGTAAATAATTTACTCTTGATCCTAACGGTTTCTCTACCTGTAAGATGGATTCATATGACTTCTCCATTGTAGACAATTTATCATTGAGTAATGCTAACTGTTCTTCTTTCTCCTTCTTAAGAATATCCCTCTCAATTGTTACATCAGCCAACTTTTGTTTGGTCTCCTCTGTAATGTGAATAGTTGTACAGTCAGCTATTGTGTCTTGTGTGTTATAATATACCTAGTTCTCCCTGTAGCTTCTTCATCATTCCTTCGAGTGTTTCTATCTTGTTCTCTAACTGCATCTGCATTGTCTTGTACTGTCTGGTCATGTCTAGATAGTAATGTTTCCATGTATACAGTAAATAACCTGTTTGTCCAATAGCAATTACATTACCACACCTACACTGCACTTACACCCAAACATAAAACCAGCAGCTAAACACACTACTGTGATGGCGACTACAAATGGAACTCCTCTGTTCTTAGGATAAGCCTAGGTATCCAGATTTCAGGGGTGTTGTTAAAGTATTTACGGTTGTTCAGATTAAATTTCAGGTTCCCTGGTCCATATTAAGACTACTCAATTATACCATCTGTATACTTAATCTTGCAATATGTGTGTGTGCGTGTATGTGCTTGTGTGTGAGAGAAAGACTCTAGAGCATTGGTACCATAAATGATGAAAGTTTGGCATGACTTAAGTTTGGCATGACTTAAGTTTGGCAAATCAGTACTTGGCAGATAAAAGTCAGTATACAATCAATATAAAAATTTGTTGTTGTTCTTTCCTTTGAACAAGAAACTTTAGCTGTAATCTACCCAGCTGTACAATGGGGACCTGGTGGCCTGGTGTCAACTGGGGAGCAGCCCACCCAGCAATGGGTACCTGGGGAAACAAATGTATAACTGTTCTTGTCTACACAAGACTCAAGTGCTGAGTGGTGCACAGGCATCCCAGTGCTGGTTAGCTGGGTTGCAATAGCTGTGTTTCAAGTAGACTTTACTTTACTCTGTGTGTGTTGCGTGTGAGGCAGCATAGCAAAGTGGCTAGAGCATCGGTCTGGTAATAGCAAGGTTCCCGGTTCAACGCTCAGTTATGCATTTGGTGTTGTTGTTTCCTTGAACAAGAACTTTACTCACATTGCTCCAGTCTACCCAGCTGTTTAAATGGGGACCTGGAGAAGCAGCCCACCCAGCTGTAACATCAATGGGTACCTGGGGAAGCAAATGCCAACTGTCCATGTCTCACACAGTGGGTGAAGGTCCAGGTGGGACTTCAGGTGCCCACACCTTAACCTGTGGGACATGGTACAGCTTCCTGTGGGTTGCCCTAGAAGGATTTGCCTGCGCTGACTCCTAGCACCTGGGTAGTGCACGGGTGTTCAAGTGCTGGTACTGTGCCAGCATGGCAGCTGAAGGCTTTGTTTTGTGTGTGCGTGTGTTTTAAGTACTGAACAAGCCTATAATGATAAGCACACAGACCTTCTGAGATGTTCACATAACCATTAGAGTGTTTTGAGTACAGGTGTATTGGATAACAGAGCATTCACTGTCGTATTATACTGTTTGTGCGTACTGATCATGAATACAATATGAAACATCCATGTACAATCCAGTCACACTCACCAATTGATATTTCTCTTTTACTGCTCTTTTCTAATGAGATTGTACCCTGTGCATCATCAAGTTTGTCTTTCATTGTTGTCTCTGCTTGCCGTGATTTCCTTGACTGCTCAGTACGTTGCACTATAATACAAAACATAATTTAATTGAGCATGTGTCATGGGTGTGGACTATACTGCAGGAATTTTGAAAGGTGGGCTATCATTACAGATAATGATTGTTCTATTAGAGTAGTTAATATTGTCTGACTGCTTTATTAGAGTATTTCGATCTTTTCACTAAGCAGAATACTTACACTGAAAGCTAAAATTGATGCTGCTGTCAGGTGAAAGGCATAAAATCCAAAAGGGTTGCTGAGAACCCCCCCCCCCCCCCCCCCCCATATTGGCATGTTTATGATAGTGTAACTAAGCATGTACAGTGACAGTGTTGTTATGTATCTGTGCAATCCATCTCTTCTGTTACCATACAGTGTATAGGATACATATGTAGCAGTTATATATACAGGAATGAAGAAACCAATTGTTTGGGCTATGTAAATATGACATGAAGATGCTATGTTATAGTGCATATATGGAGGTTTGCCCTTTTTCACAAACAAAATATTGATCAGAAGCCAGCCTCACAATACTTTCATGACATCTTTGGTAGTATTGGTTGGGTATAACCAAGCCCAAAAGTGCCTTCAGTATGATACGAAATGCTTCCAATAGATCAGTTCGAAACTTTAAAAAGTTTTATTCAGTGGAATTTTCTACTACCAGACCTATTTACTATTAATGGCTAAGGCTACGGGCTTGATTTTTGTACTGCTATATAGATGCTGCTTCAGCTTGAGAAATGTCTTTGGCATACCACACTAAGTAAAATCAAGCTAGGTAAAATGCACACATATCATAGACTTACCTTTGTCCTCCTATTTCTCTTTGCTGAAGGTGTTGATTTGTGGTAGTGCGTGATGACTTCTCTATGTTTAGTATTGCAATTGTCCATACATTCCACGGTGAATGGAGAGGTGCTTCTTGTACTGTTCTTTGTAGTAATTGATAGTTGGGGAGTGGATTCAAATGAAAACATTGTGTCGGGCACCATTCTTTCTTTTGATGCAATTCACCAGTCAGGGATCATAGAAATAAAAAGTAGTGGAGGTCACCTACACCTCAAGATATACTCATGACTGAAGGGTAGGGATTAAAATGTCCACAAGTATATCTTCAGGTGTAAGGTGTAGGTAGCATCCCTTGTTTCACTACTTTTTATTTCCTAATTTTTCTTGTACTTGTTTACAAAGTAGACATCATTCACCTTGCCACGTATTCGCACTTGTGCTGTATTGAAATGTATGTAAATTCAGGCAAACACATGGCTTAAATATTGGTGAATAAAAGTTACGTGAATAATGTAAAACTACCAAACTCAAGCCTTCATTGTTTACAGCATGGGGGTACCCTACAAGTACGGAAGAGGCCTTAATTACTTTTGTTGCGTGTATACAGACCAACACACTTTACATGATATATAAACTTAGTAAGCTAATAGCCATGCATTAAGGGGTGAGCACATACTACAAAGTAAAATTATTGTATATAAATGACTCACCAAGATCTTCCTTAAGAGAATCAATTTCTAGGAGTGTCCTGCGATACCTTTCCTCCAGTGCTAGCTCAAAGCCATCTAACATAGGAACAGTATAACTCATGGGTATGGTATGCTTGGATGATATGTGAACATACGTATATGTAATATACATTCAAAGCCAGATATTACACACTGCTCTTTATTTCAGAGGGATTATGAAGTTATATAGACTGGCTCTACTGTGCAGTAAAACTTCACTTAGCGGTCACCTCTTTGATAAGACCAACTCATGAGATAGCACAAGCACAGTTCATGCACTCAGTAATTTGGTTACCTCATTATCAAAACCATGGTCTGGTTCTCATACCAACTGGCCTTATTCACTGTACATGTTGTATGCTTTATTACAGTAGTTTACAATGATGTAACATTTGCATTTGAATGTGTGCAATAAAGGCTGGAAAGAGTTAAGATACTTGACAAAGGCTATACTGTGCTCACCAGTTGATGATATACGGTACATAGTCTCACAAGTCAAACCCAATTCTATGCTGGGCTTTCACTATAAGTACTCCACCACACAGCCTTAATACAAACTTCTTAAGAATCTAGATAAACCGATACTGTACATTAGCCTAGATTATGCACACAGCTATAACCTTGACAAAAATTTCATACGACATTCAATTGATCAGACCAGTTAAACATTACATTTTAAAATCAATATAGGGAAAGGCAGTGACCCAGTATGGCAATAAACACACTGTATCATTACAACAATGAACAGCTTGTGTATATACATACATCTCTTTTACAGAGACACGGTAGTGGATGGAACTGAGCTTTTTAATTGAGGGCTGAGTGGTATAAAAATACATCTTATACAAACAAACAAAAGTAACATGACCACATCATTGTATGCCATTCTCATTCATAATTTCTGATGTGCTAGAGTTGTTTAGTTGTTACTGAGTGGATATTGTATTAGCAGCCAATTACAAACATACCAGTATACAGTTATTTAGTCATTCTAAAATCAAGGTAGTGAGGGGGTAGTAGTTTGTTGGTAAAATGCATGGTTAGCAGTTTGTTAACGTTTGAGTTCACTTTAGTTATATATACAGTGGAAACTGTCTAAGCAGGTCACCTTCGGGCCAAGATTTCTTGGCCTTAATAGGCAGGTGGCTGCTTTAGACAGGTAAATTAGTGTATAAACTTCTCACTAGGGGAATTTAAAGGTGGTCTTTTTAAAGAGGTGGCCTTTCTATACAGGTGGCCGCTAAGACAGGTTCCACTGTATATATATATATATATATTATCAGTAACACAAGTTGGCATAGTGGTTGTGAAGACAGCAGGCTGAGGTGTAAAGGTGTAATGATTCCAACTGGCAAGTGAAACATATTTTTTTCCCCATTCATTTTCAAAGCTTACTTTTACCATCAGCTAAACACTCCGAAGCCTCTTCTGGGATACATCCATTAGTGTCACGTACAACCTACCCTAGAGGTGGAGGGGATTCGCAAAAGCTATAACCATAACCTCGGCCATAAGGGACAACTTTTGCGAGTTGCAAAAATCCCTCTACCCAAAACAACCAGTCCCCACAGAACTACTCTGAGTGTGAAATGCTTTCATGATCACCATATCATGCATAATAATATGGGTACAGTAGGCAGTAATCTTTCCTGTAAGCCGCAGTAAAATCTCGAGTAAATAGTTTACGGAAAGCAAGGATCTATGCGGAAAGTGAGTTCAACATGCTCGTCAAAATGCCAACAGGAGCGTATTCACAATCTTACCCTTGCCTCCATCCTTCTTCTTTCCTTTTTTCGCCTTCTTCTTGCCTTTCTTTTTCATATTCACAGTAGAATCCGGTGGGATAAACACCACTATTCTAAATAGTGCTCTCGTAGCAACAGCGTATCCAAGTCATTAAAACAGTGTAGAGTTCAATGGTTCAACAAACAGCTACGAAGGACATGTACAGCTATCACTGCTCCCGCAGTTTCTCTAGGGTACCTGCTGGAACTCGGATCGTGCTGGAATGGGACAGCCTGCAGATATTGTGTTTATTTCCTGCCAGGAATTCTTGTCAACGTAGTAGTAGTAAGACAGCAGCTAATATCCAGTAGTATGACGACACTGTTACCATTCAGGAGAAGAGGTGAGTTAACTAGCTATAGTCTACAATCAAGCAATGTAATTTAAGCAGATATGACATAATATTATAATGTGAAGGCTATTTGTGTTAGATGCATGTAGCTACAGTTTTGCTATCATTCTTACTTAAGGTACTGAAACTTGTTTGTAGTGTTCAAGAGCCAAGCTAGTGATCTGGTGCACAGTCACTTCACTTATTCCAATACTTCTTCTATAGCTTATCCCAATGGAAGCATCAAAGCAGTGGTATCCATTAACGAGAGCTTCAGTGGTTCACTCCCAGCTCAAAGGAATGGCAGAAGTTAGTAGACCATAATCAGTTCTGTGAGCCACTGGATGTGATCGCTGATGCTTTACGTCATCCCAAAAGTAGTCACAAAGAAACAAGAGTGTGTATGTCCACAGCAAGTCAGGACTGCCACCATTGTAGCTAGCAGGATATGTGATACAGGTATAGCTGTATAATCCTCAGTGTCTTGTTATACTCCTAATTATATTGTGACCTTTCATTAATATTACATGCTAACCCTTCTTTTAGAGTTCAATCTAGAATTTCCATAGTAATCTCCCTTGGCTTATGTAAGAACCCTATATAGCTGCAGGAATGTCTGTATGACCTTCTTAGCCAGCTCCAGGAAAAAAAAAATTGTCTGTAGGCTTGTGCAATGGTCCCATATTATCAGTGTCAACTTCAATAATGAGTTGTTTGATAAGGCCACTCCAATTGGTAATTATGTTTCTGGTCCTTTGAAAATTAGCTTTAGGTGCGGGCGGGCGGAATTCAGCAACAAAGCAACAATGAAGTGACTGCTCAAATTAGAGTATTTTTGTGATTTACTGACTGTTCTATTAGAGTATATCGATCTGTACTATGCACTCTGCCCATTTCTTACAGGTTTTCACTGATAAAATATAAATTATGGCACTTAGATAGTTAGATTTAGCATACTTGTTGCAGCTAGCCTGATATTTGTTTCTGAAATCCAGGTTTTTCAAAAAGCTGATGCGGGCATTATACCCATGTATTTCTGAAATTTCACTTCTCCAAAAAAAGGATGCGGGCGGTGGACCAGAAACATAATTACCAATTGGAGTGGCCTAATCTTGCTAGTGACATTTCTGAACTAGCTTGCAGAATCATCCAATTATTTTGTAGAGCAGGTATAGCTGTGACAGAAATGTAGATAGCCAAAATCACACGTCACTCAATATCGACACACGTAAAATTAAAAGTACGATAGTAGTACTTTCTGATATTACCAACTTTGGAGGCCATCTTCTTACTTGCAGTCTCTACACATGTGTAACTTACTATGTTCAGGTGATTGGCATGAGGTGTGCTGTAGTGTTGGCCATCTTGTGTCTACAGATTAAGGCTTTTACTATATGCTGCATAGCAGGTTTTTTTTCGATTGAGAAAAACTGTGATGTTTGCATAGCTATCTATGAAATTTTCTCCCTCGAAATTTGAAAATGACATTGTTTGAGTGTTATAAGTGCATATTGATCCTCAGAAAGCATTTTCATCAAAATTTTGGTTGGTGGCAATCCATAAAATATTTCCCCCTTGTAAAAAAAATCCCTCTATACTATATTCATGTAAATGATTATTTACATGGCTTGTGAAACTGCTCCAAATAAAGACATGAAACCAGACAAGTCATATATTATACAAGACTCTATTCAAAGCTTCAAAAGAATAAGTACAATGTATAGCACATGAGTATGTAGGAAGCCCAGTAAAACAGCATTGAATGCACTGAAAATTCTGTGTTTTACACACATCATTAATCATCTAGCAATATGGGATTCTGATGTAGTCGTCAAACTGCTGAAAAATATACGGCCTCTTGTTGGACCTACCAAATCTGGAGTATTAAAGTCATTCCACAATGAAATTAGAAGTATTGTTTTTCACTGTAATATATTATTCTTTGAATTTTGCTATATGTGATTAAGTAATTAGTGATAAGTTAGCTACTTGTGATATGTACCTCCAGCAGAAAAAATACATGATAATACTATACTATACTATACATGTGGTATACTCCAGGCAGAATCATCTAGGGTTTGTAGTCTCTGCATTCTGGGTCGTGCCAACCATATCCACAGGATACCTAGCAGTATTGTTATTATCACCTCAATGTAGTAGCCATCGATGTATGTTGTGCAGTGTCCACCTGCCTTGAAGCACTCCTAAAGGTAGACAACAACTACATATGACTTACATATACATTGGAACCTCAGTAGTTATCCGAGACCAAATGGTGTTTAGATAACTGAAAGCCCACAACTTTGAAGCTGTGTACAAAATCACTTTTAAACAATGCATTTAATGCTTTTGCAAACAATAAAAATTTTGTGAAATTTTTGATTACTTTATAGGTATTTATTTTGGATAAGTCTGAGTGACGTCTGGCATTTGACTTAAGCTTAAAGAAACAACAGCAGCAGGAAACATTAATAGTAGACTCCATTAATCGCCTGGGCCTACATTTTCCTATGTGCTAGAAGCCCCCCTGGTTTATATTTTAAGTGATCTTTACATGAGGAAATATGGTAGCTGGAGTTCAGATAACTGAGGGTTCATATAAATAGTTGTTAGTTGAACATCTTACTACAATTGTGACCAAATTTTGCCTGACTTTTCACTGTGAATGGATAGCCACACCAATACACTACACATTTACACCACAACCATGCCACTGATTTACTCTGGCTGCTTTTCACAAGTGGATTTCTAGAGGCCAGCCACTGAGAAAGCTCCGACACCATTACCCAACAAACAGACACTAAATATTACTTAAAGCAAACAAACTCACTTCACGTTGTGGAGCATTATAACAACCCAGTGCAGTATCACTAGTCCCCTCACAGTCGCTGTAGTAGCTGAATGGGTCAACAAACCACAACATCATTGTGGAGCTCCACTGTGCAGCCAAGTTGGAAACAGTGTTCAATAGTGTCATGTATGTGCCACCAATGGTGGGATCACTGATCTTAGCATGGAACGCCATTATGGCAACAAACATGGCATAGACAGCCACCTAAGCAAAATGAACACTAGTGTAAAAGGCTTGAGCATGTGATATTATGCTTTTACCACCTAAAACATGTATATATTTTTGTGGTTCTACATATAATCATGCCTTGCAGTATTGATTGTTTTTCCTGTCCATACTTTGAGCTACCTTGAATGACCAAAATATGGAAAGCCCAATAAATATTAGGTAAATAACCATGCAGTTATATTTAAAATGGAGGTGAGCAAAGCTTACGAATCTCATACTGTAGTAATCCAAATGATACCACCACATGTACACATCAGCCATGCATGGTAACCACATGTAATAGAAGTAGCAGCCATTGGAAATTTGCTTGCTTGCCATGTTTTCAGTGAATATCAGTGGAAATGTATCAGTGATAGCCTCTTTGTTATAGTAATAAAAATGATATCATCCGAGTACATAAGATATATAACTATTTTATATCCCAGTGTGCAGGAGTTCATGAAATTCCTGTTCAAGTGCGCTCAAGATTTCATCCAAATTGTGTAGTTTTAACTTTGTAGCTACCAGAAAGATACTACACTATACAGGCACAGTGATGGACGATTCTATGAAGCAGCAGTTTCCAGGTATGATTCACCTTTGTCTGATATTGGTGGAGTGGCATGCAAATGCTAAAAAGTGACGAGGATTATATCCTGCCCAAACTTAGGTGTACTTTCATGACCTCATTAGCAAGACCACCTCGTTATTGTCAGCTGTGTTTTTGGGTCCCAGAGGTGTGGCCTTATTAATGACATTTCAAGTATCCCAAATAACTAACCTGGTGTAATATAAACAAGCTGACAACTATGGCGTAGTAGTACAAGGGAAAGTTTCCACCTTCTCCAACTTGTGGTGTCCACCACACAACAACAATAAAGACAAGACCAAACATCAGTCGAACTGGGTAAGTGTTCAAGAAGAAGTCTAATGGCCTCGGACCAGTAGTGAAGTGACTACATGATGACAAAGAAACCAAATTTAATACCAAGCATAATAAAATTATATTGGTCCCTCCATTATAGCAAGATTCCACTGTATACCCATGGCAAATTCATATCATAGGAGTTCACTATTTAGGCATCAAACTACGTCCCACATGTAAAGGGAAATCTAGCTGACTCCTAATTCTTCTCCCACCATGGAAGGACTTGGCTTGAACCAACAAGGGCCGGAATTGATCACCACTCACATAACAGCTATTCACTGGCCATCTTCTGACTATTACAAATTTAATGAGAAAATCATTGCAATGAATGATGAGAAGTTCTAATCCTCATTTGTACTATGTATATAGTATGTTCACGTTGAGCTGAATCCTGAAAAACAGCTAAAAATTAGAAGTGGATTTTTTCTCAACAGAGTTAACATTTCAGCCAACCAGATGATTGTTGGTAACAGCAAAGGTGTCAACAACAGACATGTACGGATTGGCTCCATTTCAAGTTTGGGAAAGGGCTGTAATGGACAATGTACTTATATGGCTTCCCCATAGGAAATGTATTGTGAAATTTTTGATTGGCTGTAAATATTATGTCAAACATTTGAACAAAAAGATTTTGAAATATTTTTAGCGGGTCAAGCAGTACTACAAATGAGCCAAATTTCAAGATCGTGTGTAATTGCATCCATGATTTATTAAATGTTTTTGAGGATCAGCTCAACGTGAACATACTATAGTAAGTTAGTAGAGCACAACAAACTTAATACTCGTGAACATACTATAGTAAGTTAGTAGAGCACAACAAACTTAATACTATATCACCTTAATCCTGTTACACACAAAAGAAGGGTTGTATGCACTATACCTCAGAACAGCTGGCAGGACCACCTGTATAGGAACTGCAGCTAGAGCTAAGAAGGCTATTGTTTCCCTGGGTATTCCCCCCTCTATGAGCTTCAGTCCTGTAACAGCATCAACAGCAGCAAATCCAATCTGAAAGAAGAACACAAGTAAAACCATACCTTTCATTTTCCATGTCATGGACAACACACATACACACACACATAAAAGCCCACAAGCTGAAAGTATCATTAGAGGGAAAGATTTTCACATAAAAATTGTCATAATATAACTAGTGCTGACATGTGTATCACAAATGCATGTGTTACCTTTGCGGTAAGCACACCAAGTATGTACATTCGGATGGCAGGCAATTTAGTGATCCAGTATAACTGCTTGTAGGCTACAAATACACCATTCTGACTGACATTCTCTTGTCGTTCGTGTTTTAACAATCCCACTAGTGTTGTTACAACCAGAAATAAAATTCCCCAGAAATACAGAAATCCAGCTAAGTCCACAATTCCAGTGTCGCTGGGGGTAAACCTGAGGTATTTGTTACAGAAATCAGCTGACTCCAGAGCCATGAACACCGTGAAGGCAATGAAATAGCCAGCAGTTTGGCCTATTGAATTACAAGTAGACGCAAATCCAACATTATCCTTAGATAGCATGGTCAGTGCCCATCCATCAACTGCAATGTCTTGTGTGGCAGCTAGTAAGTTGAGAGCAAAGAAATACACTGTCAACACTGGTACATTTATTTTTCCTTCTAATAAACCAGAGATGTTATACGACAACATTATCATGAAGATTCCAATCAAGTATTGTGAGGGAAGTAACCAAGACTTCCGTCTTCCAAAGGTGCGGACATAGAGGGAGTCGACGACAGGAGCCCAGAGTAGTTTTATGGCAAATGGCCAGTACACAAAACTGAAAACAGCTTGCTCCTTATAACTCACACCCATGCCTTGTAGCATAATTGGTATGGTTCCAGCCAGACCCAATGGAATACCCTGTAACACGTATAGAAACGTTAATAAGATAATATTTCCACGATCTTTCCTCCAGTTTGACATCTTGGGTGCGTCTTCCAGTGTTAATTCACCGTTTTCCTGTTCCATATGCGATTTTCTCTGCATTTTTCATGTTAATTCGAGTACGAGGTCTTTACATAAACTTTCACATCGATTCTTTTCACTTGTAAATACAAGAATCAATCATATGTTAGTAAACGAAAATACTTTTAAAAAACCATTGTACTGGTGGGCGATATTTAGAAGGAATAGAGAAGGTGAGCATTAGATAGAGTGCAGACAATTTCTCTATTTATGAACTCACGTGTGTGAAGGTGTACCGTATCGGTTGTGCCGTGCTGGTGTTAGTCACGTTTATGCATGCTGTGCCGTTTGCATTCTGCTATCAAAAGCGCGTCCCCCAATATCAAGATCGTCGCTTTTGTAGCTACAAAGATGTTGTTCGGGATTGCTTGCTCGTTCTTAACACGGATATACAACATGATGGTGCTGTTCATGAGGCTACACATCCGAAAGGTTAGTTTCATTGATGTAGGTGTTAATGTAGAGGCGTTACAGCCAAAGCAAGTGCTAAGGGGTATGCTGCACCTCCAAAAGAAAGTGTGAAATTGTGCGTGGGTCATAATGTTCACTTGCTGATGGCTTATAATTAATGTTCATTAATTTGGGTAAACCTGAAGTGTGAATGAACAGTTTTTAATGGATGATTACCCTCAGCCAAATAGTGAGGCTTCACACATGCATGATTTCAGTAAGTGTTAATTGTAAATATGTTTGGTGGCTGATGTGACCTGCAGAACTATGTTATTTCAGAGGAGAAGTGTCAGTACATTGTGTGGGTGCCCTCCAAGTCCTTGTTTGCTAAAACAAGCTGTTACGTTGTGCCAGGGGGATTAATCAAACTAGAATTGAACAGACATTAATGTGGCTGACTAGCACACAGTGAAAAGTGGTTAGGTACTTCAAGATTTTCTGTAAACACACTCTGTTAGCTAATGTGTTTGGTAATTGTTCTTGTGACAAAAGATAGCTTGTTATCACCTTCAATTAGCAAACAAAAAAAAATAGCAGAATTGGATACCAGGAAACAGTCCTTATTTTTGTCATGGTAACACTGTTTAGTAGTTTATCCTGGTTTTATTCATAAACGTGATATGTATACTATGTATTTGTGTAACACCAGTGTGTATGAAATACCAACACAGTAAAAAGGAAACTTTCTGGACAGATAAGATAATGTTCTGTAGTGACAATAGTAAATCATAATAGTATACAACAATACATACATAGATAAATTGTATTAATGTTTTCAGTACACTGAACTCTGTGTGCATTTTGTGGAGGCCGGTACTTTTACATACATACAACAAGAGTGAATAATAAGAGAGATTCACTCTTGGCATTAATGATTAACATGCTCTGGAGTACTCTGTCGTTTCAAAGCCTCTTATGTCTGTACAAACTTGTTGTACATTTCAACACATGTAATATGTGTCAATTTCACTTTGCTAACACCATGCAATTGATGTAGCTTATATTATAGCCAGTTCTTTCTCGAAAAATTGGTCATAGCCCTTTGGTATGTGTGATAATTGTGTAGTGTTCAGTGATACTAATATTGAGAATCCACTTTGTTACACTCGTAATATAATGATAATGTATGGCTTGCTTCATAGCTAAATGTATTAGGGTGACTGAAAGTTGGTTTGTGAATGTTGTGGGATGCACATGCCACATGGCATAGGTATTCAATAGTGTTGGTACCACATGCTGGTCATCCTAACTAGTATGGTATAAAGTTTGAATCCTGCATGCTCACTAACAAACAATTATGTGACAGAGCCAACACAGTACCTATAATTGTAGCTAAATTCTGTTCTTTACAAGTTTAACTTCTAGATAATTTCCCACTCACTAAAGCATTTGGTAACATTAAAACTGTACATGACAGAAGTTTTGTCCAGTCTGCTGTTTAATGTTCCCTTTATGCTAGTTGGTATTGTATAATGCTCCTTTCATATTATCTGTTGTTAATAGGTGGCACAGTACCAGACCGTACGTTATTACAATGTCCCCTTATCACCGTCTAATGAGATGAGACTTGGTGAGTTGTAATTGTGTATCTGTGTATGTGTTTTCCATACACATGTTTACAATTTAATGTTTGAGTTTGTCATAACAACCGAAATGAGGCTTTTCACTAATGAGTGATGGATATGTGTACTAAGTACAGGGTAAATCTGTGTGACATGATTGCAGGACATCAGCTGATTTTGTGTTTGTTAATTTCTGTGACTGGCCATTGACACGGACCATTGGTGTCAATAAAAGACCATTGATACCGGCCAGAGCAACTCACGTATCAAGCACACTAGTTGTATGAAGGAGGTAAGGAGTTCAAGAAGAGTTAGAGTTGGAAGGCATGAGCAGACTGATCCTAGCTCACCTCAAACTCACCAAAAACTTACCTTCATACAGAAAGTGAAATTCATAACAGGGAAACCCAGTAAGCGTTAACATTAGGGTTGGGTTCGAACCAGCTTTGGTTTCTTCTTCACCAGGTCACAATGTATATCATCCTTCTTGATAAGCAAGGAAGAATGGTAGCTGACAGCATAGTGGTTAGTAACCTGGACTATAGGCTTGGTGGCTGTGGGTTTTGGCATCTGCTGTAGTCCTATTTTGAATTTAAATCTACATTTTTGGCCAAGGTTGATTGGTATCAATAGCTCTGGCCATAAGATCTACCTATATAGGTGTGCGTGCGCACTGGTGTGTGTGAGTTTTCATGTCTTATACGGTGGGTATTGGCTTGAATTTTGGGTTGCTTTGTCTCGGACATGGCATGGTGGATTACTGGTCATAATTTTCCTGCACTGATTCTCTAGTTCTTGAATAGTGTGCCAGTATCTAGTATTAGTTTATTGGGTGGCAAGCAATATATAGCCGTGTAGCTGCTGGACTTTTTGTGTGTCCATGCATGCATACAAGTGTGTGAGCATATGCATTCATGCATGCGTCATTTTCTCTTGTAAATTCAGCTTGGATAATGAGGCATGTGCAGCCAGTACTATTGAGTTATTGCACCCTGTGTTATCAGGTCACTTTAGTCAATTACCTCCTAAAAGTCCTCACAGTGTGACTTTGCTGAAAATTGTCCCTTTGAAAAAGATACGAATAGATAGGTTCGCAGTACATGAAAATTCTTTTGTAAAGTCTGTGTCACAGTATCAGTACATGATTCCCATTTAACTACTGTACTTATACTAGTGATGCTTTAGTTTAAACATTGCTGCTATTATGACTACGTGTATGACTACTTGTAGTATTTGTTATGATATTTTGTCTACTTGTGGAGTGTGTATACATTTTTAGTGGACACAAATTGTGTGCAGTGACCACTGTGTACTTGGTGTCATTGTACTGTTGTTGTACTTTGGTGTTATTATGCTGTTGAATAACCTGTTAACTTCCTGCTTTGTAGTTTGTTATTAATTGTATGTATTGTCTTCTATACACTACATGTGTGTAGTGTGCAAGTCACATTTTGTTGACAAAATTCTGTTTGACTCATGTTAGTGGAGCAGTCATTTAGTCTCCTTGGGTAGTTTGAATTTTTATTGTCTGATCATGATTCAGAGTACAATAATATATCAACTACTGACTCTCAGGGGTATGCATACATCTACATACTCCAGTACAATAATACATCATTAATATTATTGGTAACTTACTTAAAGTGTTACAGTATACTCATTTGTTGCTTAACATGTCAATTACTTTAATCAGGTTTGCTGAAAAGGAAGACGATGGTGTTGGACTTGGATGAAACGTTAATTCATTCCCATCATGACGGGTGAGTTGGCATGTCAGTGGGGATGTGTGCCCTCACTACACACACGCATGCTCAAACACACCATGTGCACACGCACACACACTAGCCTGTAGTAGCTCTCCTCTCTTCTGTGCACACACACCAGCCTCCTCTCCTCCTTTGCTGCTTAGTTATGAGTCATGCGTCTTTCCAAAAAGGAAGGGACAAACAACAGCAAAGGTAAAGTTGACCATCATGCTACCAGTGTACACCTGGTTTATGGTGCAGCTGCATGGGAACCAGAGGAAAGCATGTGCCACTGACATTGTGACAAGTCAACCAATCCATGTCTCTACTAAGTGCAAACTTAAGATATTATCCACTGGGAGGCTTGCAAAACATCCACTTTGGTCCGTGCCAAGTGAGCAGTATCCAAATCCAATCTCATGATCGTCATTGGCATTAGTAGTCATTATCCAGAGGTCACCATGAAGCAGTGCTGACCAACCAACTGACTTAACACCTCCTTCCACACACACACACACACACACACACACACACACACACACACACACACACACACACACACACACACACACACACACACACACACACACACACACACACACACACACACACACACACACACACACACACACACACACACACACACACACACACACACACACACACACACACACACACACACACACACACACACACACACACACACACACACACACACACACACACACACACACACACACACACACACACACACACACACACACACACACACACACACACACACACACACACACACACACACACACACACACACACACACACACACACACACACACACACACACACACACACACACACACACACACACACACACACACACACACACACACACACACACACACACACACACACACACACACACACACACACACACACACACACACACACACACACACACACACACACACACACACACACACACACACACACACACACACACACACACACACACACACACACACACACACACACACACACACACCACACCATACACACACACACACACGCACGCGCTTGTCACCTATTACCACTGATGCACATTACAGATCCTACCAACCAGTACCACCAAAGACTCCACCAGACTTTGTACTTAGAGTGAGTTACTGTATAGTACCATTAGTGACAAGGTGTTGTGTGCAATCATGAACTAGCAATTTCCGTACTTGGCCTTCAGTCATTCAAGTATACAATGTTAGCAATTGAGTGGCCACCTCTTTATAAGACCACTCCATTGTAGTAGCTATGTCAAGTAGGTCTCATTGTTCATTGTCTCACTAATAAGGCCACTTTATTTTTGAGGGTGTAGTTTGATAATTAATTGTAATTTATTTGTAGTTTTATGTGACTTGCTGAGCAAAAACCCGACTAGTTAGCATAATTTTGTTTTTGAGATAAAACGCATTGAAATACAATGAAGTGTGCAAAAATGTAAAAAAACATGCTTTTAGAACAAAACTCAAATTTATAATTTGCCTGTTCGTGGAAAACAGTTTACCATATTTACTTGGTTAAACGTCACAGCATTTATTACCTAAAATCGATACAGTGACTATTCAAAATTATTCTCCACTCGATACTCAAAAATTATGTTTTTAAAAGCCTTTATTTTGAAATTGATTGCAGCACCATTCAAATTCATCTACTACTAAAGGTTCGCCATTTATCAAAGGTAGTTTTGCCATTGAGGACACGTGATTTTATGTGTGTATGTTGTGATAGTTGTTTCTTAGCCTTCTTACTTGTAAACGTGGACAGGTATAGGGCAAAAACCATAGTGTGTTGATGAATACTCCAGTATATGACCCATCTCTGTGTAATGTGATGCGCTGCTCACAAGATACATAGTCTGTGTTCATTTGTTGTTTATAATTCATCCAGGTTACAATAGAGAGACGTCCAGTTCGTTTTTTTGTATACAAGAGACCACATGTGGATTATTTTCTAAAAATAGTAAGTGAATCATGTTATACGTTACCGTGTGTGGTAATTGTATTATTTACTTATACTGTGCAACTCTTATGTACAAATCAAAAACAACAATTACAGTAGGATTAATGATAAAGTAATTATAGATTTAATCTCGATAAGTGACAACCATTTTATCTCAATACTCAATATTATCTAGATAATGATGTGACATCATAAAAGTGTTTTGTAAACACAGTTTTACATCTTTGTTGACTTTAAGTCATGTAGGGCTTGTTACTGTAAGCCAAAAATTTTATCACTTCCTTAACTAGTTTGACACTTTTCCACAAGTTTTCCATCTGACTGTGGTTGATCAACAAAGATTTACTGTTATATCTTGATACCATAGAGTCGGGTTGTTAAGTGCATGTGTCTATAAAGTGCATATTATTTATTAAGCGCATGCACGTTTCTTGTGATTAACCATGACTGATATGTGCACATGGGCAAATGTAGTGACATGGGAAGAAAAGCTGTAATTACTGGTAAATGAATGTCTCCTCAAGCGCTTGAAGTCTCCCTTCACTATAAATACAGTTTTCTGGATTGCAATATTCTTGTTCGTCATGAAGGATTCCACCCAGATATCCTTACACACTGGCGTGGTCATGAAGGATTCCACCCAGATATCCTTACACACTGGCGTGGTGATTTGCAAAAACTACTAACTCCTCTATTGATTCCATGTTATATGCACCTAATAGACAGTATGATTTTACAACAGTTTTCTCTAAAAACTATCAGTGCATATGCTTAACAACCCAACCCTACTGTAAGTTTGTTATCTTATTTAAGATAACATTTTTCTATGTTGTTTTTCATTTCCCATGTTGAGGTCCATTCCATAAGGAAATCACTTTTCTGTGTGTTTGTTATGTCTATGCAGTCATTGGCGAATGATCTAATTATTGATTTGTGCTTACGTCTATATTGTTTTACCTGTACGATTCTTGTAAAATAGTTGGTTGGTTTTTAAACAGCTGCAAATCACCTCTTTTGCTGTGTTATTGACGTAGATTTGTTAACTTCCAGTGCTAACGATAATGTTTATGTGTTGTTTTGGTCTGTATTGTGTGTATGTTCTATTAGAGGGTATGGGTAGATTCTATGTTGCTGCTGTAGGTTAGTCAGTGGTATGACTTGGTGATCTTCACAGCGAGTCTAGAGGTATGTTGTCCATTGTGAAATTTTGTGAGTGGTTGTTGCAAGTGTGGATGATGGCTGTACATACAGCTAATGGAGAATACCATTAGCACACTGATTGAATATCAGAACAGTTTTGATCGAAAATAAAATTGGACTCTACTTCCCAAATGTTTTTGTGTACATAGTTTAGCTTGGACAGTGCATCTGTATCACTGTACGTGTGTTTCTTTGTTTTTATATGCACTGAATAGTTGAATATGTTCAGTCACCTTTAAAAGCTGAATGCATGAGTATAGTGTTTTAGTAGTGTTACAATACACTTGTGTGCAATAATACACACTCCCATGGATATGAGGCTACATACTCTCAGTCACCACCTAGTTTTGTGCCCCTAGTGAAATGGCTGATAAATTTGTCTAAGCATTCTCTCAGTGATGAAAGTTATGAAAGCGTTAATAGCCTTGAAATCTTTGTGAGGGACTCGTTATTTATTACAAAGTGTACCTAATATTATTGTGACAGCGTGTTTGGTTGGGTTATTATGGGTGATGGAAACTGGTGATGAAATTTGCAACACCACGAAGTAATTTAAAATACAGTTTAGTATCCTACAGCAAAAACTGGTAGTTTTTTTAGAGAATCAAACATGTAAACCAACCCGTGTCTGTAACTTTTGCTAGCGGAAATGTTCATGAAATGACCATTGTAGATGATCTACAAGACTTATTAAGGCTTTTCTCTCTCGTACAACAACAAACAAAAAGACAGTTTTTTCAGACATGAAACTTGGATAGGACCACTGCCTTTCTGTAGAAACATAACGTGCTCATGTGATTAGTTTCATATCCTTGGAGGTGCATATTATCTATAGTGAAATTCACACCTTATTGTAGTGTATTTATGTCCCTTCTCATTATCTATTGTGTAGATATATGGAACAGTGGTAGCTGATAAGTTAGAGAACAAAAAAAGCATATTCCAGCGGAGATTCTTTCGGCAGCATTGTGCAGCAGATTTTAATGGTTACATCAAAGACTTATCAATGATCTCACCAGATCTATCAAGTATTTTTATATTGGATAATTCCCCTAGTGCCTACAAATGGAACCCAGGTTAGTAAAGGATGGACTAAAGGGGTTCCAATCATGGCTGAAACAAGTACTAGAATACTCCTTTAAAGTTTTGGTCTTCAATTAGTATGGTAGTTATCTAGCACTCATTTATCTGTACCCTTGTTTATCCGAAATCAAAAATGGCTGTTGTATTAGAATATTTTGAGAACAACAAGTGTATGTTCTATTAGAGTATTTCAACAACTTATCTGGACATTTTTACCAGTGCTGAGACACAGTGGGGTTCGGATAACCGAGGGTCCACTGTAAACTAATGTACTTTTGAGAAATGTGTAGCTGTTCAGTTGCTAGTATGTGATTGTGTAATTGTCAATACTTGGATATTTGAATGCTACATTTCTATGATGATTTTGGCTCTCTAATACATTAGTTACTAATGTTAGAAGCACCCTACCTACCCATTGTTTGTCAGTTAAAAGTATCACAGCTTTTGCTGTTTTGTGTTTACTTACAGATAATGCTATACCCATCACATCTTGGTTCTCTGATTTCCACGACACTGCTCTGTTGGATTTGCTTCCAATGTTGGATGCTCTAAGATTCACCAACGACGTCCGTTCCATCTTGAGTAGAAACTTACACCTACATTTGTTGTACTCCACTAAATGATGAATGATTTTTTTGTGCTAAGATTTGCATTCTTTTTTAGTGTGGCCGCAGGCCACGTCTATACTATGATCTTGTATACAGAAATTAAAAGTTGTAACATTGTACAAATAATCTCATTAGTTTTCGTATTGGTTATGATGATTAATATTAACTAGCTTTATGGTCTAGTTTGTGTATTTAACTGGTGAAATAAGAGAATGGTGGAACTAAGCAGGCCAGCATAAGTAGAAAAAAGCATAATGTCTTCTACCTGCTAGGGGGTAATAGTCTAAAGCTGGGTGTAACGCTTGCGACTAATATTGGGAGTTAGGGAACGCTTGACGTTTCATGACACTTGATGACGTAATTGTCATAGCGTCGGTTTTAGGATCGATAGTGTTTGTGCGTCTTTTTAGTGCGGAGTTGCTTCAAAGACACTTACGAGATTATGAAGTTCAAGGCTTTAATAGGTATGTGTGATATAACTGGTGTATATTGTAGGACTTTAACTTTAAGGAGGCGTAGCTATACTACTGCGCAGTAAGCTGCGCGCAAATTCATTAATTGTAACATCTCTCTGGCGTTTAGGTCGATTTGTTGATCGTTTTAAGAAGCCGAGACGTGATGGGGAGAAACTGAGTGATTCTCCTAGTAAACTGTCCCGTCGGTTCAGTATGTGGCGAGCACGATCCGCCAGGAGGCTGAGTGCTCTGTTACCATCGGCATTGAGAAAGGGCAGCAAGAAGTAGCAATATTATGCTATTAGTAAGGTTACATTACAGGGAGAGCGGTACCATCCTCTACCTTGACAACTAAAAAGAAGCGTCGCATGCGGTCCAGCTTACTGTCATTGTTCAAGAACAAGCGACGACGTAATCGCCCGGTGAAACAGACATCAACTCCAGTTTTACCGTCGAGTGATGGTGGCAATGATGAGGTACTGTGTATTATCAAATGTACTAACACCAGTCAGAAGACTTGATAGTGACTATTCAATTAGAGTACTGTCACTCACATATGTTACCCGGGTGTTCTATTAGAGTATTTTGAGTTAATGAATATGTGCATGATGTGTGGTTCATTCTCTACGTAGTTCATGGTGGAACCTGCCATACTGGAGGCTGCGGGGCCATCATCTGCTGTTTTACCAATGAGTATAGCTATAGAGAGTGATTATCAGGTATATGATTTCCACATGTGTGTTATGTGGTACCATACTGTGCACATGTATAGGTATCCTACCAACTTAATGCGGCTAGTAGCAGCAGCAGCAACAACAACAGTGGCAACAGCAGCATTAGTAGCAACAACAGCATTAGTAGCAACAGCAGCGACAGTAGTAGCACCACCACCAGCAGTATTAGTAGCAACAGCAAAGGTACCAGTACCAGTACTAACACCAACAGCAGCGGCAGTAGTATTGATGAGGTATGCATTACTGAGTATACACTCTAGTGCACATGGTCTATCATATACAGTCATCTGAATGTAACACATATGCAACAGCATTGTCGGAGACTGAAGTGATCATAGAGGTAAACGTTTAGCTTGTGGTCATATGTATACTCACTGTTCACTAACTATTAGAGCCCTGAAACATCAGTTGACTGGTATGAGACTGCGGAAAAGGAGACCAAGTACAAAGTACATAAACGAACATACTGTAGAGGTGTCTGTATTACTTGTATACATTTGTTAGAATCTTCGTGAAGTACTCTCACATTTACTGTGTGTGCGTAAAGAGGAACCACCTCCAAGGTAACAGCTTGACACATTTTAAAACAGTCTTAACTACATGACCTATTGTTACAGTGATGCCATAACACTTATTGTGATCGCAATAATTATTGCCATCACAATTGCTGATACTTTAGCAGCCGTACTGTTTTATAGAGAACAGTTTTAAATATTGTATATATGTGTACCTATTTTAAAAATCAAATAAAAAGTTTAAAATTGCAAATAAAAACTTTAAAATTGCAAACCAATATACAGTGATCAAATTAATTTTTCTATCTACCATGCTGATACACCTAATACACTATCTTTTTCTAGAAGCCATATATACTGCACTGGGATCATAATGTCAAATTGTTATGATCCTCTAACCTAGTTGGTGTGTACTAAAATGAGCTACAGATATATATATATATATTGCATGTGAGTGGACTTGAAATGGCGGAAGACTGTGTTGTGGAAATAATGTACAGTATATAGCTATATACTGTACATTTCACATCTTCAAGGACTTTTATTTCCATTGTAGCTGTATTTACACATCACTACATGTGTTCTGTAAAATCCTAGAACCTATAGCAGTGGATTTATAGGGGAGGATACTGAACCACTTTCTCAAAAGCTTTGCTATGTGTTAGCTATATGGAGCTACAGATGTAATTTTAAGCATTGATTATGAGAAGATATAAGAGGAAGGACTGAATCAATGAGAGGTAGTTAAGATTATATTTTTAGGAATTCAAAGCTGCTAAATGAAATACTCTAATAGAACAGTGAACTACTCTAATATTCTTCTGGCTAAATACATGTATAGTGAGTATATCTTTGATTCAACAAGTCGGAGAGCTAGCTTGTTGTTGATAAACTGAACAAATTATTGGGGTAAGTTGAAGCCAGAGCTACAGGCTGCCAAGCTGATGCTATAGTTTTAAAGTTTGGAGAAAAGAAATATTAGTATAGTGGTACAATGCAAAAATCGTGCACTTTTTCATAAAAGCATGAAACTTTCCACATAAGTAGTACTCCCCATGACATAAATTTTTTGATATAGTACCATCGCACATTTGACCTTTGGTGACTTTTATGGCCATTTTTGCCCAGAAATTTGATCATTTCTGTCTTTATCTCCCTGAAGCATTAATTGGTATGCTAAAACATGGTATCAATATACAGATCTTTTTGAACGAAACAACTTAGTTTTTATTTGAAATTAATAGGTAATTCCATTTTGAAGTTATGATCATTTATATTCACATGAATTTTGAGATAACTGATTTACCTCTCCATGGGTAATTTACACTCCAAGGGCAGGTATACTCAGAGAATTTTGGAGATGATAAAAGCAATCATAACTTCAAAATGGAATTACCTATTAATTTCAAATAAAAACCAGGTTGTTTCGTTCAACAAGACCTTTACTTTTGGTGACATGTTTTAGCATGCCAATTAATGCTTCAGGGAGATACAGACAAAATGATTAAATTTCTGGGCAAAAATGGCCATAAAGGTCACCAAAGGTCAAATCTGTGATGGCACTATATCAAAAATACATGTCACGAGGAATACTATTTATATGGAAAGTTTCATTCTTTTATGAAAAAGTGCACAATTTGGCTAATTTTGGGGGCTATACTATATAGAAAAAGGCTAATGTTTAAGTAGATGGCATTGAACTTGTCATAGTCACGAGAAGAAATGCATATAGTAAAAATAGTAGCTGTTGAGTGGCATGGTGAACCAGTTGCACATAATCCAAACTGGGAAGGTATATAGAAACATGATCAATCATTTTGTATTCTAGAACTTGGGAAGTAATGCTGAGTAGGGAAATAGAATGGCAATTCTTAGGACTAAACAATATTAGTACACTTTCTGATCTCTAGGCAAGCATGAAAACTGCAGAGTTAAATTGGATAATGCCAAAGAGATTGATATAGTTCTTCCATCACACGTAGATTTACTTGGCTTTAATAGCTATCTTATACTGGTAATTATTTGGCTAGCTGGCATGAAGTGATATGCATGTAGCAGTATTGGTACAATGGGCTTTCCGTATAATTATGGCTTCAAAGCTAATTCTGGCTTAAAAGAAATCCTCAAATTTCTTGTGAGAGCTAAACATTCGGCAAATAAGTTAATATGTCATATCATTTGATTGGCATTAGCTAAATGTAACACATGTTAAAATCTAGCTGTAATTTAAAAAAAAATATTTGTTAAGCAAGTAGAAAAAGAAAGGTGCAATAGTGCAAGCCCAAAGCTGAACAGACTGTGGCAATATAATATGGGTGTATGCACTTTAAAAGATAGGGTGGAAATTCAAGGTGGTGCAAAGAAATTGCTTCAATGATGAATGCAGTTCAGTTATGTCAATTACCTATATATATTATGTGATTAAAATTGATCAACATTAATATCATTGCAGTTAATTCTTGGTCACTTCTGATTTCACAACTTTCACTGGCTGGCTGTGTCACACTGCTGCATAAACACTTTGCTGTATAATGTGTGCATTGTGACTATAAGAGCATGATGTTATTAAGAACTCAAGCCAATGCTGACTTGCTGAGGTACCTATAAACTGGCTTGTGCCACACTGAGCTCTTTACGTCAAAGTATTTCAATATCCAACATAATATTATACAGGACTGCACATGTGGAATTCTTAGGGCATGCATGTGTATAATATTTGTTTTGCAGTCCTGCTTCTTTGTTATAATATTGTGGTATTATTATCATTATTTATTATTATTATTATTATACCATGAACCACATATAGCATTATAATTATATATATTGAACAGAACCCTTAAGGGCACCATGCCAACCACCATGCCATAGTTTCGGTGGTGCATAAATTATTGTATTTAGAGTAGTGTTGCACCGATATGACATTTTGCCGATATTCCGATAACCGATATTGGATAACATTTTCAAGCTGATAAACTTAGCTGATCTGATACAATACTGCATGTCTATCGTTCATTGAGTTTTACCACAAATTTGTTTATGAAGGACTAATTTAGCTTGTTTGTAGTGGTGGCAGTGCTACAGCAATAGCTGACAGCAGTTTTAAGCAGTAATAACAACCATTACAAAGCAGAAAAAATGCTACTCTATACATAGTTTGGTGCACATGAGCATGTATTTTTAAATAATACATATATCTGTACCTGCTGCTTTTTCTCTCATGGTGCCGATCCGATACCGATATATAAAAATGCAGCCGGTATATGGTTTTTCCGATAACCGATCCGATTATTGGTGCAACACTAATTTAGAGCTGTTGAACTGACACTGTACTGTGATACAAATAATACATGTTTTGACTGTAACTGTCTACGCAGAAGATATTAATATTTAAGTATTACTACAATACAGGGTGCAATACAAAAACAATAGTTATCCAAAGATCATCAATACGTTAAGTAGATACCTCAGCTAATACATTTTTTCAACACTTGTCATCAGTAGATGTATACTGCACCATAGCCATCAGTGACATAGATACTGCCATTAGGACTAATAGCTATTCCAAAAGGACCATTCTGTGGTCCAAAACTATGTATGCAAGTAGCACTTTGATCAAACACCAGCACACAATGGTCGTTAGAGTCACCAACTAAAACATAGTTATTCACATCAATAGCTAGGGTAGTTGGACGACCAACCTTATACTTGCCAGTAACAAACACATCATTCTCTATATATTCATCAATAGGTTTAAATATGTAAATGCTGTGATAATGGTATTCGGCAACATACAATTCGTCACTGGAGCTAAATGCTACATCATATGGACCAACCAGTTGTGTTCTATCACCAATAGTAAAGTCATACTCTCCATTGGTATTAAACACAAAAATACCATGGTAACGAATATCAGTTACAAACACCATGTTGTCATGTACTGTGATTCCAGTTATGTTATTAAAACCCTTATTGACAAACTGCATCAAGTAGTTGAAATTTCGGTCAAATTTCTGTACCCTGTAGTTATTACTGTCCACCACATATAGACAGCCATCATTATCAAAGGCAACTCCCTTTGGATTCCAAAATTGACCTGGATTGCTTCCTTTAGTGCCTAATTGCTTTACTAACTGATCCCCACAGTTATATATATATAGATGCAGTTTTTGCCACTATCAGCTACCGCCCACATGCCATCTCTACCAAATGCAATACCCCATGGTTGACCCATCTGTCCGTTGTTATTTATAACTTTTCTGTGATGGGTTATGGCTATGTAAGGTCTTTGGATGCTAATACCGTATGGACTTGCTTTGATTTATTCTCCTTCAATGAGTACTGACAAGGTTACCTCTCCAGCTAGTTTGGCTACAAAAGAGGTAGTGTAGCTACCATCATTATTATATCTTACTTGTGCAGCAGTAACTTCTGCAATACTCTGAACAGATCCTTGACTGATTCTACTTGCATCAGATTGACCCTTGGTATCCTTGGTCATTATCCTAAACTCTGGCTTTCCTCCTTTGCATAAATGTCCAGATGAATGCAACATTTCAGAGTTAGTATAATCACCCACAGTCAGTTGACTGAATTCTGGAAGTTTTGTTTCACTGCAATATAATACAATGTTACTCAACTCTACTGGTGTTGTGTTTAGTGTGTTGCGCTTCTCAATCAGTTCTTTCATTTGGTTAATCACTTGTTTCTTTGCAGAAAGTGCTTCTTCATCAGAGCTTTCCTTTACTGCATTATCAAGTTCCTTCATGTTTCTTGCCTGTGCTTGTGTAGATTCCACCTCTTCTAGTTGTGTTGTCATGTTCTTCTCCTTCTGTGACACTATCTCACCTAATCTTTGCTTGACCTCTTCTTTCTGTTCTTTTAATTTCTCGATCAGTTTGTCATAATGTTCATCAATCTTCTTGTCTATTTCACCAGCTTGTTGTCGTATCTTATCTCCCATATCAGTAATCTTGTCATGAGCTTCAGAAAGACCTTTAACAATTCCCTCTACTGTAGCAGTGATATCCTTCAACTCACTCCTCTGCTTGTTTGCCATTTTCTTTACGGTGTCATGATTGTGGCCATTGTGCTCCTTCACGGTGCAGTACAGACACACCAGCTCTTCACATGTCTCACAATAATACTTCAGCTCATTGTCGTGCTCTTTACACAACATCACTTTTGGTTTGGACTGGACTGAGATGTCCTCCTTCTTTGACTTCAAGTCAACTAATGGGACTATGGCATGACCTCGATACCTGTAGCTACGCTTGTGATGCTCATTACACAAAAGACATAAAAACATTGTACAATCTGGACAAAATGTCTCCACTGGGTCTTCTCCCATACACTCGTCACATTTCACTTCTGTTTCACCTTCCACCTTGCGCTTTAAGATCAGCTCATCCACCAACCGATTGATCAGGAAATTGTTATCAAAATCCTTCACTCCTCCAACAGGAACGGTAGCTTCTCTTCTGCACTGTGGACAAATTATCTTGGATTGTACCTGCATTTTCTCCAGACATTTTTCACAATAGGAGTGATGACAAGGTAGGTACTTGGGACACTTGAATATCTGATAGCAGAGTGGACAAGTTAGATTGTCAGCTGTGCATGTGTTCTTTACATTCATAGCAGCCATTGTAAAAATGTATTGAATTGATAGGAGATATGTAACACCTGTATGCTGTCATAAATACATAGAATATATCAAGACACACAATGGCCTATAAGCCAACGAGACAAACAAGAGTGTGATTACTATAAATATTCATGCACACATACTTCTGTGCTCCCTTAAAGTGGAACCTTCCCCCAGGTTAGTAATTCACACACCAGATCTAAGAAAAATCACCTAAAGTCTTTTCTGAGGTATATGCGACCAATTTATTTATTTTTTTAATTGCACATTATTTTGCACATTTTATATAGTAATAGCAACACAAACATGTTATTTGGGCAACATAAAATTGGCACACTTAAAGGTAGCTAGTCTTGGTACCTATTTTACGCAAATGCAATACACATTCAAAGTGTCACGACTGATTGTTGACACATAAAACATTGATTTGCAATTATGCCTCCAGGTAAATACTATTAGGACAATGGTCTGTAGATAGATTGTACCATGGAAATGATTTGTGACTGCAAAAATCAGAGTAAAAGTTATGTAGCTATAAAGTAAAAACTAATAGTATGCAACAAGCTTACAATGCGATAGAGCAATCACATTTTAATAATTCTGTAGGAAAGAGTTTACAAAATTGAACAAAATAATATAGCAATATTTTTTAGGCCAGGCAAAATTAATCTACAGTTTGTCATCACTTCCAGCATGGTATTTAAAGATTGCTCCAAACTTTTCATTTTTTGTTCTACATGTGATATCTTATATCAAGTGTAGTAGACATTTTCACAATAATTGGGCTAGCATGTACATAGCTTACATAGAAGTAGAAAAAATAGTTATGTGAGTTGAAGCTCCATGCACTGACTGAGTGGAATCAAGATACTCTAGTACAGCAATAGTAATAATTTTAGGCCAGGCAAAATTAAATCACCTTATTGCTGTATTAGACCATTTAAATTGATGTTTCAGCTTCAAATAGACATCTTATCTTTATTTGGTTGCTATATTAAAATATTTCATCTCATATTTGTGACTTTGACTGATTTATTAGAGTGTATAACTAAATCGACTGCTCTATTAGAGAATTACTGACTGCTCTATTAGAGTATTTCAATCTTTTTGAAGGGATTGTACAGTTTACAGATTTTCTTACTGTACTTTATATTTGCTTCAAAATGCCAGCATAATTCTTGATTCTTATACATATGTATTATTCTGGAAATTATGCTGGCATAATCGCCGCATGCCTAATATAGTTTTATGTTGTTCAGTAATTTTCTACACCCGCTGTCAAAGAGGTACTTTATGGCTCATACATACATATAATATATGCCAGACAACATATGCAGTCAAGTGCTGATGTTTACCTAGCTATTCATTGCAACTGGCAATGGCATAGCAGGTTCATAAAAGGGGTATGAAACGCGGCTTACATTAGCAGTGACAACACATTCCAGTCTCCATAATGAAAAACAAAAATGACCAACCATCCACCTTTATGCTTTATGATGACAAACTGTGGATCACTTTTAGGGATAAGGCTGCAAGAGTAAACCACATTAATATAAGAGTCAAAGGGAACGACTTTGGTACCACTATTATACTCTAAAATTTTACAACCAGAAAGAGATAGACAATTTTAATTAAAACAAAAAGGTAAAATTAGGAAGCTTACGTTGGATTAAGGAAAAGTTATGAAACAAGGGAATAGCTAAAAAGTGGTGAAACAAGGAAGGTTGCATGCTTATACATGCAGATATACTAAATCCAGTCTATATAACCATGACTGAATTAGGGACTAAATGTCCACTAGTATATCTGCAGGTATAGGCAATCTTACTTGTTTCACCACTTTTTAGCTGTTTCGCTACTTTTCTTTGATCTAATCCAATTTAAGATTTTTCTTCCACTTGTTTATTTACTTTTGATAACACAATTCTTACAAATGAACCTGTGCACACTGCATTAAAAGAAAGAATGGTGCCAGGAATGCCATAAAAGTAATTTTGCATCAGAATGCATACTCCAACAATCAATTACTTGACGGAAAGAGAGGTAGCCATTATGCTTTGTTTTCAGCTATGCTCCCATTACACAGCGTTATAAATGAAGAACAGTACGGGAAGCGTCTCTGCAGTCAATCCAGTTGCTACGGAAAATACGGGCAACACAGCCACATCACTCTGTCACGAATCAACACCTTATGTTGTCAGTGAAAAGAACTGAAACACAAGATATCAAGCCTGTAGCCTTATCCATTGTCGAGTTATACTTGGCTGAGGCATCAGTTAGTCAGTTGGTAAGCGTAAAATTCTGTTAAATGGGAAAAGTTTTAAATTCCATAGAAACTTTTTTGGAAGGGTTAGTCTGAGATATTTTTGGCTTTGCTGTGCTGAACCAATGCTGCTAAGCTGTCATGAAGGGAAATAGAGGCTGGTTTTAGGATGATATTTTTGGCTGGAAAAGCCCAGATTCCTAATATACAGTACTACCGTAGCGGGCGATGACAGGAGCACATTGAGCCGGATGACTGCAACTTAATCAAGACACACAGTAGTGTGTCGTGCAGCCCAAGAAGCTGGCGCACCACACCGTGAGTATATTTACAGGAAGAAAGAAAACGCAATTTTCACACCTTTGTAGCTCCATGATCCCTTATCCGATTGGAACTAGTTTCACTACAGAGGTGCCCGCCAGATAGGCCATGCCACATACCAAATTTGAAGGAAATCTCCTTAGCCGTTTCTGAGATATGAGTGGCCAAAGTTTCGTTTTAATTTCTTCGCCATAGGGGGGCTACAGGAGCTTTGATTTTTTTCGCACACTTTGCAAAAATTGCTATAAACCACAAAGTTGTAACTCCATTGTATCAATATTTGGCACAAGTAAAGAACGTATAAAGGTACATTCGCGTACCAAGTTTGCTATGAATCTGATAAATATCCAAGGAGTTATGAACGTTTATTCACGTAAAAAAGATGAAACTTTTGTCACGGGTACAGGGTAAACCGAGTAGAGGAATAACTTGAAAATTCGTGTGTACATAGGCTGATCATGACCAGAGTTCGAACCAAGGACATCCATACCTAACGCCTGCTTCCTTAACCACTGAACCACTGCTATCTCGGCTGATCAATTCACTTAATTTCTACCTTATAAATGAAAATAAGTAAAACTGATCTACCAATAGAAAATCTCAATTGTTCCAGAACATTCTATGTGTGTTCTATTAGATGATTTCAGCGAAAGCAAAAACGTGCGCTCTATTAGAGCATTAACACCATACTATTGTTGCAACACTTTGAGGCTCAATCTAGTAGCTATTTCATCAAATCAGAGCCATTTTCGTATCGATCAGTGGTATATTTGTAGTATTAACATAGTTTCACCCCCAGGCGGTCTGCGAGCAGATGAGTATGACCGATTTGCGCCAATCATCTACATCATAATCATCATAATAAGTGCTATGCTAGCAAAACTTGTGATATAACAGCCTGGAAATCATATCCCAGCAAAAAGGTGCAGGAATTTGGCTTTTGAAAATACAAAAAGAAGTGAAATCCACTTAAAAACAGCCAAGCTGTAAAAAAAGAGTGCAGCCCTCAAAAGCCTGGGTGAAAAAAGTTGTGAAATCAAAGGTGGCGGCCAAGAAATGGCTGCAGTGATGTTAAAGCTAAAAATTTTTAATAATGGCTGTCTGCATTGTTAAAATTTATTACCATTAACATCATTGCAGCCATTTCTTGGCCGCCACCTTTGATTTCACAACTTTTTTCACCCAGGCTTTTGAGGGCCGCACTCTTTTTTTACAGTTTGGCTGTTTTTGAGTGGATTACATTTAGTTGCACATTCCAAAGTTGTTAATCATCTTCAATTAATACTTGAATAATATTTACCCTTACCCACAAGACTGACATCAACTAGATCAAATCATCTTTGTAAATTTTACTACGTTCAAATCTCTTGTGATACTTACAAATTTTCCTTCTTCCCCAGAACGATACCTCAATGGAATAGTCTCCAAATCAATAACATTAATAACCTATCCCTTGCAGATTTTAAACATGTGTTAACTAATAACTAAATTAGCTTTTGTATTACCCCTTTAGGGGCTTTGCTAATTAATAAAAATGAAATGAAATGAAAGTGGGCCTTACTAGAGGTGTATAACAGTTAGATTTGATTGATGTCAGGCTGTGGCAGATCTAGGATTAGGCAAAGGGGTCATGGCTACATAAAGCAGAGTATCTGGGGGACTGTATCTCACAAGCTGTCGCAGTAATCTTTTATAAGTTTATAGTCTTGAATCTTTTGATGTAGAGTAGTTTTCAGATACAATAATAAAGAATAAAGTATGCTTTATGAGCAGCCTTAAACTGCATTGTATACATGATAGTTATACAAAAATCATATGTTCAGCATGAAAAGTTTGCAGCATACACAGTAAATCCAAATGGATCAATTCAACCTCCACGGGTAAATTTAACCTACAAATTTTTTTGTTAAAATGACTATCTAAAAGTGGATATAACTAGGGTAGGCTTTTGGACTAAATTGGTCAAAATAACTAGGGTAGGTCAATATAACTGTTCACTTAGGATGTTGAAATAACATATTTGGGTAATTTCAGTGTGTATGGTCAAGTCTACTATGGCACAGATTAGATGACCAGCTACATGGTTAAATTTACAGTACACTAGCCGTTATAACATGTGTTACATCCCACAATCAAAAGTGAACATGGAGAACATAGGTTTTATATACAATTTGAAACTTCTATAAGATCAGGTATGTTTAAAGTATTAAGATGCAGTACGTAACAACTATTGTGAATATGTGTCACACATAGATTAATGTATGTTATTACTAATGATGACTGACTTGTTAGTTAATGTAAATAAACAAATATTTTGTGACGTGAGTTAATTTTACCACAGATGGTTAAAATAACCATGATGGTAAGGTTATTTCAAACACTTGGCTAGAGGTTGAAGAGACTTTAGGGCATCTGGGTAATATAACTATATCTTACAAAGTTAAAATAACCAAGTACATCCTTGGGTCATTACTACCAAAAAATCGGTCATTTGAATTGCAGGTAAAACAACCCAAAAATTTGGGTCTTTTGTATCCATTTGAATTTACAGTGTAGTGGGCGTGCATCCATACTAACCACAAACTTTTTGTGTTTGGTAGCTCTTACAGTGTTGTTTAAATGCAAAGCTGATTTAGCTAGAGCATTTGACTGTTCTGTTAGAGTATCTCAATCTTGGATTTCTTTGGTTTAATTTGTTCTGTCTCCAGAATGGTAGTCATGAAGATACTAGAATGTGCCATGTACTGACTCGAGTGCTGTATACATTGGTTGCACAAGAATACCTCCAGCTCTTGACAGCAGAACCTGGGCGCATGGATTTATAAAGTAGCTATCACAATATCATATTGTTTACTTTTTCGTGTGAACAAACAATGAAATAACCTGGTCTAGCTATGAGATTTATACTGGCAATTACAATCCCAAAAAATAATGTAGCTATATAACACACATGCACAGAGCAACTAAAACAGCACCTGTATGCCATCACAATCACACAAGTGCGACAACAGTACAAAAAGCAGGACTAACTCTAAATAATGCACTACTCCACTTTCTAAGCTGAACAAAATATTTTACAACTCCATGCAGGCTACCTCCTAAGGTGGGATAGTGAAATAATTAAAGTCACTATTGTGATTTTGTTTGAGTCTTGTAATCATCTATGTAATATTATCATGTTATTTTACAGTATAACTACGTAGCTTACTAGATAATCAATTCTTCTCTACAACTTGTGGTTAAACGGAGTTATCATTTACACAAACAATGTTCATAACTCTAATAGTATATTCACAAGTCCGTGCAGTATTTTGTGTATCATAATCATGATGGATCTAAATACCTGTTAGAAAGGCAATTACAAGTCACACAAATTTACACAGTAGTTCCAGTCCCAGTGTGATGTTCTGCAGACACTCTCAATGATCTACTACCATTAGAGGAAGAAGTAAAGGAGCCACCACTATGCTTGTTGTGAAAGAAGATGATGATGGTTCTGAGGATGGTGGTCGTCTACTGCATGGCTGAAGTTTCACAACTACTGACTGATTAATAAATCCAGCATTAATTAAAAGATTATAGTACTGGTACATTGTTCTATTAGAGTGTTTCATTGACACAATGAAATTGTGCACTTGCAAAGTCCCACCCTCCTATGCAAATTTCAGTATTATACAATGCAACAGTAGGCATCATGGAGGTTTGCACTTTCAAACATCAACCAGAGACCATAAACCAGCCTCACAGTACCTTCATGGCACCTTGGCATACAATTAAGCCCAAAAGCGCCTTCAGTGTGACCCCAATAGATTGTTACAAATATTTTTATTCGGTTCTGCTGACTAATTGACTGACTGACTGACTAACTAAATTATTGAAGTGTCTACACTACTGATAGCTACACTAGTTAATGATCGGTTTGTAGTCTATGCTTGAAAAATCTTCTGGCTGGTAATCCAGTACAAAAAAAACTGGCTACAATGTGAATATGTTCAAGGATGCTCTAAAGCAGTTACTGCAAATACTGCTGACATCAATTCCAACTTCGGTAACATGATCTGCTGAAGTGAAGCCACTCTCAACTTGGGACACGACAATTGTAGCTATCTGTTCCAATTAAGCAGCTGCTCCTGTAAGCTTTGAGGCTAGCATCTGCAAAGACGAGCAAGTTAGTAGAAGCATTCTCAGAAGCTGTAATTGAGGCAGTTACATATGGAGAAAGAGAAACGTTGTTGCATCTGTGATGATAACAGCAATAATAAGCCATTTGGTAGATACATAGGCCTGTATTTAGTGAAGTGTCCCATTCAACATTTTCCTGCCACAATTGTGGAAAGAAAAGCTTTGTTTTTATGGTGGCAGTTGCAATGAATCCTAACTGGTTAAAAAAATTCCAGAGGACCACCACAGTATCTCTCTCTTGGTAGTGGGTAGGTGAGGTAGCAGTAACTGTGCAGGGTGAAAGAAAACGTTGATCACTCTTGGTGTCCCAGGAGCAGCTTACAATGGCAATAATACAGTCAGGATTGGTGTAGTGATGTGCAATAATATCAGTAGTGTGATAATTGTATTGCATTATCATGATATGATAATACGTAGCTTGTGATTGCTGTGAGCACAAATCAGATATGCTTACCTCATAATACTCTTACAATTGAAGCATTTGTCAATTATGTTTTAGCTCACAAGATTTGCTGTATTTCTGAAGTTTGCTCTTTCACAAGATTTGCTGTATTTTGCTACAATGTTTATTGTATCACTAACTTATCATTTAGATCTACCATGTGATATAGTATAAATTGTGTAGTGACACTGTTTAGAATCACAGAGTAAATGTGCTTCCTGTTTTTCCAAAAATACCAACTCAAAACCTGCCAAAGAAGTTATGGGAAGGTGTATTATTTAGCTGGGGCTATTCTTTATAGCATAGTTAACCTTGTGATACACCACAAGTCATTTTCGTTACAAAATATAGTCATTAATACCACAGTTCGGCGGTAATAGGATTAAGTTTGTTGAGGCATGAAACCAGCTTAAGGACACTGGTTCTTGTATAAAGTCTATGGGTGTGAGCGGAGCAGTTTCCAATTCAGGGCGGGTATATTATCTATGATCAGAGGCAATCTGAGAGAGTCTAAAGCACAAAAAGTTTCTGCCTGAGAATGCACCAGAAGTAATCTAAGAGAGTCTAAAACCCTGGATCTCAGGTACAGAAGCATCTTAAATACAAAATAATTAGTGGGGATGTCCCCAGATCCTCTAGATGCTGTGTGTGAAAAAGTAAGCACACAAAATCTTTACACTATATTGCTCCCCCTTACTCTCATAAAACTCCTTCAAATCATTTCCTAGATGAAGGCTTGTCCATAGGGCAGGACAGGGAAAGTGGGCCAGCAGAGTTGGGGTAGTTACTTCAGAAAAGTAACTAGTTACTAGTTACACGTTACTTTTATTCCATGTAACTTAGTTACAGTTACTTTTCAAAAGGTAACTAAGTACTCTAGTTACTAGTTACTTTCATAGTATAAAATATGACTTGTTTTTTACTTTTGTAGCATGAATTTTGCTAAGATATGGATCATTATGGGATTCAATACATATGTGCACTTGAAATAACAATTCTGTTGCTATTTCAGGTCAGTCTTAATTATTGCAACGTCTGTTACTCAAGCTGAATCATAGAGAACAGTACACAGAATCTGTCTACTTAATGTGGCTGTAGCATATATGACAGAAAAATTGAAGTGCTCTTGCTTTTAAAGCATAATTAGTTATAGTTGCAATGTAACTATTGTAATTAGTTAGTATTGTAACTTAGTTACTTTTCAGACAATTACTTCTAGTTACAAGTTACTAGTTACAAAGCAAGTAACTAGTTATATTACTAGTTACTTTAAAAGTAATCCGTTACGTAACTTAGTTACAAAAATAAATAGTTATCCCCAACTCTGTGGGCCAGAGAGTTGGAAGCCATGGCCTGGTGTGAGTGTGTGCACTTGGTCCTTCACCCCGAACTATGCAATCTTGGAAAAATTTTCCCAATAAGGACAGAGAACTCAAAGTTCTCATCTAAAGCTACTGGATTGGCAAGTGGTTAATTTATCCTTCAGGTACTGTATTTCCTTCAGGCAGGCACCCACTGAATTACAGATTGGAGACGCAAGCTTGGGAACAATGAGGGCTAAATTGGAATGCTACTGCCACTTAAAGTGTGAACAAACAATTTTACTACCTCAAGGCTGCTAGGAGATGATACTTGTGCCCCAAATGATGGTGGTTTCATGATGGGTAGGCTGAGGTGCAACACATTAGGTATAGTTGCTGTGTGACAAAGGATCTCTGCACTCTCCGCAGGTAGACTTGGAGTGACACTGTGTTACTTAGTGCTTTGCCAAAGTAGTTAGAACACAAATTGTCCCATTGTACAATAGCTAGTTTCTCCTTAGGTCAACTACACTCAATGGGTTTGTAGTCACCCTTACAAAACACAGAAACTGGTTCCCTTCTCTGTTGCTCATCATGAGAGTGGTGATTGCGTGGTGTTCTGTGTGTAGATGTGTGAAAATAGTTAGTGGTTCTTATGGTGGTGTCATATAATGGATTTCCCATCATACTGGTAACTCACCTTAAAAAATCTGGATCTCTTTGAGCATGCTGGTCATAATATCATCTATGCTATATTCTGAAATAGAGTGCTTGAGTGTTTCTTTTCAGTTGGCACCGTACTAAAATTACTAAGGTCAACACGAGTCGGAGGACTTTCCTAAAAATGACAGGGCTCTCGTGTGCTTCTCTATTGAATCATAGCAAGCCTGTAAGCTAGGTAAACTGTTAGATGGCGTCTTTGTGTTGAGCAGTGCCTCCATGTTGGCGTTAACAAGTTTATAAGACTAGCTAAATCTGTCCTTCAGCAAGGTGAAAGAATGTGAGTAATATTGTCATCAGTAAGGGGTTTCATAACCCAGCAATGACACAAGCAGCATCACCACATAATGTGCACACAAATAATTGAATTTTGGTATGCTACTAAGGCTCGGAATTGAACTGACAGCAGCATTGAATGAATCTCAAAATGTTTGGTAGTGGAGGGAGTCTTCACTAAATGTAGGCGAGACAGCTTAGGGAGTCAGCTAATAATATGTTTTGGTAAGTGTATGGTGTAGCAACTGTGTTGTGTGTGTGCCGTGTGTGTGTATGCAATTTACTACAACTCACATATGCTGGCTCAGTGTGAGTTGTGTCTGTGGGTGACTTATGAGTGTCAACTGCTGAGGTCAGTGTGGAGACATTGTGGTTGGTGGCAGCAAACTAGCATTATGAACAAACTCCACAAGAAACACAAGAAAAAAGTGACACTTCTGGACCAGCATGGAAATGTACAAGAAATGTCAGTGTTGAATTTACTATATCAAACGTGGAGTTAATCAGTATACTGTAAATGTCACATGTTGTGACATTTCCTAAAACATTGGAAATTTCATGTGTCTGAACATTTCCTCTGCCAAACATTTGACATGTTAGATTCCTGGTATTCAGAAATTTGGCATTACATGAGATTTCAGGACACTATTCAGAAATCTGATATTTACATGAGATTTCCACAGTCAAGGACACACGGCATGCAGTGAGATTTCCAATACTATCAGAAATTTGACATTTACACGAGATTTCCTTAGTCAAGGACACATGGCATGCAGTAAGATTTCCTACACTACTCAGAAATTTGACATTTACATGAGATTTCTGTAAGCAAATTTTCACTCATTTTAGCCCGAGATTGTCACTCCAATTGCTGTCATACCTGACTACCATGACACTTTACAGATTAGGATAAGGTCTCTGTGTAACCTGTGTTAGCTTTCCTTTTGTATTTGGAAATGCAATATATGGTACATTATAGATTCCATTACAGGCCAAGGACACATCATGTAAATTTCAAGAAAATCGTATTTACTGGACATTTCCTACAGTAATAGGAAATGTGATAACCAAACCCACAACGAAATAGTGTCTTGGTAATATAGGTTTCTTATATATTTTCAAACTCTATGATAGTAGGTAAGCTAGCTGGCTAGCTGTAATGTAGTAAATGCTGTCTTTAATTTATGGAAATGTCCATAAATGTCATGTGTGTCTTGTGTGCTGAACTGGTGGAGAGGATAATGCACATGAGCTTTATTCAAGATTACGTCACAGACATAAAAGTGGCTGCTGTAGTGTGGGGACATTCGTAAAATTTGCATGGGCGACTATGGAGAGAAGTTTTTTGAACTGCAATATCTCAGCCAAGATGGAAGATATCGAGCTCTAACCAGCAGGTATGGTTATAAATTAGCTGAAGGAATAGGAACCTAGCATTGTTTTGAAAATCAACCAGAAATCGCTTTTATGTACTTATTGTAATGTCTTATAGCCATACCTGCTAGTTAGAGTTCGATATCTTCCTTCTTGGCTGAGATATTGATGTTCAAAAATTTTCTTCCCATAGTCGCCCATACAAATTTTACGAATGTCCCCACACTACAGCGGCCATTTTATGTCTGTGACGTAATTTCAGATAAGGCCCATTGGCACCATACTGTCCCCCATCTATAAATGTGACCCAGTCTGGGAAAACTGGTCTTATCGCCTATTTAAAAGCATCGAGAAATGCTGGTTTTAAGTATTTAGTGTGTTGTAGCTCGCTAATGGTAGAAGTTATGTATACTAAATTTTCACACATTTTACACCAATTGCTTACCTTCCAGAGAATCCACTGTGCAAGTAGCCAACAACCAAGTTTCCTGCCATGTTAGAAAGTTTTTAAACCGCGGTTGACTGTATCAGGCAAGCTCCAAAGGGGGAGGGAGGTGGGGGCCCAGATGGAGGGCAAGAGGCTGTTTTAAAAATTGAAAAGGAAGGAATAGGGATGAATTAGACCAAGTTATAGGCCATTCAGGTCTCAAAACTGGCTTAAATGAAAGGAAATTCACTGCACAGGTGTTTATTCAACACCACAGAACTGTACAGCCACATATAGCCATCCCAAGGCTGACCATAGCTCCATTAAGGCCCCACACTATATGTACAGATCACCACTGGGCTTGGGAAAAAAACAGCCAGCAAAACCAAACCACTAAACTCTAGCTGGTTTTGATTGTGAAATTAAGTAGTTTATTCATGTAGTATTATTCTGGGTGAAGAATCCAATCTGTGCTGACATGGGCGATAAGACCGGTTTTCTCAGACTGGGTCACAAATGTCAAGAAATTTCTGAAAATTTGATCTTTCCTGTGTTTGAGAAGTGTCAGTAAATTTCATCTATCCTGCATTAGGAAATGCCAAGAAATACCATCAATCCTGCTATTAGGAAATGTCATGGAAATTGTGACTTCATGAAATGTCAGGGAAATGTGCAAATTTCATGTACATTGGAAATGTACAGAAATATGGAATTTCTGCACATTTACTGGGGATTTCTGAATGCCTGAAATGCATCCTGTGAAAGGCAATCCATTCCTTCTGAGCCTAGCAGATAAGTGTTAGCATTGATATACTAGTTCTGTTTCATTGTCCATTTTGCCACAATGATGGTATCCAGTTCTGTGACCTGTTCACGCTTTGTCTAGAGTTGATCAATGGCATCTATTTCTTTGATTCTGGGAGTTTACACCTTTTAGATCAGTATGTAGACCACGTCCTCAACCCTCATGATTAACTTGGTTACACTTTCTTTCAGGCCTTGTTGCTTGGAGTGAAAATAATGGGTTTTAACCATGTTTGATGCTATTCAGTAGTAATGTTCCGTCGCAGTAACACAGCAAGAGTTTCATCACAGCCAGAGTTTCATCACAGCACCAATGTACATGAGGTATAATGGTGTATTATATGAGAGGTCAAGAACTTAAAGCTACAAAACTGACCTAGTGATTTAGAAGTACGGATGCACGTATATAATTATAATTGCAACAATAACTAAATATACTAACAAGAGCTATATATAACAGTCGGTTAATATTCATCAATGAATACTCTCATTAGGCCAGGAAAAATTGCTGATTTATTGTTTCTCATCACTTGCCGCATCAACTTCCACCCTGCTGCCTCTAAATTTGTTACTGCATGGTAGCGTTTCGATGTTAACATTAGGAAAACATTTTTCCTGCTCCAGAAGGGTGGTAAAGTCTAAGCATAAACTTTAAGAAGGCTTTTGATAATCCTTAAGCTTGTAGTGACAGAAAACATGCCTGCATACTGTGGTGATTTTGGGTAGTTTCCTTCATAATGAATAATGAAAATGACTTCCACGCATCCTTGCATCAGAATTGAGGGAGTGGCTGATGAGAAACTACTTTGCTTGGCCTTATGAAGGAAATGAAACAGGGGTACAACATACAAATTTCTTACTAGCTAACCGACAAAATAGCAACTAGCTAGCAAACTAAGTTATAAGTTATACTGCATGCATTGGAACATATTGTGCATATACTTGTTGTGTATTTCTGTATGTTGTTTTGGTGCCTTATATTTCTGTATGCTGTTTTCTGGGACCCACTGAAAATCAGCATAAGCTGAGTGGACTCCCTGCTTAAATATTCAATAAATGGCTTGTATGCGCGGACTTGAACGGATCGGAGGGCGTGGCGGCAAACTAAAAAACAAACGCACGAGGAAGACTTCAGTGAAGTCGTTGCGGACATGTACGGCTTTACCTACTACCTTCTACGTATCAACAATACGTCAAAAATACCGGGCTCGTTAAAGAAATTTTGGACGTGCGTACATATACATTCAGACTGCGTGCGACTGAGCAAGCACAAAAGAAATGGCGAACTTTTACGATCCCTAGTACAATCAACAGCTACAATACATTTGCACAACAAACTAAACAGATATAAATACCTGTAAGGATGAAAAGTACGAGGTCACCAATGCACAACTGAAACGGCGGAGCTACGTAATTCCTCGCGTAATTCTAAATAATGCGGCATGCATGTGCATGGCTGTATGCATGCCGAAACGGGTAAGTAGAATTCAAACTAGGAAACGGGAACAAAGTACCAGCATCAGTTGCAACCCTTTAAAACATAAGAAGCACTAAACAGTTTTTCCCACTACTGGTCTAGTGGCACATCAATCGTGACTACCTTTTGACCTTTTATAGACACACTGACACAAATCACTGGTCATCAAGTCATTTTTATAGTAAATGCATAGTTAGCTAGCTATAGGGCAAATTCCCCTTCCCCCCCCTCCCCCCCCCAGGCTCGCCCCTCTGTGTGACAGCTTTACTATTGATGATGACAGTGATGATCAGTTTCAACATGAAGCCTGATGAGTTTGTAGGATTTCAAAAGGGGGACTTATTTTTACTATTAGCTATATCTGGGAGGTCTGCACGAGGGCATGACCCCACTTTAAAAGGGGCTTCTGAGATTGAATTTGGTAGCTAGCTTACAAATTTGATAGAATTCCAATAAGCATACTGAGTATGCATTGTGATACTAATGTATAAGGTACATAATAGCTTTAGTTATAGTGAAATTTAACTGGAAAACTCAGCCATTTTTTCAATGGGACCCAATGAGTCCATTGCTGCATCTAGCTTGTATATTAACATTATAACATACCATGCCAACTGTTACCTATTATGTCACACTTAAACTGATGCTGTAAAACAAAACAAAAAAAAATAAATTAAAAAAATAAAACCAACAAACAGTTCAGTGTAACTTCATACTGGCCCTGATAAATTATCCTATCTATAGGTGTAGCTACATATCAGTAATTGTATAATTATATACCCATCAACATTGGTCACTTACTTAATAGTAGTAGCTATGATACAATAAATTTTACTTATCAGTGTTTCACCAACAAGCATATAGGTATATAGTGCCTCTGCAGAGTCTTAAAAAATTCATGCAGGGCCAGGATGCTTCTTCATGCATGACATTGTAGGTAACTTACAAAATTGAGGCGGCATAAAGCTGCTTGCATGGTACCTATTAATGGTGCAAATAGTAGAGCAGTGTAGGCCCTAAATTAGCCGCACATAATGAAACTTTCCACACCACAATTTCAAACTGAAGGGGGTTTAGTAATAGCTACAGAATTTCTAATGACTAGAGTGAAGTTTTACAGTTTCTTTAAGAGTTTCTGTTATTCTGTTCCAAGCAATATACTGAACCATATTAACATTACCAACATGGTTTGCTGTCTGAGAAACTTTCTCATGTCAAAAGTTTCGTAGAATTTACATGTTCATACTGACAGATCTATACTGCTATCACTATATCTGGTGCATGCACATGTATAATTCTTACAGGGTATTTGCATACCTTTTCTATCTGCAATGCAGCCAATGTTGCAACTGTAACTCACGAGTTATATGGTTAGGCATTATGCAGATGAAATTATTGTGACAATTAGAGTTGTTCATCTATTGCAAAGTGATCATGAATCCTCCCATCTGCATGGGTGGTGAGCAGTATTTTTTAAATCAAAGACAGTAATTGCATGGTTGTCAGGGCATTGATCAGAAGTACATTTCATGTCTTTCCAAGATGATTTTATCTTCTCGTATATAGCTAGTGCCTCTGCAGAGTCTTACAACTTCATGCAGGGGCACGCTTCTACATGCACAACCTTGTAGGTAACTCACAAGTCATATATAGTAAATGTTGCATATAGCATAGCAGCATATCCCCCAAACTAGCTGAATTGTGCACTTTTTCATACACGTTATAACAAGTAAGTTAGTGCTTCAGGGAGATGATCAAATATCTGTGCAAAAATAGTCATAAGATCAAATATGCAATGGCATTACATCAAAAAAATGTATATAATGAGGAGTACTATACTTATGTGAAAAGTTTTGTGGAAAAGTGTACGATTTTTGTAACTAAAGCAACACAATTTTATATTTGTTTAATACCCCCCACATATGTCTAACTATTCAAATGTCCACTCGTGTTTGATGTAATCGTAACCTCAACATTCTAAATATTTGTTTGTGTGTGTACCATGCAGTATATATTTATGTATATAAGCCATTCATAGTGCTTCCTTCATATTCTTTATTATACGCACATTAGTTAGGTTGCTAAAAGCCAAATTTAAAACTAATGTGGACACAAGTGACAAAAGCACCAAACTTTCTCCACATATGTAGTACAACCTTAACTTAAATGGTTATGATAGGATCCATCTTATTCTAAAAAGAACCTTTCCATGAAAGCATTTATAGTTAGTTATGTAACAGAATTTTTTAAAAAAATCAGTAAGCCATATAAATGCTGTTTTGCTCTTTCTTATGCAAGAGAACATTTTGCAAGGTTGTACATAAACCAAGACCTAATATTACTCTCATGAGCTTAATTCAATGCAGACAAGTGATTTTTTCATTCATATTATAGTTCACAGTGTATACAGCTTTTTGTGAACTGTGACCCACAAACTATTTGGACTGGGTGATAGTGAAATTTCCAATGTCCGAATGGTAGTAAGACACTAGATGATATTGAAAATCTACATATCACCTTCACAGAGATATGCAAGGAGGGATTTACTTATGGATATGTTAGCCTATTTAGACTGACTTTTGTTCCCAAACATTATTTTTACAAGTATTTAGCATAAATATTTGTATATTTTTACATTTTAATACTGTCCAACAGTAACTTTTCAAACAATAGGTGATACACAAAGCGATACTATCCCGATATTCCAATATGTTCATACAAACCCTACAAACTGTATAGAGCTATAATATATAGTTGCTCACTATAGATACACTGTAATATTAGTTTGATATAAATGAAATATCTCTTACATATTATACTGTATAGTCATCCTTATGTCACAGAATGCATCTTACAGAATTCATTTTGTGCTTGTTTGCGAAGTAGTTATTGCTTGACAACTCACCAGCTGTTACTATACCAGCTCTTGTTTTTTATTGCTGCATGCATGATTAAAGTATGTATGCTGAAATCATATGCGTGACCACAACAGTAAGGTTCTTCATACCATTAATCCAGCAGTACAGCTGTATACTGCACCCATGCAAGTTAAGATTCCTTTACCCAAGTATCAAGCTGAATTAATGCTAAAAATGTGTATTTGCAGTAGTGGATATAATGCATAAAATGTGTAGGATTTCACTAGACTTCTAAATTTCTTTGATAGCAAAGTGTGGTTTAAGTACAGTGTAACTATGGGATGCAGTCACTATGGATTTTTTCATGAATTTTTTTATTAAGCAATAGTAGAGTGTAAATGACTAACTGTGTATACATAAATATAATTAAAAGGGAAGAGCCTTGCTACCAGAACCTGACTGGAGAGGTATATACCTCCACAGATACGTATATATCAAACGCTGTAGTTTTAAAGATGCTTTTAGACATATGATGCAATCTGATGGAGTATTGCAATCTTAAAATTGTACAGCAGTGAAAAATAACTTTTAGTATTGCATGTTTGCATTCACCATTACTGTGAAACTTAACAGCCAAAGATGATACACATGGCAATACTAGGTTAGGATTTAAAGAATACAGAATTGCAATTTTTCATTGATCAGGTAATCAGAATTTCAACTATGATATGTTTGGCACAATTGGGTAAGATAGCTGTGCTGAAGTTACATGCAAAGAAGAGTTCAACTAGCACAGTGGTCATGGTAATTTTATCATTGTGTAGCAGAACTTGATAGATGTTGACTGTTCTAGCAGTATTAGTCTTTCAAATTCCCACATTCAATAAATTGGTTCTGCAAATATAAGTTGACCATGCAGCACTGATTAGTTCTCAGTTCTTTTTCTTGCTATGTTCATCTTTCTGTTATGATACGATTGTTGTATCATAAGCAAACAATTGATGAAGTGTACTCTACTAGCTTTCCCTACAGCAAGTACATGGTTAAATTTCTGAGGGGGTAAACAGTCCTAGATCTGGTCCCCTAGGCTGGAAATTGTACACTTCAGAGCAAGCTAATTTAAAGATTCCATTTGTCAAAATACGTACATGCTTGAGGAGAGTGCATTATGGATTTCTTTGTGGGGTACAGCCTAGGGATACTTGTGATGGTGGATTATTGCATGCTTTAGTGATTGTGGTTCAAGTGCATGTAAAAAGCAGAGTGGAGATGTTTGTGTTACAGGAGGCAATTCAAACAGTACTGTCCGACTGCTCTAATAGAGTAATTGTGAATAAAACAAAAAAGTATAGACATAACTATGTTAATAAATATTTAATGACATAGTCTATAATTTAATGTCACTTGAAGTACTCTAGATTATTCGAAAGTTTCAAATTACCATTTAAAACACCAATATTGCACAAGGGGCATATTTCCGAGCCTTGAATGGCTTCCCAGCAGGAATGCCTGAGGTGGATCCTATCAAAAATTTTAATCTTATAAAAATTGTTGCTTTCGTCAGTTGTGTCCACATTTTTTTGCTAAGCCACCTAACTAACATCAAGGGTAACCAAGAGTATCGAGCCCATGCATGCATGATAAACGACTGTGTGAAGTAACATGGATATTTCAGTAATTATCCATTAACAAAAAATGGTAATTTGAATGTATACATTGCTGGAAATGGGTCTTTGTTTACCAGTTTTTGTGTTATTCAATAAAATAATCAACCATTATTGAAAATATAACGTACAGTAAGGACTTGACATATCTCAAGCTCATGTAATAGCAAAAGTGGCAAAAACAAGCATCTTTCCTGCATACACCATTTGATAATTTTCGTTACTATTATTTACTAACATGTAGATGCATTTTATACATCATTTAAATGTCATCTTCATGTATTCGTGGACATGTGGGTTCTTTATTACATCATTCAGCAAGTATCATGATCTGAAGAAAAAAAAAGAAATATATATACTGTATATCTTTAGCTTGTTAACACACTTTTCCTTTAGTTTGCTTAAGCTTTTAAAACTAGAAGATACATTGTAAAATATGGTGCATAAATATGAAATCAATTTTCTCATGAGACACAATTTTTGGAACTAGATAAACAATCATGCATGTGTGCACGCATAATACTCCTGTACACACACAAAAAAACAATAAGCCTTCAGATGCCATGCTAGCATGGTCACACCTAGACTGACTGGTCAGTAATTATAAATACATAAATAGTGACCTGCAGGAGGCTGTACCATGTCTTAAGGTGTGGGCTCCCTAAGTCTCATCTGCGAGACATAGACAGTTGGCATTTACTTCCCCAGTTCATGAGGTACCCATTGATGTTACTTCTGGTTGGGCTGCTTCCTGTAGCTAGACTGGAGCAATGTGAGTAAAGCTTCTTGTTCAAGGAAACAACAACAACACCAATTAGAGGTAACTGGGCATCAAACCTAGAATCTTTTGAACACCACACACACACATACATGCACCGCACAAAACTCACACATACACGCATGTAGGCACACACGCCAGCTAGCAACAGAGGAGTTGTTTGGTGCATGTGTGTGAATAAGTTTGTGCGTATATTTTTACTAACTGAAAAACAAAACAAACAAAAAAAAAAGAAGACGCTAGTTCACTGCTCACTAGGTCTTCAGTATAGCTAATAAATTTGTGACCAGATCTGCGAAAAAGGGACATAGCTAATCGCACAAGCCTAAATTTACAGTATAAAGCATTGAATACATTGGGTGAAATAGTTGCGTATTATTGAAAAAATTCCGTAAATTTTTTAACCTCTCTTTCTTAGTGAAGGAAAGGACTAACAATAAAAACCTCGGTATCATCTTATTCGCCTGCTCAAGAGGAGTTAGAAAATCTTTGTTTCATTGCAATACCCCAAGGATACGTAGGTTATGAGCGTTTGCATGTTGAAGCGTAGTCTCGTGCCCAGACTGCTTTTTTTCTTTTTGTGTGGGGGCGGAGAAAAAAGCACCCCCATGCACACACACAAAAAAGGCGGTCTGGGCACTAGACTAGTCGAAGTGATCGTACGCGATCGATTTTTCTTCATGAATTTCACCATTGGATGCAGTGAACAAGGGTGGAAAAAAAAAGTGAACAAGGGCGAGTAAAGGAAAAACATACTCAGTAATGGATTCCCTTGTTCACGGCGAACACGATGGTGCAAATTTTAGCTCTGTACCTCAATCCGTTGGTAAGTTACAACCGTTTTTGTAAGCGCCTGTACTTTACTTTCCCTATACTTGCTGTACATATCGATTTATCTGTTGTTGCTACTTTGTAGGGCTGTAACTCCAAAAGTTATTGGCAGTAACTTTGCCAGTGGGTACACTTGGCTAAGTAGATTATAATTGTCCTTTAAGCCTGTGAAATGTGAATCTTACTTGTTTGATGGTAAAAAGTGTTCAAAAAGGCATACCCTTGTCCAAAGGTGTTACAAGGTCAATTGGCAGAATCAACTGCTCATTGAAGTCAAGGGCACCTCTGAGGAACATCTTCAAACACTTTCTGTCCAGTCCAAATTTGCAGACTCTGCTGAACTTGAGACCCCCTGTAGAACCTGGCACCGATTATTGTCCAGTCTCCATCCTGGCCAATTGTCATTTCTTTTACGGGCAGCTTCTGACACGTTACCAACTACAATGAATTTGCTGCGGTGGAATATTCAGTGCAGTGCAAAATGTACTCTTTGTGATTCTTCATGCCCCACCACTGCTCATGTCTTAAGTGGCTGTCCAGCTGCATTATCTCAGGATAGGTACACTTATCGACATGACTTGGTACTTCAGTCTTTGGTCAACTACTTTATCAAAATTTTTACCAATTTGCCATTTATTCGTGTCTCTGCTGACCTTCCCAATTTGCGAGCCAGTGAGTCACCTTTGTCTACTATTCCAACAGGGGTGATGGTGACCCCTTTTAGACCGGACATTATTATACACAATACCATCGCTTCCAGTTTGTTGTTATTTGAACTGACGTGTCCATTAGACAGTGCCCACCATCTTACAGAAGCTAGATCTTGTAAGCAAGATAAAATTGAGTACCACCAAATACTATCGGAACTAGATCGGCTAGATATTACCAACTATTATGAGACCCTTGAGATCAGTGTGCTAGGGCATTACCATCAATATTCTGTTACCAACATTTACAATACACTCCGTTTTGTTTACCAGGATTTGTCTATTACCAAATCCTCAGTGAGACAACTACTAGATGATGCCTCAAAGGTGTGTGTTGCAGCATCCCAGAGAATTTTTATGGCGAGAGATTGCAGGGAGTGGCTGTGTCCAACCTAGTACTTGCATAATTATTGTAGTCCTAATTTTTACTTGTATGTTATACATGTAGTTACTGTATAGCCTTATATATCTGTAGGTCATTTTCTTTTCTTTTTTTCACCCTTGCCATGCCCACACTGGGTTCATTTGCAAACCAGTATCTTGTGGTCGCATGAGACTGAGGTTTTTTTTGTGGATTTGTATGTCTTCTCATTATTTATTAATAATGGTCTCAATCAACAAGAATTCGAAAAATATGCAATTATGTCCTGTTTTCGCAGATACAGTTACATATAGTTTGACCAGGTTAACTTTCATATTAATAAAACAAACAATCATACCTTGTTGTCTTCTAGTTTCTTCTTCTTCAAGTAGTTCTTTGATTATTTGCTGCATTTTCTAAATGGTGATAGCTAGTATGTAAACTTGGTCACACAACAACACTCTCATTGTGTGTATTAAGTCTGTTGTAGCATTGACACATACAATGGAAGTGCATGTGATTAGCAGACAATGTATTCCAACACATAAAATGTGTAATGGATAAGTTCCAGTGCTACACATTTATAGATGTGTTAAACACTCCAACGGCACATCCAGGATGGTTTCCAAATTTGGTAGTGAGTTATACATGTGGGGATCTGAGGGCACCCTGCCACTGACAGATAATGTACATCAAAATTTTCTAAATTCATAATATGGATAGGTCAAACTGCTTATGCTTGGTTCCTAAATTCTAAGTATTAATCAATTATTTATGACTGGTTAGGTATTGTAGTAATCCAAATGCCTATTTATATTCCAGATGAACTGAAATCCTTCATTTCTATAATGATTGTTCTATTAGAGTACTTTGACTGATTCAATACATATATGCTCTCTCTGAGGAATTGTTGTAAGGTTCCTATAACACTGCAGCTACCTGTTCTGTTCCAGCATATTTGTGCCACTAAACAGTCTGGTATTCCTGCTGCAAAACAGTTAACATGTGAAAATTTCAGAGGGGGTTCGGAACCTCAGGAAACCCTGCCTCTGCATTCAACAGAATTTGTTAAAGATCAAAAATGCATGCTATACACTACACTACATAATTATTAAATTGATAATAGAGCAAATGACGAAATGATTGTTGTTCCCATAATAATGGATGAACAGTAAACACATAATACAGTAGTATCATACTTGACTGTACTGACTGGGGTCCACTGCAGTGTTATGGACAAAATAATGTACAACATCACTGCGATAATTCTGTACAGCAAGTTGGAAAGCAGTTCTTCCCCACTACAAATACAAAAAAAAACAAAAAACAGGACGCACAATAACAAGAGGTTACTGTCTATACAGTACTGCGATGCAACATGACAGAGAGAACTATATTCCAAACCAAGTAATTTACCAATAACAAATCTACACACTTATACTGTTCTACTTATGCACATGGATGCCACGCACCTAATGAAATAGTAACATTTCATATATCAAAGTGATCAGAGATTGCTGCAGTAGATTTGTAAGGGTGTAAACACTCCCTTAATTGACCTCATTAAATATCACATCATATAATGGTGATCTTAAGAGTACATAGGTGATTATGTGGGGGAGAGGGAAATTCCCCTAGGTAAAAGTACATTTGAATAGTACATAATGAAAAATCTTGGAGAAAGCTACAATATCATGATAGGCATTTTCCATCCTTATTTTTTAAATTGCAAACTATATACAACTTCTGTGGGTTACACTACAGAATCAGACCTCCTTTAAATCCCACTCTACTAAGATGTATTTATGTATGTTGTGACCACAGCTCTACCACTGACTTCTTGTCTCCTTTACAACTTACATTTTCCTTCATATCAATGTTCGCACTATAGCGTAATAACGCTTCCACTATATCAACATAGCCACACTTTGCAGCATAATGTAAGGCTGTATATCCCTCCTAAACAAATGAGACATTACTAATGTTAGTAGCAGATACCTTACAAACACTCAGATAAGGCCACTTCAACTAAATCTTTTGTTTCTTGGGCCCGACTGACCCTATATTTTTAGTGCAAAATATTTATGATCACCTTTCTGGTATTAAAACTTTACTTTTGCAAATTAAAACAACTGTTACAATCTAGATTGGCTAAGTAGTATAACAGTTAGGGTTAGAGTTACAGCTCACTATATTATATCACTGATTAAGGAGGAACTTAAAAAGAGGCTGTAAACTTCTTGAAGGATTAAGGTGTCATAAACTATGACATATTGATTTGTAACCAAACATGGTGCCTAGAATTGGTACAATTATTTTGAATCCCATTTTGCTATGCAAGTGTTGGTGACTGAAAGAAAGGCTCTGAGAGTTGTGACCTATATAATTCATGCACTAGAATTCTAGGTATTGGACTGAGCTGAATCTGCCGAAAAATTTTGATGTTTGATGACCATGAGTAAAATAAAGTTTGTAAAGTCCATTACATGTAATAAAACCCTACAATCAAGCATAACTTACACAGTCAACAGCATCCACATCAACTTCCCAATTGAGGAGAGCTGACACAACAGACGTATTACCACAAGCAGCAGCAACATGTAATGCTGTGCCATTAACCTGCAAGAAGACTCTGTACATTATTTACTGAAATGTAACAAGGTGATTGGAAATGCTGAAATCTGGCATAGAACGACAGGAAATTATGCCAATTACAAATAGCTTCATCCCAAATGATTACTAGTTTAACACTTTCATAAATTACATGTTTGGACAATATTTTCAACCACAACCCAGAGAAGTTTGTGTCAACTTGACTTGTTCAGTACCAGTTTGAACACCACATGCAAACCATCATGCAAATATGTGACGTAACCTGGGATAGCAGATGTTTCATCAAACAAAAATCACCAAGGCCAAGACTAATTAAAATACCCCATTGTTAGGTTAAGCTCACTTTCTGGACAACACAGATGTCATTGGCACTGATACACTAATGTCATGGAGTGGCACTGACACTATCAACTCGAAGAGTAAATCTCAATACTAGCCACAGTTTGCCACTTTCTTTCACTTTTTTCTTGTTTCGTTTAGGGAAACTCCGAACAAGTCAACAAGGTTTGTGCACCTTTTAGAACCCTTCAGATGATGTGGGCTCAAATTAATTACCTCAGCTACATTAATTCGTCTCACCCACATCATCCTCTGGTCTTGTCTCTAGAAACATTGTCGGCTCATTCTAACCATAACACAGTGGAACAAAAAAGTCAACTAAAACAGCCTCTTATATAGTAGCTGGTATTACTCATCATAATAAACCTGAAACTCATGTATAAATGTACAATATACAACATCAGGGATAAATTATTACTATATATGCTTTTGATCTTCAAGCAACAAGAACTACTTGATTGCCATTATCCTCAGAATAGAATATGATCGAGTTCTCCATAGCTATGATAACTGTGCACCACACGCATATATAGATGACACCACTCACCAAATTGTTGGTAACAATTACACCAGAAGAGTTCATCTTCTCAAGAGTATCCAAATCATCATGTCTGGCTGCAGTGTATATCTTATCCTTTTGTTCCTGACAATGGTAATCATAATTCTAATAACTGTAGCAGCAAAGCATATACTGTACAGTATATGTGTACCATTTACTTGTAGCCTTCTGGGTCACAATTTTCATGCAGCCTTATACTGCTGTGTCCAGAGGTGTAGCCAGAACCCGGGCCATCCGGGCCCAGGCCCAGGCATCAACAATTCGAGACAATCTAATAGAGCAGTCAGATCAAGATACTCTAATAAATCAGTCACAGTATTCAGAGAAGCAGTGCAGCAAGCTACGTATGCAGTTATAAATAAGGAGGTGTAGGGGAGATCAAGGGTGTAGCCAGGGGGGTTCGGATGATTCGGTATCGAGATCTATTGAATCACGTGACCAGTAGTACACATGATGTATAGTGGAAATGGCGAAGGACTGTTGATTGGTTGAGGCAGACTGCTATGATAAACTTGAGTGGTCATGTTATACATGTGTCAGGTGAGCACAAACTGTGAATAGTTGATGTATATTTATCTGATGAATAGTTTGTTTATTTGTCACATGTTTCGGGCACGAGATGTCTCGAATACATTGGAGCACAAGCCAAGTTTGAAGTTACTGACCATTAACAGGAGGACCAACCGAGAATCAAGACACACGGTAGTGTGTCGTGCGGCCCAAGAAGCCGGCGCGCAACCCCGTGAGTATATTGACAGGAAGAAAGAAAACGCAATTTTCGCACCTCCGTAGCTCTGTGCTGCCTTGATGAAACAAGACAAATTTTGCTGTGTACATTCCCTCCAACTTCAGTACTCCACATTCCAAATTTGAGCGAAATCGCTTCAGGCATTCCTGAGATATGCGACTTCAAAAATTGGCTTAGTTTCTTCGTTTTTTTTTTTTTTTTTCTTCTTATTTTTCTTCCTCTTTTCGCACACTTACAAAAACTGCTATAAAACGCGAACGCGTTATCCGATTGCCTTGAAATTTGGCACACAGAAGGGGGGTATAAAGGCGCATCTCTGTACCAACTTTGGCTGGAATACCATAAACAGGCAAAGAGTTATGAGCGATTATGCACGAAAAATAACACCAATATGTTGTCACGCCTACAGGGTAAACCGCGTATGGGAAGAAGCTGAAAATCGGTGGGTGAATAGGTTAACTATTGAACCTCAAACCTTTTGTGGTTTGAAAGAAATCGAGCTAAAAACCAGGAAGATACAGCGAAAAAATCAACAGTGTGTAACAATTACGCAATCGAGATTAGCTAAATTTATTATTATTATTATTATTATTATGCTTGCCACGCCTACCAGATAAACCGCTTGTGGTAATGCTTTGAAAATTGCTGTACAGATGGAGTTATCATCTTAGAAAGGCTCTTCAATGGTGTAGAAGAATCAGACTTAAAGCCACGGAGTTATAACACGAAATCCAACTTGGTGTAGCAAGTGAGAGATCGAGATACTCTAATAGAGCAGTCATCCTAATAGAGCAGTCACCCTGAACAGAATTCAAGAGATCAGTTAGAAATAAGTAACCTGTATAGAGATCAGCTACAAACAAATCACCCTGTAGAAAGTTCAGCTACAAACAATTCACCCTGTTCAGACATCAGTTAGAAGAAGTTTTCTTGCAGAGAGTTCAGTTACAAACAAATCACCCTGTTGAAAGATCAGCTAGAAGATGTCACCTTATAGATAGTTCAGTTACAAAGAAACCACCATGTAGAGAATTCAGCTACAAACTAGTGACCCTGTAGATACATCAGCTAGAAGAAGTTACCTTGTAGAGAGTTCAGCTACAAAGAAACCATTCTGTAAAGAGCTCAGCTGCAAACAAATCACCTATACAGAATTCAGCTACAAACAAATCACCCTGTAGAGAGATCAGCTAGAAGAAGTTACCTTGTAGATAGTTCAGCTACAAACAAATCATCCTGTAGAGAGATCAGCTAGAAGAAGTTACCTTGTAGATAGTTCAGCTACAAACAATTCACCCTGTACAGAGCTCAGTTAAAAGAGGTTTCCTTGTTAATAGTTCAGCTACAGACAAATCACCCTGTAGAGAATTCAGTTAGAAGAAGTTACCTTGTAGATCGTTCAGCTACAAACAATTCACCCTATAAAGAGATCAGCTAGAAAAAGTTACCTTGTAGAGAGTTCAGCTACAAAGAAACCATCATGTAGAGAATTCAGCCGCAAAAAAATCATGTATAGAGAGTTCAGCTACAAACAAATCTCCTGTAGAGAGATCAGCTAGAAGAAGTTTCCTTGTAGAGAGTTCTGCTACAAACAAATCACCCTGTAGAAAGATCAGCTAGAAGAAATCACCTTGTAGAGAGTTCAGCTTCAAAGAAACATCATGTGAGAGTTCAGGTACAAACAAATTTTCCTGTAGAGAGATCAGCTAGAAGAAGTTACCTTGTAGAGAGTTCAGCTACAAAGAAACCATCATGTAGATAGTTCAGGTACAAACAAATCACTCTGTAGAAAGATCAGCTATAGAAGAAATCACCTTGTAGAGAGTTCAGCTACAAAGCAACTATCATGTAGAGAGTTCAACTACAAACAAATCACCCTGTAGAAAGATCAGCTATAGAAGAAATCACCTTGTAGAGAGTTCAGCTACAAAGAAACCATCATGTAGAGAGTTCAGCTACAAACAAATCGGCCTGTAGAGAGATCAGCTAGAAGAAGTTACCTTGTAGAGAGTTCAGCTGCAAACAAATCACCTGTAGAGAGTTCAGCTAGAAACAAGTCACCCTGTAGAGAGATCAGCTAGAAACAAGTCACCTTGTAGAGAGTTCAGCTAGAAGAAGTGACATTGTAGAGCTACAAAGAAACTACCATGTAGAGTTCAGCTGCAAACAAATCACCCTGTAGAGAACTCAGCTACAAACAAATCGCCCTGTAGAAAGATTAGCTAGAAGAAGTTACCTTATAGGGAGTTCAGCTATGAACAGATCACCCTGTAGAGAGTTCAGCTACAAACAAATCACCCTGTAGAGAGTTCAGCTACAAACAAATCACCCTGTAGAGAGTTCAGTTACAAAGAAACCACCATGTAGAGAGTTCAGCTGCAAAAAAAATCAATCACTCTGTTGAGAGTTCAGCTAGAAGAAGTCACCTTGTAGAGAGTTAAGCTGCAAATAAATCACCCTGTAGAGAATTCAGCTACAAACAAATCACCCTGTAGAAAGATCAGCTAGAAGAAGTTACCTTGTGGAGAGTTCAGCTACAAAGAAACCACCATGTAGAGAGTTCAGCTGCAAACAAATCACCTGTAGAGAGTTCAGCTAGAAACAAGTCACCCTGTAGAGAGATCAGCTAAAAACAAGTCACCCTGTAGAGAGTTCAGCTAGAAGAAGTCACATTGTAGAGAGTTCAGCTACAAAGAAACTACCACGTAGAGAGTTCAGCTGCAAACAAATCATCCTGTAGAGAGTTCAGCTAGAAGAAGTCACCTTTTAGAGAGTTCAGCTACAAAGCAACCACCATGTAAAGAGTTCAGCTGCAAAAAACTCAATCACCTTGTAGAAAGATCGGCTAGAAGAAGTTACCTTGTAGAGAGTTCAGCTACAAAGAAACCACCATGTAGAGAGTTCAGCTGCAAACAAATCACCTATAGAGAGTTCAGCTAGAAACAAGTCACCCTGTAGAGAGTTCAGCTAGAAGAAGTCACATTGTAGAGAGTTCAGCTACAATGAAACTCCCATGTAGAGAGTTCAGCTGCAAACAAATCACCCTGTAGAGAACTCAGCTACAAACAAATATGCAGTGTAAAAAGATCAGCTAGAAGAAGTTACCTTGTAGAGAGTTCAGCTACAACGAAACCACCATGTAGAGAGTTCAGCTACAAACAAATCACCTGTAGAGAGTTCAGCTAGAAACAAGTCACCCTGTAGAGAGATCAGCTAGAAACAAGTCACCCTGTAGAGAGTTCAGCTAGAAGAAGTCACGTTGTAGAGAGTTCAGCTACAAAGAAACCACCATTTAGAGAGTTCAGCTGCAAACAAATCACCCTGTAGAAAGTTCAGCTATGAACAGATCACCCTGTTGAGAGTTCAGTTAGAAACAAGGAATCCTGTAGAGAGATCACCTAGAAGTATCGCCTTGTAGAGAATTCAGCTACAAACAAATCACCTGTAGAGAGTTCAGCTACAAACAAATCACCCTGTAGAGAGATCAGCTAGAAGAAGTCACCTTGTAGGGATTTCAGCTACAAACAAATCACCCTGTAGAGAGTTCAGCTACAAAGAAACCATTCTGTAAAGAGCTCAGCTGCAAACAAATCACTTGTACAGAATTCAGCTACAAACAAATCACCCTGTAGAGAGATCAGCTAGAAGAAATTACCTTGTAGATAGTTCAGCTACAAACAAATCACCCTGTAGAAAGATCAGTTAGAAGAAGTTACCTTGGAGAAAGTTCAGCTACAAAGAAACCATTTTGTAAAGAGCTCAGCTGCAAACAAATCACCTGTACAGAATTCAACTACGAACAAATCACCCTGTAGAGAGATCAGCTATAAGAAGTTACCTTGTAGATAGTTCAGCTACAAACAAATCTCCCTGTAGAGAGATCAGCTACAAGAAATTACCTTGTAGAGAGTTCAGCTACAAAGAAACCACCATGCAGAGAGTTCAGCTGCAAAGAAATCACCCTGTAGAAAATTCTGCCAGAAACAAATTGCCCTGTAGAAAGATCAGTTAGAAGAAGTTACCTTTTAGAGAGTTCAGCTACAAAGAAACCATTCTGTAAAGAGCTCAGCTGCAAACAAATCACCTATACAGAATTCAGCTACAAACACATCACCCTGTAGAGAGATCAGCTAGAAGAAGTTACCTTGTAGATCGTTCAGCTACAAACAATTCACCCTGTAGAGAGAGCAATTAGAAGAAGTCACCTTGTAGAGTGTTCAGTTACAAAGAAACCACCATGGAGATTTCTGTAATCAATATAATTGTGACCGGATTTGCGAAAAGGGGTCTTCCACACACATCCAATTCCGTAACCGTTGGAGACCATAACTCAGTGTTCAAGTAACATATTAACCTGAAAATTTCACCACGTATTCAGCTATAGTGGTGCTCACCACTGTCCAAAATTCAAGGCAATAGCTCTTTCCAATCTGAAGTTATCAATTGTCAAAGTTGGCAAATTGGATGTGTGTGGAAGACCCCTTTTCGCAAATCCGGTCACATATGTATTATACAGTATATATATAATTTGTACATTTACTGATAAAATATTTAAAGTATATCTACTTCATCTTTTCTTCTTCCTGTAGTAAAGAAAAAACATAGGTTAAAAAAGTCCCAAAGCTGGCCATAGGCCGGCTTTGGGGTATACAAATACAAAAAGAAATGAAATCTAATCCAAAACAGCCAAGCTGTAAAAAAAGTGTGCGGCCCTCAGAAAGGCTATGGTGAAAAAAGATGTGAAATCCAAGGTGGCGGCCAAGAAATGGCTGTGATGGTAGGTTAATGGTAAAAATTTTAATAATGACAATTTAGGTAAATTTTGTGAAGCGGCACAAAAATTCACCTGAATTGTCGTTATTAAAATTTTTACCATTAACCTACCATCACAGCCATTTCTTGGCCGCCACCTTGGATTTCACATCTTTTTTCACCATAGCCTTTCTGAGGGCCGCACACTTTTTTTACAGCTTGGCTGTTTTGGATTAGATAATATATACCCAGAAGAAAGTATTGCCAATTAGGGGACTTGAGTGTGGAGGGTTCCCGTGTGCTAGAGAAATTGAAGTTGGCATCTGGAGTGAAGATTAAGTTAGTATTAGCTGCAATAGGTTTATAGTTTCTATAAGCTGTATAAACAGCAGTGTGTAGGTTTTAGCTAGCTAGATGCACAAACAGCACCTTTTAATGTTACTGCCTAAGGGCACATTTTGTGTATGCATCATTTTCGTGGTCTAGAGGGAAGCACCCAGGCCTTCCCTCAAAAACATTCCACTTGAAATCCGAACCCCTTTCAAGAAAATCCTTGCTACGCCCCTGGAGATATTGTCAGTAGGTAGTAACTGTTTTTTTTTGGTCTTAAGCTTCCAGCTAAGCCCTGACATCAACAAAAGTCTGGCTATGCCCCTGGCTGTGTCCTCTATAAATTTCTTGGAGTATGTACTAGACAGATGTACAGATGCTAACTGCATCATGGGGCTAGCCTAAGGAGTGATAATTTTTTTAAGGAGTAATAATTGAAATTAAATTGTCAAGTTGCAGTGTTTGTAGGCAGATATACTGTCAGCACCATGTCAGCATATGCATGCTGTGCTATACTGTTATTGAGTTATATTTTACAAGTCAAACATGTACAGGCTGGCACATTAGCTACACATTAAGCTACCAAAGAACAAATCTGGGTCAGCTGGCATAGCAGAGCTCAAAGCACAGCAGTGCATGTTATCATTTCTGCTGTGTGGCATTCTTATAGGCATATCCAGCATTGTTTTAATAAAATGTATGCATTGATTGTGTTTTAAAAGAATGGCTCCTTAGATGGTCTGTGTCTCAAAATGGCAGCTCTCAGAAAAAGCTTCAATGATCTCACATACATGGTGTCATGCAGTTACAGCTGGGTGGTCTCTTTGGCTCTCCTCAGTCACTGTAGCTAGGCCAGAATTAAACTGACACCTTGATTGAAGCATGAAAAAGGACGAAAAAAATTAATAGGGAAATCAGACATACTTATTGAGATACTATCAGCAACTGTATGAGCAGCTCAGCAGACGTTTACAGCATGCTGCATGATACTGTCAATCGTAAGAACAAATAAGGAAGTTTAGTAAATGCTTGTGACATTCATACTGGCTGTACGAACAAATAAGGAAGTTTAGTAAATGTATGTAACATGCGTACCGGATATTGTCAACCGTATACAAACAAGTAAGGAGTGTTTGTACCATTGTATCAGACACTGTTGACAGTACGAACGAATAAGGAAGTTTCCCACCTTTCTTGCTATAGTGTGGGGTTCTCTCAGACTCGCCCCAACTATAGTATGTTCACGTTGAGCTGAATCCTGAAAAACAGCTAAAAATTAAAAGTGGATTTTTTCTCAACAGAGTTAACATTTCAGCCAACCAGATGATTATTGGTGACAGCAAAGGTGTCAACAACAGACATGTACGGTTTGGCTCCATTACAAGTTCGGGAAAGGGCTGTAATGGACACTGTACTTATATGGCTTCCCCATAGGAAATGTATTGTGAAAATTTTGATTGGCCGTAAATATTATGTCAAACATCTGAACAAAAAGATTTCAAAATATTTTTAGCGGATCAAGCAGTACTACAAATGAGCCAAATTTCAAGGTCATGTGTAATTGCATCCATGAGTTATTAAATGTTTTTGAGGATTCAGCTCAACGTGAACGTACTATATTATGCATTCTTAATATGCTGTCGGTAACTAGTGCCAAGTCTTCATTGATCATATTTATGTACATTACCATAGAAATGACATGTAGTTATTGCTATAATCACAAATACTAGGAATTTTTCCTACACCTGCAGATATACAAGTGGATATTTAATCCCGAATTTAGCCTATAGCATTCATGAGCAGCTGCTACAGGATTTTTAGATAAATTACAAGTGGATTATAAGAAATAAATGTCTATGAGTTCCTAATTAAAAGGCTTAAGCGACAACCAGAGATCTCTAAGGGAGGTTTGGATTTTGATATATTTTAGAGGATGAACAAAGAATATATTACATAAAGTATCAGGCCTTCAGTTTTTTAAAAATTTTCATGGAGTTTTTAAAACCGTGAAACATCAAAAATTTGTTTCTCAAAATTTGCTTGATGTAATTATATTAGTGAATGTGACTACTATGTGTGTAAGGGTCTAAAGATTGACCCTATCAGACTGAATGTCCACCAGGCTTAAAAATTTATGTACCAGTCAATATCTCCACACACATGCACGCACGCACACACTTCTAACCTGGTCAAGTACTCTTCCTTTATCTAAATTAGAGTCTCCATCTACTTGTGCCATATTGGAATGCACCTAAGAAATAATGTGGTTGTTAACACTTGGTGTAATCATAGATAAAAATCGGGGCATCTACTGCATATTGTTACTACTTTATACTGCAGTGTCTGTATGTCTTTTTGGGGTGGCTTTAAAATCATTTATAAGCAATTTAGAGGCAACTTCATGCCAACTTCACACTGCATGCAGTGTCACAAATCACTTGATTAGTTATCGTTATGAAGTTTAAGGCCTTGGATATTGAATATGTACTACATAAAGCTAAGTTTAATAGCCAAACAACCTTCAAATGGCTGGTTAAATTAGCTATATCACTGCACTGATTGCATGCAAATATATTATCTTATAGTAGGCCAAATGCCTTAAGATGAAAAATTTAATGATGCAGTAAAACTTTATTTTTTACATCTGTATGCCAATAAAGTTGCAGTGTACAAATATACAAATAAGGCTAACTTTTACATCTTATTGCTTTTATTTGTTGTGCTCCTTTTGCATGACAGGTTTGATAATTTTAATGGCACATATTCAAAAAAGGAGTCTGGGTTAAGCAAATGCTTTACCAGGTTTGGTGCATCATGCATTTATTAAAAACTCTAGCCTAGCTGCTGAGCTATCTTCCAAGGTATATAGCTATATGACCATTTTTGGAATTCAGAAAACAGTAAACAGATAGCACACACACGCTTGATCTCAAGTTTTTAATAACTGTTAATCTTTACAGCTAGCACAATCTCTATACACCATTAAAAATGTAAACATTACGTCAACTTGACCACATTTCAACCACTAAAATGTGATTGTGTACATGTAGGGATATTACTACAAAAACATTGTAACAGATCAGAGAAATGCACCGATGTGCAGGACAGGACAGAATGTGCAGGACATAATCATGCATGCTACAACCAGAGAACACACATGGAAATTAAAATTGCATGAAATATACAACATGTAAGATTCATGAAAAATGATCTACAGCTTGATACACTGCCATCGTTCACACTCGACTAGATAACGTGCAATTTAATCAACAATATACATTTTCACTATTATTATTTTTAAGCAAATAACAATAATGATATAACATAAAGATACCATCTGTTCTATTATTATTATTATACATAAGGTGATATATACGTAGCTAGCTGTTTCTAAAAGATGAGCACCCTATGATTATCAGTATCACAGACATAGATACTACCATTAGGACTAATAGCTACTCCATCAGGATGATTAAATTGGCCACTCAGTTGACCGTAGCTCCCAAAGCAACATATACATGTGCCATTATGATCAAACACTGACACACGATGGTTATAAGTATCAGTCACTATGATGAAGCCATTGACGTCAGCAGTTAGGCTGTATGGATGATATAGTTGACCTCTCTCTGTTCCCTTAGTAGCAAACTTGCCTACATATCCACCATCAAGTGTAAAGGTGTAAACACACGAGCGACTATAGCCAACAACATGCAAATGATTACTGGAACTGATTGCTACATCATGAGGACCACCAACTTGTCCTGACCCAATTGTGAGGCAAAACTCTCCATTGGTCTTAAACACTGGAATACAATGGTTACCATAGTCAGCTACATACACCCTATCATTGTGTACTGTGATGCCATAAATGTAGCCAAATTCACCTACATCTTTACCTTGAGAACCAAACTGCAACAGGTAGTTGCCATTAATGTCAAACTTCTGTATCCTATAGTTTTCAGTGTCAGATACAAACAGGTGATTGTCACTATCAAAAGTAACACCAACAGGGCCAATGAACTGACCATGGTCAATACCATAACAGCCAAATTGCCTAACCAGCTGACCCTCCATGTCGTACATGTAGATGCAATGTTTGCCATAGTCAGCTATTGCCCACATGCCATCCCTACCAAATGCAATACCCCATGGTTTACCCATCTGTCCATTATTATTTATTACTTTGCTGGGTTGATCTATAGCTGTGTAAGGGTTATGGACGACAACAGTGTAGGGACTTGCTTTGATCTGTTCTCCTTCAATGGACACCAACAACTTTACCTCTCCAGCTTGTTTGGCTACAAAAGAAGTACTGTAGCTACCATCATCATTATCCCTAACTTGTGCAGTAGTCACTTCTCCTGTACTCCACTTCACCTGTACTGATACTTGATTGTTTCCTAGTGAACACAAATGGCCCTTAATGTCCTTAGTGAGAATCTTGAATTCTGGCTTTTCTCCTTCGCGAGTGTATCCAGATGAATAAAATACTTCACACTTTGAATAGTCAACCTCAACAAGTTGGCTATGCTGTAGAAATTCAAATTTGGTAGGACAAAATATGACGTTGTTTGATTCTACTGGTCTGGTGTCTAATTTCTTGTACTTGTCAGTTAATTCTTTCATTTGGTTAATCACTAGTTTCTTTGGAGAGAATGCCTCTTCATCAGAACTTTCCTTTACTGCATCATCAACTTCCTTCATACTTCTTGCCTGTGCTTGTGTAGATTCCACCTCTTCTAGTTGTGCTGCCATCTTCTTCTCCTTCTGTGACACTATCTCACCTAACCTTTGCTTGACCTCTTCTTTCTGTTCTTTTATCTTCTCAATCAGTTTGTTATAATGTTCATCAATCTTCTTGTCTACTTCACCAGCTTGTTGTCGTATCTTATCTCCCATATCAGTAATCTTGTCAAGAGCTTCAGAAAGATCTTTAATAATTCTCTCTACTGGAGCAGTGATATCCTTCAACTCATTCCTCTGCTTCTTTGCCATTTTCTTTACAGTGTCATGATTGTGGCTATTGTGTTCCTTCACGGTACAGTACAGACACACCAGCTCCTCACATGTCTCACAATAATACTTCAGCTCATTCTCGTGCTCTTTACACAACATCACTTTTGGTTCGGAGATGTCTTCTTTCTTTGACCTCAAGTCAAATAATGAGACTATGGCATGACCTCGATATCTATAGCTACGTTTGTGATGTTCATTACAAACATGACATAAAAACACTGTACAATCTGGGCAAAATGTCTCTACTGGGTCTTCTCCCATACACTCGTCACATTTCACTTTTGTTTCGCCTTCCACCTTGCGCTTTAAGATCAGCTCATCTACCAACCGATTTATCAGAAAATTGTTATCAAAATCCTTTACTCCACCTGCAGGAATGGTAGCTTCCCTTCTGCACTCCGGGCAAATGATTTTGGATTGTACCTGTATCTTCTCCAAACACTTTTCACAATAAGAGTGATGACAAGGTAGGTACTTGGGATTCTTGAATATCAGATAGCAGACTGGACAAGTTAGACTATCAGTTGCTTTCTTCACATCCATAGCAGATATTGTGAAAATGTAGTGAATTGATAGTAGCTATGTACCAACTGTATAAAGAAACATCTATGTGACAAATGTCATGATGAAGTGTTGTGCAGCCAAGGAAGTTGGTGCATTAGGTAAGTGTGCATTATACAGGAACTAAGAAAACACGATTATTCTATGGGAACTATAAGAAAAGCATGATTTTCATGTAATGTAGCTTGGTAATGCTTACACGAAGATGAACTAATTTGGCAGCGAAAAGTCCCTTTAGGATGGAACATATCCCATACTAAAATATTTGAGCTGAATCCACCCAGCCATCACCAAGATGCATGCCTTGAAGGCTCGCCTTCATCTTGCAAATTGTTGCAATTCGTGCATGCTTTATTTCATTCTCTTCAAATTTGGAAGGTCATTATAGCCTAATTACAGTTGAAGTTTCATCTGAATTGGATATCCTAGAGGGAGATGTGATATCAAAGGGTGGTAGAAAAGGTTGCAGTAATCATTTAAGTCAATTAAAGAAGTGGCAACAAAGGGTGGTAGTTGTTTCTTAGCCACAATTAACCCTTTGATATTACTTTATCATGCTTGCTTATTTTGAAATTTTTTGACAACTTGGTTGTTTTATATTAGGTCAAAACAGAGCCAACACAACAAACAAGTGTGTTATTAACATGAACTACATAGCCGTGTTCCTGCCTACTCAGCAACAAAGGTATTTGTGGTCAGCGCTATTTAATAGTTATACCATGGCAGCGAGGGATTTGCCTGCTACATATGTCCAAGCCCAAGGGTCGCAGGCCCGAGGGTGCGGGTGTATATATCAGGCAAATCCTGAGTGGCCACAGTATACACATAATTGGTGAAGGAAGACAAATCTGTATTCACCATACATAGGTTTGCACATATCGGTTGTGGGTTTAAATTGTGGGCACAAAAAGAAATGATTGTGGGTATTACTGGTTGTAGTAATACCATAAGCAAGGAAATTTTGACGTCAAAAAATTTGACGAATCGTTTTAATTCGTCAAATTTAAATTCGTCAAATGTTTATAAGCACCCTTAAAAGCACAGGTTTTGCCTACAATTTTTTGATTTTCGTCAACATTTTATTCGTCAAATCTGCTGAAGTCTGAATTCGTCAAATTTTTCTTACGTCAAAATTTCCTTGTGTACGGTACCATTTCTAACCAAACAACCACTTTGTGGATGCCTAAGGTAACTTAAGGTGCTGAATAAATACTTAGGCATATAGGTTGAGAATGCCTGAGCCATCTTGTCATGTGGTTGAAATGTGCTGTGTAGATTCCCACATTGTGAAACCAATTATTTAGTGATGCCTACTATCTGAATTATGTAATTCAATTATTTTACCTTCAAAACAATGCCTAATCTAACTAAACCAACATGTTAAACTCAAACCCACAATGTAAAACTTTAAGCAGCTCTATATAAAAAAATCCAAGAGAACCAATGCTTTGTAACTGCCTCAGCATCAAAGGCAGCTGTGGTCAGGGAAATACATGAAACACAGCCTTGTGGTTTCCTTTGATCTGAGGTGTCAAAGTGATATATATGATATTTCCCTAACCACATGGTGATATCATAATATTGCATACCATAGAACAATATTATAACTTTGGTGTCAAAGTGGTATATGTCTACCTTTAAAGAAACTGCATTAATAACGTGAAATGTGGCACACCTTAAATAAGGTACAAACTAAAATTTATGCATAAATGTTCTACAATATAAAAGCCATAAATGAAAAACATAGATTTGCTATCACTCTTATTAGGATAACCACTAATAAGAATATGTCACATTTTGTCTGGGTCAGCTGGTTCTGACCAGCTTTACAGATTATCCGGGTCTAACCCAGATTGGATTGTGTGTGAAACAAATTAGTCTGCAACCATGCATGCAGCCGTGTCAATTTATTGTGTAGGTATGCATGTCCATAGCTGTCTGCAGGCTTGTGTGGAGCCACACCCACTAATTGATTGTTATTGTGCAAGACATGGTGCAGTATGCCAGCTTCTTTCATGAGCAATGCTCACTTTAATCTTGAGAATGTGTCATACTGTTTGTAAGTTTGTGGTGTTGGAAAGTCGTACGTATGTGCAAAGCCACACCCACTTGCAAGAAACGTATCTGGCTGTCTACAAACTTATGCTCACTGACTGATATTGTTAATTATTAACCTTACCCATTTAGTTTTGATATAGTTACCCTTGCAGTTAATGCACTAGTCGAGCATCCAAAACGTATACTTAGCATACTCCTTTAAAGGGGCTATACGCTCTGTGAAGCCATGTAATATTTTGTGTAACATGAAATCATTGTTTGGCCAATACTATTACATAATTATCTGCTTTATTCCACTTATGCTTGTACTTTACCAGCTGTAACATAAAGCTTGACAAGATACACAATGCAACCACCTGGTCCTGACATGCATTGAGTGGCTTCTGTATACCAAAACATATGCAGCATGTAAACAGTGCATAGCCCGTTTAATCTGGGTCAGTGGATCAGCATAGTGGCCTGGTTTCAATGCTGTTGTAGGTCAGAGGGGAAGATGAGTTTGAGTGATTTGGGTGCAATGTCGAGTGATGAGTTTGTTTGATGAGTGTTTGTTTGATGAGTTTGGGTGCAATGTTGAGTGACTTTTGTCAGCCCACAAACAGGTTGTCTGGTGCAAAGGCAAAAGTCTGTATGGCCTGCTGAAGAGTCCGCAATTGGAGGGATAGAACACAACAGGGAAGGCACAAGTGAGGGAGGCAATGCAGCACAGTGACAAACAGACCACTAGCACAAGTTAAAATGTGATAAGGTACTAGCTGTTAAACTTCAGCTCAAGTATAAACTTGTGATTCAGGCTATAATGCCGTGGAGAGCTCACATGAAATCTTACTTGCAGCACTATTGGAAAGTTTGTGCTGGACTATCTGTATGTAGTGACTGGTGATGGCTAGAGGGATAGCTAACTACGCCAGCCTGTAACTTCAGGAAATGGGTGCATATAGTCTGAAAAGATAGTCTAGAGAAAATAATAGAGCAGCTCAGAGTGTATGCATATGCACATACCCGATGGGAGGGGTTGAGTGTGAACATAAAAATACTGTCTGTTCTGATGGAAAGGACATAGTCATGTAAGTGTACGGAACATGTCATGCAGAAGCCAAGAGAGTTGATGGCATTTATCTGGATGCTGAACTAATGGCACGAGGCCAGCTACTTTCCTGTGAAACACTACAGGTGAAGAGCAGCTATACCCAACAACTCTACAAGCGATCACGCTGTAAGCCATCATTTGAAAAGCATGTGTCATCTACATACATCCAGACAGGGCGAACCTTCCAGGGACTGAGATATGCTTGGATGAGATGATAGCAGTGCTGAGGGATTTAGGTGATGACCCCACCACATCCTGAGGTTAACCACAAGTGTCATAAATATCTTATGTAATGCTTTGTGTGTTTCATCATTGTTTATCAAATCTATTGTATAAATTGAATGAGCATACAGAATAAATGCTGAACCCTTGCTACGTCACCAGCACTGGGGGATGTTTTCAGGTGATAGTGGTGACCAACAACACAAACCTTACCAGGCATACAATTTTTGTTGTATTGACACCTTTCTATACCACCACAAACTATGTTTGAAGAACTTATGCTACTATATAAGGCTGTGCAAAGTTGATTATATGTTTCTGGTCCTACCAATTTCCAAAATTGACCAGGTGACCAGGCGCCTTTTTTGCACAACTTTTTGATGTGGTATACTACATTTGACATAGCAGTACATGGTATTATAGGAGAAAACAAAGTTAATGTATAAAGTTAGTGCATCTTTATAAGAAAAGAGTGCTTACAAGACATGAAAACCTTTCAACATAAATAATCATTACAAATTATTGTATGGTGATTGCACAATTTATTTAGCACAAAATGACCAGGAAGGGAACCAGAAACATAATTAACTTTTTGTGGCCTAAGAGAAGTCGATACCAATAGTCTGCAGCATTTAGTCACGGGAATAAATAAACTTCCAAGGGCATAGCCAGAAGACAAGGCAAACCTGACTACTCTGTTAGAGTATCTTGATCTATTGTAGTACTGAATGATCTTCAGTTTCCTAACTTTTGCCGAGCCTGTTTCAATGGTAGCTATGACCAATGACCTCCTGTGTTTATATCATGCACTTGGGTGTACAAAACATATCCTTGATACACTTAATAGTAGTTGGAAATCAAATAACGTTTTACAAGTCATTCCACTTTTGTCAGTGGATTCATGTCTTTGTGCAGCCCAATTATAGCTAACTGTTTCCCAGGGGTTGTACAAATATGACTGATACACTATTACATGTCCATGTAATAATAGCAATCTGTTGAGTTTGGCCATTAAAATATTATCTGAATACCGTGCACACACAATTCAGCTTTAAGATTGCCATACTCATACATCATTAACTCATGCACAATAATCACAGTGGCCAGACTGCTTCCCTTTTGTGTGTGAGCAGCTTTTCTCTCCTACACACACTGGCTACGTGGGACTAATATTAAGTGCCAAGAAAATGAATGTTTCAGTGACTCACCAAAACCAACACACTTACAAGTAAGAAGTTGAGTCCACTATCATATCAAACAGATGTACCTTGCTACTGCACTCATCAGTAAGGCATATGCAATGGATAAGCAGCCACGGTGGTTGTTCCCAAAGATGGAGAAGTTGCCTGAATCTGTGCTGACCATAAGGCAAAAGATAGCCAACTCAACTCCCAGTGATAGTCTCATGTGGCCAGACCTCTTTGTCAGTGGGTAGTCTGGTGCGGCTGCCCCTTCGATAGAGGAGTTTAGCATAAGCGGAAATATTTTAATTGGTCTGTTAATTGCTGTTGCGCAACCACTGGATGCTGTGGTTAGCCATAAAAATGTACAGAAACCATTGGGAAACGGATGGCCACGGACACTAAAACCTTTGTTATCCGGAAACAAAAGGAGATATGCTAGTCTTGTAAACAACTCCTGAAACTACATTGATTTCTACGCGTTTTGGTGGTTGTCTGCTCGTCATAGGGTATGTGGTTAGCTAGTTACAAGTTTCTGAAGTTGAAAACGCCAGGCGAAAGTGTTCTGATTTCGAGGAAAGCAAGCAGATGCTTGTTTCTATGTTTTGATTGAAGAACAACACAAGAACAAGCATTAGGATCACCTGGATAGTGTTTACAAGCACGCTAAACTTCATGTTTGCTTGTTGGCCTGTCTGGTCGATTGTAGCATTCATAATCCATGGAATCAATGAAATTATCTATTACCAAGCTTTGCCAATCAGTTCTGAGTGGTTTTCCAGTAGAAACTCAGAAGTATCAGCCTTGGAAAGCGTTGTATTGTAAAATCTTTAACTTTACGGCTCCATAACTTGATAACCCTTTATCCTATTAACAGCAGGCAACCACGAAATGAAAGGGAAATCAATGTAGTTCCTATCTATGTACAGAAAATTGGAACATACCGTATACTTTGTAACCAACGGAGGTTTTATTGTCGGTTATCATCGTTTTCCCAATGGCTTCAATACATTTTTATGGGCATCCAGAGCATCCAGTGGTTGCGCAATATGCAATTAACGCTAATTGCATTCCTAGACGCTTATACTAAACTCCCCTATTAGAGATTATGGGTCTGGTCTGTCTAGCATCTCGTACTTGTGCAGATGGTCATGATAAGTGATAACCGCACAAATTAAATTCATTTTTGTTGCTATCGATAATGTCAAGAGGTTGGAAAAAGTATTCTCAACAAACGCCTTCTATTGTGTCCTTAGGAATAACTCCACATATTGTCACCATCACAATGCATGAGAAAACTTTGTACAAGTTATGCATTAATTTGCAACCAAGCGATCTGATTGGTTGCACCTGATTCTCATAATCTGGTACAAGTACGTGATGTTAGACCCTTAATCTCTAATCAAAGTGGCGGCTGCCCCAGACTACGGAGAAAAAAGGATTCGAATCCCACACTTGTTTTGACACTACCTGGATAATTGGGTAGTGTTAACAAAAGAAACGTGATGCGTTTTCAAAGATTAGCTACTTATATCTATGAAAACAAGCGCGCATTTGTATAATCCTATGGAATCTACCAATGACTGAATTGGTTATAAGCCTTTTAGTGAATCTTGGGTAAACTGAGTCTTTGGTTATTGTTGTGTTCTCACAAATGTAATTTAAATGCATGGGGCCATTAATACTGCATACTTGTGACATCATGACATGTCAAGATGATTGTGGGATTTGAACTGGACCAGACCCTTTTTTAACCCTGCCCAATGACCGATACAAAAAGCAGTCTGGTCACGCGAGACTACTCCAGTAACACCAAAAACTCAGGCTTGAAATACTAATTGTAGCTTAGCTATATCGTGATATGCCTGTACTCTAGTCTCGCGTGGCCAGACCCTTTCCACGCAGCCGCTTATTGATTGAAAATTATAAGCGCTACGCTACAAGGGTTTGGAATAGTTGGAATAGTTCACGTATTTAAAAAAATCTACAATCCCCAGTGGTTGGGGAGTGTAAATTGGCTCACACAATCCCTTAATCGCCAAAGTGATCTGATTACTGAAGAATGAGCTGAAGAAGGCCTCTGGGGATGACGAGTATCGACCCGTGTAGGTTTTTCCTTCTACCTACTACTGAATCTTCAACAAGTACGGCTGAATAAAGACAAACAAGCTCAGTTCATCTGAAGTTACAAGGAAAGTAGGCGAAAGGTTTTAAGCGGATTTGCCGATCAAAACAGACTAAAGATTCAAGGGAACACACGTTGCATTTTGTACCTTTGTATCTTAGGTGTTACCCAATCAATCGTCACCAATAACGTGTCGAAAAATTTCACGTTCATGAACTATTCCAGACCCTTGTAGTGCGGCGCTTATAATTTCCAATCGATAAGCGGCTGCGTGGAAAGGGTCTGGCCACGCGAGACTACCTGTACCATAGAATGGGGTGTCTATTATCTATATATGCCTGTACTCAGCTCAGAATTTTTCAGTTTTAATGACACAACACTAGATAAGTAGCTATGGCGGCCCCTGAAGAGTCTAGCCACGCAAAACTTATGGTCTTTTCACAGCATTAATTTGTAGATAGTTTCACCTGTATCATGATCTTGTATGTTTAAAAGTGTTGACTTGAACGGTGGACGTGGCAGACATGAAAATATAACGACTCGAAAGCACCTATTGTTTTACTACTTGCAATGTCGAGGAACTACACTCGCCGGTCCCGCTGACCCCTTTAGCTGACTGAGTAGCTACTTGGAGTTTAAACAAATCAATCCGGAAATCAGTTGCGCCAATGCAAACAACAGTTACGTACGTCTAACAATTAGCACACGTGCACAAAAGACACCTGTTCAGGATGAATGTCCTCTAATCAGCAGTGAAACAGCAGAACAACTGGATCAATTCTAAATAATGCGCAGAAACCGTAAATCACGACAGTGAACGAACTTTTTTCATGTATTTTTCTGTCGGCATTTCACATGTCCAAGCTGTCATGTCCTCGGTCATGTCAGTAATAATCATTGTTTCTCTACAACTTTTCTTTTCAGTTGATATAGCTATAGCTATACTGAAGGTGGCCTGCGGATCAAGTCACGATGGGGTTGCCTTTTTTTCAGCCCTTCTAGGTATTTGTCCCGTTTCACTTCAGGATATTTAGCTCAAAGATTTTCGCTTAGGCTCCTAGGCTATGGGTAAACACCTCGAACAGGCTCTGCCTTCTGTGTACACCCTCCAGTGCCTAACTGGTAAAGTAGATAATAACAACTGCCCGGCAGCACTGTCCCACATTAAACTTAGCTAAGTAGCTAGCTATGACTCACTGACCCCTAGGCATAGGCGGATCTAGGAGACACTGTTGGAGGGGGGGCAAGGTGGGGCCCGGCCCGCAAGAAGTTTTAATGCACAACAGTGTTTATTCCACTAAGACTGAGGATAAGAATGAAATTAGCCTGGTTGTGGCACAGGGAGAACCTGAAAACTATGCTGAATGCATGGATTCTCATCATCTAATACACAAAATAGCAGTGTTGAAGAGTAGACTGGAGTGTTGAATTAGCTAGCTAAAATTATTATTGTTCAACTATCCCTCTGGGGACCTGCAGGGAGGCAAATCCCAGACCAGTAAATTTTCTTATACTGTTTTAGCTATTAACTACCCTCTCTATTACCCACTTTATTTAAAAGGTCTGGATGGCTCAGCACTCAGCAGTCATATATACAAAAAAAATCCTTGACACAGTAAGAAAAAATGGCAATGTGGGTAGGATGAGAAACTAAATGTGGTCTAAACAAAATTATATAATATGGATCATACAAGAGAAAAACACCTGCAGGAAAAGCAATTAGCAACAAGTCACAAAATTAGCTCCAGTTCTACAGATAGGGGCGGATCCAGACTGTTAATTGGAATATGATATGTCACTATAGGGAAGGCATTGTGACTGGATTTGCAAAAAGTGGTCTTCCACACACATCCAATTTACCAAATTTGACAACTCATAACTTCAAGGCTATTAACTTGAAATTTGGTAAGTAGTGAGCACTAACATAGATTAGTGGATGGAGAAACTTTCAGGTTAATATGTTTCTTGATCACAGGGTTATGGTCTTCCGAGTTCATAGTATTGGATGTGTGTAGAAGACCGCTTTTCACAAATCCAGTCACAATTTAGTATGGTCTGGGAGCATGCGCCCCAGGAAATATTTGAAAATTAAACCCTCTGAGATGGAATCTGAGAATGATTTAAATGTGACAATTTTTATTTGACTGTGGTGTTAGAGGTGGCTGTTTTGGATCTTAGAATGCAGCTCCTGCTGACAAACTCTGAATATTGAAAAGTTTATATACATTTAACAGATTTTGGTGTGTAGCAATATAGTTATTTAGACAACAATCAAAGGAAAGTTATTGTCTTGTATTGAAGAAATTTTGTTTGATTATACACAGCTAGCTGTGTACTTTCACACAACACTGAGTTGTGGGTTTTAATTAGCACGTATAGACTGGCCATTGGGAGTACAGCTTTTATATTATAGAGACTGGTGTTAGCTATTTTAGCCTATTTATGCAACTAAAAGTCACAATTAGAATCACTGGATGAGATTTTCATGACATATACATGCAGACAATTGACATGTGTACTAAAAAAAATTGGAGGGGGAGATCAAGAGCTCCTCTTGGCCTCCCTAAATCCACCACTGTCTGCAGACACTCTCAATGATCTACTACCATTAGAGGAAAGAAGTAAAGGAGCCACCACTATGCAATGGTTCTGAGGATGGCGGTAGTTTACTGGCTGAAGTTCCACCACTACTGCATGATGGCTACTAATAACAACACAGCCAACTATGGTCAAAAGATTACATCATACTGTTTGTTCTATTAGAGTGTTTTACTGACAGAAATGGTGTACTAGCTTACATATCAATGCCATGCCCTATCCCCACCCTCCTATGGAGTTCACCATTGACATACATAGCTATCACTTTAAGCACTGAACCCATGATCTTTCTTCTGCGCTTCTATCCTTCCACTCAGGGGTTCAGTAGCTATATCTTCACAAACAAGGGGAACACTATTTAGTATACCACCCAGACTGTCTAATGTGAAACTATTTTGCTCTCAGGCCAGTACTACCAGAGCTCCATGCACTCCAGTGTCTGTCAAATTCTCAGAATACTATATAACAATATAAAGCTCATTAGTACACGAGTGTGTGCATACATCATACATGCAAGTCAATATAAAGTATGATAGTGCATGCATGTTGTTAGTATAGGCTTATATATACACAGGACTATATAGTACCTGTAAGTCAATCTGGTTTAGGCATTGTTTCATTTTCTTGTTTGTCCAGTATAGCACATTGTTGACTGCCTCTTTTTTCTCAATACTCTACCATTTACACGATTCGTAGTGTGTCTGCTAGCTGGGGGAGACCAATGTCACTTGCCCATGTCTTGGCCACCCAAATGTGATGTGTGTATATATTATTACCAGCCTGTTATACTTGCATTTTGCAATAATTTAATAATTAATACCAATCATAAAGTAGCAAAGATGATATATGACAGTTAATATAATTGTTTATAAAAAATATTACAAATGTACATCTACAGATTTTATTGACATATACAGCTGTACCAGCTTCTAAAAAAAGGTGCAGTTATATATGTTCCATTACAATAGTTATTATCTACATTATAATACACAAAACTGTCACAATATTAACAAAAATTATAAGATAAAAACATAATTATGTCATGCAAGAGTCCATGAAATCCAGCAAATCTATTGTACTGTGTCTAAAGTAATTCGAATTAGAATAATAAATATAGCTAAAATATCTGTACTCTAGCATTGCCACTATCGCAAATGTAGATACCACCATTAGGGCTAATAGCTATTCCATTGGGATGATTAAATTGGCCTTTTTGTTCACCTTCACTACCAAAGCAATGTATGGAGGTTCCATTTTGATCAAAGATTGACACACGATGATTGCAACTATCAGTCACTAAGATGAAGCCATTGATATCAGCAGTGAGGCCATATGGACGATCTAGTTCACCTCTGGCTGTTCCTTTAGTACTAAACTTGCCTACATATCCACCATCAAGTGTAAAGGTGTAAACACAAGAATGACTATAGTCAACAACAAGCAAATGATTACTGGAACTGATTGCTACATCATGAGGACCACCCACTTGTCCCAATCCAATTGTGAGGCAAAACTCTCCATTGGTCTTAAAAACTGGAATACAGTGGTTGCCATTGTCAGCTACATACACCCTATCATTGTATACTGTGATGCCATATATACTACCAAACAGACCATCAGCTTTTCCCTTAACACCAAACTGTAGCAGGTAGTTGCCATTAACATCAATCATCTGTACTCTGTGGTTACCATTATCAGCCACATAAAGGTAATTGTTACTATCAAATGCAACACCAATAGGACAACTGAACTGGCCAGGGTGTTTTCCATTACAACCAAACTGCCTCATCAACTGATCCTCACTATCAAATACATAGATGCAGTGTTTGTTGCAGTCAGCTACTGCCCACATGCCATCCCTACCAAATGCAATACCCCATGGCTGACCCATCTGTCCATTATTATTTATTACTTTGCTAGGCTGATCTACTGCTGTGTAAGATTTATGGATGACAACAGTGTAGGGACTTGCTTTGATCTGTTCTCCTTCCATGGACACCAACAACTTTACCTCTCCAGCTTGTTTGGCTACAAAAGAAGTAGTGTAGCTACCATCATCATTATCCCTAACTTGTGCAGTAGTCACTTCTCCTGTACTCCACTCCACCTGTACTGATACTTGACTACTTGCTAGTAAACAAGAACGACCCTTGATATCCTTGGTGATTATCTTGAACCGTGGCTGTCCTCCTTCACGTGTGTACCTAGATGAATACAAGATTTGAGAGTAAGAAAGGTCACCCTCTACAAGCTGGCCAAATTGTGGAAGTTGCACTTTACGGGGATAAAACTTCATGTTGTTTGATTCTACTGGTGTAATGTTTAGTTTCTTGTACTTGTCAGTTAATTCTTTCATTTGGTCAATCACTGGTTTCTTTGCAGAGAATGCTTCTTCATCAGACCTTTCCTTAACTGCATCAACTTCCTTCATGCTTCTTGCCTGTGCTTGTGTAGATTTAATCTCTTCTAGTTGTGCTGCCATCTTCTTCTCCTTCTGTGACACTATCTCACCTAGCCTTTGCTTGACCTCCTCCTTCTGTTCTTTTAACTTCTCGATCAGTTTGACATAATGCTCATCAATCTTCTTGTCTACTTCACCAGCTTGTTGTTGTATCTTATCTCCCATATCAGTAATCTTGTCATGAGCTTCAGAAAGATCTTTAATAATTCCTTCTACTGGAACAATGATATCCTTCAACTCACTCCTCTGCTTGTTTGCCATTTTCTTTTCAGTGTCATGATTGTGGCCATTGTGTTCCTTCACAGTGCAGTATAGACACACCAGCTCCTCACATGTCTCACAATAATAATTAAGCTCATTCTTGTGCTCTTTACACAACATCACTTTTGGTTTGGGCTGGACTGAGATGTCTTCCTTCTTTGACCTCAAGTTAACTAATGGGACTATGGTATGACCTCGATATCTATAGCTATGCTTGTGACACTCATTACAAACATGACATAAAAACATTGTACAATCCGGACAAAATGTCTCTACTAGGTCTTCCCCAGTACACTTGTCACATTTCACTTCTGTTTCACCTTCCACCTTGCGCTTTAAGATCAGCTCATCCACCGACCGATTGATCAGAAAATTGTTATCAAAATTCTTAACTCCTCCAGCAGGAACAGTAGTTTCCCTTCTGCACTCTAGACAAATGATCTTAGATTGTACCTGCATCTTCTCCAGACACTTTTCACAATAAGAGTGATGACAAGGTAGGTACTTGGGATTCTTGAATATCTGACCGCAAACTGAACAAGTTAGACTGTCAGTTGCTTTCTTCACATCCAAAGCAGCCATTGTAAAAATGCAGTTAGTTATGTACCAGCTGTATAAAACAATAATTGTTGTAAAATGTACAAAGACACATGATAGTGTGATGTGTGGCCAAAGAAAGTCGATGTTGGTAAGCAACCAAAAAAGCATGTATCATACAGGAATCAAGAAAACAAGATTTACATTCATTCATTACTTGGTAATTCCTAGACAAAAATTAGCCATTTTTACAGTGTAAAGTTCTGCAGGGTTGGACACGTCCCATACGCGAATGCTTTATTCCATTCTTTTAAAATTTGGAGGACAATAGGAGCATATCATAGCTAGGGGTCCAGGAATTAACTGTAAAATATGCTTTACACACCAAAACTAGTATCACAGCACACGCTTTGAGGCTAACACTGTTTTGGTGTGCAAGGCACACTTCATTTTTACAGTATTTGAGCATTATAGCAAATAATTGAAAATTTGAGAATAATAATGGACTAACTGATTTTTTTTTGGAAATTTTGAATAATGAATGTAATGATGAAAATTTTGAGCCTGGGCTTAATTTCAACTACAATAGAAGCATGGTGGCCAAGGCAAGGAACATTTGAATTGGTTGGATATAAACTTGATGAACTGCTGAGCCTAAAAACACTAAACACTAAACCCTTGCTAGCTATAGCACTGAATGTTTTAAGAGTATTTGAGTGGTGTTCTAGTGGGGACTATATACTAACACAAACCTTACCAAGCATCCATTTTATAAAATCAGGCACACGCCCTGGTTTACTGAAGTTAAATTGATTCTGTAAAAAGCGTGTGTGTGCGTGCGTGCGTGTGTTGAGTGGGGGTCAGTCTTTTTAAAGACTACGTTTAATCAGTGCCTCCACGTGGTGACCCCTGGGCAGTTATACAGTTTATTAGTGTAAAGTAAAATTGATTTAAAGTCTTGGAGTTTTGTTGTTTTGAGCACAGATGGCATTACTCTTATCATGCCAAGACTATAAGTGTTATTCTGCAGAGGCGTTGTACCTACTCAGGGTGAGCTATCTTTTAGTGCGCTTATAGTGAATAAACAATAATGGTTTTTGTGATGGTATTTTGGTATCTTGAAGTGTCAGAACATTATTAAATGTAGAAAGTCCAATTTAACTGCTAAACAGAGTGCTGAATCTGTTACTGCTGATGAAAGAAAGATTGACCAACTTATGCATGAGTTAAGAAAGAAGCATATTGATTTAGCTGGAGCACATGCAAGAGATCAAGTGGGGCAGAATTGTATATATAAGGTGGGGACTAGTGTAATGTTTTCATAAGGAAGGACAATAGGAGGGAGCCATCATAGAGGAAAAGGTGAAGCTCTAGTTCTGTGAGGACCAGCAGTGAAAGCCTGGAGGGCTAGTACTCTGGACTGTGGAAGAAGGATGCATGTGTTTTATTGTTATGCACCTACATTTGCTGCAACTAGATATGAGAAGGATACTTTCTTCAATTCACTTCAAGATGCAGTCTCCTTAATTTCATCAAAATGAGCCTTATAATTTATTATGTTGGGAGATTTCAATGCTTGTGTTGGTTCCAGAAGTGAGGATGATCAGTGGTTTGAGAGAGGACATACTGATTATAGTGATTTAAATAAGGCACACAGGTGAAGAGTTGCTGTCTTTTCTGGCTACTTATGTGGCTACAGTGTGTAATAGATGGTTCAAGGACATATATAAGTAAACTTGGCAATCACAGAAGTGGATATGTGATTACAAAGAAGGACTATTGGAGATGTTTAGATGTGTCTGTGATACATGGAGCTGGCTGTAATAGTGATCATGGTTACTGAGTGCAAAATTTGTAGTTGGTAGTAATTAAGAGGTATTTCAATCAGAAATTAATGTGAAGAGGTGGGATGGTTCAAGTCTTCAAGGTGGAGTGTAGATGACCAAGGTGAGCTGACAGTTAAGGGTTATGTGAAGTGGCTGAAACAGATTTAGGACATTCTCAAGTTAAAAGGAGACAGCCTGATTGGTTTTGAGATAGTGCTACAAAATTCAGACCATGTTAGGCTTGCACCAACTACACCAGCATAATTTTGGGGATAATTTATTTATTTATTTTTTTTATTAATGCTTTACAGCACAAGTGCTGAAGGTCTGTAGCACACCTGGTCCTACAGCCTGCTCAAAGACTTTAGCTACTTAAGGTGTGTTTGAAAAGTTCGAGAAAGGAGAAAAAATCCATGACTGGACCTAGGTAGCCTTGAACCTGCGGCCATCCGATTTACGCTCGAACGCTTACAGGAGTCTACCAGGTGGTCAGGATGTTTTCTCCTTGTTATTTTCATGTAATTATATCCATAGGAATTCTAGAGAGTAACTCATTATCTCTAAGTACCCCAAGTAGAACCAAATGGACACTAGTTTATTTATTAATGCTTTACAGCACAAGTGCTGAAGGTCTGTAGGACACCTGGTCCTACAGCCTGCTCAAAGACTTTAGCTACTTAAGGTGTGTTTGAAAATAGACTAGTAAAAGCATTAAGTATTATACCGGCATAATAAGATGATTTTCAACAAGATTGTTAATTAAAATAAGCAATGTGCATACCAAAAATATGGCAAAATATGAACACAATATACCTTAATACAGCATTTTAGTCATGAAAATGTGCAATGTTATTATTTTTAGTTGATTATTCACACTTTGTGGAAATAAGGTTGAGATACTCTAATACAGCAGTCACTTACTCTAATACAGCAGTCACTCATATTAGGGTTTTGAGCACTGCTTAAAAGAATAGGCTATTTTTAAAGCATAATTGGTTCAAGCCTAGATTGAGAAAAGAAATAAATTTTACAATTTGTGGCTTAGCATAAGTGAGGAGAGGGATAGGCATAAGTTTGTTGTTGCTTGTAGTGTTGCGCGGAGAACTATAAGGCTTGGGAATGGTTTTTGTGTAAGGCTCAAGACGCAGAGAGAGGAAGACACAATGGTAAAGTACTATACACTATGGAGATGTATTAGAGACACTCAGAGAGGCAAAGAAGTGTGGTTCCTGTGAGATCTAGTATGGTAAAGGATTAAGAAGAAAATGTGTGTTTTTCCAGTGAAGAGCAGCAAGGAAGATGGAGAAGACGCATCAGAATATTCAAAGCAACTTTTCTATAGACAAATTAATGAGGTGGAGGAATTACCATCAGTAGAGGAACTGTATCATGAAAATACAATTAGGTTAGATGGCCAGTGTGCACAATGGGTTGGGACAAGGTTGTTGTATGACTCCAGTTATGTTGAAAGATGGCTTGCAAGAGTAGGAGTAGACGGTACAGGTATTACAGTTCATTATAAGTATGACTAATGATTGCTCAGAAGATACACTAGGAATACTTTGTTTATTTGCTGATGATGGTATTTTCCTGGCATCAACAAGATCTGGTGCTGAGACTGTAGTGTGTGCATACCAGTATGATGTTTCCACCTTCTAGACTGATTGGCTCTCGATCATCTCCCTCAACAGACCTGCCTGTCACCATAACTGTCAGGCCAAAGCTCTTACTAACTAAGCAGTGGATGAATTCCAATATCTTGATAACAACAACAGGTAGAATGGACGTGGACATTGACAGAAGGCTAGCTTATAGGCTTTGAAAGATTTTGGTGCTTTAAGGAAGGCTGTTTTTACAGACAGAAATCTACATTTGTTCAAGAAGAAAATATACAATGCCTGTGTTTTACCTGTGTTACTATATGGTGCATCATAGATGTATTAGAGTGATTCTGGGCAGCTCCTACAGACAGCAATGGTCTAAACACATCACAATGAATGACAGAAGTGGGGAGAAGGTGGGGTCACTGGGGTGATGTGGAGACAGTTGTACACAAGAGACTATAGTAGAGTGGCTTGGTCATCTGTCAAGAATGGCAGACAACAGAATGCCAGAGTGTTTTATTCAGTTGGTTCATTTGGTTGTCTGAGCCTCAACCCAGTGGAGGGGTGTTATCCATAATGATTTAGCCTACATTGGTGTTAATGAGATACATTGGTGTAGATGGGAGCAAGTGATATGCGGAAGCTACTGGATCCATGGCCATGCAGGGCAGGATGGAGGACATTGTGCCTCATGCAGTGATGTAGCAGCTTGTCAAGCCAGTCAAGGCAGCTTAACTTCAGCCATCAGCAAGTAATGTAGTGTGTGAAGGGGATTTTGAAGAGAGAGAGGCAAAAGTGTTTATATATATATGAGAAATGAAAGCCTGTGAGTGACCAGAGCGGTGCTGTGCAGTATCAGGTGTGTTTGGAAGTATGGCAGTTCATAGGTGCAACTTACCAGCTAGAACTTGATGTGGTTGTTTTTGCTATCTCTTTCAGGACAAGCGTGACCATTTTTGGTAGCGGCTTACCAACTGTACAGGTGAGTGGGTGGTTGTACCTATCTACATGTTTGCCTGTATGCACCCACATGAACAAAACTGTTAAATGGTAAAAAGCAGCTGGCATGTCAGAATTAAAAGCTAAATGAAGTTTCCCCACTGGTAAACTTTACTCTGAAGTGGTTTCTTTTGGGCAGTCTGAAATATGGGTGTGGTAACTCACTACAGGCATTAGGTTATGAAAAATTAATCTTATTGTCACAGATGTAGCTAGCAAATCAGTATTTTGGAAAACTCAAAAATATATGTAAATCACATGATCTCTTGAGTGTACCTATAGCTGTAGACAGTTAAAATATTGTGCAAGCAGTAACATAGGTGTGGTAGCTGTAGGTAGGGAAATGGAGCTCACTCACTTTATTTTCCTTACAATTATAATTGTAATGTTTCAACAGGGATTCCACTCAGTGAAACACTGATACTCAGTGGAGCCCTGCATACAAACAACAAACACTTGATCTCCAAACAAAGAATTTAGCATATACTGTATTCATACGTCCACAACTTGAATATGCTGCAACAGTCTGTGCGACCCTGGCTACCCTGAAATTTCAACTACAACAGATCCAACAAAGAGCAGCTCACTTGTTACAAATACCTGTAGCTAATCCCTCTATTAATGTAACTAATCTTTTGGACCAACTGGCTGGGAATCACTTGAAAACATGCAAACGAATAAAATCAAGGTTATCTATGATGTTCAAAATTATTCACAATGAAATTGATACTTCATTTGATTTAATTGTTCACCCACTTTGCAGCATCATGACAAGAAATTAGCTACCACCCTTTTAATCTACAATCATTGTCATCATCCAAGACCTTATATCAGTTTTCGTCTTTCCCAGCTACAATGAACAACCTACCTAACTTAGGGAAAAGACTCTCAAGTATTTATATATGAAACTTCGAAGCACTGTCAGTATGAGGAGAGAGTGCGAGAGGTGGAACACGGCAATTTTAGTCCTCTTGTTTTTTCAACTTCTGGAGGCATGGGTGCTTCCACCACTGTGGCTTACAAGCGCCTGGCCTTCCTCCTATCATGTAAGTGGAAATCACCCTACTGTAGGGTGATGAGCTGGCTTTGCTGCCGTCTTGGCTTCTCCTTATTGCACTCTGCCATCATGTGCATAAGGGGTTCTCGCTTCTCCTCTGGTCATCCCTTTAAGGGTCATGTTCCAGCATCAGTTGACCTTGCACTGGGGGAGGGGCGTCTTGGGGCCCATTTCCTTTTTTCTTTTCTATTCTGTGTTCTGTAGGTTCTGTTTCAGTAGCTCTGTAGGTGTAGGGATAGGCTAAACCTATTTTATAGAACATCTTAGCGTAGAGTAGAGTGTGGTGGATGCATGGGAGTGCCAACTAGGGCCGGTTCTTCTTTCTTTAAAATTAATAAAATAAAAAAAGTATTTATATATATATAGGTCTATATATATATAAATTGTTATGTTTGATTTGTCATGTACGTTTACCGGGTATAGCTATCTCCTTTTTTGAAGTTGTAACACATAATCATAGATACTATAGCTATATAGTATCTATAACGTATTATACACAATACAAAGGTGAAACTACCTGGTACAAGAAAAGCAAAAATATACAAATTAGCTAGCTATTAACTAACAAAAGAGCAACTATCTGATTACTGCAGTGCTTTGAACACACAAAGGTGGGCGTGGCAGACTCCAAAATTACGCCGCAACCGAAATCGCGCCAGTTACCGCCAATATACTTTGCATCACTGAAAAGCACTCGTTAAAGAATGCACTTTTAATACCAAGTGTTTAGCTAGCTACTTGAAAGTGGAAACCACTAGCTCTCTCACACAAAAAAAAAGCGACTGAGCAAACACACAAAAAAAATAGCGAGTGCGCGGGATCGCACTCGCCAATGTGTCACATATACACAAAAACAAACTAATATAGTCTAGTACCTGTTTAGGAAGTTTTCAAAGATCGCGTAGTCCGGCTCGTGCCCAGACCCCACCCAAAAGCCGCCAAAAGCAGTGGGCGATTGCAGAATTGTTTATTTCAGTATTTATTTATTTATTTATTTCAACATTACTAAACGTGTAGTCATGAAATGCAGCAAGTCACCATCTATCATCTCTTTTAACTATTCACTTAATGGGCATGTATTAGACACAAAAACCAAACACGCTTACCTGGGGATCATCTTACACAACAGTATGTCATGGGCTTCTCATATAAATAGCATTGTTAATAAAGCTTCCAGGACACTAAATTTTATAAAAGTGAAACTTAATCAAACTGTTCTCAAAAAGTCAAAGAATCTGCATATTTTACAATTGTTCGTCCCATTTTAGAATAGCTACGCATCTGTTGTTTGGGACCCTTACCAGCAAGTACATATCAACTCATTGGAAAAAATACAGAGGAGAAGTGCAAGATGGGTATGTAACAACTATAGCATGCACATATAGTAGTGTAATTACTATGATAGAATCTTTAAATTGGGTCACTTTAAGAGAACGCCGTAAGATTGCTAGATTATCCTTCTTTCATGATATTGTACACGAAGCTAGTGTAGTAAATATACCACCACATTTTCTGAGGACAACTAGACACACTCACCACCACCACTTCATTTTATCCACCCAAGCGCAAATACCACAGCATATCAAAATAGCTACTTCCCAAGAACTATCATTGATTGGAACTCATTATTGACCGCATTAATTGAAATCACTGATAAGTAGATAACATTTGTAGCTAACTAATCATTTGTAAATAGCTAATTGTACATGTGTTCCCCCTTGTAATCCCACCTCCCCCCCCCTCCCCCCCTCTGTAATTTTTCCCCCCTGGGCATAATCAGTAAACACTGCCTACCCAGTAATAAATCGAAAATTTTATTCACTACTCCACATACAGTGGTAATCTGGCGCCACCCGCCCCTTCGCAAAAATAAGGGGCGGGCGGCGCCAGACTAATACAGTGGAACCTCATGCAGTTATCCGTATTCTCGGTTAACCGAACTACGGAAATGACTGCTCTATTAGAGTAGTAGCTGTTATAAGATAGTTGATATTTTTTAAACAATGTTCTTATGTGTTATTTTATACACAATTTCAGAGGTATGGACTTTTCAGACTTAGGCCTCATATGTTTCATGGATTGTTTGCCCTCTAGTAGCGACGGGCAGGTTGAAAAATAAATGTAAATCATTTCAGCTGCAACTGACTGCTTTGTTAGAGTTTATATGCCTGCTCTGTTTAGAGTATCTTGATCTTGACAGGTGTATATAAAATCTAAAGTCCTTCTGAAATAAAGTGATGGAGCTCCATTTCCTTCCCCTTTGCTACTACACCTGTCACAGTATTAAAGAGTCTACAGCCATACTAGCAATCTTTTAAAGAGATCATGTGATTTACAATTATTTTTGGGTTTATCAAAACATTGACCTGCTGCATCTGTGAAACACAAGTTTAATTTGTCATGGCCTTATGGGCCACCCCTGGTACCATGGGGTTCAGATAGTTGAGGTTCCACTGTAGTAATTTTAATCATTCATACCATAATCATTGTTTCTCTACAACCTGTTAAAGTTAGCTCACACAAATAATGTACATAAATAATAATATGCACAATAATATCATTTTTATGATAGATTGATTTATTTGATTGATTTATTACTTTATACTCACAACATTTGGCACAATGCCATTCCTCCTTGTTGGAGTGATACAAAAAAAGAACCAACAAACTAACATATTATATAAACACAAAGCAACACACACATACACACACACACAGAGACGACAAGAAATGGATTTTTGCATAGTCTTGAAAGTCTCTAAAAGAGTGAAGTTCTTTAATGTCAGCTGGAAAGGAATTCTACAAATGAGTGGCTTTGTGCCGAAAAATCCTTGAGTAAAACTTAAAATTTATTAATTACATCTGACCAGGTTGACAAAATATGGTGCAATCCTAGTGTTGTAGTTAGTCTTATTGCCAAATTGAATTGGAGGGAGAAGTAGAATCCCTCTCATGGAGTGGTACGGATGAAACACAGAACAAACAGAGCTAAAGTTGATAATGTGAAAGAACTTCTGATGTAAACAATTATAATATTCTGTAATGTGGTTGTATTTGTGTATATAGATGATAGATTAGATGAACAGCATGATTTTGTAACCACTGAATTCAAGTTACATGGCATTGAAGCAAGGAGGGGCCCCACACAGTCAAAACATAAAACAAATGAGATGTTAGAAGCTTGATTTTACCAGGAAGTTCCTTCTTGTTGCTAATTTACAAGGTGGGTATAATATGACATCTTCTTACATACATTCGCAACTTGTTTACACCATCTTAGCTGACTATCAAACACTAACCCAAGATATTTCTGTCTGTTAGTAGTACATAATGTGATGTTTTCAAATTTAATATCTGGAAAGGGCTGAGAGTTTCTGTGTCGAGTGGTGCTAAACCACATAACACAGGATTTCTTGACATTAAGTTGCATTCTATTATCTGTCAACCAAGAACTAATAAACTGCAGTTGACAATTAGACAGTTTTATAAGCAGCTTCCACTGTGGTTCTACCAGAACAAATTCATCTGCATAATATTAATATTGTAACAATACACCATCGTCAATCACAGAAGGAAGTGTACTCATATAAATAGCAAGGATCCTAAATTAAGGTACTGCCTTGAGGAATACCCCCCTTCATTAAGTTCCAAGATGAAAACTGATTATTGCATTTCACACATGATGATGTCTTGTTGTTAGATAATCTTTGTCTTGCTGTTAAATGATGTCTTGCTGTGGATCATATAATATAAGAGAGAAACACTTGTAGGAAAGGCAATTACAAGTCACACAAATTTACACAGTAGTTCCAGTCCCAGTGTGATGTTCTGCAGACACTCTCAATGATCTACTGCCATTAGAGGATTGTACCAAAGAGTACAATACATTGCATACTTCAGCAGGTAATATAACTCTTGGACTTCAACATCATGGGATGTAGTCGATCTGTTGATATAATTCAGTTTTAAGTAGCTACAATTTAATTTCTTTGTCTTGCCAGGGCTCCAGTTATTATTACTTTTTAAAGTAACTTGGTAACCTTGAGGCTTGACCCTTTGTAATTATATTGCACATTTAATTGTCAAATTATGAGGTTATAGTATAAAGTAAATTTATTTTGCATTAGACAAGAACTGATAGGGCTTTTGATCAGCCAAGCTGGCTGAGGTTATAAAGAGGATATAAAAGAAAAACTTTGATTTATTTAATGCATAATTTTTAGTGGCGGATCCCCCCCCCCCCCCCCAAAAAAAAGAAACCCCCAAGATCGAGATACTATCAGTCAAATACTCTATAGAACAGTCACCACACGTAACACCATTGAGTTCCATAGTTGCTGAATATGAAAAAACTAGCACTATCCCATGCATGGGCACTGCTAAAGATATTTTGCAAATGACATTTACTTGATCTTGTGTATGCCATTTAGGTTAGGTCCATAATAATTATAGCTATAGCTAGCTGGACTACTAGAAACCAATATGATTTAGATATTTGTGCACTAAACCACTGCATCAAAATTTTTAGTCCTGAAACATGTGAAATAGCTTTAGCTTCTGGGGGACTAGTGCCCCTGCTACATTCAAAGACTTTTTGGTAAATTTTAACTTTGACTACCTGAAAATGCTTGATTTGACAAATTCCATACATATATTTTGATATGGGTACAGGGTATAGCATTGATATGTAAGCTAGTGTACAGTTTTGTCAGTAAAACACTTTAATAGAACAACCAGTTTGTAATAACATCTTGACTGATGTTTGTATGTATTAGGAGCCATCAGCGTCAGTTAGTAGTATAGTGGAACTTCAGCCAGTAAACTACCACTATCCTCAGAAACATCATAATCTTCCATCAACAAGCATAGTGGTGGTTCCTCTACTTATGATGATGACATACAGAAACACTAATTTACAACTTTTAACACACAAAATCTCTACAGCACACCATACAACAATTCTCTATCCAATGCTGACAGTACGAGCATGATAACATTACCATCGTAATGGTTATTCACTGCTGATGATGAACTAATACATACTCCATACATTAGCCTATTGGAAAACTCGATTACCTTGGTGGGGAAATCCCAAATTTACAAGTTTTTACCCTCAACCAAATTCACTAAACTTTACGCAGTAAATGATGCTTTTTAAGATTCTGACCATATAAATTGTTTAACAGGCTGCTTTACAGAAGTATGTTGTAGAACATGCCAAAACACATTTTATACAGGTACGTGGTCTGAACAAGTACACATTTTGCAACACTTGGTCCCTTTCTAAGTTTCCTTTCTACGCAAAAAAAAACAACTCACCAATTGAATCTCCTTTCATCAAGAACCAATCTTCATGCCAAAGTATGCGAATGTTATGCTACCTTGTTTGAAGACAGAATTATTGTTATATAAAATGGGAAAAATCCAGAATATTTGACAAAAGTTTTGATATGCACCTTCCCATTTGGTATTGAGCAAAATTGTAGTATCATTCCAATGTATATAAGAATTCCCACAGGTTCCTTGATGTATACATGTTATATACACAAAAGTAAACACCACACTATTAAAGGTAACCACTCCTTCTAAAACTCCATCTTGTCTTGGCCTCTCTATCACCCAAATCCAAAGCAGGTACAGTTGTCACGATGTGTTAATGACCGACTACTACTGGTAAATGATGAACCAACTGTGCTAGGTCTTGGTGTCTTCACCATACTGATGCTGTATGACAAGAAATGTGATAGGCAAAAATTGTTCAACTGTAGTTGCTTAAGGCATCAGATGAGATATGTATAATGCTTCACCTTATTCATTCTTCACTGCACACTACACACAGCACATGATTATTGTTTAAAGCACTGTTGCGTGTGTGTACAGAAAATGAAGCATGAGGGTGTGTATCAAGAGGCTAATGCAATATCACCAGAATATCACATGTCTACATGTGACACACATCAGTTATCCTATCACTACATCACTCTATACGATACACTATATACTCTAACATGTCGGTAGGCCATCACAGAAATACCAAATATCATATGATGACATATTATAGTAGATTTTTCCATTGCTATTAATACTTATTAACGTGACATGTATGTAAAAGTATCACACATACACAACACAGGTTTTCACCTATTCTACAACATGTATATACAATTGTACATACATAAACACAAACTACACCAACACACTCACACACACGTGCACACATACACCACCTTTCTTCTACCCTTCTAAGCTAGTTCAGTAGCTTAATGTTTACGAACAAGGGGAACACTAGTATTTAGTATATCAGCAATTAGACTGTCTGATGTGAAACTATTCTAATACTACCAGAGCTAAATGTACCCCAGTGCCTGTCAAAAATTCTAAGAATACTTCTGTATGAAAACAAATGAACGAAGACATTATTAATATATGAATTAATATGTGTTCATATATTATATGCATGTCAATATTATGCAGGTTTGTTCATACAATGTGTGTTGTTAGTACAGGCTTATACACAGGAGTATATAGTACCTGTAAGTCAATCTGGTTTAGCCATTGTTTCATCAGTTTTCTTGTTTGTCCAGTATAGCACATTGTTGGCCGCCTCTTTGTTCTCCCTTTGCTCAACAATGGACTCCTTGTTGAACTTATGAATCCTCAACAACTCCACACCAGACAAGAAACTCAACTACAGAATCAATAACCAGTAAATAGTCAAACCAGGAATGTATCAAATCCAGCTATGAACAAGGGAACATGAAATTCTGTTCACTATAATGGCCAAAATTCAAGCATGTTAATATTATTGGTTACATCATCCTTATGCATGTAACTTGGGTCACTACTTCATCGCATTATGTGGAAGCAGCAGAGCTTTAATTAGGATGCCGTTGAGTTAAAGGATCAACTTACAATATAGGAGTAATTTCACACCACTTAAAAATAGGCTACCTTACTACATATGTGCTACCATTCTTCAATCTTGTCAATATACTGTATGTATGTTGCAACATATGTTTTATTTGGTAGTGGAGACTAGTGTAGAATAATGCGATTTTCTCACAGCTGCAGGACAAAACAATTTTGAAATGCATAGACCCCTTTTATTAAGTAGTAGAGCCTTGTTATTATCCCTAAAGTTGTTTTGTTGTTGAGCATTGCATAGTTAAACAGTTAACCATGCTTTTTGTGGTAAATATATTGCTCTGGTATGGTTGTGTAGGGTAATCTTGGACTAGGTGATGATGAAAGAAAGGACAGCTACTAATTTTAAAGAACATAACTGTGATATATATCTTAAGTTATTAAAACCTGATGTTAGATAAGTTATATCAATTCATATAGTCATCTCATAATTACTGATTTTGAATATCTGACCTGGATTGTCTCATGGTCCCATCCTGCCATGAGCCAAACTGGTCAATAGAACAATGTAAGTATGAGGGGTAGCTCCTAGCCTATGGTGGGTCAAGTATGTAGAAGCATCCCACACCAAAGAACTACCTAGCGGTGCCTAGCAAAGACCTCAACCTGCTTTACATGTTAAACAACTTAGTGAGATCATGGTGTTGAGAATGAAGCAGAACTAAAATGGCTTTCAGATTTGGGATTAGATCCAGAGCAACTGATAAGAGCAGGGAGACTGGGTACTCGGAGAACACTAGGAGTATTGGGGACTACTCTATAAAGAAAGTGAAGCTACACTACAGTGAAATGCTCAATGGGAACTACCAATACATACTCACAGAAACTCAAGCAGGGGATTTTCACTAGTAGAGTAGGAACTAGAATCAGTTTCATATAAAACGTTCTTGTAAATGTCTGGTTTGACCAAGTTTGCACTGTAAACTTTATTACAAGGAATGTTTCACCATTTTGTGTAATTTATGGAGTTGATTCCAATCCATGTGCAACATATATATTATTTGTGGTCTTGCCATTTGACTTTGCTTTGATAGCTTCACCTTGTGATGCCAGTGATGTGACATACTCAAGTGTGCATTTTCATATAATGTATTGAAGAAGTTACTTTTTTATAGTACATACATGGCAGCAATGTTTGATATACATGATTTGATGCACTCCTGTTTATATCAAACAATGTATAAGGTCAACTGACCTGTTCAATTTTCCTGTTAATTTTGAGGTACTTGAGCAGGTCATCTTTACTAAAGGAGTTCAATACTCTACCATCAGCAAGGTTCATTAGCAGTGTGTCTGCTAGCTGGGGGAGACCAATATCACTTTCCCATGTCTTGGCCACCCAAATGTGATGTAGTGTACCAGCTTGTGGGTACTAGCTATAGTAACAAACATCACCACAATCATTCAGTATTCAGTGTATGAGTAGGGAACACCTGATTGATAAATATTTCAAAGGATTTTCACTATCTCATATTACAGATAACCTCATGTGCAAGCATTTTTGAAATCTTAACTCCTACACTGAAAGCACATACAGGTAACGGCTTATGTGGAAATATATAGGCACTTGTGCACATGTTAAAGACATATGTTCTGCACCTGATTAAAATATATCATACACGTAGCTACATAATAAGGTGATCATAACTGGGTGATCAAAACTTCTTGTTTCTTTAACACCTACTACGTAACTACACTGAGTAGAGTACACTACATACATAGAAGTACAACAGTTCTTCTATCCAAAGATCATCATGTACTAACAATGTACTAGTTCAAAACAATACAGTTTGTACAATGGAAATGAAAGTTGGTGAAGTTGAAATACAAATAAAAGGACACAATGCTGGCATTAACACCAATTTCCAACAAAAGCACAGAAAATCATTGTAAACCTAACAGAGTGGGTTAATAATGTCAGCATTATGATTAGTACTACTTAATATGGACCTACCACAAAGTTAGCACAAGCTTGTGAAGTACTTGTACTTAGTTCACACTACAGTGAACAATTGTATACACTTATAAACCACTTCCAACTCCTAACTGTGCTACAGAAAGCATATACCAGCTACAACATATAAAACATTGACCACATATGATACACATAGGTTATTCTAAATTTCAGCAGTGGGTTTTATGTTTGGTAACCAGTCTAGCAGTACAACATGGTATGTAGGAAAATCCTTACATTGGCATCTGTTCAATGCCAAGGTAGGATAGACTAGCTACCATCATTCATGTTTCTTGATTCACTACTTCTTATTGCTGGAACCCTACTTCATTTTTAAATTAATACAAACACAATTACACACACACACACACACACACACTACACACACACCACACCACACACACACACACACACACACACACACACTACACACACACCACACACACACACACACACACACACACACACACACACACACACACACACACACACACACACACACACACACACACACACACACACTACACACACACACTACACACACACTACTTGGTACATGTGCATATATTACACACAACACTTATGCGTGCAAGTATGTTGCACGCATGCATGATGCACACATGCAGGCATAATTTTGAATTCTTCTACCCTTCCACTCAGCAGTAGAGCTAGTTCAGTAGCTAGATGTTTACAAACAAGAGGAACACTAGTTGGAATATTTAGTATACCAGCAAGACTGTCTGATGTGAAACTGTTTTGTTCTAATACTACCAGAGCTCCATGTACCCCAGTACCTGTCAAATTCTCAGAATACTCCTTTATGATAACAAATGATTAAAGGCAACATACAGGTAACACCATTAGTACTGTATATGTGTGTTCATACATGCAAGTCAATATAAAGCATGCTGGTGCATACAATGTGTGTTGTTAGTACAAGCTAACTATATAGTACCTGTAAGTCAATCTGGTTTAGCCATGCATTGTTTCATTTCCTTGTTTGTCCAGTATAGCACATTGTTCGTCTTTTCTTTGTTCTCCTTCTGCTTAACAATGGATTCCTTGTTGAACTTGTGCTTCCTCAACAACTCCACACTAGACAAGAAACTCAACTACACAAATCAATAACCAGTAAATACATCGAATAATTTAAAAATTACAACAGAGAGCAGTGAACTGACCTGTTCAATTTTCCTGTTGATCTTGAGGTACTTATGCAGGTCACCTTTACTAAAGGAGTTCAATACTCTACCATCAACAAGATTCATTAGCAGTGTGTCTGCTAGCTGAGTGAGACCAATATCATTTGCCCATGTCTTGGCCACCCAAATGTGATGTAGTGTATGTATTATTACCAGCCTGTTATACTTGCATTTTGCAATAATTTATATTAATATAATTATACTAATCACAAAATAACAAAAAGATGTTACATGTATATAACAGTTTAAAAAATAATTACTTATATGTACAATCTACAAATTTTACTGACGTATACAGCTGTACCAGTTTCTAAATAAAAGGTGCAGTATATTAATGTTCCATTACAATAGTTGTTACCTATCAGTATAAAATACACAAAACTGTGCAAAATTTGGCAAAAAAATACAAGAGAAAAACATAATTATGTCTAGCAAGAATTCATGAAATCCAGTAAATCATAATTCAAAGTAGCAATATATGACTACCTAAAACTTATTAAAATATCTGTACCCTAGCATTATTGTAATCACATATGTAGATACTACCACTAGGACTAATGGCTATTCCATAAGGACGTTTAAATTGGCCTTTTCGTTCACCATTTCTACCAAAGCAATGTATGCAGGTTCCATTTTGATCAAAGATTGACACACAATAATTATAAGTATCAGCCACTAAGATGAAGCCATTGGCATCAACAGTGAGGCCAAATGGACGATCTAGTTGACCTCTGGCTGTTCCTTTAGTACTAAACTTGCCTACATATCCACCATCAAGTGTAAAGGTGTAAACACATGAATGACTATAGTCAATTAACAACAAGCAAATGATTACTGGAACTGATTGCTACATCAACAGGACCGCCCACTTGTCCTGATCCAATTGTGAGGCAAAACTCTCCATTGGTCTTAAACACTGGAATACAATGATTACCATAGTCAGCTACATACACCCTATCATTGTGTACTGTGATGCCATGTATACCACTAAATTGACCATCAGTTTTTCCCTTAACACCAAACTGCAGCAGGTAGTTGCAATTAACATCAAACTTCTGTATCCTGTAGTTACCATGATCAGTCACATAAAGGTAATTGTCACTATCAAATGCAACACCAATAGGACCACTGAACTGACCAGGGTCTTTACCATTACAACCAAACTGCCTTATCAACTGATCCTCACTATCAAATACATAGATGCAGTGTTTGTTATGGTCAGTTACTGCCCACATGCCATCCCTACCAAATGCAATACCCCATGGTTTACCCATCTGTCCATTATTATTAATTACTTTGCTGCGCTGAGTAAGGTATATGGATGACAACAGTGTAGGGACTTGCTTTGATCTGTTCTCCTTCAATGGACACCAACAACTTTACCTCTCCAGCTTGTTTGGCTACAAAAGAAGTAGTGTAGCTACCATCATCATTATCCCTAACTTGTGCAGCAGTCATTTCTCCTGTACTCCACTTCACCTGTACTGATACCTGACTACCTCCTAGTGAGCAAGAATGACCCTTGATATCCTTGGAGATTATCTTGAATTGTGGCTGCCCTCCCACACGTGTGTACCCAGATGAATACAAGATTTCAGAGTTGGAAAGGTCACCTTCCATAAGCTGACTAAACTGTGGGAGTTGTACTTTACTAGAATAAAACTTGATGTTGTTTGATTCTACTGGTGTGGTGTCTAGTCTTTTGTACTTGTCAGTTAATTCTTTCATTTGGCTGATCACTTGTTTCTTTGCAGAAAGTGCTTCTTCATCAGAACTTTCCTTCATTGCATCATCAACTTCCTTCATGCTTCTTGCCTGTGCTTGTCTAGATTCCACCTCTTCTAGTTGTGCTGCCATCTTCTTCTCCTTCTGTAACACTATCTCACCTAACCTTTTCTTGACCTCTTCCTTCTGTTCTTTTAACTTCTCGATCAGTTTGTCATAATGTTCATCAACCTTCTTGTCTACTTCACCAGCTTGTTTTCGTACCTTATCTCCCATATCAGTAATCTTGTCATGAGCTTCAGAAAGATCTTTAATAATTCCCTCTACTGGACCAGTGATATCCTTCAACTCATTCCTCTGCTTCTTTGCCATTTTCTTTACAGTGTCATGATTGTGGCCATTGTGTTCCTTCACGGTGCAGTACAGACACACCAGCTCCTCACATGTCTCACAATAATACTTCAGCTCATTATCGTGCTCTTTACACAACATCACTTTTGGTTTGAGCTGGACTGAGATATCTTCCTTCTTTGACCTCAAGTCAACTAATGGGACTATGGCATGATCTCGATACTTATTGCTACGCTTGTGACACTCATTGCAAACATGACATAAAAACATTGTACAATCCAGACAAAATGTCTCTACTGGGTCTTCTCCAGTACACTCGTCACATTTCACTTCTGTTTCACCTTCCACCTTGCGCTTTAAGATCAACTCATCCACCAACCGATTGATCAGAAAATTGTTATCAAAATCTTTCACTCCTCCAGCAGGAACAGTAGCTTCCCTTCTGCATTCTGGACAAATGATTTTAGATTGTACCTGCATCTTCTCCAGACACTTTTCACAATAAGAGTGATGACAAGGTAGGTACTTGGGATTCTTGAATATCTGATAGCAGACTGGACAAGTTAGATTGTCAGTTGCTTTCTTCACATCCATAGCAGCCATTGTGAAAATGTAATGTAGTTATGTACCAACTGTATAAAAGCAATAACTGTTGTAAAATGTATTAAGACACATGATGGTGAGATGTGTGGCCATGAAAGCTGATGTGGGTGAGCAACAGAAAACTGTGTATCAAGACATATACCATGGGTATATTGACAGGAAGAAAAAAAAAGTGTTTTTCACGCACACAAAACTCCATGGGCCCTTCTTGAAAGCACACAATTTTTAATTACAACTACTGGTTATCTTCGGTATTTCACATTCATTCCTAATTTCAGTAAAATCACTTTATGTATTCATGAATTACAACTTCTTCAAGGTACACAACAACAACCAGCATGGACACGCACTTATTATCTATCCCATACCATCTTAGTCATTTGCAGTAGCAAACACATCTATTGTAAGGCTCTATCTTATATGAAATTCAGTGTTCCCATTACGCTTGCATTATGCTCCTAGGTTAGAAATATTTCTTATAATTATCTTAGTCAGTGAAAGCTCTACTAGACAATTTCACTACAAAGTAACTGTTCTATTAGAGTGTATTGATCTAAGGAGCTATGTACAATGCATATGTGACCATCTCAGCAAAAATCCGACTTGGTTCATACAATTTCAGATTTTTTCTCAGCATTATCTGCAGTTTCCCAGGAATGGATCACTAAATTTTCAGCTTTCTGTAGTGAGTTTTGGAATTATAGCGCTAGAGTGTAGGAAGAGTGGGATAAACAATTAGTACAGCAAAGTAAACTACAGGCGCTTACCATCACAGCCATAACTCCCTTTTGGATTAGTCTACAATGTTGCAACTTAGCTTAAAATGTTCACCATGGATTAGCACATCAGCCAAGGTATGGTGTTAGATCCGTAGTCATTTGCGCATATGGATATGAAGGCTGTTTGGTAGGAGAAATGATGACGATCTTGTTTACGTTTAGCACATCGTAAACAAATGCATGTGATGTGCATACCAATGGAACTACAGAAACGAAACAAAGATGTTTGAGCTCTCCATAAGCAGGCAAATAAGATGGTATATAGTTTTAGTTGATTTGAGTCTTCCTTCTTCGACTACTGGCCTGATAAAAGCTTGAGTATTTTTTCTTTATGGCATGCGTAATTTAAGAAATTATTATTTAAATTACGTTTTTCTCAATATGCATACTTGTATAAGTCAGTTTTTTGCTGAGATGGTCACATATTTAATTAAGCTCCATAGTTTGAAATATGCTAGGCATAGTACTCCAGCCTATTATGCTTTTTATTATACTGGCATATTTGACACAGGCCTAATTTGTACTATTTATCAACTGCAGTACAGTACACAAAAACAAGGTAATGAAGTTGTGGGGGTTCGCAAATGTTCATGTAGTCTGTTAGGTCATTAACAGATTTTGTAAGGTTACAATTGGTATGCGAGAGGCTTGAAGTACTTGCATGGGGTTCATGAAGCCACACATACAAAACCTTTAATACAAAACAGGTGGTCATTTATTGCAGGCTGTTTGTCTGTTGCTAGGTTACCCATGACAACTTTGACAACAAAGCATAACCTTATATCAACAGCTTATAATTTACAGCCTGATTCAATTAGTAAATAAAACACAACAGGGCTTAACAATTAGCTCACATAGTGTTTGCAAAGTCTATGCAACTTGTTCGTAAAGCCTATGTGACCAGCTCCTTAACATACATATAGCGACTACTTCGTTGCATTATTATGCAGTGTACTGTAGGAGATAAAGAGGGGTGGCTGTGGTCAAAAAGCTAGTTGTAAGTGGACTAGTTGCAAATGATGACTGCAAAAGTCTGGCTGAAATTGCAAGCTGCATTGCAGAATAGTAGCAGACATAAAGTCTATAAGTGTATATTCAGAATTAGAAAATGGTATCATACAGTACAAGGTGTGGGCATAGCCCATGAAAAAATATCACCCAAAAACCACCCTTACTTTTCCTTGATGACGATGAACCAGAATAAAACCAAACAAGCCTTCAGATCAAGGCCCCGACGAGTAGGAGGGCACGGTGGTGGTGATGCAGCCCTTGGCGTGAGCCTGGATCGAACCGCCGCTGGTGCAGATCTTGGTGGTAGTAGCAAATATTCAACCCAATACGCTTTCAAAAAAAGTTGCTATGAAATCTATAAAACGGAATTTTCTACTGACTGACTGACTGAGTACAGTAGGACTCCATTATCCAAACACCTGTGTGCCACTTCAATGATAAAAGTGTTCAGATAAGTGAGTTTGTTCCAATAAATGAAGCCAATTCATTTGTGTTCAAATAGTCTAGTAGAAAATACATTACTCCAATAGAACATACAACTGGTAACAAAATACTCTAATAGAACAGTCATCACTACTGTTGGATCATCGAGGTCCTACTATGAATGAGTAACTGACTGACTGATACCTTCAGACAAGTGTAACTCAATAATGGCTAAGACTATGGACTTAATTTTTTCACTGTTTGAGCAATGTCGTATCAGCTGGACACGAGTCTTTTGGCATACTGCAGTACGAACAATGCATTCTTTATGGACTTACCAGTGTCCTCCTTTGTGTCCCATTCATCTTTGCTGGCAGCATAAGGTGTAGATTTGGCGGTAGAGAATGATGGCTTCCCTTTGTAACAGAAATCGTCCATATTTTTCATAGTGGCTAGCCACTTTGATGCAGAGGTGCTTTTCGAATAGTTCTTGATTCGTAATGCTGTGTAATGGGTTGAGCATAGCTGACAATGAAGCGTAATAGATATCTCACTTTTCACTGAGACACTAATTAGTTAACAAACAAGTACACAAAAAATTTGGAATTTTCAACTAGAGTAGGACCTTCATAGTACACTGGTAAAAAGCACTGAAAAAAGCTGGAGTATATAGTGCATGATATCAAATCATAGTGAAACAATAAGAAGTGTTATATCTCAACTGCGCATTTTCATTACGGTATCTTGAGCACAGTAGAGATATAACACGTACTACTCCAGCTTGTTTCAGTACTTTTTATTGATGTACTGTTGTCCCTACTCTAGCTGAAAATCTTTTGTGTACTTGTTTGTATATATATTTTGATCTTTGGAACATGATGACATCTTTAAAAACCATTAAGAGGCCTGCTAGCGGGTCCTTCAAATGGTTAGAGACCTGCTAGCAAGTATTGCAAATCTCTTGTGCTCTAGTATATCTATCAATAGGCACTGATCATACAGCCATGAATTGGTGCTTTCTCCAATTCTTATGTCAACCAGAGATTATGTACCCAGGATTGCGTACCACCCGTATTCAAAGGAACAATCTGTACTGTACTCTTCCTTTGTAGTCTAGCATGCAAGTGTTGTACCATAGATATAATAATGCTTACCGGGATTGGAAATGGAAGTTGCGCATGTGATCATTTTACATTGAAACTGTACAGTGGGCGGTAAATCCCTTTGAAGTTATCCGTGTTTCGCCTTGGCTACTTCCGAGTGTGACAGACTACTTCGTACAGTGCATACAGCAGAACTTTCTCGCAAGTATTGCATTACTAGAGGATAGAAATAGCTAGTACTTTAATATCGTCGCTCAGAGTTGAAACTGGAGTTGTATCGGGCCGTGTCACCCGTATCTAAGCGTACAGCTGCTTTGGAACACCCCTAGACGACTAGCGAAGCTTAAGTTAGGCCCTATTACAAGCTGTAGATGTGTTCTATGTGTTAGTGCATTTGTATTTGACAGATTGTCACTTTTCGGTAGGTTTTAAGACAAAACTCACTTTGTGTTTTGGTTTCCTTTTGGTACATGCGCAGCCCAGACAAAGCAACAAATCATTTCGAAAGTTGGTATGGTGACATGTAATTCCTTCCGCTATGTGCTCCAATTATTGATACAACAACACGGTACTGTATTTTTTACTTACAGCAATGATTCTGGACCCTACCTAATGCCATGCGTAGTACAATGAGGTGAAATTATTACGTCAGGCGAAACACGGATATCTGTAACCACAACTTCTGTTTCCAATCCCAGTAAGCATTAGTATATCTATGGTTGTACTAGGCGACAGTACTAATACTGGAGCTCTGCAGCATCACGTCTGCTGCCCTTTACTGTTCCAATGGCTAGAGGGCACATCCTGATTGGCTAAATATCAAACCGGTATATCGGTAGAAGTTAAAAGTCCACTGAAATGGAAAATTCACTTGCCATTTTATTGAATACATAGGTTGTTTGTATCATCCAATGTACAAAAACACTTTTTTAATAATTCAATTATGTTGATATTAAGCCACAAAGTCTAGCTATGTCATGTTGTAACGTAAGACAAATAACCAGAAGTACTGTCAATACACACTTTACAATGGGAAAGGTTGGATAAAGAGTGAAAGTCTAATGTGCAGGTGGCAATATCAAGCTCTTCTTTTCAACTTCATAGTGTTACAAGATTACTTGAACATTCTATTGGAAAACAATAACAGAGTTGTTTTGTAGTTGTCTGTAGCTCAGCCTGTAATGCTTCGCACTATCGGAGCTTACCGGCTTTATTATGCTCCAGAATAGTTTGGTTTTTTACAAAGCTGGGTTAGCAGTACCATGAAACAAACAATGGTATCTCTGTTACATTTTCCTGAGTCACCTCTCCACCTGGTAGGGATAATATCTTGTGTACATCTTGCTAGTGGCACCATCACAATTTTTTCCTTGCATTTCTTTACCTCCATCCGCTGTATTGGACCCTTAAACGTATTCAAAACATCCAAGAAATAAACTTAGAAGTGCTTCAACCACTGTACTGTTGATTTACAGTCAATTTAACAAGCATTCTTGAGCATTCTTCACCACAAGACCAGCGTAAATATTCACTCGTAGGCCTGTAACTGGCTGCAGTTATAAGTTCTTACCGTGTTTCAAGTTGTTATGGTAGATAGGACATGAAACTAATGCTGACTAAATTACATGCACCAACCTATCCTACTAGTAGCAAGGATTGATAATAGCCAAAGTGTATTTTACCATTTCAGTGGACCCTTTCAATAGTATCTGCTTTGTGTTGCTCAGAAGGTGTTTGGAGCTCTCAGCTCTTGTTAATTAATGGCTGAAGATGTCACTTACTATGACACTGTTTGTTGAGTGGATACGAACAGTCAGTTTAAGATAGGCATGACAATTGTAACCTGGTTTTCTGAGTTGTTACATGATGAAATACAGTGGTGATCATGACATGTCACAGGCTTGTAAAATCACTTTCACAATGTTCATGTTGTACTGTACAGCACAAAATGTGGTGGGAGAAAACTTTGGCAGATAAATAATAACCCACTGAAATTTTTATCCGCCAAAAATTGTGAGGTTTACTGACTAGTGTCTCCGGTAGTTTGGTGATATTAACAGATGATTACAGTTGAAGACAAGCTCCAGTTACCAGATCCTCATGGTCCTTCATGTGCATGTGTACCATCTTTAGCAATTGAAGCAGCTAATAAGCACATTGTTGAAGTTTTGACAGCAACAGCCAGCAGAGGATGGTATTTTAAGCTAACTCCAGGACAGAGATTTGAAGTTGGAAAAAGAGCTGCAAAGTATGGAGTTGCGGTGTCAATTAGGTAGCTCAAAAAGAATTATCCCGAGTTGTTGCTGACAGATATGACTGTTAGAAGGCTGAAAGAGCTCTATCAGGCCAAATTATGAAATAAACTCAGGTCTGGTAGTACTTCTGATGGCAACCACTAATGATTGGGGAGGAGCTTGACAGACAAGTTCAAGAATACATCAGATACTTAGAGAGCCTGGTATTGGTGTACTGACATAGTAAGTAATTGATACGGGAAAAGGGATACTAATGAGCGAAGATGCAAACCTCTTGCCTAGTATCACGTTAACAAAGGCATGGGCAAAATATTTGTTGCATCAAATGAATTTTGTGAAGCAGAAAGCCACTACTAAGGCTAAGGTGAATGTAGAGCATTTTGAAGAAGTTAGACAGGAGTTTCTTTTAGAAAGCAGAAACGTTATCATAGATAAAATTCCCTTAGACCTAGTCATTAATTTTGATCGGACTGGTATAAATTATATAATCCAGCTTCATCGTGGATCATGGAAGTGGAGGGAGCCAAGCGTGTAGAGGTTGCAGGTAAAGATGATCAGCGGCAAATCACAGCTCTCTTTGCTGGCTTGATGACTGGAGCCTTTTGCCACTGCAACTTGTGTATTAGGGCTGGGACAAATAGTGAAATGTACCTTTGAATATTCGCCAATACAATGTTCAAACATTCAAAGCTTCATTGTTAGCTTTCAAGTTACAGGTTTTCTTGCATTTATGTACATCCTTCCTTTCCAATCCTATTTAATAAGTTTGTACTGAAACACACGATTGATTGATTGCAAATGGGCGTGTCTGCTATACTGCAATCATGCATACACAAATAACAACAATGCATTACTTTAATTCATGGGGTACTGTCAACCTTGAATAGCTCAACCTCATCGTCACATGAATTAAACACTGAATCAGAGATCCTCACCTCTCCCTCTTTACAGTTTACTCTAGTTACTGTTATCTAATGATTTCTCCTAGAACAATGGATTATTTGCATATTGTTATGTATTTCAGTGTGTATCAGTTAGTGCCATCTTCCTTCCCTACAATAACGTGGACTGGAACTCATTAATCTGTTGGTAGTACAATTGCAGTGTTCAATTTAGCTTTTTCAACTTCAGAGGAGCACAATATACTGAATGTCAAAATGCGAAGTATTACCATACCTCCTTGTGGAAGCTCTGCAGAGTTTTGTCTGCTGCCATTAACAGTACCTTGAATCGTGCCACCTCGTCTGACAAATATTGAGCAGATTGGTGATACTTTACGAGGAACTTGCTCCACTACAACATTATTTCCATTGATCAGTCTCTTGAGTGCTATATACGTGTCATGGCTATTTCCTATTACGTGCTCACACTTCAGCACCTCTCCAACTGCTGGGTTCTCTCACTCTGTTTTGTAAGTTCACTGCAAAAGCCGTGCATGTGGGCATCTTCACCAAGATAGGACTTGCATCACTGCAAGAGTACGCACTAAAAAAAGAAAATAACCACCAGTGCACAGCTGTTATCAACCGTCAAAGTTATTTTCTTGCAGTACGAACTTTGACAAAATTTTGTCTCGCCAAAGTTTAGTGCTGCAAACATTTTTCTGGTAATACAGTCCACTGAGAGGCGTTTTAGTGTAGCCTTTTACTGCCTACTAAATGTTGAAGAGGTTAAATCCTTCATAGTACCAAAAATGCCAGGAGGTGGCCAGTTTCACAGGAAATGTTCATGATAACTACTGAAAACCATAATTATATTGAAGTACACAGTGTTGGGAATAACGCGTTTTATTTATTTATTATTACTGAGCAGGCAGCACTCAGTGCTGATCGATTAGCTCAGGAAAAATTTAGCAATTACAAACATAGTTACAATGATTACATGCGTACAGAAGTTAGGACTTATTAGTAAATTGGTCAATGTTATCATGATCAATTAATCTGGGTGGTAAAGCATTCCAATCACGAATTGATCTGAAATAAAAACTATGCTGGAATATGTTGGTGGATGAAGTAGGAAGAATGTAACGTCTAGGATGATATTATCTAGTGGCTCTTTCCATTTCTAAATAGTAGGATGGGATAGATAAAGGGTACTCATTAGGGATGCGGCGATTATGCCGGCACAATTTCGGGCATAATAGTTATGTGTGGGAATCAGGAATTATGCTAGCATTTTGAGGTGATTATAAGTAGGAAAATCTGCAGATTGCACAGTTTCGTTAAAAAAGATCGAGATACTCTAATAGAGCAGTCAGAAACTCTAATGAACAGTCACTGAATATAATTTACTCTAATAAAGCAGTCACATTGAAATGAAATACTCTAATACAGCAACCAGCTAAAGAATTCAATATTATTTGAAGCTTAAACATCAATGAAAATGGTCTGATACAGCAATAAACTGTCATTACTAGCCAATTATGGTGGCATAATTTTGGGAATAATGGGCAATTCTCAAAAGCATAATAGGTGATTTTTTGAGCACTGCTCAAAAGCATAATTCTCAATTTTTGGAGCATAATAGCCTCATGCCTAGTACTCATTGTGGATGACTTTAAATAGTGTTTGTAACCTACATATCTTATGACGTACTTGGAGACTTGGCCAAGAAAGCTGTTGTAACATATTTGTGACTGAACTGTATCTACTAAAATCATTTAAAACCCATCTTGCAGCTTTACGCTGCACTTTCTCTAACTGTTGGATATCAGTTTGATAGTATGGGTCTCATACAACCACAGCATATTCCATTACAGGACAAATCATGGTGAGGTAAGCTGATGCTTTTACTTCTGGTGAGCAACTACTAAAGTTTCGTTTGAGAAAGTTTAAAGTTTTGGTGGCTTTAGCAGCTGTGTTTTTTATGTGAGATGACCAAGATAGTTTATTATCTAATAAAATTCCAAGGTAGGAGTGTTGACTAGATGTTGTTAAATTGCAATCATTCAATTTATAATTGAATAGAATAGGTGATGAAGATCTGGTGAAACGCATAATAGTACATTTGGTTACATTAAAACGTATAATTGCCTGCCCAGGCAAGTAGTTGGTTGAGAACATTTTGTAGTTGGATAGCATCTTCTTAAGTAGCAATAGTTCTGTAAAGTATGCAATCATCAGCGAATAGTCATAACGGTGAACTTATGCTCTCTGTGATGTCATTAATGTATATGAGAAACATCAAGGGACCAAGGACAGTTCCTTGAGGTACTCCAGACTGAACGGATACCGATTCAGATGAGGCACCATCTAATACTACTTGTTGAGATCTTTGGGTAAGCCAGGTACTGATCCAGTGACAGATGTTATTAGTAATGCCGTAATGTCCGAGTTTTACAAGAAGTCTCTGGTGTGGGACACTGTCAAATGCTTTCGCAAAATTGAGAAGAATAACATCCGTTTGTTGGTGATGATCCATGGAATATGATAAATCTTCTACCAGGGAAATAAGTTGAGTGACACAGGAGTGCTGAGACCTGAATCCGTGTTGGTTTTCAATGAGTAAATTGAAGGAGTTCAGATGTTGTATAATAGAATGATATTACATAATAGTTACTACATTTTGTGATTTCAAGTAATATAACGCGTTAGTATTCATAGTCTAGTAATATAACTTAAGTTACTTTCAAGGAACCCATTGTTCATTATATTAGTAACGAAAGTAATGTGTGTATTACGTAATGCGTTACTATTACAGTTCGTTAGCGACGTGTAACGATATTCATAACACATTAGCAGGTCCATTACTAACCAATTAGTGTTACTCAACAGCTTAGTGGCTGCAATAATCTATAGCTACTGTTCCAATTCCCTATAATAAAATTAGTTCACACCTCAGACAACTGGTCACGTGATTTACCAGCAATGTTTAGGTATGGCTGAAGTGGTAAAAACAATGAGCACCTCTACACAGGTGCAAGAAGCCAGTAGCTATATTTACAGGAGTGTTTACTATATGCTAACTCAGTAACTAACATGCAAGGTGTAAAGGAAAGGTGTATGGTCAGAGCAAAAGTAATGTAATGTAATATATTAAGTTACTTTTCATTTGGAGTAATATGTAATTGTAACTTATTACACTGTCCAAAAGTAAAGAGTAATATGTAATATATTACACTGACACAGGATGACTGACAAAGTAACTTTCCCAACACTGGAAGTACAATACGGAGTGTATGTGTTAAACTCAGTACACAATCCCCGATATGTAGTATGACCATGGATCAAAATGAAATAAGTTTTACTGTGCATCTTCTGACCACTATGGATATACTGAACAACCATTTCAAGGCAGTACACTATAATCCTGCGCCTATTATGCCGGCATAATTTTGAGAATAATAGGTCACCAGTTTCGTGAGAATAATTCCAGAATAATGGGATGCTTACAGGAATAATTTTAGAATTATCGGATGTTCATGGGAATAATTGGTGGAAGTAAGGGGTATGTCTCTTCTTGATTAGCTAGTAGAAAGAGTTAAGCTACGAAGAATGTATATAGCTGACATTATTATAGGAGTGCTGGCTGTAAAGACTGAAAAGCCTCTAAAAGATCGATATACTCTAATAGAACGCTCAAATACTCTAATAGGGCAGTCAGATCGTTTCATGTTAACAGTCTGCAGCCAGAATCAGGGAGATTATCTGCAATTCTGAGCCTTCATAGTACACCTTATACCAGTGTACTGATATCTTCTTCAAGTCTTTGAACATATTGATATCATTCTCTACCTAACTCAGTATGTACAGAGTAGCTGTAGCTACAGCTTTAATACACCAATAATTAAAAACTCTTGAATTATTACTGCAGATAGCTATTCTAAGTCTGTTGTAACTACTTATGGCTATGTGTAAGATGGAAGCTTCATCATTATATGGCTATTAATTAATTATGGCAAAATTACTTAGTAGCATCTTGAAAAAGCGACAAATTGAATGAGAATTATTATGGAATAATAGGCCAGATACAAGAATAAAAAAAGAATAATGGGAGAATATTTTGGGAAAATCTGGAAGGAATAATAAGTAAAATTTTAAGCATAATAGGCTCAGGCCTAGTACACTAGTAGTAATGCCTCATATGTGATGTTATGCAAATACACTCCATTGATCCCTAGAGTCTTAGTCTAGTAGTGTGGTTTTAGATTTTTCCATTGTGCTACAATTTCACTATGCACGAGGGGTGTCTCCGTCCTTAGTTTGGACATTTTATAGTCATTTTTATCTTTGTTTGCTTGTAATAAGCAAGAGTATATAATGGGGTAGGGAGCTAGAGTGTCGAACTGCTCTATATGCTGAGAAAAATGAGCCCGTAAAGTATTATGGCATCATTCAAATAACTTGGTGGGTTGTGTTGATTGGTAACTAAATATCAGTGTAGTGGGCACACTTTATATATGTGAATACCGAGTGAAAGAACTGTGTACTTGAGAAAAGTATGGCACATCGCACAGAGGAACTCATCATGACGCAAGCAGAGCAAACATCGAGGTTCTATCATGGTCAAGATTTCATCATGGTCGCCATCCCCTGCCTCGATGGTTCTACTAGTGAAAGTGACACGCTTAGATGGAATTTCAGCCATTGCAATTCCATGTGGACCACCCGTAAAATTATTTAAGCTGTTAAATCTGAGCAATCAACAACGGTCAGATTTATGGGAAGAAACTGATATAATATAATATGTGATTGTAATGCTCCTTAGTGTGTTGCCCCTAGTGGGCTTTGCTAATTAACAATAATACTAATAATAATAAAACTAATTAAAGGTACTCATTTTCACAGCCTATAACAAAGTTTGACACTCCCTCCCCATTATATTTAGTAGTGGACTTTATCCACAATGATGTCACGGAGCACAAGATGGCTGCATTCTTTGGGGGACTAACGTACAGGTGCCTATGGAGAAATTGTTTTGATCCATCATATTTCACTCGTGAAGCAAGATACCGACCAGTAGCCAACAGGTAGCTATGGGTATAAGGTAACAAAAGCCAATGCAAACAAGCGTTATCTCGAAATTTCTCCAGCATGTGATACAAATCGTTCATTGTGTTGTCTTGTAACCATACCTGTTGCTTAGAGGTTGATATCTCCTTCCCTGGCTGAAATATGATAGATCAAAACAATTTCTCCATAGGCGCCTGTACATTAGTCCCCCAAATAATGTGCTCGTGATGTCATTTTGGATTAAGTCCATAGCACATCAAAATTTATTAGGCTGTTGCTATTGTTCCGGCAGTCACATGAATAAAAATAAAACTTAGAAAAAAAAGGGTCCTGAAATGAAAAAGACACAAAATCCTCTACCAGGAATCAAGCCCTGGACCACCAGTATGTGAGCCCAGAGTTGTAGCCACTGTGCTACGTGGCTCCCAGCTACCCACCTCCCTTAGTTTCTACCTTAGGCCAGGCAAACTTGATTACTTGTTTCTCATCCACAAAAATTTGGATTTCCATGCATGCGGGAGGGAGGTCGTTTTTCATTATTCATTATTAAAGAAAATGCTCCAAATCAAGCTGTATCATGTGTTACTATAAAGGTTTATAGCTAAAGCCTTATAAAAACTAGTACTTACGTTTTACCACCGTTTCTGAGTTGCAAGTGACATTTGCTGTGCTGTAAAAATGAGTCAGCCTTCTTAGCATCAAAATACGTTTGCACGTAATTGATAACAGCAATAATGAAATTAGAGGCGGTAGGGTAAAAGGGCAGGGATGAGAAACAATTAATCAAGTTTGCCTGGCCTTATGTGTCCACGTGGAGTAACTTCTATACATTACAAAGGAGAAACCAAAGCTGAACCCGGGCCGACTCGCCTAGCTAACCCTAAGGTTTAACTGTGCCGGAACTACTTGCCGCGTACCCCAAAGCATTTAAAATTTGTAAAAGTTTTGAATACATTAACGGTGGGCGTGGCAGACTAGAAATGACTCGAAGCGCTTACATATTAGCATCATAGATAATATATGGCATCATCAATACGTCGAACCATGGTAGATTGTACTCGTTTAAAGAAAACGTTTTCGCATTACAAAGTAGCTATTTACTTGAATGTCGAAACCACATACAAAAAAGCTGAGTGACCGAGCAAGCACAAAGAAATGGCGAGTGCGATCCATGTACAACCACAGATGCTACAATTAACACATAGCTACGCACAATAATAAACTAATATAGACACCTGTTTAGTATAAGTCTTCTGAGGTCACACAAATGCGGAAACGGAAAAGGCGGAGTTAATTCTAAATGATGTGCAGAAACTATAAAATTTGAACAAAATTATTTCACTTCACCTTGTACTACATCACCACAAAATTTTAAACATATCATGTTAGCAATAATTATTGTTTCGTTAAAAAGGAGTTAGTTTACACAAACTGAAGATAATGTAGCTACTGACAAAAATTCATGATGGATCTGAGAAACATCTGTATAGGAAAGGCAATTACAAGTCACACAAATTTACACAGTAGTTCCAGTCCCAGTGTGATGTTCTGCAGACACTCTCAATGATCCACTGCCATTAGAAGAAGAAGTAAAGGAGCCACCACTATGTTTGATGGAAGATGATGATGGTTCTGAGGATGGTGGTAGTTTACTGGCTGAAGTTCCACTGCTACTGACTGATCCTGATGGCTCCTAATACATACAAACAATAATACATCAGTCAAGAGGTTATAACATATTGGTTGTTCTATTAGAGTGTTTTACTGACAATAAAAACTTTGCACTAGCTTGCATATTTACATATCAATGTCATGCTCCATCCCCACCTTCCTTGTTAATTCATAATCCCTGTGGAAATGGAACTAATAAGCGCCAGCTGGTTTCACATACCCTGTGAAATGGCTGTCAACTTTATGTACGTGTTCTTTCAATTATGGAAGCTTTAAATCTGTGCATGGGAGATGTATATATTCATTGTGGTGTGTCGTGAAACCATTCATTTTGTGACACCATGCTCGGGAGGATTACCACAGGCAAAGAAAATTGGTGATAAAATTGGAAACATCATTAAACCATTCAAAAGACAACACAGAATACTGCTTATACAACAAAAGGACACGATGAGTAAGAAAAAATTGGAAGTTCATTGAAGCATTTGTCTGAAAAAGTGTACACAAAACGACTCACCAGGAATTAAACATAGGAACCAACCTGCCTCCATAATTCATCTAACAAACAATGTATAAGACCTAGTAATGTTTTCAACTAGACACAGCAACAAGCAAAACGATTATTTTTTTCAGATGCAAAACAACCGTTGAACAGCTGCCCTCTGTAGAAACATGTGCACGCAAGTGATTGGTTTCATATCCATAGGGACTTATATTATTTATGGTTAATTTTCTTTTCTTTGGCATTGAACAAATAGTAGTAACATTCCAATGTATCACAGGTCCCTTGATGTATACATGTTATATACACAAGTGAACACCACACCATTAAAGGTAACTACTCACCCTAAAACTCCATCTTGTCTTGGCCTCTCTATCACCCAAATCCAAAGCAGGTACACTAGTGTTGTCATGATGTGTTAATGGCTGACTACTACTGGTAAATGATGAACCAACTGTGTTAGCTCTTGGTGTCTTCGCCATACTGATGCTGTATGACAAGAAATGTGATAAGTAAAAGTCATCATTTTTGTATCAGGTGAGATGCATGCTACTTATATAATGCTCTCAAATACTTTCCTCTTTGAAAATAGATCACTATTACTATCTATTCTTCACTTCACAGTACACACAGCACATACCATATCATTATCACATAGTTATAAAGCACTGCAGCATGTGAAATAAAGTAGAGACTACTATAGCAGGAGGCAAAGTCAAGTGCTATATTAGCCTTGAGACAACCCTCGAGATTTTGCATATACCGTACAGCGTATTAATCCGATGGGGGAAATTTTGACGAATTTATTACTGTCAAATATTTACAAGGAAAATTTTGATGAATGTGCTGACTTCAGTATTGTAATTAACCAGTTACGTGAGCTTTGACAAGGAAAATTTGACGAATTGCAACAATTCGCTAAAATTTCCCCCTTTTAAATTATTACGTTGTACGGTATACACAAGCATAGGTGGTACTTTAAGTGTCAAACAGTACGACAATACTGTTTAGCAGGATTTCTCTCAAAGTGATGCATGCAGCTAAAAATTCCACATCTAAACCTTATTATAGAAATGTCATATGGGATGAAAATCATCTTTATGAAATAATTCATCATCAAATACAGCATTAAACACTTATAGATGGCCGGATATAGAATTTTTTAAAGAAATCCTCAAACTCATATTTTGGTCTGCCTGCCTCAATGCCTGACCACATTTACAAGGATACAGGCCAGTGTACGGTTACCATTTTATTCCTGCAGATCAAGCACTTGAAATCAATCAAGATACTCTAATAGAGCAGTCAGACAATTTATTACAGCAGTCATTAAAGTCAGGTGTCCAAAAAGTGTGATAACATTTGGGCAGGGAAGGCAACCAACAAAAAGCATATCAGTAGCCAGGTAGCATGTACATGTCTTATATCCATATCTTTCCAGGATTAAAATCACATGCACAAACTGTGGGGAATTTGGTTAATGTCCCCGATTGCTGGTACAGAAGGAAAAACAAGGCAAAAGATACTACCACTCCTTCGCAGTCCCCACCACAAAAAATTCTACATTTACAATATCATTACAAATGTAGTTACTTAGTTACAAGTTGGTAATGTCAGTCATTAACAATAATAACAATGGTCAGGTTATACCCACATGAGGACAAAATTGCTACACAAACACAACAAAACTCCAACATGACTAAACCAACAGGAGAGCACATGTAAACACATACTACAATATCCCCCTACAATAACAACATAACTTTTATGGCAAACAGTTTTAGTGGGAGCTAGGTTAAGATGGCATATGTAACACATTCCATTGAATATAACCAGAGGAGGTATGACACACACATCTGAGCTGTAAGATTTGTAATAATAGAGAAGTTATTTTAGGAAAACATTAATAAAAACCAAAAGCTTTTCTTATGACAGTGCAGAGCTACTTTTTTCTTCTATTGCATAACTATGCATACATGTATACTTACTATTGTCATAAACATTTTTATTTATTAAATTTATCATACTGTAATTAGCTTTTTTTTTTGTTGTAAAATAATTTTCGTATGCCGAACCTTGTACAAAAATTTTTTACACGATTTTTTTTGCATAAGATCAAACTACTCTAATAGAACAGTCATTCATATAAATCAAACGAAAATTTTTATCACGAAATTTTTCTGCACGAAAACAAAGCGAATTACGGTATTACTGTATAGGACTTTATACAGAGTATGATATACTGTAAACATTAGATTTGTAATCATTATACAATAGATCTTTAAAAGCATTCAAGGATGGCTGGTTGACAGTGTTCTCTGGAAGATTGTTCCACAATCTAATCGTTGAAGGCAGGAAGGAGTAATGGAAAATATTAAGTTTAGCATGTGGTGCTCTAAAATGCTGCTTAGTGTATGTTAACATTGGAGTTAATGATACAGATGCTACACTTCCAGGGGCGGATCCAGGGGGGGCTTTGGGGGCTGAAGCCCCCCCTTCATATTTAGGCTTTACTTGATCAATATGCTGAGTATTATAATGAAATTTTGTCTTAGCATAATTATATGATCACTAATAATACAAATACTCATAAAACCACCTTATAAACATCTTTCCAAGGTATTATCAGTGGATTTATGCTAAAGTTTATGCAACAAGGACCCGGATCAGCATTGGAGGTGTACAAGATCGAGATACTCTAATAGAGCAGTCAGCTAACTACTCTAATAGAACATTCACTGGAAACATGTAGTTGGTTCTGTTATGGAATTTTTCCAAATCTGTCTGCACCTATGCATACAATGAAGTGCATTGGTTTGTTTAAAGGGCTTCATTCATCTACTTGTGTAGTTAATATGTATGGCAATACTTAATTCAGGTACACAATTTCCATTGAAAATTCTCTCAGATTCAATCTTGTATTGTTCAAATTTCAAAATTTTCCACTTTCAACATTATTATTCTAACATGCACCTATTCAGTGTTGTGCAATTGTGAGAGGGGTGCATCATGTACTTGGTTGTCTGTACCTACCCAAACTTTTCCTTAGCAAAATGCTTCAGAGAGCCATACCTATAATCTAAAGGCAGTATATAAAATATCTACAGGCAGAAAATATTATGAATTTTACGTGGAAATGTCTCCAAATTGCAGTATTTTAGCATCTATTTTAAAAAATTTTCCTGGGGGGGCATGCCCCCAGACCCCTAGTTCCAGCATGCTTTGCACACCTCTACCCAAGAGATTAGTACCTTGAGTTATCCCCCCCCCCCTTTTATAAATCCTAGATCCGCCCCTGACTTCTATTATTAAACAATGTGGAGCAAAATATTTTATTTTATTGGTAAGTTATGATGCCATGGCACCACCGCCATTAAAAGTCAACAGAATTAGCTTGTATCGTACCTCCTCAGGAATTTAAATATCACCAGTATATCACAGGACATACATCAGTTATCCTATCACTATATCACTCTATACAATACACTACTCTACCATGTCAGTAGGTCATTACATAATACACAGAAATACCAAATACGACACATATTAGATTTCCACTGCTACCCTACACCATTATGAACTCTTGATACCGTATAATGGGAAAGATTTGCGGAAGAAAACATTCGCAAATGATCTATTGTTTCTTCATTCGTGAGAAAACGTTCGCAATTTATTGCATAAAGTAAAAATTGGGTACACACCCACAACAAATTAATCTTTTTTTTTTCTGTGGATAGCTAGGGAGCGCTCAACTATATGGCTGACTCTGACATGTTGCGTACTACGCATACTAGTAGCCATGCATGATCGCTGTTTCGCTGGAGAAGTAGGCATTCACGATAATCAGATTGGACGATAGGCATGCCTCATAGCCTTAGAGGCAGCACTAAAACTGAGGCTAAGACACGCCATTCCGGCACAGTGAATTGCTGGGCTGCAATTATATTTGCCCATTTAGTAGCACTAATTTTTCCACTGTCACTGAAGTTTGCATCTCTGTTCGAATCACACGCCACGTTCCTGCGCCTCACTGACTATACTGTCACGCATATATAGCAGTTTAGCAAGTAGCAAGGCGAGTAGCTACCTGCTTATGCACTAGTTACATGAATGCTACATCAACTGCTCCATGAAAAACCTTTTTAATTGTAGGAAAAATTATGGCAAGAAAACATTTGCAAATGCACCTAAAATCGCGAAATTCACAAATGTTTTCTTCTGTGAATCATTCCCGTTATACGGTACTTATTAAAGTTTTGTATGTGTAAATATCACACTTACACAACACAGGTTTTCATCTACATAGACACAATGCACATGTACACACACACGCGCATGCAAGCACGCACGTACACACACACCTTTCTTCTACCCTTCCACTCAGTAGAAGAGCTAGTTCAGTAGCTAGATGTTTATGAACAAGAGGAACACTAGTTGGAATATTTAGCATACCAGCAAGACTGTCTGATGTGAAACTGATTTGTTCTAATACTACCAGAGCTCCATGTACCCCAGTGCCTGTCAAATTCTCAGAATACTCCTATATAATAACAAATGATAATATAAACATCATTAGTATATGAATGTGTGTGACATACATGTCAGTATTAGGAATGTTTGTGTATACAATGTGTGTAGTTAGAACAGACTTATACACAGGACTATATAGTACCTGTAAGTCAATCTGGTTTAGCCATTGTTTCATTTTCTTGTTTGACACATTGTTGGCCGTCTCTTTGGTCAACAATGGATTCCTTGTTAAACTCGTGCATCCTCAACAACTCCACACCAGACAAGAAACTCAACTACACAAAAATCACTAAATACATAAATAGTTGATTACAGTAATTCCACCAGGAACGTATCAAGTTCAGCTATGAACAAGGGAACATGATTCCGTACAGTTACATTGCTATGTTACAGACAAGATTCAAACATGATGTCTTAACAGTGACATACTCAAGTGTGCACTGCACCTCAGTTTTAAAAAAAAAAAATTATTTCACATGGCAGCCATGTTTGAATTTTGCTGTTTACAGAGCTACATGTTCCCTTATACATAGGATTAGATGTTCCTCCTGTTTCAACATCAATGTATATAAACTGACCTGTTCAATTTTCCTGTTAATCTTGAGGTACTTATGCAGGTCATCTTTACTAAAGGAGTTCAATACTCTACCATCAACAAGGTTCATTAGCAGTGTGTCTGCTAGCTGGGGAGACCAATATCACTTGGCCATGTCTTGGCCACCCAAATGTGATGTAGTGTACCAGCTTGTGGGTACTTGCTACAGTAACAAATATCACCACAATCATTCAGTATTCAATGTATGAGTAGGGAAAAATATTTCAAAGGATTTTCACCATTTCATATTATAGACAACCTCTTGTGCTTTACGAATCCAAAAATACTGTGAGAGCTACACTGAAAGTACATACAGGTGATGGTTTATACCATGCAAAGGGAATCAATCGCGGAAACAGACGTTTGTGAATTTCACAATTTTAGAAGTAAACCTTTCCTTCCTTTAGTGGGCCTATGCAGCTGTAATTACATCAACAGAATCTTTAACCCTCCGCTCACAACCACGAGATCATAAGCTTAATCCTGTGCATTAGCACACGGGAGGATAAGTTTTCGCATCACACTAAACTGCTAGCTATGTATGATGTTACACAGCAACACACAACACCATGCTATTCAAACAGACATGCAAACATCATTAAGTGACAGCAGAAGCAAAAAGAGAAAAGGGACATTTGAAATACCGGCAGTTAATCACTGTGTATTCTCGCCCACCAGACCAGCAGATATGACTATTATATTCTCGAGTACATTGTTGCCAGTAGTGCCTTAGTCTCACCCTCAGTATCATGAAGGTTACCTGCTTCTCTTCCGCAAGTCCAGCCATCCACACTAGTGTCCACTCATGACTGACCAGTTGTAGGCACGTGCCCGATTTGTTGCACAGTAAATCACAAATGTTTTCTAACGAATGATGAAAGGATAAACCATTTATGAATGTTTTCTTCCACGAATCATTCGGAATAGACACTTGTGTGCACAATGGCACATATAAGACATGATAAGCACCTGATTAAATATAAACACTATATGATACATGTACAGTAGAGAGCACAAAAAACTTTGTGACATGCTCTATTTCATGAACTTCACGAAAGCTCACTTGTCATGAACAGCTGGTCAATTTACGAACTACTCATGAACTTTACTGAACTGTGAGTACAGTACACTATACACACAGAAGTACAACAGTTCCAATCTAACCAAAGATCATCATGTACTAACAATGTACTAGTTCAAAACAATACAGTTTGTACAATGGAAATGAAAGCTGGTCAAGTTAAATTGAAAAGTACAAATAAAAGAACACTATAACAGCAACACTGGCATAAACACCAACTTCCACCAACTTCCAACAATAGCACAGAAAAGTATTGTAAACCTAACAAGTGGGTTAATGACCCCAGCATTATCATTAGCATTACCTTTTATGGATCTACTACAAAGTTAACACAAGCTTGTGAAGTACTTGTAGTTAGTTCACACTACAGTGAACAATTGTATACACTTATAAACCACTTCCAACTCCTAACTGTGCTACAGGAAGCATACACCAGCCACAATATATAAAACACTGACCACATATGTTATTGTTTGTACATTTCAATTTCAGTGCTGGGTTTCATGTTTGGACCAATGTAAACCAGTCTAGAGCTTCACACTCGTATCACAGTCTAAAGTGGCTATTTATACACTACAATAATTATCATATTTTACCCGAAGTTAGGTCCTTTGTAGTCATTGGGAGCAGGTCTTGAGTTTCCTCTTGTGCAGGGGGTTGGTGATGCCGAGTGACTTCTCCAGGTCTGAACTGCTACACTCCAGTAACATACGACCTGACTTGATGTTCTCCCTGCAAGCTTGCACATACTGACTCATCCCTGTAAAAAATCCATCAATACACACATGTGGGGACTGTGGACAAACACACGTATATATGTACGTATTATTATTATTGTTTACTGTGCAAAACCTCTTACAAAAAGTATACACAAGCACAGATAAAAGCGCAATTAATCAGCAAATTATATAAAATAATATTCATACATACATTCACTTAACACACACACACACATATTGGCAGTGTATACGCCTACCGAAGGTTGCCTCCATCCATGCTGCAACTGCAACTCCTTTCCACTGGGCCATGGGGGTTCCCCAGACCTCATTAAGCACTGCCCACTGTTCTCTTAGCTCTGCTGTGATGCTCTTACTAACTGACAACATGGCAGGCATCCTCAGCACTCATCACTGGTAATGGTGGGAACTATACGCAAGTGCATGCATGTACACACTACACATATCATTAATGAATCATATGTGCATACTGTGTGTGCCTGCAAAAAAGTTAAGGTGCAAAATTATTTTCACTATAATAAAAAGAGAAGCAGTTAGACCTAAATGAATGTCTATAGTTTACAAGACAGGCTCTTCTATGAAAATAGGATTCTGTTTGGGGATAACATTCACATAAAAGTAATGTTCAGTTTACAAATGAAAAAAAAAATTACACTAATGGACTAGTTCTATCACTATAGCAGTAGCTAGCCTATATGAAGGGAATCCCTACATTGGCATGTAATTACCATTTGTTCAATGAGAGAAACTAGCACATAGACCATTTATATATCTTGTTTCACTACTGGAACCCTTTAAATTAATTGAACTAGAATAATATACTTATCAAAGTAACAATGTGTATGTAATCCTATAATACGTACACGCACGCACGTATGCACGCATGCATGCACACACACCTTTCCTCTACCCTTCCACTCAGTAGTAGAGGTAGTTCAGTAGCTAGATGTTTACGAACAAGAGGAACACTAGTTGGAATATTTAGTATACCAGCAAGACTGTCTGATGTGAAACTGTTTTGTTCTAATACTACCAGAGCTCCATGTACCCCAGTACCTGTCAATACTCCTTTATGATAACAAATGATCAAAGATAATAAAGCTCATTAGTATAATTATGCGTACATGTTTGTGTATACAAGGTGTGTTGTTAGTACAGGCTTACACTAGTATCTGAATCTACAGCTGGTTTAGCCATTGTTTCATTTCTTGTTTGTCCAGTTGGCTGCCTTTTTTCTCTCCCTCTGCTTAACAATAGCTTCCTTGTTAACACACCAGACAAGAAACTCAACTACACAAATCAACAAGCAGTGAACGCATCAAATAATTAATTCCAAAAAGTTTACAAACTGACCTGTTCAATTTTCCTGTTAATCTTGAGGTACTTACGCAGGTCATCTTTACTAAAGGAGTTCAGTACTCTACCATCAACAAGGTTCATTAGCAGTGTGTCTGCTAGCTGGGGGAGACCAATATCACTTGCTATGTCTTGGCCACCCAAATGTGATGTAGTGTATGTATTTATTACTAGCCTGTTATAATTGTATTTTTGCAATAATATAATTAATACCAATCATAAAGTAACAAAGATGTTATACAATAATTAAAAAATAATTACTTATACAAAAGGCTATAATCATACGTCAACAAATTTTACTGACATATACAGCTGTACCAGTTTCTAATAAAAGGTGTAGTATATTAATGTTCCATTACAATAGTTGTTACCTATCATATATAATACACAAAACTGCATAAAATTTAGCAAAAAAACAAAAGAGAAAAACATAACTATGTCACGCATTTACCATGAAATCCAGTAAATCTGATTCAAAGTAGTGTAATACATATAGCTACCTATAACTAAAATATCTGTACCCTGGAATTATTGTAATCACAGATGTAGATACCACCATTAGGACTAATAGCTATTCCAAAAGGATGTTTAAATTGGCCTTTTTGTTCACCATTACTACCAAAGCAATGTATGCAGGTTCCATTTTGATCAAAGATTGACACATGATGATTACAACTATCAGCCACTAAGACAAAGCCATTGACATCAACAGTGAGGCCATATGGACGATCTAGTTGACCTCTGGCTGTTCCTTTAGTACCAAACTTGCCTACATATCCACCATCAAGTGTAAAGGTGTAAACACATGAATGACTATTGTCAACAACAAGCAAATGATTACTGGAACTGATTGCTACATCATGAGGACCATCCACTTGTCCCAATCCAATTGTGAGGCAAAACTCTCCATTGGTCTAAAAACTGGAATACAATGGTTACGATAGTCAGCTACATACACCCTATCACTGTGTACTGTGATGCCGTATAATCTGTTAAATTGACCGTCAGCTTCTCCCTCAACACCAAACTGCAGCAGGTAGTTGCAATTAACATCAAACTTCTGTATCCTGTAGTTATCACTATCAGCCACATAAAGGTAATTGTCACTATCAAATGCAACACCAATAGGACAACTGAACTGGCCAGGTGTTTGCCATTACAACCAAACTGCCTTATCAACTGATCCTCACTATCAAATACATAGATGCAGTGTTTGCTATGGTCAGCTACTGCCCACATGCCATCCCTACCAAATGCAATACCCCATGGTTTACCCATCTGTCCATTATTATTAATTACTTTGCTGGGTTGATCTATAGCTGTGTAAGGTTTATGGATGACAACAGTGTAGGGACTTGCTTTGATCTGTTCTCCTTCAATGCACACCAACAACTTTACCTCTCCAGCTTGTTTGGCTACAAAAGAAGTAGTGTAGCTACCATCATCATTATCCCTAACTTGTGCAGTAGTCACTTCTCCTGTACTCCACTTCACCTGTACTGATACTTGACCACCTCCTAGTGAGCAAGAATGACCCTTGATATCCTTGGTGATTATCTTGAACTGTGGCTGTCCTCCTTCGCGTGTGTACCCAGATGAATACAATATTTCAGAGTTGGAAAGGTCACCTTCTATAAGCTGACTAAATTGTGGGAGTTGGACTTTACTGGAATAAAACTTGATGTTGTTTGATTCTACTGGTCTGGTGTCTAGTTTCTTGTACTTGTCAGTTAATTCTTTCATTTGGTTGATCACTTGTTTCTTTGCAGAAAGTGCTTCTTCATCACAACTTTCCTTCACTGCATCATCAACTTCCTTCATGCTTCTTGCCTGTGTTTGTGTAGATTCCACCTCTTCTAGTTGTGCTGCCATCTTCTCCTCCTTCTGTGACACTATCTCACCTAACCTTTGCTTGACCTCTTCTTTCTGTTCTTTTAACTTCTCAATCAGTTTGTCATAATGTTCATCAATCTTCTTGTCTACTTCACCAGCTTGTTGTCATATCTTATCTCCCATATCAGTAATCTTGTCATGAGCTTCAGAAAGATCTTTAATAATTCCCTCTACTGGACCAGTGATATCCTTTAACTCACTCCTCTGCCTGTTTGCCATTTTCTTTACAGTGTCATGATTGTGGCCATTGTGTTCCTTCACGGTGCAGTACAGACACACCAGCTCCTCACATGTCTCACAATAATATTTCAGCTCATTCTCGTGCTCTTTACACAACATTACTTTTGGTTTGGGCTGGACTGAGATGTCTTCATTCTTTGACCTCAAGTCAACTGATGGGACTATGGCATGACCTCGATACCTATTGCTACGTTTGTGATGTTCATTACAAACACGACATAAAAACATTGTACAATCCGGACAAAATGTCTCTACTGGGTCTTCTCCAGTACACTCGTCACATTTCACTTCTGTTTCACCTTCCACCTTGCGTTTTAAGATCAGCTCATCCACCAACCGATTGATCAGAAAATTGTTATCAAAATCCTTTACTCCTCCAGCAGGAACAGTAGCTTCCCTTCTGCACTCTGGACAAATGATCTTAGATTGCACCTGCATCTTCTCCAGACACTTTTCACAATAAGAGTGATGACACGGTAGGTACTTGGGATTCTTGAATATCTGATAGCAGACTGGACAAGTGAGACTATCAGTTGCTTTCTTCACATCCATAGCAGCCATTGTGAAAATGTAATGTATCTATGTACCAACTGTATAAAAGCAATAACTGTTGTAAAATGTATCAAGACACATGATGGTGAGATGTGTGGCCATGGAAGCTGATGTGGGTGAGCAACAGAAAAAGTGTGTATCAAGACACACAGAAGTGTGTCATGCAGCTATGAAAGTCAGCACGCCACATCATGGGTATATATTGACAGGAAGAAAAAATGTTTTTCACACACGCAAAACTACATGGGCCCTTCACGATATTTTAATTACAGCTGCTGGTCGCTTTCGGTATTTCACATTCCTAATTTAGTAAAATCACTTTATGTATTCATGAATTACAAGCCATCAAAGTCAAGTTTAATTTCGCACATAACAACCAGCATGGGTACGCACTTATAATCTACCCCATACCATCTTAGTCATCTGCAGTAGCAAACACATCTATTGTAAGGCTCTTCAGTGTTCCCATTATGCTTGCATTATGCTCCTAGGTTAGCAATAATTATCTTGAAACATTTTAATCAGTGAATGCTCTATTAGAGTATTTTACTACAAAGTGACTGTTCTATTAGAGAGTATTGATCTAAGCAATGCATATTTGTGACCGGATTTGTGAAAAGGGGTCTTCCACACACATCCAATTTACCAACTTTGAAAATTCACAACTACAGATTAGAAAATGCTATTGACCTGAAATTTGATCAGCAGTGAGCACTTACATAGCTTAGTAGATGGAGAAATTTTCACGTAAATGCATTACTTGAGCACTTAGATTTGGTCTTCTGAATTCATAGAATTGGATGTGTGTGGAAGACCCCTTTTCGCAAATCCAGTCGCATTTGATTTTCTTAGGAAAACCTGACTTGATTCACAATTTTTTCCCATCTCAGCATTATCTGCAGTTTCCAAGGAATGGTTCAGCCTTCTGTGGTGAGTAGTTTTGGATTAACAGCACTAGACATTAGGAAGAGTGGGATAATCGATTTGTACAGCAATTATACTGACAGGCACTTACATTCACAGCCATAACTTCTGTTTGGATTAGTCTACAATGTTGCAACTTAGCTTAAAATGTTCACTATGGATTAGCGCATCAGCCAAGGTATAGTGTTAGACCTGTAGTCATTTGCGCATATGGGTACGAAGGCGATTTGATAGAAGAAATGATGACTATCTTGTTTACGTTTAGCGCATCGTATGCTAACAAACACATGTGACGCGCATACTGTTAGAGCTACAGAAATGAAACAAAGATTTTTAGAGCTCTCCATAAGCAGGCGAATAAGATGATGGTATATAGTTTTAATTGATTTGAGTCTTCCTTCTTCGACTACTGGCCCGAGAGTATTTTTTCTTTATGGCATGCATAATTTTAAGAAAATATTTTTAAATTACATTTTCTCAATACACATGCTTGTACAAACAAGTCGGGTTTTTGCTGTGACGATCACATATTTAATTAAACTCCATAGTTTGTAATATGCTAGACATAGTACTCCAGGCTATTATGCTTTTTATTATGCTGGCATAATTGACACAGGCCTAATTTGAACTATTTATCAGAGTGTACAAAAACAAGGTAACAAAGTTGTGAGGGTTTGCAAATGTTGATTTAGTCTGTTAGGTCACCAACAGATTTTGTAAGGTTGCAATTGGTATGCAAGGGGTTTGAATTGAAGTGCTTGCAGCTTGCATGGGGTTCATGAAGCCACACATACAAAACCTTTAATAAGACACAGTATTGCAAGCTGTTTGTCTGTTGTTAGGTTACCCATGACACCTTTGACAACAAAGCATAACCTTATATCAACAGCTTATAATTTACAGCCTGATTCAATTAGTAAATACAACACAATAGGGATTAACAATTAGCTCACATAGTGTTTGTAAAGTCTATGCGACCGCTCCCTAACATACATATAGCGACTACTTCATTACATTTTTATGCAGTGAACTGTAAGAGATAAAAAGAGAGCTGGTTGTGGTCAAAAAGCTAGTTGTAAGTGGACTAGTTGTAAATGATTACTACAAAAGTCAGGCTGAAATTGCAAGCTGCATTGCACAATAGTAGTAGCTATAAAGTCAGATTTATATCAGGGGCATAGCTAGTCAGAAGGTGATGGAGGGGCAGGCATGCATGCCCCCACAAAACACTCAAAATCATTCATGACTGCACAAAAGGCTAATGACTCAATGGTGGGCTGCTTACATAACTAGCTATGTAACTATTTCATTACTGATTGCTCAATGGAGGTATATTCGTCGAGCATCATTGCATGTACCACAACTCTACTCCAACAAAATTAATCTACCACAATCCGGTAGAGCTATATTGTGAATACTTTAGTGCAAATACAATGTATCACAGTTACTTTATGTTAGTCATAGCCTGTGCTGCAGTCCTAGCACACTGACAGGATGACGTGTTCACTCACTTCAGCCGGCGAAATTCAAATGCCACGTATTGCACGAAATCCCAGTTCAACATCTGTCTTGCTAGCAGAACTTATAAGTTTGTGACTGATCCGCCTGACTGACTGACAAAGTTAAAAAAATTAGACTGGCATGCTACTGCACTGCGGCCGTACAAAGATCCAGTGTGATTGATTCAAGAAAATAAACTTGGTACATTTAACACTTTTATCACCTCGTAGGTAGTAGGTTTGTAGCGTCATCTGGTCTCCTTTGTCACTTGTGAGTTGCGACTCCTGTGAGGTTACTTCAAGCGGGTCACTCTTTTTAGGTTCAAAAATGCTCTATCACATGAGCAATCTAAGCTAAATATAGAAGTGGTCTCAAATATTTTCGTTCAGTGAGTTCACAAATGAGTTGAATGTTGTGTGCTCATTCACTAGCAACCCCTGGTGATACCACGTAGTAGTGCACATAATTTATAGTCATTTGTGTGTCATTTAAATACTAGTAAGCTTGTGACGGAGGTTTAAAAAACCACTTAGTGATGGGGGGAGGGGGGACAAATGCCTCCTTGGCTACGCCTGATTTATATACAAGTGAATATTCAGAATTAGAAAATGGTATCATACAGTACGAATCAGAAAGGTGTGGGCGTGGCCCATGAAAAATATTATCCAAAAACCACCCTCACTTTTCCTTGATGACAATGAGCCAGAATAAAACCAAACAAGCCTTCAGATCTACCCAAAATGCTTTCAACAAGTTGCTATGAAATCTATAAAATGGAATTTTCTATTGATTGACTGAGTAAGCCAATTCATTTATATATAGAGTTGTGTTCAAATAGTCTAGTAGAAAATACACTACTCTAATAGAACACACAGCTGGTGATAAAATACTCAATTAGAACAGTCACAACTACTGTTGGATAATCGAGGGTTCAGATAATCGAGGTCCTACCATAACTGAGTAACTGACTGGCTGATGTCTTCAGACAAGCATAACTTGATAACAGCTTCGGCTATGGATTTGATTTTTTCAGTGTTCAAGTGAGGTCGCATCAGCCGGACATGTGCCTTTTGGCATACCGCAGTTCATACAATGCATTCTTCATGGACTTACCAGTGTCCTCCTTTGTGTCCCATTCATCTTTGCTGACAGCATAAGGTGTCGATTTGGTGGTAGCGCATGATGGCTTACCTTCGTAACGGAAATTGTCCATATTTTTCATAGTGGCTACTTTGATGCAGAGGTGCTTTTCGAATAGTTCTTGATTCGTAATGCTGTGTAACAGGTTGAACATAGCTGACAATGAAGCGTAATGGATATCTCACTTTTCACTGAGACAATAACAAACAAGTACACAGAAAAATTTGGAATTTTCAACTAGAATAGGTACCATAGCACATCGATAAAAAGCACTGAAAAAAGCTGGAATAGTGCACAATATTGAATCACAGTAAAACAATAAGAAACACAAAATTAAATCACAGTAAAACAATAAGAAGTGTTATATCCCGACTGTGCATTTCCATTATGGTAACTCGAGCACAGTAGGGATATAACACGCACTACTCCAGCTTGTTTCAGTACTTTTTATCAATGTACTATGGTCCCTACTCTAATTGAAAATTCCAATTTTTTTGTGTACTTGTTAGCAGAATACAATTTGACTTTTGCAAGATAATGAAGTCTTTAAAAAACCACTAAGAGGCCTGCTAGCATGTCCTTCAAGTGGTTAGAAACCTGCTAGCAAGTACTGCAAATCTCACTTTTGATCATTGATTTGCTATGCCCTTCCAAGCATATTAGCCTGCAGTGGGCCCAAGCCAATAAAAGTTTGTCTACTGTACGCAATAGGAATTTCGCCACAGGGCTATGTTGTAATACCATCATCCATCTCTACTGGTTTTATCACTTGGGTCCCTTTAAATTTTACAGAGTAAACTACCTATATACACCCTTGTGCTCTAGTATTTCCATTAATAGGCACTGATCATTCTGCCATGAATTGGTGTTTTCTCTACTTCTCGTGTCAGCCAGAGATTATATACTATGTACCCAGGATTGCATACTGCCCGTATTCAAAGGAACAATCTGCGTTGTACTCTTCCCTTGTAGTCTAGCATGCAAGTGTTGTACTAGGCGACAGTACTAGTACTGGAACTCTACAGCATCACGTCTGCTGTCCTCTCCAGTTCCAATGGCTAGAGGACACATCCTGATTGGCTAACTATCAAAACCGGTAAATCGGTAGAAGTTAAAGGTCCACTAAAATCGAAAATTCACTTGCCATTTTATTGAATAAATACGTCTCCCTCCCCATTATATAGTCTTGGTAATGGACTTTATCCACAATGATGCCATGGAGCACAAGATGGCTGCGTTATTTGGGGGACAAATGTACAGGTATCTATGGAGAAATTTTGACCCATCATATTTCACTCATGAAGCAAGATACCATCCAGTAGCCAACATGTTGCTATGGGTATAAGGTAACATCTGCCATTGCAAACAAGCGTTATCTCGAAATTTTTCCAGCATGCGATACAAATCGTTCATTGTGTTGTCTTGTAACCATACCTGTTGCTTAGAGGTCAACATCTCCTTCCCTGGCTGAAATATGATCGATCAAAACAATTCCTCCATAGGTGCCAGTACATTAGTCTCCCAAATAACGTGGCCATCTTGTGCTCGTGATGTCATTGTGGGTAAAGTCCATAAAAATAACGTGGCCATCTTGTGCTTGTGATGTCATTGTGGGTAAAGTCCATAAGCACATCAAAATGTATTAGGCTGTTGCTTTTGTTCTGGCAGTCACGTGAATAAAAATAAAACTTAGACAAAAAGGGTCTTGAAGCGAAAACAAAATCTTCTACCAGTAATCAAGCCCTGGACCTCCTGTATTTGAGCCCAGAGTCATAGCCACTGTGCTATGTGGCTCCCAGCTACCCACCTCCCTTAGTTTCTACCTTATTAGTGTCCGAGTGGAGTAATTAAAGACAAAGGTGAAGAAGAAACCAAAGCTGAATCCGACCCTAACTCTAAGGTTTGCCTGTGAACTACTTGTCGTGTAACCTAAAGTACAAGACCCGAGGCAAACTACTGGTCGTGTGCCCTAAAGTCGAATATACTTGGAGTATACTAGATGCGTGTCAACCCCTAGCTCGTACATGTGTTTGATAGTGAGAGAAATCTAGTGGACTGCTGGAACAATAGCCCAGGCAAAATATTTCCGGCTACCGAAACAATAGCAACCTTGAATTATTAATAAGTACACAGAAAAAAATTGGAATTTTCAACTAGAGTAGGGACCATAGCACATCGATAAAAAGTACTGAAACAAGCTGGAGTAGTCCATGATATTAATTCACAGTAAAACAATAAGAAGTGTTATATCTCTACTGTGCATTTCCATAATATTTACAAAAAAAATTAACAAACAAGTACACAGAAAAATTTGGAATTTTCAACTAGAGTAGGGACCATAGCACATTGATAAAAAGTACTGAAACAAGCTGGAGTAGTGCACAGTATTAAATCATAGTAAAACAATAAGAAGTGTTATATCCCTACCATGCTCAAGATTATTATGACTGGTGAACCCATGCATACCACATCTGAAATGGCGCCGCACGACCCAGAATCATCTGAAAAGTGAAATATCCATTACGCTTCATTGTCAGCTATGTCAACTCGTTACACAGCATTTTGGATCTAGAACTGTTCGAAAAGTACCTCTGCAATCCATGCATACCACAAGAAATGGTGCCACATGGCCCATTATCGTCTGAAAAGTGAAGTATCCATTATGTTTTATTGTTGGCTGTGTTCAACCCGTTACACAGCAGTACAAATCAAGAACTGTTCGAAAAGCACCTCTGCAATCAAACAGCCACTATGAATAATACGGACAAATTTCCATTATGAAGGGAAGCCATCACGTGCTATCGCCAATTTGACACTTTTCGATGTCAGCAAAGATAAATGGGACACAAAGGAGGACACTGGTAAGTCCATGAAGAATGCATTGTACATACTGCAGTAAGCAAAAAGGCACCTCTTGGGCTGAAGCGATGTCAAACAGTGAAAAAATCAAGCCGGTAGCCTTAGCCGTTATTGAGTTACGTTTGTATGAAGGCATTAGTCAGTCAGCAGAAAATTACATTAAATAAATTATTTTTAAAATTCCATAGCAACTTGTTGAAGGTGTTTCGAGTTGATTTGAAAGCTTGTTTGGGCTTAGTTTTACCTAACTAACAGTGCCAGAAATAAGTCGGCCGTCGGCCATTTTCCGAGCAAAATCACATTTTGACCAACTATTTAGATCGAGGCTTGTTCGGTCAAATGTCCGACAAGCAGCAAGACAGTTGGTAAACATTCACAAATTAAAAATCAAGCAAACTATAACAGATGTCACATTAAGTTGATAGCGTACCTCACAGCTGCTCAACGTCCCAGTATAGGCTACGCACTATCTATGGTCCCAGTGATGACGGGGGCCCATAGGACGTTACCATGTGACCACAGACGACAGTATTATAATATTTTGGTGCACACATTGGTGGATGTAAACTTAAATTGTTTTGTGAAGACTTCGGAAGATTGAAAGCATTTAGACTATGTACATTTGAGGATATTCGAGTCTACTGAGTGAAGGAATTTAAAGCGACTTATGTCTAGTTTTTGGCAGGATCCAGTTGAGACACATGTGCCAGGAGCATAGACACTCTAGTATCTATGCCAGGAGTGATGCCCCCTTCCGCGTTACTGACATCAGGGATATACCGAGCAATTAATCTTGAAGTAAAATAGTGGAAACCAGCAATATCAGACGATAAATCACATCATAATCATATCTCATGGCCGAGGGTAAGCTGGCTCGACATGGATAACGTAAAGGATGGTAGCGGTTGTTGCTGTAGCCGAATCATTGTTATGTGATGGTTAGTACGTTTAATCTATGTACTGGAGCACATTTCTTCTAATGGTGATGAGGTGTGGCTATTACCAAAGCTGTGGCGTTTAACCTGATAAATATTCGTAGCCCACATGCTTTATCTTAGTCATCATGCTGTAAGGTAGCTAGTCATACTGTAAAATAAGTTAGTTAATGCACACATTTTTGATTAACAAATTTAATAGGAGCCCATATGAAAATGGGCTCCTAAAATGTATGTGGTGGAGTTAGAAGTGTTTCTAGGTGTTCCATATGTTGGTGACCTGTGAAGGATTGCTCATGGTGTCCAATAGTATAATATCCTGTGATGCTGTCCTCAGAAGCACATCAGCTACATACCACTTGCTGTTCCCAGGAGACAAGATGGCCAATCAAATCTGGAAACGACCTACCAAATTTAATCTTGCTAGAACATTTGACCAGTCAATGATGAATTCTTATTTCTGGCACTGAACTAATCCAACAAGTGAATGTGTTACATTACAATACTCTCAATAGCAGCTTGACGTATTATATTGAAATACGTCAAGCGATTAGCTAACAGAATTAGTATTTAAAGGTGTACCAATAATTGGATCAGCTAAAATATTGGCCACCAATATGGTAATTTTTACCAATATCGGTATCAGAACAGTAGGAGGACCGATATCACTACCGATATTTATACAGTAGCAATAATTTGTACATAAACTGATTATGAATTGATTTTCTATGTTATCCATGTGGCTCTTTCGTGCCAGTGGCTTACTGTTCACTCTACAACAAGCACTACGCTACAAGAAGCCATACAAATACACACGATTCTGGTGTTTGTTGCTGGAAAGCTTATCAGTCTTTACAAATGAAGTACCTTTGTAATAAAAAGAAGGGTCACAGGATAATCAAGGAAACTTGCTGTACCACCTTTCTCACAAGCCGTTAGAATGCAGAGCAATACAGAAATATCCGTTTAAGGTTTCATGGGAGTATACATAAAAATGTTTGTTGGTACATAATTGTCTGGATTACACAATAGAAACCCAAGCTGTATACCACCTAGTGTTGTTCCAGTATCAGCTAGTTATTACAGTTCTAGTTCCAGTTCTGGAACCATAATCTTTAGAATTACGGTTCTAGTTCCAGTTCTGGAACCATAATTTTTAGAATTACAGTTCTAGTTCCAGTTCAGGCAGGAGCCATGACATTTACTTGATATTCTAGAACAACACTTATTTTAACTTAAGTATTACCAAAAGCCCATAATAAAATATGGAGACTCACTATTAAGTTATATAAGCTAATATGCTACAGGTTTACTTGTTTCATATATGTAGCTAATACTGTATAGTATGTAGCCAATACTGTATAGTAGTTATCAGCATTATTACACTAACAACTATAACCCTAACACTCTATAGGGTGGTACTAAAAGACTTGTAGCTACATGTAATTATCAAACATTGAACCAGACATAACATGTGACTGAGCCAGCATTTTGCATTCTGTTCTAATATTATAGCTAATCAGTTGTTTCAAGCAGTTTTTAGCACATTGATGTATACATGGTTGTAATACATACATCTTTTATGAAGTTATATACTACATTAAGTGCTTTTGTCTGCAGATAAATTCTGGTCTTATAAGAACATAAAATCTCATTGGCAAAAGCTGTATGGTTATGACCAATTCCAGTTCCAGTATTAGTTCCAGTACTTGATAAAATTTCTTTATAGTTCTAGTTCTAGTTCCAGTCTTGAAGAAAGTAAAATTATAGTTCTAGTTCCAGTTCCAGTCTTAAGAACGGCAAAATTATTGTTCCAGTTCCAGTTCTAGTTCTAGAACTGGAATAAAAAGGGCAGAAGCTGGAATTATTTTAGTTCCAGTACTGAGAACTGGAACAACACTAATACTACCACAGGCAGAGTATAGCAATGAATACATGCACATTTTGTTGTAGGGTAGGTAAATGTACAATTTTGTTTGCTTAAAACTATAATGCAAATATCGGATCAACTATCGGTTATCGGCTTCTTATGGTGGCCTTAAAGGTTGCGCCATGCACCAATAACTAAGCGACAACATCTATGCGATGATCGACAATATCCATGTGATGGTAAACAGTAATTATGCGATGATAGACGATTACCTATACGACAATGGTGATACGATGATTGACAATAACCACACGACAATCATGATGAGACAACTGCATGATCGATGATAATTTTGTACGACAATCACTGGTTGCATGTTGTTACAAGGTCTGAAGTTTTCCTCTCCTTGTAGCTTGCTGTCGTTGGTTGTGGTGCTACAAGTTGCTACACTTGAACAGTAAGATGCAACAAGCAAACTATGACAACAATAATTAACAACATCAGCAACAACCACAGCAGCAGAAATAACAAATTTCAACTTCAGACCTAGTAATACATGCAGCCAGTGATCGTCATACAAAATTATCATTGATCACACGATCGTCTCATCATTATTGTCATGTGATTATTGTCAATCATCGAATCACTATTATCACATAGGTAATTGTCTATCATTGCATAATTATTGTCTACAGTCACATAGTGATCACCCAACGTCACAAGGATATTGTCAATTGTCGTGTAGATGTTGTCGCTTAGATATTTGCACATGGTGCAACCTTTAGGGCCACCATAGCTTCTTTTGGTGGCATCAGTATCGGATATCGGTACATGCCAAAAACCATATCGGTACATTTCTCATTGTTTGTCAAGACCCCTTGACAAAAATCTGTAATGCTAATTTGATTGGCTAAAATAGTGTAGTGTGTTCTATTATAAGTTAATGCCCGACTTGACAACTAGTGTTACTATAGTGATAAATGCCCCATGGCATAGCAACAATATGGTTGCTTAGTAACAATTGCTAAGGAAACATCATGAAACCATGGCAATAGTTGCTAGGCAACGGTTGCTAAGTATGAGTGGTCTTTTGCAGCGGTTATTTTTGAGTTTCCTGCTGCCTAGCAACAGTTGCTATGATTGTCAGATTAATTTGCAATAGGACGGATGGTCGTGGTATTCGGGATTAATAGTTCTCGCATTGTAAACAGGAAGGAAATAGTGCTTGGCTTTGCCTCACACTATTTTACTCTTTCCTGTTTACAATGCTTGCACTATTAATCCCGAACACCACAGCCATCCATCCTATTACGGACACCAATACTGCCTCATTGCTGTCAGGGAAAATTGAGGCTGGTTTTTGGGTGAAAGTTATTTCGTGGGCCATGCCACTCCTTTGTGGTCCCTACTATACAGTACACGAGTGCTCTAACTTATTTTACAAAGGAGATGAATTGAGAAATTATACATTGTCAAAGGATACAAGAATATACAGCTGTCAAACTAAGCTACAAGTACTTTCACTAATTACTGCAGTTTTGACTGAGTAAAGGGACATCTCCAAACACAAAATAAGGGTAGTTGGAAAAAGCGGATACGGACACTTACTTTTACATTTATGTAACAATTATTTTTCATGCCTAACGTTTTTACAGCAGTCTACGCTTCCAGACCCGGGAGTTGATCTCGTCATAGCGTTTATCCAATTATAAGTGCATGTGTGAAGGACTAGACCAACACTCCACAGACCATATGTGTTGTACACATGCTCTAAAGTCTAATAGTTATATAATTGTAGAGATTAGCTTGTATGCCCCATGCAACTTGGCTTAGCAGGCCAAATCCACAACCTTACTCCTTTTAGTATAAGGTGCAGACGCTTATACCAAGCATTGAGGGCTTCAAGGACCTGGCCTACAAGATTAGGTTGGGGCATGCCAGCTTAATCTCTACGACACTGAATTAGATTTCTAGGTCATGTGTACAACACTATAAGGTCTTTAGAGTGCTAGTCTATCCTTCCCACATGTACTTATAAGTGGATAAACGCTATGACAAGATCGACACCTGGGTATGGAAGCGAATGCTACTGTAAAAACAATGTTAGGTATGAAACACAACAGTTTTGTAAAAAATTAAGTGTATTTTAAAAATATACGTGTCCAACCGTATCTGCCTTTTCCAACTACCCATAAAATAACAAAAGAATACAAAGACTAATTACAAGGGAGTGTCACATAGGCACACGCCGTAGGTAGATCTGCGACCGCGGTCAAAGTCTTGTCCGGCTGAAATTTCGCTTTGACCTGTGACTAAGAGCCTTTTTTGACCTTTGACCGGTGACGATATTTCAGCACTTTTCGATTGTGGGTTGAAAGCTTTTACCCTTGACCGTTGAATTGGCACGATTTTGATGGCCTTGACCTTTGACTTAGACCGCGGTCGCAGATCTACCTCAGTGAGTGCCTGTGTGTCAACCCCTTGTAATTGCAAGCTACCAAACTACATACAAGTTACACCTATTTAGTTACATTACAAAACCAAATCTATAGTGTCCTCCGAGCAAAGAGCATAGTATAGTTTTGAATACTTAAATGGTGGGCGTGGCAGACTAGAAAACGCGCCATAATGACTCGAAGCGCTTATCTATTAGCATCGTCAGTACGTCGAACGCACTCGTTTGAAGAAAGTTGGGCGTACATTTTTGCATTACAAAGTATCTACTTGAAGTTGAAACCACATACAAAAAAAAGAGCGACCGAGCAAGCACAAAGAAATGGAGATCCTGTACAATCACAGATGCTACAATTAACACGTACGCACAAATATAGACACCTGTTTAGGATAAGTCTTCTGAGGTCACACAAATTCGGAAATAGAGAAGGCGAAGTTGCTTCTAAATAATGTGCAGAAACCGTAAATCATAAAATTTGAACGGAAGTTATTTCACTACTCCACTTCACCACATAATTTTAATCATTCACACATCATCATCATGTTATTATTTACAATAATAATCATTGTTTCTCTACAACTTGTTAAAAAGGAGTTAGTTTACACAAATAATGTACATAAACAAAAATATATAATATATTTCATGATGGATCATATAGCTATAGAGAGAAACACCTGTAGGAAAGGCAATTACAAGTCACACAAATTTACACAGTAGTTCCAGTCCCAGTGTGATGTTCTGCAGACACTCTCAATGATCTACTGCCATTAGAGGAAGAAGTAAAGGAGCCACCACCAGAATTGGGGTAGTTACTTCAGAAAAGTAACTAGTTACTAGTTACACGCTACTTCTATCCCATGTAACTTAGTTACAGTTACAGTTACTTTTCAAAAGGTAACTAAGTACTCTAGTTACTAGTTACTTTCGTAGTATAAATTATGACTTGTTTTTAGCTTTTGTAACATGAATTTTGCTCAGAAATGTATCATTAAGGGATGCAATACATATGTGCACTTAAAATAACAATTCTGTTGCTCTTTCAGGTCAGTTTTAATTAATGTTATGTCTGTTACTCAAGCTGAATCATACAGAAGAGTACACAGAATCTGTCTACTTAATGTGGCTGTAGCATATATGGCACAAAAATTGAAGTGCTCTTGCTTTTAAAGCATAATTAGTTATAGTTACAATGTAACTATTGTAACTAATTACTATTGTAACTTAGTTACTTTTCAGACAATTACTCCCAGTTACAAGTTACTAGTTACAAAGCAAGTAACTAGTTATATTACTAGTTACTTTAAAAGTAATCCGTTACGTAACTTAGTTACAAAAGTAACTAGTTACCCCCAACTCTGGCTACCACTATGTTTGATGGAAGATGATGATGGTTCTGAGGATGCATGGTGGTAGTTTACTGGCTGAAGTTCCACTACTACTGACTGATGCTGATGGCTCCTAATACATACAAACAATAACATATCAGTCAAGAGATTATAATATACTGGTTGTTCTATTAGAGTGTTTACTGACAATATAACTGTGCACTAGCATGCCATGTTCGCACATGCCGTTAATTCATAGATAATATAACCCTATGGATGTGAAACTAATAAACACCACCTATTCCACCCTGGTTTTGTGCTCAATTTTACGTAGCGTGTTCTTTCAATCATGGCAGCAGTTAATATTGCGTCATGAAACCATTCATCTTGTGACAGTATGTTTAGGAGGACTATAAGCAGACAAAATTGGTGATAAAATTGGAAACATCATGAAACCATTCAAAAGATAATCCAGAATAATACAATCAAGAGTTTATACTCTTGATACAACTAATACTCCTACTACAACAAAAGAACACGGTAAGAAAAAATTGGAAATTCTTCAAAGCATTTGTCTGAAAATATCTATACATAAAATGACTCACCAGAAAATAAGCATAGAAATTAGCCTGCCTCCTTAACTTTCGTCAGCGAAATAATTCACCTAACAATTATTACAAATTATGTATAAGACCTAGTGAAGCGGCATGTGATTAGTTTATATCCATAGGGACTCTATGATTAATTTTCTTTGGCATTGAATAGTAGCAACATTCCAATCTATAGGGGTCCCTGGTATATATACATGTTATATACGTACACAAGTGAATATTATACCATTAAAGGTAACTACTCACCCTAAAACTCCATCTTGTCTTGGCCTCTCTATCACCACCCAAATCCAAAGCAGGTACACTAGTGTTGTCACGATGTGTTAATGACCGACTACTACTGGTAAATGATGAACCAACTGTGTTAGCTCTTGGTGTCTTCACCATACTGATGCTGTATGACAAGAAATGTGATAAGTAAGTCATCATTGTTGCATCAGGTGAGATACATGATGCTCTCAAATACTTTCCTCTTTGAAAATAGATCACTATTACTGTATCTATTCTCTTCACTTCACAGTAAACACCATATCACTATTTAGTCATACTAAAAGTACTGCCATGTGTGAATTAAAGCATGACGGGTGTGTTGAGAAGCTAATATAGCATGAGGCAAAGCCAAGTGCTATGCTAGTCTTGAGACAACCCTAGAGTGCTGTATTTTTCATATGCACAAGCATATAGGCAATGCTTTAAGTGTAAAACAGTACAATAGTACTGTTTAGTAGTGTTCCCCCATAAAGTGATGAGTGCCGCTAAAAGTAGCGTGTCTAAAAACCATGATAGAAATGTCACATGGGATGAAAATCACCTTTACACAATAGTCTTACTCCATTCAACATCAAATACAGCGTTAAACACCTACAGGTGACCTAATATAGATTTTTGAAGAAAAAAATGTCAAAATCCTTAGTTTGGTCTGCCTGTGTCACTGAGGCTACAGGCCAACGCATGGCTACCATTTTACACCTGCAGATCAAGCACTTGAAAAAGATTGAGATACTCTAATAGAGCAGTCAAACAATCCAATACACCAGTCATTACAGTCAGGTTGTCCTACAGTGTTTTGACAATTGGATAGGGGAGGCAACCAAGAAAAATAGTAGCCAGGTAGTTCTTATATCCTTATCTTCCAGGATTAAAACCAGACACAAAATGTGGGGAATTTGACTAATGTTTCCAATTGCTGATACAGAGTGAAAAAACAATTTGTGGAAGGCATAACATATTACCACACCTTCTCAATCCCACCACAAAAAAAAACAAAAAACTACACTGATCATTACAAATGTAGTTACATAGTACAAGTTGGTGATGTTATTTACAGTCAGCCATTAACAATAATAACAATGGTCAGGTTATCAGTCTACCCACATGAGGACAAAATTGCTACACAAACACAACAAAACTCCAACATGACTAAACCAACAGGAGAGCACATGTAAACACATACTACAATACCCCCCTACAATAACAACATAACTTTTATATGGTAAACAGTTTCAGCGGGAGCTAGGTTAAGATGGTATAACACATTCCATTTAATATAACCAGAGTATAGAGTAATAGAGAAGTTACTTTAGAAAGATATTAATAAACTAGGTGCCAACCAAAAGCTATTCTTATGACAGTGCAAGCTGTTTTTTTCCTTCCCTATTTGGTACTACGTATATGCATACATGTATATGAACTCGTTCAACATGCCACAAAATAGTATACTATTGTCTCCATCAATGCATAAATTTCTTTATTATCAAACAGTTTCAACATGAAGAACAATTTAAATTGATCTGGGAGTGTCCAGTCGAGTAGTAACACACCTTTTTGTAAATTTTATTTCATTGCCACTACAGCCATTAATAGTCAAGTTTTTTTGACAGCATTAACTTCTCCTCTGGAATTCAGTATATGCGACCATCTCAGCTACAACCCGACTTGTTTGCACAACTTCCGAATTTTAATTTTATTTTCTCAGCATTATCTGCAATATCCAAGGAATGGATCACCAAAGTTTCAGCCTTCTGTGGTGAGTAGTTTCAGAATTATAGTGCTAGGCAGTAGGAAGAAAAAGATAATTAATTTGTACAGCAACTATACTGGAAATAAACTACAGGCACTTACATTTGTAGCCATAACTTCCATTTGCATTAGTCTACAACGTTGCAACCTGGCTTAAAATGTTCACCATGGATTAGCAAATCAGCCAAGGCATAGTGTTAGCCCTGTAGTTACTTATGCATAATGGATATGAAGGTAGTTTAATTGAAGAAATGGCGACGATCTTGCTTATGTTTACCGCATCATAATTAAATGCATGTGACACGTATACCATTGGGGCTAACAAAGATTTTCAGACTTTCCATGAGCAGGTGAATAAGATGGTGAATAGTTTGAGTCTTCCTTCTCTGAGTAATGGCCCAATAAAACTTGCGTATTTTTGTTTGTAGCATGTGTAATTTTACAATTTTTTTTTTAATTTTGATTTTCTCAATTCGTATGCTTCAAGTCAGTGCTGAGATGCTCACTTATCACATATCTATATGTGACACACATCAGTTATCCATAGTAAACCTATCACTATATCACTCTATACAATACACTACTCTACCATGTCATTAGGTTATTACATAATACACAGAAATACCAAATATGACATATATTAGATTTCCATTGCTATTAAATACTTACTAAAGTGTTGTGTCACACACAAACACAGGTTTTCACCTATTCTATAACATGCATGTGTACATAGAAACACAATGCACACACACAATGCACACACACACACACACACACACAATGCACACACACACACACACACACACACACACACACACACACACACACACACACACACACACACACACACACACACACACACACAATGCACACACACACACACAATGCACACACACACACACACAATGCACACACACAATGCACACACACACACACACATTTCTTTTACCCTTCCACTCAGTAGTAGAGCTAGTTCAGTAGCTAGATATTTACGAACAAGAGGAAGACTAGTTGGAATATTTAGTATACCCGCAAGACTGTCTGATGTGAAACTGTTTTGTTCTAATACTACCAGAGCTCCATGCACCCCAGTGCCTGTCAAATTCTCAGAATACACAAAGATAATACCGTACAGCATAATAATTTGACGGGGGTGGGGGGACAAATTTGACAAAATGCATGCCATTCGTCAAATTTTCCTCATCAAAGTTCATGTGACTAGTTAATTAGAATACTTCTGGTGCAGGACATTCGTCAATATTTTCCTTATCAATATTGAAAAGATGAAGAATTTGTCAAAATTTCCCCCCGTCAAATTATTATGCTGTACGGTATAAACATTATTAGTATATGAATGTGCGAAAATTATAGACATCATTAGTACTGTATATGTGTATTCATACATACATGTCAGTATTATGCATGTTTGTGTATAAAATGTGTGTAGTCAGTACAGGCTTATACACAGGACTATATAGTTAATACCTGTTCAATCTGGTTTAGACATTGTTTCATTTTTAAACCAGGCGCACGCCCACAGCCGGCCGAAGGCCGGCTGTGGGCGTGCGCCTGGTTTACTGTAATTGTTTCCGTAAAAGTGTGTGTGTGTACCTATCTATCTACCTATCTACCTATGTTTGTCCGTACGCACCCACGTGAGCAAAATCGTTTAATAACGGTGAAAGCAGCTTTTACGTAAGAAGTAAAAGTGAAATGAAGTCTGTATTAAACTTCTGCACAGGTGAACTTTGCTCTGAGGTGGTTTCTTTTCGGCGGACTGAAATACGGGTGTGGTGACTTTCCTCAGACTACCTTCCCCTTGAGGTTTTCAGGCATTTAGCAACTGAAAAACAACGGTGCAGGCCTCGTACACTGCCAGGAATAGCCTATCGCTTCGAGTTGAAAGGGGGCGTATCCCTTACGTACTCGAACGAAAATGAAGAGCAGCTTTGAGGCTTTGTCGAGAGAATTTGTGGGAAAAAACACGTTAGTCACACTATAAAACAGTTTAAAAGATAGTTTTGTGCGTAATATGTTGGTAAAAGCGGTTTATTTAACAAACGCTTCCTTAGCAGTGCATAGCAACGTAATTGAATAAATTACGAATATTTCATGAATTACGAGAAATAGCTAATTATATTATTGCACAACCCAAACTACCATATTGTAAAGTAGTAATACATAGTTGGTTAATTCATAGTAGTATATACTGTCTATAGGTATTCCAGATGAGTTAGCTAGCTGCATGGCGCCTGGTTTTTAGAAGTAGCACAACATCAACTTGTTTTTATTTGTCTGGATCCAGTCTAACTGCCTCTTTGCTCTCCCTCTGCTCAACAATGGACTCCTCGTTAAATTCTACAACTCCATGAAACTCAACTACATAAATCAATAACCAGTACTGAATATATAATTAATTCCATCCAACTGAGAGAGTGAGAGCAGTGAATCGAACTGTAAATTTCCCCGAGGTACTTGCACAAGTCATCTTTACTAAAGGGTTCACTAGTAGTGTATCTGCTAGCTGGGGGAGACCAATGTTACTTGCTCATGTCTTGGCCACCCAAATGTGATATAGTGTATGTATTATTACTAGCCTGTTATACTTGTTAATATGTTAATACCAATCATAAAGTAACAAAAGATGTTATATGTTATTTATACAAAAGATTACAATCATAAATCTACAAACTTTACTGACGTATACATGTACTACTTTCTAAATAAAAGGTGCAGTATATATGTTCCATTACAATAGTTGTTACCTATCTGTATAAAACAAAACTATGTAAAATGCATAAGAGAAAAACATAATTATGTCACACAAGAGTTAACATATTCACCATGAAGTCCAGTAAATCTATTGTATTGTTCCTTAAGTAATTCAAAGTAGTGTAATACATATAACTACCTATAATGAAAATATCTGTATCCTGAAATTATTGTAATCACAGATGTAGATACTACCATTAGGACTAATGGCTATTCCTAAAGGACATTTAAATTGGCCTTTTTGTTTACCTTCACTACCAAAGCAATGTATGGAGGTTCCATTTTGATCAAAGATTGACACACGGTGATTATCACTATCAGCCACTAAGACGAAGCCATTGATATCAACAGTGAGGCCATATGGACGATTTAGTTCACCTCTGGCTGTTCCTTCAGTACCAAACTTGCCTACATGTCCACCATCAAGTGTAAAGGTGTAAACACATGAATGACTATAGTCAACAACAAGCAAATGATTACTGGAACTGATTGCTACATCATGAGGACCATTCAGTTGTCCTGATCCAATTGTGAGGTAAAGGTCTCCATTGGTCTTAAACACTGGAATACAATGATTACCATAGTCAGCTACATACACCCTATCATTGTGTACTGTGATGCCATATATAGCATCAAACTGACCATCAGCTTTTCCCTTAACACCAAACTGCAGCAGGTAGTTGCCATTAATATCAAACTTCTGTACCCTGTGGTTACCACTATCAGCCACATACAGGTAATTGTCACCATCGAATGCAACACCTCTAGGACCACTGAACTGGCCAGGGTTACTACCTTTACAACCAAACTGCCTTATCAACTGATCCTCACTATCAAATACATAGATGCAGTGTTTGTTATAATCAGCTACTGCCCACTTGCCATCCCTACCAAATGCAATACCCCATGGTTTACCCATCTGTCCATTATTATCAAATATTTTGCTGGGTTGATCTATAGCTGTGTATGGTTTATGGATGACAACAATGTAGGGGCTTGCTTTGATCTGCTCTCCTTCAATGGAGACCAACAACTTTGCCTCTCCAGCTTGTTTAGCTACAAAAGAAGTAGTGTAGCTACCATCATCATTATCCCTAACTTGTGCAGTAGTCACTTCTCCTGTACTCCACTTCACCTGTACTGATACTTGACCACCTCCTAGTGAGCAAGAATGACCCTTGATATCCTTGGTGATTATCTTGAACTGTGGCTGTCCTCCTTCGCGTGTGTACCCAGATGAATACAATATTTCAGAGTTGGAAAGGTCACCTTCTATAAGCTGACTAAATTGTGGGAGTTGGACTTTACTGGAATAAAACTTGATGTTGTTTGATTCTACTGGTCTGGTGTCTAGTTGTTTGTACTTCTCAGTTAATTCTTTCATTTGGTTGATCACTTGTTTCTTTGCAGAAAGTGCTTCTTCATCAGAACTTTCCTTCACTGCATCATCAACTTCCTTCATGCTTCTTGCCTGTGCTTGTGTAGATTCCACCTCTTCTAGTTGTGCTGCCATCTTCTTCTCCTTCTGTGACACTATCTCACCTAACCTTTGCTTGACCTCTTCTTTCTGTTCTTTTAACTTCTCCATCAGTTTGTCATAATGTTCATCAATCTTTTTGTCTACTTCACCAGCTTGTTGTCGTATCTTATCTCCCATATCAGTAATCTTGTCATGAGCTTTAGAAAGATCTTTAATAATTCCCCCTACTGGAGCAGTGATATCCTTCAATTTACTCCTCTGCTTCTTTGCCGTTTTCTTTACAGTGTCATGATTGTGGCCATTGTGTTCCTTCACGGTGCAGTACAAACACACCAGCTCCTCACATGTCTCACAATAATACTTCAGCTCATTCTCGTGCTCTTTACACAACATCACTTTTGCTTTAGGCTGGACTGAGATGTCTTCTTTCTTTGACCTCAAGTCAACTGATGGGACTATGGCATGGCCTCGATACCTATTACTACGTTTGTGATGTTCATTACAAACACGACATAAAAACATCGTACAATCTGGACAAAATGTCTCTACTGGGTCTTCTCCAGTACACTCGTCACATTTCACTTCTGTTTCACCTTCCACCTTGCGTTTTAAGATCAGCTCATCCACCAACCGATTTATCAGAAAATTGTTATCAAAATCTTTCACTCCTCCAGCAGGAATAGTAGTTTCCCTTCTGCACTCTGGACAAATGATCTTAGATTGTACCTGCATCTTCTCCAGACACTTTTCACAATAAGAGTGATGACAAGGTAGGTACTTGGGATTCTTGAATATCTGATAGCAGACTGGACATGTCAGACTATCGGTTGCTTTCTTCACATCCATAGCAGCCATTGTGAAAATGTAATGTAGCTATGTACCAACTGTATAAAAGCAATAACTGTTGTAAAATGTATGACACATGATGGTGAGATGTGTGGCCATGGAAGCTGATGTGGGTGAGCAACAGAAAAGTGCGTATCAAGACACACATAAGTGTGTCATGCAGCCAAGAAAGTCAGCACGCAACGCCATGGGTATATTGACAGGAAGAAAAAATGTTTTCATACATGCAAAACTCCATGAGCCCTACTCGAAAGCACACAATTTTTTAATTACAGCTGCTAGTCACCTTCGGCATTTCACATTCCTAATTTCAGTAAAATCACTTTATGTATTTATGAATTACAAGCCATCAAAGTCAGGCTTAATTTCTTCAAGGCACACAAGCATGGGTACGCACTTATTATCTACCCCATACCATCTTAGTCATCTGCAGTAGCAAACACATCTATTGTAAGGCTTTTCAGTGCTCCCATTATGTTTGCATTATGCTCCTAGGTTAGCAATAATTATCTTAGAACATTTCAATCAGTGAATGCTCTATTAGAGTATTTTACTACAAAGTGACTGTTCTATTAGAGAGTATTGATCTAAGCAATGCATATTTGATTTTCTTAGCAAAAACCTGGCTTGGTTCACAATTTTTTTCCTTTCTCAGCATTATCTGCAGTTTCCAAGAAATGTCTCAGCCTTCTGTGGTGAGTAGTTTTGGATTAACAGCGCTAGACAGTGGGATAATCGATTTGTACAGCAATTACACTGATAGTAAACTATAGGCACTTACATTCACAGCCATAACTTCCGTTTGGATTAGTCTACAATGTTGCAACTTAACTTAACATGTTCACCATGAATTAGCACATCAGCCAAGCTATAGTGTTAGATCTGTAGTCATTTGCGCATATGGGTATGAAGGCGATTTGATAGAAGAAATGATGACTATCTTGTTTACATTTAAGCGCATCGTATGCTAACAAACACACATGACGCGCATACCGTTAGAGCTACAGAAACGAAACAAAGATTTTTTGAGCTCTCCATAAGCAGGCAAATAAGATGATGGTATATAGTTTTAATTGATTTGAGTCTTCCTTCTTTGACTACTGGCCCGAGAATATATTTTCTTTATGGCATGTGTAATTTTAAGAAATTATTTTTAAATTACGTTTTCTCAATACACATGCTTGTACAAACAAGTCAGGTTTTTGCTGTGACGATCACATATTTAATTAAGCTCCATAGTTTGAAATATGCTAGACATAGTACTCCAGACTATTATGCTTTTTATTATACTGGCATATTTGACACAGGCCTAATTTGAACTATTTATCAGAGTGTACAAAAACAAGGTAACAAAGTTGTGAGGGTTTGCAAATGTTGATTTAGTCTGTTAGGTCACCAACAGATTTTGTAAGGTTGCAATTGGTATGCAAGGGGTTTGAATTGAAGTGCTTGCAACTTGCATGGGGTTCATGAGAAGCCACACATACAAAACCTTTAATAAGACACAGTATTGCAAGCTGTTTGTCTGTTGTTAGGTTACCCATGACACCTTTGACAACAAAGCATAACCTTATATCAACAGCTTATAATTTACAGCCTGATTCAATTAGTAAATACAACACAACAGGGTTTACAATTAGCTCACATAGTGTTTGTAAAGTCTATGCGACCGCTCCCTAAAATACATATAGCGACTACTTCATTACATTTTTATGCAGTGAACTGTAAGAGATAAAAAGAGAGCTGGTTGTGGTCAAAAAGCTAGTTGTAAGTGGACTAGTTGTAAATGATTACTACAAAAGTCAGGCTGAAATTGCAAGCTGCATTGCACAATAGTAGTAGCTATAAAGTCAGATTTATATCAGGGGCATAGCTAGTCAGAAGGTGATGGAGGGGCAGGCATGCATGCCCCCACAAAACACTCAAAATCGTTCATGACTGCACAAAAGGCTAATGACTCAATGGTGGGCTGCTTACATAACTAGCTATGTAACTATTTCATTACTGATTGCTTATCAGTTATCAATGGAGGTATATTCGTCAAGCATCATTGCATGTACCACAACTCTACTCCAATAAAATTAATCTACCACAATCCGGTAGAGCTATATTGTGAATATTTTAGTGCAAATACGATGCATCACAGTTACTTTATGTTAGTCATAGCCTGTGCTGCAGTCCTAGCACACTGACAGGATGACGTGTTCACTCACTTCAGCCGGCAAAATTCAAATGCCACGTATTGCACAAAATCCCAGTTCAACACCTGTCTTACTAGCAGAACTTATAAGTTTGTGACTGATCCGCCTGACTGACTGACAAAGTTAAAAAAATTAGACTGGCATGCTACTGCACTGCGGCCGTACAAAGATCCAGTGTGATTGACTCAAGAAAATAAACTTGGTACATTTAACACTTTTATCACCTCGTAGGTAGTAGGTTTGTAGCGTCATCTGGTCTCCTTTGTCACTTATGAGTTGCGACTCCTGTGAGGTTACTTCAAGCGGGTCACTCTTTTTAGGTTCAAAAATGCTCTATCACATGAGCAATCTAAGCTAAATATAGAAGTGGTCTCAAATATTTTCGTTCAGTGAGTTCACAAATAAGTTGAATATTGTGTGCTCATTCACTAGCAACCCCTGGTGATACCACGTAGTAGCGCACATAATTTATAGTCATTTGTGTGTGTCAGTTAAATACTAGTAAACTTGTGACAGAGGTTTAAAAAACCACTTAGTGATGGGGGGGAGGGGGGACAAATGTCTCCTTGGCTACGCCTGATTTATATACAAGTGAATATTCAGAATTAGAAAATGGTATCATACAGTACGAATCAGAAAGGTGTGGGTGTCGCCCATGAAAAATATTACCCAAAAACCACCCTCACTTTTCCTTGATGACAATGAGCCAGAATAAAACCAAACAATCTTTCAGATCGACCCAAAATGCTTTCAACAAGTTGCTATGAAATCTATAAAATGGAATTTTCTACTGACTGACTGAGTAAGCCAATTCATTTATATATAGAGTTATGTTCAAATAGTCTAGTAGACAATACACTACTCTAATAGAACACACAGCTGGTGACAAAATACTCAATTAGAACAGTCACAACTACTGTTGGATAATCAAGGGTTCGGATAATGGAGGTCCTACCATAACTGAGTAACTGACTGGCTGATGTCTTCAGACAAGCATAACTTGATAACAGCTTCGGCTATGGATTTGATTTTTTCAGTGTTCAAGTGAGGTCGCATCAGCCGGACATGTGCCTTTTGGCATACCGCAGTTCGTACTATGCATTCTTCATGGACTTACCAGTGTCCTCCTTTGTGTCCCATTCATCTTTGCTGACAGCATAAGGTGTCGATTTGGTGGTAGCACATGATGGCTTACCTTCGTAACGGAAATTGTCCATATTTTTCATAGTGGCTACTTTGATGCAGAGGTGCTTTTCGAATAGTTCTTGATTCGTAATGTTGTGTAACGGGTTGAACATAGCTGACAATGAAGCGTAATGGATATCTCACTTTTCACTGAGACAATAACGAACAAGTACACAGAAAAATTTGGAATTTTCAACTAGAATAGGGACCATAGCACATCGATAAAAAGCACTGAAAAAAGCTGAAGCAGTGCACAATATTAAATCACAGTAAAACAATAAGAAACACAAAATTAAATCACAGTAAAACAATAAGAAGTGTTATATCCCGACTGTGCATTTCCATTATGGTAACTCAAGCACAGTAGGGATATAACACGCACTACTCCAGCTTGTTTCAGTACTTTATCAATGTACTATGGTCCCTACTCTAGTTGAAAATTCCAATTTTTTTATGTACTTGTTAGCAGAATACAATTTGACTTTTGCAAGATAATGAGGTCTTTAAAAAACCACTAAGAGGCCTGCTAGCATGTCCTTCAAGTGGTTAGAAACCTGCTAGCAAGTACTGCAAATCTCACTTTTGATCATTGATTTGCTATGCCCTTCCAAGCATATTGCAGGCTAATAGCCTGCAGTGGGCCCAAGCCAATAAAAGTTTGTCTACTGTACGCAATAGGAATTTCGCCACAGGGCTATGTTGTAATACCATCATCCATCTCTACTGGTTTTATCACTTGGGTCCCTTTAAATTTTACAGAGTAAACTACCTATATACACCCTTGTGCTCTAGTATTTCCATTAATAGGCACTGATCATTCTGCCATGAATTGGTGTTTTCTCTACTTCTCGTGTCAGCCAGAGATTATATACTATGTATCCAGGATTGCGTACTACCCGTATTCAAAGGAACAATCTGTGTTGTACTCTTCCTTTGTAGTCTAGCATGCAAGTGTTGTACTAGGCGACAGTACTAGTACTGGAACTCTACAGCATCACGTCTGCTGTCCTCTCCAGTTCCAATGGCTAGAGGACACATCCTGATTGGCTAACTATCAAAACCGGTAAATCGGTAGAAGTTAAAGGTCCACTGAAATGGAAAATTCACTTGCCATTTTCTTGAATAAATAGGTCTCCCTCCCCATTATATAGTCTTGGTAATGGACTTTATCCACAATGATGCCACGGAGCACAAGATGGCTGCGCTATTTGGGGGACAAATGTACAGGTATCTATGGAGAAATTTTGACCCATCATATTTCACTCATGAAGCAAGATACCATCCAGTAACCAACATGTTGCTAGGGGTATAAGGTAACATCTGCCATTGCAAACAAGCGTTATCTTGAAAATTTTCCAGCATGCGATACAAATCGTTCATTGAGTTGTCTTTTAACCATACCTGTTGCTTAGAGGTCAACATCTCCTTCCCTGGCTGAAATATGATCGATCAAAACAATTTCTCCATAGGTGCCAGTACATTAGTCTCCCAAATAACGTGGCCATCTTGTGCTCGTGATGTCATTGTGGGTAAAGTCCATAAAAATAACGTGGCCATCTTGTGCTTGTGATGTCATTGTGGGTAAAGTCCATAAGCACATCAAAATGTATTAGGCTGTTGCTTTTGTTCTGGCAGTCACGTGAATAAAAATAAAACTTAGACAAAAAGGGTCCTGAAATGAAAACAAAATCTTCTACCAGTAATCAAGCCCTGGACCTCCTGTATGTGAGCCCAGAGTCATAGCCACTGTGCTACGTGGCTCCCAGCTACCCACCTCCCTTAGTTTCTACCTTATTAGTGTCCGAGTGGAGTAATTAAAGACAAAGGTGAAGAAGAAATCAAAGCTGAATCCGACCCTAACTCTAAGGTTTGCCTGTGAACTACTTGTCGTGTAACCTAAAATACAAGACCCGAGGCAAACTACTGGTCGTGTGCCCTAAAGTCGAATATACTTGGAGCATACTAGACGCGTGTCAACCCCTAGCTCGTACATGTGTTTGATAGTGAGAGAAATCTAGTGGACTGCTGGAATAATAGCCCAGGCAAAATATTTCCGGCTGCCGGAACAATAGCAACCTTGAATTTATTAATAAGTACACAGAAAAAATTTGGAATTTTCAACTAGAGTAGGGACCATAGCACATCGATAAAAAGTACTGAAACAAGCTGGAGTAGTGCACGATATTAATTCACACTAAAACAATAAGAAGTGTTATATCCCTACTGTGCATTTCCATTATGGCATCTTGAGCTTAATACTGTGCACTACTCCAGCTTGTTTCAGTACTTTTTATCAATGTGCTATGGTCCCTACTCTAGTTGAAAATTTCAAATTTTTCTGTGTACTTGTTTGTTAACTTTTTTTTGTAAATATTATTATTATGACTGGTGAACCCATGCATACCGCATCTGAAATGGCGCCGCACGACCCAGAATCATCTGAAAAGTGAAGTATCCATTACGCTTTATTGTCAGCTATGTTCAACCCGTTACACAGCATTTTGGATCTAGAACTGTTCGAAAAGTACCTCTGTAATCCATGCATACCACAAGAATTGGTGCCACATGCCCCAGTTCTATCAATTATTGTCTGAAAAGTGAAGTATCCATTATGTTTTATTGTTGGCTGTGTTCAACCCGTTACACAGCAGTACAAATCAAGAACTGTTCAAAAAGCACCTCTGCAATCAAACAGCCACCATGAATAATATGGACAATTTCCATTATGAAGGGAAGCCATCACATGCTATCGCCAAATTGACACTTTTCGATGTCAGCAAAGATTAATGGGACACAAAAGAGGACACTGGTAAGTCCATGAAGAATGCATTGTACATACTGCAGTAAGCAAAAAGGCACCTCTTGGGCCAAAGCAATGTCAAACAGTGAAAAAATCAAGCCCGTAGCCTTAGCCGTTATTGAGTTACATTTGTATGAAGGCATTAGTCAGTTGGCAGAAAATTACATTAAATAAATTATTTTTAAAATTCCATAGCAACTTGTTGAAAGTGTTTCAGGTTGATTTGAAAGCTTGTTTGGGCTTAGTTTTACCTAACTAACAGTGCCAGAAATAAGTCGGCCATCGGCCATTTTCCGAGCAAAATCATGTTTTGACCGACTATTTAGAGGCTTGTTCGGTCAAATGTCCGACAAGCAGCAAGACAGTTGGCAAACACTCACAAATTAAAAATCAAGCAAACTATAACAGATGTTGCATTAAGCTGATAGCGTACCTCACAGCTGCTCAATGTCCCAGCATAGGCTACCCACTATCTATGGTCCCAGTGATGATGGGGGCCCAAGGGACGTTACCATGTGACCACAGACGACAGTATTCTAATATTTTGGTGTACACATTGGTGGATGTAAACTTAAGTTGTTTTGTGAAGACTTAGGAAGATTGAAAGCATTTAGACTATGTACATTAGAGGATATTCGAGTGTGCTGAGTGAAGGAATTTAAAGCGACTTGTGTTTAGTTTTTGGCGGGATCCAGTTGAGCCACATTTGCCAAGAGCATAGATACTCTAGTATCTATGCCAGGAGTGATGCCCTCTTCCGCATTACTGACATCAGGGATATACCGAGCGATTAATCTTGAAGTAAAATAGTGGAAACCAGCAATATCAGATGATAAATCACATCATAATCATATCTCATGGCCAAGGGTAAGCTGGCTCGACATGGATAACGTAATGGATGGTAGCGGTTGTTGCTGTAGCCGAATCATTGTTATGTGGTGGTTAGTACGTTTAATCTATGTACTGGAGTACGTTTCTTCTAATGGTGATGAGGTGTGGCTATTACCAATGCTGTGGCGTTTAACCTGATAGATATTCGTAGCCCACATGCTTATCTTAGTCATCATGCTGTAAGGTAGTTAGTCATAGAATAAGTTAGTTAATGCACACATTTTTGATTAACAAATTTAATAGGAGCCCATATGAAAATGGGCTCCTAAAATGTATGTGGTGGAGTTAGGAGTGTTTCTAGGTGTTCCATATGCTGGTGACCTGTGAAGGATTGCTCATGGTGTCCAATAGTATAATATCCTGTGATGCTGTCCTCAGAAGCACATCAGCTACATACCACTTGCTGTTCCCAGGAGACAAGATGGCCAATCAAATCTGGAAATAACCTACCAAATTTAATCTTGCTAGAACATTTGACCAGTCAATGATGAATTCTTATTTCTGGCACTGAACTAATCCAACAAGTGAATGTGTTACATTATAATACTCTCAATAGCAGCTTGACGTATTATAACATTGAAATACGTCAAGCGATTAGCTAACAGAATTAGTATTTAGAGGTGTACCAATAATTGGATTAGCTAAAATATTGGCCACCGATATGGTAATTTTTACCAATATCGGTATCAGTACAGAACAGTAGGAGGACCGATATCACTACCAATATTTATACAGTAGCAATAATTTGTACATAAACTGATTATGCATTGATTTTCTACGTTGTCCATGTGGCTCTTTCGTGCCAGTGGCTTACTGTTCACTCTGCAACAAGCACTACGCTACAAGAAGCCATACAAATACACACAATTCTGGTGTTTGTTGCTGGAAAACTTATCACAGTCTTTGCAAATGAAGTACCTTTGTAATAAAAAGAAGGGTCACAGGATAATCAAGGAAACTTGCTGTACCAGCTTTCTCACAAGCCATTAGAATGCAGAGCAATGCAGAAATATCCATTTAAGGCTTCATGGGAGTATACATAAAAATATTTGTTGGTACCTAATTGTCTGGATTACGCAATAGCAATGAATACATGCACATTTTGTTGTAGAGTAGGTAAATGTACAATTTTGTTTGCTTAAAACTATAATGCAAATATCGGATCAACTATCGGTTATCGGCTTCTTATGGTGGCCTTAATGGTTGCGCCATGCGCCAATATCTAAGCGACAACATCTATGCGATGATCGACAATATCCATGCGACGGTAAACAATAATTATGCAATGATAGACGATTACCTATACAACAATGGTGATACGATGATTGACAATAACCACACGACAATAATGATGAGACAACTGAGTGATCGATGATAATTTTGTATGACAATCACTGGTTGCATGTTGTTACTAGGTCTGAAGTTGAAATTTGTTATTGCTGCTGCTGTTGTTGTTGTTGTTGCTGTTCCTCTCCTTGTAGCTTGCTGTTGTTGGTTGTGGTGCTACAAGTTGCTAAACTTGAACAGTAAGATGCAACAAGCAAGCTATGACAACAATAATTAACATCAGCAACAACCACAGCAGCAGAAATAACAAATTTCAACTTCAGACCTAGTAATACATGCAGCCAGTGATCATCGTACAAAATTATCATTGATCACACGATCATCTCATCATTATTGTCATGTGATTATTGTCAATCATCGAATCACTATTATTACATAGGTAATTGTCTATCATTGCATAATTATTGTCTACAGTCACATAGTGATCACCCAACGTCACAAGGATATTGTCAATTGTCGTGTAGATGTTGTCGCTTAGATATTGGCACGTGGCGCGACCTTTAGGGACACCATAACTTCTTTTGGTGGCATCAATATTGGATATCGGTACATGCCAAAAACCATATCGGTACACCTCTCATTGTTTGTCAAGGTCCCTTGACAAAAATCTGTAATACTAATTTGATTGGCTAAAATAGTGTGGTGTGTTTCTATTATAAGTAAATGTCCGACTTGACTAGTGTTACTATAGCAATAAATGCTGGCATAGCAACAATATGGTTGCTTAGTAACAGTTGCTAAGGAAATATCATGAAACCATGGCAATAGTTGCTAGGCAATGGTTGCTAAGTGTGATTGGTATTTTGCAGTGGTTATTTTTTAATTTCCTGCTGCCTAGCAACATTTGCTATGGTTGTCAGATTAATTTGCAATAGGACGGATGACTGTGGTATTCAGGATTAATAGTTCTCGTATTGTAAACAGGAAGGAAATAGTGCTTGGCTTTGCCTCACACTATTTTACTCCTTCCTGTTTACAATGCTTGCACTATTAATCCCAAACACCACAGCCATCCATCCTATTACATATGCCTCATCACTGTCAGGGAAAATTGAGGCTGGTTTTTGGGTGAAAGTTATCTCGTGGGCCATGCCACTCCTTTGTGGTCCCTACTATACAGTACACGAGTGCTCTAACTTATTTTACAAAGGAGATGAATTGAGAAATTATATATTGTCAAAGGATACAAGAATATACAAATCAACTAGCTGTCAAACTAAGCTACAAGTACTTTCACTAATTACTGTAGTTTTGACTGAGTAAAGGGACATCTCCAAACACAAAATAAGGATAGTTGGAAAAGGCGGATACAGTCTGACACGGACACTTACTTTTACATTTATATAACAATTATTTTTCATACCTAATGTTTTTACAGCAGTCTCCTCCTTGGCTACGCCTCTGATTTATATACAAGTGTACATTCAGAATTAGAAAATGGTATCATACAGTACGAACCAGAAAGGTGTGGGTGTGGCCCATGAAAATAATATTACCCAAAACCACCATCCTTTTCTTTGATGACGATGAGCCAGAATAAAACCAAACAAGTCTTCAAATCAACCCAAAATGCTTTCAACAAGTTGCTATAAAATATATAAAACGGAATTTTCTGACTGGCTGGCTGACTGACTGACTGACTGACTGACTGACTGACTGACTGAGTACAGTAGGACCTCCATTATCCAAACACCTGTGTGCCACTTCAATGACAAAAGTGTTCAGATAAGTGAGTTTGTTCCAATAAATGAAGCCAATTCATTTATATACACAGTTGTGTTCAAATAGTCTAGTAGAAAATACACTACTCTAATAGAACAGTCACCACTACTGTTGGATAATGGAGGGTTCGGATAATTGAGGTCCTACTATAGCTGAGTAACTGACTGGCTGATGCCTTCAGACAAGCATAACTCGATAACGGCTAAGGCTATGGATTTGATTTTTTCACTGTTCAAGTGATGTCGCAACAGCCAGACAAGTGCCTTTTGGTATACCATAGTTTGTACAATGCATTCTTCATGGACTTACCAGTATCCTCCTTTGTGTCCCATTCACCTTTGCTGACAGCATAAGGTGTCGGTTTGGTGGTAGCGCATGATGGCTTACCTTCGTAACAGAAATTGTCCATATTTTTCATAGTGGCTACTTTGATGCAGAGGTGCTTTTCGAATATTTCTTGATTTGTAATGGGTTGCACATAGCTGAGTGACAATGAAGTGTAATGGATATCTCACTTTTCACTGAGACAATAATTAGTTAACAAAGTACACAAAAAAATTTGGAATTTTCAACTAAAATAGGGACCATAGCACATTGATAAAAAGCACTGAAAAAAGCTGGAGAGTGCACAATATTAAATCACAGTAAAACAATAAGAAGTGTTATATCCCGACTGTGCATTTCTATTATGGTAACTTGAGCACAGTAGGGATATAACATGCACTACTCCAGCTTGTTTCAGTACTTTTTATCAATGTACTATGGTAGTTGAAAATTCCAATTTTTTTGTGTACTTGTTTGCATAATACGATTTGACTTTAGTAAGATAATGAGGTCTTTAAAAACCACTAAGAGGCCTACTAGCAGGTCCTTCAAGTGGTTAGAAGCCTGCTAGCAAGTATTTCAAATCTCACTTTTATCATTGATTTGCTATGCCCTTCCAAGCATATTGCAGGCTATAGCCTGCAGTGGGCCCAAGGCAATACAAGTTTGTCTACTGTACACAATAGGAATTTCACCACAGGGCTATGTTGTAATACCATCATCCATCTCTTATTTCACTGGTTTTATCAATTGGGTACCTACCAGTGGCGGATCTAGGAATTTATAAAGGGGGTTTCCAGTTTAGAAGGTGGAGATATATATTGACATGAGATACGCAAACGTTTGCACTACATCGTCTGGTTTGGTAAGGTGAGACCAAAAAAAAAAAAGGTCACAGCCTAGTAATAGTACATAAAATATATTAAAAACTTCCTACACACTACTTTAGTAGCTACTGTGACTGCTCTAATTACAGTATCTCGATCGAGACGCACGCCGCGATAATTAAAACATTTAATTGTTACGCAATCATTTTTCAAAGGGGGTTTCCGTGGAAACCAATGAAACCCCCCTGGATCCGCCACTGCCTACGTACTTCACTTTTAAATTTTACAGAGTAAACTACCTATATACACCCTTGTGCTCTAATATATCCATTAATAGGCACTGATCATACTGCAATGAATTGGTGTTTTCTCCGTTTCTCGTGTCAGCCAAAGATTATATACTACATACCCAGGATTGCATACCACCTATATTCAAAGGAACAAACTGCGCTATACTCTTCCTTTGTAGTCTAGCATGCAAGTATTGTACTAGGCAACTGGAGCTCTACAGTATCACGTCTGCTGCCCTCTACAGTCCCAATGGCTAGAGGACACATCCTGATCGGCAAAATATCAAAACCAGTAAATCGGTAGAAGTTAAAGGTCCACTGAAATGGAAAATTCACCTGCCATTTTATTGAATAAATAGGTTGTTTGTATCATGCAATGTACAAAAACACCTTTTAAATAATTCAATTATGTTGTTATACCGAGATATTACATCACAAAATCTAGTTATGTCACATTGTGACATAAGACAAAGAACCGGAAGTACTGTTATTACACACTTTACAATGGGAAAGGTTGGATAAAGAGTCAAAGTCTAATATGCAGGTGGCAATATCAAGCTCTTCTTTTCAACTTCATAGTGTTCTTGAATGTTCTGCTGGAAAACAATAACAGAGTTCATTGCCCGTAGCTCAGCCTGTAGTGCTTCGCACTATTGAAGCTCACTGGCTTCATTATGCTTCGTTGAGGTAATAGTTTGTTTACAAGGCTGGGTTAGCAGTGCCATGAAACAAACATTGGTTAGAGTCACCTCTCCACCTGGTAGGGATAATATTTCGTGCACATCTTGCCAGTCGCACCATCACAACTTTTTTCCTTGTATTTCTCTACCTCCATCTGTTGTATTGGACCCTTAAATATATTCAATACATTCAAGAAATAAACTTAGAAGTGCTTCGATCACGGTACCATTGATTTACAGTCCATTACTCTACAATTTAACTATGCATGAGGGGTGTCTCCATCCTTAGTTTGTAGTCACTTTTGTCTTTGTTTGCTTTTAATACCATTTATATCAAGAGTATAATGGGGAGGGAGAGTGTAAAACTGCTCTATAAGCTGACAAAAATGAGCCCGTAAAGTATTATGGCATCATTCAAATAACTTGGTGATTTGTGTTGATTGGTAACTAAATATCAGTGTAGTGGGCACACTTTATATATGTGTGAATACCGAGTGAAAGAATGGTGTATTCGAGAAAACTATGGCACATCGCGCAGAGGAACGCACCATAGAAAGAGAAAGACGTAAGCAGAGCAAATATTGAGGTTTCATCATGGGGTCAAGATTTTATCACGGCCGAGATTTCATCATGGTCGCCATCCCCTACCTCAATGATTCTACTAGCAAAAGTGACATGTCTAGATTGAATTTCAGCCATTGCAATTCCATGTGGACCACTCGTCAATTATTTAAGGTGTTAAATCTGACCAATCAACAGTGATCAGGTTTACGGGAAGAAACAAATTAAAGGTATACGGGTACTTTATGGGCTCATTTTTCACAACCTATAACGAAGTTCGACACTCTCACTCCCCATTATATACTCTTGGTAATGGACTTTATCCACAATGATGTCACAGAGCACAAGGTGGCTGCATTATTTGGGGGACTAATGTACAGGTGTCTATGGAGAAATTGTTTTAATCCATCATATTTAACTTGTGAAGCAAGATACTGACCAGTAGCCAACAGTAGGGTCCGCAATCCGAAAAATCAACTTCTACAAATCAACCCCCCTACCATTGTGGGATGTTCATTGTAGTATCCCATTGCTTGATCCACCATGAAACCGGAGGCACGATTGTTGTCTTCACAGAAATGTTGTTTTCAGTATCCCGCAAGATGCAAAATTTATTTTTAAAATTTCGTGCTCCACACAAAGGACCGGATGAAACTTGCTACTTAGCCAAATCGTATCCAGAGTTGTTGTAGTTGAAAAGTACGCACAAAAATAAGTAAATTATTTGCTGGGTGCCCGGCACAGGGTTGCTTTCTTTGAAAAAACAGACAAAGAGATACGAAGTTTCGAATTCAAACTGCCCTACCACCCAGGGCAAGAGAAGCCAATTCTTCCTCATAGTGTTTCGATACGGTTGGGTGCATAGTCTGTCTATGCTGTTAGTTTGGAAAAGATCTGAGACTTCTCACCATCTGGGTGATGATGGTCAAAATTTTCTGCAGCATCAAAGAATTGTGTCACGCTTTCTAGTCATTTCCAGCGCTTCTGCAGCCACAACAATCATCAATTATAAACTAAAGCTATGGCAAAAGATGTCCCTGAACATTTGGTAGCAGCGGTTGTCAATTATTATTTCATCCACGGCTTCCACGCCTCGCTCTAAGCTATGTATCAAGGGAGGCAACAAAATCGTCCAAATTTGACTTCACCTCTCACGCTCCACAGCAGCTTCAAATCTTCACTAGATCACCCTACATCACCATTATGCTGCAAAACATCCAAAAACAAACCGAAAAAAGCACAAAATCTTTCATTTTTGATTCGAGCTGGGTGGAGCTCCTGGTGAGCTGCTGGTATACTGCATCATATGAAATCACAGAAACACCAACTACTACTACTACCAAACGTTTTGATCCATCATTTATCATCATTCTAAACAAAATTAAGTGACCATTAATTGTGGCATCAGAAGTACTGGAAAGCACACTTTGGTACCATTGAGAGAATCCCTTGAAACGACGCACGAAAATTTTGACGTTCTTCACCCAGATGGTGAGAAGTCTCAGATCCTTTCCAGACTAACAGCATAGACAGACTATGCATCCAACTTTATCACATCACTATGAGGAAGAGTTGGCTTTTCTTGTCTTGGTTGGTAGGGCAGTTTGAATTCGAAAATTTGTGTTTCGTTTTCTGCTTTTCGAGAGAAAGCAACCCTGTGCCGGGAACCCAGTGAATCATTTGCTTATTTCTGTGCGTACTTTAAAACTACATTAACTCTAGATAATATCTAGCTAAGCAGTAAGTTCTATCCTGTTCTTTGTGTGGAGCACAAAATTTTAAAAATAATTTTTGCTTCTCACGAAATACTAAAATTGATATTTCTGTGAAGACGACAATCGTGCCTCCGGTTTCATGGTGGATCTAGCAATGGGATACCACAATGAACATCCCACAATGGTAGGGGGTTCGATTTGTAAAAGTTGATTTTTCGGATTGCGGACCCTACCAACAGGTTGCCATGGGTATAAGGTAAGTAAGGCTGTTATGTCAATGTCCGTATCAGGCATGGGTACGAGCAAAACCACCCTCTTAACGAATTTTCTCTCTAAATATCTCGCAAGAAAGCTTTTAAAAACATTAGCAACTAATTCTAAACCTTCGTTAATACACAAGAATACCTCATAGGGCTGCTTTTTCACATTTTGTCCAGTCAACTCCTAAATTTATACGTCCAGTTTTGGTGGGTTTTATTTATGTTCCGTATACTTCGAGTATGCGTAAATCACAAATTCGTCCAGTGTCGTAAATTTTCGTGACGCATGAAAAATCCGTAAATATGCGCAATCCACAAATTCCCCTATAGCATCATCAATTGTCGAACGCACTCGTTTTAAGAAAGTTGGGCGTATGTTTTAAGCATCTACTTGAAGTTGCCACTTACAAAAAAAGCGATTGAGCAAGTACAAAGAAATGGCGAGTCCGATCCTGTACAATCACAGATGCTACAATTAACACATACGCACAAAAATAAACCAATATAGACACCTGTTTAGGATAAGTCTTCCGAGGTCACACAAATGCACGGAAAGAGAAAGCGGAGTTGCTTCTAAATAATGTGCAGAAACCGTAAATCATAAAATTTGAACGAAATTATTTCACTACTCCACGTAATTTTAACCATTCACATATCATGTTATTATTTACAATAATAATCATCGTTTCTCTAAAAAGGATCGAGTTAGTTTATTACACAAATAATGTACATAAACATAAATATATATATTATATTTCATGATGGATCATATAAGAGAGAAACACCTAGCTGTAGGCAGTGTTGGGCAAGTTACTTCGTAGGCAGTGTGCAAATCTTGGTTATAAGTAAGAAGCTGGTGAATAAGCTTAATTCAGTAGGCTTCGTTACTTCGTTGTGGCTGGGAATTACTCAGAGGATAACTAACGACATTAGTAACTTCGCTACTTGTAGCAATAATATTACGTAATATTAGACTCGTTACAGTAACTATATTACTTAGGTAACGCATTACATTTAAAGTAAAGTAACTTGAGTTATATTACCCGTTTTTATAGTATATTTCGTTATATTACTTAGTTACCACAAAAGTAATAATATTACATAACGCGTTACTTATGTAACGCGTTACTCCCAACACTGCCTGTAGGAAAGGCAATTACAAGTCACACAAATTTACACAGTAGTTCCAGTCCCAGTGTGATGTTCTGCAGACACTCTCAATGATCTACTGCCATTAGAGGAAGAAGTAAAGGAGCCACCACTATGTTTGATGGAAGATGATGATGGTTCTGAGGATGGTGGTAGTTTACTGGCTGGAGTTCCACTGCTACTGGCTGATCCTGATGGCTCCTAATACATACAAACAATAATACATCAGTCAAGAGTTATAACATATTGGTTGTTCAATTAGAGTGTTTTACTGATAAAACTATGCCCTAGCTTACATACTTAAATATCAATACCATGCTCCATCCCCACCTTCCCATGCGAATTCATAAGCCCTGTGGATATGGAACTAATAAGTCCACCTGGTTTCACGCACCCTGTGAAATGGCTGTCAACTTTATGTGCGTGTTCTTTCAATTATGGAAGCTTTAAATGTGTGCATGGGAGTTGTATATCCATTGTGGCGTGTCGTGAAACCATTCATTTTGTGACAACATGCTTGGGAGGATTATCACATGCAAAGAAAATTGGTGATAAAATTAGAAACATTATGAAACCATTCAAAGGCAACCCAGAATACTGCTTGTACAACAAAAGGATACGGTGAGTAAGAAGTTCATTGAAGCATTTGTCTGAAAATGTGTACACAAAATGACTCACCAGGAATTAAACATAGGAACTAACCTGCAGCTGCCTCCATAACTTTCGCCAGCAAAATAATTCATCTAACAAACGATGTATAAGACCTTAGTAACATTTTCAACTAGACACAGCAACAAGCAAAATGATTATTTTTTTCAGATGCAAAACAACCATTGAACAGCTGCCCTCTGTAGAAACATGTGCATGCAAGTGATTGGTTTCATATCCATAGGGGCTTATATTATTTATGGTTAATTTTCTTTTATTTGGCATTGAACAAATAGTAGTGACATTCCAATGTATCACAGGTCCCTTGATGTATACATGTTATATACACAAGTGAACATCACACCATTAAAGGTAACTACTCACCCTAAAACTCCATCTTGTCTTGGCCTCTCTATCACCCAAATCCAAAGCAGGTACACTAGTGTTGTCATGATGTGTTAATGGCTGACTACTACTGGTAAATGATGAACCAACTGTGTTAGCTCTTGGTGTCTTCACCATACTGATGCTGTATGACAAGAAATGTGATACGTAAAAGTCATCATTGTTGCATCAGGTGAGATACATGCTACTTATATAATGCTTTCAAATACTTTCCTCTTTGAAAATAGATCGCTATTACTATCTATTCTTCACTTCACAGTACACACAGCACATACCATATCATTATCACATAGTTATAAAGCACTGCAGCATGTGAAATAAAGCAGAGACTACTATAGCAGGAGGCAAAGCCAAGTGCTATATTAGTCTTGAGACAAACCTCGAGATTTTGCATATATACACAAGCATAGGTAGCACTTTAAGCGTCAAACAGTATGACAGTACTGTTTAGCAGGATTCCCCCTCAGTAAAAATGCCACATCTAAACCCTATTATAGAAATGTCATATGGGATGAAAATCATCTGTACAAAATAATTCATCATCAAATACAGCATTAAACACTTATAGATGGCCGGATATAGAATTTTTTAAAGAAATCCTCAAAACCCATATTTTGGTCTGCCTGCCTCATTGCCTCAATTCCTGACCACCTTCACAAGGCTACAGACCTGGCCCAATGTACGGTTACCATTTTACGCCTGCAGATCAAACACTTGAAATCAATCAAGATACTCTAATAGAGCAGTCAAACAATCTATTACAACAGTCATTAAAGTCAGGTGTCCAAAAAGTGTGTTAACATTTGGGTAGGGAAGGCAACCAAGAAAAAGCATGTCAGTAGCCAGGTAGCATTACATGTCTTATATCCATATCTTTCCAGGATTAAAATCACAGACACAAACTGTGGGGGATTTGGATAATGTCCCCAATTGCTGATACAGAGGGAAAAACAAGGCAAAATATACTACCACACCTTTGCAGTCCCCACCACAAAAAAATAAATTCTACATTTTTTACAGTATCATTACAAATGTAGTCACTTAGTTACAAGTTGGTAATGTTATTTACAGTCAGCCATTAACAATAATAACAATGGTCAGGTTATCAGTCTACCCACATGAGGACAAAATTGCTATACAAACACAACAAAACTCCAACATGACTAAACCAACAGGAGAGCACATGTAAACACATACTACAATATCCCCCTACAATAACAACATAACTTTTATGGTAAACAGTTTTAGTGGGAGCTAGGTTAAGATGGTATAACACATTCCATTGAATATAACCAGAGGAGGTATGACACACACATCTGAGCTGTAAGATTTGTAATAATAGAGAAGTTATTTTAGGAAGATATTAATAAAAACCAAAAGCTTTTCTTATGACAGTGCAATCTATTTCACAGCTGTTTTTCTCTCCTCTATTGCACAACTATGCATACATGTATGTGTTCTTGCTCAACATGCCACATCTGGGATAAGTAGCCTACTATTGTCTCCATCGATGCATAAACATTTTTATTTGTTTAATTTATGTAGGACTCTATACAGAGTATGATATACTGTGTAAACACTAGATTAGATTTGTAATCTTAATACCATACCTGTTTCACAGCCCATACAAAAGTCTCAATAGTAGCAGTGAAATTTATCCCATATTTCACTGGTAGCAGTGAAAAAGTTGTAATTACAATTTCATTGGCTAGAATTTATGGTAACAATGTAGCGCCAACCCATACTATTACTAGTACAAATTATACAATAGATCTTTAAAAGCATTCAAGGATGGATGGTTGACAATGTTCTCTGGAAGATTGTTCTACAATCTAATCGTTGAAGGTAGGAAGGAGTAATGGTAAAATTAAGTTTAGTATGTGGTGCTCTAAAACGCTGCCCGATGTACGTTAACATTGGAGTTAATGATACAGATTTTTTTTATCATTAAACAATGTGAAGCAAAATAATTTACTTCATAGGTAAGTAATGATGCCATGGCACTACCGCCATTAAAAGTCAACAGAATTAACTTGTATCATACCTCCTCAGGAATTTAAACATCACCAGTATATCACATGTCCACATGGACATACATCAGTTATCCTATCACTATATCACTCTGTACAATACACTACTCTACCATGTCAGTAGGTCATTACATAATACACAGAAATACCAAATATGACATATATTAGATTTCTATTGCTATTATACTTATTTGTTGTGTATGTAAGTATCACACTTACAAACACAATGCACATGTACAGACACAGACACACACAGACACAACACATACCTTTCTTCTACCCTTCCACTCAGTAGTAGAGCTAGTTCAGTAGCTAGATGTTTACGAACAAGAGGAACACTAGTTGGAATATTTAGTATACCAGCAAGACTGTCTGATGTGTTCTAATACTACCAGAGCTCCATGCACCCCAGTGCCTGTCAAATTCTCAGAATATTCCTTTATGATAACAAATGATCAAAGATAACATAAACATCATTAGTATATGAATGTGTGTGACCATAGGCGGATCTGAGGGGGGGCCAAGGGGTGCTGTGCCCCCCCTGGCCTTTCTCTTGCCCCCCTTGGGCTCACAGTTGATACCAGAAACTGGAATCATGTATTCATACTGTATTCAGAAGTATAGAAAGAATATGGGCAAATAGAAGACAACAATTGTAAATGTACTTTACAGTTATACTGTACATTGTAAAGAAAGTGAGACATATAAGTTTGAATTTTTGTGCCAAGATCGAGATACTCTAATAGAGCAGTCACTACTCTAATAGAACAGTCACAATTGTAATGTCATTACAACAATACTAGCTATAGCTACACCTTATCTCTATTTAGCACACTTTACCATCAAATAGGCTTTATCTCAATTAGGCTAACTAATCTTTATATTATGCATTGTAAGCATACACTTTGTTAGCTCTTAGTGGAATAAACACTTTTGTACACTAAAACTTTTTGCCCCCCCTTGGCCCCCCCTGACAATGCCTCGTAGATCCGCCTATGTGTGTGACATACATGTCAGTATTATGAATGTTTGTGTATACAATGTGTGTAGTTAGTACAGGCTTATACACAGGACTATATAGTACCTGTAAGTCAATCTGGTTTAGCCATTGTTTCATTTTCTTGTTTGTCCAGTATAGCACATTGTTGGCCGCCTCTTTGTTCTCCCTTTGCTCAACAATGGATTTCTTGTTAAACTCGTGCATCCTCAATAACTCCACACCAGACAAGAAACTCAACTATCAACAACCATTAAATACATAAATAGTTGATTACAGTGTATCAAGTTCAGCTATGAACAAGGGAACATGCAATTCTGTACAGCTACACTCCGATGTTACGGACAAGATTCAAACATAATGTCTTTTAACAGTGACATACTCAAGTGTGCACCTCAGAAGTTTTTTTTTTTAAATTTCACATAGCAGCCATGTTTGAATTTCGCTGTTTACGGAATTACATGTTCCCTTATATATATATACGTAGGATTAGATGTGTCTCCTGTTTCAACGTCAATGTATATGAACTAACCTAATCAATTTTCCTGTTTATCTTGAGGTACTATCGCAGGTCATCTTTACTAAAGGAGTTCAATACTCTACCATCAACAGGTTCATTAGCAGCGTGTCTGCTAGCTGGGGGAGACCAATATCACTTGCCCATGTCTTGGCCACCCAAATGTGATGTAGTGTACCAGCTTGTGGGTACTTGCTACAGTAACAAACATGACCACAATCATTCAGTATTCAGTGTATGAATAGGAAACACCTGATTGATAAACACCATCTCATAATAGACCTCTTTGTGTTTTACAAATGCAAGCATTATCAAAATCTTAATAGTGTGAGAGGTACAATGAAAGTACATACAGGTGATGATTTATGTGGAAATATATAAGCACTTGCGCACATAATTAAGACATGATCAGTACCTGATCAAAATATATGCGTACGTTATAGTGAAAGCACTGTTGCATGTGTGTACAGAAAAATACAGAACTTAGGGGCATGTCTCGAGCAGCACTTGGTGAATACAAGGGAGCATGTTAAGAGGCTAATACAGCACAAGGCAAAGCCGAGTGCTGTTATTGTCTTGAGACATCCCTGAGTGCTATATTTTTTGTACACACAAGCATAGACAGTACTTCAAGTGATATATTATTGTACTTCCTGGTTGTCTTGCTCGGAGCGATTTTCTTGAGTACTTGAATCACTTTAATTTTCGGTAATCAAACTATCATATCAGTAAGTTGTCATATAATCTATTGTAGTCATAGAACAAAGTGGGAGGATTAATTTTGGCTAGTTTTAATGTTTGACAGTGTCACGCACCTGATCCATCGTGTCATCGTCATCTGTGTGAGGTTGTTGCTTCAATTTTCCATATCAGACTATCAGCAAGTGTTCAATTTCTAGTCATAGAACCAACTGGTAGGATCAGTCTGGTTAGTTTTAGCAATTTACAATGTCATGCACGTGTTCAATCATGCTGTTGGTTGTTTTCGTAACATTCCTCACAAAACTGCTTCATATAACTGTACTGTATTTGCCCAATTACATGTAGCTGCATAACTGTACTGTATGACTCATACAATACAGTTATGCAGCTAATCGTTACAATATGAAAATACAGCACACAGCGGCACTTTGATCCTCCCATGCAAAGTATGTGCCAACTACACTGAGTAGAGTACACTATATACAACAGTTCTTCTATCCAAAGATCATCATGTACTAACAATGTACTAGTTCAAAACAATACAGTTTGTACAATGGAAATGAAAGTTGGTGAAGTTAAATTGAAAAGTGCAAATAAAAGAACACTACAACAGCAAGGCTGGCATAAACACCAAATTCCAACAATAGCACAGAAAATCATTGTAAACCTAACAAGTGGGTTAATGACACTAGCATTATGATTAGCACTACTTTTTATGGATCTACCACAAAGTTAACACAAACTTGTGAAGTACTTGTACTTAGTTCACACTACAGTGAACAATTGTATACACTTATAAACCACTTCCAGCTCCTAACTGTGCTACAGGAAGCATACACCAGCCACAATATATAAAACATTGACCACATATGATATACATGTGTTATTTCTATGTACATTTCAATTACAGTACTGGGTTTTATGTTTTTGGACCCAAGTAAACCAGTCTAAAGCTTCACACTTGTATCACAGTATTATCCATTTATACACTATAATATATTTTACCAGAAGTTAGGTCCTTTGTGGTCATCAAGGGCAAGTCTGAGTTTCCTCTTGTGCAGGGAGTTGGTGATGCCAAGTGACTTCTCCAGGTCTGAACTGCTACACTCCAGTAACATACCACCTGACTTGATGTTCTCCCTGCAAGCTTGTGCAATGTGCATACTGACTCATCCCTGTAAAATGTGATAAATGAAAAGATCAATCCATACACACATGTATTATGTACATATTCATACACACATTCACTTAACACACACACACACATATATATATATATAGCTATAGGGACCCATCAATGGCTGCCTCCATCCATGCTGCAACTGCAACTCCTTTCTATTGGGCCATGGGGGTTCCCCAGACCTCATTAAGCACTGCCCATTGTTCTCTTAGTTCTGCTGTGATGCTCTTACTAACTGGCAACATGGCATCCTCAGCACTCATCACTGGTAATGGTGGTAACACTTCACCTGTTGAACAAACAGTAGAACACATTAAACATATGGTGGGAACTATATATGCATGTGTATACATGCACACACTACATAATTATATCACAAATGAATCATATACTTGTGTGTGTGTCTGTAATAGAAGTTGAGGTGAAATTACTTTCACTATAATAAAATAAAATAAGTGGTTAGACATAAAGATCTAAATGAATGTCTTTAGTTTACAAGACAGGCTGTTCTATGAAAATAGGATTCAGTTTGGGGATAACATTCACTTAACGGTAGTAAACACTTTAGAACTGTTCAGTTTGCAAACACTTGTAAATGAAAATATCACACTAATGGACTAGTTCTATCACTGTAGCAGTACAACATACCAATGTATGCACACCCATGTTCGCTATGCCCACAAAATATACATGGAATTCTGTAGTGTCAAGATTATTGAGTTAATGCAATATGCCTGCTTGTCTCAGCTATGACTACAGCAATGTCATTTAGGCTACAAGTTATCCATAGATACTAGTGGTTAGTGGGATAACTACAATATAATTGCTAAGACTATGAACTACGTACAACAGAGGCCACTACACTCTTGCTATTAGTAATAACTAGATAGCAGCTACATGTATCGTTGAACAGAATTTCTCTGTTATTGTAACCAGAAGGTCGACCTTAAAACCAAATAGTAAGGAATTTCTACCAGTAATGGGAATACAAGCATAACGCCATAGCAACCACAATCCACACAACAGTGTTACACAATGGAGAAACATTTTAATGGAGGAAGAAGCAACATAAAGTCCTGTTGTGGTGTACTGACAGAAGCCCAGTGAACAAATCAAATCATCTCACTACATGAAGACAACAAAATTTCTCACCACTGTCTTTTCCTTTCTTGCTACCCTTCCAGAACTTTGTAAATGATCCACCAATTGAATGCTTCTTTTTGTTCTTCTTGTCCATATATGGTGTTCCGCTGCCAGTACTCTCAGGGGGTGGGGAATTTGGGTCGTGTGATGTTGATGAGGTGGTGAAGCCATTACATTCATGAGGACCATGTTCAGCTTGAGCAGATCCTGCTGCTACTCAGTGTTGGGAGTAACGCGCTACTTATGTAACGCGTTACGTAATATTATTACTTTTGTGGTACCTAAGTAATATAACGAAATACGCTATAAAAACAGGTAATATAACTCAAGTTACTTTACTTACAAATGTAACGCGTTACCTAAGTAATATAGTTACTGTAACGAGTCTAATATTACGTAATATTATTACTACAAGTAATGAAGTTACTAATCTCGTTAGTAATCCACTGAGTAACGCCTAGCCACAACGAAGTATATTGAAGCCTACTGAATGGAGCTTATTCACCAGCTTCTTACTTATAACCGAGATTTGCACATTGCCCAACAACGAAATCATGTCACGTAATAAGGTGGTAGTTTCACACGTGACAGCTTAAGGTTGTGGACACAAAGTAATATAATATGTAATATTATTATAGTTACTTTATTTTATGGGTAATATGTAACTGTAACTAAATAGTTCAGTTGCAAGTAATATGTAATATGTAACTAGTTACTTTTAAAATGTAACTTGCCCAACACTGCTGCTACTACAGCTAAAGTGACATTGTCTACTTTAGGTAGTGGGATAGTGGGGACTAATAGGAACAACACACATGGAGACATGGAACTATATACATGTGCATACATGCACACACACTACACACTACTAAAAAGCGTAGGTGTGCAATTTTGAAATTACTTTCACTATAATAAATAAAAAAAGCATAAAGATCTAAATGAATGCCGGCGGTCTTTAGTTTACAAGACAGGTCTTCTATGAAAATAGGATTCTGTTTGTCACATAACAGTAAACACTTCAGAACTGTTCAGTTTGCAAACACTTGCAAATGAAAGTATCAAAACCACACTAATGGACTAGTTCTATCACTGTAGCAGTACAACATGGTAACTAGCCTATATGGGAAAATCCCTACAATGGCATATATACCTGTTCAATGAGAAAGTAGGAATTTTCCCACATAGACTAGCTACTCATTCATGTTTCCTGCTTCACATACTAGAACCCTATTTCACTTTTAAATTAACAAGTACACAGAAAAATTTGGAATTTTCAATTAGAGTAGGGACCATAGCACATTGATAAAAAGTACTGAAACAAGCTGGAGTAGTGCACAATATTGTAAACAATAAGAAGTGTTATATCCCTACTGTGCATTTCCATAATGGTATCTTGAGCACAGTAGGGATATTACACTTCTTATTGTTTTACTGTGATTTACAGTGTTGGGAGTAACGTGTTACTTATGTAATGTGTTATGTAATAATATTAGTTTTGTGGTAACTAAGTAATATAACGAAATATGCTATAAAAACAGGTAATATAACTCAAGTTACTTTACTTACGAATGTAACGCGTTACCTAAGTAATATAGTTACTGTAACTAGTCTAATATTATGTAATATTATTACTACAAGTAACGAAGTTACTAATCTCGTTAGTAATCCACTAAGTAACGCCTAGCCACAACGAAGTAACGAAGCCTACTGAACGAAGCTTATTCACCAGCTTCTTACTTATAACCAAGATTTGCACATTGTCCAACAACGCAATCATGTCACATGATAAGATGGTAGTTTCACACGTGACAGCTTAAGGCTGTGGACACAAAGTAATATAATATGTAATATTATTATAGTTACTTTATTTTATGGGTAATATGTAACTGTAACTAAATAGTTCAGTTGCAAGTAATATGTAATATGTAACTAGTTACTTTTACAAAGTAACTTGCCCAACACTGGTGATTTAATATCATGTACTACTCCAGCTTGTGTCAGTACTTTTTATCGATGTGCTATAGTTCCTACTCTAGTTGAAATTTCCAAATTTTTCTGTGTACTTCTTTGTTAACTTTTTTTTGTAAATAATTACTATGACTGGTGGACCCATGCATACCGTGAAAGAAATGGCACCGCGTGCCCCAGTTATTGTCAGAAAAATGAAGTATCCATTATGCTTCGTTGTCAGCTATGTTCAACCCATTACACAGCATTTTGGATCAAGAACTGTTCAAAAAGTGCCTCTGCAATCCATGCATACCAAAAGAAGAAATGGTGCTGCGCCCCCAGTTTTATCAATTATCATCTGAAAAGTGAAGTACCCATTACGCTTTGTTGTTGGCTATGTTCAACCTGTTACACAGCAGTACGAATCAAGAACTGTTCGAAAAGCACCTCTGCAATCAAAATAGCCACTATGAAAAATACGGACAATTTCCATTACGAAGGGAAGCCATCACGTGCTATCGCCAAATCGACACTTTTCGCTGTCAGCAAAGATGAATGGAACACAAAGGAGGACACTGGTAAGTCCATGAAGAATGCATTAAAAGTGTTTTGGGTCAATCTGAAAGCTTGTTTGGGCTTAGTTTTACCTAACCAATACTACTTCATCGTCGTCGGGAAAAATAGAGGCTGGTTTTTGGGTGATGTTATTTCGTGGGCCATGCCTACACCTTTGTGGTCCCTACTATACAGTACTATCAAGAGTTTATAACTCTTACTACTTTATATTATGAACTCTTGGTACTATCGTACTGTATGTTGTTTCACTTTTAAATTAATTGTTTTGCACTATTATATATCTACCATAGTGTTGTGTATGTAAGTATCACACATACACAATACAGGTTTTCCCCTATCCTATCACATGACACACACACACACACACACCAAATATGCATGCATGTAGGAACGTACACACGTACAACTTTCTTTTACCTGTCCACTCAGTAGTAGAGCTAGTTCAGTAGCTAGATGTCTACGAACAAGAGGAACACTAGTTGGAATATTTAGTACACCAGCAAGACTGTCTGATGTGAAACTGCTTTGTTCTAATACTACCAGAGCTCCATGTACCCCAGTGCCTGTAAAATTCTCAGAATACTCCTTTATGATAACAAATGATAATATAAATATCATTAGTATATGAATGTGTGTGTGTATTATACAGGCAACATCATTAGTACTGTATATGTGTATTCATACATACATGTCAATATTATGCATGTTTGTGTATACAAAGTGTGTAGTTAGTACCGGCTTTTACATAGGACTATATACCTGTAAGTCAATCTGGTTTAGCCATTGTTTAATTTTATTTTCTTGTTTGTCTGGATCCAGTCTAACTGCTTCTAATGGACTCCTTGTTAAACTCATGCATCCTCTACAACTCCACGACAACTCAACTACACAATTCAATAACCAGTAATATATCAAATAAACAATTAATTCCATCCAACTGAGAGGAGTGAATTGAACTGTTAATTTCCCGGGGTACTTGTGCAGGTCATCTTTACTAAAGGAGTTCAATACTCTACCATCAACAAGGTTCATTAGCAGTGTGTCTGCTAGCTGGGGGAGACCAATATCACTTGCCCATGTCTTGGCCACCCAAATGTGATGTAGTGTGTGTATTATTACCAGCCTGTTATACTTGTATTTTGCAATAATTTACTATTAATATGTTAATACCAATCATAAAGTAACAAATGATGTTATTTTACTTATACAAAAGATTACAAATATAAATCTACAAACTTTACTGATGTATACAGCTGTACTACTTTCTAAATAAAAGGTGCAGTATATATGTTCCATTACAATAGTTGTTACCTATCTGTATATAACAAAAGTGTGCAAAATACACAGTAAGAGAAAAACATAATTATGTCATGCAAGAGTTAAGATATTTACCATGAAGTCCAGCAAATCTATTGTATTGTTCCTTAAGTAATTTGAAGTGGTGTAATACATATAGCTACCTATAATCAAAATATCTGTACCCTGGTATTATTGTAATCACAGATGTAGATACTACCATTAGGACTAATAGCTATTCCAAAAGGATGTTTAAATTGGCCTTTTTGTTTACCTTCACTACCAAAGCAATGTATGCAGGTTCCATTTTGATCAAAGATAGACACACGATGATTATCACTATCAGCCACTAAGATGAAGCCATTGATATCAACAGTGAGGCCATATGGACAATTTAGTTCACCTCTGGCTGTTCCTTTAGTACCAAACTTGCCTACATATCCACCATCACGTGTAAAGGTGTACACACATGAATGACTATAGTCAACAACAAGCAAATGATTACTGGAACTGATTGCTACATCATGAGGACCATCCAGTTGCCCTGATCCAATTGTAAGGCAAAATTCTCCATTGGTCTTAAACACTGGAATACAATGGTTACCATAGTCAGCTACATACACCCTATCACTGTGTACTGTGATGCCATATATAGCATCAAACTGACCATCAGCTTTTCCCTTAACACCAAACTGCAGCAGGTAGTTGCCATTAATATCAAACTTCTGTACCCTGTGGTTACCACTATCAGCCACATAAAGGTAATTGTCACCATCGAATGCAACACCTCTAGGACCACTGAACTGGCCAGGGTTACTACCTTTACAACCAAACTGCCTTATCAACTGATCCTCACTATCAAATACATAGATGCAGTGTTTGTTATATTCAGCTACTACCCACATGCCATCCCTACCAAATGCAATACTCCATGGTTTACCCATCTGTCCATTATTACTAATTACTTTGCTAGGTTGATCTATAGCTGTGTAAGGTTTATGGATGGCAACAGTGTAGGGACTTGCTTTGATCTGTTCTCCTTCAATGGACACCAACAACTTTACCTCTCCAGCTTGTTTGGCTACAAAAGAAGTAGTGTAGCTACCATCATCATTATCCCTAACTTGTGCAGTAGTCACTTCTCCTGTATTCCACTCCACCTGTACTGATACATGACTACCTCCTAGAGAGCAAGAATGACCCTTGATATCCTTGGTGATTATCTTGAATTGTGGCTGTCCCCCTACACGTGTGTATCCAGATGAAGACAAGATTTCAGAGTTGGAAAGGTCACCTTCTATAAGCTGACTAAATTGTGGGAGTTGCACTTTACTGGAGTAAAACTTGATGTTGTTTGATTCTACTGGTGTAGTGTCTAGTTGTTTGTAATTGTCAGTTAACTCTTTCATTTGGTTGATCATTTGTTTCTTTGCAGAAAGTGCGTCTTCATCAGAACTTTCCTTCACTGCATCATCAACTTCCTTCATGCTTCTTGTCTGTGCTTGTGTAGATTCAACCTCTTCTAGTTGTGCTGCCATCTTCTTCTCCTTTTGTGACACTATCTCACATAACCTTTGCTTGACCTCTTCTTTCTGTTCTCTTAACTTCTCAATCAGTTTGTCATAATGTTCATCAATCTTCTTGTCTACTTCACCAGCTTGTTGTCGTATCTTATCTCCCATATCAGTAATCTTGTCATGAACTTCAGAAAGATCTTTAATAATTCCCTCTACTGGACCGGTGATATCCTTCAACTCACCCCTCTGCTTGTTTGCCATGTTCTTTACAATGTCATGATTGTGGCCATTGTGTTCCTTCACAGTGCAGTACAGACACACCAGCTCCTCACATGTCTCACAATAATACTTCAGTTCATTCTCGTGCTCTTTACACAACATTACTTTTGGTTTGGGCTGGACTGAGATGTCTTCTTTCTTTGACCTCAAGTCAACTAATGCAACTATGGCATGACCTCGATACCTATAGCTACGTTTGTGATGCTCATTACACAAATGACATAAAAACATTGTACAATCTGGACAAAATGTCTCTACTGGGTCTTCTCCCATACACTCATCACATTTCACTTCTGTTTCACCTTCCACCTTGCGCTTTAAGATCAACTCATCCACCAACCGATTGATCAGAAAATTGTTATCAAAATCCTTCACTCCTCCAGCAGGAACAGTAGTTTCCCTTCTGCACTCTGGACAAATGATCTTAGATTGTACCTGCATCTTCTCCAGACACTTTTCACAATACGAGTGATGACAAAGTAGGTACTTGGGATTCTTGAATATCTGATAGCAGACTGGACAAGCTAGACTATCAGTTGCTTTCTTCACATCCATAGCAGCCATTGTGGAAAATGTTATGAATTGATAGTGGATATGTGACAGCTGTATAAAAGCAATAACTGTTGTAAAATGTATCAACACACATGATGATGTGACGTGTGGCTAAGGAAAGTTGATGCAGGTGAGCAACAGAAAAGTGTGTATCAAGAACACACAGTAGTGTGTCGTGCAGTCAAAAAAGCTGGCTCACTACACCATGCATCGGTATATTGACAGGAAGAAAAAAAGTGTTTTCACACATACACACTCTATGGTCCCTTCTCGAAAGCACACAATTTTTGCATTGTAGCTGCTGATCACCTTTGCCACCTCACAATCCAAATATCAGAAAATCTCTAGTGATGTGCGATATATATATCGATATTGGAATATCACAATACTCTGGCCATATCATGATACTGATATCATGCTTGTGTATCAATATTTTGATTGCACGAAATGTGAAGGTCTGGTTTTGTGCAATTTAACAGTGTAGATTGGTTGTTTACCAGTTTGCTAGACTCTTGAAGCTTGGTAAACAAGTAGACCGAAAAAATACAAATTTTAAATCGGATTTAGGGTAATGTTGCACCAATAATCAGGTGAATAATCAGTAACAACTGATATTAGAAATATCAATATCGGTAAAGAAGCGGAAATAATTAGCCAATTAACCATAACCCACAATCAATTAATAGAGACAGTAATAACCATGTGACAGTAAAGAAAGTAGTAAACGCATGTGTCACTGGTAAAATTTAGTCCTGGTTATATTCTCTGTGTTATTTTAGTTTTAGCTATAGTTTAAAATGTGAAAATCTTTTAGTTATAGTTATAGTAACATTTCTAAAAATGTTTTAGTTTTAGTTGTACATAAGAAAATCTTTTAGTTTTAGTTCTAGTTCTAGTAATCCTTTCCAAACCTTAGATTTAGTTTTGGTAAAATATTCTGTTGTATATTAGTTATAGATTTAGTTCTAGTTATAATACGGATTTGCTTTTAGTTATAGTTTTAGTTAACTAATACGTATTTGTTTTACAAAAAATATTTTTAGTTTTAGTTATAGTTAACTAAACCACAATCAGGTCACAAACTATAGCATATATTGATGTTTGGATGCTACATATAGCAGTACAGCTTCATTCCACCTGTAGTTTTTATATCTGAACTTATACGTGCAGTGATCTGAGCAGCATAGCATTGTTTTAGTAAAGAGTTTTAGTTTTAGTTATAGTCATAGCTAATTTCTTCAATAATTTTAGCTTTAGTTTTAGTTTCTTAATTCATTTTAGTTATAGATTTATAATGTCTTTGTTGTTTTAATTTTAGTTATAGTTTTAGTTAAGAACATGAAAACCTTTTAGTTATAGTTTTAGTTATCTTTCTTACTTCTTTTTAGTTATAGATTTACTTTTAGCTATAATATGGATTTGCTTTTAGTTATAGTTTTAGTTAACTAATACATATTTGCCTTACTAAAAGTACTTTTAGCTTTAGTTATAGTTAACTAAAACAACACTACTTCTAATCCTCCACCCTGGTCTGAAGAATCGAAGAATGTTGCTTATAATATCAGCATATCGGTTACAGGAATGGGCAAATAACCAGTACTGGTAAATGTGAAAATATGTATATCGGTGCAACTCTAATTTATGGATCAAAGAATAAAAATGTAGTAAATAGCAAAGTAAGAGATGTTGCATACTTATACCTGTTATGAACCACGATAGTGGGTTCATAATAGGGATTGCCCATGCTTTTTGCAAAAATCCTAATAGAACGCACACCTAAAAACCACCTTGAAAAGCATCCTTCAACTCAAAACAATCCTCTGGTGGTTCTTTGCAATGAGTATAGGTCCACTAGTAAGTATCAAGTGAAAAGGAATGGTGTGTGTATTTCAGACAAAACTGAAATATGCCCGTTTGTTCATATTATTATTCTTATTATATATTCATAATATTATTACTAGGCCCGGGGCAAATACAACCAAGTACAATCACCAATGGGACAACCTACTAATGGGGTATGTACAAAGGGTGCATAGCCAATACAGTGTGTGCAGGAAGAAAAGATGCACAGTAATACAATTCTAGAGGAATTGACTGGCACATGAACATAAGGGATGCATTAGTATGCAATTACAATCAGTGATTATACGACCATGGACATGTGAGGATGTGAGATTGCACTTTAGATTGTGAGAATCATGGTATTAAATCTGATGCCTACAAACAGTAAAGCTTAAACATCCAACGAATACTTATTACATTAATTTTATGCAATTGTACACAATTTGTGTTACATGATATGTTTAAATGAGGATGGATTAGAGCGCTGGATTAAGACATAGCTGGAGTTGCCAAGAGCAAACCATGGTAAGATTGGGATAAAGCAGAGTATTTTAACTGTCTGTCACCTACAACTGGTATCTGAGTTATGTATATTTAACATGAGCTGTACTAAATGATCACATGATGCTGTGGATATGCTGCAAGACCAAAAAAAGTTTGGAGAACAAATGTGGCTGAAATGCAATACCAGAATTCCATGGATATGTCAGTGTACACAAGTATGTGGAGCATTGCTGATGGCAGTAGACTTAGTTACATATAATAATAGCAGTTAATAGCAAGCACAACCATGCACACAGCAATTATCAGCCTAAGGGCACATTTTGTGTATGGTTTCTCAGGACCCATATCAGTGATCAGTCTGGGCACTTCTGGCACTAAAAGGCTTCAGGTGGAGAGCTATGCATCATCACACAAACTTACCAGCTGGAAACTGCACCTTCTTCGCACAATGGCCTGCCAGGTGAGGCTTTCTCCCATCCCATACATGAGGATCATTTTACAAAGTTTTATTCACTTATTCTAATATGTACCAGCCATCAGTAAATCATGCCAGTTGTTTGTGTTATAAACGTAAAAGACATCTCTGTACATGCATCTCTCACATGCACATGCATCTCCTAGTCTTTATCACCCCAAGTAGCTACTTGTCAATATTTGCAATGTATTCTTTTGGCTGGTCACTCAAAGCTGTGTTTCTATCCCTTTCAGTTCTGCACTGTGCTGTTCCTGTCCTTCTCCAGAGTTCTTGTTCTGCTGTGCCCACGTGCGAACTATTGGCTTGAAATTCCAGCTGTAATTCTCTTGGAAGTTTATACGTACTAGCATATATATTTCCAGTCATCATAGCCTCATAGATTATACTATTGTCCTGTAGGCTCACTCAAAGCTGTATTCCTATTTTATTCAGATCTGGCCTGCGCTGTTCTTACCCTTCACAAGAGCTCATATTCCAGGTGACCAAACATATCAAGCCTCTTCAGTCACGAGTTAGTGTTGATTGGCATCAGTGTTGTAAAATGGACATCACTCCAGGCAGAGATGCCTCATTGTTACTCTTCTACATTGTGGTGATCCACCTAAGTACTGTTCTAGAAACACAGAAACTCGCTTTTCTTCATAGCGCATTGTGTAGAATAGTTCAACATGCCACATGCACCTGACGTCAGTGCTATCGACATAGCAATGAAATTTCAAGGTAAGCCTGTTTTGTAAATTCATGTTCAATTTTCCTGTCTGTTTTGCTTGCTTGCTGAATTGTAAGGATATTACATTAGTTGTAGGCATGAATTCCACCATAGGATATACAATTTGGGGTAAAGAGTATGCTGTGGAGTTTGAAGTTAATTACAGATGAAATTTGGGTATGGCAAGTGTCAGAAATTGTTGAAGATTCCTTTACCATAGTGAAATCCTAACGGTAGAAATCATCCTGTAACTATTAGTGATGTGCAATATATCGATTATCGTGATATATTAATTTTATATCTAAAAATTAATATCGTTATATCGTGATATATATATAATGGTGTAGCAATTATGATGTTCAAGACAGTATTAATTTCTTTATAACAGACTTAGCTACTTTCAGACAAAAGTGTATGTTAGGGACTATTTTACATGGTTTATACGACGCAAATACTAGCAATTTATTACCATGACTTCATGCAATTTGTATATCGTGATAATCTATCGTATCGTGATAAAAGAAGAGATGCTAAATGTTTTGATCGGCGTTAAATAGAATCGTTGTACGTTTCTATCACCTCCACGAATACAGCCGCCCATTATACGATTGTCTCAGTCTTCATACAACATGGATTCTATTCCCGGTGAGTGCAAAGTCTTAGGCCTTGTAGTTCTCTCATATTATTAATTTTATTTATTTATTCATTCATTTATTAATGACGTAATTTTAACCGCATTTGGCCACTCCAAATATATCTTTAGTACTGTTGTATAATTATTATTCTTTACAGGCATAACGAGGAGAATCCTGGGATAAAAAGTAGTAAGGCTTGCTGAATGGATCATTGTGCATGTCCATAACCTATTTTTGATTTCGTTTTCGGATGGAAACAGCCCAAACCGGGCCGTTTCTTCTTGCCAAAACGCCATTACGCTCGAGAAGCCACTGATACAAGATCGCGCTCAAAGTTAAGTTTTTTGGTGTGCGCTGCTTGTGGCTAATAGAATCTGTCTTTATTACACTCAGTATAGGCCATGCAGGAAGCTTAACTATCTGGGCTGATGACTTTGTCGAAAGGTAGTTTTTCGGGGGTCCTTCACATACAAAATCCATCTACGAAATTTCGAAATATGGAAATTTACCAACCAAATCGATTTCTAGTTTCTGGATAAATTTCTACCAAATTTCCAAATTTCTACCAAATTTCCGAATTTCTGGCTTGGAAATTCTTGGGTGCTACGAAGTTGTAGCTTGAGTTGTAGTATATTCCGTGCCTTAGGCTACTGTATTATGGTTTCAGTATGGGTTCAAGCTGAGCCGAACGGTTCACTAGCGATCTGGTAAGCCGTCGTGACTCTATCGTGGTTGGGGTGAAGTAGGAATTTGAATAAAACACTCACCAGTAATCCACGGACACACCAAAACGACTTGCACTGTGGTCTTTGCACCGTGGGAATCGAATCAGCTCAAAAGTATACAACAAATTTACGAAGCAGATTACGGACAAATGTTAGTGCGTATAATCTAGATGGCGCTATACGTCTTCTAGTTCTATTGATAGTGACCCCTCTTCCTTGCATCTGGCCTCGTGTATATACACATATAAATCCATGCAATATAACTTACACTAATGAAATAATCAAAATTCTATGCCAAACATTATAAAAATTTTAATCGTATGGATTTATGTATTTAAAATTTCAGTTAATATTTCTGAATTCCCAACAAAAATTTCTACATTTCTAATAAAAATTGCCAAATTTCTATGGTCATCGACGACATTTCTGGAAGTGAAGGACCCCTCGAGTTTTTTTGCTCCGTGATTATTGTACGTGGGCGGGTTATCCAGATTAAATACTCTAATAGAGCAGTCATGTAAACACTCTAATAATGCAGTCAAGTGTATAACAACAATCCTTGCACTGAATTTGACAGCTATTAAAGGCACCAGTAATGCAAATTGTAGCTCATATTGGGAGACTCTCAGTCTGTATGCACATTGCAATTTGATCAGTTTCATGTTTGTACTGAAATGTTGATAGCGTTACTATGCAGAATGCAAAATTGTACTATTCACCACAGTCTTCATTATCAATCAAAGAAATCCATGTTAATTTGTACACATGATATTATAGTCAATAGTGTGAGAAGATATTGCTGAGGAGATGATATGTTCCAACAACTTGCAGCAAATACTAGTCAATGATATAGGTCTATAGTTTGATGGATTAGTACACAGGCCTTTCTTGTATACTGGTGTTACATATGCCTTTCTTGTATACTGGTGTTGCATATGCCCTCTTCCAGTCTGAAGGGAGTTCACCCTGATGTATAATGCAGTCAAGTGTATAACAACAATCCTTGCACTGAATTTGACAGCTATTAAAGGCACCAGTAATGTAAATTGTAGCTCATATTAGGATCTCAGTCTGTATGCACATTGCAATTTGATCAGTTTCATGTGTGTACTGAAATGTTGATGGTGTTACTATGCAGAATACAAGATTACACTATTCACAACAGTCTTCTTCATAATCCATTACTGGATTAATAAAAAGTACACAAACTAGATAAATAAAAAAAATTGGAAATTTTTTAAATGGGAATAGAGATCGCTGAAAAAAGCCACGAAACAAGAAGGGATCGCTGGGGTGGTAATGTAATTAAACCACAAATCCCTATTTTGACTCACTTCAAAATGACAGAGCATGTAACTAAAGATTTATGACCAGAGAATCATAATAGGGATTTGTGGTTTACATTACCACCCCAGCTGTTTCGTGACTTTTTTCAGCGATCCCTATTCCCATTTTAAAATTTCCAATTTTTTTATTCACCCTATACTTCAGTCATAGTGTATAGACTGAAGTATAGGGATTAAATGTCCATTGGTATATCTGCAGGTATAGGCACCAGAAACCAAAGATGCCACCTTGGTACTTCCAAATATTCACAAATTTTTTTAAAACATCAATCACTAATTTGTCTGCCATGATTAAATATTCCATTTAAGTTTTAATTTTTGTGGCTGTTGTTCCTGTAGCTAAGTTATACTATCACGTTGGTGGATGCATGGGTCTAGCAACTACAGTACTGCTCAAACGTAACGTCGCACTTGCTCGCACCGCTCGATTGTGATGTTACGTTTGAGCGGTACCATACACTTTTCAGTAATTGATTGTTGGGGCGTGCGCTCGGCCACAAAATTTATTTTATGGTATGCCTGGTACCATTCTTTCTTTTGAAGCAGTATGACAAAAAGGCATGTCTCGGAACAAAGCAATGTCAAACACTGAAAAAATCAAGCCCATAGCCTTATGCATTGTCAAGTTATGCTTGACTGAAGCTTCGCATCAGTTAGTCAATTACAGTAGAAAATTCAGTTAAATATAAAATTGTTAAAATTACAGTTGGAAGGGTTGGGATCACTCTGAAGGCATATTTGGGTGTGGTTAAGCTTAACCAATACCACCAAGCTGTTTTGAAGGAAAACTGAGGCTGTTTTTCAGGTGATTTTGAAGGGCAAGAAAGCCCAAAACTCCATGATCCCAAATATACAGCAGTGGAGTAATACCTGGTACTAAACCATGAAAAATTATTTGTCAGCCCACACATTCAATTAAATTTAATAATATTATCAGGTTTTGTAGTTTTGCACTATTAACAATATAGCTGGGTTGCTTACCACTTTCCTGAACATTTAAAAAGCTTGTTATATAACAGTGCAATTACCTATGAAAATATATTAGCAGCCACAAATTTGATTGCACTTTAAAAATGTAATATGTCATGTACAAGAAGTATCTCTGCAATCACTAGGAAAACACGGGTGATAAGCTTAATAACTACCACCACAGCAACAGGGAAGCCATATTGCACTACCGCAAATCAACATTTTGCGTCGTCAGCGAAAAGAACTGGGACACAAAAGAGGACAAGGTAAGTCTGTGATGTGTGTATTGTAAATACTGAGGTATCATATCAGTGGCTATACAGCTGTTAGATACAGATATGCTCTCGCAGATCACTAAAAATCACTTTATGCTAATACCATCATGGAACATGTCTGAATGGTTTATTATACAAAATAGATAGCTATACACTTTGGTGTTTTCAAATAAGTTAGTGTTCGATGTACAGTAGCTGATATGTGTTCACCAATTGTTTGTGTAAGTTCTAGGTGAGATTGATAACTATGACTATGTGAAGTGGAGCAGATAGCTACAAGCGTGACGCCCACTAGACAAGCGAACTACTGTCCATTTGTGTTTGAAAGTGGGCGACAGCGACTATTTTGATTGGAAGACGAGTGGTTGCTACGCCTACTTAATAAACAGCATGATTGGAAGTTGCTACTGATCGCTGGAGGTTAGTTTGTGTTGGTTAAAACACTTTGATAGTCTTGTTTCTTTAGTCTCGCGTAACTAGGGTAGCAATAATCGTGATAGGCAATATATAATAAAATTTGCCATATCGCACAACACTAGTAACTATGTAGCACCAAGAGGTGTTCATTATAACATAGATCACAGGGCGGATCCAGAGTTTGGAAAGACGGGGTGCACTTTGCCAAAAAAGTTGAAGAAGAAAAAAAAAGGTCACAGCAATAGCAATAATGGTTGTTCGTCACCAAACGTATATACTATAAGGTAAATAAAGACCCTTATTCATAGCTTCATAGTTAAGCTACATATACACTGCCTCATGAACACAGTGACTGCTTTATTAGAGTGATTGACTGCTCTATTAGAGTATCTCAATCTTGTATGTAACTTTTGTAAGGAAGAGGGGATGGCACGTGGCCCCTGTGCCCCCCCCCCCCTTGATCCGCCACTGGATCAACTGTGTAGGGCTACAATAGCCATTCCATGTAGTGCTCAAAAACCTGTTTACGAACTTGAAGTAATGGCGATTTTTTGGTACTGTACAGCAAAAGTGAGATGCTATAAATTTCTAGTAATAAACTCCTTAGTACCAGTTTGGTGGCGATTGATATGCAGCAAATCCATGGTCAATTGGTGGTACTGTTCGGGAGTTAGCTGGACCATGGACAGACAACATTTCAGCTATATAGAGTAGATTGATCCCTAGAGTCTGGGGCAGGTCATGTGACGCTTTAGATTTTCCCAGTACGCTGCAATTTCACCAACGAATGCCCTCATTATGAAGGAAATGAACTGAGAAATTATAGTCAAAGGATACGTACAAGAAAAGCAAAAAATTAATATGCAAATTAGATACTAGCTATCAAACTAAGCTTCACTAATCACTTTTTTTCGATTGCAGACTAAAAATAATAAACAGCTACAAAAGACTAATGCTACAAATACATAACTAGCTACTACTACTACTACTACTACTACATAAGTAAGGCAATGATTTTCTGTTTTTCATCAGTGCCCACATGTATTTTTACTGCCGCATGTATTTCCCCACTATTAAAGATTTAACCATTATTTCACCTGATTAATCAAATATTGAGGATGTGCAGTTCAGTTATCAAGACTCATACAGGAGCTACCTTGTGTATTGTAGCCAAGAGAATGTGAAAGATTGCTACAATGAAGTTTTGACCCTCGAATGGAACTGATCACGCGACAAAGGATGACAATACATAGCCCTAAAGAGCAAACTAGCTATGTTGAGTTAGCTATGTTAGAAAATTGCCTGCTATGCAGAGGGATAATGGATAATGGTAATCACCTGCCTGCACTCTACATTTGGAATTTTCTGATGAAATACAGAAAATCACCAAATAGTGGCCTAAAGGGGAATACAATAATTAAGGGTAGAAGGGATTGTCATCATAATCACTGTCCCGAAGCTTAAGATCATTTTAGCACTACTTTGCCCATAGACCGTATATTCTTCGTGGGTACGAAGAATTTACGATCTATGCTTTGCCACAGTGAAACAGAAAGTGGCTGGAGTAAGTAGCTACTGCATTGTTTTGAACAGATTTTGACATGAACGGTGGGGGTGGCAGACTAGAAAAACGAGCCATCACTCGAAAGCGCTACTTACTCACAGTGGCGTAGCCAGACCCGGGAAAAATGCCCTGGAATCAAGTCACTGTCAACTACCCAAAGTAATTAAGGAGGTGGGCTGAACTCACTGGTGAACAATCGCTTAATTATGACATACAAGAATAGCTAACACAACTTACTGTGTGTCCACTTCGTCAATGCCCGGCGTTGGATTCTTTCTAAAGCAGAGATGTCGCAAATAAGGTAGGGGTGCCATAAAGGAGAACAGTAAAGTAATTGTGATCGAACTAATGCTAAATATAAAGTTTTCTTGGTTGGAATGTCAACTGAGTGGCTGAAGGTACGTCTCAGTAGTCCAAGGGTTCTATAGGCTTTAGCTGATATATGGTTATAATGATTTTTCCAAGATAAATCAGTTGATAAAATGACACCGAGGTCACGGTGAGTACTACTAGTTTTGATTATAGTGTCGTCTATGAAGTAGGATGTAGGGAATTTTGTATTAAATGATAGATGTATAAACTTGCTGGTATTAAAAAATTGGTTCCAATCTCTAGACCAGTTTGCCATTGAATCAAGGTCTTGTTGAAGTTGTATGGAGTCTAGATGTTCAAGAATTTGTTTATAGCATTTTGTGTCGTCTGCAAAGGAGAGAGCATTAGAGGAACGGACAGATAAAAATAAGTCATTGATGTAGATAAGAAATAAAAGTGGTCCTAGAATACTCCCTTGAGGCACACCTGATAGGACTGGTAAGAAAGTGGAATATGTACCATTAAGGCGAACGCATTGCTGTCTGTTGTTGAGATAAGATCTAAACCACCACCAAAGATTACCAGTGATACCGATTTTCCAGAGTTTTAAAAGTAATTCATTGTGGGGAACTCTGTCAAATGCTTTTGCAAAGTCTAAGTATATTACATCTGTTTGAATTTTACAGTGTTCATGAATACTGTTTAAAAATATGAGAAGTTGTTGTAAAGTTGAACAGCCTTTCATAAATCCGAATTGACACATAGAGATGACATTGGAAATGGAGGCTATAACTTTGTTGTATATTAATCGTTCAAGTACTTTTGATGCAACACAAAGCAGAGATATAGGTCTGTAGTTGGTGGCACTGTTTTTGTCACCAGATTTAAAGATAGGAGTAATACAGTGAATTTGCCATTCAGAAGGTAGTGAGTAGTAGTGGATAGCATATGAAAACAAATAGTGTAGAGGTTTGACTAGAACAGATGTACAGTGTTTTAGAATTGCTGGACTGATTCCATCGATACCAGTTGCCTTGTGAGGATCCAGAGATAATAATACATCGTAAACGTCTTCTTCAGAGATGTAAATTGAGTCGAGGGACACACTTGCTCGGGGCATATTTTCAAAATTAGGAAGGGAATAAGTACTTCGAGAGAACACTGAGTAGAAGTATTTGTTAAATAAATTAGCTTTGTCAAGGTCTTGAGAGGCAGAAGTATTGTCATAAAATATTGTGGAAGGGATGGAAGCAGATTTGGTAAGGTTTCTCACATACTGGAATATTTTAGAGTCATTGCTGAAAGCAAAATTGCTCACCAGTTTTGCTTCAAAGTTGGCCTTAGCTTGTTGGATGCTAGCCTGTAGGGTTTCTTCAGCTGTTTTGATACGGAGCAGATTGTGTTCAGTAGGACGAGACTTGTACTTCTTTCTTAAAGTGCGAAGACACTTAATCTGGTGCCGTATGTTGGATGTAAACCATTTAGGAGATTGTGAGGACTTTAATTTGAATTTCGGCACAAATATATGCATTCCTCTAATGATACTGTTCTTAATAAAATGCCATATGGAATCAATGTCTGGTAAGTGTTCACAAATAGAGAAATCAATGTGTGACAAAAAGTTAATAAGTCCAGGGTAATTAGCTTTGGAGTAATCAAAAATGACTTGTGAAGTGTTAGAAAAGTTGATATGTTCCATTGGAAACATAATAGTGAATGAAATGACAAAATGGTCAGTTGGTATAGGTTTGTAATGTTGAGGGTGAACATTCAAATTATCGATGATATCTTCATTGTTGGTAATTATCAAGTCAAGTATGTTTCCAAGGTTATGTGTGGGTTCATTTACTGTCTGGGTGAGATTAAGTTGAAACAGCAGGTCACAGAATTTGTTGGATCTCGAGGAAGAATCACAGTTACTCAAGATCTTCTGGCAGCATTTTATAAACAATTTTAACTCTGACAATCCCCACAGTATGCACTTTGTTTGCCCTTGTAGTACCTGCTCCAAGTCTCCTCGCCCACCAAACTTCAGCAGTAATTAATCTTTTTTTTTTCTTCTTCTTCTTGCTCTCTCTTAAAATAAGTACTTAGCTATATAAGTAAGTTTATTATTAAATACACATGTAAGTTTTAAAATTATAGGATAGTTCAACTATATACCAAATGTAAATGTATGTAATAACCTTAGCCAGCTAACTTAATTTGATTGTAATTTTATACATTCAATTGTAATTGTAAGTTGTACGTATACTTTTTCTGGCTGTGGACACCAGTTGCCCACAGACCATTAATGCAGGCCTTGCCTGCATTAAAAAGCAGTTAAAATAAAAAAAATAAAATGCTTTCTTTCTGGCTGGCCAGCAGTAACCGGGTTTCCCCTGGGTTTATACTGTAAGTTATTTGATTGTGGTATTATGGCTAATGAAAAACGAGATCACATGATTAAAACGCAGGCAGCATCGTGACAAGGGACTAGACAGAAAAATTTCTATACAGATAGGACAGTGTACCTTCGTGTTTGTGGTGAAGCGTGGACTGTGTGATGAAAACCTTGATGAAAATTCGAATCAGTGATGCGAAGTCATGTGAAAACCCGTTCAAGCTGTGTGTATGGATGCTGGGGCTTAGACTGATAGTTCAGACGGTATGGAGTGCTTGTTAATAGTCAGCATTTATTTTCTTCCTGTTTGTAGACTGATTATCTACAGTTTAAAGTCATCACGTGATGCGGGTAGTCTGCTATAAACGCTCCGTGCTTTCATTCAAATTCCGCTCCGTGCTTGCTTTCAGTCTAGTGTTAAGACATCATTGTATCATAGATAATACACGTAATAAAGGATTGGCAACGCGCATATTAATCTGTAATTACGTCACGTACAATCCTCGTTACGGCCCGCCCACTTTTCGTTACTATAGAGATATTCCATCTCCATAGTAACAAAAATAGGCACCGTAATTCCTCGATTATTATACCGTAAGTCGGCCATATCGTTGTGCAACTGTATCGAGCGTTGTATGGGTCTTTTTGATTCGCTTTACAAGTCAGCCTGTCTGTTATATATGTTAGTACTAACCTTACGTGATGTGCATCCACCATGGTTTTTCCCGTTTGTTGTATTCGGAACGCGCGCAGTACCTAATTTCAACCTTCTCCGTAGACCCGTGTGTACAAATTTGACAAATCTGCACAACAATATGGCCGACCGAAAATGGTTGTTATGGAGATGGAATATCTCTATACACATTTCGTTTCTTTTGCCAATATATGCTCGGACAGTAGTACCACTATGTTGGCGAGCAACGTACTGAAGAAGACGGACCGTGACCAAGCTAAACACACTGATATTTTCAGCCCAGCGCGATAGGAAGTTCTTTAAGGCCCCTATTTGGTCTGAGTGATTGTTAGTTTCTCATCAACCGCCCGCATCATTCTTAAGCTACCGCACGGTAAGCCATTATTTACTCTGTGCATGCTCAGAAGAACGGCACGTGATACCAAACTTATAATTTTTTTGTTGATGAACGCTACAATGCGCTATATAGCTATCACCAGGAGAGCTGTTGTTTTCCTTAGCAAATTGCTGCAGTGCCAGTTGTAATCGTGTTCTATCGACTTCATCAAAGCAGGCTTTCAGTTGACTGTCGAAAAACAGTTGGCGATCACGAAAACTAGAATCAGCTGGGGAAGGAAATGTTTGTAGTAAGAAAGAAAGACAATTTGGACAAGGTCTGTACATCAGCGTGTTAATATTATAAAAAATGGCATAGTGGTAATACCCTCCCGCCCGTATCATAAGGCCACTACAATGAGATTACTTGTTTCTCATCGGCTTCTCATAGAATCACACATGCGGGCGGGAGGGTTACCTCATTATTTTTTAAGTCATATAAATTGCAGAAGTTTAATGTAGCTACTACTATAGCTACACTAGAGAATCTATGACAAAACCAATAATAATGGACTACCTTTTTATTTTAGAATTTTAGGTGTTTGGCGTGCAGTTCAGAATTCAAATATACTTCAGCTTCTTCACCACAGTAATAACAAGGCTTTCTAAATCAGAAAGTCCTTTAAGAGAACTCCACAGTAGTTAGTACCTTCACCATGCAGTCTTGGGGTGGCATATCTTCAGCAGCAGCAGCAAGCAGAAGCTGCCGATGCCGTGTTAGCTAGCATCTGCAGGCTGATTAGTCTATTAGGGGAGGGGCTGCTGCAGGCTTGTAACAAAAGAAACACTAGAGCTACTATGACTCTTAGAGATGATAACCCATTCGTAGACATAGGGTAGGTCACGGTACTAATGCTAATATTCTCATATAGCACTCACTGATGGTGCCTCAATGGTTGTTGATGCTCTAGAAAGCATTGGAACCAGCACAGTAGTGAAAAAACTCACGAGTAATGTCTGAATCTGCAATAATGAGTTCACATGTACACAAGAAAATTTGATGCGGGCGGTTGATGAGAAACAAGTTATCTCATTGTAGTAGCCTAATAATTAGAAAGGCTGGATGAGAAACCGGCTAATAATCGCCAAATACCGCTGGGGGCCTAACTAGTGAGTATTCTAAGTTTTGGAGTATTCAAACAAAAGTTGTTAGCTGATAATTTTTATGTAGCCACTTGTAACCACCTATTGAGTGGAATGCTTTAGTTTCTGTAGACGAACTGTTTTTCTATAGCTCAGTTTTAGCCTATTTCACTGTGCTGGGTTTTGGAGTTTTAGCGTGGTCATACATATAGTGACATAATGGTAACATCCAGTAAAAGACAGTTTATTGTTACCATAATGGAATACACATACACACATTCCGCTAGATACTACAGACACGCAATAATGGGATACAGGAAGGTATGCATTGGAAGGAGGCGCAAGAACAGAGAAAAAGAAGCGGCTAGAAGGAAAGCACAGACCACCAGGGCGTCCAAGCAAAAGGAAAAAAGTATGTGTTTTAATATAGCTGTATATATATATTATACAGCCATAGCTATACTGTACATATATAGGATAGTATACGCATGTATGCATATATAATATATATATTATATATAATCAATATGCATACATATAGCCGGCATAATAATTATAGTTTTATACAAAATGGTATGCTAGCATATTGGATATCTGTGCTAGAGCTCCTGACAAGGGGGGCTTATAGTTGCTCCACTTTGTAAGAAACACTCTAATAGAGCAATCATGTGTTCAAACAGAGCATTCCAATCCATTTTCCAAACTTTTCTATGCATGGGGTATAGTTATATATATATGTATATCCCCACAAGTACAGCAGTACAGCATAATTCATGTATAAAAATGTTCCATTGAGGCAATTATGTTTGTTTTAAACTTTAAATAATGAATCTGCATGCATGCAATGGCTGTTCAAGAATATTATAGTAGCCTACATGCATAGTACAGCTACTTACAGCGTAATAATATATGTAACATACAACATACATGTAGCTAATTGAGTATGATTACAAGAATGTATAGCTACAGTGTATAATAATCAATATTATAGTTGCATACATATATGTGACTGGATCTACGAAAACCGTTCTTATCGCCCAAGACAGGAAGTTTGATTTTTTCACACAAACACAAAGCTTAATGAATGCACTATCAAGTTTCACTGCCACAGTCGACCAAAGTAAAGTGGTCTGCTTTTGCTGGCTGCTTTTCTAGAGCACAGTGGCGAGCCGTACGAGTGGTCTGGGGTCTTGATGGAGCCCTGGCCAACCAGGAGATGGCTGTGTGTGGCTGTACAGCTCTGTGGTGTTGGACAATGACCTGTGCTGTAAATGTCCTTTCATTTTAGCCAGTTCTGAGCCCTAAATGGCCTATAACTTAGCCTAATTCATCCAAGCACGTCTCTTTTCAATTTTTGAACACCATCGTGCCCGCCTTCCAGGGCCCCCGCCTCCCACCCTTCTGGAGCTCGCCTGATACAGACAACCTCGGTTTAAAAACTATCTAAAATGGCGGGAAACTTAGCTGTTGACTACTTCTTCAGTGGATGATCAGGAAGGTAAGAAATTGTTGTGAAACGTATGAAAATTTGGTATGCGTAGCTACCACCATTGGCCAGCTACAACACACAGAATATTTAAAACCGACGTTTCTCGATACTTTTAAATGGGCGATAAGACCGGTTTTCCCAGAGACAGTCACATATACTGTTGTGTTGATGTATATATCAACTATATAGTCCTGATGTTTGGTTACAACATGTACAAATAAATGTCATTATATTCCATGACTCCGCAGGTACCAATAGCTCTGTCCCAGATATCTATGCCAAAATCTAATTCAATTACCCCTCTGACTCCTACTTCACCACTATTACCGCCTATGTCTCCTATTTCACCACCAACATCTGAGGCAAGAACATCTATTCAGTCACCATTCTCGTCACCAGGATCAATATCTGCAACATCTATATTTCATCGTTGACATCTATTCTTCCTCCAATTCCATCACCAATAACTGTGCCAACATCACCAATACAATCAAATTCCCCGCAATTATCAACACTATCACCTAATTCATTGGAATCACCACCATTACCTGATCTGTTAAATACAAAGTTGCCATCACGTGCTTGGAGTATGCAACAGTCTGAATGCAATTCACAATTATTTATCTATAATATTCAAGAGGAACCATCATCTAGTAGCCAGCCCTTAAAACTTTCACACTCTGTAACAAGGTCTGATTTATCTGTGCATAGTTATTCATGGCCATGCGCTGAATAGCATGACATGTGATAGTTTGTCAATTCCAGATCAAATCAATGTACAAACCTTAACAACACTTCTGTTAGAGATTGAGAAGTTGAATGTATGTCTAGGGCACCCAGACAAGCAGTTTGTGCATATGGCAAATGAAAAAAAGGGAAGATTGCTAAATTCATCTGTTGAAATTGCAGCATATATAGACAGAGAGCATACCATCTATTATAGTGGTGAGAGCTATTCAGAGACAGTGAGAACATCTAATTGCCAGCTACTTACAGACAAACATCGCTGTAGCAACTGTGTTCGTTACCGTGATACAATCAGATGTATGTATCACAGATGGATAAAGCAGCAGGATGAGCCCAAGGTTGTCAATACCCACAGCCATGCTAATGAGAGGTGGCTAAACACCACTGAAATGAAACAGAAAACCAAACAACTGAAGTCTCAATTGAGAACAACCCAAAAAAGAAATGTTTACTTAGAGCAAAAAATCAAGGAAACCATTGACAAGAAGAGCATTGAAGTAGATAAAGAACTCAATAATGGATTAGTTAACATCATGAAAGAGCACTCTAACCAGATCAACCAACAGTACGAAGAAAACAGTTTTCACGAATGAACAGATCAAAAACATGGCAAAATTTCCCAAACAACGCCGTTGGCACCCAATGATTATCTGATGGTGCCTTCACCTGAAAATGTTATCTTCTGGAGCATATGATGTTTTAAGAAGATTTATTGTATTACCATGTGGTCGTACGCTGAGGGATTATACACATTTTATACATGCAGGGGTAGGCATTCAAGCAGAGGTTACAGAACAACTTATGTCAGCAGTTAACATGGATAATTTGAAAGACTATGAGAAGCATATTTCAGTGGTATTTGATGAAATGAAGATCAAAGAAGGTCTAGTGTATAACAAGAATGAAGGTAAAATTGGATTTGTAGATTTAGGAGCAGTAAACAACACTTTAGCATCATTTGAGCAGTCATTGACACAATCAACAACTCATGCACGATTACCAATTGCTAAACATATGCTTGTATTTATGGTGAGAGGGTTGTTTATGTCTCTGAAGTTCCTTATGCACAATATCCCACATCTGATCTAACAGCAGACAGCATATTTCCATTGGTGTGGGATGTGATCTGCCATTTAGAAGCTGCAGGCTTTAAAGTAGTTTCTCTTACTGCTGACAAAGGATCATGCAATCCTAAATTCTTTCGTCTCCACCGCCAAGCCAGTTCTGTAATTTCTGATGTAGTTTACAACGTTCCCAACCCTTATAGTAGTGATGGAAGATATATTTATTTTATTTCTGATGTTCCTCACTTGATAAAGACAGTGAGGAATGCTCGGTCCAATTCATTTGGACGCAGTTATGCTAGAGCATTGTGGGTAAGTAGAAGTATGTAGCTACATGCATGGAATGGTTTAAACATTGTGTAATTTTTTTAAGGGCCGCTATAATGATAGTATAGCAAATCATATCAAATTTTATACAGATCAATAGAAATACATTAGTTGGCAGCACTTGAGGAGATTGTACAATAAACGCACTACTTCAGGGTTAACATTTTAAAGAAAACTCACCCTAGGCCACATCAATATCAATTCATACTCTAGAATGAGAGTTGATTTAGCAGCACAGGTATGGCTTGTGTACTTAGCATTTGCATAGGCATTGTCAAATCAACAGGTTTTAAGTAAATCAGATGGAGAGGCATTTGCCTACTATGGGGATGATGACACAGCAGAAACTGAAAGATTTGTTAGGAAATTCAACAAATTTTTTGACCTTATGAATACAAGATACCTGGAGGAAGAAATATTGAAGTTGAATCGTGACTTGGGACCATGTACCATTCAGGAAAGCAGATGACCCACGTTTAAAGGTAACAAGCTATGGTCTAAAATTGTTGTAGCAGCACACATGCAAGCATGCACAACAGTGGAACTATATATACATGTTATAATAGTTCCTATAGTGATATAAAGTTCATTGTTATTATAACAGCATATTTGTAACAATTAATGCTGCAGTGGCTTGAAAATGACTTTCTGAATTACCTAAATGAATGGGAACAAAGTGTCAAGCAAAGAAAAGGATTTACACCAGCACAAAGAACAATGATGTTGCTAAGCCCAGAAACACTTGAAGGGCTCAGGATGACAGGAAACCATAACTTTTATACTACTTGTATTGCCACACATACCTATACATTTTTTCTTTTATTATGTAGTCAAAGCAGTTATAGAATTAGTAAGATTTTTTGTTGAGTCTACCTGGTGTGAAATATGTACTGACGGAGAAATTTTGTCAAGACCCTCTGGAATCCTTTTTTGGTCAGCAACGGGCCCAAGGAAGGAGAAATGACAATCCAACTGCAGCAGAATTTACAACCAATACTAATTCAATCAGTACAGTCATCAATTGCAACAGATCCCCTTCGTGGAAACTGTAGGAAAAGACCAAAGGATAAGATCGAAATTGATGAGACTCCTTTGTTAAAACGGCGACACCATACCAAAAAGTGACAATATAAATGCAATTGTTTCAGCTGTATAAATAGATTTGTCATATTTATATTGTGAAATATAAATTTACATGTCATTTTCCTTTCTTAAGTTCCTTTCTCATGCTTTTCTTTTTCTTAGTTTCAGTGCTCAATGTGATTTTGTAATCTTCTATCCATTGTTTAGCATAGCTAAAACCTCTAATGTCTAACCAAGATGTTACAATCATTTTAAGTAATTCCATGTTGTTCTCATCATTTGTTACAGTACAGCTTATGATGTCCCATGTACATTGCACCTTGATGTTTTGACATACCGAATTAATTATTTTGGCTTTCCCTTCAGCTGATTCTGCAGATGACATGGTGGTGAATGTCTTAATATGCTGCGTTAGCTTGTATTGCATAGCAATTTCTATCTCACAAAACAAGTGACTCGATAAGCATCATCATTGACTTCGAATAGTCCTCCTCTATTAATTTGTTTGATCCATTGGGTAGTGTAATTTAAAAATGATGGTGGTTCTGGAGTCTGATCATCTACTTGCATTCTGTCCAAACATTCCACAAATCTGGCTGCTTTCTCTCCCTCAGTCTTCATCTACTTGCGGTGTAGCTTCATCCCTGTGTACCCACATGCATGCCGGATAATATTTTATCTTCATTGAGGGTAACATCAGGCTCTTGGACACTTGGCTCTCCTCTATCCTTGAAAGTTGTATACAAAAGATGCTGAAATATGCATTCATTAACAAGTTCCATAAACAGTGGCTCGTTGTTGAAATGTTCACAATGTATCTTCATTAGAAAGTCGTTCCATAATGGTGGCAAACGTTAGCCCTGGCACCAGTGTTGGGCAAGTTACTTTTTAAAGTAACTAGTTACATATTACATATTACTTGCAACTGAACTATTTAGTTACAGTTACATATTACCCATAAAATAAAGTAACTGTAATAATATTACATATTATATTACTTTGTGTCCACAGCCTTAAGCTGTCACGTGTGAAACTACCGCCTTATCACGTGACATGATTGTGTTGTTGGACAATGTGCAAATCTTGGTTATGAGTAAGAAGCTGGTGAGCAAGCTTCATTCAGTAGGCTTCATTACTTCGTTGTGGCTAGGCGTTACTCGGTGGTTCACTAACGAAATAAGTAACTTCGTTACTTGTAGTAATAATATTACGTAATATTAGATTCGTTACAGTAACTATATTACTTAGGTAACGCGTTACATTTGCAAGTAAAGTAATTTGAGTTACATTACCTGTTTTTATAGCGTATTTCGTTATATTAGCTACTTAGTTACCACAAAAGTAATAATATTACGTAACGCGTTACTTTTGTAGCGGGTTACCGTACGCAAGGAAATTTTGACGTCAAAAAAATTTGACGGATTCAGACTTCAGCAGATTTGACGAATAAAATGTTGACGGAAATGAAGAAATTGTAGGCAAAACCTGTACTTTTAGGCCACAAAAAATTAATTATATGTTTCTGGTTCCCTTCCTGGTCATTTTTGTTGTTGAATGAATTGCACAACCACCATACAATAATTTATAATATTAAATCTGTTGAAAGGTTTTCATGTCTTGTAAACACACTTTTCTTACAAAGATGTGCTAATTTTATACATTTTCCCTATAATTGTACTGCTATATACAGTGGCGGATCCAGGATGGGGCATTTGGGGCAAATGCCCCCCCCCCCCCCCCCCCTTCAAGAAATTGCATACAAGATCGATATACTCTAATAGAGCAGTCAATTACTCTAATAAAGCAGTCACAATGTTCATGAGGCAGTGTAGCTTACCTATGAAGCTACAAATAGGATTTTATTTTACATAACAGACGTGATATAGTAGGTAAGGATAACTAGCTATTATTGTTGTGACCTTTTTTTTTTTTTTTTTTGGTCTTCAACTGGTTTTCAGCAAGTTTTTTTGGTCTTCAACTGTTTTTCAGAAAGGTGCCCCCCCTCTTTCGAAACTCTGGATCCGCCCCTGATATATGTCAGAAGTAGTATACCACAACACAAAGTTGCAAAAAAAACAAAAAAAAACAAGCCTGGTCACCTGGTCAAGTTTGGGGAATTGGTGGGACCAGAAACATATAATTAACTTTGCACGGCCTTAAGGGCGCTTATAAACATTTGACGAATTTAAATTTGACGAAATAAACCGATTCGTCAAATTTTTTTTACGTCAAAATTTCCTTGCGTACGGTACTCCCAACACTGCCTGGCACTAGTCTCGTCCTCGCAGAGCGTTTCGGAGGGGGCGCTTATAATCTCTAATCGATAAGCGCCACCCCGGAGAATGGGTCTGCGAGGACGAGACTAGCCTGGCACCAACATAATTCATCCAAATTTGCTCCTTAAGTTTAGTAACAGTTGCTGGTATTGGAATGCACAGTACGGTTTGCAATGCTGTCAGCAAGTTGGAAGAAAACTGCTCTACAAATGACGTAAATTCGACCTTTTCGCAGGCAACAAGTAGCTCGCTGCGGTACTGCTTTACAGTAGCAATCCTAACAGTGTTAATCTGTAATTCTGCTCTATTTTCCAAAGAAACGATGACACCTAGAAAGACGGACTGTGCCATCTGCTTAGCAATACGGAGTATCTATGACAATAGGCGCACGCACTTTACGTAATTAAACACGTGACCGTAACGAGGATTGTCTAATAGTTGCTATGCGCATTGCCAATCCTTTATTACGTATATTATCTATGATTGTATCAGAGGAGGGCGGAAGCGCTTTAGACGCTGCTTAAAAAATATTACGTTAATTGCATAGTTCTATTCAAAATCTCACATGAACCTCAATAGTCTCAATACAAAACTAGCAAATGGTGGGGTTCAGTGGGGTTTACTAGATTTTTAGATCATACTTCATGTAAGGATTAAGTTGATGTAATTAGTTTCGTAAAAGCGCTTAGGTAAAATCGATGAAACACTATTTCGCGCGTGGCTAGTTTAGCACTAACCAGGTATGTTTATTGTAAGTAAAACAATGATGCCAAGCTTACATCGTCTGTACAGTTAGCTGATGCTGAAAAACAAGGGTTTACATAATTCATTTTAACGGCGCTTCCACCCTCCTCTGCCATTGTATGCATGTACGTGATGAAGAATACAATAGCTAGCTAGCGGTCGAAATTAGTAAGGTAATTATCTTGTATACATTTAGTGTAGGTAAACAACACATTTTAAAATGTCTATTGATGTCCATGTCCATGTCAGTGTATGTGTGTTGTACAGAGTTGAATGGCTTGCCCACCCAGTGCCCGGGCATGGCAAAAAGTCCACTGCTTACTCATTTAGCATCATCAATATGTCAAACGTATTTAAGAAACTAGGGCATACATTTTCGCATTACAAAGTATCTACTTGAATATCGAAATCACACGGCACAGTGGATGCAAAAAAAATAAGCGACCGGGTGAGCACAAAAATGGCGAGTGCGACACAGATGCTACAGTTAACACATACACACAATAAACTAGTAACTAATGTAAAATTTTTCAGAAAATTAAAACATGGGAATAGAGATAGCTAAGAAACAAGAGTCAAACAAGCCAGCATGTTAAACACACAGAAATCTCTATTTGGACTCAATGGATATGGTATAGCTAGAGACTAAGGAAAATGAGTAGTTTTATATAAATAGAGGCAGTTAAGTACTGAAAATAATCAGTAAGCACTGAGAATGCTTCTGTATAAATGTTTATTTGAGTCCAAATGGAGATCTCTGTGTGTTTAACATGCTGGCATGTTTGAACCTTGTTTCTTAGTGATCCTATTCCTATGTTTTAATTTTTGAAAATTATTTTTACACTAATTTGTTTACTTCATAAATCCATTTATGGATATAGCTAACATCAGGGGCGGATCCAGAGTTTGGAAAGAGGGGGGGCACCTTTCTGAAAAACAGTTGAAGACCAAAAAAACTTGCTGAAAACCAGTTGAAGACAAAAAAAAAAAAAGGTCACAACAATAATAGCTAGTTATCCTTACCAACTATACCACGTCTGTTATGTAAAATAAAATCCTATTTATAGCTTCATAAGTAAGCTACACTGCCTCATGAACATTGTGACTGCTTTATTAGAGTAATTGACTGCTCTATTAGAGTATCTCGATCTTGTATGCAATTTCTTGAAGGGGGGGGGGGGGCATTTGCCCCAAATGCCCCATCCTGGATCCGCCATTGAACATGATAATAAGAGGTGCTGGTGGTGCTTGATATTACACAGTACTAAACATGTATATCAAGTTAGTACATGCAGTAGCTAAGTAGTCAGCTAATATTATCAGAGTTAGCAAACATGTTTCCATGCTATTGAATGTACTTTGTACTATACAGCTTTGACATATCCAACTATAGGCAGTGTATAGAATACTGTGGTCAGCAATAGTATGGTTTCTGATTTGTGCAGCTATATAAGTGACCCTATTTTGGAAAACCATACATTTGCATGGCACATTGACCAATTTTCTTTTTTATAGCTACAATGAAGCACTGAGTGGTTATGTACCTTGTGTGAAAATGTTGTGGTGATACATTGAAACATTCCAAAGATATGGCTAATTTACTGTCTAATACATAACAAACTAACTTTTCATTATCAGTTTATAGAATTGTATAGTGATCAGGTGTGACAAACTGATGAGAACTCACTTTGTTGACAAAGATTTCCATTTTCACAATCTAAAATGGATGAAAAATGATCCTTGAGAGTTTAATCATGTGTTCTTTGTGATTTTCCTCAATTAAATCACTTGTATCATTGTGTAAAGACAAGAAAATGTTTGGTTTTGGGAATGAACAAATCACCCAATTTGAAGGTTAATTGGTGTCCCACGCATTGTGAAACTACTACATGGTCTGATATAATTGAATATATCTCCTAGAATAAAGAAGCTATGGGTGTGAAATTTCACAGCAAGAAGGCTTAATAATTGCTTTATCAGAATATGTAAAAAAATAATTTTTTTTAAAAATTGCTGAAATTTTCAATTGAGCATTCCCACAAATTTTGCATGTGCCCAAATGTATGGTTTTCCAAAATATGGCCACAAAATTTAATTAATAGATTATGTGATCACAATTAAGTCACTTATGCAGTGGTACACAACAACATTGTTGCTCTGGTATGAACCTAATATACTGTGGTTAAATATAGGTAATAATATAATAGTGTAGTACATAAGCCCTCAAAATTGACATAATCGTTCACTTTTTGATAAAAGCACCAATTTTTTTACAGAGTATATGAAGCGTGCACTAAGTGTTTTAAGAAGGGGAGGCACGTAAAATGTCCTCAGGAACACCCCTTTTTGCACCCTGACAAGAAAACCATTTGTTACTATTAAAAATCAATCATGTTTCTATCAAGTTAACTGCTGGGCCTAGTATCATAGTAGTACAAAGCATACAGCTGGAACATAATAGCCTATTAGTAATCTATAAAAGAACAAATAGTTTTCTCACCTAGGCAGTAAACAAAATCACTAAAATTTCCAATTTGCAGGGATTCTGTTAAAGTTTTGGACCTTCAATGCTGACGATTGTGTAATACTATGTACAAGGATCATCCTGATGTGTATCGTTTCTTTATTAAAGGAGTATAACAAAAGTTATTTAATGCTAAAGTCACAGGTGGATATCTCAACAGAAAACCATGGACTACAGCAGTTCAAGTATCAAGCACAGAGCTTGAACAAAAGGTCCCTTGTCCTTATACTGGGTACCATATGAAAGGTAATTAAATTTCTAGTTTAATGAAGGCACATGCAAGTTGTTTCAACATCTTGTTCTCAAGTTACAGCGCTTTCAATTCAGTGTAATATAGCATAAGCAAGAAAAGCACACAGATGAGTATTAAGGTATTTCTTAGTGCTGTGATAATGCTCAAAATAAGCATAAAAGAGCTAGGTTCCAATGAAGTAAGATATTGAGCACTAAGAAGTACCTTATGACACATCCTTGTGCTTTTCTTGCTTATACTATATTACACTGAATTGAAAGCGCTGTAACTTGAGAACAAGATGTTGAAACAACTTGCAAGTTGCAACTGCCTTCATTAAACTAGAAATTTAATTGCCTTTCATATGGTGCCCAGTATAAGGACAAGGGACCTTTTGTTCAAGCTCTGTGCTTGATAATTGAAATGCTGTAGTTCATGGTTTTCTGTTGAGATATCCACCTGTGACTTTAGCATTAAATAACTTTTGTTATACAGAAACGATACACATCAGGATGATCCTTGTACATAGTATTACACAATCGTCAGCATTGAAGGTCCAAAACTTTAACAGAATCCCTGCAAATGGAAATTTTAGTGATTTTAATTTGTTTACTGCCTAGGTGAGAAAACTATTAGTTCTTTTATAGATTACTAATAGGCTATTATGTTCCAGCTGTATGCTTTGTACTACTATGATACTAGGCCCAGCAGTTAACTTGATAGAAACATGATTGATTTTTAATAGTAACAAATGGTTTTCTTGTCAGGGTGCAAAAAGGGGTGTTCCTGAGGACTTTTTACGTGCCTCCCCTTCTTAAAGCACTTAGTGCAGGCTCCATATACCCTGTAAAAAAATTGGTGCTTTTATCAAAAAGTGAACGAATATTTGGCTTAGGCGCTGGACTATATGGTTTTCAAATGAACTTGTTGACATAAATAGATTGGATACTTATTAACACAATTAACATGTTGGTTATCCTTGCAGAAACTAAGTCAGAAGATCAATGGCAAAGTGAACCTACAAGAAGCAAAATTGCTTGAGAATGGGTGTTATCATTAGGCCTGCGCTGATTATGCCAGCATAATTTGGGCATAATAGGTAGCCAAAAGCATTGAGCATAATGCCAGCATAATAGGCACAATTTTTGTGCATTGGTTATCAGAAAAGCTGAAACTCTGCCTATTTTGCATAATGCAGAATGGGATAGTGTGCAAACTCGGTAAAAATAAGATTTACAGCTACGTTGTGAAGAAAAGATTAGTTAAAGACCGACATACTCTAATAGAACAGTTACCGCATGTTGAAATATCTTAGGATTTTGGAAAAAACATAGGTGATCTCTATTATGAACTACCATGGTTCATGATATAGACACCTGTACATGTTTAATTTAGGACAAGTCTTCTGAGGTCACACAAATGCAGAAATATATACAAAAGGCAGTTATTTCTAAATAATGTGCAGAAACCATAAATCATAAAATAGAATGAAATTATTTCATTACTTTCTACTTCACCTTGTACTACATCACCACATAATTGTTATCATTCACATAATTATCATGTTATTATTTACAGTAATAATCATTGTTTTTCTACAACTTGTTAAAAAGGAGTTAGTTTACACAAATAATGTACATAAACAAAATTATATAATATATTTCATGATGGATCATATAAGAGAGAAACACCTGTAGGAAAGGCAATTACAAGTCACACAAATTTACACAGTAGTTCCAGTCCCAGTGTGATGTTCTGCAGACACTCTCAATGATCTACTGCCATTAGAGGAAGATGTAAAGGAGCCACCACTATGTTTGATGGAAGATGATGATGGTTCTGAGGATGGTGGTAGTTTACTGGCTGAAGTTCCACTGCTACTGACTGATGCTGATGGCTCCTAATACGTACAAACAATAATACATCAGTCAAGAGGTTATAATATACTGGTTGTTCTATTAGAGTGTTTACTGACAATACAACTGCGCACTAACATGCCATGTTCGCACATGTTAATTCAGATAATATAACCCTATGGATGTGAAACTAATAAGCACCACCTATTCCACCCTGGTTTTACGCTCAATTTTACGTAGCGTGTTCTTTCAATCATGGCAGCAGTTAATATTGCGTCATGAAACCATTCATCTTGTGACAGTATGTTTAGGAGGACTATAAGCAGGCAAAATTGGTGATAAAATTGGAAACATCATGAAACCATTCAAAGATAATCCAGAATAATACAATCAAGAGTTTATACTCTTGATACAACTAATACTCCTACTACAACAAAAGAACACAGTAAGAAAAAATTGGAAATTCTTCAAAGCGTTTGTCTGAAAATATCTATACATAAAATGACTCACCAAAAAATAAGCATAGAAATTAGCCTGCCTCCTTAACTTTCGTCAGCGAAATAATTCACCTAACAATTATTATAAAATATTAATTATGTATAAGACCTAGTGAAGCGGCACGTGATTAGTTTATATCCATAGGGACTCTATGATTAATTTTCTTTGGCATTGAATAGTAGCAACATTCCAATGTATAGGGGTCCCTGGTATATATACATGTTATATACGTACACAAGTGAATATTATACCATTAAAGGTAACTACTCACCCTAAAACTCCATCTTGTTGTAGCCTCTCTATCACCCAAATCCAAAGCAGGTACACTAGTGTTGTCACGATGTGTTAATGACCGACTACTACTGGTAAATGATGAACCAACTGTGTTAGCTCTTGGTGTCTTCACCATACTGATGCTGTATGACAAGAAATGTGATAAGTAAGTCATCATTGTTGCATCAGGTGAGATACATGCTACTTATATAATGCTCTCAAATACTTTCCTCTTTGAAAATAGATCACTATTACTGTATCTATTCTCTTCACTTCACAGTACACACCATATCACTATTTAGTCATACTAAAAGTACTGCCATGTGTGAATTAAAGCATGACGGGTGTGTTGAGAAGCTAATATAGCACGAGGCAAAAGCCAAGTGCTATGTTAGCCTTGAGACAACCCTGGAGTGCTGTATTTTTCATATACACAAGCATAGGCAATGCTTTATGTGTAAAACAGTACAATAATACTGTTCCCCCATAAAGTGATGAGTGCCGCTAAAAGTACCGTGTCTAAAAACCATGATAGAAATGTCATATTGGATGAAAATCACCTTTATGCAATAGTCTGAAATGTCACATGGGATGAAAATCACTTTTATGCAATAGTCTTACTCCATTCAACATCAAAATAGTGTTAAACATCTACAGGTGACCTAATATAGATTTTTGAAGAAAAAATTGTCAAAATCCCTAGTTTGGTCTGCCTGCGTCACTGCCTCAATGCCTGACCACATTCACGAGGCTACAGGCTAATGTATGGCTACCATTTTACACCTGCAGATCAAGCACTTGAAAAGATCGAGATACTCTAATAGAGCAGTCAAACAATCCAATACACCAGTCATTAAAGTCAGGTTGTCCTCAGTGTTTCAACAATTGGATAGAAGAGGCAACCAAGAAAAACAGTAGCCAGTAGGGACCCGCCGATTATGCTCATAATTTTACCTATTATGCTATGCTGCACTGCTCAAAAATTCACCTATTATGCTTAAATTAATGCTCAATATTTACCTATTATGCTCAATTATGCTCAATGTTCATGCCTTAGTTCATATGCTTTGCTACTAGTTTAACACTGTATAGAAAATAAAATGAGTGGCTGGAACACAAATAATAAATTCCTGCTGCATGTAAGAGAAAAGATCGATATACTCTAATAGAACAGTCAGTTTGATGATTGTTTTATTAGAGTTACTGACTGCTCTATTAGAGTATGTCGATCTTATTTTGCAATTGTCATTTTTCCAGCGAGAATTTATACTATCGTACAAATATTTAACCTATTATGCTGGCATTATGCTCAATGCTTTTAGGTACCTATTATGCTCAAAATTATGCCAGCATAATCGGCGGGTCCCTAGTAGCCAGGTAGTTCTTATATCCTTATCTTCCAGGATTAAAACCACAGACACAAAATGTTGGGAATTTGACTAATGTTCCCAATTGCTGATACAGAGTGAAAAAACAATTTGAGGAAAGCATAACATATTACCACACCCACCACAAAAAAAAAAAAAACCACTGATCATCACAAATTTAGTTACTTAGTTACAAGTTGGTAATGATATTTACAGTCAGTCATTAACAATAATAACAATGGTCAGGTTATCAGTCTACTCACATGAGGACAAAATTGCTACACAAACACAACAAAACTCCAACATGACTAAACCAACAGGACAGCACATGTAAACACATACTACAATATCCCCCTACAATAACAACATAACATTTATATGGTAAACAGTTTCAGTGGGAGCTAAGTTAAGATGGTATAACACATTCCATTTAATATAACCAGAGTATAGAGTAATAGAGAAGTTACTTTAGAAAGATATTAATAAACTAGGTGCCAACCAAAAGCTTTTGTTATGACAGTGTAAGCGGTTTTTTTCTTTTTCCTTTCCTATTTGGTACTACGTATATGCATACATGTATATGAACTCGTTCAACATGCCACAAAATAGTATACTATTGTCTCCATCAATGCATAATTTTTTTTATTATCCAACAGTTTCAACATGAAGAACAATTTAAATTGATCTGGGAGTGTCCAGTCAAGCAGTAACACACCTTTTTGTAAATTTTATTTCATTGCCACTACAGCCATTAATAGTCAAGTTTTTTTGACAGCATTATCTTCTCCTCTGGAATTCAGTATATGCGACCATCTCAGCTACAACCTGACTTGTTTGCACAACTTCCGAATTTTCATTTTATTTTCTCAGCATTATCTGCAGTATCCAAGGAATGGATCGCCAAAGTTTCAGCCTTCTGTGGTGAGTAGTTTCGGAATTATAGTGCTAGGCAGTAGGAAGAACAAGATAATCAATTTGTACAACAACTATACTGGAAATAAACTACATTCGCACTTTCGCAGCCATAACTTCCATTTGCATTAGTCTACAATGTTGCAACCTGGCTTAAAATGTTCACCATGGATTAACAAATCAGCCAAGGCATAGTGTTAGCCCTGTAGTTACTTATGCATAATGGATATGAAGGTAGTTTAATTGAAGAAATGGCAACGATCTTGCTTATGTTTACCGCATCATAATTAAATGCATGTGACACGCATACCATTGGGGCTGACAAAGATTTTCAGACTCTCCATGAGCAGGCGAATAAGATGGTGAATAGTTTGAGTCTTCCTTCTCTGAGTAATGGCCCAATAAAACTTGTGTATTTTTCTTTGTAGCATGTGTAATTTTACAAAAAATTTTTTCTCAATTCGTATGCTTCAAGTCAGTGCTGAGATGGTCACATATCTATATGTGACACACATCAGTTATCCATAGTAAACCTATCACTATATCACTCTATACAATACACTATTCTACCATGTCAGTAGGTCATTACATAATACACAGAAATACCAAATACGACATATATTAAATTTCTATTGCTATTAAATACTTACTAAAGTGTTGTGTCACACATAAACACAGGTTTTCACCTATTCTATAACATGCATGTGTACATAGAAACACAATGCACACACACACACACACACACACACACACACACACACACACACACACACACACACACACACACACACACACACACACACACACACACACACACACACACACACACACACACACACACACACACACACACACACACACACACACACACACACACACACACACACACACACACACACACACTTCTTCTACCCTTCCACTCAGTAGTAGAGCTAGTTCAGTAGCTAGATGTTTACGAACAAGAGGAACACTAGTTGGAATATTTAGTATACCAGCAAGACTGTCTGATGTGAAACTGTTTTGTTCTAATACTACCAGAGCTCCATGTACCCCAGTGCCTGTCAAATTCTCAGAATACTCCTATATGATAACAAATGATCAAAGATAACATAAACATCATTAGTATATAAATGTGTGTGACATACATGTCAGTATTATGAATGTTTGTGTATACAATGTGTGTAGTTAGTACAGGCTTATTCACAGGACTATATAGTACCTGTAAGTCAATCTGGTTTAGCCATTGTTTCATTTTCTTGTTTGTCCAGTACAGCACATTGTTGGCTGTCTCTTTGTTCTCCCTTTGCTCAACAATGGATTCCTTGTTAAACTCGTGCATCCTCAACAACTCCATACCAGACAAGAAACTCAACTATCAACAACCATTAAATACATAAATAGTTGATTACAGTATATCAAGTTCAGCTATGAACAAGGGAACATGCAATTCTGTACAGCTACACTCCGATGTTACAGACAAGATTCAAACATGATGTATTTTAACAGAGTGACATACTCAAGTGTGCACCTCAGTTTTTTTTTGTTTTTTTTGTTTTTTTTGTAAATTTCACATAGCAGCCGTGTTTGAATTTCGCTGTTTACGGAGTTACATGTTCCCTTATACGTAGGATTAGATGTGCCTCCTGTTTCAACGTCAATGTATATGAACTAACCCGTTCAATTTTCCTGTTTATCTTGAGGTACTTGTGCAGGTCATCTTTACTAAAGGAGTTCAATACTCTACCATCAACAAGGTTCATTAGCAGTGTGTCTGCTAGCTGGGGAGACCAATACTTTATTGTATGATTATTAATTAGTTAATTATTATTGTATATAAGTTTTTGCTATGTAGTTGCAAATTTGTTAAATTCTTTTTGTACAGATCAGGCTTTACAGGCTCCTTGAGCCTTCTTTACCTGTAACACAAATACTAATACTAATATCACTTGCCCATGTCTTGGCCACCCAAATGTGATGTAGTGTACCAGCTTGTGGGTACTTGCTACAGTAACAAACATCACCATAATCATTCAGTATTCAGTGTATGAGTAGGGAAAAATATTTCAAAGGAATTTCACCATTTCATATTATAGACAACCTCTTGTGCTTTACAAATCCAAAAATACTGTGAGAGCTACACTGAAAGTACATACAGGTGATGGTTTATATCATGCATTGGGAATCAATTGTGGAAACAGACGTTTGTGAATTTCACAATTTTAGAAGTAAACCTTTCCTTCCTATAGCGGACCTATGCAGCTGTAATTACATCAACAAAATCTTTAACCCTCTGCTCATGACCACGAGATCATAAGCTTAATCCTGCACATTACCACAAGAGGCTAAGTTTTCGCATCACACTAAACTGCTATCTATGTACGATGTTACACAGTGACACACAACACCATGCTATTCAAACAGACATGCAAACATCATTAAGTGATGGCAGAAGGAAAAAGAGAAATGGGACATTTGAAATACCAGCAGTCAATCACTGTGTATTCTCGCCCACCAGACCAGCAGATGTGACTACTATATTCTCGAGTACATTGTTGCCAGTAGTGCCTTAGTCTCACCCTCAGTATTGTGAAGGTTACCTGCTTCGATCTCTTCCGCAAGTCCAGCCATCCACACTAGTGTCCACTCATGACTGATCAGTTGTAGGCACGTGCCTGATTTGTTGCACAGTAAATCACAAATGTTTTCTAACGAATGAGGAAAGGATAGACCATTTGCGAATGTTTTCTTCCACGAATCATTCCCAATATATAGTATTTATTTAGTGGAATAGACACCTGTGTACACAATGGCACATATAAGACATGATCAGCACCTGATTAAATATAAACACTATATGATACATGTACAGTAGAGTGCACAAAAACTTTGTGACATGTTCTATTTCATGAACTTCATGAAAGCTCACTTGTCATGAACAGCTGGTCAATTTACGAACTACTCATGAACTTTACTGAACTGTGAGTACAGTACACTATACACACAGAAGTACAACAGTTCTTCTATCCAAAGATCATCATGTACTAACAATGTACTAGTTCAAAACAATACAGTTTGTACAATGGAAATGAAAGCTGGTGAAGTTAAATTGAAAAGTACAAATAAAAGAACATTACAACAGCAACGCTGGCATAAACACCAACTTCCAACAATAACACAGACAAGTATTGTAAACCCAACAGAGTGGGTTATAATGACCCCAGCATTATGATTAGCACTACCTTCTATGGATCTACCACAAAGTTAACACAAGCTTGTGAAGTACTTGTGCTTAGTTCACACTACAGTGAACAATCGTATACACTTATAAACCACTTCCAACTCCTAACTGTGCTACAGGAAGCATACACCAGCCACAATATATAAAACACTGACCACATATGTTATTGTTTGTACATTTCAATTTCAGTGCTGGGTTTCATGTTTGGACCAATGTAAACCAGTCTAGAGCTTCACACTCATATCACAGTCTAAAGTGGCTATTTATACACTACAATAATTATTATATTTTACCAGAAGTTAGGTCCTTTGTAGTCATCGGGGGCAGGTCTTGAGTTTCCTCTTGTGCAGGGGGTTGGTGATGCCAAGTGACTTCTCCAGGTCTGAACTACTACGCTCCAGTAACATACGACCTGACTTGATGCTCTCCCTACAAGCTTGCACATACTGACTCATCCCTGTAAAAAAATCAATCAATACACACATGTGGGGACTGTGGACAAACACACGTATATATATGTACATATTATTACTGTGCGAAACCTCTTACAAAGAGTATACACAAGCACAGATAAAAGCACAATTAATCAGCAAATTATATAAAATAATATTCATACATACATTCACTTAACACACACACACATATTGGCAGTGTATACGCCTACCGAAGGTTGCCTCCATCCATGCTGCAACTGCAACTCCTTTCCACTGGGCCATGGGGGTTCCCTAGACCTCATTAAGCACTGCCCACTGTTCTCTTAGCCCTGCTGTGATGCTCTTACTAATTGACAACATGGCATCCTCAGCACTCATCACTGGTAATGGTGGGAACTATATGCAAGTGCATTCATGTACACACTACACATATCATTAATGAATCATATGTGCATATTGTGTGTGCCTGCAAAAAAAGTTAAGGTGCGAAATTATTTTCACTATAATAAAAAGAGAAGCAGTTAGACCTAAATTAATGTCTATAGTTTACAAGACAGGCTCTTCTATGAAAATAGGATTCTGTTTGGGGATAACATTCACATAAAAGCAAATGTTCAGTTTACAAATAAAAAAAAAATACACTAATGGACTAGTTCTATCACTATAGCAGTAGCTAGCCTATATGAAGGGAATCCCTACATTGGCATGTAATCACCATTTGTTCAATGAGAGAAAGTAGCACATAGACCATTTATATATCTTGTTTCACTACTGGAACCCTTTAAATTAATTGCACTAGAATAATATACTTATCAAAGTAGCAATGTGTATGTAATCCTATAATACATACACACATGCACGTACGCACGCACAAACACACACCTTTCCTCTACCCTTCCACTCAGTAGAAGAGCTAGTTCAGTAGCTAGATGTTTACGAAGAAGAGGAACACTAGTTGGAATATTTAGTATACCAGCAAGACTGTCTGATGTGAAACTGTTTTGTTCTAATACTACCAGAGCTCCATGTACCCCAGTACCTGTCAATACTCCTTTATGATAACAAATGATCAAAGATAATAAAGCTCATTAGTATAATTATGCATACATGTTTGTGTATACAAGGTGTGTTGTTAGTACAGGCTTACACTAGTAACTGAATCTACAGCTGGTTTAGCCATTGTTTCATTTCTTGTTTGTCCAGTTGGCTGCCTTTTTGCTCTCCCTCTGATCAACAATAGCTTCCTTGTTAACACACCAGACAAGAAACTCAACTACACAAATCAACAAGCAGTGAACGCATCAAATAATTGATTAATTCCAAAAGTTTACAAACTGACCTGTTCAATTTTCCTGTTAATCTTGAGGTACTTACGCAGGTCATCTTTACTAAAGGAGTTCAATACTCTACCATCAACAAGGTTCATTAGCAGTGTGTCTGCTAGCTGGGGGAGACCAATATCACTTGCCCATGTCTTGGCCACCCAAATGTGATGTAGTGTATGTATTATTACCAGCCTGTTATACTTGTATTTCACAATAATATAATATTAATACCAATCATAAAGTAACAAAGATGTTATACAATAATTAAAAAATAATTACTTATACAAAAGGCTATAATCATACGTCAACAAATTTTACTGACATATACAGCTGTACCAGTTTCTAATAAAAGGTGCAGTATATTAATGTTCCATTACAATAGTTGTTACATATCATATATAATACACAAAACTACATAAAATTTAGTAAAAAAATAAAAGAGAAAAACATAACTATGTCACGCATTTACCATGAAATCCAGTAAATGTAATTCAAAGTAGTGTAATACATATAGCTACCTATAACTAAAATATCTGTACCCTGGAATTATGGTTATCACAGATGTAGATACTACCATTAGGACTAATAGCTATTCCATAAGGACATTTAAATTGGCCTTTTTGTTTACCATTACTACCAAAGCAATGTATGCAGGTTCGATTTTGATCAAAGATTGATACACGATGATTACAAGTATCAGCCACTAAGATGAAGCCATTGACATCAACAGTGAGGCCAAATGGATGATCTAGTTGACCTCTGGCTGTTCCTTTAGTACCAAACTTGCCTACATATCCACCATCAAGTGTAAAGGTGTAAACACATGAATGACTATAGTCAACAACAAGCAAATGATTACTGGAACTGATTGCTACATCAACAGGATCACCAACTTGTCCTGATCCAATTGTGAGGCAAAACTCTCCATTGGTCTTAAACACTGGAATACAATGGTTACCATAGTCAGCTACATACACCCTATCATTGTGTACTGTGATGCCATGTATACTACTAAATTGACCATCAGCTTTTCCCTCTACACCAAACTGCAGCAGGTAGTTGCCATTAATATCAAACTTCTGTATCCTGTGGTTACCATTATCAGCCACATACAGGTAATTGTCACTATCAAATGCAACACCAATAAGACCACTGAAAAGACCATGGTCTTTACCATTACAAACAAACTGCCTTATCAACTGATCCTCACTATCAAATACATAGATGCAGTGTTTGCCATAGTCAGCTACTGCCCACATGCCATCCCTACCAAATGCAATACCCCATGGTTTACCCATTTGTCCATTATTATTAATTACTTTACTGGGCTGATCTATAGCTGTATATGGTTTATGAATGACAACAATGTAGGGACTTGCTTTGATCTGTTCTCCTTCAATGCACACCAACAACTTTACCTCTCCAGTTTGTTTGGCTACAAAAGAAGTAGTGTAGCTACCATCATCATTATCCCTAACTTGTGCAGTAGTCACTTCTCCTGTACTCCACTTCACCTGTACTGATACTTGACCACCTCCTAGTGAGCAAGAATGACCCTTGATATCCTTGGTGATTATCTTGAACTGTAGCTGTCCTCCTTCGCATGTGTACCCAGATGAATACAATATTTTAGAGTTGGAAAGGTCACCTTCTATAAGCTGACTAAATTGTGGGAGTTGGACTTTACTGGAATAAAACTTGATGTTGTTTGATTCTACTGGTGTTGTGTCTAGTTTCTTGTACTTGTCAGTTAACTCTTTCATTTGGTTGATCACTTGTTTCTTTGCAGAAAGTGCTTCTTCATCAGAACTTTCCTTCACTGCATCATCAACTTCCTTCATGCTTCTTGCCTGTGTTTGTGTAGATTCCACCTCCTCTAGTTGTGCTGCCATCTTCTCCTCCTTCTGTGACACTATCTCACCTAACCTTTGCTTGACCTCTTCTTTCTGTTCTTTTAACTTCTCAATCAGTTTGTCATAATGTTCATCAATCTTCTTGTCTACTTCACCAGCTTGTTGTCGTATCTTATCTCCCATATCAGTAATCTTGTCATGAGCTTCAGAAAGATCTTTAATAATTCCCTCTACTGGACCAGTGATATCCTTCAACTCACTCCTCTGCTTGTTTGCCATTTTCTTTACAGTGTCATGATTGTGGCCATTGTGTTCCTTCACGGTGCAGTACAGACACACCAGCTCCTCACATGTCTCACAATAATATTTCAGCTCATTCTCGTGCTCTTTACACAACATTACTTTTGGTTTGGGCTGGACTGAGATGTCTTCCTTCTTTGACCTCAAGTCAACTAATGGGACTATGGCATGACCTCGATACCTATTGCTACGTTTGTGATGTTCATTACAAACACGACATAAAAACATTGTACAATCCGGACAAAATGTCTCTACTGGGTCTTCTCCAGTACACTCGTCACATTTCACTTCTGTTTCACCTTCCACCTTGCGCTTTAAGATCAACTCATCCACCAACCGATTGATCAGAAAATTGTTATCAAAATCCTTTACTCCTCCAACAGGAACAGTAGCTTCCCTTCTGCACTCTGGACAAATGATCTTAGATTGTACCTGCATCTTCTCCAGACACTTTTCACAATAAGAGTGATGACAAGGTAGGTACTTGGGATTCTTGAATATCTGATAGCAGACTGGACAAGTGAGACTATCCGTTGCTTTCTTCACATCCATAGCAGCCATTGTGAAAATGTAATGTAGTTATGTACCAACTGTATAAAAGCAATAACTGTTGTAAAATGTATCAAGACACAAGATGGTGAGATGTGTGGCCATGGAAGCTGATATGGGTGAGCAACAGAAAAAGTGTGTATCAAGACACTCAAAAGTGTGTCATGCAGCTTTGAAAGTCAGCAGGCCACATCATGGGTATATATTGACAGGAAGAAAAAATGTTTTTCACACAAGCAAAACTACATGGGCCCTTCACAATATTTTAATTACAGCTGATGGTCGCTTTCGGTATTTCACATTCCTAATTTAGTAAAATCACTTTATGTATTCATGAATTACAAGCCATCAAAGTCAAGTTTAATTTCGCACACAACAACCAGCATGGGTACGTACTTATAATCTACCCCATACCATCTTAGTCATCTGCAGTAGCATGTAAGGCTCTTCAGTGTTCCCATTATGCTTGCATTATGCTCCTAGGTTAGCAATAATTATCTTGAAACATTTTAATCAGTGAATGCTCTATTAGAGTATTTTACTACAAAGTGACTGTTCTATTAGAGAGTATTGATCTAAGCAATGCATATTTCATTTTCTTAGGAAAACCTGACTTGGTTCACAATTTTTTCCCTTCTCAGTATTATCTGCAGTTTCCAAGGAATGGTTCAGCCTTCTGTGGTGAGTAGTTTTGGATTAACAGCGCTAGACATTAGGAAGAGTAGGATAATCGATTTGTACAGCAATTATACTGACAGGCACTTACATTCACAGCCATAACTTCTGTTTGGATTAGTCTACAATGTTGCAACTTAGCTTAAAATGTTCACTATGGATTAGCACATCAACCAAGGTATAGTGTTAGACCTGTAGTCATTTGCGCATATGGGTACGAAGGCGATTTGATAGAAAAAATGATGACTATCTAGTTTACGTTTAGCGCATCATATGCTAACAAACACATGTGACGCGCATACCGTTAGAGCTACAGAAATGAAACAAAGACTTTTAGAGTTCTCCATAAGCAGGCGAATAAGATGATGGTATATAGTTTTAATTGATTTGAGTCTTCCTTCTTCGACTACTGGCCCGAGAGTATTTTTTCTTTATGGCATGCATAATTTTAAGAAAATATTTTTAAATTACATGTTCTCAATACACATGCTTGTACAAACAAGTCGGGTTTTTGCTGTGACGATCACATATTTAATTAAACTCCACTCCATAGTTTGTAATATGCTAGACATTGTACTCCAGACTATTATGCTTTTTATTATGCTGGCATAATTGACACAGGCCTAATTTGAACTATTTATCAGAGTGTACAAAAACAAGGTAACAAAGTTGTGAGGGTTTGCAAATGTTGATTTAGTCTGTTAGGTCACCAACAGATTTTGTAAGGTTGCAATTGGTATATGCAAGGGGTTTGAATTGAAGTGCTTGCAGCTTGCATGGGGTTCATGAGAATGAGAAGCCACACATACAAAACCTTTAATAAGACACAGTATTTCAAGCTGTTTGTCTGTTGTTAGGTTACCCATGACACCTTTGACAACAAAGCATAACCTTATATCAACAGCTTATAATTTACAGCCTGATTCAATTAGTAAATACAACACAACAGGGCTTAACAATTAGTTCACATAGTGTTTGTAAAGTCTATGCGACCGCTCCCTAACATACATATAGCGACTACTTCATTACATTTTTATGCAGTGAACTGTAAGAGATAAAAAGAGAGCTGGTTGTGGTCAAAAAGCTAGTTGTATGTGGACTAGTTGTAAATGATTACTACAAAAGTCAGGCTGAAATTGCAAGCTGCATTGCAGAATAGTAGTAGCTATAAAGTCAGATTTATATAAGGGGCATAGCCAGTCAGAAGGTGATGGAGGGGCAGGCATGCATGCCCCCACAAAACACTCAAAATCGTTCATGACTGCACAAAAGGCTAATGACTCAATGGTGGGCTGCTTACATAACTAGCTATGTAACTATTTCATTACTGATTGCTTATCAGTTATCAATGGAGGTATATTCGTCGAGCATCATTGCATGTACCACAACTCTACTCCAACAAAATTAATCTACCACAATCCGGTAGACCTATATTGTGAATATTTTAGTGCAAATACTATGTATCACAGTTACTTTATGTTAGTCATAGCCTGTGCTGCAGTCCTAGCCCACTGACAGGATGACGTGTTCACTCACTTCAGCCGGCGAAATTCAAATGCCACGTATTGCACGAAATCCCAGTTCAACACCTTTCTTACTAGCAGAACTTATAAGTTTGTGACTGATCCGCCTGACTGACTGACAAAGTTAAAAAAAATTAGACTGGCATGCCACTGCACTGCGGCCGTACAAAGATCCAGTGTGATTGACTCAAGAAAATAAACTTGGTACATTTAACACTTTTATCACCTCGTAGGTAGTAGGTTTGTAGTGTCATCTGGTCTCCTTTGTCACTTGTGAGTTGAGACTCCTGTGAGGTTACTTCAAGCGGGTCACTCTTTTTAGGTTCAAAAATGCTCTATCACATGAGCAATCTAAGCTAAATATAGAAGTGGTCTCAAATATTTTCGTTCAGTGAGTTCACAAATGAGTTGAAATTTGTGTGCTCATTCACTAGCAACCCCTGGTGATACCATGTAGTAGCGCACATAATTTATAGTCATTTGTGTGTCAGTTAAATACTAGTAAACTTGTGACAGAGGTTTAAAAAACCACTTAGTGATGGGGGGGAGGGGGGACAAACGCCTCCTTGGCTACGCCTGATTTATATACAAGTGAATATTCAGAATTAGAAAATGGTATCATACAGTACGAATCAGAAAGGTGTGGGCGTCGCCCATGAAAAATATTACCCAAAAACCACCCTCACTTTTCCTTGATGACAATGAGCCAGAATAAAACCAAACAAGCCTTCAGATCGACCCAAAATGCTTTCAACAAGTTGCTATGAAATCTATAAAATGGAATTTTCTACTGACTGACTGAGTAAGCCAATTCATTTATATATAGAGTTATGTTCAAATAGTCTAGTAGTCTAGTAGACAATACACTACTCTAATAGAACACACAGCTGGTGACAAAATACTCGATTAGAACAGTCACAACTACTGTTGGATAATCGAGGGTTCGGATAATGGAGGTCCTAACATAACTGAGTAACTGACTGGCTGATGTCTTCAGACAAGCATAACTTGATAACGGCTTCGGCTATGGATTTGATTTTTTCAGTGTTCAAGTGAGGTCGCATCAGCCGGACATGTGCCTTTTGGCATACCGCAGTTCGTACTGTGCATTCTTCATGGACTTACCAGTGTCCTCCTTTGTGTCCCATTCATCTTTGCTGACAGCATAAGGTGTCGATTTGGTGGTAGCACATGATGGCTTACCTTCATAACGGAAATTGTCCATATTTTTCATAGTGGCTACTTTGATGCAGAGGTGCTTTTCGAATAGTTCTTGATTCGTAATGCTGTGTAACGGGTTGAACATAGCTGACAATGAAGCGTAATGGATATCTCACTTTTCACTGAGACAATAACAAACAAGTACACAGAAAAATTTGGAATTTTCAACTAGAATAGGTACCATAGCACATCGATAAAAAGCTGGAGCAGTACACAATATTAAATCACAGTAAAACAATAAGAAACACAAAATTAAATCACAGTAAAACAATAATAAGAAGTGTTATATCCAGACTGTGCATTTCCATTATGGTAACTCGAGCACAGTAGGGATATAACACGCACTACTCCAGTTTGTTTCAGTACTTTTTATCAATGTACTATGGTCCCTACTCTAATTGAAAATTCCAATTTTTTATGTACTTGTTAGCAGAATACAATTTGACTTATGCAAGATAATGAGGTCTTTAAAAAACCACTAAGAGGCCTGCTAGCATGTCCTTCAAGTGGTTAGAAACCTGCTAGCAAGTACTGCAAATCTCACTTTTGATCATTGATTTGCTATGCCTTTCCAAGCATATTGCAGGCTAATAGCCTGCAGTGGGCCCAAGCCAATAAAAGTTTGTCTACTGTACGCAATAGGAATTTCGCCACAGAGCTATGTTGTAATACCATCATCCATCTCTTGTTTCACTGGTTTTATCACTTGGGTCCCTTTAAATTTTACAGAGTAAACTACCTATATACACCCTTGTGCTCTAGTATTTCCAATAATAGGCACTGATCATTCTGCCATGAATTGGTGTTTTCTCTACTTCTCGTGTCAGCCAGAGATTATATACTATGTACCCAGGATTGTGTACTGCCCGTATTCAAAGGAACAATCTGTGTTGTACTCTTCCTTTGTAGTCTAGCATGCAAGTGTTGTACTAGGCGACAGTACTAGTACTGGAACTCTACAGCATCACGTCTGCTGTCCTCTCCAGTTCCAATGGCTAGAGGACACATCCTGATTGGCAAACTATCAAAACCGGTAAATCGGTAGAAGTTAAAGGTCCACTGAAATGGAAAATTCACTTGCCATTTTATTGAATAAATAGGTCTCCCTCCCCATTATATAGTCTTGGTAATGGACTTTATCCACAATGATGCCACGGAGCACAAGATGGCTGCGTTATTTGGGGGACAAATGTACAGGTATCTATGGAGAAATTTTGACCCATCATATTTCACTCATGAAGCAAGATACCATCCAGTAGCCAACATGTTGCTATGGGTATAAGGTAACATCTGCCATTGCAAACAAGCGTTATCTCGAAATTTTTCCAGCATGCGATACAAATCGTTCATTGTGTTGTCTTGTAACCATACCTGTTGCTTAGAGGTCAACATCTCCTTCCCTGGCTGAAATATGATTGATCAAAACAATTTCTCCATAGGTGCCAGTACATTAGTCTCCCAAATAACGTGGCCATCTTGTGCTCGTGATGTCATTGTGGGTAAAGTCCATAAAAATAACGTGGCCATCTTGTGCTTGTGATGTCATTGTGGGTAAAGTCCATAAGCACATCAAAATGTATTAGGCTGTTGCTTTTGTTCTGGCAGTCACGTGAATAAAAATAAAACTTAGACAAAAAGGGTCTTGAAGCGAAAACAAAATCTTCTACCAGTAATCAAGCCCTGGACCTCCTGTATGTGAGCCCAGAGTCATAGCCACTGTGCTACGTGGCTCCCAGCTACCCACCTCCCTTAGTTTCTACCTTATTAGTGTCCGAGTGGAGTAATTAAAGACAAAGGTGAAGAAGAAATCAAAGCTGAATCCAACCCTAACTCTAAGGTTTGCCTGTGAACTACTTGTCGTGTAACCTAAAGTACAAGACCTGAGGCAAACTACTGGTCGTGTGCCCTAAAGTCGAATATACTTGGAGCATACTAGACGCTTGTCAACCCCTAGCTCGCACATGTGTTTGATAGTGAGAGAAATCTAGTGGACTGCTGGAACAATAGCCCAGGCAAAATATTTCCGGCTGCCGAAACAATAGCAACCTTGAATTATTAATAAGTACACAGAAAAAAATTGGAATTTTCAACTAGAGTAGGGACCATAGCACATCGATAAAAAGTACTGAAACAAGCTGGAGTAGTCCATGATATTAATTCACAGTAAAACAATAAGAAGTGTTATATCCCTACCATGCTCAAGATTATTATGACTGGTGAACCCATGCATACCGCATCTGAAATGGCGCCACACGACCCAGAATCATCTGAAAAGTGAAATATCCATTACGCTTCATTGTCAGCTATGTCAACCCGTTACACAGCATTTTGGATCTAGAACTGTTCGAAAAGTACCTCTGCAATCCATGCATACCACAAGAAATGGTGCCACATGCCCCATTATCGTCTGAAAAGTGAAGTATCCATTATGTTTTATTGTTGGCTGTGTTCAACCCGTTACACAGCAGTACAAATCAAGAACTGTTCGAAAAGCACCTCTGCAATCAAACAGCCACTATGAATAATACGGACAAATTTCCATTATGAAGGGAAGCCATCACGTGCTATCGCCAAATTGACACTTTTCGATGTCAGCAAAGATAAATGGGACACAAAGGAGGACACTGGTAAGTCCATGAAGAATGCATTGTACATACTGCAGTAAACAAAAAGGCACCTCTTGGGCTGAAGCGATGTCAAACAGTGAAAAAATCAAGCCCGTAGCCTTAGCCGTTATTGAGTTACGTTTGTATGAAGGCATTAATTAGTCAGTCAGCAGAAAATTACATTAAATAAATTATTTTTAAAATTCCATAGCAACTTGTTGAAAGTGTTTAGAGTTGATTTGAAAGCTTGTTTGGGCTTAGTTTTACCTAACTAACAGTGCCAGAAATAAGTCAGCCGTCGGCCATTTTCCGAGCAAAATCACATTTTGACCGACTATTTAGATCGAGGCTTGTTCGGTCAAATGTCCAACAAGCAGCAAGACAGTTGGTAAACATTCACAAATTAAAAATCAAGCAAACTATAACAGATGTCACATTAAGCTGATAGCGTACCTCACAGCTGCTCAACGTCCCAGTATAGGCTACCCACTATCTATGGTCCCAGTGATGACGGGGGCCCATAGGACGTTACCATGTGACCACAGACGACAGTATTCTAATATTTTGGTGCACACATTGGTGGATGTAAACTTAAATTGTTTTGTGAAGACTTCGGAAGATTGAAAGCATTTAGACTATGTACATTTGAGGATATTCGAGTCTACTGAGTAAAGGAATTTAAAGCGACTTGTGTCTAGTTTTTGGCGGGATCCAGTTGAGACACATGTGCCAGGAGCATAGGCACTCTAGTATCTATGCCAGGAGTGATGCCCCCTTCCGCGTTACTGACATCAGGGATATACCGAGCAATTAATTTTGAAGTAAAATAGTGGAAACCAGCAATATCAGACGATAAATCACATCATAATCATATCTCATGGCCGAGGGTAAGCTGGCTCGACATGGATAACGTGAAGGATGGTAGCGGTTGTTGCTGTAGCCGAATCATTGTTATGTGATGGTTAGTACGTTTAATCTATGTACTGGAGCACATTTCTTCTAATGGTGATGAGGTGTGGCTATTACCAAAGCTGTGGCGTTTAACCTGGTAGATATTCGTAGCCCACATGCTTTATCTTAGTCATCATGCTGTAAGGTAGCTAGTCATACTGTAAAATAAGTTAGTTAATGCACACATTTTTGATTAACAAATTTAATAGGAGCCCATATGAAAATGGGCTCCTAAATTTCATATGGGCTCCTAAAATGTATGTGGTGGAGTTAGAAGTGTTTCTAGGTGTTCCATATGTTGGTGACCTGTGAAGGATTGCTCATGGTGTCCAATAGTATAATATCCTGTGATGCTGTCCTCAGAAGCACATCAGCTACATACCACTTGCTGTTCCCAGGAGACAAGATGGCCAATCAAATCTGGAAACGACCTACCAAATTTAATCTTGCTAGAACATTTGACCAGTCAATGATGAATTCTTATTTCTGGCACTGAACTAATCCAACAAGTGAATGTGTTACATTACAATACTCTCAATAGCAGCTTGACGTATTATATTGAAATACGTCAAGCGATTAGCTAACAGAATTAGTATTTAGAGGTGTACCAATAATTGGATCAGCTAAAATATTGGCCACCAATATGGTAATTTTTACCAACATCGGTATCAGTACAGAACAGTAGGAGGACCGATATCACTACCGATATTTATACAGTAGCAATAATTTGTACATAAACTGATTATGCATTGATTTTCTACGTCATCCATGTGGCTCTTTCGTGCCAGTGGCTTACTGTTCACTCTGCAACAAGCACTACGCTACAAGAAGCCATACAAATACACACGATTCTGGTGTTTGTTGCTGGAAAGCTTATCAGTCTTTACAAATGAAGTACCTTTGTAATAAAAAGAAGGGTCACAGGATAATCAAGGAAACTTGCTGTACCACCTTTCTCACAAGCCGTTAGAATGCAGAGCAATGCAGAAATATCCGTTTAAGGTTTCATGGGAGTATACATAAAAATGTTTGTTGGTACTTAATTGTCTGATTACACAATAGAAACCCAAGCTGTATACCACCTAGTGTTGTTCCAGTATCAGCTAGTTATTACAGTTCTAGTTCCAGTTCTGGAACCATAATCTTTAGAATTACGGTTCTAGTTCCAGTTCTGGAACCATAATTTTTAGAATTACAGTTCTAGTTCCAGTTCAGGCAGGAGCCATGACATTTACTTGATATTCTAGAACAACACTTATTTTAACTTAAGTATTACCAAAAGCCCATAATAAAATATGGAGACTCACTATTAAGTTATATAAGCTAATATGCTACAGGTTTACTTGTTTCATATATGTAGCTAATACTGTATAGTATGTAGCCAATACTGTATAGTAGTTATCAGCATTATTACACTAACAACTATAACCCTAACACTCTATAGGGTGGTACTAAAAGACTTGTAGCTACATGTAATTATCAAACACTGAACCAGACATAACATGTGACTGAGCCAGCATTTTGCATTCTGTTCTAATATTATAGCTAATCAGTTGTTTCAAGCAGTTTTTAGCACATTGTTGTATACATGGTTGTAATACATACATCTTTTATGAAGTTATATACTACATTAAGTGCTTTTGTCTGCAGATAAATTCTGGTCTTATAAGAACATAAAATCTCATTGGCAAAAGCTGTATGGTTATGACCAATTCCAGTTCCAGTATTAGTTCCAGTACTTGATAAAATTTCTTTATAGTTCTAGTTCTAGTTCTAGTTCCAGTCTTGAAGAAAGTATAGTTCTAGTTCCAGTTCCAGTCTTAAGAACAGCAAAATTATTGTTCCAGTTCCAGTTCTAGTTCTAGAACTGGAATAAAAAGGGCAGAAACTGGAATTATTTTAGTTCCAGTACTGAGAACTGGAACAACACTAATACCACCACAAGCAGAGTATAGCAATGAATACATGCACATTTTGTTGTAAGGTAGGTAAATGTACAATTTTGTTTGCTTAAAACTATAATGCAAATATCGGATCAACTATCGGTTATCGGCTTCTTATGGTGGCCTTAAAGGTTGCGCCATGCACCAATAACTAAGCGACAACATCTATGCGATGATTGACAATATCCATGTGATGGTAAACAATAATTATGCGATGATAGACGATTACCTATACGACAATGGTGATACGATGATTGACAATAACCACACGACAATCATGATGAAACAACTGCATGATCGATGATAATTTTGTACGACAATCACTGGTTGCATGTTGTTACAAGGTCTGAAGTTTTCCTCTCCTTGTAGCTTGCTGTCGTTGGTTGTGGTGCTACAAGTTGCTACACTTGAACAGTAAGATGCAACAAGCAAACTACGACAACAATAATTAACAACATCAGCAACAACCACAGCAGCAGAAATAACAAATTTCAATTTCAGACCTAGTAATAACATGCAGCCAGTGATCGTCATACAAAATTATCATTGATCACACGATCGTCTCATCATTATTGTCATGTGATTATTGTCAATCATCGAATCACTATTATCACATAGGTAATTGTCTATCATTGCATAATTATTGTCTACAGTCACATAGTGATCACCCAACGTCACAAGGATATTGTCAATTGTCGTGTAGATGTTGTCGCTTAGATATTTGCACATGGTGCAACCTTTAGGGCCACCATAGCTTCTTTTGGTGGCATCAGTATCGGATATCGGTACATGCCAAAAACCATATCGGTACATCTCTCATTGTTTGTCAAGACCCCTTGACAAAAATCTGTAATGCTAATTTGATTGGCTAAAATAGTGTAGTGTGTTTCTATTATTATAAGTAAATGCCCGACTTGACAACTAGTGTTACTATAGTGATAAATGCCCCATGGCATAGCAACAATATGGTTGCTTAGTAACAATTGCTAAGGAAATATCATGAAACCATGGCAATAGTTGCTAGGCAATGGTTGCTAAGTATGATTGGTCTTTTGCAGCGGTTATTTTTTAGTTTCCTGCTGCCTAGCAACAGTTGCTATGATTGTCAGATTAATTTGCAATAGGACGGATGGTCGTGGTATTCGGGATTAATAGTTCTCGCATTGTAAACAGGAAGGAAATAGTGCTTGGCTTTGCCTCACACTATTTTACTCTTTCCTGTTTACAATGCTTGCACTATTAATCCCGAACACCACAGCCATCCATCCTATTATGGACTCCAATACTGCCTCATCGCTGTCAGGGAAAATTGAGGCTGGTTTTTGGGTGAAAGTTATTTTGTGGGCCATGCCACTCCTTTGTGGTCCCTACTATACAGTACACGAGTGCTCTAACTTATTTTACAAAGGAGATGAATTGAGAAATTATACATTGTCAAAGGATACAAGAATATACAAATCAACTAGCTGTCAAACTAAGCTACAAGTACTTTCACTAATTACTGTAGTTTTGACTGAGTAAAGGGACATCTCCAAACACAAAATAAGGGTAGTTGGAAAAAGCGGATACGGACACTTACTTTTACATTTATGTAACAATTATTTTTCATGCCTAACATTTTTACAGCAGTCTACGCTTCCAGACCCGGGAGTTGATCTCGTCATAGCGTTTATCCAATTATGTACCACTCTGCGTGGGCAGTTCAAAGGCGCCAGTGCCATAATTTGTATATTGCACTGCTGCAGATCGCAGCGAGTGCATTATTACTTATAACGCACTGGTTGCGGTTTTTTAGACCACAACGAGTGCATTATAAGTTATAATGCACCGACCGCAGTGCAATATACAGATATTGCACTGGCTGAGGTTTTGTGCAGCATAGCACAAGTGCCGGTGGCGAAGACCACTACGACACCTCACCTAATAGGTGGAAAGACACTTCACAGATCACTCGAATTCTTTTATAGCCTGACATGTAAAGGTCGATTGTGGGCCATAACGTCACCAATACGTACAATGTTTACAAGCAGCTAATGGCGATCGAAAAATCCAACACAGGTGGCCACAACTCTAGTCTACATATATATATAAACGTACTTATACACCTTACTAGTCTGGTGCCATCTTAGCCCAGATTAAACTGTAGCCCACTTCGACAATGACTCAATAAAACAAATATATTCTAAATAATACTAACTTTTACGTTCGATTGTGGTAACCAGTTTTGTCATACCACCTGATTCGAGTTTAGCCAGTGTGAATAGTAAGAATTAGACTAGCATCGTTTAGTAGTTAGGTTTTGTTTACTTAAAACGTCTATTTAGCTACTTTTTTTTTGCTCGAGAGAATCACTATGGCGATTAGTCTGGCGCTTAGTCTATATGGCGATTGAGTGATCACGCTGGCATGCTGAGCACTACATGATGAGAGTCGAACAGCGAATACAGGTTAGTGATATAACCCATAGTGTACTAGCTTTCAATATCTCAGGTGGCTGCAGTACTGCAGGGGGAACGTCATCGCAACGTCCAGCTTGGTTACCCACAATCAATGTTAGAAACCTGGCCTTTATAAGTGTTACAGCTGTCTTGTGAGACTCTCCCCACCTATTAGGTGAGTGGTACATAACAGTTATACAACGTGCACTCGTGCTCTGCCTGTATAAACGCACTTGCCTTCGGGCCTAACGGCCCTCAGGCTCGTGCGTTTATATCAGGCAGAGCACTCGTGGCCGTTGTGTAACTATATAATAAGCGCATGTGTGAAGGACTAGACCAACACTCCACAGACCATATGTGTTGTACACATGCTCTAAAGTCTAATAGCTATATAATTGTAGAGATTAGCTTGTACGCCCCATGCAACTTGGCTTAGCAGGCCAAATCCACAACCTTACTCCTTTTAGTATAAGGTGCAGACGCTTATACCAAGCATTGAGGGCTTCAAGGACCTGGCCTACAAGATTAGGTTGGGGCATGCCAGCTTAATCTCTACGACACTGAATTAGATTTCTAGGTCATGTGTACAACACTATAAGGTCTTTAGAGTGCTAGTCTATCCTTCACACATGTACTTATAAGTGGATAAACGCTATGACAAGATCGACACCTGGGTATGGAAGCGAATGCTACTGTAAAAACAATGTTAGGTATGAAAAACAACAGTTTTGTAAAAAATTAAGTGTATTTTAAAAATATACGTGTCCAACCGTATCCGCCTTTTCCAACTACCCATAAAATAACAAAAGAATACAAAGACTAATTACAAGGGAGTGTCACATAGGTACGCGCCGTAGGTAGATCTGCGACCGCGGTCAAAGTCTTGACCGGCCGAAATTTCGCTTTGACCTGTGACTAAGAGCCTTTTTGGACCTTTGACCGAGCGACGATATTTCAGCACTTTTTGATTGTGGGTTGAAAGCTTTTACCCTTGACCGTTGAATTGGCACGATTTTGATGGCCTTGACCTTTGACCGCGGTCGCAGATCTACCTCAGTGAGTGCCTGTGTGTCAACCCCTTGTAATTGCAAGCTACCAAACTACATACAAGTTACACCTATTTAGTTACATTACAAAACCAAATCTATAGTGTCCTCCGAGCAAAGAGCATAGTATAGTTTTGAATACTTAAATGGTGGGCGTGGCAGACTAGAAAACGCGCCATAATGACTCGAAGCGCTTATCTATTAGCATCGTCAATACGTCGAACGCACTCGTTTGAAGAAAGTTGGGCGTACATTTTTGCATTACAAAGTATCTACTTGAAGTTGAAACCATACAAAAAAAAGAGCGACCGAGCAAGCACAAAGAAATGGAGATCCTGTACAATCACAGATGCTACAATTAACACGTACGCACAAATATAGACACCTGTTTAGGATAAGTCTTCTGAGGTCACACAAATTCGGAAATAAAGAAGGCGAAGTTGCTTCTAAATAATGTGCAGAAACCGTAAATCATAAAATTTGAACGAAATTATTTCACTACTCCACTTCACCACATAATTTTAATCATTCACACATCATCATCATGCTATTATTTACAATAATAATCATTGTTTCTCTACAACTTGTTAAAAAGGAGTTAGTTTACACAAATAATGTACATAAACAAAAATATATAATATATTTCATGATGGATCATATAAGAGAGAAACACGGCCTGTAGGAAAGGCAATTACAAGTCACACAAATTTACACAGTAGTTCCAGTCCCAGTGTGATGTTCTGCAGACACTCTCAATGATCTACTGCCATTAGAGGAAGAAGTAAAGGAGCCACCACTATGTTTGATGGAAGATGACGATGGTTCTGAGGATGGTGGTAGTTTACTGGCTGAAGGTCCACTACTACTGACTGATCCTGATGGCTCCTAATACGTACAAACAATAATACATCAGTCAAGAGGTTATAATATACTGGTTGTTCTATTAGAGTGTTTACTGACAATACAACTGCGCACTAGCATGCCATGTTCGCACATGTTAATTCATAGATAGTATAACCCTATGGATATGAAACTAATAAGCACCACCTATTCCACCCTGGTTTTGTGCTCAATTTTACGTAGCGTGTTCTTTCAATCATGGCAGCAGTTAATATTGCATCATGAAACCATTCATCTTGTGACAGTATGTTTAGGAGGACTATAAGCAGGCAAAATTGGTGATAAAATTGGAAACATCATGAAACCATTTAAAAGATAATCCAGAATAATACAATCAAGAGTTTATACTCTTGATACAACTAATACTCCTACTACAACAAAAGAACACGGTAAGAAAAAATTGGAAATTCTTCAAAGCATTTGTCTGAAAATATCTATACATAAAATGACTTACCAGAAAATAAGCATAGAAATTAGCCTGCCTCCTTAACTTTCGTCAGTGAAATAATTCACCTAACAATTGTTACAAAATATTAATTATGTATAAGACCTAGTGAAGCGGCACGTGATTAGTTTATATCCATAGGGACTCTATGATTAATTTTCTTTGACATTGAATAGTAGCAACATTCCAATGTATAGGGGTCCCTGGTATATACATGTTATATACGTACACAAGTGAATATTATACCATTAAAGGTAACTACTCACCCTAAAACTCCATCTTGTCTTGGCCTCTCTATCACCCAAATCCAAAGCATGTACACTAGTGTTGTCACGATGTGTTAATGACCGACTACTACTGGTAAATGATGAACCAACTGTGTTAGCTCTTGGTGTCTTCACCATACTGATGCTGTATGACAATAAATGTGATAAGTAAGTCATCATTGTTGCATCAGCTGAGATACATGATGCTCTCAAATACTTTCCTCTTTGAAAATGGATCACTATTACTGTATCTATTCTCTTCACTTCACAGTACACACCATATCACTATTTAGTCATACTAAAAGTACTGCCATGTGTGAATTAAAGCATGACGGGTGTGTTGAGAAGCTAATATAGCATGAGGCAAAGCCAAGTGCTATTCTAGTCTTGAGACAACCCTAGAGTGCTGTATTTTTCATATGCACAAGCATAGGCAATGCTTTAAGCGTAAAACAGTACAATAGTACTGTTTAGTAGTGTTCCCCCATAAAGTGATGAGTGCCGCTAAAAGTAGCGTGTCTAAAAATCATGATAGAAATGTCACATGGGATGAAAATCACCTTTACACAATAGTCTTACTCCATTCAACATCAAATACAGTGTTAAACACCTACAGGTGACCTAACATAGATTTTTGAAGAAAAAATGTCAAAATCCCTAGTTTGGTCTGCCTGTATCACTGCCTCAATGCCTGACCACATTCATGAGGCTACAGGCCAATGCATGGCTACCATTTTACACCTGCAGATCAAGCACTTGAAAAAGATTGAGATACTCTAATAGAGCAGTCAAACAATCCAATACACCAGTCATTACAGTCAGGTTGTCCTACAGTGTTTTGACAATTGGATAGGGGAGGCAACCAAGAAAAACAGTAGCCAGGTAGTTCTTATATCCTTATCTTCCAGGTTTAAAACCACAGACACAAAATGTGGGGAATTTGACTAATGTTTCCAATTGCTGATACAGAGTGAAAAAAACAATTTGAGGAAGGCATAACATATTACCACACCTTCTCAATCCCACCACAAAAAAAAACAAAAAAAACTACACTGATCATCACAAATGTAGTTACATAGTACAAGTTGGTGATGTTATTTACAGTCAGCCATTAACAATAATAACAATGGTCAGGTTATCAGTCTACTCACATGAGGACAAAATTGCTACACAAACACAACAAAACTCCAACATGACTAAACCAACAGGAGAGCACATGTAAACACATACTACAATATCCCCCTACAATAACAACATAACATTTATATGGTAAACAGTTTCAGTGGGAGTTAGGTTAAGATGGTATAACACATTCCATTAAATATAACCAGAGTATAGAGTAATAGAGAAGTTACTTTAGAAAGATAATAATAAACTAGGTGCCAACCAAAAGCTATTCTTATGACAGTGCAAGCTGTTTTTTTCCTTCCCTATTTGGTACTACGTATATGCATACATGTATATGAACTCGTTCAACATGCCACAAAATAGTATACTATTGTCTCCATCAATGCATAAATTTCTTTATTATCAAACAGTTTCAACATGAAGAACAATTTAAATTGATCTGGGAGTGTCCAGTCGAGTAGTAACACACCTTTTTGTAAATTTTATTTCATTGCCACTACAGCCATTAATAGTCAAGTTTTTTTGACAGCATTAACTTCTCCTCTGGAATTCAGTATATGCGACCATCTCAGCTACAACCCGACTTGTTTGCACAACTTCCGAATTTAATTTTATTTTCTCAGCATTACCTGCAATATCCAAGGAATGGATCACCAAAGTTTCAGCCTTCTGTGGTGAGTAGTTTCGGAATTATAGTGCTAGGCAGTAGGAAGAAAAAGATAATTAATTTGTACAACAACTATACAAGAAATAACTACAGGCACTTACACTTGCAGCCATAACTTCCATTTGTATTAGTCTACAACGTTGCAACCTGGCTTAAAATGTTCACCATGGATTAGCAAATCAGCCAAGGCATAGTGTTAGCCCTGTAGTTACTTATGCATAATGGATATGAAGGTAGTTTAATTGAAGAAATGGCGACGATCTTGCTTATGTTTACCGCATCATAATTAAATGCATGTGACACGCATACCATTGGGGCTAACAAAGATTTTCAGACTTTCCATGAGCAGGTGAATAAGATGGTGAATAGTTTGAGTCTTCCTTCTCTGAGTAATGGCCCAATAAAACTTGCGTATTTTTGTTTGTAGCATGTGTAATTTTACAATTTTTTTTTAAATTTTGATTTTCTCAATTCGTATGCTTCAAGTCAGTGCTGAGATGCTCACATATCTATATGTGACACACATCAGTTATCCATAGTAAACCTATCACTGTATCACTCTATACAATATACTACTCTACCATGTCATTAGGTTATTACATAATACACAGAAATACCAAATATGACATATATTAGATTTCCATTGCTATTAAATACTTACTAAAGTGTTGTGTCACACACAAACACAGGTTTTCACCTATTCTATAACATGCATGTGTACATAGAAACACAATGCACACACACACAATGCACACACACAATGCACACACACAATGCACACACACACACACACACACACACACACACACACACACACACACACACAATGCACACACACACACACAATGCACACACACACAATGCACACACACACACACACACACACACACACACACACACACACACACACACAATGCACACACACACACAATGCACACACACACACACAATGCACACACACACACACAATGCACACACACACACACACAATGCACACACACACACACAATGCACACACACAATGCACACACACACACACACACACACACACACACACACACACACACACACACACACAATGCACACACACACACACACACACACACACACACACACACACACACACACACACACACACACACACACACACACAATGCACACACACAATGCACACACACACAATGCACACACACACAATGCACACACACACACACAATGCACACACACACACACACACACACACAATGCACACACACACACACAATGCACACACACACACACAATGCACACACACACACACAATGCACACACACACACACAATGCACACACACACACACAATGCACACACACACACACAATGCACACACACACACACAATGCACACACACACACACACAATGCACACACACACACACACAATGCACACACACACACACAATGCACACACACACACACAATGCACACACACACACACAATGCACACACACACACACACAATGCACACACACAATGCACACACACACACACACACACACACACACACACACACACACACACAATGCACACACACACACACACACACACACACAATGCACACACACACACACACAATGCACACACACACACACACACACACACACACACACACACACACACACACACACACACACAATGCACACACACAATGCACACGCACAATGCACACACACACACACACAATGCACACACACACACACAATGCACACACACACACACAATGCACACACACACACACACACACAATGCACACACACACACACAATGCACACACACACACACAATGCACACACACACACACAATGCACACACACACACACACACACACACACACACACACACACACACACAATGCACACACACACACACAATGCACACACACACACACAATGCACACACACACACACACAATGCACACACACACACACAATGCACACACACACACACACAATGCACACACACACACACACACACACACACACACACACACACACACAATGCACACACACACACACACACACACAATGCACACACACACACAATGCACACACACACACACACACACACACACACACACACACACACACACACACACACACACACACACACACACACACACACACACACACACACAATGCACACACACACACACAATGCACACACACACACACAATGCACACACACACACACACAATGCACACACACACACACACACAATGCACACACACACACACACACACACACACACACACACACACACACACACACACACACACACACACAATGCACACACACAATGCACACACACAATGCACACACACACACACACAATGCACACACACACACACAATGCACACACACACACACACACACACACACACACACACACACACACACACACACAATGCACACACACACACACAATGCACACACACACACACAATGCACACACACACACACAATGCACACACACACACACAATGCACACACACACACACAATGCACACACACACACACACACAATGCACACACACACACACAATGCACACACACACACACAATGCACACACACACACAATGCACACACACACACAATGCACACACACACACACACACACACACACAATGCACACACACACACAATGCACACACACACACACACAATGCACACACACACACACACAATGCACACACACACACACACAATGCACACACACACACACACACACACACACACACACACACACACACACACACACACACACACACACACACACACACACACACACACACACACACACACACAATGCACACACACACACACAATGCACACACACACAATGCACACACACAATGCACACACACACACACACAATGCACACACACACACACAATGCACACACACACACACAATGCACACACACACACACACACACACACACAATGCACACACACACACACAATGCACACACACACACACAATGCACACACACACACACACACACACACACACACACACACACACACACACACACACACACACACACACAATGCACACACACAATGCACACACACACACACACAATGCACACACACACACACAATGCACACACACACACACAATGCACACACACACACACAATGCACACACACACACACACAATGCACACACACACACACAATGCACACACACACACACAATGCACACACACACACACACACACACACAATGCACACACACACACACACACACACAATGCACACACACACACACAATGCACACACACACACACACACACACACACACACACACACACACACACACACACACACACACACACACACACACACACACACACACACACACAATGCACACACACAATGCACACACACAATGCACACACACACACACACAATGCACACACACACACACAATGCACACACACACACACAATGCACACACACACACACACACACACAATGCACACACACACACACAATGCACACACACACACACAATGCACACACACACACACACACACAATGCACACACACACACACAATGCACACACACACACACAATGCACACACACACACACAATGCACACACACACACACAATGCACACACACACACAATGCACACACACACACAATGCACACACACACACACACACACACACACACAATGCACACACACACACACAATGCACACACACACACACACACACACACACACACACACACAAACACACACACACACACACACACACACACACACACACACACACACACACACACACACACACACACACACACTTCTTTTACCCTTCCACTCAGTAGTAGAGCTAGTTCAGTAGCTAGATGTTTACGAACAAGAGGAAGACTAGTTGGAATATTTAGTATACCCGCAAGACTGTCTGATGTGAAACTGTTTTGTTCTAATACTACCAGAGCTCCATGCACCCCAGTGCCTGTCAAATTCTCAGAATACACAAAGATAATACCGTACAGCATAATAATTTGATGGGGGTGGGGGGACAAATTTGACAAAATGCATGCCATTCGTCAAATTTTCCTCATCAAAGTTCATGTGACTAGTTAATTAGAATACTTCTGGTGCAGGACATTCGTCAATATTTTCCTTATCAATATTAAAAAGATGAAGAATTTGTCAAAATTTTCCCCCGTCAAATTATTATGCTGTACAGTATAAACATTATTAGTATATGAATGTGCGAAAATTATAGACATCATTAGTACTGTATATGTGTATTCATACATACATGTCAGTATTATGCATGTTTGTGTACAAAAGGTGTGTAGTCAGTACAGGCTTATACACAGGACTATATAGTTAATACCTGTTCAATCTGGTTTAGACATTGTTTCATTTTTTTTGTTTGTCTGGATCCAGTCTAACTGCCTCTTTGCTCTCCCTCTGCTCAACAATGGACTCCTCGTTAAATTCTACAACTCCATGAAACTCAACTACATAAATCAATAACCAGTACTGAATATATAATTAATTCCATCCAACTGAGAGAGTGAGAGCAGTGAATCGAACTGTAAATTTCCCCGAGGTACTTGCACAAGTCATCTTTACTAAAGGGTTCACTAGTAGTGTATCTGCTAGCTGGGGGAGACCAATGTTACTTGCTCATGTCTTGGCCACCCAAATGTGATATAGTGCATGTATTATTACCAGCCTGTTATACTTGTTAATATGTTAATACCAATCATAAAGTAACAAAAGACGTTATATGTTATTTATACAAAAGATTACAATCATAAATCTACAAACTTTATTGACGTATACATGTACTACTTTCTAAATAAAAGGTGCAGTATATATGTTCCATTACAATAGTTGTTACCTATCTGTATAAAACAAAACTGTGTAAAATGCATAAGAGAAAAACATAATTATGTCACGCAAGAGTTAACATATTCACCATGAAGTCCAGTAAATCTATTGTATTGTTCCTTAAGTAATTCAAAGTAGTGTAATACATATAACTACCTATAATGAAAATATCTGTATCCTGAAATTATTGTAATCACAGATGTAGATACTACCATTAGGACTAATGGCTATTCCAAAAGGACATTTAAATTGGCCTTTTTGTTTACCTTCACTACCAAAGCAATGTATGGAGGTTCCATTTTGATCAAAGATTGACACACGATGATTATCACTATCAGCCACTAAGACGAAGCCATTGATATCAACAGTGAGGCCATATGGACGATTTAGTTCACCTCTGGCTGTTCCTTCAGTACCAAACTTGCCTACATGTCCACCATCAATTGTAAAGGTGTAAACACATGAATGACTATAGTCAACAACAAGCAAATGATTACTGGAACTGATTGCTACATCATGAGGACCATTCAGTTGTCCTGATCCAATTGTGAGGTAAAACTCTCCATTGGTCTTAAACACTGGAATACAATGATTACCATAGTCAGCTACATACACCCTATCATTGTGTACTGTGATGCCATATATAGCATCAAACTGACCATCAGCTTTTCCCTTAACACCAAACTGCAGCAGGTAGTTGCCATTAATATCAAACTTCTGTACCCTGTGGTTACCACTATCAGCCACATACAGGTAATTGTCACCATCGAATGCAACACCTCTAGGACCACTGAACTGGCCAGGGTTACTACCTTTACAACCAAACTGCCTTATCAACTGATCCTCACTATCAAATACATAGATGCAGTGTTTGTTATAATCAGCTACTGCCCACTTGCCATCCCTACCAAATGCAATACCCCATGGTTTACCCATCTGTCCATTATTATCAAATATTTTGCTGGGTTGATCTATAGCTGTGTATGGTTTATGGATGACAACAATGTAGGGGCTTGCTTTGATCTGCTCTCCTTCAATGGAGACCAACAACTTTGCCTCTCCAGCTTGTTTAGCTACAAAAGAAGTAGTGTAGCTACCATCATCATTATCCCTAACATGTGCAGTAGTCACTTCTCCTGTACTCCACTCCACTTGTACTGATACATGACTACCTCCCAGTGAGCAAGAATGACCCTTGATATCCTTGGTGATTATCTTGAATTGTGGCTGTCCCCTCACATGCGTGTATCCAGATAAATACAAGATTTCAGAGTTGGAAAGGTGATCTTCTATAAGCTGACTAAACTGTGGGAGTTGCACTTTACTGGAGTAAAACTTTATGTTGTTTGATTCTACTGGTGTTGTGTCTAGTTGTTTGTACTTCTCAGTTAATTCTTTCATTTGGTTGATCACTTGTTTCTTTGCAGAAAGTGCTTCTTCATCAGAACTTTCCTTCACTGCATCATCAACTTCCTTCATGCTTCTTGCCTGTGCTTGTGTAGATTCCACCTCTTCTAGTTGTGCTGCCATCTTCTTCTCCTTCTGTGACACTATCTCACCTAACCTTTGCTTGACCTCTTCTTTCTGTTCTTTTAACTTCTCAATCAGTTTGTCATAATGTTCATCAATCTTTTTGTCTACTTCACCAGCTTGTTGTCGTATCTTATCTCCCATATCAGTAATCTTGTCATGAGCTTTAGAAAGATCTTTAATAATTCCCCCTACTGGAGCAGTGATATCCTTCAATTTACTCCTCTGCTTCTTTGCCGTTTTCTTTACAGTGTCATGATTGTGGCCATTGTGTTCCTTTACGGTGCAGTACAAACACACCAGCTCCTCACATGTCTCACAATAATACTTCAGCTCATTCTCGTGCTCTTTACACAACATCACTTTTGCTTTAGGCTGGACTGAGATGTCTTCTTTCTTTGACCTCAAGTCAACTAATGGGACTATGGCATGGCCTCGATACCTATTACTACGTTTGTGATGTTCATTACAAACACGACATAAAAACATCGTACAATCTAGACAAAATGTCTCTACTGGGTCTTCTCCAGTACACTCGTCACATTTCACTTCTGTTTCACCTTCCACCTTGCGTTTTAAGATCAGCTCATCCACCAACCGATTTATCAGAAAATTGTTATCAAAATCTTTCACTCCTCCAGCAGGAATAGTAGTTTCCCTTCTGCACTCTGGACAAATGATCTTAGATTGTACCTGCATCTTCTCCAGACACTTTTCACAATAAGAGTGATGACAAGGTAGGTACTTGGGATTCTTGAATATCTGATAGCAGACTGGACATGTCAGACTATCAGTTGCTTTCTTCACATCCATAGCAGCCATTGTGAAAATGTAATGTAGCTATGTACCAACTGTATAAAAGCAATAACTGTTGTAAAATGTATGACACATGATGGTGAGATGTGTGGCCATGGAAGCTGATGTGGGTGAGCAACAGAAAAGTGCGTATCAAGACACACATAAGTGTGTCATGCAGCCAAGAAAGTCAGCACGCAACACCATGGGTATATTGACAGGAAGAAAAAATGTTTTCATACATGCAAAACTCCATGGGCCCTACTCGAAAGCACACGATTTTTTAATTACAGCTGCTAGTCACCTTCGGCATTTCACATTCCTAATTTCAGTAAAATCACTTTATGTATTTATGAATTACAAGCCATCAAAGTCAGGCTTAATTTATTCAAGGCACACAAGCATGGGCACACACTTATTATCTACCCCATACCATCTTAGTCATCTGCAGTAGCAAACACATCTATTGTAAGGCTCTTCAGTGTTCCCATTATGTTTGCATTATGCTCCTAGGTTAGCAATAATTATCTTAGAACATTTCAATCAGTGAATGCTCTATTAGAGATTTTACTACAAAGTGACTGTTCTATTAGAGAGTATTGATCTAAGCAATGCATATTTGATTTTCTTAGCAAAAACCTGGCTTGGTTCACAATTTTTTTCCTTTCTCAGCATTATCTGCAGTTTCCAGGAAATGTCTCAGCCTTCTGTGGTGAGTAGTTTTGGATTAACAGCGCTAGACAGTGGGATAATCGATTTGTACAGCAATTACACTGATAGTAAACTATAGGCACTTACATTCACAGCCATAACTTCCGTTTGGATTAGTCTACAATGTTGCAACTTAACTTAACATGTTCACCATGAATTAGCACATCAGCCAAGCTATAGTGTTAGATCTGTAGTCATTTGCGCATATGGGTATGAAGGCGATTTGATAGAAGAAATGATGACTATCTTGTTTACGTTTAAGCGCATCGTACGCTAACAAACACACATGACGTCCATACCGTTAGAGCTACAGAAACGAAACAAAGATTTTTTGAGCTCTCCATAAGCAGGCAAATAAGATGATGGTATATAGTTTTAATTGATTTGAGTCTTCCTTCTTTGACTACTGGCCCGAGAATATATTTTCTTTATGGCATGTGTAATTTTAAGAAATTATTTTTAAATTACGTTTTCTCAATACACATGCTTGTACAAACAAGTCAGGTTTTTGCTGTGACGATCACATATTTAATTAAGCTCCATAGTTTGAAATATGCTAGACATAGTACTCCAGACTATTATGCTTTTTATTATACTGGCATATTTGACACAGGCCTAATTTGAACTATTTATCAGAGTGTACAAAAACAAGGTAACAAAGTTGTGAGGGTTTGCAAATGTTGATTTAGTCTGTTAGGTCACCAACAGATTTTGTAAGGTTGCAATTGGTATGCAAGGGGTTTGAATTGAAGTGCTTGCAACTTGCATGGGGTTCATGAGAAGCCACACATACAAAACCTTTAATAAGACACAGTATTGCAAGCTGTTTGTCTGTTGTTAGGTTACCCATGACACCTTTGACAACAAAGCATAACCTTATATCAACAGCTTATAATTTACAGCCTGATTCAATTAGTAAATACAACACAACAGGGCTTACAATTAGCTCACATAGTGTTTGTAAAGTCTATGCGACCGCTCCCTAAAATACATATAGCGACTACTTCATTACATTTTTATGCAGTGAACTGTAAGAGATAAAAAGAGAGCTGGTTGTGATCAAAAAGCTAGTTGTAACTGGACTAGTTGTAAATTATTACTACAAAAGTCAGGCTGAAATTGCAAGCTGCATTGCAGAATAGTAGTAGCTATAAAGTCAGATTTATATAAGGGGCATAGCTAGTCAGAAGGTGATGGAGGGGCAGGCATGCATGCCCCCACAAAACACTCAAAATCGTTCATGACTGCACAAAAGGCTAATGACTCAATGGTGGGCTGCTTACATAACTAGCTATGTAACTATTTCATTACTGATTGCTTATCAGTTATCAATGGAGGTATATTCGTCAAGCATCATTGCATGTACCACAACTCTACTCCAATAAAATTAATCTACCACAATCCGGTAGAGCTATATTGTGAATATTTTAGTGCAAATACGATGCATCACAGTTACTTTATGTTAGTCATAGCCTGTGCTGCAGTCCTAGCACACTGACAGGATGACGTGTTCACTCACTTCAGCCGGCAAAATTCAAATGCCACGTATTGCACAAAATCCCAGTTCAACACCTGTCTTACTAGCAGAACTTATAAGTTTGTGACTGATCCGCCTGACTGACTGACAAAGTTAAAAAAATTAGACTGGCATGCTACTGCACTGCGGCCGTACAAAGATCCAGTGTGATTGACTCAAGAAAATAAACTTGGTACATTTAACACTTTTATCACCTCGTAGGTAGTAGGTTTGTAGCGTCATCTGGTCTCCTTTGTCACTTATGAGTTGCGACTCCTGTGAGGTTACTTCAAGCAGGTCACTCTTTTTAGGTTCAAAAATGCTCTATCACATGAGCAATCTAAGCTAAATATAGAAGTGGTCTCAAATATTTTCGTTCAGTGAGTTCACAAATGAGTTGAATATTGTGTGCTCATTCACTAGCAACCCCTGGTGATACCACGTAGTAGCGCACATAATTTATAGTCATTTGTGTGTGTCAGTTAAATACTAGTAAACTTGTGACAGAGGTTTAAAAAACCACTTAGTGATGGGGGGGAGGGGGGACAAATGCCTCCTTGGCTACGCCTGATTTATATACAAGTGAATATTCAGAATTAGAAAATGGTATCATACAGTACGAATCAGAAAGGTGTGGGCGTCGCCCATGAAAAATATTACCCAAAAACCACCCTCACTTTTCCTTGATGACAATGAGCCAGAATAAAACCAAACAATCTTTCAGATCGACCCAAAATGCTTTCAACAAGTTGCTATGAAATCTATAAAATGGAATTTCTACTGACTGACTGAGTAAGCCAATTCATTTATATATAGAGTTATGTTCAAATAGTCTAGTAGACAATACACTACTCTAATAGAACACACAGCTGGTGACAAAATACTCAATTAGAACAGTCACAACTACTGTTGGATAATCAAGGGTTCGGATAATGGAGGTCCTACCATAACTGAGTAACTGACTGGCTGATGTCTTCAGACAAGCATAACTTGATAACGGCTTCGGCTATGGATTTGATTTTTTCAGTGTTCAAGTGAGGTCGCATCAGCCGGACATGTGCCTTTTGGCATACCGCAGTTCGTACTATGCATTCTTCATGGACTTACCAGTGTCCTCCTTTGTGTCCCATTCATCTTTGCTGACAGCATAAGGTGTCGATTTGGTGGTAGCACATGATGGCTTACCTTCGTAACGGAAATTGTCGATATTTTTCATAGTGGCTACTTTGATGCAGAGGTGCTTTTCGAATAGTTCTTGATTCGTAATGCTGTGTAACGGGTTGAACATAGCTGACAATGAAGCGTAATGGATATCTCACTTTTCACTGAGACAATAACGAACAAGTACACAGAAAAATTTGGAATTTTCAACTAGAATAGGGACCATAGCACATCGATAAAAAGCACTGAAAAAAGCTGAAGCAGTGCACAATATTAAATCACAGTAAAACAATAAGAAACACAAAATTAAATCACAGTAAAACAATAAGAAGTGTTATATCCAGACTGTGCATTTCCATTATGGTAACTCAAGCACAGTAGGGATATAACACGCACTACTCCAGCTTGTTTCAGTACTTTATCAATGTACTATGGTCCCTACTCTAGTTGAAAATTCCAATTTTTTTATGTACTTGTTAGCAGAATACAATTTGACTTTTGCAAGATAATGAGGTCTTTAAAAAACCACTAAGAGGCCTGCTAGCATGTCCTTCAAGTGGTTAGAAACCTGCTAGCAAGTACTGCAAATCTCACTTTTGATCATTGATTTGCTATGCCCTTCCAAGCATATTGCAGGCTAATAGCCTGCAGTGGGCCCAAGCCAATAAAAGTTTGTCTACTGTACGCAATAGGAATTTCGCCACAGGGCTATGTTGTAATACCATCATCCATCTCTACTGGTTTTATCACTTGGGTCCCTTTAAATTTTACAGAGTAAACTACCTATATACACCCTTGTGCTCTAGTATTTCCAATAATAGGCACTGATCATTCTGCCATGAATTGGTGTTTTCTCTACTTCTCGTGTCAGCCAGAGATTATATACTATGTACCCAGGATTGCGTACTGCCCGTATTCAAAGGAACAATCTGTGTTGTACTCTTCCTTTGTAGTCTAGCATGCAAGTGTTGTACTAGGCGACAGTACTAGTACTGGAACTCTACAGCATCACGTCTGCTGTCCTCTCCAGTTCCAATGGCTAGAGGACACATCCTGATTGGCTAACTATCAAAACCGGTAAATCGGTAGAAGTTAAAGGTCCACTGAAATGGAAAATTCACTTGCCATTTTCTTGAATAAATAGGTCTCCCTCCCCATTATATAGTCTTGGTAATGGACTTTATCCACAATGATGCCACGGAGCACAAGATGGCTGCGTTATTTGGGGGACAAATGTACAGGTATCTATGGAGAAATTTTGACCCATCATATTTCACTCATGAAGCAAGATACCATCCAGTAGCCAACATGTTGCTATGGGTATAAGGTAACATCTGCCATTGCAAACAAGCGTTATCTTGAAAATTTTCCAGCATGCGATACAAATCGTTCATTGAGTTGTCTTGTAACCATACCTGTTGCTTAGAGGTCAACATCTCCTTCCCTGGCTGAAATATGATCGATCAAAACAATTTCTCCATAGGTGCCAGTACATTAGTCTCCCAAATAACGTGGCCATCTTGTGCTCGTGATGTCATTGTGGGTAAAGTCCATAAAAATAACGTGGCCATCTTGTGCTTGTGATGTCATTGTGGGTAAAGTCCATAAGCACATCAAAATGTATTAGGCTGTTGCTTTTGTTCTGGCAGTCACGTGAATAAAAATAAAACTTAGACAAAAAGGGTCCTGAAATGAAAACAAAATCTTCTACCAGTAATCAAGCCCTGGACCTCCTGTATGTGAGCCCAGAGTCATAGCCATTGTGCTACGTGGCTCCCAGCTACCCACCTCCCTTAGTTTCTACCTTATTAGTGTCCGAGTGGAGTAATTAAAGACAAAGGTGAAGAAGAAATCAAAGCTGAATCCAACCCTAACTCTAAGGTTTGCCTGTGAACTACTTGTCGTGTAACCTAAAGTACAAGACCCGAGGCAAACCACTGGTCGTGTGCCCTAAAGTCGAATATACTTGGAGCATACTAGACGCGTGTCAACCCCTAGCTCGTACATGTGTTTGATAATGAGAGAAATCTAGTGGACTGCTGGAATAATAGCCCAGGCAAAATATTTCCGGCTGCCGGAACAATAGCAACCTTGAATTTATTAATAAGTACACAGAAAAAATTTGGAATTTTCAACTAGAGTAGGGACCATAGCACATCAATAAAAAGTACTGAAACAAGCTGGAGTAGTGCACGATATTAATTCACACTAAAACAATAAGAAGTGTTATATCCCTACTGTGCATTTCCATTATGGCATCTTGAGCTTAATACTGTGCACTACTCCAGCTTGTTTCAGTACTTTTTATCAATGTGCTATGGTCCCTACTCTAGTTGAAAATTTCAAATTTTTCTGTGTACTTGTTTGTTAACTTTTTTTTGTAAATATTATTATTATGACTGGTGAACCCATGCATACCGCATCTGAAATGGCGCCGCACGACCCAGAATCATCTGAAAAGTGAAGTATCCATTACGCTTCATTGTCAGCTATGTTCAACCCGTTACACAGCATTTTGGATCTAGAACTGTTCGAAAAGTACCTCTGTAATCCATGCATACCACAAGAATTGGTGCCACATGCCCCAGTTCTATCAATTATCGTCTGAAAAGTGAAGTATCCATTATGTTTTATTGTTGGCTGTGTTCAACCCGTTACACAGCAGTACAAATCAAGAACTGTTCAAAAAGCACCTCTGCAATCAAACAGCCACCATGAATAATATGGACAATTTCCATTATGAAGGGAAGCCATCACATGCTATCGCCAAATTGACACTTTTCGATGTCAGCAAAGATAAATGGGACACAAAAGAGGACACTGGTAAGTCCATGAAGAATGCATTGTACATACTGCAGTAAGCAAAAAGGCACCTCTTTGGCCAAAGCAATGTCAAACAGTGAAAAAATCAAGCCCGTAGCCTTAGCCGTTATTGAGTTACATTTGTATGAAGGCATTAGTCAGTTGGCAGAAAATTACATTACATAAATTATTTTTAAAATTCCATAGCAACTTGTTGAAAGTGTTTCAGGTTGATTTGAAAGCTTGTTTGGGCTTAGTTTTACCTGACTAACAGTGCCAGAAATAAGTCGGCCATCGGCCATTTTCCGAGCAAAATCATGTTTTGACCGACTATTTAGAGGCTTGTTCGGTCAAATGTCCGACAAGCAGCAAGACAGTTGGTAAACACTCACAAATTAAAAATCAAGCAAACTATAACAGATGTTGCATTAAGCTGATAGCGTACCTCACAGCTGCTCAACGTCCCAGCATAGGCTACCCACTATCTATGGTCCCAGTGATGATGGGGGCCCAAGGGACGTTACCATGTGACCACAGACGACAGTATTCTAATATTTTGGTGCACACATTGGTGGATGTAAACTTAAGTTGTTTTGTGAAGACTTAGGAAGATTGAAAGCATTTAGACTATGTACATTAGAGGATATTCGAGTGTGCTGAGTGAAGGAATTTAAAGCGACTTGTGTTTAGTTTTTGGCGGGATCCAGTTGAGCCACATTTGCCAGGAGCATAGATACTCTAGTATCTATGCCAGGAGTGATGCCCCTTCCGCATTACTGACATCAGGGATATACCGAGCGATTAATCTTGAAGTAAAATAATGGAAACCAGCAATATCAGACGATAAATCACATCATAATCATATCTCATGGCCAAGGGTAAGCTGGCTCGACATGGATAACGTAATGGATGGTAGCGGTTGTTGCTGTAGCCGAATCATTGTTATGTGGTGGTTAGTATGTTTAATCTATGTACTAGAGTACGTTTCTTCTAATGGTGATGAGATGTGGCTATTACCAACGCTGTGGCGTTTAACCTGATAGATATTCGTAGCCCACATGCATTATCTTAGTCATCATGCTGTAAGGTAGTTAGTCATAGAATAAGTTAGTTAATGCACACATTTTTGATTAACAAATTTAATAGGAGCCCATATGAAAATGGGCTCCTAAAATGTATGTGGTGGAGTTAGAAGTGTTTCTAGGTGTTCCATATGCTGGTGACCTGTGAAGGATTGCTCATGGTGTCCAACAGTATAATATCCTGTGATGCTGTCCTCAGAAGCACATCAGCTACATACCACTTGCTGTTCCCAGGAGACAAGATGGCCAATCAAATCTGGAAATGACCTACCAAATTTAATCTTGCTAGAACATTTGACCAGTCAATGATGAATTCTTATTTCTGGCACTGAACTAATCCAACAAGTGAATGTGTTACATTATAATACTCTCAATAGCAGCTTGACGTATTATAACATTGAAATACGTCAAGCGATTAGCTAACAGAATTAGTATTTAGAGGTGTACCAATAATTGGATCAGCTAAAATATTGGCCACCGATATGGTAATTTTTACCAATATCGGTATCAGTACAGAACAGTAGGAGGACCAATATCACTACCGATATTTATACAGTAGCAATAATTTGTACATAAACTGATTATGCATTGATTTTCTACGTTGTCCATGTGGCTCTTTCGTGCCAGTGGCTTACTGTTCACTCTGCAACAAGCACTACGCTACAAGAAGCCATACAAATACACACAATTCTGGTGTTTGTTGCTGGAAAGCTTATCACAGTCTTTGCAAATGAAGTACCTTTGTAATAAAAAGAAGGGTCACAGGATAATCAAGGAAACTTGCTGTACCAGCTTTCTCACAAGCAATTAGAATGCAGAGCAATGCAGAAATATTCATTTAAGGCTTCATGGGAGTATACATAAAAATATTTGTTGGTACCTAATTGTCTGGATTATGCAATAGAAAGAGTATAGCAATGAATACATGCACATTTTGTTGTAGGGTAGGTAAATGTACAATTTTGTTTGCTTAAAACTATAATGCAAATATCGGATCAACTATCGGTTTCTTATGGTGGCCTTAATGGTTGCGCCATGCGCCAATATCTAAGCAACAACATCTATGCGACGATCGACAATATCCATGCGACGGTAAACAATAATTATGCAATGATAGACGATTACCTATACAACAATGGTGATACGATGATTGACAATAACCACACGACAATAATGATGAGACAACTGAGTGATCGATGATAATTTTGTATGACATTCACTGGTTGCATGTTGTTACTAGGTCTGAAGTTGAAATTTGTTATTGCTGCTGCTGTTCCTCTCCTTGTAGCTTGCTGTTGTTGGTTGTGGTGCTACAAGTTGCTAAACTTGAACAGTAAGATGCAACAAGCAAGCTATGACAACAATAATTAACATCAGCAACAACCACAGCAGCAGAAATAACAAATTTCAACTTCAGACCTAGTAATACATGCAGCCAGTGATCGTCGTACAAAATTATCATTGATCACACGATCGTCTCATCATTATTGTCATGTGATTATTGTCAATCATCGAATCACTATTATCACATAGGTAATTGTCTATCATTGCATAATTATTGTCTACAGTCACATAGTGATCACCCAACGTCACAAGGATATTGTCAATTGTCGTGTAGATGTTGTCGCTTAGATATTGGCACATGGCGCGACCTTTAGGGACACCATAACTTCTTTTGGTGGCATCAATATTGGATATCGGTACATGCCAAAAACCATATCGGTACACCTCTCATTGTTTGTCAAGGCCCCTTGACAAAAATCTGTAATACTAATTTGATTGGCTAAAATGGTATGGTGTGTTTCTATTATATGTCCAACTTGACAACTAGTGTTGCTATAGCGATAAATGCCCCATGGCATAGCAACAATATGGTTGCTTAGTAACAGTTGCTAAGGAAATATCATGAAACCATGGCAGTAGTTGCTAGGCAATGGTTGCTAAGTGTGATTGGTATTTTGCAGGGGTTATTTTTGAATTTCCTGCTGCCTAGCAACATTTGCTATGGTTGTCAGATTAATTTGCAATAGGACGGATGACTGTGGTATTCGGGATTAATAGTTCTCGTATTGTAAACAGGAAGGAAATAGTGCTTGTCTTTGCCTCACACTATTTTACTCCTTCCTGTTTACAATGCTTGCACTATTAATCCCAAACACCACAGCCATCCATCCTATTACATATACCAATACTGCCTCATCACTGTCAGGGAAAATTGAGGCTGGTTTTTGGGTGAAAGTTATTTCGTGGGCCATGCCACTCCTTTGTGGTCCCTACTATACAGTACACGAGTGCTCTAACTTATTTTACAAAGGAGATGAATTGAGAAATTATATATTGTTAAAGGATACAAGAATATACAAATCAACTAGCTGTCAAACTAAGCTACAAGTACTTTCACTAATTACTGTAGTTTTGACTGAGTAAAGGGACATCTCCAAACACAAAATAAGGGTAGTTGGAAAAGGCGGATGCAGTCTGAGACGGACACTTACTTTTACATTTATATAACAATTATTTTTCATACCTAACATTTTTACAGCAGTCTCCTCCTTGGCTACGCCTCTGATTTATATACAAGTGTACATTCAGAATTAGAAAATGGTATCATACAGTACGAACCAGAAAGGTGTGGGTGTGGCCCATGAAAATAATATTACCCAAAAACCACCATCCTTTTCCTTGATGACGATGAGCCAGAATAAAACCAAACAAGTCTTCAAATCAACCCAAAATGCTTTCAACAAGTTGCTATAAAATCTATAAAACGGAATTTTCTGACTGGCTGGCTGACTGACTGACTGACTGACTGACTGAGTACAGTAGGACTTCCATTATCCAAACACCTGTGTGCCACTTCAATGACAAAAGTGTTCAGATAAGTGAGTTTGTTCCAATAAATGAAGCCAATTCATTTATATACACAGTTGTGTTCAAATAGTCTAGTAGAAAATACACTACTCTAATAGAACAGTCACCACTACTGTTGGATAATGGAGGGTTCGGATAATTGAGGTCCTACTATAACTGAGTAACTGACTGGCTGATGCCTTCAGACAAGCATAACTCAATAACGGCTAAGGCTATGGATTTGATTTTTTCACTGTTCAAGTGATGTCGCAACAGCCAGACAAGTGCCTTTTGGTATACCATAGTTCGTACAATGCATTCTTCATGGACTTACCAGTGTCCTCCTTTGTGTCCCATTCACCTTTGCTGACAGCATAAGGTGTTGGTTTGGTGGTAGTGCATGATGGCTTACCTTCGTAACAGAAATTGTCCATATTTTTCATAGTGGCTACTTTGATTCAGAGGTGCTTTTCGAATATTTCTTGATTTGTAACGGGTTGCACATAGCTGAGTGACAATGAAGTGTAATGGATATCTCACTTTTCACTGAGACAATAATTAGTTAACAAACAAGTACACAAAAATTTTTGGAATTTTCAACTAAAATAGGGACCATAGCACATTGATAAAAAGCACTGAAAAAAGCTGGAGAGTGCACAATATTAAATCACAGTAAAACAATAAGAAGTGTTATATCCCTACTGTGCATTTCTATTATGGTAACTTGAGCACAGTAGGGATATAACATACACTACTCCAGCTTGTTTCAGTACTTTTATCAATGTACTATGGTAGTTGAAAATTCCATTTTTTTGTGTACTTGTTTGCATAATACGATTTGACTTTAGTAAGATAATGAGGTCTTTAAATACCACTAAGAGGCCTACTAGCAGGTCCTTCAAGTGGTTAGAAGCCTGCTAGCAAGTACTTCAAATCTCACTTTTATCATTGATTTGCTATGCCCTTCCAAGCATATTGCAGGCTATAGCCTGCAGTGGGCCCAAGGCAATACAAGTTTGTCTACTGTACGCAATAGGAATTTCACCACAGGGCTATGTTGTAATACCATCATCCATCTCTTATTTCACTGGTTTTATCAATTGGGTCCCTACGTACTTCACTTTTAAATTTTACAGAGTAAACTACCTATATACACCCCTTGTGCTCTAATATATCCATTAATAGGCACTGATCATACTGCAATGAATTGGTGTTTTCTCCGTTTCTCGTGTCAGCCAAAGATTATATACTACATACCCAGGATTGCATACCACCTATATTCAAAGGAACAAACTGCGCTGTACTCTTCCTTTGTAGTCTAGCATGCAAGTATTGTACTAGGCAACTGGAGCTCTACAGTATCACGTCTGCTGCCCTCTACAGTTCCAATGGCTAGAGGACACATCCTGATCGGCAAAATATCAAAACCAGTAAATCGGTAGAAGTTAAAGGTCCACTGAAATGGAAAATTCACTTGCCATTTTATTGAATAAATAGGTTGTTTGTATCATGCAATGCACAAAAACACCTTTTAAATAATTCAATTATGTTGTTATACCGAGATATTACGCCACAAAATCTAGTTATGTCACATTGTGACATAAGACAAAGAACCGGAAGTACTGTTATTACACACTTTACAATGGGAAAGGTTGGATAAAGAGTCAAAGTCTAATATGCATATCACGCTCTTCTTTCAAACTTCATAGTGTTCTTGAATGTTCTGCTGGAAAACAATAACAGAGTTCATTGCCTGTAGCTCAGCCTGTAGCGCTTCGCACTATTGAAGCTCACTGGCTTCATTATGCTTCATTGAGGTAATAGTTTGTTTACAAGGCTGGGTTAGCAGTGCCATGAAACAAACATTGGTTAGAGTCACCTCTCCACCTGGTAGGGATAATATTTCGTGCACATCTTGCCAGTCGCACCATCACAACTTTTTTCCTTGTATTTCTCTACCTCCATCCGCTGTATTGGACCCTTAAATGTACTCAAAACATTCAAGAAATAAACTTAGAAGTGCTTCGATCACTGTACCATTGATTTACAGTCCATTGCTCTACAATTTAACTATGCACGAGGGGTGTCTCCATCCTTAGTTTGTAGTCACTTTTGTCTTTGTTTGCTTTTAATACCATTTATATCAAGAGTATAATGGGGAGGGAGAGTGTAAAACTGCTCTATAAGCTGACAAAAATGAGCCTGTAAAGTATTATGGCATCATTCAAATAACTTGGTGATTTGTGTTGATTGGTAACTAAATATCAGTGTAGTGGGCACACTTTATATATGTGTGAATACCGAGTGAAAGAACGGTGTACTCGAGAAAACTATGGCGCATCGCGCAGAGGAACTCACCATAGAAAGAGAAAGACGCAAGCAGAGCAAATATTGAGGTTTCATCATGGGGTCAAGATTTTATCACGGCCGAGATTTCATCATGGTCGCCATCCCCTGCCTCAATGATTCTACTAGCAAAAGTGACATGTCTAGATTGAATTTCAGCCATTGCAATTCCATGTGGACCACTCGTCAAATTATTTAAGGTGTTAAATCTGAGCAATCAACAGTGGTCAGGTTTACGGGAAGAAACAAATTAAAGGTATGCGGGTACTTTATGGGCTCATTTTTCACAACCTATAACGAAGTTCGACACTCTCACTCCCCATTATATACTCTTGGTAATGGACTTTATCCACAATGATGTCACAGAGCACAAGGTGGCTGCATTATTTGGGGGACTAATGTACAGGTGTCTATGGAGAAATTGTTTTAATCCATCATAATTAACTTGTGAAGCAAGATACTGACCAGTAGCCAACAGGTTGCCATTGGTATAAGGTAAGTAAGGCTGTTATGTCAATTTCCGTATCAGGCATGGGTACGCTAAATATCTCACAAGAAAGCTTTTAAAAACATTAGCAACTAATTCTAAACCTTCGTTAATACACAGAATACCTCATAGGGCTGCTTTTTCACATTTTGTCCAGTTAACTCCTAAATTTATACGTCCAGTTTTGGTGGGTTTTATTTATGTTCCGTATACTTCCAGTATGCGTAAATCACAAATTCGTCCAGTGTCGTAAATTTTCGTGACGCATGAAAAATCCGTAAATATGCGCAATTCACAAATTCCCCTATAGCATCATCAATCGTCGAACGCACTCGTTTTAAGAAAGTTGGGCGTATGTTACTTGAAGTTGCCACTTACAAAAAAAGCGATTAAGCAAGCACAAAGAAATGGCGAGTCCGATCCTGTACAATCACAGATGCTACAATTAACACATACGCACAAAAATAAACCAAATATAGACACCTGTTTAGGATAAGTCTTCTGAGGTCACACAAATGCACGGAAAGAGAAAGCGGAGTTGCTTCTAAATAATGTGCAGAAACCGTAAATCATAAAATTTGAACGAAATTATTTCACTACTCCACTTCACATAATTTTAATCATTCACATATCATGTTATTATTTACAATAAAATCATCGTTTCTCTAAAAAGGATCGAGTTAGTTTATTACACAAATAATGTACATAAACATAAATATATATATTATATTTCATGATGGATCATATAAGAGAGAAACACCTGTAGGCAGTGTTGGGCAAGTTACTTCGTAAAAGTAACTAGTTACATATTACTTGTAACTGAACTATTTAGTTACAGTTACATATTACTCATAAAATAAAGTAACTATTATAGTATTACATATTATATTACTTTGTGTCCACAGCCTTAAGCTGTCACGTGTGAAACTACCACTTTATCACATGACATGATTGCGTTGTTGGACAGTGTGCAAATCTTGGTTATAAGTAAGAAGCTGGTGAATAAGCTTAATTCAGTAGGCTTCGTTACTTCGTTGTGGCTGGGAATTACTCAGAGGATAACTAACGACATTAGTAACTTCGTTACTTGTAGTAATAATATTACGTAATATTAGACTCGTTACAGTAACTATATTACTTAGGTAACGCGTTACATTTGTAAGTAAAGTAACTTGAGTTATATTACCCGTTTTTATAGTATATTTCGTTATATTACTTAGTTACCACAAAAGTAATAATATTACGTAACGCGTTACTTATGTAACGCGTTACTCCCAACACTGCCTGTAGGAAAGGCAATTACAAGTCACACAAATTTACACAGTAGTTCCAGTCCCAGTGTGATGTTCTGCAGACACTCTCAATGATCTACTGCCATTAGAGGAAGAAGTAAAGGAGCCGCCACTATGTTTGATGGAAGATGATGATGGTTCTGAGGATGGTGGTAGTTTACTGGCTGAAGTTCCACTGCTACTGACTGATCCTGATGGCTCCTAATACATACAAACAATAATACATCAGTCAAGAGTTATAACATATTGGTTGTTCAATTAGAGTGTTTTACTGATAAAACTATGCCCTAGCTTACATACTTAAATATCAATACCATGCTCCATCCCCACCTTCCCATGCGAATTCATAAGCCCTGTGGATATGGAACTAATAAGTCCACCTGGTTTCACGCACCCTGTGAAATGGCTGTCAACTTTATGTGTGTGTTCTTTCAATTATGGAAGCTTTAAATCTGTGCATGGGAGTTGTATATCCATTGTGGTGTGTCGTGAAACCATTCATTTTGTGACAACATGCTTGGGAGGATTATCACATGCAAAGAAAATTGGTGATAAAATTAGAAACATTATGAAACCATTCAAAGGCAACCCAGAATACTGTTTGTACAACAAAAGGATACGGTGAGTAAGAAGTTCATTGAAGCATTTGTCTGAAATGTGTACACAAAATGACTCACCAGGAATTAAACATAGGAACTAATCTGCAGCTGCCTCCATAACTTTTGCCAGCAAAATAATTCATCTAACAAACGATGTACAAGACCTAGTAACATTTTCAACTAGACACAGCAACAAGCAAAATGATTATTTTTTTCAGATGCAAAACAACCGTTGAACAGCTGCCCTCTGTAGAAACATGCGCATGCAAGTGATTGGTTTCATATCCTATATGGTTAATTTTCTTTTCTTTGGCATTGAACAAATAGTAGTGACATTCCATTGTATCACAGGTCCCTTGATGTATACATGTTATATACACAAGTGAACATCACACCATTAAAGGTAACTACTCACCCTAAAACTCCATCTTGTCTTGGCCTCTCTATCACCCAAATCCAAAGCAGGTACACTAGTGTTGTCATGATGTGTTAATGGCTGACTACTACTGGTAAATGATGAACCAACTGTGTTAGCTCTTGGTGTCTTCAACATACTGATGCTGTATGACAAGAAATGTGATACGTAAAAGTCATCATTGTTGCATCAGGTGAGATACATGCTACTTATATAATGCTTTCAAATACTTTCCTCTTTGAAAATAGATCGCTATTACTATCTATTCTTCACTTCGCAGTACACACAGCACATACCGTATCATTATCACATAGTTATAGTTAACAATAGAGAGAGGCTAATATAGCAGGAGGCAAAGCTAAGTGCTATATTAGTCTTGAGACAACCCTCGAGATATTGCATATATACACAAGCATAGGTAGCACTTTAAGCGTCAAACAGTATGACAGTACTGTTTAGCAGGATTCCCCCTCAGTAAAAATGCCGCATCTAAACCTTATTATAGAAATGTCATATGGGATGAAAATCATCTGTACAAAATAATTCATCATCAAATACAGCATTAAACACTTATAGATGGCCGTATATAGAATTTTTTAAAGAAATCCTCAAAACCCATATTTTGGTCTGCCTGCCTCATTGCCTCAATTCCTGACCACCTTCACAAGGCTACAGACCTGGCCCAATGTACGGTTACCATTTTACGCCTGCAGATCAAACACTTGAAATCAATCAAAATACTCTAATAGAACAGTCAAACAATCTATTACAACAGTCATTAAAGTCAGGTGTCCAAAAAGTGTGTTAACATTTGGGTAGGGAAGGCAAACAAGAAAAAGCATGTCAGTAGCCAGGTAGCATGTACATGTCTTATATCCATATCTTTCCAGGATTAAAATCACAGACACAAACTGTGGGGGATTTGGATAATGTCCCCAATTGCTGATACAGAGGGAAAAACAAGGTAAAATATACTACCACACCTTTGCAGTCCCCACCACAAAAAAATAAATTCTACATTTTTTACAGTATCATTACAAACGTAGTTACTTAGTTACAAGTTGGTAATGTTATTTACAGTCAGCCATTAACAATAATAACAATGGTCAGGTTATCAGTCTACCCACATGAGGACAAAATTGCTATACAAACACAACAAAACTCCAACATGACTAAACCAACAGGAGAGCACATGTAAACACATACTACAATATCCCCCTACAATAACAACATAACCTTTATGGTAAACAGTTTTAGTGGGAGCTAGGTTAAGATGGTATAACACATTCCATTGAATATAACCAGAGGAGGTATGACACACACATCTGAGCTGTAAGATTTGTAATAATAGAGAAGTTATTTTAGGAAGATATTAATAAAAACCAAAAGCTTTTCTTATGACAGTGCAATCTATTTCACAGCTGTTTTTCTCTCCTCTATTGCACAACTATGCATACATGTATGTGTTCTTGCTCAACATGCCACATCTGGGATAAGTAGCCTACTATTGTCTCCATCGATGCATAAACATTTTTATTTGTTTAATTTATGTAGGACTCTATACAGAGTATGATATACTGTGTAAACACTAGATTAGATTTGTAATCTTAATACCATACCTGTTTCACAGCCCATACAAAAGTCTCAATAGTAGCAGTGAAATTTATCCCATATTTCACTGGTAGCAGTGAAAAAGTTGTAATTGCAATTTCATTGGCTAGAATTTATGTTAACAATGTAGCGCCAACCCATGCTATTACTAGTACAAATTATACAATAGATCTTTAAAAGCATTCAAGGATGGATGGTTGACAATGTTCTCTGGAAGATTGTTCTACAATCTAATCGTTGAAGGTAGGAAGGAGTAATGGTACAATTAAGTTTAGTATGTGGTGCTCTAAAATGCTGCCCGATGTACGTTAACATTGGAGTTAATGATACAGATTTTTTTTATCATTAAACAATGTGAAGCAAAATAATTTACTTCATAGGTAAGTAATGATGCCATGGCACTACCGCCATTAAAAGTCAACAGAATTAACTTGTATCATACCTCCTCAGGAATTTAAACATCACCAGTATATCACATGTCCACATGGACATACATCAGTTATCCTATCACTATATCACTCTATACAATACACTACTCTATCATGTCAGTAGGTCATTACATAATACACAGAAATACCAAATATGACATATATTAGATTTCTATTGCTATTATACTTATTTGTTGTGTATGTAAGTATCACACTTACAAACACAATGCACATGTATAGACACAGACACACACAGACACAACACATACCTTTCTTCTACCCTTCCACTCAGTAGTAGAGCTAGTTCAGTAGCTAGATGTTTACGAACAAGAGGAACACTAGTTGGAATATTTAGTATACCAGCAAGACTGTCTGATGTGTTCTAATACTACCAGAGCTCCATGCACCCCAGTGCCTGTCAAATTCTCAGAATATTCCTTTATGATAACAAATGATCAAAGATAACATAAACATCATTAGTATATGAATGTGTGTGACATACATGTCAGTATTATGAATGTTTGTGTATACAATGTGTGTAGTTAGTACAGGCTTATACACAGGACTATATAGTACCTGTAAGTCAATCTGGTTTAGCCATTGTTTCATTTTCTTGTTTGTCCAGTATAGCACATTGTTGGCCGCCTCTTTGTTCTCCCTTTGCTCAACAATGGATTCCTTGTTAAACTCGTGCATCCTCAATAACTCCACACAAGACAAGAAACTCAACTATCAACAACCATTAAATACAAAAATAGTTGATTACAGTGTATCAAGTTCAGCTATGAACAAGGGAACATGCAATTCTGTACAGCTACACTCCAATGTTACGGACAAGATTCAAACATGATGTCTTTTAACAGTGACATACTCAAGTGTGCACCTCAGAAGTTGTTTTTTTTAAATTTCACATAGCAGCCATGTTTGAATTTCGCTGTTTACGGAATTACATGTTCCCTTATATATATATACGTAGGATTAGATGTGTCTCCTGTTTCAACGTCAATGTATATGAACTAACCTAATCAATTTTCCTGTTTATCTTGAGGTACTATCGCAGGTCATCTTTACTAAAGGAGTTCAATACTCTACCATCAACAGGTTCATTAGCAGCGTGTCTGCTAGCTGGGGGAGACCAATATCACTTGCCCATGTCTTGGCCACCCAAATGTGATGTAGTGTACCAGCTTGTGGGTACTTGCTACAGTAACAAACATGACCACAATCATTCAGTATTCAGTGTATGAATAGGAAACACCTGATTGATAAACACCATCTCATAATAGACCTCTTTGTGCTTTACAAATGCAAGCATTATCAAAATCTTAATAGTGTGAGAGGTACAATGAAAGTACATACAGGTGATGATTTATGTGGAAATATATAAGCACTTGCGCACATAATTAAGACATGATCAGTACCTGATCAAAATATATGCGTACGTTATAGTGAAAGCACTGTTGCATGTGTGTACAGAAAAATACAGAACTTAGGGGTATGTCTCGAGCAGCACTTGGTGAATACAAGGGAGCATGTTAAGAGGCTAATACAGCACAAGGCAAAGCCGAGTGCTGTTATTGTCTTGAGACATCCCCGAGTGCTATATTTTTTGTACACACAAGCATAGACAGTACTTCAAGTGATATATTATTGTACTGCCTGGTTGTCTTGCTCGGAGCGATTTTCTTGAGTACTTGAATCACTTTAATTTTCGGTAATCAAACTATCATATCAGTAAGTTGTCATATAATCTATTGTAGTCATAGAACAAAGTGGGAGGATTAGTTTTGGCTAGTTTTAATGTTTGACAGTGTCACGCACCTGATCCATCGTGTCATCGTCATCTGTGTGAGGTTGTTGCTTCAATTTTCCATATCAGACTATCAGCAAGTGTTCAATTTCTAGTCATAGAACCAACTGGTAGGATCAGTCTGGTTAGTTTTAGCAATTTACAATGTCATGCACGTGTTCAATCATGCTGTCGGTTGTTTTCGTAACATTCCTCACAAAACTGCTTAATATAACTGTACTGTATTTGCCCAATTACATGTAGCTGCATAACTGTACTGTATGACTCATACAATATAGTTATGCAGCTAATCGTTACAATATGAAAATACAGCACACAGCGGCACTTTGATCCTCCCATGCAAAGTATGTGCCAACTACACTGAGTAGAGTACACTATATACAACAGTTCTTCTATCCAAAGATCATCATGTACTAACAATGTACTAGTTCAAAACAATACAGTTTGTACAATGGAAATGAAAGTTGGTGAAGTTAAATTGAAAAGTGCAAATAAAAGAACACTACAACAGCAAGGCTGGCATAAACACCAAATTCCAACAATAGCACAGAAAATCATTGTAAACCTAACAAGTGGGTTAATGACACTAGCATTATGATTAGCACTACTTTTTATGGATCTACCACAAAGTTAACACAAACTTGTGAAGTACTTGTACTTAGTTCACACTACAGTGAACAATTGTATACACTTATAAACCACTTCCAGCTCCTAACTGTGCTACAGGAAGCATACACCAGCCACAATATATAAAACATTGACCACATATGATATACATGTGTTATTTCTATGTACATTTCAATTACAGTACTGGGTTTTATGTTTTTGGACCCAAGTAAACCAGTCTAAAGCTTCACACTTGTATCACAGTATTATCCATTTATACACTATAATATATTTTAGGTCCTTTGTGGTCATCAAGGGCAAGTCTGAGTTTCCTCTTGTGCAGGGAGTTGGTGATGCCAAGTGACTTCTCCAGATCTGAACTGCTACACTCCAGTAACATACCACCTGACTTGATGTTCTCCCTGCAAGCTTGTGCAATGTGCATACTGACTCATCCCTGTAAAATGTGATAAATGAAAAGATCAATCCATACACACATGTATTATGTACATATTCATACACACATTCACTTAACACATATATATATAGCTATAGGGACCCATCAATGGCTGCCTCCATCCATGCTGCAACTGCAACTCCTTTCTATTGGGCCATGGGGGTTCCCCAGACCTCATTAAGCACTGCCCATTGTTCTCTTAGTTCTGCTGTGATGCTCTTACTAACTGGCAACATGGCATCCTCAGCACTCATCACTGGTAATGGTGGTAACACTTCACCTGTTGAACAAACAGTAGAACACATTAAACATATGGTGGGAACTATATATGCATGTGTATACATGCACACACTACATAATTATATCACAAATGAATCATATACTTGTGTGTGTGTCTGTAATAGAAGTTGAGGTGAAATTACTTTCACTATAATAAAATAAAAGAAGTGGTTAGACATAAAGATCTAAATGAATGTCTTTAGTTTACAAGACAGGCTGTTCTATGAAAATAGGATTCAGTTTGGGGATAACATTCACTTAACGGTAGTAAACACTTTAGAACTTTTCAGTTTGCAAACACTTGTAAATGAAAATATCACACTAATGGCAGTACAACATACCAATGTATGCACACCCATGTTCGCTATGCCCACAAAATATACATGGAATTCTGTAGTGTCAAGATTATTGAGTTAATGCAATATGCCTGCTTGTCTCAGCTTTAACTACAGCAATGTCATTTAGGCTACAAGTTATCCATAGATACTAGTGGTTAGTGGGATAACTACAATATAATTGCTAAGACTATGAACTAAGTACAACAGAGGCCACTACACTCTTGCTATTAGTAATAACTAGATAGCAGCTACATGTATTGTTGAACAGAATTTCTCTGTTATTGTAACCAGAAGGTCGACCTTAAAACCAAATAGTAAGGAATTTCTACCAGTGATGGGAATACAAGCATAACGCCATAGCAACCACAATCCACACAACAGTGTTACACAATGGAGAAACATTTTAATGGAGGAAGAAGCAACATAAAGTCCTGTTGTGGTGTACTGACAGAAGCCCAGTGAACAAATCAAATCATCTCACTACATGAAGACAACAAAATTTCTCACCACTGTCTTTTCCTTTCTTGCTACCCTTCCAGAACTTTGTAAATGATCCACCAATTGAATGCTTCTTTTGTTCTTCTTGTCCATATATGGTGTTCCGCTGCCAGTACTCTCAGGGGTGGGGAATTTGGGTCGTGTGATGTTGATGAGGTGGTGAAGCCATTACATTCATGAGGACCATGTTCAGCTTGAGCAGATCCTGCTGCTACTACAGCTAAAGTGACATTGTCTACCTTAGGTAGTGGGATAGTGGGGACTAATAGGAACAACACACATGGAGACATGGAACTATATACATGTGCATACATGCACACACACTACACACTACTAAAAAGTGTAGGTGTGCAATTTTGAAATTACTTTCACTATAATAAATAAAAAAAGCATAAAGATCTAAATGAATGCCGGCGGTCTTTAGTTTACAAGACAGGTTCTTCTATGAAAATAGGATTCTGTTTGTCACATAACAGTAAACACTTCAGAACTGTTCAGTTTGCAAACACTTGCAAATGAAAGTATCAAAACCACACTAATGGACTAGTTCTATCACTGTAGCAGTACAACATGGTAACTAGCCTATATGGGAAAATCCCTACAATGGCATATATATATATACCTGTTCAATGAGAAAGTAGGAATTTTCCCACATAGACTAGCCACTCATTCATGTTTCCTGCTTCACATACTAGAACCCTATTTCACTTTTAAATTAACAAGTACACAGAAAAATTTGGAATTTTCAATTAGAGTAGGGACCATAGCACATTGATAAAAAGTACTGAAACAAGCTGGAGTAGTGCACAATATTGAATCACAGTAAAACAATAAGAAGTGTTATATCCCTACTGTGCATTTCCATAATGGTATCTTGAGCACAGTAGGGATATTACACTTCTTATTGTTTTACTGTGATTTACAGTGTTGGGAGTAACGTGTTACTTATGTAATGCGTTATATAATAATATTAGTTTTGTGGTAACTAAGTAATATAACGAAATATGCTATAAAAACAGGTAATATAACTCAAGTTACTTTACTTACGAATGTAACGCGTTACCTAAGTAATATAGTTACTGTAACTAGTCTAATATTATGTAATATTATTACTACAAGTAACGAAGTTACTAATCTCGTTAGTAATCCACTAAGTAACGCCTAGCCACAACGAAGTAACGAAGCCTACTGAACGAAGCTTATTCACCAGCTTCTTACTTATAACCAAGATTTGCACATTGTCCAACAACGCAATCATGTCACATGATAAGATGGTAGTTTCACACGTGACAGCTTAAGGCTGTGGACACAAAGTAATATAATATGTAATATTATTATAGTTACTTTATTTTATGGGTAATATGTAACTGTAACTAAATAGTTCAGTTGCAAGTAATATGTAATATGTAACTAGTTACTTTTACAAAGTAACTTGCCCAACACTGGTGATTTAATATCATGTACTACTCCAGCTTGTGTCAGTACTTTTTATCGATGTGCTATAGTCCCTACTCTAGTTGAAATTTCCAAATTTTTCTGTGTACTTCTTTGTTAACTTTTTTTGTAAATAATTACTATGACTGGTGGACCCATGCATACCGTGAAAGAAATGGCACCGCGTGCCCCAGTTATTGTCAGAAAAATGAAGTATCCATTATGCTTCGTTGTCAGCTATGTTCAACCCATTACACAGCATTTTGGATCAAGAACTGTTCAGAAAGTGCCTCTGCAATCCATGCATACCAAAAGAAGAAATGGTGCTGTGCCCCCAGTTTTATCAATTATCATCTGAAAAGTGAAGTACCCATTACGCTTTGTTGTTGGCTATGTTCAACCTGTTACACAGCAGTACGAATCAAGAACTGTTCGAAAAGCACCTCTGCAATCAAAATAGCCACTATGAAAAATACGGACAATTTCCATTACGAAGGGAAGCCATCACGTGCTATCGCCAAATCGACACTTTTCGCTGTCAGCAAAGATGAATGGGACACAAAGGAGGACACTGGTAAGTCCATGAAGAATGCATTAAAAGTGTTTTGGGTCAATCTGAAAGCTTGTTTGGGCTTAGTTTTACCTAACCAATACTACCTCATCGTCGTCGGGAAAAATAGAGGCTGGTTTTTGGGTGATGTTATTTCGTGGGCCATGCCTACACCTTTGTGGTCCCTACTATACAGTACTATCGTACTGTATGTTGTTTCACTTTTAAATTAATTGTTTTGCACTATTATATATCTACCATAGTGTTGTGTATGTAAGTATCACACATACACAATACAGGTTTTCCCCTATCCTATCACATGACACACACACACACACACACACACACACACACACACACACACACACACACACACACACACACACACACACACACACACACACACACACACACACCCACACACCAAATATGCATGCATGTAGGAACGTACACACGTACAACTTTCTTTTACCTGTCCACTCAGTAGTAGAGCTAGTTCAGTAGCTAGATGTCTACGAACAAGAGGAACACTAGTTGGAATATTTAGTACACCAGCAAGACTGTCTGATGTGAAACTGCTTTGTTCTAATACTACCAGAGCTCCATGTACCCCAGTGCCTGTAAAATTCTCAGAATACTCCTTTATGATAACAAATGATAATATAAATATCATTAGTATATGAATGTGTGTGTGTGTATTATACAGGCAACATCATTAGTACTGTATATGTGTATTCATACATACATGTCAGTACTATGCATGTTTGCGTATACAAAGTGTGTAGTTAGTACAGGCTTTTACATAGGACTATATACCTGTAAGTCAATCTGGTTTAGCCATTGTTTAATTTTATTTTCTTGTTTGTCTGGATCCAGTCTAACTGCTTCTAATGGACTCCTTGTTAAACTCATGCATCCTCTACAACTCCACGACAACTCAACTACACAATTCAATAACCAGTAATATATCAAATAAACAATTAATTCCATCCAACTGAGAGGAGTGAATTGAACTGTTAATTTCCTGGGGTACTTGTGCAGGTCAGCTTTACTAAAGGAGTTCAATACTCTACCATCAACAAGGTTCATTAGCAGTGTGTCTGCTAGCTGGGGGAGACCAATATCACTTGCCCATGTCTTGGCCACCCAAATGTGATGTAGTGTATGTATTATTACCAGCCTGTTATACTTGTATTTTGCAATAATTTACTATTAATATGTTAATACCAATCATAAAGTAACAAATGATGTTATGTTACTTATACAAAAGATTACAAATATAAATCTACAAACTTTACTGATGTATACAGCTGTACTACTTTCTAAATAAAAGGTGCAGTATATATGTTCCATTACAATAGTTGTTACCTATCTGTATATAACAAAACTGTGCAAAATACATAAGAGAAAAACATAATTATGTCATGCAAGAGTTAAGATATTTACCATGAAGTCCAGCAAATCTATTGTATTGTTCCTTAAGTAATTTGAAGTGGTGTAATACATATAGCTACCTATAATCAAAATATCTGTACCCTGGTATTATTGTAATCACAGATGTAGATACTACCATTAGGACTAATAGCTATTCCAAAAGGATGTTTAAATTGGCCTTTTTGTTTACCTTCACTACCAAAGCAATGTATGCAGGTTCCATTTTGATCAAAGATAGACACACGATGATTATCACTATCAGCCACTAAGATGAAGCCATTGATATCAACAGTGAGGCCATATGGACAATTTAGTTCACCTCTGGCTGTTCCTTTAGTACCAAACTTGCCTACATATCCACCATCAAGTGTAAAGGTGTACACACATGAATGACTATAGTCAACAACAAGCAAATGATTACTGGAACTGATTGCTACATCATGAGGATCATCCAGTTGCCCTGATCCAATTGTGAGGCAAAATTCTCCATTGGTCTTAAACACTGGAATACATTGGTTACCATAGTCAGCTACATACACCCTATCACTGTGTACTGTGATGCCATATATAGCATCAAACTGACCATCAGCTTTTCCCTTAACACCAAACTGCAGCAGGTAGTTGCCATTAATATCAAACTTCTGTACCCTGTGGTTACCACTATCAGCCACATAAAGGTAATTGTCACCATCGAATGCAACACCTCTAGGACCACTGAACTGGCCAGGGTTACTACCTTTACAACCAAACTGCCTTATCAACTGATCCTCACTATCAAATACATAGATGCAGTGTTTGTTATATTCAGCTACTACCCACATGCCATCCCTACCAAATGCAATACCCCATGGTTTACCCATCTGTCCATTATTACTAATTACTTTGCTAGGTTGATCTATAGCTGTGTAAGGTTTATGGATGGCAACAGTGTAGGGACTTGCTTTGATCTGTTCTCCTTCAATGGACACCAACAACTTTACCTCTCCAGCTTGTTTGGCTACAAAAGAAGTAGTGTAGCTACCATCATCATTATCTCTAACTTGTGCAGTAGTCACTTCTCCTGTATTCCACTCCACCTGTACTGATACATGACTACCTCCTAGTGAGCAAGAATGACCCTTGATATCCTTGGTGATTATCTTGAATTGTGGCTGTCCCCCTACACGTGTGTATCCAGATGAAGACAAGATTTCAGAGTTGGAAAGGTCACCTTCTATAAGCTGACTAAACTGTGGGAGTTGCACTTTACTGGAGTAAAACTTGATGTTGTTTGATTCTACTGGTATAGTGTCTAGTTGTTTGTAATTGTCAGTTAACTCTTTCATTTGGTTGATCATTTGTTTCTTTGCAGAAAGTGCGTCTTCATCAGAACTTTCCTTCACTGCATCATCAACTTCCTTCATGCTTCTTGCCTGTGCTTGTGTAGATTCAACCTCTTCTAGTTGTGCTGCCATCTTCTTCCCCTTTTGTGACACTATCTCACATAACCTTTGCTTGACCTCTTCTTTCTGTTCTCTTAACTTCTCAATCAGTTTGTCATAATGTTCATCAATCTTCTTGTCTACTTCACCAGCTTGTTGTCGTATCTTATCTCCCATATCAGTAATCTTGTCATGAGCTTCAGAAAGATCTTTAATAATTCCCTCTACTGGACCGGTGATATCCTTCAACTCACCTCTCTGCTTGTTTGCCATGTTCTTTACAGTGTCATGATTGTGGCCATTGTGTTCCTTCACAGTGCAGTACAGACACACCAGCTCCTCACATGTCTCACAATAATACTTCAGTTCATTCTCGTGCTCTTTACACAACATTACTTTTGGTTTGGGCTGGACTGAGATGTCTTCTTTCTTTGACCTCAAGTCAACTAATGCAACTATGGCATGACCTCGATACCTATAGCTACGTTTGTGATGCCCGTTACACAAATGACATAAAAACATTGTACAATCTGGACAAAATGTCTCTACTGGGTCTTCTCCCATACACTCATCACATTTCACTTCTGTTTCACCTTCCACCTTGCGCTTTAAGATCAACTCATCCACCAACCGATTGATCAGAAAATTGTTATCAAAATCCTTCACTCCTCCAGCAGGAACAGTAGTTTCCCTTCTGCACTCTGGACAAATGATCTTAGATTGTACCTGCATCTTCTCCAGACACTTTTCACAATACGAGTGATGACAAAGTAGGTACTTGGGATTCTTGAATATCTGATAGCAGACTGGACAAGCTAGACTATCAGTTGCTTTCTTCACATCCATAGCAGCCATTGTGGAAAATGTTATGAATTGATAGTGGATATGTGACAGCTGTATAAAAGCAATAACTGTTGTAAAATGTATCAACACACATGATGATGTGACGTGTGGCTAAGGAAAGTTGATGCAGGTGAGCAACAGAAAAGTGTGTATCAAGAACACACAGTAGTGTGTCGTGCAGTCAAAAAAGCTGGCTCACCACACCATGCATCGGTATATTGACAGGAAGAAAAAAAGTGTTTTCACACATACACACTCTATGGTCCCTTCTCGAAAGCACACAATTTTTGCATTGTAGCTGCTGATCACCTTTGCCACCTCACAATCCAAATATCAGAAAATCACTAGTGATGTGCGATATATATATATATCGATATTGGAATATCACAATACTCTGGCCATATCATGATACTGATATCATGCTTGTGTATCAATATTTTGATTGCACGAAATGTGAAGGTCTGGTTTTGTGCAATTTAACAGTGTAGATTGGTTGTTTACCAGTTTGCTAGACTCTTGAAGCTTGGTAAACAAGTAGACCGAAAAAATACAAATTTTAAATCGGATTTAGGGTAATTTTGCACCAATAATCAGTTGAATAATCAGTAACAACTGATATTAGAAATATCAATATCGGTAAAGAAGTGGAAATAATTAGTCAATTAACCATAACCCACAATCAATTAATAGAGACAGTAATAACCATGTGACAGTAAAGAAAGCAGTAAATGCATGTGTCACTGGTAAAATTTAGTTCTGGTTATATTCTCTGCGTTATTTTAGTTTTAGCTATAGTTTAAAATGTGAAAATCTTTTAGTTATAGTTATAGTAACATTTCTAAAAATGTTTTAGTTTTAGTTGTACATAAGAAAATCTTTTAGTTTTAGTTCTAGTTCTAGTAATCCTTTCCAAACCTTAGATTTAGTTTTGGTAAAATATTCTGTTGTATATTAGTTATAGATTTAGTTCTAGTTATAATACGGATTTGCTTTTAGTTATAGTTTTAGTTAACTAATACGTATTTGTTTTACAAAAAATACTTTTAGTTTTAGTTATAGTTAACTAAACCACAATCAGGTCACAAACTATAGCATATATTGATGTTTGGATGCTACATATAGCAGTACAGCTTCATTCCACCTGTAGTTTTTATATCTGAACTTATACATGCAGTGCTCTGAGCAACATAGCATTGTTTTAGTAAAGAGTTTTAGTTTTAGTTATAGTCATAGCTAATTTCTTCAATAATTTTAGCTTTAGTTTTAGTTTCTTAATTCATTTTAGTTATAGATTTATAATGTCTTTGTTGTTTTAATTTTAGTTATAGTTTTAGTTAAGAACATGAAAACCTTTTAGTTATAGTTTTAGTTATCTTTCTTACTTCTTTTTAGTTATAGATTTACTTTTAGCTATAATATGGATTTGCTTTTAGTTATAGTTTTAGTTAACTAATACATATTTGCCTTACTAAAAGTACTTTTAGCTTTAGTTATAGTTAACTAAAACAACACTACTTCTAATCCTCCACCCTGGTCTGAAGAATCGAAGAATGTTGCTTATAATATCAGCATATCGGTTACAGGAATGGGCAAATAACCAGTACTGGTAAATGTGAAAATATGTATATCGGTGCAACTCTAATTTATGGATCAAAGAATAAAAATGTAGTAAATAGCAAAGTAAGAGATGTTGCATACTTATACCTGTTATGAACCACGATAGTGGGTTCATAATAGGGATTGCCCATGCTTTTTGCAAAAATCCTAATAGAACGCACACCTAAAAACCACCTTGAAAAGCATCCTTCAACTCAAAACAATCCTCTGGTGGTTCTTTGCAATGAGTATAGGTCCACTAGTAAGTATCAAGTGAAAAGGAATGGTGTGTGTATTTCAGACAAAACTGAAATATGCCCGTTTGTTCATATTATTATTCTTATTATATATTCATAATATTATTACTAGGCCCGGGGCAAATACAACCAAGTACAATCACCAATGGGACAACCTACTAATGGGGTATGTACAAAGGGTGCATAGCCAATACAGTGTGTGCAGGAAGAAAAGATGCACAGTAATACAATTCTAGAGGAATTGACTGGCACATGAACATAAGGGATGCATTAGTATGCAATTACAATCAGTGATTATACGACCATGGACATGTGAGGATGTGAGATTGCACTTTAGATTGTGAGAATCATGGTATTGAATCTGATGCCTACAAACAGTAAAGCTTAAACATCCAACGAATACTTATTACATTAATTTTATGCAATTGTACACAATTTGTGTTACATGATATGTTTAAATGAGGATGGATTAGAGCGCTGGATTAAGACATAGCTGGAGTTGCCAAGAGCAAGCCATGGTAAGATTGGGATAAAGCAGAGTATTTTAACTGTCTGTCACCTACAACTGGTATCTGAGTTATGTATATTTAACATGAGCTGTACTAAAATGATCACATGATGCTGTGGATATGCTGCAAGACCAAAAAAATTTTGGAGAACAAATGTGGCTGAAATGCAATACCAGAATTTCATGGATATGTCAGTGTACACAAGTATGTGGAGCATTGCTGATGGCAGTAGACTTAGTTACATATAATAATAGCAGTTAATAGCAAGCACAACCATGCACACAGCAATTATCAGCCTAAGGGCACATTTTGTGTATGGTTTCTCAGGACCCATATCAGTGATCAGTCTGGGCACTTCTGGCACTAAAAGGCTTCAAGTGGAGAGCTATGCATCATCACACAAACTTACCAGCTGGAAACTGCACCTTCTTCGCACAATGGCCTGCCAGGTGAGGCTTTCTCCCATCCCATACATGAGGATCATTTTGCAAAGTTTTATTCACTTATTTTAATATGTACCAGCCATCAGTAAATCATGCCAGTTGTTTGTGTTATAAACGTAAAAGACATTCAATTTCATGTATACTCTTTTTTACATTGACACATGCATCTGTACATGCATCTCTGTACATGCATCTCTCACATGCACATGCATCTCCTAGTCTTTATCACCCCAAGTAGCTACTTGTCAATATTTGCAATGTATTCTTTTGGCTGGTCACTCAAAGCTGTGTTTCTATCCCTTTCAGTTCTGCACTGTGCTGTTCCTGTCCTTCTCCAGAGTTCTTGTTCTGCTGTGCCCACGTGCGAACTATTGGCTTGAAATTCCAGCTGTAATTCTCTTGGAAGTTTATACGTACTAGCATATATATTTCCAGTCATCATAGCCTCATAAATTATACTATTGTCCTGTAGGCTCACTCAAAGCTGTATTCCTATTTTATTCAGATCTGGCCTGCGCTGTTCTTACCCTTCACAAGAGCTCATATTCCAGGTGACCAAACATATCAAGCCTCTTCAGTCACGAGTTAGTGTTGATTGGCATCAATGTTGTAAAATGGACATCACTCCAGGCAGAGATGCCTCATTGTTACTCTTCTACATTGTGGTGATCCACCTAAGTACTGTTCTAGAAACACAGAAACTCGCTTTTCTTCATAGCGCATTGTGTAGAATAGTTCAACATGCCACATGCATCTGACGTCAGTGCTATCGACATAGCAATGAAATTTCAAGGTAAGCCTGTTTTGTAAATTCATGTTCAATTTTCCTGTCTGTTTTGCTTGCTTGCTGAATTGTAAGGATATTACATTAGTTGTAGGCATGAATTCCACCATAGGATATACAATTTGGGGTAAAGAGTATGCTGTGGAGTTTGAAGTTAATTACAGATGAAATTTGGGTATGGCAAGTGTCAGAAATTGTTGAAGATTCCTTTACCATAGTGAAATCCTAACGGTAGAAATCATCCTGTAACTATTAGTGATGTGCAATATATCGATTATCGTGATATATTAATTTTATATCTAAAAATTAATATCGTTATATCGTGATATATATATAATGGTGTAGCAATTATGATGTTCAAGACAGTATTAATTTCTTTATAACAGACTTAGCTACTTTCAGACAAAAGTGTATGTTAGGGACTATTTTACATGGTTTATACGACGCAAATACTAGCAATTTATTACCATGACTTCATGCAATTTGTATATCGTGATAATCTATCGTATCGTGATAAAAGAAGAGATGCTAAATGTTTTGATCGGCGTTAAATAGAATCGTCGTACGTTTCTATCACCTCCACGAATACAGCCGCCCATTATACGATTGTCTCAGTCTTCATACAACATGGATTCTATTCCCGGTGAGTGCAAAGCCTTAGGCCTTGTAGTTCTCTCAAATATTATTAATTTTATTTATTTATTCATTCATTTATTAATGACGTAATTTTAACCGCATTTGGCCACTCCAAATATATCTTTAGTACTGTTGTATAATTATTATTCTTTTACAGGCATAACGAGGAGAATCCTGGGATAAAAAGTAGCAAGGCTTGCTGAATGGATCATTGTGCGTGTCCATAACCTATTTTTGATTTCGTTTTCGGATGGAAACAGCCCAAACCAGGCCGTTTCTTCTTGCCAAAACGCCATTACGCTCGAGAAGCCACTGATACAAGATCGCGCTCAAAGTTAAGTTTTTTGGTGTGCGCTGCTTGTGGCTAATAGAATCTGTCTTTATTACACTCAGTATAGGCCATGCAGGAAGCTTAACTATCTGGGCTGATGACTTTGTCGAAAGGTAGTTTTTCGGGGGTCCTTCACATACAAAATCCATCTACGAAATTTCGAAATATGGAAATTTACCAACCAAATCGATTTCTAGTTTCTGGATAAATTTCTACCAAATTTCCAAATTTCTACAAAATTTCCGAATTTCTGGCTTGGAAATTCTTGGGTGCTACGAAGTTGTAGCTTGAGTTGTAGTATATTCCGTGCCTTAGGCTACTGTATTATGGTTTCAGTATGGGTTCAAGCTGAGCCGAACCGTTCACTAGCGGTCTGGTAAGCCGTCGTGACTCTCGTGGTTGGGGTGAAGTAGGAATTTGAATAAAACACTCACCAGTAATCCACGGACACACCAAAACGACTTGCACTGTGCGCTCGGCACTGTGGTCTTTGCACCGTGGGAATCGAATCAGCTCGAAAGTATACAACAAATTTACGAAGCAGATTACGGACAAATGTTAGTGCGTATAATCTAGATGGCGCTATACGTCTTCTAGTTCTATTGATAGTGACCCCTCTTCCTTGCATCTGGCCTCGTGTATATACACATATAAATCCATGCAATATAACTTACACTAATGAAATAATCAAAATTCTATGCCAAACATTATAAAAATTTTAATCGTATGGATTTATGTATTTAAAATTTCAGTTAATATTTCTGAATTCCCAACAAAAATTTCTACATTTCTAATAAAAATTGCCAAATTTCTATGGTCATCGACGACATTTCTGGAAGTGAAGGACCCCTCGAGTTTTTTGCTCCGTGATTATTGTACGTGGGCGGGTTATCCAGATTAAATACTCTAATAGAGCAGTCATGTAAACACTCTAATAATGCAGTCAAGTGTATAACAACAATCCTTGCACTGAATTTGACAGCTATTAAAAGCACCAGTAATGCAAATTGTAGCTCATATTGGAAGACTCTCAGTCTGTATGCACATTGCAATTTGATCAGTTTCATGTTTGTACTGAAATGTTGATAGCGTTACTATGCAGAATGCAAAATTGTACTATTCACCACAGTCTTCATTATCAATCAAAGAAATCCATGTTAATTTGTACACATGATATTATAGTCAATAGTGTGAGAAGATATTGCTGAGGAGATGATATGTTCCAACAACTTGCAGCAAATACTAGTCAATGATATAGGTCTATAGTTTGATGGATTAGTACACAGGCCTTTCTTGTATACTGGTGTTACATATGCCTTTCTTGTATACTGGTGTTGCATATGCCCTCTTCCAGTCTGAAGGGAGTTCACCCTGATGTATAATGCAGTCAAGTGTATAACAACAATCCTTGCACTGAATTTGACAGCTATTAAAGGCACCAGTAATGTAAATTGTAGCTCATATTAGGATCTCAGTCTGTATGCACATTGCGATTTGATCAGTTTTATGTGTGTACTGAAATCTTGACGGTGTTACTATGCAGAATACAAGATTACACTATTCACAACAGTCTTCTTCATAATCCATTACTGGATTAATAAAAAGTACACAAACTAGATAAATAAAAAAAATTGGAAATTTTTTAAATGGGAATAGAGATCGCTGAAAAAAGCCACGAAACAAGAAGGGATCGCTGGGGTGGTAATGTAATTAAACCACAAATCCCTATTTTGACTCACTTCAAAATGACAGAGCATGTAACTAAAGATTTATGACCAGAGAATCATAATAGGGATTTGTGGTTTACATTACCACCCCAGCTGTTTCGTGACTTTTTTCAGCGATCCCTATTCCCATTTTAAAATTTCCAATTTTTTATTCACCCTATACTTCAGTCATAGTGTATAGACTGAAGTATAGGGATTAAATGTCCATTGGTATATCTGCAGGTATAGGCACCAGAAACCAAAGATGCCACCTTGGTACTTCCAAATATTTACAAATTTTTTTAAAACATCAATCACTAATTTGTCTGCCATGATTAAATATTCCATTTAAGTTTTAATTTTTGTGGCTGTTGTTCCTGTAAGTTATACTATCACGTTGGTGGATGCATGGGTCTAGCAACTACAGTACTGCTCAAACGTAACGTCGCACTCGCTCGCACCGCTCGATTGTGATGTTACGTTTGAGCGGTACCATACACTTTTCAGTAATTGATTGTTGGGGCGTGCGCTCAGCCACAAAATTTATTTTATGGTATGCCTGGTACCATTCTTTCTTTTGAAGCAGTATGACAAAAAGACATGTCTCGGAACAAAGCAATGTCAAACACTGAAAAAATCAAGCCCATAGCCTTATGCATTGTCAAGTTATGCTTGACTGAAGCTTCGCATCAGTTAGTCAATTACAGTAGAAAATTCAGTTAAATATAAAATTGTTAAAATTACAGTTGGAAGGGTTGGGATCACTCTGAAAGCATATTTGGGTGTGGTTAAGCTTAACCAATACCACCAAGCTGTTTTGAAGGAAAACTGAGGCTGTTTTTCAGGTGATTTTGAAGGGCAAGAAAGCCCAAAACTCCATGATCCCAAATATACAGCAGTGGAGTAATACCTGGTACTAAACCATGAAAAATTATTTGTCAGCCCACACATTCAATTAAATTTAATAATATTATCAGGTTTTGTAGTTTTGCACTATTAACAATATAGCTGGGTTGCTTACCACTTTCCTGAACATTTAAAAAGCTTGTTATATAACAGTGCAATTACCTATGAAAATATATTAGCAGCCACAAATTTGATTGCACTTTAAAAATGTAATATGTCATGTACAAGAAGTATCTCTGCAATCACTAGGAAAACACGGGTGATAAGCTTAATAACTACCACCACAGCAACAGGGAAGCCATATTGCACTACCGCAAATCAACATTTTGCGTCGTCAGCAAAAAGAAATGGGACACAAAAGAGGACAAGGTAAGTCTGTGATGTGTGTATTGTAAATACTGAGGTATCATATCAGTGACTATACAGCTGTTAGATACAGATATGCTCTCGCAGATCACTAAAAATCACTTTATGCTAATACCATCATGGAACATGTCTGAATGGTTTATTATACAAAATAGATAGCTATACACTTTGGTGTTTTCAAATAAGTTAGTGTTCGATGTACAGTAGCTGATATGTGTTCACCAATTGTTTGTGTAAGTTCTAGGTGAGATTGATAACTATGACTATGTGAAGTGGAGCAGATAGCTACAAGCGTGACGCCCACTAGACAAGCGAACTACTGTCCATTTGTGTTTGAAAGTGGGCGACAGTGACTATTTCGATTGGAAGACGAGTGGTTGCTACGCCTACTTAATAAACAGCATGATTGGAAGTTGCTACTGATCGCTGGAGGTTAGTTTGTGTTGGTTAAAACACTTTGATAGTCTTGTTTCTTTAGTCTCACGTAACTAGGGTAGCAATAATCGTGATAGGCAATATATAATAAAATTTGCCATATCGCACAACACTAGTAACTATGTAGCACCAAGAGGTGTTCATTATAACATAGATCACAGGGCGGATCCAGAGTTTGGAAAGACGGGGTGCACTTTGCCAAAAAAGTTGAAGAAGAAAAAAAAAAGGTCACAGCAATAGCAATAATGGTTGTTCTTCACCAAACGTATATACTATAAGGTATATATAAAGACCCTTATTCATAGCTTCATAGTTAAGCTACATATACACTGCCTCATGAACACAGTGACTGCTTTATTAGAGTGATTGACTGCTCTATTAGAGTATCTCAATCTTGTATGTAACTTTTTTAAGGAAGACGGGAGGGCACATGGCCCCTGTGCCCCCCCCTTGATCCGCCACTGGATCAACTGTGTAGGGCTGCAATAGCCATTCCATGTAGTGCTCAAAAACCTGTTTACGAACTTGAAGTAATGGCGATTTTTTGGTACTGTACAGTAAAAGTGAGATGCTATAAATTTCTAGTAATAAACTCCTTAGTACCAGTTTGGTGGCGATTGATATGCAGCAAATCCATGGTCAATTGGTGGTACTGTTCGGGAGTTAGCTGGACCGTGGACAGACAACATTTCAGCTATATAGAGTAGATTGATCCCTAGAGTCTGGGGCAGGTCATGTGACGCTTTAGATTTTCCCAGTACGCTGCAATTTCACCAACGAATGCCCTCATTATGAAGGAAATGAACTGAGAAATTATAGTCAAAGGATACGTACAAGAAAAGCAAAAAATTAATATGCAAATTAGATACTAGCTATCAAACTAAGCTTCACTAATCACTTTTTTTCGATTGCAGACTAAAAATAATAAACAGCTACAAAAGACTAATGCTACAAATACATAACTAGCTACTACTACTACTACTACTACTACTACATAAGTAAGGCAATGATTTTCTGTTTTTCATCAGTGCCCACATGTATTTTTACTGCCGCATGTATTTCCCCATTATTAAAGATTTAACCATTATTTCACCTGATTAACCAAATATTGAGGATGTGCAGTTCAGTTATCAAGACTCATACAGGAGCTACCTTGTGTATTGTAGCCAAGAGAATGTGAAAGATTGCTACAATGAAGTTTTGACCCTCGAATGGAACTGATCATGCGACAAAGGATGACAATACATAGCCCTAAAGAGCAAACTAGCTATGTTGAGTTAGCTATGTTAGAAAATTGCCTGCTATGCAGAGGGATAATGGATAATGGTAATCACCTGCCTGCACTCTACATTTGGAATTTTCTGATGAAATACAGAAAATCACCAAATAGTGGCCTAAAGGGGAATACTATAATTAAGGGTAGAAGGGATTGTCATCATAATCACTGTCCCGAAGCTTAAAATCATTTTAGCACTACTTTGCCCATAGATCGTATATTCTTCGTGGGTACGAAGAATTTACGATCTATGCTTTGCCACAGTGAAACAGAAAGTTGCTGGAGTAAGTAGCTACTGCATTGTTTTGAACAGATTTTGACATGAACGGTGGGGGTGGCAGACTAGAAAAACGAGCCATCACTCGAAAGCGCTACTTACTCACAGTGGCGTAGCCAGACCCGGGCAAAATGCCCTGGAATCAAGTCACTGTGCCCAACCATCAACTACCCAAAGTAATTAAGGAGGTGGGCTGAACTCACTGGTGAACAATCGCTTAATTATAACATACAAAAATAGCTAACACAACTTACTGTGTGTCCACTTCGTCAATGCTTTCTTTCTGGCTGGCCAGCAGTAACCGGGTTTCCCCTGGGGTTATACCGTAAGTTATTTGATTGTGGTATTATGGCTAATGAAAAACGAGATCACATGATTAAAACGCAGGCAGCATCGTGACAAGGGACTAGACAGAAAAATTTCTGTACAGATAGGACAGTGTACCTTCGTGTTTGTGGTGAAGCGTGGACTGTGTGATGAAAACCTTGATGAAAATTCGAATCAGTGATGCGAAGTCATGTGAAAACCCGTTCAAGCTGTGTGTATGGATGCTGGGGCTTAGACTGATAGTTCAGACGGTATGGAGTGCTTGTTAATAGTCAGCATTTATTTTCTTCCTGTTTGTAGACTGATTATCTACAGTTTAAAGTCATCACGTGATGCGGGTAGTCTGCTATAAACGCTCCGTGCTTTCATTCAAATTCCGCTCCGTGCTTGCTTTCAGTCTAGTGTTAAGACATCATTGTATCATAGATAATACACGTAATAAAGGATTGGCAACGCGCATATTAATCTGTAATTACGTCACGTACAATCCTCGTTACGGCCCGCCCACTTTTCGTTACTATAGAGATATTCCATCTCCATAGTAACAAAAATAGGCACCGTAATTCCTCGATTATTATACCGTAAGTCGGCCATATTGTTGTGCAACTGTATCGAGCGTTGTATGGGGCCTTTTTGATTCGCTTTACAGGTCAGCCTGTCTGTTATATATGTTAGTACTAACCTTACGTGATGTGCATCCACCATGGTTTTTTCCGTTTGTTGTATTCGGAACGCGCGCAGTACCTAATTTCAACCTTCTCCGTAGACCCCGTGTGTACAAATTTGACAAATCTGCACAACAATATGGCCGACCGAAAATGGTTGTTATGGAGATGGAATATCTCTATACACATTTCGTTTCTTTCGCCAATATATGCTCGGACAGTAGTACCACTATCTTGGCGAGCAACGTACTGAAGAAGACGGACCGTGACCAAGGTTAGCAGGAAATAGCTAAACACACTGATATTTTCAGCCCAGCGCGATAGGAAGTTCTTTAAGGCCCCTATTTGGTCTGAGTGATTGTTAGTTTCTCATCAATCGCCCGCATCCTTCTTAAGCTACCGCACGGTAAGCCATTATCAGGCCTGCCAACCTGGTAAAAAAATCTTGAGATTTCTGTACCTTTATTGTAGTATTGCAGTGTGTAGTAAAAAAAACTATGCTGAGACCAAAAAAAAAAAAAAAAAAAAAGGTCTCAACTTTTTAAACTTGAAATCCGTGACATTCGCGCTACAAATCGTGAGAGTTAGCAGGCCTCAAAATCCGTGAGATTCGATCTGCTGCCCTTGAGCAGGGTAGTGAAACCGTGAGACTCACGGTAAACCCGTGAGAGTTGGCAGGCCTGCATTATTTACTCTGTGCATGCTCAGAAGAACGGCACGTGATACCAAACTTATAATTTTTTTTGTTGATGAACGCTACAATGCGCTATATAGCTATCGCCAGGAGAGCTGTTGTTTTCCTTAGCAAATTGCTGCAGTGCCAGTTGTAATCGTGTTCTATCGACTTCATCAAAGCAGGCTTTCAGTTGACTGTCGAAAAACAGTTGGCGATCACGAAAAGTAGAATCAGCTGGTGAAGGAAATGTTTGTAGTAAGAAAGAAAGACAATTTGGACAAGGTCTGTACATCAGTGTGTTAATATTATAAAAAATGGCATTGTGGTAATACCCTCCCGCCCGTATCATAAGGCCCCTATTCGGTGATTATTAGTTTCTCATCCAGCCTTTCTAATTATTATGATACGGGCGGGAGGGTATTACCATTATGCCATTATTTTATAATATTAACACACTGATGTACAGACCTTGTCCAAATTGTCTTTCTTTCTTACTACAAACATTTCCTTCACCAGCTGATTCTAATTTTCGTGATCGCCAACTATTTTTCGACAGTCAACTGAAAGCCTACTTTGATGAAGTCGATAGAGCACGATTGCAACTGGCACTGCAGCAATTTGCCAAGGAAAACAACAGTTCTCCTGGTGATATATAGCGCATTGTAGCGTTCATTAACAAAAATTATAACAGTTTGGTATCACGTGTTCTTCTGAGCATGCGCAGAGTAAATAATGGCTTACCATGCGGTAGCTTAAGAAGGATGCGGGCGGTGGATGAGAAACTAATAATCACCAAATAGGGGCCTAATAATTAGAAAGGCTGGATGAGAAACCGGCTAATAATCACCAAATACCGCTAGGGGCCTAACTAGTGAGTATTCTAAGTTTTGGAGTATTCACAACAAAAGAAAAGTTGTTAGCCGATAATTTTTATGTAGCCACTTGTAACCACCTATTGAGTGGAATGCTTTAGTTTCTGTAGACGAACTGTTTTTCTATAGCTCAGTTTTAGCCTATTTCACTGTGCTGGGTTTTGGAGTTTTAGCGTGGTCATACATATAGTGACATAATGGTAACATCCAGTAAAAGAGAGTTTATTGTTACCATAGTGGAATACACATACACACATTCCGCTAGATACTACAGACACGCAATAATGGGATACAGGAAGGTACGCATTGGAAGGAGGCGCAAGAACAGAGAAAAAGAAGCGGCTAGAAGGAAAGCACAGACCACCAGGGCGTCCAAGCAAAAGGAAAAAAGTATGTGTTTTAATATAGCTGTATATATTATATAATTATATATGCATACATAATATATATATTATATATGCATACATGTGTATACTATCCTATATATGTACAGTATAGCTATGGCTGTATATTATACAGCCATAGCTATACTGTACATATATAGGATAGTATACGCATGTATGCATGTATGCATATATAATATATATATTATGTATGCATATATAATATATATATTATATATAATCAATATGCATACATATAGCATATAATTATAGTTTTATACAAAATGGTATGCTAGCATATTGGATATCTGTGCTAGAGCTCCTGACAAGGGGGCTTATAGTTGCTCCACTTTGTAAGAAACACTCTAATAGAGCAATCATGTGTTCAAACAGAGCATTCCAATCCATTTTCCAAACTTTTCTATGCATGGGGTATAGTTATATATATATATATATATCCCCACAAGTACAGCAGTACAGCATAATTCATGTATAAAAATGTTCCATTGAGGCAATTATGTTTGCTTTAAACTTTAAATAATGAATCTGCATGCATGCAATGGCTGTTCAAGAATATTATAGTAGCCTACATGCATAGTACAGCTACTTACAGCGTAATAATATATGTAACATACAACATACATGTAGCTAATTGAGTATGATTACAAGAATGTATAGCTACAGTGTATAATAATCAATATACCACTTTCACACCTCACTTCAAAGGGAAGAGAAGGTGTATAAGTGGTATAATAGCACTGCTAGCAGTGCTCGGGAATGCAGTAACGAGAATAGGAGGTAGTATATACAAGTTATATCCCTCCTAGGAGTGATAATATACTACCTCCTATTCTCATTAATGCATTCCAAGCATTCTCAGAAATCATTTGATTTCTTTGATGAAACTGTGTGATCTCCTCTCCTTTAATTTAGCGACACTTCACAGGATCGATAGTGGGTTTTAGTTTTTGTAAAGTGAGCCAAGGCATAGATCATGGACTTGGGGAAGAAGATAGTTCATTGTTTTAATGAAGAAGGTCACAGGTTAGTTTATGTTAAACATATTACATTCAATAGTCACGTGGGGATGTCCCACAGACACTGGGTGTAGCGCTTAATTGATTTGGCCATTAGTGTTAATAGTATTCGCTACTTTAGTTTATTCATGGCTAGTAAAGTAAGTACTTTAGTGTAGTTGAATCATCTTTACATTGCCGTTTTGACACCTGGTGCGATGTCACACACACGTAGTGACTGGGCGTGGCACTTAATTGGCTAGGCCATTATAGCGCGGTAAACATATTCACTTCTTTAGTTTATTCATGGCTAGTATAGTAAGTACTTTATAGTGCACTTAAGCTTCATTATGAGCTGTTCAGCTCGTATTTGAGCTTCCTGTGTTTAATTGCGTACCCACAATCGAAGCGATCTGCATGCTCGTGACGATACACTTACGTTCGGTCTCTCAGCAGTGCCTTGTCGTTGCTCTTACGACGTTATCCACAATCGAAAGTCACATGGTCCCATATAAATACACTCGCAAAGCATTCCTGCAGTTTCCATGTACACTTGCAGGTGATTCACCCAAGTGGAATATATTAGTTGTAACATGGGCACTTGTGATTTGCCTGAAATATACACACGAGCACGAGGGCGCAGCCCGAGTGCGAGTGTGTATATTTCAGGCAAATCACTCGTGCCCATGTTACAACTACTACATATTATAGTTGCATGCATATATACTGTTGTGTTGATGTATACTGATGTTTGGTTACAACATGTACAAATAAATGTCATTATATTCCATGACTCCGCAGGCACCAATAGCTCTGTCCCAGATATCTATGCCAAAATCTAATTCAATTACCCCTCTGACTCCTACTTCACCACTATTACCGCCTATGTCTCCTATTTCACCACCAACATCTGAGGCAAGAACATCTATTCAGTCACCATTCTCGTCACCAGGATCAATATCTGCAACATCTATATTTCATCGTTGACATCTATTCTTCCTCCAATTCCATCACCAATAACTGTGCCAACATCACCAATACAATCAACTTCCCCGCAATTATCAACACTATCACCTAATTCATTGGAATCACCACCATTACCTGATCTGTTAAATACAAAGTTGCCATCACGTGCTTGGAGTATGCAACAGTCTGAATGCAATTCACAATTATTTATCTATAATATTCAAGAGGAACCATCATCTAGTAGCCAGCCCTTAAAACTTTCACACTCTGTAACAATAAGGTCTGATTTATCTGTGCATAGTTATTCATGGCCATGCGCTGAATAGCATGACATGTGATAGTTTGTCAATTCCAGATCAAATCAATGTACAAACCTTAACAACACTTCTGTTAGAGATTGAGAAGTTGAATGTATGTCCAGGGCACCCAGACAAGCAGTTTGTGCATATGGCAAATGAAAAAAAGGGAAGATTGCTAAATTCATCTGCTGAAATTGCAGCATATATAGACAGAGAGCATACCATCTATTATAGTGGTGAGAGCTATTCAGAGACAGTGAGAACATCTAATTGCCAGCTACTTACAGACAAACATCGCTGTAGCAACTGTGTTCGTTACCGTGATACAATCAGATGTATGTATCACAGATGGATAAAGCAGCAGGATGAGCCCAAGGTTGTCAATACCCACAGCCATGCTAATGAGAGGTGGCTAAACACCACTGAAATGAAACAGAAAACCAAACAATTGAAGTCTCAATTGAGAACAACCCAAAAAAGAAATGTTTACTTAGAGCAAAAAATCAAGGAAGCCATTGACAAGAAGAGCATTGAAGTAGATAAAGAACTCAATAATGGATTAGTTAACATCATGAAAGAGCACTCTAACCAGATCAACCAACAGTACGAAGAAAACAGTTTTCACGAATGAACAGATCAAAAACATGCCCAAACAACGCCGTTGGCACCCAATGGATTATCTGATGGTGCCTTCACCTGAAAATGTTATCTTTTGGAGCATATGATGTTTTAAGAAGATTTATTGTATTACCATGTGGTCGTACGCTGAGGGATTATACACATTTTATACATGCAGGGGTAGGCATTCAAGCAGAGGTTACAGAACAACTTATGTCAGCAGTTACCATGAATAATTTGAAGGACTATGAGAAGCATATTTCAGTGGTATTTGATGAAATGAAGATCAAAGAAGGTCTAGTGTATAACAAGAATGAAGGTAAAATTGGATTTGTAGATTTAGGAGCAGTAAACAACACTTTAGCATCATTTGAGCAGTCATTGACACAATCAACAACTCATGCACGATTACCAATTGCTAAACATATGCTTGTATTTATGGTGAGAGGGTTGTTTATGTCTCTGAAGTTCCTTATGCACAATATCCCACATCTGATCTAACAGCAGACAGCATATTTCCATTGGTGTGGGATGTGATCTGCCATTTAGAAGCTGCAGGCTTTAAAGTAGTTTCTCTTACTGCTGACAAAGGATCATGCAATCCTAAATTCTTTCGTCTCCACCGCCAAGCCAGTTCTGTAATTTCTGATGTAGTTTACAACGTTCCCAACCCTTATAGTAGTGATGGAAGATATATTTATTTTATTTCTGATGTTCCTCACTTGATAAAGACAGTGAGGAATGCTCGGTCCAATTCATTTGGACGCAGTTATGCTAGAGCATTGTGGGTAAGTAGAAGTATGTAGCTACATGCATGGAATGGTTTAAACATTGTGTAATTTTTTTAAGGGCCGCTATAATGATAGTATAGCAAATCATATTATCAAATTTTATACAGATCAATAGAAATACATTAGTTGGCAGCACTTGAGGAGATTGTACAATAAACGCACTGCTTCAGGGTTAACATTTTAAAGAAAACTTACCCTAGGCCACATCAATATCAATTCATACTCTAGAATGAGAGTTGATTTAGCAGCACAGGTATGGCTTGTGTACTTAGCATTTGCATAGGCATTGTCAAATCAACAGGTTTTAAGTAAATCAGATGGAGAGGCATTTGCCTACTATGGGGATGATGACACAGCAGAAACTGAAAGATTTGTTAGGAAATTCAACAAATTTTTTGACCTTATGAATACAAGATACCTGGAGGAAGAAATATTGAAGTTGAATCATGACTTGGGACCATGTACCATTCAGGAAAGCAGATGACCCACGTTTAAAGGTAACAAGCTATGGTCTAAAATTGTTGTAGCAGCACACATGCAAGCATGCACAACAGTGGAACTATATATACATGTTATAATAGTTCCTATAGTGATATAAAGTTCATTGTTATTATAACGGCATATTTGTAACAATTAATGCTGCAGTGGCTTGAAAATGACTTTCTGAATTACCTAAATGAATGGGAACAAAGTGTCAAGCAAAGAAAAGGATTTACACCAGCACAAAGAACAATGATGTTGCTAAGCCCAGAAACACTTGAAGGGCTCAGGATGACAGGTAACCATAACTTTTATACTACTTGTATTGCTACACATACCTATACATTTTTTCTTTTATTATGTAGTCAAAGCAGTTGTAGAATTAGTAAGATTTTTTGTTGAGTCTACCTGGTGTGAAATATGTACTGACGGAGAAATTTTGTCAAGACCCTCTGGAATCCTTTTTTGGTCAGCAACGGGCCCAAGGAAGGAGAAATGACAATCCAACTGCAGCAGAATTTACAACCAATACTAATTCAATCAGTACAGTCATCAATTGCAACAGATCCCCTTCGTGGAAACTGTAGGAAAAGACCAAAGGATAAGATCGAAATTGATGAGACTCCTTTGTTAAAACGGCGACACCATACCAAAAAGTGACAATATAAATGCAATTGTTTCAGCTGTATAAATAGATTTGTCATATTTATATTGTGAAATATAAATTTACATGTCATTTTCTTTTCTTAAGTTCCTTTCTCATGCTTTTCTTTTTCTTAGTTTCAGTGCTCAATGTGATTTTGTAATCTTCTATCCATTGTTTAGCATAGCTAAAACCTCTAATGTCTAACCAAGATGTTACAATCATTTTAAGTAATTTCATGTTGTTCTCATCATTTGTTACAGTACAGTTTATGATGGCCCATGTACATTGCACTTTGATGTTTTGACATACCGAATTAATTATTTTGGCTTTCCCTTCAGCTGATTCTGCAGATGACATGGTGGTGGATGTCTTACTATGCTGCGTTACTTTGTGTCCACAGCCTTAAGCTGTCACGTGTGAAACTACCGCCTTATCACGTGACATGATTGTGTTGTTGGACAATGTGCAAATCTTGGTTATGAGTAAGAAGCTGGTGAGCAAGCTTCATTCAGTAGGCTTCATTCCTTCGTTGTGGCTAGGCATTACTCGGTGGTTCACTAACGAGATAAGTAACTTCGTTACTTGTAGTAATAATATTACGTATTATTAGATTCGTTACAGTAACTATATTACTTAGGTAACGCGTTACATTTGCAAGTAAAGTAATTTGAGCTATATTACCTGTTTTTATAGCGTATTTCGTTATATTAGCTACTTAGTTACCACAAAAGTAATAATATTATGTAACGCGTTACTTTTGTAGCGGGTTACCGTACGCAAGGAAATTTTGATGTCAAAAAAATTTGACGAATTCAGACTTCAGCAGATTTGACGAATAAAATGTTGACGAAAATGAAGAAATTGTAGGCAAAACCTGTACTTTTAAGGGCGCTTATAAACATTTGACGAATTTAAATTTGACGAATTAAACCGATTCGTCAAATTTTTTTGACGTCAAAATTTCCTTGCGTACGGTACTCCCAACACTGCCTGGCACTAGTCTCGTCCTCGCAGACCCATTCTCCAGGGTGGCGCTTATCGATTAGAGATTATAAGCGCCCCCTCCGAAAGGGTCTGGTGAAATGCCCATATCACCAGACCCTGATGTATGTCACATATCACATATCTATATGTGACACACATCAGTTATCCATAGTAAACCTATCACTATATCACTCTATACAATACACTACTCTACCATGTCATTAGGTTATTACATAATACACAGAAATACCAAATACGACATATATTAGATTTCCATTGCTATTAAATACTTACTAAAGTGTTGTGTCACACATAAACACAGGTTTTCACCTATTCTATAACATACATGTGTACATAGAAACACAATGCGCGCGCGCGCGCGCGCACGCACACACACACACACACACACACACACACACACACCTTTCTTTTACCCTTCCACTCAGTAGTAGAGCTAGTTCAGTAGCTAGATGTTTATGAACAAGAGGAACACTAGTTGGAATATTTAGTATACCAGCAAGACTGTCTGATGTGAAACTGTTTTGTTCTAATACTACCAGAGCTCCATGCACCCCAAATTCTCAGAATACACCTTTATGATCAAAGATAATACCGTACAGCATAATAATTTGACGGGGGTGGGGGGACAAATTTGACAAAATGCATGCCATTCGTCAAATTTTCCTCATCAAAGTTCACATGACTAGTTAATTAGAATACTTCTGGTGCAGGACATTCGTCAATATTTTCCTTATCAATATTAAAAAGATGAAGAATTTGTCAAAATTTCCCCCCGTCAAATTATTATGCTGTACGGTATAAACATTATTAGTATATGAATGAAAATTATACAGACAACATCATTAGTACTGTATATGTGTATTCATACATACATGTCAATATTATGCATGTTTGTGTATAAAATGTGTGCAGTTAGTACAGGCTTATACACAGGACTATATAGTTAGTACCTGTTCAATCTGGTTTAGACATTGTTTCATTTTTTTTGTTTGTCTGGATGCCTCTTTGTTCTCCCTCTGCTCAATAACGGACTCCTTGTTAAACTCTACAACTCCGTGAAACTCAACTACATAAATCAATAACCAGTACTGAATATATAATTAATTCCATCCAACTGAGAGAGTGAGAGCAGTGAATCAAACTGTTAATTTCCCGAGGTACTCGCACAAGTCATCTTTACTAAAGGGTTCACTAGTAGTGTATCTGCTAGCTGGGGGAGACCAATGTTACTTGCTCATGTCTTGGCCACCCAAATGTGATGTAGTGTATGTATTATTACTAGCCTGTTATACTTGTTAATATGTTAATACCAATCATAAAGTAACAAAAGATGTTATGTTACTTATACAAAGATTACAATCATAAATCTACAAACTTTACTGACGTATACAGCTGTACTACTTTCTAAATAAAAGGTGCAGTATATATGTTCCATTACAATAGTTGTTACCTATCTATATAACAAAGCTGTGCAAAATACATAGGAGAAAAACATAATTATGTCACGCAAGAGTTAACATATTCACCATGAAGTCCAGTAAATCTATTGTATTATTCCTTAAGTAATTCAAAGTAGTGTAATACATACAGCTACCTATAATCAAAATATCTGTATCCTGAAATTATTGTAATCACAGATGTAGATACTACCGTTAGGACTAATGGCTATTCCAAAAGGATGTATAAATTGGCCTTCTTGTTTACCTTCACTACCAAAGCAATGTATGGAGGTTCCATTTTGATCAAAGATAGACACACGGTGATTATCACTATCAGCCACTAAGGTGAAGCCATTGATATCAACAGTGAGGCCATATGGATGATAAAGTTCACCTCTGGCTGTTCCTTTAGTACCAAACTTGCCTACATATCCACCATCAAGTGTAAAGGTGTAAACACATGAATGAATATAGTCAACAACAAGCAAATGATTACTGGAACTGATTGCTACATCATAAGGACCATCCACTTGTCCTGATCCAATTGTGAGGCAAAGCTCTCCATTGGTCTTAAACACTGGAATACATTGGTTACCATAGTCAGCTACATACACCCTATCATGGTAAACTGTGATGCCATATACAGCATCAAACTGACCATCAGATTTTCCTTTAACACCAAACTGCAGCAGGTAGTTGCCATTAATATCAAACTTCTGTATCCTGTGGTTACCACTATCAGCCACATAAAGGTAATTGTCACCATCAAATGCAACACCTCTAGGACCACTGATCTGGCCAGGGTTACTACCTTTACAACCAAACTGCCTTATCAACTGATCCTCACTATCAAATACATAGATGCAGTGTTTGTTCCAATCAGCTACTGCCCACATGCCATCCCTACCAAATGCAATACCCCATGGTTTACCCATCTGTCCATTATTACTAATTACTTTGCTAGGTTGATCTATAGCTGTGTAAGGTTTATGGATAACAACAGTGTAGGGACTTGCTTTGATCTGTTCTCCTTCAATGGACACCAACAACTCTACCTCTCCAGCTTGTTTGGCTACAAAAGAAGTAGTGTAGCTACCATCATCATTATCCCTAACTTGTGCAGTAGTCACTTCTCCTGTACTCCACTTCACCTGTACTGATACATGACTACCTCCTAGTGAGCAAGAATGACCCTTGATATCCTTGGTGATTATCTTGAACTGTGGCTGTCCTCCTTCACGTGGGAACCCAGATGAATACAAGATTTCCGAGTTGGAAAGGTCACCGTCTATAAGCTGACTAAACTGTGGGAGTTGTACTTTACTGGAGTAAAACTTTATGTTGTTTGATTCTACTGGTGTGGTGTCTAGTCTTTTGTACTTTTCAGTTAATTCTTTCATTTGGTTGATCACTTGTTTCTTTGCAGAAAGTGCTTCTTCATCAGAACTTTCCTTCACTGCATCATCAACTTCCTTCATGCTTCTTGCCTGTGCTTGTGTAGATTCCACCTCTTCTAGTTGTGCTGCCATCTTCTTCTCCTTCTGTTGCACTATCTCACCTAACCTTTGCTTGACCTCTTCTTTCTGCTTTTTTAACTTCTCAAACAGTTTGTCATAGTGTTCATCAATCTTCTTGTCTACTTCACCAGCTTGTTGTCGTATCTTATCTCCCATATCAGTAATCTTGTCATGAGCTTCAGAAAGATCTTTAATAATTCCCTCTACTGGACCAGTGATATCCTTCAACTCACTCCTTTGTTTATTTGCCATTTTCTTTACAGTGTCATGATTGTGGCGATTGTGTTCCTTCACGGTGCAGTACAGACACACCAGTTCTTCACATGTCTCACAATAATACTTCAGCTCATTATCGTGCTCTTTACACAACATTACTTTTGGTTTGGGCTGGACTGAGATGTCTTCCTTCTTTGACCTCAAGTCAACTAATGGGACTATGGCATGTCCTTGATACCTATTGCTACGCTTGTGACACTCATTACAAACATGACACAGAAACATCGTACAATCGGGACAAAATGTCTCTACTGGGTCTTCTTCCATACACTCATCACATTTCACTTCTGTTTCACCTTCTACCTTGTGCTTTAAGATCAGCTCATCCACCAACCGATTGATCAGAAAATTGTTATCAAAATCCTTCACTCCTCCAGCAGGAACAGTAGCTTCCCTTCTGCACTCTGGACAAATGATCTTAGATTGTACCTGCATCTTCTCCAGACACTTTTCACAATAAGAGTGATGACAAGGTAGGTACTTGGGATTCTTGAATATCTGATAGCAGACTGGACAAGTTAGACTATCAGTTGCTTTCTTCACATCCATAGCAGCCATTGTGAAAATGTTATGAATTGATAGATGATGTGACAGCTGTATAAAAGCAATAACTGTTGTAAAATGTATCAACACACATGATGGTGTGATGTGTGGCTCAGGAAAGTTGGTGCGGGTGAGCAACAGAAAAATGTGTATCAAGAACACACGGTAGTGTGTCATGCAGTCAAGAAAGCCAGTACACCACACCATGGGTACATTGACAGGAAGAAAAAGTGTTTCATGCACGCACACTCTATGGTCCCTTCTCAAAAGCACACAATTTTTGCATTGTAAGTGCTGATCACCTTTGCCACCTCACACTCCAAATTTCAGCAAAATCACTAGTGATGTGCGATACATATTGATAATGGAATATCGCAATACTCTGGCTGTATTGTGATACTGATATCATGCTTGTGTATCAATACGTTGATTGCACAATCACAGAAATGTGAAGGTCTGGTTTTGTGTAATTTAACAGTGTAGCTTGGTTGTTTACCAGTTTGCTAGACTCTTGAAACTTGGTAAACAAGTGGAATGAAAATATATAAATTTAAGTCAGATTTAGGGTAGTGTTGTACCAATAATCGGTTAAATAATCAGTAACAGCTGATATTAGAAATATCGGTATTGGTAACAAAGCAGAAATAATTAGCCGATTAACCAAAACCCACAATCAATTAATAGAGATGGTAATAACCATGTGGCAGTAAAGAAAGTGGTAAATGTAGGTGTCACTGGTAAAACATTAATTTGCTGTAACTGTTTTATAACTATTTAGGCTTGTTTGTCTGCAAAAAGTATGTTTGCAAAGGCTATAGCAGGCTGTGCATATCTATCAGCTGCCCATGCAATAGTCGGTCGCCCTTCACAAAGGGTCTGGAATCCCACTGAAAACAATGTTTAAGAAGCTGGCTTAGTTGTTTTTTAACTGTTTGGGTTCCAATTCCATGAAAGGGGTTATAGTGGAAAAGCTGTTGCAGACTCTGATGTCCTTGCAATTAATTACATTATCATTACAAATGCAATGTACACACAAAGTTTAGGTGATCTTCTATTCCTCCACCCTGATCTGAAGAATTGAAGAATATCACTTATAATATCAGCATATCGGTTACAGGAATGGGCAAATAATCGGTATTGGTAAATGTGAAAATATGCATATCAGTGCAACACTAATTTATGGATCAAAGAATAAAAAAGTAGTGAATAGCAAAAAAGTAGCAAAGCAAGAAATGTTGCTTATACCTGTAGATGATATACTAATGAACATTTAATCCCTACACTTCAGTCATAGTGTATAGACTGAAGTATGGGGATTAAATGTCCATTAGTATATCTGGAGGTGTAGGCACCAGAAACCAACTTCACTGATGCCACCTTGGTACTTCCAAAGTTTACTACAGAGTTTTGTTAACATCAATCACTAATTTGTCTGCTGTGAATAAATATTTTATTTAAATTTTAATTTTGGTGGTTGTTGTTCCTGTAAGTTATACTGTAACTACAATGATTAGATGTTATCATGTTGGTGGATGCATGGGTCTAGCAACTACACTTTTCAGTAATTGATTGTTGGGGCATGCATTCAGCCACAAAATTAATTTTTATGGTATGCCTGGCACCATTCTTTCTTTTGAAGCACTATGGCAAAAAGGCATGGCTCGGGACAAAACAATGTCGAATACTGAAAAATCAAGCCCGTAGCCTTATGCATTGTCAAGTTATGCTTGACTGAAGGCATCAGTTAGTCAATTAGTAGAAATTCAGTTAAATATAAAATTGTTAAAAGTCCAGTTGGAAGGGTCTGGGGTCACTCTGAAGGCATTTTTGGGTGTGGTTAAGCTTAACCAATACCACCAAGCTGTTTTGAAGGAAAACTGAGGCTGTTTTTCAGGTGATTTTGAAGGATAAGAAAGCCCAAAACTCCATGATCCCAAATATACAGCAGTGGAGTAATACCTGGTACTAAACCATGAAAAATTATTGTCCGCCCACACATTCAATTAAATATGAAGTTCTGTATTTTTGCACTATAACAATGTAGCTGGGTTGCTTACCACTTTCCTGAACTTTAAAAACCTTGTTATATATCAGTGCAATTACCTATTAGCTGCCACAAATTTGATTGCACTTTAAAAATGTAATATGCCGTGTGCAAGAAGTATCTCTGCAATCACTAGGAAAACACGGGTGATAAGCTTAATAACTACCACCACAGCAACAGGGAAGCCATATTGCACTACCGCGAATCAACACTTTGCATTGTCAGCGAAAAGAACTGGGACACAAAAGAGGACAAAGGTAAGTCTCTGATGCGTGTATTGTAAATACTGAGGTATCGTATCAGTGACTACACAGCTGTTAGATACAGATATGCTCTCACAGATCACTAAAAATCACTTTATGCTAATACCATCATGGAACAAGTCTGAATGATTTATCATACAAAATAGATAGCTACACATTCGGTGTTTTCAAATTCAAATAAGCTAGTGTTCTATGTACAGTAGCTGATATGTGTTCACTAATTGTTTGTGTAAGTTTTAGGCGAGATTGATAACTATGACCATATGAATTAAGTGGAGGAGATAACTACAAGCAAGGATCATTTTGCAAAGTTATATTCACTTATTCAGCTGGGTTTGTAGCTATAATTATAGTCAAGTCCCACACTGCATTTGCCAACCAGGTAAGTCTATATACTACACACCAGTAACGACATGCCATCTGTACAGTTGGTATCACATGTATGTTGCTCAATAAACAAGGACTGATTAAATTAGGATATGGATAATCACATTTTCAGTCCAAGTGGTAATAATAATAATGTCATTGATGCATGGGGCTTGTGTCCTCTTGTGACAGCTGCTGATTCTAGTTCTTCAGTTAATTGAATGTTTTCCGTTTCTTCCCCTGAAATCATTTACCATCCAGTTACTCGTTGTGCTCATGGCGTAATGCTCCTCCACTATGACCAATAGAAAAAATATGCAGACTGCTACATTGCTGAACTTCATAGTGACAGAATGAGTAATCCGTCTCCATAATGTATTGTGAATTGAACTTCAAAAATTGATCACACTGTGTTGGATTATGCTTTCATCAATTATACAATGTATTAGCTCAACGGAAGAAACAAGTTCAATTGTCTACATATTCTTCTTGATGCATTTATAGCTTTCCTGTCTTCCATAGTTAATACGGCCCTTCTGGTTCTGTCATATTCTTTTCACCTTGCTCTCCAAGTTTCTCTTTGATCTGGCATTCCTGTTGTCGTTCTCACCCTGTCTCGTTCGGTAAGACGTTCTTCTCTGTACATCTAGATAAGTAGTTTTAAGCCAGTGGTGCAAATTCCGGTTACTGTTCATGTAATGAACTACCTTATATGGAGCATCAGTAAAACATGCTGCACTGTTCAGCTCATAAACATATGTACCAGCCTTACATATGTTACATAAACTCCATCAGTAAATCACGCCAGTTATTGTTCGTGTTATAAACGTTCATAAAGACATTCAACTTCATGTATACTCTTTTTTACATTGACACATGCATCTGTATTTGTAACTAATAAAACAAACTACAAGTGTACAAGTGTTGTAACATATGGAGTTAGTTTGTGCATCCATATGATTGATCAGTTGAACACACAGTGAAGTTGAATTAAAGTTGCCATGCTGATCATGTGATTCAGGGCATTAAAGTTACATGGGCAGACCTATAAATACCTGTTCTATTCCACTGATAATTACCTGTATCTGCTGTGCCCATGTGCGAACTATTGGTGTTGAACTTCCATCATGCCAACTGCAATTGCTTTGGGAGTTCTACCATATGTAGTGAGCTAGTTCCAGTTCCCCTCGCTCCTAGTCTTTATCACTCCAAATAGCTCCTTGTCAATATTCAAAGTTACAATGCATTCTTTTGCCTTTGGCCGGCTCACTCAAAGCTGTGTTTCTATCCCTTTCAGTTCTGCACTGTGCTGTTCCTGCCCTTCTCTAGAGTTCTTATTCTGCTGTGCCCATGTGCAAACTATTGGTTTTGAAATTCCAGCTGTAATTCTTTTGGAAGTTTATACGTTCTAGCATATATAGTTCCAGTCATCGTAGCCTCATAGATTATACTATGGTAAGAGCTTGTCCTGTGGGTTCACTCAAAGCTGTATTCCTATTTTAATCAGTTCTGGCCTGCACTGTTCTTACTCTTCACTAGAGTTCATATTCCGGGTGACTAAACATATCAAGCCTCTTCAGTCACCAGTTAGTGTTGTCTGGCATCGGTGTTGTAAAACGGACGTCACTCCAGGCAGACATGCCTCATTGTTACTCTTCTACATTGCGGTGATCCACCTAATTACCATTCTAGAAACACAGAAACTTGCTTTTCTTCATAACGCATTGTGTAGAATAATTCAACACGCCACATACATCTGATGTCAGTACTATTGACATAGCAACAAAATTTCAAGGTAAGCGTGTTTCATAAATCCACGTTCAAGTTTCCTGTCTGTTTTGCTTGCTTGCTGAATTGTAAGGATAGTTCATTAGTTGTAGGCAAGAATTCCACCATAGGATATATACAATTTGGGGTAAAGAGTAGGCTTGTGGAGTTTGAAGTTAATTACGGATGAAATTTGGGCGTGGCATGTGTCAGAAATTGTTGAAGATTTCTTTACCATAATGAAATCCTAATGGTAGAAATCACCATGTAACTACGTAGCACCAAGGGGTGTTCATTATACTGTAACATAGATCAGCTGTGTAGGGCTGCAATAGCCATTCTATGTAGTGGGTAGTTGTACTCGAAAAACCTGTTTACGAACTTGAGGTAATGGTGAATTTTCGGCGCTATACAGCAAAAGGGACATGCTAGAAATTTCTAGTAATAAACTCCTTAGTGCCAGTTTGATGGCGATGAATATGCAGCAAATCCGGGGTCAATTGGTGCTACTGTTCTGGAGGTAGCTGGACCACGGACTGACAGACAGCATTTCAGCATTATATAGTAGAATGAAATGATTCCTAGAGTCTGGGGATGGTCATGTGACGCTTTAGATTTTCCCACTACACTGCAATTTCACCAATGAATGCTCTCATCATGAAGGAAATGAACTGAGAAATTATAGTCAAAGGATATGTACAAGAAAAGCAAAAAATTAATATGCAAATTAGATACTAACAACTAGCTATCAAACTAAGCTTCACTAATCACTGCTTTTTTTTTTTTTCGATTACAGACTAAAAATAATAAATAGCTACAAAAGACTAATGCTAACTAACTACTGCCACTATTTAATGATTTTCTGTTTTTCATCAGCGCCCGCATGTATTTTTACTGCCACACGTATTTTCCCATTATTAAAGATTTAACCATTATTTCATCTGATTAACCAAATAGTTCAGTTTTCAAGACTCATATAGTAGCTACCTTGCGTATTGCAGCCAAGATTGGTACAATGAAGTTTACAAGTAAGAAGTTGATCCTCGAATGGAACTGATCACATGATGAAGGACGACTATACGTAGCTACATCTAAAGAGCAAACTAGCTATATTGAGTTAGCCATGTTAGAAAATTGCCTGCTAAGCAGAGTATCAGGCCCTGGAGAGTGTAGAGGTATGAAAATAAGTCTTGCTGGCTATATTTATGCAAGCAGTAGGGATAATGGATAATGGTAATGACCCACCCGCACTCTACATTTGGAATTTTCTGATGAAAAACAGAAAATCACTAAATAGTGGTCTAAAGGGGAATACAATAATTAAGGGTAGAAGGGATTGTTATCGTAATCACTGTCTCGAAGCTTATTTTAAGATCATTTTAGCATTACTTTGCCACAGTGTAACAGAAAGTTGCTGGAGTAAGTTCTGCATTCTTTTGAACAGATTTTGACATGTAGTCTTGCGAGGCCAGACCGCTTTTTCTCTGCACGGCACTTATCGATCGGAAATTATAAGCGCCTGCTCTGAAAAAGGGTCTGGAAAGGTTAGCATAGGCAACTCGTTTCTTACACCCCCAACCACTATGGAGGGTGTTAATGAATTCTAACAAGCATTTGCCCACATCTCATCCCATAAGCATTCAATATTCGAATTCTAAATCTTTTTGGTACTTGCCAGTTGATGAGTCATGCGCCATTCAAAGTGAGGCATGGATTTGGTGACAAAAGCGACTGACACTATGCCTAACAGATAAACATATTTTGTGTTTTAAACCATACCACTTTCTTCTTCACAGTACTTGCCAGGCTCTACGGCGTCACAGAAACAGCACAGTTTGAAATTATTGCTGTTGAAAAGGCGTAGAACCGAATATTGAATATTTGTGGGTCAAGATGTGGGCAAAAGCTTGTTGGAATTCATTAACATCCTCCATAGTGGTTGGGGGTGTAAGAAATGAGTTGCCTATGCTAACCGTTCCAGACCCTTTTTCGGAGCAGGCGCTTATAATTTCCAATCGATAAGCGCCGTGCGGAGAAAAGTGGTCTGGATGTGGCTGTGCATTCTCTGTTGATCATGCATTGTCATGTTCGAAGGGTGGGTTTCCCGATATGACACAATGAGGTGAGGGATCTAACTGCTGAGCTTTTAACTGAGGTGTGTCATGATGTAGAGGTTGAACCACATTTGCAGCCACTGGATGATGAGACTTTTAAATATAAGACAGCTAATGTTGAGGATGGCGCACGTTTGGATATTTCAATGAATGGTTTTTGGGACAGCCGTTTTGAGAAGTGCTACACAGATGTCAGAGTTTTCAATCCACTAGCAACTTCCAACAGAGGATCCAATCTTCACTCAAGCTACAGGAAGCATGAATCTTTGAAGAAGAGAGTTTATGAGTCACGACTCTGAGAAGTGGAACACAGTATATTTACCCCATTAGTGTTTTCTGCTACAGGAGGAATGAGTCATGAAGCCACTGTATTTTACAAGAGACTGGCCAGTTTACTTTCTGAAAAATGGAAAGAACCATATGCAGCTGTTTGGGATGGATTAGATGCTGTTAATCTTCCTGTCTCCTTTGTTCAGCAATCCAGTGTATTAGAGGAGTGAGATCCTCACAAGGACACTTTGTAAAGTGCGCTCCAGTGGACTTAGTTCATTCGGAGGCTCTCTCTATAATCTATGGTTTTGTAATTGATTTTAAAATTTATGTCTAACGTATAAATTTATTTTTATTTTTAAAGTCTGGTCACACGAGACTATTTGACATGAACGATATCGATGGGGCGGGTGGCAGACTAGAAAAGCGAGCCATCACTCGAAAGCGCTACTTACTCAATTTGCATCATCAATACGTCAAACGTACTTATTAAAGAAACTTGGACGTACGTTTTTGCATTACAAAGTCGACCTACTTGAATATTGACATCACCAGTACATCACAGATGCAAAAAAAAAAAATCACAAAAATGGCGAGTGCGATGCTGTACAATCACAAGTTACAATTAACACATACACACAAAATAGACACCTGTTTAGGATAACTCTTCTGAGGTAGCACAGATGCGAAAGAGAAGTTAATTCTAAATAACGTGCAGAAACCATAAATCATAGAATTGAACGAAATTATTTCACTACTCCACCTTGTACTATATACCACATAATTTTAATCATTCACATTTTCATGTTATTATTTACAATAATAATCATTGTTTCTCTACAGCTTGTTAAAAAGGAGTTAGTTTACACAAATAATGTACATAAACAAAAATATATAATATATTTCATGATGGATCATATAAGAGAGAAACACCTGTAGGAAAGGCAATTACAAGTCACACAAATTTACACAGTAGTTCCAGTCCCAGTGTGATGTTCTGCAGACACTCTCAATGATCTACTGCCATTAGAGGAAGAAGTAAAGGAGCCGCCACTATGTTTGATGGAAGATGATGATGGTTCTGGTAGTTTACTGGCTGAAGTTCCACTGCTACTGACTGATCCTGATGGCTCCTAATACATACAAACAATAATACATCAGTCAAGAGGTTATAATATACTGGTTGTTCTATTAGAGTGTTTTACTGACAATACAACCGTGCATTAGCATGCCATGCTCCACCCCCACCTTCCTTGATGCACATGTTAATTCATAGATAATAATAATAAGCACCACCTATTCCACCCTGGTTTTGCGTTCAACTTTACGTACGTGTTCTTTCAATCATGGCAGTGGTTAATACTGAAATCTTAGTGTGGAAATTGCACTGCTAGATTTTTCGTCCATGAAATGTGTAGTCATTTCCACTGACAATTCATACATTTTTCATAGGTACTTGTGCATGAAACAACGTTTCATACACCAAACATTGTTTCATATAATTTTCATTGTAAATTCATGGAAATGATCTGTCCATTAAATTTACATGAAAACATTTTCATGGACACAAATGTATGAATTTTTTAACATTTCATGGAAATAGCATGGATGAAAATTCTACTAGTGTTGCATATTGTGTCATGAAACTATTCATCTTGTGACAGCACATTTGGGAGCAGACAAAATTGGTGATAAAATTGGAAACATCATGAAACCGTTCAAAAGACAATCCAGAATAATAGAACAATACTCCTAATACAACAGAAGAACACTGTGAGTAAGAAAAAATTGGAAATTCTTCAAAGCATTTGTCTGAAAATATCTACACATAAAATGACTGACCAGAAAATGAGCATAGAAATTAGCCTGCCTCCTTAACTTTTGCCAGTGAAATAATTCACCTAACAATTACAAGTTTTTGCAATTGAATTCGGCGAATTTGCAATTGAATCCGTCTCGGTTGCAATTGAGTTCATTGCTTTTGCAATTGCATTAGTCCCATTTGCAATTGAATTCGTCGGTTTTGCAACTGAATTCATCCTGTTTGCAATAGAATTCGTTAAATTTGTCCGTAACAAGAATAGCAGTTGGAGAAAACACGAAAACATGGTGTAGCAGCTGCTACAAGAACTTTTCAAGTACAACAGCAGTAAACAACTCTTTATAAGGCAATAATTCTTCCTCTACAGCCTATCCAGCAACATTCCAAACTCTACTCCGCCAAGCAAGCTAATTAACTTGTCAGACAGCTATCAGCTTTGCATACTACCAGCTCCAATTACCTTCTAGTGTCTCAAGTGTAACTCTCCATGGCGTAAATAATTAATCTCTTAATGAACGGTTGGTTTCTTGGAGCCATTTTGTTTATGACGAATTGTAATGCAAACGCGACGAATTCTAATACAAAACCGACAAATTCAACTGCAAAACCGACGGATTCAATTGCAAAACCGACGAATTCAATTGCAAACGGGATGAATTCTATTGCAAAACCGACGAATTCTATTGCAAAACCGACGAATTCAATTGCAAACAGGACGGATTCAATCGCAAAGGCGACGAATTCAATTGCAAAAACCTGTATTACAAATGATGTATAAGACCTAGTGAAGCAGCACGTGATTAGTTTATATCCATAGGGACTCTATGGTTAATTTTCTTTGGCATTGAATAGTAGCAACATTCCAATGTATAGGGGTCCCTGGTATATATACATGTTACATACGTACACAAGTAAATATTATACCATTAAAGGTAACTACTCACCCTAAAACTCCATCTTGTCTTGGCCTCTCTATCACCCAAATCCAAAGCAGGTACACTAGTGTTGTCACGATGTGTTAATGACCGACTACTACTGGTAAATGATGAACCAACTGTGTTAGCTCTTGGTGTCTTCACCATACTGATGCTGTATGACAAGAAATGTGATAAGTCATCATTGTTGCATCAGGTGAGATACATGCTACTTATATAATGCTTTAAAATACTTTCCTCTTTGAAAATAGATCACTATTACTATCTATTCTTCACTTCACAGAACACACAGCACATACCATATCATTATCACATAGTTATAAAGCACTGCAGCATGTGAAATAAAGCAGAGACTACTATAGCAGGAGGCAAAGCCAAGTGCTATATTAGTCTTGAGACAACCCTCGAGATTTTGCATATATACACAAGCATAGGTGGCACTTTAAGCATCAAACAGTACGACAGTACTGTTTAGCAGGATTTCTCTCAAAGTGATGCATGCAGCTAAAAATGACGCATCTAAACCCTATTATAGAAATGTCATATGGGTAAAACCCATATTTTGATCTGCCTGCCTCATTGCCTGACCACATTCACAAGGCTACAGGCCTGGTCCAGTGCACGGTTACCATTTTATTCCCGCAGATCAAGCACTTGAAACCAATCAAAATACTCTAATAGAGCAGTCAAACAATCTATTACAACAGTCATTAAAGTCAGGTGTCCAAAGAGTGTGTTAACATTTGGGCAGGGAAGGCAACCAAGAAAAAGCAGTCAGTAGCCTGGTAGCATTACATGTCTTATATCCATATCTTTCCAGGATTAAAATCACAGGCACAAATTGTGGGGAATTTGGATAATGCCCCCAATTGCTGATACAGAAGGAAATACAAGGCAAAAGGTACTACCACTTCTTCGCAGTCCCCACCCCACAAAATTTCTACATTTACAGTATCATTACAAATGTAGTTACTTAGTTACAAGTTGGTAATGTTATTTACAGTCAGCCATTAACAATAATAACAATGGTCAGGTTATACCCACATGAGGACATAATTGCTACACAAACACAACAAAACTCCAACATGACTAAACCAACAGGAGAGCACATGTAAACACATACTACAATATCCCCCTACAATAACAACATAACATTTATGGTAAACGGTTTTAGTGGGAGCTAGGTTAAGATGGTATATAACACATTCTATATAGAATATAACCAGAGGAGGTATGACACACACACCTGAGCTGTAAGATTTGTAATGGAGTAATAATAAAGAAGTTACTTTAGGAAGATATTAATAAAACCAAAAGCTTTTCTTATGACAGTGCAAACTATTTCACAGCTGTTTTTTTTCTTCTTCTATTGCATATAACTATGCACACAGTATATGCACTTGCTCAACATGCCACATCTGGAATAAAGTAGCCTACTGTTGTCTCCATCAATGCACAAACATTTTAATTTAATTAGTATTTATCTTATTACTGTGTAGGACTCTACAGAGTATGGTATACTACTAGATTAGATTTGTAATCTAAATTATACAATAGATCTTTAAAAGCATTCAAGGATGGATGGTTGACAATGTTCTCTGGAAGATTGTTCCACAATCTAATCGTTGAAGGCAGGAAGGAGTAATGGCAAACATTAAGTTTAGCATGTGGTGTTCTAAAACACTGCCTGGTGTACGTTAACATTGGAGTTAATGATACAGATGGTACAATTTTATGATCAAACAATGTGAAGCAAAACATTTTATTTCATTGGTAAGTTATGATGCCATAGCACTACTACCATTAAAAGTCAACAGAATTAACTTGTATCGTACCTCCTCAGGAATTTAAACATCACCAGTATATCACATGTCCACATGGACATACATCAGTTATCCTATCACTATATCACTCTATACAATACACTACTCTACCATGTCAGTAGGTCATTACATAATACACAGAAATACCAAATATGACATATATTAAATTTCTATTGTTATTAATACTTAGTAAAGTGTTGTGTATGTAAGTATCACACTTACACAACACAGGTGTTCATCTATGTATGCACATACAAACACAATGCACATGTACACACATACACACACACGTATACACACACATATACACACCTTTCTTCTACCCTTCCACTCAGCAGTAGAGCTAGTTCAGTAGCTAGATGTTTACGAACAAGAGGAACACTAGTTGGAATATTTAGTATACCAGCAAGACTGTCTGATGTGAAACTGTTTTGTTCTAATACTACCAGAGCTCCATGTACCCCTGTGCCTGTCAAATTCTCAGAATATTCCTTTATGATAACAAATGATCAAACATAATATACACATCATTAGTATATGAATGTGTGTGCATACATGTCAGTATTATGAATGTTTGTGTATACAATGTGTGTAGTTAGTACAGGCTTATACACAGGACTATATAGTACCTGTAAGTCAATCTGGTTTAGCCATTGTTTCATTTTCTTGTTTGTCCAGTATAGTACATTGTTGGCCGCCTCTTTGTTCTCCCTCTGCTCAACAATGGATTCCTTGTTAAACTCATGCATCCTCAACAACTCCACACCAGACAAGAAACTCAACTATCAACAATCATTAAATACATAAATAGTTGATTAATACAGAAACGCATTATGAACAAGAGAACATGCAATTCTATAAACTATACAATGATGTTATGGACAAAATTCAAACATGATGTCTTAACAGTGAAATATTCAATTGTGCTCCTCAGTATAATGTCTTAAAAGAAGTTACTTTTTAAATTGCACATGGCAGCCATGTTAGAATTTCACTATTTACGGAGTTACATGTTCCCTTAAACATAGGATTTGATGTTCCTCCTGTATCAACGTCAATGTATATGAACTGACCTGTTCAATTTTCCTGTTAATCTTGAGGTGCTTACGCAGGTCATCTTTACTAAAGGAGTTCAATACTCTACCATCAACAAGGTTCATTAGTAGTGTGTCTGCTAGCTGGGGGAGACCAATATCACTTGCCCATGTCTTGGCCACCCAAATGTGATGTAGTGTACCAGCTTGTGGGTACTTGCTACAGTAACAAATATCACCACAATCATTCAGTATTCAGTGTATGAATAGGAAACACCTGACTGATAAACACCATCTCATACCACTTGCACTTTACAAATGCAAGCATTGTCAAAATCTTAATAGTGTGAGAGCTACACTGAAAGTACATACAGGTGATCAGTGTTGGGACAGTTACTTTTTATAAAGTAACTAGTTACATATTGCAAAAGAACTATTTAGTTACAGTTACATATTACCCATAAAATAAAGTAACTATAATATTATTACATATTATATTACTTTGTGTCCACAGCCTTAAGCTGTCACGTGTGAAACTACCACCTTATCACATGACATGATTGCGTTGTTGGGCAATGTGCAAATATTGGCTATAAGTAAGAAGCTGGTGAATAAGCTTCATTCAGTGGGCTTCATTACTTCGTTGTGGCTAGCGAGATTAGTAACTTCGTTACTTGTAGAAGTTACTTGTAGTAATAATATTATGTTAGACTCGTTACAGTAACTATATTACTAAGGTAACGTGTTAGATTAGTAAGTAAAGTAACTTGAGTTATATTACCTGTTTTTATGGCGTATTTCGTTATATTACTTAGTTACCACAAAAGTAATAATATTATGTAACGTGTTACTACCAACACTGCAGGTGATGGTTTATGTGGAAATATATCACATAATTAAGACATGTTTGGCACCTATTCAAAATATATACACTATATGATACATGTACGTTATAGTTAAAGCACCCCTGCGCGTGTGTATGGAAAATACAGCACGAGGGGACGTGTCAAGAAGCTAATACAGCACAGGGTGAGGCCGGGTGCTGTATTAGCTTTGAGCCCCCCCCCCCCGAGTGTTGTATTTTTTGTACACAGAAGCATAGGCAGTGCTTCAAGTGTTTTATTGTACTTTCTGGTCGTCTTGCCCGGAGTGATTTTCTTGAGTACCCAAATTGCTTCAATTTTTGGTGATCAAATTATCAGTAAGTTGTCATACAATCTATTTGTAGTCATAGAACAAACTGGCTGGCTAGTTTTAGCATTTGACATCCATTGTGCCATCTGTGTGAAGTTGTTGCTTCAATTTTCCATGTCAGACTATCATTAAGTGTTCATTTTAGTCATAGAACCAACTGGTAGGATTAGTTTAGTTTTAGCGATTTACAATGTCATGCACATGATCAACCGTGCTGTCAGAGTGGGGTTGTTTTCGTAACAGTCCTTTACATGTTATCAGCCTGATAAGTGTTACATATTAGCTGTAACATGGGGCATTTGGGCTTTGCCTGGTATGTATGCCCTCTGCCCTCAGGCCTGTGGGCAGTTGGGCATACATACAATATCAGGCAAAGCCCTCATGCTTGTGTTACAACTATTACATATGTACTAACTATACTGAGTACAGTACAGTATATATGTACATAAAAGTAAAACAGTCCTTCTATCCAAAGATCATCATGTACTAACAATGTACTAGTTCAAAGCAATATAATTTGTACAATGGAAATGAAAGTTGGTGAAGTTAAATTGAAAAGTACAAATAAAAGAACACTACAACAACAATGCTGGCATAAACACCAAATTCCAACAATAGCACAGAAAATCATTGTAAACCTAACAAGTGGGTTAATGACACTAGCATTATGATTAGCACTACTTTTTACAGATCTACCACAAAGTTAACACAAGCTTGTGAAGTACTTGTACTTAGTTCACACTACAGTGAACAATTGTATACACTTATAAACCACTTCCAGCTCCTAACTGTGCTACAGGAAGCATACACCAGCCACAATATATAAAACACTGACCACATATGATATACATGTGTTATTTCTATGTACATTTCAATTTCAGTGCTGGGTTTTATGTTTTTGGACCCAAGTGAACCAGTCTAAAGCTTCATACTCATATCACAGTCTTATCCATTTATACACTATAATATATTTTACCAAAAGTTAGGTCCTTTGTGGTCATCGAGGGCAAGTCTGAGTTTCCTCTTGTGCAGGGAGTTGGTGATGCCAAGTGACTTCTCCAGGTCTGAACTGCTACACTCCAATAACATACGACCTGACTTGATGTTCTCCCTGCAAGCTTGTGCATACTGACTCATCCCTGTAAAATGTGATTAATGAAAAAATTAATCCATACACACATGTACATATGTACATATTCATACATACATTCACTTAACACACATAGCTATAGGGACCCACCAATGGCTGCCTCCATCCATGCTGCAACTGCAACTCCTTTCCATTGGGCCATGGGGGTTCCCCAGACCTCATTAAGCACTGCCCATTGTTCTCTTAGCTCTGCTGTGATGCTCTTACTAACTGGTAACATGGCATCCTCAGCACTCATCACTGGTAGTGGTGGTAGCACTTCACCTGTTGAACAAACAATAGAACACATTAAACATACGGTAAGAACTGTATACATGTGTATACATGCACACACACTACATAATTATATCACAAATGAATCATATACTTATGTGTGTGTCTGTAATAGAAGTTGAGGTGAAATTACTTTCACTATAATAAAATAAAAGAAGTGGTTAGACATAAAGACTTAAATGAATGTCTTCAGTTACAAGACAGGCTCTTCTATGACAATAGGATTCTGTTTGGGGATAACATTCACATAACGGTAAACACTTTAGAACTGTTCAGTTTGCAAACACTTGTAAATGAAAATATCAAATCACACTAATGGACTAGTTCTATCACTGTAGCAGTACAACATGCCAATGCGTGCACACCCATGTTCACTATGCCCACAAAATATACATGGAATTCTCTAGTGTCAGGATTATTGAGTTAATTTGTCTTCAAGCAATATGCCTGCTTGTCTCAGCTATGACTACAGCAATGTCATTTAGGCTACAAGTTATCCATAGATACTGGTGGTTAGTGGGATAACTACAATATAATTGCTAAGACTATGAACTAAGTACAACAGAGGCCATTACACTATTAGTAATAACCAGATAGCAGCAACGTGTACTTTTCAACACAATTTCTCTACCAGAAATTTTAAGGTCGACCTTAAACCAAATAGTAAGGAATTTCTACCAGTGATGGGAATACAAGCATAACGCCATAGCAACCACAATCCACACAACAGTGTTACACAATGGAGAAACATTTTAATGGAGGAAGAAGCAACATAAAGTCCTGTTGTGGTGTACTGACAGAAGCCCAGTGAACAAATCAAATCATCTCACTACATGAAGACAACAAAATTTCTCACCATTGTCTTTTCCTTTCTTGCTACCCTTCCAGAACTTTGTAAATGATCCACCAAGTGATAACTTCTTTTTGTTCTTCTTGTCCATATATGGTGTTCCACTGCCGGTACTCTCAGGGGGTGGGGAATTTGTGTCGTGTGATGTTGATGAGATGGTGAAGCCATTACGTTCACCAGGACCATGTTCAGCTAGAGCAGATCCTGCTGCTGCAGCTGAAGTGACATTGTCTACCTTAGGTAGTGGGGTAGTGGGGACTAATAGGAACAACACACATGCGAGACATGGATAGTAAACTACAAAGTTGTTTGTATGTGTGCATGTGTGTAGGTGTGCTCGTACATGTGTGTGCGTGCATGTCAATCCCACTCATACTATATTACACTAAAGCAACATACGTACATCAAAGCCGTTTTACATTTGACAACCTCACAAAGTCTTTAAGCACATCTCCAATTATAGTTCGTTAGAGTATTGTAGTGTAATGTTACACTAATTGTTAATCACTTGGTATAACTAAGTGTTTTGTTTGCTAACAACTATGTGAAACCACACGAATAATTACTCCAATAAAACTATACAGTTTGCAGTAACTCCTTGATGGTCCACATCATCAAGTCATACTGGACAATATACAACAGTTAAGCCAATGTGTCATGATCATTCCTTTAAATTGTAGACTTAACCGTCAAGCATTACAGCTATGCTAGACTACAAATTCTCTATAACTTACATTATAAAACTTTCCTGCTGGTCATTATAACAGACATTCATGAGCTATAACATCTAATAATGAGGTGGTAGATTAGTTAGCATTGTAGTGATCATGTCTGCATCCAATGGGATGATAAAATGAGCAATTGAGCAAAACCAAATACTAAACTACTGAAGCCATACCAAGCAGTGTACACACGCTAGATATCAACTAACATATGGTACCAATTTAATACTATATTACTTTGCCTTGCACATAAATAGCATAAACACATTTTTAATACCATAATGAAATCCACTATTTGTATATTCCCATCATCATGTGATTGTATGTTAATAGATTATTCACCTTGATCGTCTGAGTAATCATCTATCAATTCCAAATTCTTTTTCTTGTCAATCGAGGAGCTACTGCTTAAAGTATCAGTGGCCCCCACATTAAGGCCACTTGGCATTGACTCTGCCATAGAAGCACCAAGATTTCCTCTCTCTGCATCTCCTCTAACTCTGTCTAACTCAACCTACATAAAATACCCATGTATAATGAGTGTACATTTGTAATGCACATGTGTGCCTGCATCTATAACGTATGATGTAGTTGGAATTTAATGAGCCCTTAGAACATACAGGTCTATACTACAGAGCTTCCTATACAAGTAGTGATCTGGACATGACTATCATTCCCAAGTGTACAGTTATGTATATCACACCTGTAAGGTTTGGAGCTTTTCTTCAAATTGTGATCGCATTGCTACCGATCGTTCTGATGTGTCTCGGGCCATCTTCATAAGGTCCCATCTTTCTCTCTCCAGTTTTCTGTTTTCCAGTGCTAGTTCTTTAATCTTCTCTTCACCATCTCTGATAAGTTGCTGATAATTTCCAGCTATTGTGTTTAATTCTTTATCTTTGTCATTTAGCTTTGAATAAAGTTCTCTAAGCTGGTCGAGTAGTGTTTCTTTTTGATTTTTAAGTTCCCTAAACTGTTTTCGCTCCTTCTTTGTTGTCTCACGTAATTTTGCTAGCTCCAGTTCACTCTGTGCTACTCGTAGACAGACATCTTCATGTGTGCAAGCTGCATAATTCTGTGCTACTTCCAAGGCCTGTTCGCGCTCCTTTTTCATCTGTCGGATTTCCTCTTGTTGTTCAGCAATCTTCGCTTGTAAGCTGACCACTTCAGCATTTGGGCCTGCTGCTTCCGAAGCCTTGGAAATCTACGTGTTAACACGACACAACAAAAGACAATGATAATGCCTATATGGATTATCCTTCTTTAAAAGGAAGTGCTGTTTGTTGTTTTTCAACTTGTGAATATTGTAAAACTATATGAGAAAGCCTGATTATAACAGCAGCCATATAACAAGTTATAAGACTTGGCCAAGCAGCCAAAACCACAGTACAAGACTACATGTACCACTACATTAAATGCCACTAAACTTAACACACACCTGGATTCCAACATCTTCTAATTGCCTTCGAATAGCTGCTCTCTCCTCTAGCAGAGTTTTCACAAGCTCTGAAGGTTCTTGGGTGGGTGAGCCAACTGTCTGGCTCACTGAAGTCAATAATTCGTGAATTACTGAGAAGACCTGAGCATCCATGTTTGATGCACACTTCAAAGTAGCCTAGAACAACGTAACAAAATGAGTATAAATGTGTTACAGACAGCCCGATACCCTAATGAAACGAATAAACGTGTTGTATTACAAGATACCAAGCTATAAACTCACACGAACACAACAGCAACAACCAAAACACAACACATACTAACTGGTTTTACAAGGATAATGCTCGTCTACACCTTCCCTACGCTACAACACGGAAATTTGAACTGGGCACGAAGTGACAAACTGACTTACTAACCAATAATGGCGTCACTTTGCCGTATTCTACGTTACTTGTTGCAAGTCTGTAACTCTTAACGTGATCTCTTCACTACGACTGGTTAGAGGCGAAGAGCGAATCACTGCGAACAGAAGTTCCAGGAATTGCTTCTAAGGTAATCCCGTATTTCCTACGGATACCGTTTGGCATTCATCACACGCCTACTTTTGGGGGTGCTTGCTACACACGATCATGATGCGCTTAAAATTAAATAAAATCGTCACGTGTGATGTGCATTAATTTGAGTTGTATTGTTTTAAGTCGCCAGTGATGGTACGGCAACTGAAAGGACCAGTCAAGAAGGAAACTAAGTCAGGAAAACGAAAGACAAAGCAGGAAAACTTGGCGGTGAAGCAGCAGTTCTTTACTACCACTCTACCCGCGTTGATTGTTGTAATGATTGTCGTTATAATCATCGTATACTTTGGCACAAAATCCTCCCAGTAGATAATTGCTTAGACACACATTAAAATGGCAGCTAAGATTGAAAGTGATCCTCGCTTCAAGCACGTCCTGACTGATCCACGCTTCAAGGTATCAGTGCTGTTATATGTTGCAAGTATTAATTACATCCTATCAACAGAAAGCTCCCAGGCATGTTAGAAAGGTGACAATTGATCCTCGTTTCAAGGCCATGTTTAACGACAAACGCTTCAAAGTTAAATGTGGGTACTGTTGGTATTTCTAACCTGGCAGCATGCACACTGATGTACCAACAGATTCTGTTGACAAGAGAGGACGGAAAATCAAGCAGACTTCAAGTGAAGATCTCCGAAAGTACTATGCTTTAGGTGGTAAGTCAACATCACAATGTGTGTACTGATTAATAATACTTTGTGGATTTATTTAGAGGATAATGGTAAGAGAAAAGACAAGAAAAAGAAGACAACGTTGAACAATACCAACAATGGTATGTGTGTTTGTGTTACATACTAATAAAATATAATATTTGTAAGAAACTGCTGGTATTATCATGTTTTTTTTTAAAAATTTTTTGTAGAAAACGATTCTGACAAAGATGATGACCAAGATGATGTTGATAACCAAGCTGACAGTGGGGATAATTATGGTCAAGAAATCAATCAAAGTGATCAAGATGATAGTCAAGACGATGATGATGCTGATGAGCAAGACGATGATGTTGAGGGACCAATTGACTATGCTAGAGGTGAAGGTAATATGGAGAGCTCATCATCTGAGAGTGAAGAAGCTGAAGATGAGGATGATAAAAGCGAGGTTTGTTTGTTGGTACAGTGTAAATCTTTCTGTGACATGCACTAGATATTTAGACTAATAATAATAGTAGTAGTATATTTGTGTGTGTTGTACGTGCGTGCGTTGTGCATGGGTGAGTGGGTGTGTGTGTGAGAGAGAGAGTGCGTAAGTGTACTTTGTTGTAGCATTAATGGTTCTACAGATATTGTAATAAAATTTAATTTGAAAGGAAATCTTTGTTTAGTTACTTCATAGTTGGGGTGAACTAGATGATGCTGCCCCCCTTGCTGAATCCACATCATCGTGGCTAGCAGTGTGTAACATGAACTGGGATAGGATTACAGCTCAGGACCTCTATGGTACGTCATATAACCTTTAGTACGTAATAACTTCTTGTACATCGTAACCTACAGAAGGTCATAGCCTATAGTACAGTGAATTAACGATCTCTCTTTATTGGACGCTTTGAAACCATAAAATTCTTACTACAATAAAAAAGCTTTCCCTTTCAGAAATAAAGAGGTAGACTTGTGGTACCAAAACCATTGTCATTAAGTGAATAGTTTTACTATGGAGCCAGAGTGTTGTCTTAAGAGAGTACAGTAGATAGTTTGTTTCCTTTTGTTCATTGTATCTTTTAGTGTTGTTCAACTCATTCAAACCACAAGGATCAGTGATTGTATCAGTCATGGTGAGTGTGTGTTTAACAAACTACATAGACCACAGTACATAGTTGTGTAGTAATCTTGTGTATGTGATTTGTATGAATGTGGGTGTGTATTGAGTGTGTGTATGTCATGTACAGTAGTGTAGTCATATCAGTTGTACACTTGACTGCATTAGATCATTGTAAACTGTCTACTGTGTAATTGTAAATTTTAACATGAATTTTTTTGAAAACATTTTATATCATAATAACTTTGTTTTTAAGTTAGAGTTTCCATGGAAATTTCATGTAGTGGATACAATTTATGCCGATTGTGGACCTTTTAAATTACAATGTGTATAAGGCTTATTTATTAGTCATTACCAATACGTCAAAATAGCAATACATTTGGGCTGGTTTAAGTTTTATTTTTGTCAAGTTGAATTAGATAGCTCACATGACTTTGAATGGAACTTTCCAAGCTAGCTAGTTACTATCTTAAAAGGTTGTTTAATACTGCATTCAACTACCGATGATGATACATTGATTTGGTAAAGAGACAGGGTGGGATAAGAAGTTAATGATTAACGTTTATGTGGCATAATGGAAAGTTTTGAGAGCCAAATATGATCTACAATTTTATGTACACAGAGCAAAAGATACACACGTTTCTAGCTATGCAATATGAATTTCTGAAAATTAAGAACCAGAATTGAGTACTAATCTGTAGCATGAGTGTAGTACTGGCTGATAAGTTTTTTTGCAGCTTTAGCAAATTCCCACGAGCAGTGCTTGAAATAACATCCAACAACCGGCAAGTTTCTGGATAATTTTTGGAATTCCTGAGTTAGAATTTAAATGTCCGGTTAAAAAAAATCCAGACAATAAAATTGTATGTATTGACTTTAATACTCACCTTACTGCACCATTTGATGCTACATCATTCTTAGCTTCCCATAGTAGCTTGTCACAGTTGAGCGATTAAATTTTTTGAGATGCAAAGTATGCAGACTCAGTATGCAAACAGGTTTGACTGGTTTTCAATTTTCTATGAACAATAGTGCTGTAGCGAGACATGGCAGCAAGTAGTTCAGGCTATCGTAAGCGTTCTTCTTCATTGTTAGCAGCGCCTGCTGGTAAGAAGCTTTCAATGTCAAGGAAAACACTGATATGAAATGCCGTGGACGTGGTTAGACTTCGAAATGGATGGTGATAGCGTTTCTCTACTCAGATACAAAATTTTCTGTAAATTCAAAGATAGATTAGAATCAATGAGAAACCTTCGTATGGTGTACAGCTATGTTCTAATGACAAGATTAGAAGAATTGCTCAAACAAGAAATGGTCACAATTTCATGTGTTTGTAGCTACCATCACCCAGTATGTGATGCTTTGATACATTCTAAACAACTATCTGGCCAGTTGTATATGTAATCTGTGATATCATGGTAGATTCTACTGAATTTTGTAATGGTATATTAATACAGTGAAACCCCACAATGAGACTACCTCATAATAGTGACCATGTCCCTAAGGTCTACATCATCTGTTAATGAAGCCATTTACCCCATCATTGAGGCCTGACAATAATATATGCAGTGAAGCCTCATTAATGTGGGACTACTATGAAACTAAAATGGCATCAATAGTAAGGTAAGGTGGCCTCATCAATGTGCCACTTTTCTGACATGGCAGGAGACAACTTATGTGGACATGCTTGACACGGTGAGATGGCCTTATTAACCTTTAATATTTCTGTTATTTCATAATTTTTATTAATGCTGATGAGTGTAGCTTCATCAACCTTGCATCAACTTTTCCTTCCGTTGAAAGTTCCCTTGGTATGGTATACCTGGTAAATAGTAATTATAGAAGCCAGTAACAGGAACCCGCTGGTTACCATGAATATGTACAGGATCTCTCAAGCCATACATATTATTATTGTTATGCTATGAATTTTGAAAAATTAAGTTAAGCCTACCTGTAGAGCTGAATTATGATGACCACACGGAGATGTAATAATCAACTTGTTGATAAACATGCCTACACAGTGTACCAACATGGCTAGATGTCAATAATGGAAGTCATAAAAGAACAGTCACTTGGAGACAGCTTGTTTTTAGTTACATAACAGTTCACAGTAGTCTGTCTGTTGTGGGAATTGTATACAGCTGAATTTCACCATTAGTTAGAAGGGCCCTTAGCAGACATGCTAGAGTTGCCATGTACAAAATTTATTGTGTGTGTTGTGTGCAGATCTATCCATCAGATTTTGGGTTGGAGCGGATGGCAAATGAGGAGATTGAAGGACCAGTAGAGCTGACTAAGGACGATGGTGGTGATGTTGAAACAACTGAGGCATGTAAACTATTACTGGAGACTAATATGATGTGTAATATGGCAGTAGTTTGTTGGTACAGACTTTTTTGCTTCCATTTGAACACTTGTGTGTTGCAGTAATGCATGTCACGTGGTTCACACAATACTCAAGTGTTCAAACGGAAACCAAAAAGTCTGTACATGTAGTAAAGTCTAGCTCTCTATGTTAGATCTTAAGCAGTCAACTTATTGGCTTCCCACAAACTCACCTACTTCCACGGCTGCTATGTGGTAGAATTGTTATAAACGTCTGTAGCATTACTTTCTAAGCGATCTGTAGAATGTTTTAGTAGCCCCTGTGCTAAAGATGACATCATCGCACACTTTTTGCTGATCGATAATAAACATTGTAGATGATTCTTCGAAGTGATATTGGCACTAATAATTGGCACTATTGTACTCCTTGGCCTCATGTGCATATGCGCATGTGCACTTGCTGAAATGCCTGAAAACCAGACTTGGAGATAATCACTTCAACTATCAACAGGTTATAGTGATGTTTATTGTGTTGTTATAAACAGTACTAGACTGATAAGTTGTGAAATTTTACATGCGATTTCGCTCAAGCTGGTTTTTGCACTGTAAAGTTATATAATGGCTTTGTGGTTGCCATTGTATTGATAATCAAATTCCTTGTTAAGTATTTTGATACAAAGTTTTACATTGTATAGTTTATAAGTAGAAGCAGTAGATTGGAGTCTCTACAAATTTGGCGGTGAGGGGTAATGTCTTTTATAAAATAGCTAGCTTTCATATATATAGCATACCACATCTATTTTCAGGCAAATAAAGAAATTATATTACTGGAGTATTTCAATTTAATCTTGTGGTTAATATACATTGTTGTTCTTTTCCTTTAACACACGTTGGGATAAAGCTACTACATGTTGCCTTGTTAGGGAACTTTTGGATTGTGTACACCTTTCAAAATTTGTGGTCAATGAAAGTTTCCAAAGTTAGCGTAAACTTTTACCTTTCCAGAAACTATGTTTCCTGAACACCAAAATTGGCCTTGTGACATATCTTGTATCCGTTTCCTCGAATACACTAGAATTGAATGGTGACATATCTTGTATCTGTTTCCTCGATTACACTAGCATTGAATGTTACAGCACAGTCATCCCATGGAAATGTTAGAATCAATTAGAATTACTCACCCTACTTTTGTATTCAATAGTTACACAGTGATACCTTATCTAGTAGCAGCCACCTCTTAAATAACACCACCTCATTGCAGTTGCTGGGGCCATAGTTTTAGGTATACCATAAGTACACCGCATTTGTCTATTACTCTCAATAAAATTCTGTTTAGTAGCTGTGTTACACCTTGCCACAGTTCATATGCTAATATAACTACTGATGGGTCAAGTCACATGTAAAGTGGTAATGAGTTGAACTGTTAAGCCAACCATCACCTTGAAGCATTGTATAGATACTATAGAACAATTTTCAATGGACTCATGTTTACTGCTACACAAGCCCATAGTAACCACATGTTGAAAGTTATAGTAGCCATGACTAGCAGTTTTAACTAGTTGAAATGTTGAATGTCTACACTGTACTTATACCTACTGGTTACATGCAGGGTGGTGGATATTCTGTGGAGAAGTTACGTCAATACCAGCTGAACAGGCTCAAGTACTATTATGCTGTAGTAGAGTGTGACTCTCCTGGTATGTATGTGTAGTACATGCACTGTATTGGTTGGCATGTTATGTGTTTTGTACACCTCTTATTTGTTATTTTCAATCCAGTCGACTTAGGTTGTGCATGTACACATTAAACTACTCTGCTTAAATTACATTTGAAATAAAAGTTCTTCGTTTTGAATTATGGGGGGAATATGTAGAAATTGAATCCATTATCCATTTAGTGTTGAACACTTACTGTTATGGATGTGTTACTACACACACACACACACACACACACACACACACACACACACACACACGCACGCACACACACACACACACACACACTCCACACACACACACAAATACTGTGAATCACACATTTTATCATAACTGCAGCAACAGCAGAGGCCTTATACAACCAGTGTGATGGTCTGGAGTATGAGCACAGCTCTAGCCTATTGGATCTCAGGTACAATTTGATTGCATAGTTCCACTTGGTATTTCATGTGAGCCTCAATAGATCCAATACAAATCTAGCGAACGGTGGGGTTGAATGGGGTTTACTGGATAATCGAATTGGGTTTAGTGTAGGCTTTAAGATGGTACGTTTGGTTTTTTAAAACCCTTTGGTTTATGGTGATATTAACAATGTCATGTATATTGTGTGCAATTACCTCAGCCCTTCGCATGCCATACGAAGCAGCAATAAACATTGCATGGTAACTCCTGTCGTAAGCTTAGTATTCTTCAGCACGTTATAAATGAACCATTTGTATAATATATTTTAGCAGCGCTTAAATTGTGTCCGCCCTCCTCTGAGCACATTATGTGCAGCTTCTTCCTTACAAGCATTTTGTATCAATGTCACTTTAGAAAGCTAAGCTGTTTACCAGGTCCAAGTTGTAGACATATGCACTTGTGTTCTGTTTAATACAGTGCAAGTCCTCTGCCATTTGTGCAGGCTGGTTGGTACAATATTGTACAATATAAATTAACTAAATCTATTGTGTGTAACTAAATTGTTCGTACTACACTACAGGTACATTATCCATCTTGTGTTTTACAGGTTTATTCCAAGTGATATAAATTTTGATAATAGAGCACCAACCAGCACTTGTACGGACATCACGATCAGTAAAGATTTCCGTCCATCAGAGTAAGTGTAGAGTACTGTATCAATGGACAAGGAAACAAAACATTGAACAAATGATACATACTTTAATACTAAGAGAAAATACTCTAATTGAGCAGTCAGCCAGTCACTTTTTTTGTTCAGGTGGTATGATGGAATTATCCCAGGACGTCCCACCTGTAACAAATGGTACAATGGAGGCTTGGGATTGACCCTCTATCGGTGGTACAATGGGGTTATCCCAGGATGTCCCACCTGTAACAAATGATACAATGGTACGGGAGGTACAATTGAGTTATCCCACTGTACCAAATGATACACTGGGATAGGCAAACTTCCCATTGGGCATTCAGCAGCATCATTGGACTACCCTTCACTTATCTGAACTTTTTTTGTGACTGAATGTTTGGATTAATAAAGTTCCCATTGTATGTGAATGTCATGGTAAATGTTGATTGCTATCATAGCAATAATTATTGTGTTGCTGTACACAATACCACTACATATATTGTTACAGTTTCTGTACCACTGCTCTACAACGGTCCAGTGTACAGCTCACATGGGACGAGACTGATCCTAAACGTGTCGAGACCATGTCAAAGAAGTGAGCACCAATTGGAACCATTTGTATTGTTATAGCGGTTGTGTTCCAATCTTGGAGGAATCTTGAAGTGTTCTGTCATTCCCCAAAAATCATACCTGTTTACACTAGTTAAACTGTCTGAAATCAGAGCAATTTCCAAGTTGGTGTAAACATGTACCATATTGAACCACTCTGAAATGGACCTGCTAGGAATATGGGTCTGGTTTGATCACTCCACTTACCCAGTATAAACACCAACAGTAAATGATATTCTCAAATGGCTTGGCTTGTATGTTCCTTAAGCTCAGTCTTACTTAGTGGAAACCTCTTTAATAAGACCACCTCATTATAGTTGCCATAAGTAGGTCTCAGATGTTCTTCAATACCTCATTGCAGCAACCATCATGTCAATTGCTCCAAATTAGCAGATAAACCCACAATCATAATTTTCATCAGGTTAGTAGGCATTAATAAGGTCTTAAATGTTGGTGACAACCTCTCAATTCCATGCAGTTAACTGCCTATTCATATGTGTACTTGTTTATTTTCAAGCCCTCATGTTGTTCTCGAGGCCATATTAACACCTAAATACTTCGTTGGTGCTTCATTTCGTCAATACAGTTGCTATTTTAACTGTTCTCTGTATATTTAAAGCCAGATCGAACTGCATAAAAGAGGGTGAATATACTTCTTATATTTGATTGTGGGTTTAGGTTTAACAAGAATGACGTGATGGAGATGGATTTTCAGGCCTACCTTGCATCATCGTCTGATGATGACGATGATGATCACCATGATGACCATCCATCCCATAATGTGAACATGACAGAGGAAGAAAAGATTGCCAGTTATCGGGTTAGTACCACATGTAACTTCCCTGGTAACTTCACAAACTAAATGTTAATTATGATGTGTACATGTACTTTTTACACAATTGCAAATGTCTCACAACAGTCTACACAGATCATGCAAAAGTTTCATAGTCCATGTGCATTATTGATAATAATTATTTCACATCTTTTGATGGATTTTGCTACATAATATTGTAGGCGCTACTGATGGAGACTTTAAACGAAGACAAACAGAGTGATCATGAACAAGAGATAGAGATCACCTTTGAACCAGGACTACAAGAAACAGCCGAGGAGATGGTGCAGAGGAAACTAGGTATGTATATAACTCATTATTACGTTCTCTTGTAATAACATAACTTGTGTGTGAGTAGTATATTGCAATTCACATAATAATTATGTTAATGGAATGCACGCAATCACACACACTCACTGTACACACTACAAATATACACACTACAGACAAATACACACACGCTGTGGCACACACAGTATGCATACATATATATACACACTACACTACACTACACTACACACTAAATTACAGGTACATACTGCACATATATATACGTGTGTACTTGGTACAGTAGACCCTCAGTTATCTGAAATGACTGTTCTGTTAGAAATTTGTGAGTACAGGTGTATGTTCTATTAGAGTATTTTAGCTCTGTATGGCTTTATTATCTAAATAATTCACTTATCTGAACACTTTTACCATTGCAGTTCAGCTAACTGAGGATCCACTGTACATACATCATACTTATCTGTAGTATTATATATTTATGATTACTTATTTCCATTGATTTGTGCATTATTTCTCATTCACAGCCAAGGATGGGAGTAAAGATCTCACCACTTGGGAAACTTACCTGAAGGAGAAGAAACTAAAGAGAAAACAAAGAATAAAGGAGGCGAAACTTCAGCAGGAGGAAGAGCCATCAGAAACCAGCCCAAAAGTAATTTTTATAGTCCTCTGTGTGTGTGTGTGTGTGTGTGTGTGTGTGTGTGTGTGTGTGTGTGTGTGTGTGTGTGCGCGCGCGCGTGACGTGCGTGTGTTACTGTACATAAACACACAGTATATTCTTTATCCTACAGCCACCAAAGAAAAGGAAACGAGGTAAATTGCCCACAGAAGAACCAGGCAACGACCAACAGAAGGTACACAAGTCACATGCTCCACTAGTATTATTCTATGAACTGTCCACAGAGTGAACTAGAGTTACTAATGATGGACAATGATGATGATGGCAAGGAACACTTTAATCTTAAGGTAATGTGTATGTGTACTGAGTATAGTTCTAAGTACGCTTTACATCTGCATTTAGCAGAGTTAATGTCAAGATACATTCCCTACACTTGGCCTTCTCACAAGTCCTTAGTGGGATAGCTATTCCAATAATTATTCTGTGCATTACACTTTGTAGCTAAGTGTAGTTGATGTACTAACTACTGGTCTTTTAGGGAATACTGAAGAAAGAAAAAGAGAGTGCAAAAAAGAAAAGAAAAAAGAAGAGGGATGAATCGGCGATGGAAGAGATACAGGACTCTTTCAAGATGGACGTCAATGATCCACGATTCTTAGCATTGTACGAGTCTCATGAGTATGCACTGGACCCATCCAACCCTCAATACAAGTAAGCCACTCTTGTCACTGACAACAGTACAACGATGTACGTGTATGACTAATTCTTCACGATTTGCCCCAACAAGTCAGATCTGTACAAATAGCTCTTGTTAGAAAATTTACGCATAATTTCCTTTGATGTCTAGAGGGTACTAAATCCAATAGAAACCTGTGGCAGGGTTACTAACTTGTTAGTAGCCTGTGGTCTATTACTACATTGATCAAACGAAAGCCAAATACACAATAGCCTTACTGTTAGCTTACTTTCTGGACAAGGCACGCATCATTTGGGCCTATGCACTAGTGCCACAAGTTGTGGCGCTGAAACTATCAACTCAAAGAGTGGATCTTGATACCATCAGCCACAGTTTGCTACTTTCTTTCACTTTCTGTACTCGCTTCGCTCAGAGAAAGTTTCTAAACTACTTAGAACGAGCCGACACGCCACTTCAGTATAGCTACACCATGCTGCAATGTTAGTGTGGCATTGACACAATTAATAAACTCGAATGGGTATCCCTCAATACTAGCAGCCGTTTTGCCACTTATTATAGCTTACTTTATGGACTATACAAGCGTCATTGGTGCTCATCCAGGCATAGTATAGCTACTATAGTGTGGCGCTGACACCTGAAAGGATAAATCTCATGCTAGTACCCACAGTGCCACTTTCTCTCAATCTTTCTTTGCCTGCTTCGCCAGAAAAAGTTTCTTTACTTAGAACGAGGCAATGTCAATTTCTATGCTATTTAGTGCCCCTCTGATAATGTGGGCTCGGCTACCCACAATTATTTGTGGGTAGCGCTCGCCAATATCATCATCAGGTTGCTAAATCGCATAGAAACCTTGTCGGCTTGTTCTAACTATAACTTAGTAGCTCCGTGTTATTTTAAAAGATTCTTGGTCACACAATTGCCATCTCAAGAAGCTTGTTGTCACTGATGCATAATTGTTTCTAGGCCTACTAAAGGTATGAGTGCACTGGTGGAAGAAGCACAGAGACAAAGAAGAGAAAAACCAGTGGAAAAGATTACCACCAAGCCAGCCACTACTAAAGAACCCAGGTCAGTTCTACAATGTTTAATCATTCTGACATTAGTAGTAAACATCTAGCGTGGAGGCACTGGTGAGATCAGTGAAGGCAAAGGTTGCTCAACATGCAAAAGCTGGATTAAAACAATCACGACGTATAACACACAGAAAACATGTACAACATCACTAATATTTGTATGTACCATATGGATTGTGTATGTTAATACTGATAGTTAATGTGTGTCTTGAGGTCATCTAATAGTTCATTGAGTTCAGTGTCGTCAAATCTTGACTCCATGCTGTAGGGAACATGTTATTGAAGAAGAATTTGAACATGTTATTGATGAGATAATGAGTGTTAATGATGAGAACATGTTATTGAAGAATTTGCACGCTAGTATAAACTGGCCTTCCCAATAGTACCTCTCTACATAGACCAGTGATGTGAGGCATTTATGCAAAGCAATATACGAACAGCTCTACACTGTATAGTTCCATAACCTTATGTGTAAACATACCACATGGGTAAGTCCTAAACAACAATAACAAGGGCACATAAAAACCTTCCTTGTGAAACTAGTCTTCAGATGTTATTTTTAGGAATAAAGTGGTACTACTTTGATGACGCTACAATCACTAATAATTGTCATGCATACTTGATGTATTCATGCAGTAATTGATGGCGTGATCTAGTGCATCAAGTACTGATCACCAGTGAACTGTGACCAGTTATCAAGATCATATTTCAGATCACTTTGCAATGTGTATACCCTCTAATGAATTTGTGACTTGATCTGTATAGGCCAACTGGATTCCTACCAAGTGAGTCACACTTGGTGCCAACCATTCTAATTAATATATACGGAAAACCTGATGGTTAGAAGGTGGTTTAATATTGGCAAAATTCAAATCATTGCTATTACATATCTACAGTGGTGGGGGTTACACTTGAAATATGTTTATTAAGGAATTAGTAAACATACATGTTATACTCATCAACTGAACTTACACTTACCTGGTTATAAGTGTTTTAGCTTCTTCTGAGTTGGTAGGGCACAGATTGGCTAAACTAGCTAGTTCAAATTTGTGTAAAGCATGTTGTTGAAGGGATCTACATATTGACCAAGAAAATATATAAATATAAAATAAAATCATCCAAATACTCACGTGCGTACTGCAGCAATTGTTTCACGACTATTATATTTGCTGAATGCTTGGCAATATTCTAATGTCTTCTGGAACATCTCTGACAATTCTTGGTCATCATCTGCCCCTTCACTTTGAGCCTTCCTGTGCTCCAACAATAACTTCACCTCTGATATCAACAGTGCGTCAGCATTGTCAAATTCTACACGTGGACATTTTAAAAAAAAATCCTTGCATAGATTTTGTTCACACGTCTCACCTTTGCCAAATCGTAACTCTGTCGCGTCCTCGTCTTCTGGCTCTTCCATTTTCGCTGCCATCGTTCTGATTGAGCGCTGTAGCTTTCAACACAATTGTGTTTGATCCCCGTGTTTGATAGAGTTCTAATTAAAGAACACTTTATGTAAACGCCTCTAAATTTAATTCATATGGCATCGTTGTCTTGGCCACTCCTGTAATTTTCGCGGGAAACTGGGGTAGTGAAGCCTTAGAGGCGTTTTGTAGCTCGATAAAATGGAGGCTTCAAAGAGGAAGAGACAAGCCTCCAATATGGAAGTGCAAGAAGAGGAGAATGATTCGTCCCTTAGTCCGAAGGCGAAAAAATCTCCAAGCCTCCAACTGCTGGAGGGTACAGAGGACAGTGTAGTCATTTTAGACGCTGGAGCACAATACGGGAAGGTACGTGGTGTAACTGGTGTGAATATGATAATTTACGTGATAAATCTTCATACCAGAAGCTACTATTTTTCTCTCTTGTCAAAAACTAATTAACACTATATAATTATCGTGTATTTTGCTAACAAATAACTCAAATAGATCCTATCACTTTATCCTGCTTTACACCATATTAGATAATTGATCGCAGAGTTAGGGAACTGTTTGTTAATTCTGAATTCTTACCACTATCTACACCAGCATCGATTATTGAAGTAAAGAAGTTCAAGTCAGTTAACCCTTATTTGTTGTACAATAAACACCAGTGTGTTGTGTAGAGCTGTGTTGATATCTGGTGGACCATCAAGTGTGTATAGTGAGGATGCTCCTGAATTTGACCGACAGATATTTCACCTTGATATTCCAGTGTTGGGAATCTGTTATGGCATGCAGGTAGGAGTGTAGGAGAGGTTATTATTTTAGTGCAGCTGAGTTATCATATGGTTCCTGTCTGACAACACATGGTACAGCTGTGTAAACATGTTTGTCACTCACGCCCTATTTTCTCTCCTGTGATGACTGCATGGTCTAGTTTTTAGGTACTTTGTCCCCAGTTATTTGTGTGTTAGGCATATATTCCATATATAACTGTTGCATCGACCCAAAACTTTATTGACATGGTGGCCATTTGCAGCATTCATTCTGTTAAACACTCTTAGCTGCCTAAAGTGATGTACCAAGTAATAGATGATATGCACACTAAATTATTCAAAAGAAATATGATAAATTAGGCTTGCGTGGTGCCAAGTCTTAATGGTGACTGATTCTCGTGAATCCCATACAAAAATAATGGGAAGTGAATGTGGCTCAGACAATAACTCACCACTAGAGCTACAGTTGCGGCTTCTCAATTGTAACACATTACTTTCCAGTTAGAAGAAAGTTTTGCTGTCGAAGAATCGTCCATAGCTGGTCTACTGCACACGCAATGAAGCAATTTGCACTTTTCCCCATAGACCACAATATATTCAATCACAACATGTGACATGTTAAAGAAAAATTACGGTGTGCATATTGTCTATTGAATATGTTGGTTGATTTCTTTCTCAGTTATCATATTAGTTGTTTCCACGCTTCAGTTATGGAAGATTTTAAATAGTTTTTTAGTGCTTGTTGTGTATTATTTACGTCATTTTGACCAAAAGGGCTTCTGACCTTCAGCATCCAAGCAAAATTTTATCCCAGGTTGTAGGCGTGGTATTGTTAAAACAAATTCAGCTGACATGCGTGGATAGAGTTTATTCAGTAGTAGTAGTTGTTATTTCAGCTGTCATTTAATTTGTGTTCTCTTCTTTCACACACATGCACACATGAGATGAGTGCTCACACACATCAACACTTAGTTTAGTATATTAAAATGGCTATATAGTAGAAATTTTGAAACTTAAAAAAGTATACAGCAATTGTAAATTTGCTCCATACTCGGACAAACAAATTGCAAATGTGCTTGATATACTGTATTCCCTGTATGCTTGTGTAATGGCAAACATAAACAGCCAAGAGTATCAAATGGTGTGTTATCCCATGATGGTGTAATATTACATGGATATTTCAGTAATTTTTCGTTTACGTGAAATGGTAAATTTGTAAAACCAGCAAAAATAAAATTATTTGGTTTAAGTAGTTGCACATCAGGTGGTGATCTCTCTTGTTTGAACTGTTTTAACATAAACTCTCTTCGCACTTGCGTACTAAGGTTTCAAAGGCATACAGTTTATTTTATACATACTCTTGCATAATTATAAATACTTACCAGATTGCTCAATTAGGGTATTTGTAAATATAGTGTTCCACTAGGATAAAAACTTGCGGACAGCTAAGCAAATGAAAATTATTATGTCCCTCAAAAATTTGAATGTATACGTTACTGTGTTCGGTTGTATGTATTACCCTTGAAAATTAATGATTGTCAACCATGCTAAACAAATAGAACAACAGGTGATCCACAAAAAATAAAACCATGAAAATTCTGAAATTCATCAATCCGCAAATATTACATACCTCAAAAATTTGTACATATACGGTATATACTGATAGCTGGTAGGAGAATCTATGCAGTGATGTTAAAATTTAGTCTTGCAAGCCAGCTGGTGTTTTAATTCTTTGTGTGGGCGGGTGTGGAAAAAACCGTCTGGTAACATTCGCCACTTTTTTCTCGACACTGGTAGAGCCAATCAAAACAGTTGGTGGATAAAACAATGCAACACCCACTTGGGATAGAATAACTGTTACTTAGCATGCACAACAATTCTGTCAGCTGGGAAAACATCCTGAAATTATGTTCCTGCCATCATAATACTGGTGAATGTTACCGGGAATTTTTCTCCATGTCTACATGCACACTCTTAAAACATCTGGCTCGTGAGACTAATTAAAATCGTACAGGGAGTATAGGAAGGGATATTTGTGTCTACTGCTGTGGAATTCAGTGCAACCTATAGGTGCACTGCAATACATTACAGTCACATATTACACAAGTAGTACTTAGTACTATCATATATTTAGCTGTGTTTAGAAATTACATCATGTACAGTATTTATTCAATGGGATTTTTTCCCACATAGCTATGTTGTAATATCATCTTTTTACACTGCTTTGATTCCTACTTCACACTAAATATGCTAGTTTCTTTACTTTCTGGTATAGCTGGCATGCTGTAGTATTCACCTGTGATGTGATAGTGTACATGGCTGTTGTATTAGAATGACTGCTTTATTAGAGTATACTGATCTGTACTGATCTCACTGGTAGAGGTATACTATTATGATCATTAAAGGGCGTGGTAGCTGTGTCTTGTTTTCTGTAGCTAACTGGTCTGCTATCTACTCCTTCATACAATAACGTACATACTTCTTAGCATCTATATGTGTGCCTGTAAGGAAAGTGTAAACTAATATGGTAAATTGATAATGATTTTCTTGCATGCAGGAACACGGCAACAACTAGAATTGAGGATGGAAGGTAAAGCCATAGAGAAGGGAATAGATTGTCTTCGGAATCCCAAAAGGCACATGCTATGATGCCATATGTGAGATAGTTATTGTGAATAGCTGTTTAAAGCTTTTGGCTGTGGTCAGGTATTCTGGCAGGAAGGCAGGCAAACCAAAGTTTTGACTCTTTTCAAATTGGCATTTCTGTAAGAATTTTCCAAGTTCAATGCTAGATTTGATGTTAGGTGTGCTAAGGCTCTATATTGTACTTTGCATGGGAGGATCAAAACGATGCCGCGTAGTGTATTGTCCATACAGTACTTATTAGCTGCATAACTGTACTGTATGAGTCATACAGAACAGTTATGCAGCTAAGTGGGCAATACAGAACACAGTACAGTTATGCAGCTAAGTGGGCAATACAGAACACAGTACAGTTATGTGGAGAATTTATTTACAGAATGTTACAAAAACAACACTAAATCGCTAAAACCAGCCAAACTAATCCTACCAGTTCGTTCTACAGCTAGAAATAGACTGTATAAACACTGATCGTCTGATCACAAAGCTATTTAAACACGACTCCACTAAGACAACACGATTGATCACGTACGTGACATTGTAAATCGCTAAAACTAGCCTAACTAATCCTATTAGTTTGTTCTACAACTAGAAATAGATTTATAAGCACTTACTGATATCCTGATCACCGAAAATCGCAGCGATTTCAGTACTAGAGAAAATCGCTGCAAGCCAGACGACCAGGAAGTACAATATAACACTTAAAGCACCGCCTTGCTTGTGTGTACGAAAAATACAGCACTCAGGGGTGTCTAGAGGCTAATACAGCACTCAGCTTCGCCTCGTGCTGTATTAGCCTCTCGACATGCCCCCTCGTATTGTATTTTCTGTACACATGTGTGGCAGTGCTTTACCTATAACATAATTTTGTGAATGTGTGTGTTTGTCTCATGAAATATTGCTATGATGATTTTAAACAACATTTTGGACGGGGTTGCACTAGACTATATAATTTGTTAAAGTCTTTCTCAGGCTTCTAGGTAAGTGTTTACAATCACTGGGCTGAGTGGACATTTTTTTTAATGTGCAAAATCTTCATTTGTCACAAATTCTCACTAGACCAAAGTTCTGTTGTAAGGTGTTGTGAGACAAGTTTGCCACAAGATTGGATTAGTTAGAACGAAATATTTCTGTGTAGTGTAAATCATGTTATGACAGATGTTGTTATCATGATTATTCTATGAAATTAGCATTACTTTACTTCTTTGTGTCAAATGTAATTGGTTCAACAAATAACCCCCTTTTTTTTCTGGTCATTTAGCTGCCATAAACTATTTCAAGTGTTTTGTGGTAAATATTGTTGTCTCTTGGTAAACCAGCACACAGTACTTCAGCTGAAATTGTGTAACTTTCTGGCAAAGTATTTTAGTTTTGTAATGGCACCCTTTTTCCTGTCTATAAACTGTATGGTTGCATGCTGCAGAATATTAATTTTGAAGACAACATGGCAATGCTGTCATTATTAAAGATTGACATTAGTATCACTGCAGCTTGGCCTCCATCTTTGATTATTTGCTTTTAAACACTGCCTTCTTGAAAGTCATTCCTTTATACTACAAGTCGAAATAAGTCATTTGCGATGAAGTAATTGAAATCCTTTGTGTTTTGATAGGTAAGTTTAGTTTGGTGAAACCTCTATATAACAGATACTTTGGGACTAACTGATTTTGGTGAAGTGTTACTGTTATAAGGAGGTTGTCCCTTTCCAGAAGTAAAATTGGATTGGTAGAGATGTAGTCTCTGTTACATGGAGGGTTCTTTAAGAGAGGTATCTGATTTTACGAAAGGGAAACAGTATGAGACAAAATTTTAGTCATAATATTGTAAGAAAGGGATTCAGTACTAGATTAAATTATTTGGGATGAACAGTTTCTATGTAGCACAGATCATATGTTGAAACATATGGGTAAGTATGTTGTGATTACCCTATACAATAACAATTACTTGAATTCTTTGTGGCATATGTATTAGCTTATCACCCACAATTATACTTGATTCCGTATTGATCATAACCACAGACTATTACTCCCATATTTTGTGGTAATTATTACTGACTCATGGTAAGAGAATAGCAAGGAGATCCTCGTCAACTTCACTTGTTGAAGGGTTGTGTAATGTGCTTATATAATCAAACAGAATATCATAACATTTTCTTAATGTAGCTGTCCAGATGTTAACAAAGGCATGCATGCATATATCTACCCAAGCACTGCAAATACACCAGTGTACATGACAGACTGCTTACACAAATTATGTTAAACATATGTACAGTACTACTGGTTTCTTTGATGTGTTCTTTTAGTCTATGTAAGCACAATTACTATGTTGTTCCTTTTAGCTGATGAACAAACTGTTTGGTGGTAAGGTGGGTCAGAAGAGTATCAGGGAGGATGGTCAACATTCAATAGAGGTCACCAACACTTCCCCATTGTTCCAGTGAGTAGTGCAATCATGTTAGGAGATGATTGAAGTACATGTGGTGTAGTGGTTTGGCAAAGGAAGAGCTTGTCCTGTTAACACACGGAGACTCCGTTGAGTGTGATGAAGTAGCTGAGGATTTTGAAGTTATAGCCAAGTCTGGTAGTTTAGTGGCAGGTTTGTGTCTGATATGTTCTGTGTATGCCATGTGTTGGTGTGTGCACTGTGTGTCTTCTTGTGTGTGTACTGTGTGTCTTCTTGTGTGTGCACTGTGTGTCTTCTTGTGTGTGCACTGTGTGTCTTCTTGTGTGTGCACTGTGTGTCTTCTTGTGTGTGCACTGTGTGTCTTCTTGTGTGTGCATGCGTGCGTGTCTGAGAGGTAGCATAGCTGAGTGGCTAGAGCACTGTTGAAAGGTTCCAGGTTCTATGCCTGCATGGTTATGCCCAGTTGCTGTTGTTTCCTTGAGCAAGAAACTTCATTCACAGTTTACTCAGCTGTCTAATGGGGATCTGGTGACCTGGTGTCAACTGGGGAAGCGGTCCACCCAGCTGTTACATCAATGGGTACCTTGTGCTAACTAGGGAAGCACATAACAGGTGATGGTCTTCAGGTGCTCACACCTACACCTGTGATACATGGTACAGCCTTCTGTGGGTTACTAATCCTGCCCTAGGAGGATTTGCCTGCACTATCTGAGTAGTGCGCTGGTGTCCCAGTGTGTGTGTGTGTGTGTGTGTGTGTGTGTGTGTGTGTGTGTGTGTGTGTGTGTGTGTGTGTGTGTGTGTGTGTGTGTGTGTGTGTGTGTGTGTGTGTGTTGGGGGGGGGGTCCTCCGGTGGGCCATGCTGGTGCATTATGTATGCAAATGTGTGCGTGTGTGTGTGCTTGCGTGTGTGTGTGCTTGCGTGTGTGTGTGCTTGCGTGTGTGTGTGCTTGCGTGTGTGTGTGCTTGCGTGTGTGTGTGCTTGCGTGCATGTATGCATTCAATACAGTGTACAAGGTGCATAGCGATCACGGAGGTTAGGTTTTTCTGGTCAATAATATCACCCAAAACCTGCTTCACAATACCATCTTGGCGCCTTGGCAGTATTGGTTAGGTATAACCAAGCCCAAAGTGCCTTCAGTACAACCCTAAATGCTTCCAATAGAAATTTTAAAACAAAATTATTCAATGGAATTTTCTACTGACTAACTGCCTCCCTGCCTGATTCCTTCAAGCAAGCATAATTCGATAACGCTAAGGCTATATGGACTTGATTTTTTTCACTGCTCGACATCACTTTGTCCCGAGATGTGCCTTTTGGCATACCACAGTACATACAATGCGCACATCATGGACTTACCTTTGTCTTCCTTTGTGTCCCATTTCTTTTTGCTGACAGCCCAAGGTATTGATTTGCGGTAGTGTGATGCATGGCTTCCCTACGTTTGTAAACAGACATCATCCGTGTTTTCCATTCACTTTCGAGTCAGTAATTGATAGTTGGGGTGTGCAAATCGTCTGTGACTGGATTGAATTCAGAGGCACTTCTCCTACTGTTCTTCGTTTGTAGCGCTGTGTAATGGGCCGAACATAGCTGAAATCAAACGTATAAATGGCCACTTCACTTTCGAGTCAGTAATTGATAACTGGGGTGCACGTTCAGATGAAAACTTTGACTTTGGTGCCATCCTTTCTTTTGATGCGATATATGCAGGTTCACCATGCAAAAAAGGTTAACAAACAAGTATAAGGAAAAATTAGGAATTTTAAGTTCGATAAGGGATCATAGAAAAAACAAATAGGGAAGCAATTGAGAGGTTTCCTACACCTTCAGATATACTAGTGAACATTTGATCCCTAATTCAGTCATATACCTTTTGTGTATACATAGCAATCAGTCACTGCAGTAAGCCACTGTATGGAGTACAATTTCATCCTGAAGTTGACCTCACCAAGAATGGTTTAACAATGTTAAGAAACTTTCTATATAACATATCCAACTGCTCCCCATCATTCACTATTAAGAGCAGAGAACTACAATGTATTGAATACATCAAAGAGAAGATCGGAGATGCTAAAGTGTTGGTAAGTAAATTATTATAACTAACGCATGACCTGTTATACGATGTGTTTTAATTTTAGTCATTAGTCAGTGGTGGGGTTGACTCTGCTGTGTGTACGGTACTACTGAACAAGGTTAGTAATGTGTAGTACGTGTGTATTGTAGAGCTGCATATACAAGTTCTGTTGTACTGTGGCCTTGACCTTGTCCCAGTTTCTTTGTTATATCAGGCTCCATTAATTGTTTATACATGTAGTACATGTGTTGTGTACACTTGAGTGTTCTGTATACATCTTGTGCATTCTGTGCACAGAAGTTTGTAAATAGAAGACCTAAAACATTTATATACACTATATTGTCACTGTAAGATTTCACACTGTCAAGTGTTGTTCAAGTGTATATTGTCATCCACTGCATATCCTAGCAGCAGTGTATTATAATGAAAATCATAGGGATTATATTTACATTTAGACTACAACAAGTTTGATACTGAAATTTGATTGGCTGAAAACGTGGTCTCTAAATCTCGTAGAGCCACAGTCATGTCCAATAGAGACCACGCTCTGAGGCGATACGAAACACGATACGAAACACAATAATTACGTGCCTGTAACATTGGCAACGTATGGGTGTTTAAATGGCTAGCAACAGCCGTACTGAATTAGAGGGAGGTGTAATGGGCTTGTTTGTACTAATCAACACTACATTACTTGTTTACAAGCAGCTGTCGAGGCACAACAACAGTAACAATGAGTTGTAGTGCACTCGCTGAGTCCAGTACTCTGATACATAGCACGCGCCTGTAACATTGGCAACGCATGGGCGTTTAAATGGGTAGCAACAGCCACACTGAGGTCCCGCCATGTAGGGAGGTGTAGAGGGCTTGTTTCTAGTAATTAGCCATACATTTGCCATTTACAAGCAGCTGTCAACTCAAGGTACAATAACGAGTTTTAGTCTAAATAAGTTAGACGTCAAGAACCACTGGGTTCTATGGGATTTAGAAAACCCTCAGGCCCTTAGTAGCGCCCGAGCGCAGCGAGGGCGCTACAGCCCAGGGCCTTCAAGTTTTCTAAATCCCGTAGAACCCTGGTTCTTGACGTCTAACTATTATGTAAGCTGAACTGATTCCTCAAAAACTTTTAATAGCTCATCATGAAATTTTGCTGGTTCCCTCAGGTTAATTTGAAATCTTTTTATTCAAATGTCTGACATTTTCTTTTATGACCCACCAGTATTTCCTGATAAAGCCATAAGGTATAGTGTCTTGTATGGTCTTTTCCCAGAACTTATAAACTAACCAGATATATTGCTTGTTATCAAACCATTATAGTAGTTCAAAACCTTTCCTGTGAATTGTGGAGCAATCCCCCAGCTAGATGGCATTTGATGCTATCAAAGCACTTAAATGCAAATCTTTACACAAGATCTGTGCATTAAATTGTGCATGTTTCCAGCCTGTGCAATATTCCTATTTCTGCCAGTCATAACCAGCACATTATCTGGTGCTATCCATGTACAATTATTGTAGAACAATGAAGCACATCCACTGAGGGTGTGGACGAGGTTCTGTTGATGTCATCTCACATTTTCTAACTTGTCACAGTGAAGTGATTGTGTATTGTCTTGTTGTCTAGACAACTTGCCTGCATGTGCTGCACTGGATAAAAAAGATTTATATTCGACGTGATGAACAATTGGTTGGCTTGAATTAGTGGGCTAATATGTTGATGTGATTAATAATGAGACCCTGAGGTGCAGCATTTCCATGGAGTTGATATCATTGAAATAGTGAAAATGATTATAAATTCGATTTTTAAGCATGCTGATTCAATCTGGTACAACCTACAAATGAGTTGTTTATGTTTTTAGAAGTTTTACCACAATAAGATGAAGCAGTGTGCAGTATATTTTATTACACAATATAAGGATGCAATTAATTGACGTATAATTTCAGCACGTAATGTTGTTACTAGATGTGTGACTATCACTATGTGAGATCGTCATAACCTGTAGTAAATCTGTACAAGTGCGATTGCAATAGATAGGACATAGGAGTGTATTGTGTTGTGTGTTGGCTGCATGTGTGGCGTGATGGTTAACCTGTATAGAACACAATTACAGTGGCCGTCACACTAATTTTCTTCAATCTGCTGGTGTGAATTAAACCAGAGAATACAGTAGCATATAGTAAGCGAACAACTGCATATGTAGCTTGTTGCTCAGCTTATAGAAATTTGGTAGATGTAGATGCTTGATCAATGGCTTTCCAATTTTTGCTGCATTTGAGATGTGTCAAAAAAGATTCATTGTACATGCAATGAGCTTTAAAGGCTGTATAGATGTTCAATATTACACTTGTGTTGAATGGTCTGCATGTACATGTATGCATACATGTTATAGTTAAAGCACCGTCATGTGTGTATGGAAAATACAGCACGAGGAGGTGTGTTGAGAGGCTAGTGCAGTATGAAACGAAGCCGAGTGCTGTATTAATTTTTAGACACACCCCAAGTGCTGTATTTTTATATGCACAAAAACATAGGCAGTGCTTTAAGTGTTTTATTGTACTTCCTGGTTGTCTTGCTCAGAACGTTTATATAGAGTAACTGAACTGCTTCAATTTTCAGTGATCATACTATACAGGTTTTGTGCTGTTCTTTTGATCTAGGCACTTGGTTCCAGTAGAGTCATAGCTGTCCACATTGACAATGGATTCCTGAGGAAGGGAGAAAGCAAGCAAGTGGAGAAATCACTTAAAGACCTGGGCATCGACCTGGCTGTTGTGAACGGCTCTCATCACTTCTTAAATGCCACAACTGTGATTACCTCTCATGAACCTGGTGAACACAAACTGGTCGAAACCCCACGACTAAATTCTGTGGTCTCTCCAGAAGAGAAAAGAAACATAATTGGTGACACTTTTATGCAGGTACAATGCCATAGATGTAGAAACCATCATATCGTGTGTATACTGCTGCTTGGCTTCTCCTTACCATTGTGCACCTGTTACAGAAATTTAACCCTCATATTTATTAAATGATGTGACCACCCTGACAGCACTGTACATATCGCAGTAGGATTATTGTAGCAGTAAAAAAAGTGTATTGTAATGTTGTATGAAATGTATCAAAATTGAATAGATTGGCTGTTTAAATACCAGATGGTCAACATCTATGTGCACACGTACTACACACTGAAACAATGTTAGACGATATACAGATAGTGTGCTGACTGGAATTATAATGATAAGACTTCAGTTAACATTGTTAGTTGGTTAACTGAGAACTGTTAGACACATGATGTTTGCACTACTGTCGCTGCAGGTATTCAAACAGATAGTGTCTGACATGAAGTTGAAGCCAGAGGAGATCTACCTAGCTCAGGGTACCCTTCGTCCTGACCTTATTGAGAGTGCCTCATCTCTAGCTAGTACTAATGCTCATGTGATTAAGACGCATCACAACGACACTCAACTTGTCCGCCAGCTAAGGCAGCAGGTAATAATTATGAGTGTTTTAATTTTGTGTGGAAATGATGAGTACATTGGGTATATAGCCCTTAGAACTTAGAAGAGTATGTGTAAGTACAAAGTTTAAGACAACCCTGTTAGTTTAAAATTGCATCATAGCATTCCAGTGTTCACCACAGTGCAATGAATTTGTATTCTTTAACATAATAATACCTGAAGCCATCTCGCCGCATGTGTGAATACTGTACAAGACATGCATGCGGTATCTTTTGTATGTATGCAAGTACCATCTTCACTTTTACTTAATATGTCAGGCGCCAATGCCATAGCAATATGTAATAGAGGCTACTATAGTATTACAATGTATATAGAGCCCACCAGTTACATGTAGCAAAGTATATTATTGTTTCTACAAGTACATTGTGTGCTGTATGAAAAGGTTTAGTAATTGTAGTCAATAGTATGTCCTCACATTTATGGTTTTCACACCTTATTGTGGTTATGTAGGGAAGAGTAATTGAACCATTGAAGGATTTCCACAAAGATGAAGTGAGGATGTTAGGCAGGGATCTTGGCCTGCCTAAAGAGATTGTTGAAAGACATCCTTTTCCAGGTACATACATACAAGTTTAAAATTTATTTGTCTTTTTCTCACAAGGGCCTGGTCTTGCTGTTCGAGTGTTATGTGCTAGGGAGCCATTTTTGGATGACACTTTTACTAGTACAAACACAATACTAGCTACTCTATCAACATTTTATGATTCAATGTCTGTGGTAAGTTATAGTGTTTTTATCTCTATAATTATCATCTTAGTGCAACCTTGTGTTCTAAACAGACATCACCATTAATACAATTTATCGTTGAATCCACAACTGCCCAAGAGAGAGAATTCCTGCAGAGATTTACAAAAGAGAACAAGACTAGTATCACACTGCTGCCCATTAAAACAGTGGGAGTCCAGGTTTGAATTACCAACCATAGCACAAATACAGTGTGCAACAACTTTTTGTTGTCTTACAGGGTGATAGTCGTACATACAGTTATGTAGCAGCCATATCATCTGATTCTCAACCTGAATGGACAGATTTATTCACAATAACTAAACTGATTCCACGACTTTGTCACAATATTAATCGGTATGCAATCAGAAGACCTGTTGCTCATTTTACCTTGTCAGTTTTTTTTTAGAGTGGTATGGGTGTTTGGTGGAACAGTGCATGGTCCCATTGAAGACATCACTCCAACATGTCTAACTCATACAGTTCTGGCAACTCTACGAGAGGCAGACAGTCATGCTAATGCAGTACTTCATAAACATGGTACAGACCATCCCATGATGGTACAGTTACTAGCACGCATGTCATTTGTTGCAGATGTCATGTCCTGTGTCAGTCAGATGCCGATTGTGTTAGTTCCACTACACTTTGATCGACAACTTGAGACAGAAACTAGGATCAGACCATCATGCCAGCGATCGATAGTCATTCGTACATTTATCACTTCAGATTTTATGACAGGAGTCCCAGCAGTTCCTGGTCAAGACATTCCAATACAGGTGGCTATTAAACAGTTGGCTATTAATTTATCAGGTTTTGCAGGTTGTGCAAGAAATGGTTGAAGTGATACAAAAAGTACCCGGGATATCTCGTGTAATGTATGACTTAACTGCTAAACCTCCTGGAACAACTGAATGGGAGTAATTGTGACCGTTTTCATCATAATTTATTTATTTAAATTAAATCTTCACAACATTAATTTAATTAGAGACGTGTCATTCATAGTATACGGTTGAAATGTCTTCGTTCGTAAACGCATGTCTAAAAAAAAAACGTACCATCACGTGATAAAAGAAAGGGAAACAGCCACACTCACTCGTGTTGTGCTGGTGGCGGAGCAATCTTGACAAACTTGAGGTGGTGGAACGGCAAGCAGGAAAGCGCTTGCTGCTACGAATTAGTCCTGATGGACTCCAACATGTTCACGCATCAAACGTTTCTGTTTCGCAACGAACGTCAAGAATTGGTAACAGCCATGGTGAGCGTTCCGTGCCAGTTATCAGCCAACAGCCAGCAGCATGGTGGGTTCAGTTACCTCAGCAGTAATATTGGAACGCCACCAGCTTTAATACCCGCCTACAGCTACATACCGATCCAATCTGTTGGGCGACAAACTGCAGCTGTAAGGACGAATGAAAACATGATTGGTGATTTGTTTTTCTTGGGACCTAACCAGTCACAGGAGTATGCATACCAGACGGTTGGTGGTAATGGCGTACAGTATGCTCATCCTGTGCCAGTGACCAGCGGCCACAATTTGATGGAGAAAGGTGGTAAGGGTCGTGGTGCTACTACTGTTACAACTCAAGCAGGTGTTACTGGAAGACAACAGGCGACTAGTTCACTTAATGCACATCAAACAAATGGGGATCAGGCAGCAGCCCTGGGTTCCATTGATCTACCAACTAACAATGTAACAGTTTTACAATCAGGTAGAGTAGTACAAGATCTAGAGACTAAAATTGATGAAGATAACATCATCAGAAATGGTGGTAGAAAGTTTTCAACAGCTCGACGTCGGATAAGTTCTAGCTCAGAAGAAGACGATTTTTTTGGTGCCACTATTAAAACAGAGAACATTTCAGACAGTGAGGAAAGTAATCCACATTTTTCTGATGACAATTCTCCATCATCAGTTATTAGCCAAAGCACACAGCTATTACATGGTGATCATGGGCCATATTACAATGTGACTTGTGGAGATCTCGCTGCACAATTTCATGTCTCACGGTTTGCGCGTGGAAGTATCGGAAAGTGTATCCTCTACGAAGGAGTGTGGTATACACCGAATGCATTCCAGAGCATTGCAGGTCGACAGTGTTCAAAGGATTGGAAGAGGAGCATCCGCTGTGGCCAACAGTGCCTTAGAGACATGATCAGAGAGGGGAAATTCCAGGAGCACCCAAAATCATGCACGTGTGGTATTTGTTTCAGTATAGCTGATGCAGTGGCTGCAAGAGATCTCCACAATAGCAGGGTGAGCATCTACCTGTGATTTTTGTTTCTAGGAGACTATACACTGTATATGCAATATTAGGGAGTTTGTTGTAGATGATATTAATATACATACACATTATTGGTTAGTGTTTCAATGGTGGAGTGTAGCATTTTGTAGTCATGCAAAGTGCACAAATTTTACAATTGAGTTTAGCAACAAGAAACACTTTGAAGAATCATTTTAAGTACTGTGTGTAATCATTCTTACATTACATGTGTACATTTGTCAGTAATCTGTCATTACCTGTGGTTGTAGTGTGTTTCATTTTCAACATTGTTGCCTCTTAGCTAAGTCAGGTCATTTTGGCTAAGAAGAGGAGATTAAGTCAAACTGATTCTGGGAAGTCCCGCAAACCAGCAATGCCCATGCAAGCAGCCAAGGCAAGCCCCCAGGAAGTTAATGGCACTAGTATTGAAGAGCCAGTAAAAATGGTTGAGACTTCACCCAAAGAAAATAGTGATGTTGCAGCAGAAGACATGGCTCCTTCTGATACCTCCATTGACAACAGAGATGACATTCCAACAGTTGATTCACCAGAACCATATGAGGAGCCATATGAAGAGCCATATGAAGAGCCATATGAGGAGCCATATGAGGAGCCAAATGATACAACCACAAGTAAGTTTTATACTGGATTGTGTGTGAATTGCAAAATGGGCAGCCATCAAGTGGCAGTGTTGATGATACTATAAAATAATGGACAATTAACCAGGTTTACAATTATTTAAGAAATTTATTCCCATCAATCAATGCTGTTACTGGTTATTGTTATATCCTGTCACCACTTACTAAGGAATTCACATCATCCTTTGAGATTGTAGTTGTTAAAATGGGATTCCCAGTTGCTGGAAAAAAGCTAATTCTGGTTGGGTATCCCCTAAACTTTGTACCCTATATATAGTAATTCCTATAATGCACTAAATTTGCATCTGGGTATTATAGGCTGGTATTAGTGATGTAAGTATTGTTCACTGTAATGTCAAGTAATTGCTAATTTCATGGAGTCCATAGTTTTAAATGATGTATACTTTAGTGTACAACATTATGTTATAGTTAAAGCACCGCCGTGCGTGTGTACAGAAATACAGCATGAGGGGGTGTGTCAAGAGGCTAATACAGGACGAGGCGAAGCCAAGTGCTGTATTTGCCTCGAGACACCTCCTGAGTGCTGTATTTTTCATACACACAAGCCTAGGCAGTGCTTTAAGTGTTATATTGTACTTCCTGGTCATCTGGCTCGGAGTGATTTTCTCTAGTACTCAAACCACTGTGATTTTCGGTAATCAGGATATCAGTATAATCTATTTCTAGTCGTAGAATGAACTAATAGGATTAGTTTGGCTAGTTTTAGTGATTTACAATGTCACACACATCATCAATTGTGCTGTCTTAGCAGGTCGTGTTTAAATAGCTTCGTGATCAGACAATCAGTAGGTGTTTATACAATTTAGCTGTAAAATGAACTGGTAGGACTGATTAGTTTGGCTGGTTTTAGTGTCACCCATGTGCTGTCCCAGTGGTAGTGATGTGCGATATTAGGATTTTGGTTTCGGTACGATATCGATATGATAATTGCTAAAATATTGAAATTTCGATAATTTTTCGGTATTATTTTCTTTTGATTAATTGCGTGGCACAAATGTTTATAATTAGCAGCTGTACTTTATAGAATTTGTAATGAAGGTAATAACAAGCCTTGCAAAGTGGCAGACACTTTTTAAATGGCTAAACTGTACAGAACTGAACTTCATTTCTACCGTGATTGCACAATCACACACCAAAAGTCATAAATTACCAAAATATTACTCAATATATTGAAAATTGTAGCAAAATATTGACTGTATGACAAATATTGCTATCAGTTATAAAAATATTGAGATTTGATACAATAATCGGTATTGAAAAAAATATTGCAATGTCGATACTTTTTCGGTATATTGCACATCACTACCCAGTGGGTTGTTTTCATAACATTCCTTAAATAAATTCTCCACATAACTGTACTGTATTTGTCCATTTAGCTGCATAACTGTTCTTCTGTGTGACTCATACAGTACAGTTATGATGCTACTTAGTACTGTATGGACAATACAGTAAGCGGCATCGCTTTGATCCTCCCATGCAAAGTACAATATGAAATATTACAGAAACCTATACACTCACAATATGCCAGCCCATATGTTGCAGTTCTTATATAGTCAAAAATAGTATTGTGGATTAAAATCACAGCACAAATGCATAGGTGGTTAAAATCAGCCGTCACAACCCAATTTTGTTTGCTGTTGTTATTGTGTAAAAACGCAATCACAAAGAAGGATTTTTACCAATAAATAAACACAATACACACCCAATATATCAAACATTTCCTGTATATGAATATCATACCATACCTAGCTGGCTATATTATAGTATAGTTCTTTGTTGGTCATCCAATGGGTTAATGTGGTATATCCCCAATCATTGATGATATTGTATTGTATCAGTCTTTGTCCTATTATAACTGGTTTACTTGTTGGATCAATAATATGTACATCTGTACACATGCACTGTTTGTTTACAGTGAGACCTGTGCATTGAGGACACTCTGGGACTGACCAAATTGTCCTGTAAAAGTGTCCTGATTAGAAAGGTGTCCTGACTTTGCAAGTCAGTTTACATGCTGAGAGACATTACCGAGTGTCCAGATTACACAGGTGTTCTCATTTTCAAGAGTCCTGGTTAACAGGTTCCATTGTAACTTTCCTAGCTATAACAAAACATATGAAAATTTCTAGCTGTACATTGGTAGTATCCATGGTACTCTTGATAGAATAACGTATTTACTTGGTTAAATGTCACGGCTACTACTAACCTAGTGTCAAAAATCTGTGCAGCTACTATTCGAGGGCTGCATTTAGGTATTAGTGTGGTAACTATTCAGTATAGCATACAAAACTTGTTATAAGAAGAGTATGTACTTAACTTACTTACTTCATGTTTTAGTAGCTTTAGTACACTTCACTAAAAGCAGATGAACGGTATGGCTTCTAGATACGTGATGTAGAGTAGGGCTCTGCAATATACCTATACTGAAGTATTAACAAAGCCACTGTACTACACATATTGAGGCCAAAAACTGAAACCGTGATACCGGATTATCACAAATATGTAAAACTCTAAATTGTACTATAATCAAAATATTCTGCATGTTTACAGAAAGGATAGGTGAGTGCACTTTATTTTATTTATTTTTTGTTTGCCTTGCCACTTACTTGCTCAACAAGATTTTTGTACAGTATTCATTCAAGGGCAATACCTATATTATTTTAGTAATACAAAGATGTTATTTTAAAAATAGGTTTTTGCAATACAGCAGATCCCTAATATAGAAGGACTATTGCTCTTTTCCTTACTGCATAAGACCTAACCGATGTGGACACTAAAATGAAGTGGTCATTAAACAGCATGAGTCTCAGCCATACACATTACTATGGGATGTTAAGTAGGAAATATAAAATTCAATATCAGAACAGATTAAATTGGTTAAATGCTGCACCTTTGTAATAGTCACTACATTACAATAGTGGCTACACTGTGTCCTTATAGATAGAGCATAAACACTGCCCCTGAATAAATGCTGAGCTACTATTTATAATCCATAGTCCCTGTCTGTTCTTGGATTAGGATGGTGAAGTGCAGTATTATTAAGTAGTGTTCTCAGTGAAGTCCATGGTCTCATTAATAAGGTGTTCACATTATTGAGGCAGTTTCAGTGGTGCTGGTCTTATTGATTTCTGAGGGATAAGAGGCTAGCGTGTATTCTAGGTTTACATCTTCTATAAGTTGTGTAAAGTTGTGTTGTGTTTCTAGTTAATAAGGTCAATTAGAGTCTTGATCATCTACCAATACTCAATGCAGGTTTTTGCAACTTCTTGGTCTGCATGAGCTAGAAAAATTTGAGTAGTAGTTGTATTCAGCCACCAACAATACAAAAATAATCATTGAAAAAATAGAGAACTGCATGATAATAATGTACGGTGTACGATATTCAGTTCTACACTCAACTGTCCCAGTTTAAAAGTCAAAAATGGGAAGATTATAAAATTCACTGTTGGACAGGTTACTCGGTCAACCGGATAGGCGTGGCCATTTATATGGCGAGTAAAAGTTGTGTGTTTGTACGTGCGTGTGTGTGTTAAGTTGAGTACTGCACCTACAAATCCAAAGTGGTAATTGCATGTCTAATATCAGCTCCAGTGTATATATTTGTCATTAGCTAATGTTCTATTGCAGATACAGAATTGGACTCTATTGAAGAAGATGAAGAAGACCCTCGCTCTAAGATACCGACAGAACTCCCTATCCCTAGTACCTCCTTCCACACTGAAGCTGGAACTTTTATTAAGAACCCTCGTCACTGGAACTGCGATGAAGTATTAGCATTCCTGCAACACTGTGGATTTCCACAATTACAGAATCACTTTAAGGAGCATGAAGTTGATGGACAATGCCTACTACTGCTAAATGAAGGACATTTAATGGAAACGTTCAACATGAAGTTGGGAACAGCGTTAAAGTTCCTCGAAGCAGTAGACAAGTTGAAGCACCCTCCCACGTAATTTTAATTATTTAAAATAATTTTTGTACGCGCTAAGAGATTTTAGATTCTTTTTAACTAGTTGTTGAGAAATGAGTCATTGTGTTGTGTGTTGATGTTTTGTAATCATGTACAATGGTTTTTAAAAGCTATCTGAAGGAATTTAACCTTGTGAAGGGATTAAACCGGTGAGTTATGGAACAGAAAGAAGAAAGTATTGAGCCTATCAGACGCGGTTTATTTGAACGCTTTGGTGGCTGGGTGATAGTAAAGACGAGTTTGTCGCTTTGTCTGTGGTATGTATTCAGCGGACTAACACTTTTCTCCAACAAAGTGGTACTAACAGATACGAAAATCACTCCAGCTGTGTTTGGTGCCTACCAAATATTGTGCACTGCAGTACTGGGCGGGCTAAGAATACACGGGATTAAAGCGTTTAAGAAGTTGAGGACCAGGTCTGTTAGTGATCAAAAAGACAGCAAGTCAAGCTCGTGGGTCACCTTCACTACTACCATGGCAATTTTAGGCACAACAAGGTTGAAAATTTTGACATAAAATTCATACAAAGCCTTACATGTGTTGTCTGTCCTGTGTAGGTTTCTTAGTGTGGTACTGTCCCTACTCAGTTTAGCTTACGTGGCAGTATCATTCACAGAGACTATCAAATCCTCAGCACCATTCTTCACCGTACTCATGACATGGGCCGTGCTCAGAAAACGAACAGGACTATTGGTCAACTTATCTCTGGTCCCAGTAGTGGGTGGTTTAGCTTTGACTAGCTGTACTGAGCTGAGCTTCAATACTATTGGATTTGTAGCAGCCTTATTGAACAATATAGCTGATTGGTAAGCCTTCTGTTGTTTTATTATACAACCGAATGTTTTCTGCTTACATAGTTTTCAAAATGTGTTTTCTAAGAAATTGTTAAGTGAGGAAGCATCATCCTACTCGTGAGTGGTAAAACATGTGATATAGTATTGTTTGATTTAGTATTGTTTGATTTAGTATTGTTTGATTTAGTATTGTTATATTGTCTAGACCTGATGAGCTGCAGTTCTATTCCAGTACCGCAGCCAGTCTCCTTCAGGTCCCTTTTATCCTAATCTATTTAGTAAGTGAATTAATTTTAGTCATGTGCTGGCTGTAGCCCAATGGCTTGGTGATTATGAATAGCCTTACTAGTGCTGCTAGTTTCCAAATTAGTCTACAGATTTTGTGTCATACTTTTGTGGGCTGTGTATTGTGGTACAAACTATGGTGGTTTGTGTAGTGTTTCTAAGTGACTAATGGTTGTGTCTTCATTTCTTTCATTGTTTCTTTTCAAACATTTTTACAAATTTCCCCATGAACACATTCAGCTCCGTGTTGCTTCTTTTCCTGTACCGTACAACAGGAAATATTGACGAAAGGAATATTCACAATTAATCAACTCTGATGAATTAAAATTTGACAAAAAGAAATTACAGATCTAAACTAAATTTTGAGGCGCTTATTGACGTGACACATAAAAATTTGACAAATGCGAACAATGTCAATTTTTCTTTTGTCAAATTTCCTATTGTACAGTACATGTTATGCTCATGTACTACATGGTGGGTTATTTTTGAGTCTAGGATTTTTTTGTGTGAATTACACCAAAAATTTAAGGGTAAAAATATCTATTTATGAATCCAACAACTAATAGTGCACTAAATAATTACGTGTATAGCTAATTTTCACGAGTGGAAAATCAGTTGTGAAAATTGCCTGCCCCCTCAAAAATAACCCACAATAATGCTGCTTCAAAGTAATGGATAAAGCAGCTGCTACTAGTGATATAGCTGGTAGGTGCATAGCAGCTTTTACATGACCATATAAGTTAATGTTCACTGTAAGTTTTTTAACCTTCTAAGGAAAGTTTTGCTAAATTTTGACAAGTTGCTGTCATGCTTCCGATTGATGATTTATCTTTCTCTTCAGCCTAAAAATGAATTTCCCCTGTGTACCTTACAGGGACCAACCAGTGTGAAGGAGGCAGTGGTGAATGTTGCAGTGACTGGCAAGTTGTGGTTACTGGTAGTGAATGGAGTATCATTCCACATGCAGAGTGTGGCTGCCTACCTCACCATGTCCTTTGTATCTCCAGTAACCTTCAGGTATGGTCACAACACTGATAACGAGTTCTAGTGGAACTTGGTGACTGCACGTACCATAGACGAATTAACTAAATATTATGTGCTTGTATCTATTCCATAGTGTCAGCAACACTGCTAAAAGAGCACTACTAATATGGATCTCAGTACTGATATTTGATAATCCAGTAACTCTCTTAAGTGCAGTCGGTACGATGATCGTAATAGTGGGTGTGTTCTGCTACCAGCAAGCTTTATCATTGGAGTCTAAACGGACAATAACATCACCCCAACTTTCACCACGTCATAACATTTATGTCAAACCTCCTTGAGATTTTATATTTCATTTGAAGATTTTATGTAAATGAGTATATAAATTTATTAATTACTGTCATCATCAAGCATGACTTGTTGGTCTTTTGATTTTGGTACAGCCTTCTTTGATTTCCCTTTAGCTGCACTCTCCTTTGCTGCTTTTATTTTCTCTTCTTCTTGAGATAGAAAACTTGTCTACAAAAACAAACCACAATTATGTACAGTATTAGTGCTGTCTATATGTTTCCTAATACATTAACAATGTCTTTCCTAACAGACTAAATTACCAGTGAGATTCTAGGAAGCGTACGTGTTATACTTGTTGATCAAAACACCACTATCAGAGATTTCGTCAGCCAAATGTATAGGTAATTGGGTATTTAATAGTAACGTATTCCAGTGGTCTGTACATTTTCAATGCAAATTTTTGACAGATGTACAACTTTCTTGTCAGCGGAACACTGCAATATTGGCAAATACAATTTTGAGGATCAAACCACTACAGAAAGAAATACATACGTATTTCTGATCATCACAAATTTCTAAAAATGAATTTGATCAAGAGCTTTTATTATGGTGTGCCTACGTACATATACATCCATGCTCAACTACACACATAGGTATCACCTATAAACTTTGCATACCATTGAAAATGTGCTTCACGCAACCACAATGCACAATTTTAAAAAAAATTATTGTAGCCAGTACACTGTAGAATGTCCAGATGTGGACATGCTCCAAAGGATCTGTTTCCAGATCGTGTATTCAGCTAGTCTATGGTACTGGTTGAGATAGACATTGTTTATACAATACACGACCAGTCACAATAACATACCAGCTGTTCATTGTTTCTAGACACCATCTTTACATCATCATTGGTCACTGTTAGCCGCTTGGCGTGTCTATTGTAAACAATAGTGTACTATGAGAGACATGGTCTGATGGTTCAGTGGTACTCTTACTTGGCAAATAACTCCAAATCTACAGCAATTGACTCTGAAAATAAAAGTAATGGTGTGACACGTAGACAAGAATTCATGAGATGGGCCATCAAGCCATGACATTTAATCATTAAAATGAATACAGTACAAAACAGTGTTGTGTGTTACGTAGAGTTTAGTTCTAAGGGGTCTCCAATCAAATACCTTTACAACATTATTAGTTAGATATCTTCTAGTCATACGCTTACACTAAACATTCATAACACCTGATGATTATAAGTGGTGAAATGAAACAACTCCCTTAGTGTTGATTAATGTGGTAATTAAACTAAATCTATCATCTCAGTGAAATACAAAATTCACCAAGCTAACCATACCACACATATAGAAGTCTTCAGAAGAATCTGTGAACTCGTGTATTTATGGAATTCCATTACATCATGCGAATAGCTAGTCATCCACTGCCTGGATGCATGAATTATTTCAACACATCTCAGTAGAGGCTGTTGATGGATGTTTGTCAGTAGTTGTAAACAAAGACTATGGATTTTAGTGCTGTATTTCAAAGTAAAATTATTAAGTAAGTATGTTCATTTACCAATTCACACTGGTGGTTTTCAAGATGCTAATAGAACTTCCATAGTTTATACCTTAAACAACAAAAGTTTGGCGAATCAAAGGAAATTCGCCACACTTTATTTGCCAATTAGCTGGTTTTGTTCAATATTAGGAGTGTGGTACATTTGCATCCGCCAACCTGCTTCACATGCTGATTTGCTAAACTTAAAATTTTGTTGTTTATGGTACATCCAAAGTTCCATGTTACCCATTAAGTGTTCATAGCTATTCACATGACAGAACAGTGTCCTATATACGAGTTTTTCTGAAGACCTCTATTTTAAACAACCAGCTGCACAGGGGTCCATCACTCAGTGAAATATCATCAATCGAAGTACTGAAATTTGAAAAAAAATTTTCAGATGTTCTAACATAACAGTCACCAAGTGACGAATGAGATGCTTTTGTGGCTTCTTGAGTAACACACAGAGGTTCAAAACTGATTGCATGTTCACAATATTCAAAACACATCACAAAACATACCACATTTCTGAAATGTTGTTTCTGTTATAGCTGCTATCACTTCTCTGGAAAATGACACCTTAGTGGTCCTGCCTAAATGCGTTACAACAGTAAGTTATAAGCACAGCCCAATCAGCCTACTACACATAACAATAGACACTCGAAAAAGACCATAGATGTAACCAAGAGTCTATTATGGACTCTTGATACAACGATTATCATACCAATGAACTATTATCTGTGGTGTGAGCATGCAAACACAGTGAAACAATGGAAACATGTACTCACCTACATCTTCACACGCTCTACCAACGGCAAAATGAAGCGCAGCCTTGAGTCTCTGAAATCAAATAACAATCAACTGATGCTATTTGGCATCCAATTAAACCTGTTCACGAGTTAATCGATCTTCCGTCTCGTGCGAGGCCATTGGGGCCTTCCCGCGACAACCTAGCTGCACGTGGGTGAATTACGCATGCGTGTTTCATTCGCCACATCACAAAAGGCCAAGTAGCCAAGTTACGATACAGACAAAGAAAGGATTAGAAGGGAGCAAAGGATTCATCACTCTGGTTGAGGGGCAGATAGAAGATGCCGCTGAAGCTAGACGTAAAGGTATCCAATGTTTAAGGAATAGTGGGCTTTATTTAGAGAATATAACTGTTCATCTTTAGCGAAAGCTGTCAGCTCGCTCGGACAGGGTAAAGTCGGTAGACCTTCACTCCAAAGAGCCATGGATGTTGGCTAGTTTGTACAACGGAAATGTACACGTGTGGAATCACGACACCCAGGTACTTATTTCTCAACACACTACAGTACCGTGTTAATGATCCTCATTATATTACTAGTCCCTAGTTAAGTCATTTGAGGTCACTGATTTGCCAGTTAGAGCAGCTAAGTTTGTTGTCCGAAAAAGTTGGATTGTCACTGGATCGGTAAGTATCTTGATGCACACAAATCAATTGTTGTTTTGTTCACATTAATATGCACTGCTCACACACGTGTAGCTTGGACATGTGAAGTATATGTAGTAGTTTGTTTTCTAAATCTTAGCTGCATGCAACATGACAACCATAAAGCCTATGTATTATTATGGTTAAATATTGCCAAAACACTAGATCATGTATAAGTTATTTTGGTACCTCACTTAGCTGCTATATATCTACTACCGTGTGGTAGTGGCCATGTTGATACAATACACAACTAACATAATTTTCACAGCGTCATTAACATGATCACCTCGCTTACTGAGACCAGTCCCAATAGTAACTCAATTGACACTGTATAGTGTGCTGGGTCTTATAGTTATATCCCTTAACAGGATGACATGATGTTAAGAGTATTCAACTACAACACATTGGAGAAGGTGGAGATGTTTGAGGCTCACTCTGACTACATTAGATCCATCATTGTCCACCCAACCCAACCATACATCCTCACCAGCAGTGGTAAGTAGTGACATCCTGATTAGTAACATATGCATCTTGGTTGATAAGTTAAGCCACGTCGTATCAAATTTCAGGTTGTAGTAAAAATGCAGGGTGTACTAGTGTACGATTCGAAATTTTGAAAAGGTTGACAAATTGGCAAGTCGTCAACTTCATTTTTTAAAGTCATCAAACGTCAATATCCACCTTTAAAGTACCCGTTTTCTATGATTTATTGATGTTTGTCCACATTTAATTTGTCAAGATGTGGATTCATCAACTTTTCCCTTACAAATTGGATTTTTGGAAGCTTATAAGTAATCACAAATTTTATCCTTGATAGATTTACATATGTTTATTGTGTGTGGAGTACAAGTGATCTTCATTTGTATCTATGTGTGTGTTGTGTGTGTACGCTAAGAGCAAGGGTAATAAATAGTCTTTCATTGTCTTAGAAATTTTCATGCAATGTTTCCTTTGATGTATGAAGTTACTAAATCCACTAAATAGTTAGTAACCTGTGGTCTAGCCCATGGTTGGTTACTACATACATCGAATGAAAATTGGTAAAGCAAAAGTGAAATTCCCTTACTATATTGGCTTACTTTCTGGATTTGGCAAGTGTCATTATTGTTGATCTGATACACCAATGTGATGTGTGGTGCTGACACAATAAATTGGAAGGATAGTGGGAAAGATAACAGTCAATGCTAGCACCCACAGTTTACCATTTGTTAGCTTACTTTCTGGACAAGACACTTTGATTGTATCTAGGCATAGTGGCTACTTGATAAACCTATGAGTGTCACAGTGTCACGCATGCAAATACCATCAGTTCAAAGGGCCAGGTGAATCTTGATACTAGCCACAGTCTGCCACTTTCTTTCGCTCTTTCTTTACCTCGCCTAAGTTTGTGGGTAGCCTTGGCCTTATCATCCTCAGGTCTCTAAAATTGGTACCCACAATTAAGTACCTCAGCCTATAAGTTTGTGGATAGCCTCACCCATATCGTCCTCAGGCCTCTAAATAGCATAGAAACCTTGTCAGCTCATTTTAACTAATCTTTAGTTGTAATCCAAAACTGACCCTTCATTATCCTGACTGCTTGATATACCTTTAACCTGGATCCTATAAATGTGGCCAGATTTGACAAAACCAGACTTCCACACACATCAAATTTGGTGACTTTAACCACTTGTAACTTTACCACTCAGTATACTATAACCCACCATTTTCACACAGTTTTCTCTCATTGCATTATGCAATAACAGGTAAAATTTTGAAAGTGATAGCTTACTCCTGCGTTGAGTATGGTCACAAATCTGGATGTGTGTGGAAGCCTGGTTTTGTCAAATCCGGTCACAAATGATTTTGGACTTAGTGTTGAGCCTGGTGTTTATTCAGGTCTGATATTTATCCCTAAGGCATTTGTTGAGGCCCAAATTAGGGACAGTACTTATTGAACAGTGATATTTCAAGCGAGATACATACTTATATATTGACTTACAGTTTGGCATCTCTGTTTGTAACAGTGAAACAAAATGTAAAATATGTATGATTCAAGATGTATTTTGCCTTTAGTGTAGCCACTTTTTTTTTTTAATATCTACTTATGGTCACTCTGGCGTTCAAGTGGACCCGGGCATGTATTCAATTTTATTTTTAGCAACATTGCTCAACCTCGAAATATTTGCCCCTCTAAATACTTAGGCTATACGGTATTTGATCTGGCTTTTTTACTTTGATAAATATAAAGATCAACTCCTAGTTGGCCCCAAGGCAGAGGAGGTACGACACGCACACGTGAGCGCATATGTTTTGTATAGGGAAGCTATTTCGTGGGGTTAACAACGAAAAATACGTGCCGATCGAACTCTTTTCTTATGCTTAATTCAACTGTGCAGTCTACCCCATTCTACCCCAGTGGTTCAGTTTCAATATACACAACCTATTGGAGGAACCGTCACGTGATGAATAACTAACCGTACGAAATCAAGCCAAGCAGCAAGTTGGGAGGGGAAAACTAGTGAAAATCAACTGCACAAGTGTCTAAGTAGCTTTGAAGTTCATCAAATCTTGTCTACGAATTGATTTTCCGCAATTTTACCGTTTGAAGAATGCAATTACTGTGAATTCTTTTCAATAGCGCTTAATTCGTGTCGTACCTCCTCTGGCCCCAAGGTGTCTAGGCCGGCTCTAATGTAAACCTTAACATTGATATTACATGTTGTGTTGTTCTCTTAACAGATGACATGTCCATCAAGTTATGGGACTGGGAGAAGAAGTGGAATTGTTCTCAAGTGTTTGAGGGTCATCTTCACTACGTCATGATGATTGTCATCAACCCAAAGGATAACAACACCTTCGCCAGTTGTTCATTAGATAAGACATTAAAGGTTTGTTCACAACATTATTATATACATATGTTAGTTGTCGTAAGGTAGATATACATGTTGCAGTGTTTTATAAAGCTAGTTGTGTACAAATTAGAGCTGTTACACAAGAGTAACAAGACGTACTTTTAAGACACTAGTGAAAGATAAAAGTATGATTCTATTAATATTAGCTTTGAAGGGGTTTAAATCAGAGGAGGTAGGACATGTGTACGTGCCGCTTACTTTAATTGCATAATCAGTATTTGGTATTTCACGTTAGTCTCAGTAGTCATAATACAAAACCAGCAAATATAGAAGTTCACTGAATATTTAGATAGCGCTTCATGTATGCTTGTTTTGAAAGAGCCCCTGTTAACCATGAATTTTTTTTAAACCAAGAAATCCGGGAGCCGGCCCTTACAAAACAAAGTACATACAGTAGTTTTGAAGTTTATGTAAAGTACTATCCACTAAGCCCCAGTGAACCTCATCATTGACTAATTTTATATTGCAATTATTGATACTTCCGTGATGGTAGTAATCAATTATATCAAGCAGTGTGCCGCGCATGTCCTACCTCCTCAAATGAGAAAAAATAGTATTTTGTGAATGACGTTGTGATGTGTGCGACTTCCATACACCCCAGGAATCCACCTCTTAGTCATGTAATGAGTACAGTGTATCATCTTATCTTTCTTCACTTGTTGTCATCATGATGATGAAGATGGTTAAATTAAATTTACACAAGAAATGCCCATATTGATTGACACTTCAGATCACTGTGGAATTTATAGTGTACAATTTATAGCAAAAAACATTTTGAAATGATGCAAAGAGTTGAAATACCGAAATGAGTAATGGGAAGTATCAAGATATTGTGAAACAAATTATATCAACTTGATTTTTGTAACAATCATTAGTTAAAACCCATGAATTCCTGGTGACTACTGGCTATATATACACAGTAACCATGAATCTAAATACTTACTATGAAATAAGGAACTCGACTGTCTTTACAGTACGATCTATTTCACAGATGGTTTCTTCATTTTCCCCATTTCCGGTGTTGTGCATTCATACCATCTTGACCTGTTATTAGCTGCGGCTACTATAACTTTCAGCAAGGAAAACCCTGCGGCTACTATCCAAGGGCAGCTACAATGGGGTTGTGTGGCAGCAGCCCTTGGCTTTTATACAGATTCATGGATTACTGACCTTGTTTAATCATCCTTCAATAGTATCATTCATTTTAACTTCTCTCAAAAACATTATTAAACAACTTATTTACCCGGTTTCTACTTCAAACATGTCTTATCAACACTTGCATCAATATATTCAGATACAAGGCGCAGCTCTTTTCCAAGGGCAGCTCTTATGACAATTTTAGGCTGTGGAGCGGCTACTATCCAGGGGTAGCTATTGTACAAGCCGTGGCTATTAACCGGTCCTATACAGTCACTTACCCATGAATACATAATAATCGCACACCAGTCCAGGAAGGGTCCGGTTATCCCAGAAATGGGGCTCCTGTGGCAGTGTTGCCAGATGATTGCTCCAAATGTTCATGTAAAAAAATAAATTTGTTCATGAAAAGTTCATAAATCCAATGGTCACCCAACATGTACCAAGCCTACACATTATAAATAGGTGGATCTCTTGGTCAGTAGGACACTGAAGAGCAAAAAAACAAAACAAAAAAAAGGTCACAGCCTGAGATTGCCGAAAGTTCAAACAAGATGAAAAGTTCATAGATCTATGAACTTCATTCACAACATGGCAACACTGCCCCGTGTGCAAGTGTGTTGTAGCACTAATGCATCTTGCTATGAAATGCACTAAACAGTTTGTAGCAAAGCTGGATTTTATTCCTTACATGATTTATAATGCTGCACCACCATATGGCGGTTGCTGGGTTAACAGGCTGTGTTGGCTTTTGGGCCTTCCATTTAGAAGCCTTGCAAAAATTCATGACAATTGAAATAGCCGGCTTCGATGATTTTTGAATGTTACCACTACTTGTTTTTATACTGTAATGTGCAACAAGTGATCGTGAGTTTGAATTTTGCATGTTGTCTTGTCCAGTGACCAATTTCTTGTTCATTTGTCAACAAGTTTAACTGGGACAATCCATGTGGAAATTGTTGCCCACAATCATTTGTTGCCCACAATCATTTGTTGCATAGCTACTACCCAAGTACAAGTAGCAGCATAATGGGAATTTTATTTGTTGTTCACATTCTTAATGGTACACAGGTTTGGCAGCTTGGATCTAAGGAAGCAAACTTCACTCTAGAAGGCCATGAAAAGGTAAGTGAAGTTAGAAGGTACCTGCACAATCCATACGCTTCAGTTAACGGCCCACAGTATCCCTTAGTGCATAAACTTAACAATCAGGTCCAAAGTCTCTACATTATTATACATGCATACATGTTTAGGATGTTACAATTCTATTTCTATTTAGGGAGTAAACGCATTAGATTATTTCCAAGGTGGAGATAAGCCATACATTGTATCAGCAGCAGATGATCGTCTGGTGAAAGTTTGGGACTATCAGAACAAGACGTGTGTGCAGACTCTTGAAGGACATGCTCAGAATGTGTCTTGTGTCATCTTTCATCCTGAACTACCCATCATTCTGTCTGGATCAGAAGATGGTAAGGAAGATATATTTTGTCTGACTGCATTAGTGCATGTAACGAATGCAAGAATTGAGAATTTAAATGTCTGAATGAACGTTTTTAAAATTCACAATTTATACTAGGTAGACCTAACTAATATAGTTATTTGAATTATAAGTACTTACTTCTTGAAATACCCCACTGTCACAAGTTTTATTGCTGTAATGGTTTCACACCTGGGACTACAGGCTTCCGGTTGAGATTAAAAAGTGAAACACTGGTCAAAGAGATTTGAATGTTTTAGTTTATGCTTTTTTACCTTTAATTTCAGTACCTTTGGTTGTGCACTAGTGTTCGTGTGTGTGTGTGTGTGCGTGCGTGTGAGGATGTGGGTGCGTGTGTGCATGTGTGTGTGTGTCCATGTGTTCATACGTGTGTGCATGTGTTCGTACGTTTGTGCATGTGTTTGTATGTGTGTGCATGTGTTCGTACGTGTGTGTATGTATGACAATTGTAACTGACTATTTAATTAGGCGTAGGATGTAGGTGTGTCTTTCTTTCTGGTGTTAATCAACACTAATTCATGGTATAATTCATTATTTCCGTTAGGCACAGTGCGAGTGTGGCACTCCAGTACTTACCGGCTAGAAACAGCACTCAATTATGGACTAGAACGTGTATGGGCATTATCACACCTTCGAGGTTCAAATGATGTTGCTATTGGTTATGATGAAGGAAGTGTGATCGTGAAGGTATGGTGACTATTTCACACAGAAGTCACTGTGTATATATCTCAGACTGAAACAGAAAAATTTTCTATCTGGAGGATATCCTGAACAAAATCTTTCCAGATAGTGACATTTTGTCATCAGCGTACTTGTTTTACTCTCTCTCTGTATGGCGATTAAGTTGTAGTAATGCAAGTTGAAGTTTATATCAAGAAAAATTTGGCCATAAAATTGCTTTGATCATATAATATAGATGCATGTGCATATATATATCTGTTTCAGCCCTATTGCACACCAACGCCCACACCACACTGTATTACGTATATTCTCATGACATACAGCTTGGCAGAGAGGAGCCAGCAATGAGTATGGACAACAGTGGCAAGATCATTTGGGCCAAACACAGTGAAATACAACAAGCTAACTTGAAAATTCTTGGAGGTAATTCTATTAACATGTAATGCATTGAACCTGTTAATATCAGTATCCCTTTTAAGATATGGAAATTAAAGATGGAGAGAAGTTACCTCTGGCTGTTAAGGACATGGGTAGTTGTGAAGTGTTTCCACATGCAGTAGTGCACAGTCCTAATGGAAGGTTAGTTGTGTGTATATACAAAAAGAAATATGCATCTTGTGGTGAGGTATACATGTTATGTGACACTTTGCGTGGGCAGATCAAAGGAATTTTTGGCCTATACATATCTCATATTACCCTGTGGTCAGGGCATGATCTGTATAATGCCCTGTGGTTAGGGCATTATTTTTATAATTGCCCTCTAATTTACATCCGCCTGGTTTGTTTTATAAAAGCTCAGATTATGGGAATAAAGTAATGCTCACATGATGAGGCATTTGCTCTTCACGTGAGCATTACAAGGATACTGAAATGATGCTGAAGTGCCTCATCTGAGCAAGTAATGCTCAGATGAGGCATTTCCGCATCCTTGCCATTCTACAAGTTGGGAAACATTAGTTGAAGATGATAACTATAGTCTTATTGCGCATGCACAAGCGTTTTGGCACATTTTCGCATATGGACCATACTCACATTACAGATAACATGAATTAACCATGCTGCGACAAAGCTTACCCCTTTAGGGCATTAGTGTATGGTGTAATTAGTCTTTAAACAACTCAATAGCAGTAAAACACTTGTAAATTCCCCGCAATTCACAAATACGCAACTTTTTCATGATATCTGTAGAACTCATCCATTTATTATAACAAACGTAGCTGCAGTTACCTCCTGCTGCCTAGCCACAATTAAATCTTTTAGGCATGTATATAAAATAAATCCAGTGGTTACACTCGTATTGGCATGGGTGGCTAATCACCCAGCAGGCTATCAGCCTGCAATAGAAGTGTTACATAATAGTTGTAACACGGTTTGTCTGTTATGTCTCTCTGCCCTTGGGCCTGTGACCCTCGTGCTACGGGTGGACATATCAGGCAGACCACTCGTGCCCATGTTAAAACTATAAAAGAGTGCGGAGTAGATACATTTATTGTATCTCATTGAATATATACATGGTCTTCTATGTTTTTGTTAGTAGTGTATATTAAATCTCTTGGTCATGGCTGTGTGTCACTACAGGTTTGTGGCTGTGTGTGGCGATGGAGAGTACATCATCTATACTGCTATGGCTCTGAGGAACAAGAGCTTTGGAAATGCACAGGAATTTGTGTGGGCCAATGAAAGCAATGAGTGAGTTTACTATGTTGTAGCCCAGGTATAAAATATCATATGTGCACACATACCTTGCACCATATGTACATATGCGTAACACACACATGCGCACGCACGCACACACAAACCAACATGCATGCATTACACGTGCACACACACACAGCACACATGCCTGATGGTTAGATGGTACTACAAGTATTCAAATGATTTTTTTTCCCCTACAGTTATGCTATCAGAGAAGGTACCACGAAAATTAAATTATTCAGAAATTTTAAAGAGCGCAAGTCATTCAAGCCGGAATTTGGAGCTGAAGGTACTAACCCACAGCTTGGTAAATGTATGTAGATCATTGCCTCTTTTCGCTGTAGCCATCTTTGGAGGAACTTTGTTATGTGTCAAGTCATCCAACACAATAGCTTTCTATGACTGGGAAGCTCTAGAACTTGTCAGAAGAATTGAAATTAGTCCTAGAGCAGTAAGCAATTAATACTATTGCTTTTAGTGTAGAATATGTCACCTTGCATGATGTATAGGTAATTTGGAATGATTCTAGTGAACTAGTATGCATTGCTAGTGATGAGAGTTACTACATATTGAAGTACCAACCTGAGGAGGTTGCCAAATGTATGGCCAGCCGTGAAGGAATAGACAGTGATGGCATTGAAACTGCCTTTGATGTTAGTTAAATCTCTTCACTGTGTATATCTGTCACATACTTGTATATGTGTGTGTTTCTCTTAATTAATTAAAGTTGTACTCTTTATGAAGAAGCACAACAGCTTGTGCACTCAAATGGATTAGGAAAAAAGAAAACCACTTCAAACCTCTTCATTTTTGATACCTTGGTACCATCCTGAAGCTTTCTGATGTCATGCACACATGTACATACTGATGGGGCCATGAAATGAAGGTTCTGGTCATGGTGTCTGCAGTGGTTTCCATAATCACAGAAGTCCATAATCGCAGGGTATTTGATATTGCCTTATCAAATACCATCTGACAAGCGCAATAAGTAAATAAAAGGGCTCCAAACCTTTTATGCAAAATCCATAGTAGTTTTAGAGTCCACTTGAGATGTTGTTAGGCTTTTTAGCCAGCAGGTGTGTATTTGAACAACCAATTGACAAGTCACCTTCATCAGCAACTGTGTAACTATAACCAGTCGAGCATCTGTCTAGTTTAGTTTATTATTACAATGTCTAATCTCTGTTGTTTAGGTTGTAGGAGAAGTCGATGAAGTGGTAAAAACAGGTAAATGGGTTGGTGATTGTTTCATATACACCAACTCAGTCAACCGACTCAACTATTATGTCGGTGGAGAGATTGTAACAATATCCCACCTGGACAGGTCAGGAATTATTAATTGTGGATTTACTTTATTACCAGACTTGTTGTTAGGGTGATGTATCTGCTTGGTTACATCTTAAATGACAACCGACTGTATCTAGGAGACAAGGAACTGAACATTGTTAGTTTTAGCCTGCAGTTATCAGTGTTAGAATACCAGACGGCTGTCATGAGAAAAGATTTTGACACTGCTGATCAAGTTTTGCCTACGATCCCACGAGAAATGAGAACAAGAGTTGCACATTTCCTAGAGAAACAGGTAAGATTACACGTTGGTGAGCTGACTTACATCATTACACTTATACAACTAGGGATTTAAAGCTCAAGCACTAACAGTTTCAACTGACCCGGAACACAAGTTAGTGTTGTAGTACTACATTGTGTGAGCATACATGAATAACACTGTATATGGCTGTCTGCATGATTGTTCAATTAGAGTATTTTGTGTGGTAACTGGTATTGTGTTCTACTGTAATGAAATGGTGAATATCTATTACTACTTTCTCTGATCAGGTTTGAGCTGGCAATAAAACTGAAAGATCTCAAGACTGCCTACCAACTATCTCAGCAACTGGATGTAAGAAATTACAGTGTTACATATCATATGCTACTCATTTTGTACATTTATGTGTCCATACTATATCCATGATACATTTCTTGTAGTCGGAGAGCAAGTGGAAGCAGTTATCATCACTAGCTGTAGCTAAGAATGAGTTCACTCTAGTACAAGAGTGTATGTTAAGAGCACAGGACTATAGTGGGCTGTTGCTAGTGGCAACGTCCACTGGTGATGCCTCCATGTTAGAGAGACTGGCACAAATGACATCAGAGAAGGGACAAAACAATATTGCATTCCTTGCATACTTCTTGTTGGGAAGGTAGTACACTATATAACGGTGAACTTTAATTGTTTTGATGTATCATTGATTTAGGCTAGAAGATTGTTTGGAGCTGCTGTGTAAAACTGGTCGGTTAGCTGAAGCAGCTTTTGTTGCAAGAACATACGTCCCTAGCCAGTTACAAAGGTAAACTGTATGTAGTGTCGCTACTATGGATAGTTTAAGAATTCTAGTATCTGTCTTGTATGCTTGTCTGTTGGCTCACAAGACATGCATGTACACTCACGCTAAGTACTGAACCACTCATTGGGGTTTTCTAACACTTAGAATTGTTAGCTTGTGGAGAACAGAGCTAGCTAAAACTAATGAGAAAGCTGCAGAGTCTATAGCAAATCCTGAAGAGTATGAGAACCTCTTCCCAGAACTAAGTCAAACACTACAAATAGAAAAGGTAAGGATGCTTTGATTGTACTACAGGACAGGAGTTACATGTATCTTGTACTAGATGCTTACACAAGAGAGAGTTGTACTAAAACCAGCATCACTCTATCCCACTACTACAGTGAGCTTATAATTGTGTTATCGGTGTATAATTGTATTGTTTCGGTGACCATGTAGAGTACATCAGAGAGAAATGTGATGGAGGAGTTGAGTGAATTTCTCAGTCGAGGTGCAATGACTGACTCCTCTACCATCTTACAAGTTGACACTACTTCACCTAAACAACCAGAACCTATTGTGACACAACCAGACATCAAAGATAAAGATGTAAGGACAGTGGGACCTCCATTTTCCAAACATATGCGTGCCAGCTCAATCACATAAATGAAGGCTGGCTCAATTCAATTACTCTAATAGAACACACACAAGTTATCAAAAGAACAGTCACTTTTGGTAATGAGATCCTATTGTGATTGTCTTACCATAAAAGAGTATGCGACAAATATTATGGCTCACTTGCAATTGATTTTACCTCCAAGCAATATGCTGTTTTGTGTACTTTATGTAGGACTTAGATCTCAATTTTGATGACGATGATGATTTTCAACTGGACACAGTTGGACCTGTAAGTCACCACTAGTGATGATGTCATATTACATCATCATTGTTGTAGGATGTTGACTTGGACAATGACTTCAATGATGAGGACTTGTTAGGGGACTAGTGGTCACTAATTTGTTGCTTTCTAGTTTATATTTTTCATCACCACATTATTATTAATTGATTATTCGTTATAATACAAGTGTGAATCAAAATCTAGTCGCGTTGATAACAGATAAGTAGGTGACTTGACCTCTTAGTGATGCTATAATTCACTTAAACCTTTCCTTTATGCAAACTTGTCAAATATATTATGAATAACTGAGGGTGTGGTTCCTAACCTACTTAAATGATGGTGTGGGGTGTATTTAGATAGATTTATTGTGTGTCACACAACATGTAAACCCACAATGACTTTCCATAAGGCCACATATTCTTAATTATTAGTTTCTCATCCTCCTGTACTCAGAATAGCAGTGCGGAGGGTAGATCTTATTTTTTTATTAACAACATAGCTAAGCTAGCTAAAATGACTTGAAATACAATTTCTTAGACTGCTCTAGCAAGGTACCAATTATAAAAGGTGTTAATTGGCCTCCGTAGTGCAAAAAAAAATCCTTGATGAGGTAAGGAAAACAGGAATGAGAAACTAATAATTTATAATTATTGGCATTCACAACTACACAAGTGTAATTATTACAGTTCAATGATCATTAGTGAGGTATGCTGTGTGTTGACTAACTATATTATAGAGATACGCATACCTGTCCTCAGCAGGTTTCTGAAATGTTAGAAACCTCTAACCTTCTAGGAGGTTTAATATTAAAAACCTGCCACTAGAGGGTTTCTTAGTGGCATTAGAAACCATAGTAAATTTGAAAGATCAGATTTATGCATACCGTTTTCTCAGTTTGATATACTGTAATCAAGAGTTCACAATACAAAATTATGAACTCTGTAATATATACCAAGGGCGGATTTAGGGGGGGGGGGGGGGGTGCCTGGGGCGCTGAAACATCCCCCTCCAAAAGTTTACAATGAGCAAGCTAGGAAGCTTCTAGAAGCTGTAGTATCAGGTGCAGTTGCATTTTATACATGGGCAATGAAAAGATGGAAAGAGCAAGGGGAATAGCTAAGAATTACTAAGAGGGGTTCAAAATTATACTTTTAGAGTAAGTCTTACCTTAGAAGTTGCTAAATCCGAAATACTCTAATAAAACAGTCAACTACTCTAATAGAACATTCAACATTAAAACTATATTTTTCAAGAAGTTATCAGAGTGTGAGCTGAAATTAAACCTATTCTTCTAGACCTGTCCACTGCTACCCTCACCATTATACTAAACATCCTGCCATATACCAATTACTTCAGGTAAAAGATTTATACCTTTAATGTACTATAAATTGTATAAAGCATCATTAATTGAAAATCTATTCTGAAAATAACCTTTTCTGTCAAATAGTTTAAGTTTTTTTTAGGTTCTGCTACAAACTTGATTCTTGGGTTGAAATGCCTCTCTTGTAAGTAAAACAGTAGTCTAATATAATAGTGAATTTCTTAGCTTTTATAAAGTTCACAAGGCTGCAACATCTGAGAACTGTTCATTTTTGTTTCCCTTACTTGATCAAATCCCATGCTACATTTGTATAAATCTAGCAGCTTTGGAGTTTGCACTATCAAATCCCTTGAAGTTTAACTTTAAGCTTAAATGATACTGCAGCATTTATGTTGTCATGATCATTGTGTGCTAAAGAGGCATTAGTAGTTGTGGCCAAAAACTAGTTGTATTTGTAGACTAGTCAGGGGCGTAGCCAGGATTTTTTGAAGGGGGGTTCCAGCACCAGCATTGAGTTACTAGAAGCAGGGGTCTGGGGGCGCAGCCCCCAGCCACTGAGAGACTTTCAATATTTTAATAAATCAAAACTCAGCAAATCGCTATATTTTATGCAAAAAGTACATTAATTATGATGCATTAAGTGGCCCTGGGATGAAGGTACTGTAGTACTAGATAAAGTCACCTAGTGGAAGCAGACAGCATAACACATAGAGACACATATAGGTAGTAATCTGTAAGTGATGGTTATATCTCACTGTGGTATAGGAGCCATGAATCCACTGATACAAATGACGATCAAACAATATAACTATACAAATATGCATAGCATGAATTCATTTTGCATAACACAAGTGATAAATTACTGGAGCTCTATATCTTTAAACACTGCATACCAAAGCTATAGCAGTATAAGGTCATGCTAAGTTTTGCATTTAATGTTGGAATGTCTGAAAAACTTCATATGGACATGGATATTTACATGCATGTTCTATTAGAGTATACCTGACTGCTCTATTAGAGTATATACCTGACTGTACTATTAGAGTATATCGATCTTTTTAACAAGTTTTGAAGAGGGCTCATGTTACCTCTGTAAATCCTTCCCTGAGAGATGAATGTAAGTTTTATCAATTGTTGTGTTGTGCCATTACACTATATTGCTCACTCATTTTGTCCTGCCACACTAAATGGTGTGTTAGGATCCTACTTGCAGAAGTCTAAATTTTACAGGGGGGGTTCCTGAACCCCCCGGAACCCCCCCTCCCTACGCCCCTGACTAGTTAAACAATTATAATGATGGATGGATCCACCATTTTAAAAGTTAGATTGAAATAGCAACCTGCACTTCAGAACAGTGGCTACATATGAAGTAGATCCAATCCTGCGTTTTAAATATTCTCCTTGACCTTACATTCAATTAACTATACACTCTTTATTCTCTTTGACAAGCCACTATTATACATTTTCTTAAAATCCAATAACAAGAAACAGTGCATAGTTCTGTTTTTTTAATTAAAATTACTTCCAACTGAACTCATTTATCTTGTACCCAGATTTGGTTAAAAATAGCTTCTAGATTCAATCTTGTGATAGCCATTTTCCAAAAATTTCCAGGGGTCCAGGAGTATATATGCCACCAGATCTAGAGCCCCCCTAGCTGGAGAATTATATACAGCTGAGTGCACATGTACTCCACACACTGGTGAGTCAGTCTACTTGCCCTCTCCACTCCCACTTACCCTCTCTACTGTTTGGACAGCTAGTGTAGTTTGAGCCATGAGACTGTAAATTATGCTATACTTCAAAACACTAAATTTGATCATGTGCAGCTGATACCCATATGTTTCCACTACTAGTTCTTTGAGATGTTAGTCTAAGATTGAATTTTAGCTACATGGCTGCACCCTTTAGTTATATATACAAGCTGTATGGGGAATAATGGTATCACATAAACAAAGTGACATCATTTTTCACTCAAAATTACTACCAAATTCAATCTCAGTAGGCCAACTTTGCAAAATGTTCCTGTGTGGGCATGCCCCCAGATCCCCCTAGATAGAGCATGCTCCGCATGCTGTGTGTGCTTCTCACACTAGTTGTATCAACTTTCTTGCTACATATATAAATGTCCACGTTAGCACCCCCCCTTCTGAAATCCTAGATCCACCCCAGTAATACATTACATTTTTATACACAAATATCAGGCTCTTCCATATCTTAGTTATCAATAATAATATAACTTTAGAAAAGGCAAGCTTAGTCTGACACAGCCAGACCCTCGGCGTAATTATATTTAGCTACCCTCGGTGTATTATAATTACCCTTGGTGTAATTATAATTACCTACAAGACCAGTTAAATTCCAGCTGCACAAGTCTTGTATGCTAGAATCACCAGACCCTCGGCGTCAGACGAGGGTCTGATTTAGGGTTATCTCAAGTCATCTTCGTGATGTATATAAATTGGTTGTAGTGTTACCTTTAGATCAGAAGTCTTTGAATTATTAACGTCTTTAATTTCTATTCTTAAACTATCATTTTTAGCCTAACGGTTAGCTTTGCTGGAATTCCAAGTTCACTAAGAGTGTTGTTTTTGTGTAGGCTCCTTATTACTTCAATAGCTACTTCTTCATGTAAAGCTACACGCATGTATTCATGTGCATAAATGAGTCGAAGAAACAGCTTCTTTACTATAGTGTCTTTTTAATAGTCAATAGAAGTAGCTCCTTCAGCATCACAGCCCATGTGTAACACCTCTAGTGAAGTATTGTGTAGTCAAACTGGTTGCTATTGCACTAGCTCCTTGTGTACCATCTTCATTTCTTGTACAAATGTCCAGTTCTTTTAATGAATTATCATGTAATGAGGCAGTACTTAATTCTATAATTAGAGACATAGGAGAAAGCAATTGCAAACAGCCTGAAGTACAACACCTCATTGGAGGTGCTAAACCTAGGTTACAATTTTATAGGTAAAAAAGGAAATGTCATTTACACTTAAACCCAACTCTTTCAGTGTGTTGGACTTTGCTGATCTTTCTGATAATATCACTATTGCAGTGTCATTTATCATGCTCCAAGTAATGCATAACTTCTCTAAGCGCATATCATCATGTCAGATATTGCTGAGATGTTTACTGCAAAACTATCGATATCAAGAGAACTGTTTGTGTCTTAATCTACTGTACAATCTCAGTTTCCTAATTTTACCACTATTGATTACTCCAGTACTGATATCACTCATGTTATTCTCATCACAGTCAATTGTCAATTCATTCAGTTGAAGATGACTGACTATGTCACACAAGAGAGGCGATGATGCTCTAGTGAGGTTATTCCCAACAAGGGTAAATGATTCTGTTGTTACTCTATGTCCCAACAAGTAGTGATGGAGACATGATCCCCAATATAGGTTTGTGACAAATCCAATTCCATCCAATTCCTTTTTGATTGTGATAAGAAGAATCCTAAAGATGTTACTTGGTTTGGAAGAAGTCAGACATTACGGAGTATGAGTGTACTCATAAACGACTTAGTCAACACTTCACATAGCTGGTCATCTTTAGCCTCCTGGAAACACTGAAACAAAAATAGAACCATGACTGGGTCTTTTAAGATGTTTTGTGAGATATATCCTTGAACTACAGACTGTGTTACGGACTGCTCATAGTCAACAGTCCAATGTCTCATCTGCGAATTAAAGAGATGTAAAGCTGGAGAAATCGCTACAATGAAATGAAACCAATATTCTATGGTTGGTTTGTTGTGTACTCTAAAAAAATGTATGACCCTTACAGTATGATGACCAAAAACCATCTTAGCCGGTGAACTACACTGTCCACTAGTTATGCCACAATACAGTACCCACATGTTTGAGAAGCGAACACGTTCTGTTTGTTGATCCTGGTCAGCAGCACAAAAATCAACACTATCAACACTGACAGGAAATGAATATTATAGCAACGCATACACGTTATCTTCAGATAATGATGCTACATATTTGGCAGCAAATATTCTTGAATTCCCAAGTGTAGGAAGTTACATGATTGGATTGGACAACCAATATCCTCTGCACAGTAACATTCCACAGACTGTAATATACCAAAGCAAGCCGTTGGATCATCTCTGCACATTACAGGTACGTAAGTCATCAATTGTAAATACTATTTTGTCATCTACAAGGCCGTCAATAGCATCTGCAGTTGCCGTATCACATCTTGAACTGGCTGTGGTAACTGCTCTATTTTGGTGATATGTTTATCCCAAGCCATTTTCCCTGTTCTCTTAAGATGATGACAAACTATGTGTAGAATAAGGTGGCAAACATTGTAGTGGCCATTGGAGACAAAGATCCTAGAAGACAAAGGAATACAATGATTGTCAGGTTTAAAGGCATGTAGCACATTGCATCAACAATGGGATGTCGTTGAAAGTGTTTTTTTAAGCATTTGTAGCTTTGTTGGAAATCCTTTTAAAGCATTATTGACACAATAATTATTGCTCTTTGTTGGATTTGTCAAACCCAAGAACTTCTATTCTTCTGTCAACATACTGATACATGGAAAGTGATGCAGAGGGTCGTGTTGTCACAACAACTCATAAATTAGGTAGTACATCTCCTTCAATTAATTTATAAAGAAAGATTTCATAGAAAATGTGGGAGTGTCTGTTGCAATAGAAATAGATGGGTGAGAAGACAATCAAATAAACATGAAAGATTAGAGGAATATAAAGTGAAAAGGGATGATGATGACCCAGATCACAGCAGTGATCAAGACTGTACCAGTGATCAAAGTAGCTCCAGTGATACCAAAGCTCCACTGATAATATTGCAGTGATTTTGATTATGATGATGTAATCATTCTCTCTGCATCATGATGATGACTTCCAGATGCTTCTAAAATCTACTGTGTGACTTTTGGCTCCATTACTAATTTAGCTTTCCTCCAATAGCTGCATGGTGGTTTCATTGACCTATACAGATCTCAAATAGAGACTACTTCACTAAAATGGTGGAATAGTACTATTTAAGTGATGGACTGCAATTACATTACTGTATTATGCTACACATACATACATATAAACATCAGTTATTTATTTATACCCTAGAAATTACTTTATAGTTTCTAAAGAGTTTATAATAGTGGCCCCACTATTATTAACTCTTGGTGCATAATTGTATACCAAGAGTTTAATAATATAGGGCTTTTGATTATTAATAGTGAATGAGACAAAATTATCACACACTCAAGCTCCTTATCATACTTTGCAAAGGCATAGCATGCTTCAGTTTTTTGTATTATTATTATTTTTTAAAATTATTTTATTTAATTTTTTTTAACCCGGGCTAGATGGACTGCCCTTGCCACCACCCCCAGCACTAGGTGTTAAAGTGCTGGACAGCTGGAAAGACCAGCAATCAAACAAGGCCACTAGACCCCAAGCGACCCTTGGAGTAGGCCAGATCAACATTTGTGACTGGATCTACGAAAACCGTTCTTATCGCCCAAGACAGGAAGTTTGATTTTTTCACACAAACACAAAGCTTAATGAATGCACTATCAAGTTTCACTGCCACAGTCGACCAGAGTAAAGTGGTCTGCTTTTGCTGGCTGCTTTTCTACAGCACAGTGGCGAGCCATACGAGTGGTCTGGGGTCTTGATGGAGCCCTGGCCGACCAGGAGATGGCTGTGTGTGGCTGTACAGCTCTGTGGTGTTGGACAATGACCTGTACTGTAAATTTCCTTTCATTTTAGCCAGTTCTGAGCCCTGAATGGCCTATAACTTGGCCTAATTCATCCTAGCACGTCTCTTTTCAATTTTTGAACACCATCTTGCCCGCCTTCCAGGCCCCCCCGCCTCCCACCCCTTCTAAAGCTCACCTGATACAGACAACCTCGGTTTAAAAACTATCTAAAATGGCGGGAAACTTAGCTGTTGACTACTTCTTCAGTGGATGATCAGGAAGGTAAGAAATTGTTGTGAAACGTGTGAAAATTTGGTATGCGTAGCTACCACCATTGGCCAGCTACAACACACAGAATATTTAAAACCGACGTTTCTCAATACTTTTAAATGGGCGATAAGACCGGTTTTCCCAGAGACAGTCACATTTGATGTTATTGGACAATGATTCGAAGAGCGATGACCCCTCAAACACATCACTCAAAATCTTAAAAGCAAAAAACAAAGCCTACATCGCAGCCAGAATAAGCATTTGCTGTAATTAATGCTACGCTTCTCAGCCAACATTGAAGCAAGCTTCCTATAAACTGTTGTAGCAGTGCCACCAGTAGCTGCAAACACCAATGGTGAAAAGCAAGTTCTCTCAACCTCTCTAACACGCTCATCATAAGCCCGTCTTTTCTCATGTTCATGAAGCAGATAACATCTAGACAATTGGGAACGAAAATAGGAGTGCGCAAAAGGGTTGAACACCCAGACATCGAAAAACACACGCTGCCTATTTCGACCCCAAAAGTCCCTGGCAACAACATAAAGACGGGCACCATCTTCTCTATTGGCAGTAACAAATTGCAATGGTTCGCCTTCAACAGACAGGAGAGCAGGCTCAACACCAACACCAACATCACTGCACACTTCACTCAACAGACTTGCAGTTAAATCCCTGACCTCATTGTGGTGGATAGCCACCACAGGGACAAGTAAAGACATGCTCCACACAAAATGGTTTACCCCAAATGGTTTAGCATGCATGCTTCAGTCACATTACTGGTCATAAGGTCACCACCTATCTAGATGCAGCCATAGCCCATTGTGTACTCTCTGTAGTTACTAACTGCATGACTGTACAAGTAAGAGTGCAGCATGTTGCAACTCACCATGGTTGCTTAGTTTCTCTCCCATGATGGTGTTTCAGGGGCGGATCCAGACTTTTTAAAAGGGGGGTTCCACTCTGAAATTGCAACTTCAGCCTAGCTGTAAGTCAATGGCCAAAAAAAAAAGGTCATCACCTGCTGACAATAGCTGCCCCTCACCATAGATACCCTCACCAACTATATTTCCTTATTTATAACTCCACACGTACCCTGCTACACCCTCGGCTACACCTTAAGAATACTAGTCTCGCGTGGCCAGACCCTTTCCGCGCAGCCGCTTATCGATTGGAAATTATAAACGCCACGCTACAAGGCGCTTATAATTTCCAATCGATAAGCGGCTGCGCGGAAAGGGTCTGGCCACGCGAGACTATAAGAATACTGTGACTACTCTATTAGAGTATCTCGATCTTGACTGCTCTATTAGAGTATCTCGAGTAAGATTGGCTCTTTCAAAAGGGGGGTTCCATGGAACTTTTTGAACCCCCCTGCATTATATATTTGTATTTCCTTGCCATGCTCACACTGGTTTTTATTTCTGAAACCAGTCTCTGTGGTCGCATGTGACCGAGGTTTTTCAGGCATGTAGCTCAGCATTATATGTATTAATGATGGTTCAAATCATGTGATCACATCATCACGCAAAACGTTTGTTTTCAAACGGAACTGAAATCTAGGGACCCGCCGATTATGCTCATAATTTTACCTATTATTAGAGATTTCCAACTAAATTAAATAATTAACATTCCATACATTCATTGGTATGTACAATATTGTGCATTTTGTCAGGGTCATTTGAGTGCAAACCCCACCTCAATCAGTGGTTCCTATCAAAAGATATAAGGAAAAGAAGTGGACAGTGTGATGATTTTTGTGTACAGCATTTCAATGCTTTTTATGTATATTGCATGGCACCAAACACAATATACAAAGTGTCATAAATCTAGATAGGAAACTAATAACGACATGAAATTTTCACCACATATCTATTTTATTAAGAACAGCATATGAAGTAAGTAAAACCTCTCAAAAGTGACCACTTCTTTGTAGACTGACCACTCAGAATATTACATGAATAAAGCAAGTGATGCATAAATAAAACTGTGTATTATGTAATACTAAATATATATACACAGGTACTTAATGCATTTTCAAGGATAACTAACTAGAAAAATCGGTAATATTTTATAAATAGCAAGTACTGGCATCACAAGTCGCAATTAACACGTACTTCAGAAACATGACAATCAGATAACACAATGTAAGAGCAACATAATTTTTAAAATAGATTTGTTTGGACACTGTTCAGCTTTATTTGTCACATTGTAAGCACTAAGGATGATAATTATTATATAACACAATGACATCACTGTACTACAAAGAGAAATTATAAATAGTTTCTGACCAAAATTACAATCACTGAAGCTGCTATAAAATGGATCAAAACAGCAGTAAATACACCAGAATATAACAACAGGTACGTGTGAAGCCATGTAAGGTTGGTATGACATGCCAGTCTCCACTTTTGAAAAGATTATGCTCAACCTTGAACCTTATTTTGCAATTCCGCGCAAGACAACAAACTGCTCACCTTCAAACTATACTTGCATCGATGCAGGGGGGTGCCTTGAAGCCCAGGGTGATTGTAATGCTGAATTCTGAGCAGTGTTAGATGGCGATTTACCTTTAAAAGGGCCATATTTCCATCGTAATCCAACATCAATCGTCCTCCAATCAAAAAACACATAGAAAAATCGAAATCAGCATATACGGTTTGCCCAGAACCACTTTCTTCGTCCTCATCAGCAGCAGATTCACGCGGAAACACTCGGAAACTTCGGCTATCACAGGTGCCACATTCTTCCAATTAGAATTACGTACGCAATTATTTGTATGGGCTTCCTATGGGGATTTCTATTTCTCAAACTTTGATTTGCTGTATTTCAATAAATACCGCATGGATTTTAATCCAGTAAAGTGCAATACAAAGTACGAAGCATTGGCTACCATTTACTGGAACGGCAGCTTGTGAAACGTTATTGAAGGTGTATAATTTAAGTAGCAAAAATATGTGTGAAAAATTGGTAGGTTGGAAATCGCTACTATTATGCAATGCTGCACTGCTCAAAAATTCACCTATTATGCTTAAATTAATGCTCAATATTTACCTATTATGCTCGATTATGCTCAATGTCCATGCCTTAGTTCATATGCTTTGCTACTAGTTTAACACTGTATAGAAAGAAAAAAAATGAGTGGCTGGAACACAAATAATAAATTCTTGCTGCATGCCTGCATGTAAGAGAAAAGATCGATATACTCTAATAGAACAGTCAGTTTGATGATTGTTCTATTAGAGTTACTGACTGCTCTATTAGAGTATATCGATCTTATTTTGCAAATGTCATTTTTCCAGCAAGAATTTACACTATCGTACAAATATTTAACCTATTATGCTGGAATTATGCTCAATACTTTTAGATACCTATTATGCTCAAAATTATGCCAGCATGATCGGCGGGTCCCTACTGAAATCCCTGCACGGTAGCGGTAACGTTGTTCACTCAAACCACAAGTGATCAAACGGAAGCAAAAAGTCTGTACCGGTACCGGGGATTTCAGTTCCGTTTGAAAAACAGCGTGATGATGTTTTACGTGTTGACGTCATCACGCAAATAGTATAATTTTCAAGCGGAGACAAATAAGGGATGTTGCGTTGGCGGTGATGATGACCATGCAGGAAGTCATGACGCAAAGGTTGTACAGGATATATGATTGCGTCTAGCCCTACACTTAGCACAATCCGAGGGCACAATCAGCCATTAGCTATATGACGTGTGCAACTGATAAGCAAACTGTGATAATTGCATTTTCAATACCAACGCCTCCTGTACAAAACCATACTTGGACTCTAGTTAGCTACCATAACCCTACAAAATTGTTAAAATACATGTAGCTATAGCTATAAAGGTAAAACATATTAAGAGTCATTAATCATTGGAATTCTTAGCAGGAAAACTTGATTGCATTGTGCATGGAAAACAATATGGTGAAATTTTCATTAAAACATTGGGCAGAAACTGGAAACTAGCAATTAACTTTGCTGGCCTTGTCATTTAATGGGCACTGGTATTATAAATTTTGCACACTTAAATCTAGTTAATAAATAAGTAAAACAATATAGTTGCATACATTGTCAATATAATATACTTATATTATGCTACAGTATGTATATAACCTGGTTTACTGGCATTGGTCGTGGTGCATGGGCCATACCTTCAGTGCTGGTCACTGTAAAGTGTCAATAATAATAATAATAAATCCAAAAACCAGAGGTGTTGAAATCCCAGCAGCAGCAGCAGCAGCAGCAGCAGCAGCAGCAGCAGCAGTAGCAGCGATATCCTCCAATCAACTACCTAACTATTGTCATGTGTTAGGCTATAAGTGTAACTTGAATAATACCAGCGTGGCAGCCAAGTTTGTCACTTTCTTCTGGTAGAAAGCGACACAAATGTCTTAAAATCACGTGAGTTTTCGTTCCAGCAGTTCGTAGGGTTCTTCGTATGCCACGATATTCACTCTCAACATTGTTCAAGTAGTCTATCATCAACTCAAAGTATTGGTGGTTTGATTTTATTGGTCAGTTTCCGGTGGCAGCACGATCTGTGCAGCTTTTTGGCGACAGACAAAATGTTTCTTGCTCTGGAGCACAGGAAGAGCAGAGCAGCAACTGCGCCGTGGGTCAGCAATGACCAGTACAAGGTAAAGTACCTGCATGCGGAGTATGGTTATAATCATAGATATAAAGGATCTATGTTATAATTGAAGCTTGTTAGCCATCTGGCTGAGCCATCTATATGCTGAAATTCGGCCAAAATGACGCGATTTTTGCAAACAAATACCAGAATGGTTGATACATCAGTGAGACAGTCTCCAACAACAAGGATACGAAGCTTATAAACACCTAACAATACGGCTATCTCGCCCAGTAAACGCAAAGAGCAATCCAATGCATGAAATAGGCACTCACGTGATCGAAATTCAAACCTCGGAAAATACAATCATAATCTATTCCAATGTCAGTTTGTGTGCATTAGGTTCAACATCTCGATTAGCCCAGCAGTCTGAGACTCTCCCTATGATGCCATCACTGCATAAAACACACCCGCACTGGCCCAGACCACGCCTGAGTGAACAATTAACACAAATATTTACAAAAGGAGCACACTGCATGGTTCCTATTCAGAAATGAAAGTGATTTCATGGGTATTTTAGCGATTTGAATTTCAATCACGTGAGTGCCTATTTCATGCATTGGATTGCTCTTTGCGTTTACTGGGCGAGATAGCCGTATTGTTAGGTGTTTATAAGCTTCATATCCTTGTTGTTGGAGACTGTCTCACTGATGTATCAACCATTCTGGTATTTGTTTGCAAAAATCACGTCATTTTGGCCGAATTTCAGCATATTGTATTAATGCTTTACAGTGACCAGCACTGAAGGTCTGCAGCAACATGTGCTACAGCCTTAGGATTACCTAACCTAATTTCAAGGACTTAGACTTAGTGACTTATAGCTGAAAAGGTGTAACAGAAAAGGGGCCGAAGTGCTGGGTCAGCCAGATGGCTAACAAGCTTCAATTATAACCATACTCCGCATGCAGGTACTTTACCTAGTATTGCTCATTGCTGACCCACGGCGCAGTTGCTGCTCTGCTTGTCCTGTGCTCCAGAGCAAGAAACATTTTGTCTGTCGCCAAAAAGCTGCACAGATCGTGCTGCCACCCAGGGCCGCCCACAGGGGGGGGGGGGGGGGGGGTAACTGGGGCATTTTTCCCCGGGCCCCAGCCTGAAAGGGGCCCCAGGAGGCCCCATGAAGGGCCCCCTGAATACCTGTTTAAAAGATCGATATACTCTAATAGAGCAGTCAGATCTAAAAACTCTAATAGAGCAGTCACAGTATTCTTCAGAGGAGCAGTGTAGCAAGCTTATAGATAAGGAGATATGGTTGGTGATGGGTAGTTATTGTCATTGCCAGCAGGTTGTGACCTTTTTTTTTTTTTTTTTTGGTCTTCACCTTACAACTTGGGTCAAGGGCCCCACTTTAACTCTTTGCCCTGGGCCCCTTAATTTCTCTGGGCGGCCCTGCTGCCACCGGAAACTGACCAATAAAATCAAACCACCAATACTTTGAGTTGACGATAGACTATACTTGAACAATGTTGAGAGTGAATATCGTGGCATACGAAGAACCCTACGAACTGCTGGAACGAAAACTCACGTGATTTTAAGACATTTGTGTCGCTTTCTACCAGAAGAAAGTGACAAACTTGGCTGCCATGCTGGTGTTATTCAAGTTACACTTAGCCTAACACATGACAATAGTTAGATAGTTGATTGGAGGATATCGATTTTCGAGTTGCGGACCCTATCAGAGGCCAGGTCAAGTGACACTATCAGGCAACATCCTGGACCTATAGTACTCAGTAATCCAAACTTGTAATAGCCATTTTTCATGGAATCTCCATGCATGCGGAGGTAATAAATGACATGGTTTTAAAACACACACACATGCACACGCACACGTACGCACGCATGCATGCACACACGCACATACACTTGATCACATACAGAAAATTGCTTTCAGCACATTACATCACCATGATCTGATAATTGTGTTCTTGTAAGTCATCCCACCAGCTATCTATAGCTACTATATAAGCTACCACAATTTGTGCATAATCCACTATTCAAAGTTTACTGTATATAGACTGTATTCAGATTGAGATATATATTGTCAGCAATAGGTACAGATACCAAAGATGTTGTGATGGTAGTCAGTTTGGCACTATCACTAGTTAGCCTAATTCTTCTATTTGGTGTGACTTGGCATTTTGAGTCATCGCTGAATCACTTGGAACATCAAGTTGATTATGACAGAGAGCTGTTTATGAAGCAAAATAGGGTGAGAGCATGCATGCATGCATTGCAGCTATACCTAATGCAATATTCAAATTATTGTCTGTAATGTAATTTACACAGCTCCAAAACAAATACAAGACCAAGACTTTAAGAGTGCACAAAGGCTCAGTGGACCATCCAGCATAATGGATAAACAAAAGGACCAGGTTTCATTTGAATTAACATATGGTCGAGTAAGAAGAGAGAGTACTGAAAACAAACATATTCATACAAAACAGAGAGCTGGAATAACAAAAGGTACGTACCTACTACATGTACAGTAGCTACATACACACACACACACACACACACACACACACACACACACACACACACACACACACACACACACACACACACACATGCCAGTGTTGGGAGTAACGCGCTACTTATGTAACGCGTTACGTAATATTATTACTTTTGTGGTAACAAAGTAATATAACGAAATACGCTATAAAAACAGGTAATATAACGCAAGCTACTTTCCTTACAAATGTAACGCGTTACCTAAGTAATATAGTTACTGTAACGAGTCTAATATTACGTAATATTATTACTACAAGTAACGAAGTTACTAATCTCGTTAGTTATCCTCTGAGTAATGCCTAGCCACAGCGAAGTAACGAAGGCCTACTGAATGAAGCTTATTCACCAGCATCTTACTTATAACCAAAATTTGCATATTGTCCAACAGCACAATCATGTCACGTGATAAGGTGGTAGTTTCACACGTGACAGCTTAAGGCTGTGGACACAAAGTAATATAATATGTAATATTATTACAGTTACTTTATTTTATGGGTAATATGTAACTGTAACTAAATAGTTCAGTTGCAAGTAATATGTAATATGCAACTAGTTACATTTACAAAGTAACTTGCCCAACACTGACACATGCACACACACACACACACACACACACACACACACACACACACACACACACACACACACACACACACACACACACACACACACACACACACACACACACATAAATTTATGCACAGGCAGACGCACACACACATACACACATATAATATTTGCATAATATACATGCAGGTATAAAATCTTGTGTATGCAGTAATAATTATTACGCAAATAAATGTGGGTGAAAAACCATAAAAATGACAATAATTAATATCTGTGCAGGTCCTGATATTAGATCTGTTGATAACGCTTGTGGAAAAGGTATGGTATGTGTAGTACTTTAGCCATGCATATATGAGGGACATTCTTATACCATTATGTTATTCTATAGTCCTGGAAGACTGCATGTGCTGTCATTCACTATAGAAGTACAGATATCTTCTTTTAAGATGCATGGAATTGTCTCCAGTCATGCATTTTATAAGTATAATATATAGTCTCATCTTGGGCAGTTTTAGGAGGGGATCTCTGGACAAGTTGACACTCTTTAAAAGTAGCTATGTCTAGTTAACTGCTCAAAGTACCTTCCATACAATTTATAGCTATTGCACAAGGATTTAAAAGAAGATGCAGTCTAACTATCCAGTACTTGATTATGATTTTAGAGGTGCTTAGCATGTTGCAATTGCAAGCATGGCCTTGAGGGATGATTTTGTGCTAAATCATGTAGCATTCAATTTAAGCTTCATCTTTAATGTTTGTGAGACTTGGCTTCTAAATCTTGACAACCATATTATTTGTATCGAGTGGTATTATGCCTGCTGATATTATTTTGTTACGTAAATTTGCAATACTGCAGCTTTTCAATACATGGGTACTGTACATTAGAACTATGCAACTGCATGATGATCTAATATATTATACTTACATTGGAAATTCCTCTTCAGACGTTCTAGAACTTCCCCTGGCACTCTAGCTATTCTGTTGTCTATAAACTAACACTGCATGGTAGCTACAGTATGACTTCCCTTCATTGCTTTTGATGATAATCCACATGTATACTCAAACACAAAATTTTCCTTACACTTACTTATTTACTTATTGTAATAATAAAGGAAAGAATGGCACCAGACACACCGGAAAAATTAATCTCGTGACTGAAGATGTACCCCAAGTATCAATTATTGAAATGCGAATTGGTAGTTATCAGCTATTTTTCACCCATTAAAAGTGAAGAACAGTACAAGAAGTGCCTCTGCAATCAGTGCAGAAATTACAACTACATTGATACAATCAACTATCAACTAATGAAAAGTGAAGTGGCCATTCCGCATCTATGTTCCACCTGTTATACAGCATTAAAAGTGAAGAATAGTTCGAGAAGTGCCTCTGAAATAATCCATAGAAATTAAAGCATTGAAGTCACGATGTATTACCATCAATTAGCACCTATGAAAAATGGGGAACAAAGGTAAGTCCATGATGCATGCATTGCAGCTGCTGTGGTTAATCACAAGGCATGTCTTGGGCCGAAGTGACATTGAACAATGAAAAAATCAAGCCTGTACTGCCCTGTAGACATATCCATTTTGAGCAATGCTTGGCTGGAAGCATCAGGTATATAGTTAGGCAGTCAGTCAATCAGTTAGCAGAAAAATTAGATTTTATAGAAACTTGTTAGAGGGATTTGGAGTAACTCTGAACACTGGGTTTGGTGATGCCTAGCCAATGCTACCAAGCTAATGGAAAAGTGCATGAAGCTGGTTTTTGGGTGATATTTTTGGGTAAGAAAGCCCAAACCTCCATGATTCCTACTATACACAAACAGTACTGTATGTACTCCAGGCTCCTGCTCCCTGTGCTACACTGCTGTTACTGTATTGTACTTTGTAGTAAAACACTATTTGAGTTCTCCATTATAAACATCTTGCAAATAATTATGCTAATATTGAAACAATGTAACTTCCAAATTCCTTCTATGAATTAATGTACCATTCAGTAATAGTTTGATTAGGCTAACAAGTCTTTATTTTAGTAGCAATATACTAATCTTAAATGATTATCCATTGCACTTGTACCTCAGTAACTCTACCTGTACTTGTTAGGTCACAGTATGGTTTTATTATTGTAAACATATCTACAGTGTGAGTTATATTATTATATTTTTACTTTAGGTCCAATGACAATATTTGTGAGGATGCTACCTTTAAGAAGTATAATTGTATTGGACACAAAACCTTTAGATACTATTGAAATTGTTAAGTCTAAAATTAAAGATAAAAACGGAATCCCTATTGATACACAAAGACTGGTATTTGGTATAGAAGAGTTAGAAGATTGTCGTACCTTGTGCGATTATAAGATTCAAACTGAGTCAGTGATATACCTGGTGTTTAAACTTCATTAGGACTTTGTATAATGTAATTTTGACTATCATGAGGTGCACCATTTAACAATATGTAGTTGCACTATATATGTATGTGAAGCAATGTTGAATATTACAGATAGCTATGCACCTGTATAACAGCTACTGTTAGGTATGACCTCATTACCTCATGCATATTATCAAGGGTTCATAATTCTCTTTTAGAATAATTACTAGCACTGGTACCTGTCCTACATGCAGGACTTTATTACCCTGATTACACTATATTTCACATGTAACTTACTGTTCAGTGGACTAAAGAACTAAACGAGATAAAACTTGAAGCAATGTTTGTCATGCTGGCTATTTGGACACACACAGCATAATAATTATGATATCCAATCCAACCCAAAGTGGTGTAATTTACTGTAAACACACCTACCCTCCTGCAGTACCACAACAGTTAATTAATCCTGCCCTGTATGTATTTTACCCATAGTTACGCTACTTCAATTAGTAGGATATAAGGATAATGCTGAAGCAAAGTCCATAGCCCTGCTCTATAAGTGCAGGACTTTATTACCCTACATGGAAACACTACACTTCAGTACACTTAGGCCAGGCAAACTTGATTACTTGTTTCTCATCCACAAAAATTCAGATTTCCATGTGGGCGGGAGGTCATTTTTATTAAAGAAAATACTCCAAATCAAGCTGTCTGTTACTCTATAAATGTTAGCTAAAGTCTTTTAAGAACTCTGCCTTGTCTGAGGTGCAAGTGACATTTGTTGTGTTGTAAAATGATAGCCAGCCTTCCCAGCATCAAATAAGTGTGTATGTGATTGATAACAGCAATAATGAAATTAGAGGCAGTGGGGTAAAATGGGATGAGGGTGGGATGAGAAACAATTAATCAAGTTTGCCTGGCCTTAGCTATACACGTACAGTGTAGCTAACTTCATTAGCTACTGGGAAAAAACTAAACAATAGCCAGTGTTGGGGGTGATGCGTTATGTAATAATTACTACTTTTGTGGTAACAAAGTAATATTATAACGAAATACACTATAAAAACAGGTAATATAACTCAAGTTACTTTACTTACAAATGTAACGCGTTACCTAAGTAATGACGTTATTGTAATGAGCCTAATATTATGTAATATCAAGACTCACGGTAGTGAGTCGCGCGGCCACGCGCGCCGCAGACAATAAATGACGCGACCACTACGTGAGGATTTTACAAGAACGAACGTTGTCAAATTCAGCCTTCCTGTAATCCACCCATCACTTACGCTATCTCTCTGAAACTCTGGAGTTGAACTCATCGTGTCACTAGTAACTACCACACAAGCAGTGAAGCAAATCCATGCCGATTGTTTCGTGATCGAGGTTGCCGACATCAAAGGTGAAGTTTCATTTTATTATTATTTTTTTTTATCGCATGCGGTTAGACGCAACCGCAGGTGTATACCTTGCGTTCCTTTGTGCATTCCGAACATTGATCGCCCTGTTATCGCTTCAGTATTCACTCAATCACCTCAAGATTCACATCATCGATTTCACCATACATGATTACCCTACAGTCGTGATTTCAGCACCAAACGAAGTTTCAGTCGTCCTCAGTCGACCTAGAGGCCAAATACAAATCCCAGATTGTTGTTTTCCGCAATACTCGCTTGGCATGTAGGGAAATGTGTCTTTGAACTGTTCTAAAAGTTTCGTTCAGATTGAAACATTTGTTTTCGAGAATGGCTAGTTTGAAATTTGAATTTAGTCGCCCCCACGTCATTTGCTCTTTAAGAATTTTACTCGGAATTTAAAGAATGACGCAGAGCACAACTGCGGTCACTGGGTATTGATGAACTGGCGCTCTATGTAGTTAATCAGTACATATAGCCACCAAGAAGTGTGCTGCCATAGATTATAGTCCATAGATATAATCTATGGTGCTGCATACCATCCTTCGTTTTGAAATTAGTCGCCCCCACATAATTTGTCCCTCTAAGGGCGCGGCTTAAAGAATGACACAAGAGTACAACTGCGGTTACCAGTTGTTGACACAAGCTGTGAGTAATTAGCACATGTAGCTAGCTTAAAAAGGAAGTGTGCAAAATCGCCTAATACAATTGTCACCATGCATTATTGCATTTTATAGCACCCCCACACAAAATTACACATGTAATTACAACATACAGAGGAGACACATGAATACCAAACACTTTTCACAACAATAATGTAAGAATTGTACAATAATGACTGTAATATAACTGCTATGCAAATGTTTTCCAGTGGCCCGCCATGGTAGCAAGTCTCACATGACGGCATGTATATTCATCCAAGGGAGTAACGTGTAAGTATGATGACAACAAGTTGGTATGACTTCATTTGTAGAATCCAGATGAGTGGGTGTGGCTCCAGCATGTATAAACGGTTAACAAACATTCCTGTTATAAATACGTGCTAGAGTTGCAATATAATAGTATAGTATTTAAATGCAATAATACATAGTCTCCATTGCATCACTATCAAACGACACTAAGTGGAGGATATTGTTGCATCTCTAGTATGTACACTCTATCTATCAGTACAACCTGTCTTAATGGCCACTAGTATAGAAAGACAACCACTCTTGAAAAGCCAATTCCAATTGAGAATTTATACACTGTTACCTGCTGAATGAGTGAAGGTGGCAATAAACAAGTTCCACCGTAATTTATACACGTGATCTGATCCTGTATATTCTGTCAGTGGATGAGATCCACTTGGCCAGGACAAAATGTGACTCAAGTGCCCTGGATGATCCATACTCAACCAACTTATGACCCAGTGGCACAATGGAACTGACTATTTATAGAGAATACAATTATATTTATTTCTAAGATGTGTGGATGTGTGGACACATTACAACACATTACATGTACATACAAGACATGCTACGTACTGTTTTAGAATTTCAAGTCACCACATTATACACGTACCAGTCAACAATGCTTCATAGTGCCCATCAGTAAACCTGAAGAAAAGTTTCGAAAAATAAAAATTCACATAAGTACAATGAAACCTCATTAATATGGCAGGCTGTGGGACCAAACACTTTGGCCTGAATAACAAGGTGGCCTTATTAATGAGGTCATAAGTAATGCTTAGCTATATTTGGGACCTACTAGAGGTGGCCAATATAATGAGGTGGTCTTATTAAAGAGGTGGCCACTAAGTGAGGTTTCACTGTACATATAGTTCACAATATTGTGAACAATATTAATGGTTAACAATATACACTGAAACCTGCAGGTCACTTCTTGTGGAAGATTGCTCTCTACACAAAATGACACATTCAGAGATTGTATTTAGATGGATGATACAGTAATGCATTGTGACTTCAATACTCGTGATGTGTCACTGCTAGGCAGCAACCATATACACGGCACTGCCACATCGCACTTGCTCGCACACACAATTTTGCTAAAGATTTTACAAATTGATAATTAAGGGGTGTGGCAACTAGCTGTTTCGCTCGCAAGACTGTGTGGCAGCTGTTTCCCTTCTGTACAAGTGGCCACCAAGACAGGTCCACTGTGGATGAAAGCCAGGCATTAGATATTTGGTATTTCATGTGTTGAAGATATTCCAGGGCTTCTGGTAGTCTCAAATCTCACCACAGTTTACTCAGGCAGTGTTGTGGTCACCACTAAACTACTGGAATGCTGTGTTATGTTCATCTTATGCTTGGCTACTATATTGTAGAACTGAAAAGGATACTCTGAAAAATATATCCTATGGATAATGACTTCATCACTTTCTTCATCAGGAGCTTATAAGGACCAATAGTGAAACTTTTTACACTTGGGGCTGACAGTCAACTGCCTATGTCTGAAGCAGTGCTTTTGGTGCTCTTAACAGATTGGCTGCCCCCTTGCTACCAGCACTCACTGTCTCATACGCTGTCATACACTAAATCCATCTCTATAGCCAGTTAGAACAGCATGCTTCTTACCTTTTTTTAAGGCCGCTTAATGCAGCCACCTCTTTAAAAGGCAAGGTAAGAAAATTTTGTCCCTACGGCCTGAATAATGACCAGTTTTCACTGTACTACTATTAGTGATTAGTGATCATTGGGGATTATTTATTAAGATACTATGATATACAAACGCTACAACCTCTAAATATAGCAGTAAATTTTTACCCTGGTCCAATGTCTCGTAATAATCGCGACTTCGTGAGAGACTCTACTGTGACAAATACATGTTTATCATGATATGTGCTAATCGCCTTTTTACAATTAAGTTTTACAACACAAATACATGTATAGTTAAACTCACCAATTGCGACTAAATCCCTTCAACACGAAAAGACAACTAATGAGACAACCTTGGAGACAACAGCCACACAAGCCTATTCTGGTGCGTTTATTTAGTAGTAATATAAATTTTAAAGGCGTTTATTTACAACAGGACATAATTACGCGCCCCTCTATTGTCTCTGTACATACTTGCCTTTTCTTTACTATTCTCATTTCATTTCACAAGATCTCTTGGCAGGGGCGTAGCTTCTTCACTTGAATTAGTCAATGCTTGAAGTAGATCGAGATACTCTAATAGAACAGTCACATTTCTACAAGTGCCATATTTTTATATTGTAAAGTCTGTAAGTAGCTAGTAATTTAAACTATACAATCCGATGCTAAGCAAAAGTTGTAACTATGCTAAATATTGATTGCTGTGTTACAGCTGTTTTGTGACTGCTCTAATAGAGTATTTTGATCGTTTCAATGCAGTACAAGATGAAAGGCAAAGCGTTGTTAAGGGTTTAATAGTTAAAATGGGTGTTAGTTGACTGCAGTTGCATGCCACTAACAGGGCCGCCCTGAGAAATTAGAGGGCCCAGGGAAAAGAGTTAAAGAGGGGCCCAGGGGCAAGGAAGGGTCTAGATCCTGACTGCTCTATTAGAGTATATCGATCTTTCTTTAAACAGGTATTCAAGTGGCCCCTTTCGGGCTGTGGTAGGGGGCAAAATACCCCAGTTACCCCCAATGTGGGCGGCCCTGGCCACTAAAATTACAGTTATATTTTAATATTCTGTCACTGTAATCTGGGGTTTCTGTCAAAACCATGGAAACTCATCTACTGTTATCAACAGTACATTGCTTATTCTAACAAAAAGTATTGAAATCCCATCCAAAAACAGCTTATAGCTGTAAAAAAAGTGCGCGTCCAAGTAAAGCAGAGTTAACTACGACAAAAAGTAATGATATCATAATGCGGCCATGTGCGAGGTGTGCAAGTTGTAAAATTAATATTAGCTAATCAGATAATACAATATTATTGTTAAAGTGTCAATGAGAACTATGTGATGCTGCTAGTTTTTAAGTGTGTGAGCATCTTCATAAATGCCACATAAATTTAATTCTCAATAAAGCAATGTGTATAGATTCTCTGATAGTAATAAATAGTTTGAGTTTGGCCACCTTTCCTTTGTTCGTAGCATTGCTGTATACAGGAAAGGCGGCCAAACTCAAACTATTTATTACTATCAGAGAATCTATACACATTGCTTTATTGAGAATTAAATTTATGTGGCATTTATGAAGATGCTCACACACTTAAAAACTAGCAGCATCACATAGTTCTCATTGACACTTTAACAATAATATTGTATTATCTGATTAGCTAATATTAATTTTACAACTTGCACACCTCGCACATGGCCGCATTATGATATCATTACTTTTTGTCGTAGTTAACTCTGCTTTACTTGGACGCGCACTTTTTTTACAGCTATAAGCTGTTTTTGGATGGGATTATTACTACAAGTAATGGAGTTACTAATTTCGTTAGTAATCCACTGAGTAACGCATAGCCACAACGAAGTAACGAAGCCTACTGAATGAAGCTTCTTACTTATGACCAAGATTTTCACATTGTCCAACAGCGCAATCATGTCATGTGATAAGGTGGTAGTTTCACACGTGACAGCTTAAGGTTGTGGACACAAAGTAATATAATATGTAATATTATTATAGCTTTATTATATAGGTAATATGTAACTGTAACTAATTTAAATAGTTCAGTTGCAAGTAATATGTAATTAGTTACTTTTAAAAAGTAATTGCCGCAACACTGACGATGGCTAATACTCATTCAGAAGGCTCAGTCTCTCACATCAACGGTGTGAACAGCTATGTTTACAGATTTTTTTTTGTATATAATTAAGACTCAAACCTCAGAAGTGTGCATTTGCTCTAGGTGAAATTAAGGCCATACCTTATCACCACAAGGTGTGAGAAAGCTGTGAAAGAGTTTCCTACGCCTACTTGTTGTAAAGAAGTTAAGAGCTTTCTTGGTTTAGTCAATTTTATCAATGTCATTTAGCAAACCTAGCAGTGGTAGCAAAGCTGTTTACTGCATTGACAAGGAAAGACAAGAACACAGAGGCTACAGTATCTTTTGTGTGGAACAGTCAGTGTGAGTCAGCTTTCAGTCAGTGAAGATCTAGAGTATGCTCGTTTCAGCACCGCTCATACACCTACCTGATTTGAACAACCCTTTCTTCCTGTAGACTGATGCTTGTAGTAAAGGGTTTGGTGCTTTGTTAAACAGGAAGGTAATGATGGCAGATGGTATCCAATTGCTTATGCTAATAGACAAACCAATACAGCTGAATCCAACTATGTCCCAACTGAATTAGAAGTTGTTGCACTCATGTATGCAGTTGATCACTTTGAGGTTTACGAGTCAGTAGCCTTCTCCAATCTGAAGGTATGAGTTTTCAAAGTTGGTAAATTGGATGTGTGTGGAAGACCCCTTTTCACAAATCCAGTCACATAATTATAAACATTAATCCCATAAGAAATTTGGTGCTTTTATCAAGTGATCCAATTAGAGAGTCTTAGACAGTGCCACTGAAAATTTTACAAAATTAATTATGATAGTTCTATGTGTGACCGTTAATCTCTAACCAGTGATTGCATTATTCTTTCAACACTTAAAAGGCTTCTTAATCTGATTAGCATGCAAATGAAAGGACAACGTATAGCTGTACAATTACCCTATTATACACAAAAGTATCACAATACCAATAATTATTATTGTGGAATTATATTAAAGCATAGACTATAACTATGTTGTACTCATGAAAGTGTTATTGTACTTATTCTTTTCTAAATAAGCGACTGTGGTTTTATGGTACCATTTCTCATCATATAACACATCAAAACTCATGGATACTAATTAATACTAACTCTGTATTAATATTTTACTTGTTACTCAGTATTACTCTGTCTTGGAACAATTTTTTCCAAGTACAGCTTAGCCTGTGGCAAAACTAGATTACTAGTCATAGCAGTAGACTATTACTGTGGAAATTTTGACAGAATTTGAATAATGGTCCCAAGATGGAGTTACGTCAGAGTAATACAGAGTAAAATACGGAGTTAGTATCAGTAGTACTAGCATATGGCCATGGGTTTTGCTGTGTAACTTCGTCAAAGTGATATATGTATCATTGTATACTAACATAGCCACTTGGGGATTCTCCTATATGCCTGCACCCTTGGGCTTTGGCAAATTCCTTGTGGCCATGGTATAACTATTACATATTTCTGTACCACATATATATAGCTATACAGTTAGCAACAGCAGACAAATAATTACTTGTATACATTAACATGTGTATTGAATATACAGTAATATACATGTATCACTACATGTATATAAGTGACATGCAGTTATTAATAGTCAAAATAATCGTCTGTATTTGTTGATATAGATGGTGACACCAGTGATTTTATTGATATGAAACAGTTACCGCATTTTGAATTATTAATCTCTTCAAATTCTTTTCTTACATTATCTTTCTTAATTAGTTCATCTGGAAGTCCAAGTTCAACAAGAGTATCATTGTTATATAAGCTCTTAATAATATTTATGGCTGATTCTTCACTCAAAAGTTCACCTACAAAATCAAAAAGCCACAGGGATAGTTTTTTAAGTGTATTGTTGTTAGGTAATGCTTTAGCAAATGTAGTGGCTCCTTCAGCATCACACACCATGTGTAGCACCTCCAGTGTAGTGTTTTGTGATAGACTGGCTGCAATTGCACTAGATCCTCCAATACCCCGTTTGGAGCTTGAACAAATATACAATTCTTTCAGTGATTTGTTATGCATTAAAGCAGTGCCTAATGCCTTGGCTCCATATTCATCTATAGAATTGTCATCCATATTGAGCACTTCCAGTGAGTTAACAGATTGTAAAGTGGTTGCAACTTCCTTTATCACCTCACTTCTATATATTTGATTACTTCTCAGATTTAGCACCACTAATGAGGAGTTGTACAACAAACTGTATACAATTGCTACACATCCATCTTCATTAATCATATTTTCACTTAAATCTAATTCCTTCAGTGTGTTGGATTTTATTAGTCCTTCTGATAACTTTATTCCTGCAACATTGTTCAGTTCATTGCCTGCAACGGATAACCTCTCCAACCACATCATCATATCACATATGGCAGACAATTCTTCAGTTGTGATGGGCATAAATATAACCATATCCATCATGCTCTGATGGTTTTCTGTATAAATTCAATGTTTTGATTGTAACACTGTTAGTTATTGCATCATTGATATCAATGACACTAATCTCATCAGCACTAATCGTCAATTCCTGCAGTTGAAAATGATTGATTATGTTACTCACAAGAGGTGATGATGTTCCAGTGAGGTTGTTCTTAATCAGAGTAACTGATTCTATAACTTGTTTATTAGTTCTATGTCCACACAGGTAATGATGGAGAAGGCTGACACCATAGTCTCTAATATTGCATCCTGACAGATTTAATACCTTCCAATTTCTTTTTGATTGTGATAAGAAGAATCCTAAAGAGGCCACTTGGTATGGAGGAAGAAAGATGTCACAGAGTTTAATCTCACCATTATCAAAAGCTTTTGACAACATTTCACATAGCTTGTTATCTTGAGCTTCTTGAAAACACTGAAATAAAAACAGAACCATAACTGGGTCCTTTAGGATGGTTTGTGAAATGGTATCTAATTGGACCAAAATCCTTGACTGTGATAAGGCTTCTGGGACATTAGAATAATGTTTATAGTGAAAAGCTCTGAACTCTGGAAACAAGAGTTGCAGAGCTGGAGGAATCTCTAGGCCACTATACCAATATTCTGTTACTGACTCATCACGAACACTAGACAAATGATCCTCACTACATAATGCTAGAAAACACTTTAAAGAATTACACTGTCCACCAGTGATACCACAATAAAAGATCCACATGTTTGATAGACGAACAATTTTACCATAGTAGTCATGATCAAAGAAATACTCATTATCAAAATAACCCTTATTGTTAATGCTGACAGGGAATGAATATTCCAATAATGTGTACACATAACCCTCAGGTAGAGTTGCCACATATTTGGCAGCAAAATACTCTTGAACTCCCAAGTGTAGAAAGTTGAATGATTTGGTTGGACCACCAATCTCATCTGCACAGTAACATTCTACAGATTGTAACAATCCAAAGCAAGTGGGATCATCTCGGCACATAATTGGTAACTCATCAATTGTAAACACTATTTTATCATCTACAAGTGCATCAAATGCAACTTTTTGTAGTTGGTGTATTGTTTCTTGGACTGGCTGTGGTAGCTGTTTTATTTTCTTGATGCGTTCATCCTTAATCTTTCTTGTTCTCTTAAGATGACGACAGATTATGTGCAGGATAAAAGCTGCAAACATTGTGGTGGCAGTTGGTGGTAAAGATCCTAGCAGGCAGAGAAATACTATGATGGCCATGTTTAATGGAATATAGCACATTGCATCAATGTTTGGGTGCTGATGAAAATGTCCCTTTAGTAATAGTAACTTATTTGGATTTTCCTTTAAAGCTTTATTAATATATTGTTCTTTGCTGGATTTGTCAAACCCGAGAATTTCTATTCTTCTGTCAACATACTAATGCAAGGAAACTGAAGCAGAGGGTCGTGATGTCACAACAACTCGCAATCGAGGGAGTACATTACCTTCAATTAATTCTCTGAAAAAAGATGTTTCACGCAGTTCAATGCTGAGTTCATCAAACCCATCTATTATGACAGTCACATCAGCTCCATTTTTGATGTTTATGTAGTTTACAATATTTTGTACATGATCTGCAGTCAGTGAATATTTCAGCAAGTCTTCAATGCTACTAATCTTTTGTACCTTAGGGTCCCTCAACGTTAGTAATAGTATCAGTTTATCTGATGTAAGTAGCTTATCGTTAGCCCACTGTAAACACATCTCCTTAGCCAGTGTTGTCTTCCCAATTCCAGGTTGACCCTCAATTAGGATACTCATGGGACATATTTCTTGGTTATCTGAAGTAATAGGAGTAAATATTTGTTGAACCTTATCCAGTTTAATCGATGCAGTCAATTCAGAAATTTTGTGTATGTTTCCCTCTACACGAACCCTAGCAGTTCTGTGAATATCTTCTTCATCTTGTACCTGTTTAGTCTTATAACGAACTAGGGCTAGATTAGTGAAAGTCTCAGCATGAAAAGGAGGCCATGGGTCTTGTTCTATTGGTGATTTTACTAATCTCTTACGTTGATACCTTGATTTCATAGTTCCAGTAACATGTTGTAGCTGATCATCACCTACATGACATATGCACACATCAACATTAAGTACACGAGTCATCCATAAAATTATGTACCTTAAAATTCACTCAACACCAAAACCCTGGATTGGTATATTGATATGACATTCACATAGCTTCTTGATACACTCAGGTTTTGTGAATATTAGTTCTTTAAAGCAAGCACATTAGCTAATTTTTATCTCACTTTCTGTCTAACCAACATTTTGACAAACCAGTGGGACATTCCTTTTGAGAATACTGAGCTTTTTGTTCCCGTTGTTTTGTTCCTTCTTTTACAATTTAGTTTAATTCTTGGTATTGACAATTTAGCTGCTAAGTGCTTGGTGTAAGCAACCAAATGTTAACTGGTATCTTACTAATCTGCTCCATAAATGTAGTTACTATAGCAAAGGGAAAATCCAAGGGTGGTCAAAATAAAATTATTGTTGAATAATTTATTGAGGTCGAGTGATACGTGTGGTCGACTTTGGATATAGATAGGATGAGACGAAAATCATCTTCACTAATTTTTACCACCATTAAGGGTTGATTAAGTATAGGCATATATTCTACTTGTACTTGAAGTGTTGTTAAACTAATAAGCTTTGCTGTGCATTGAATAATGTAGGCTTTGAGGAATATAAATGGACAGTGCAGGTGATTACAATGTCTCATTCACTCATATAATATTGGTGCTCCAGATATGGTGCCTAGCTATAGTATAAGTGATCGATTGTCATCCACTTCCCTTATGAGATGCTTTGTAAGGGCACATGCAGTGGTATGATTTTTAGTGATGCAAACAGCCATTAGATTGTATCATGCTGCTTTTCATTTTTGCTGGCCTTTTGCACTTACTAAAAATACCCAAATCTTAATCTTTGTCCATAGGTTATGGTGTACTGATATAACTACATAAGAGAGACACAGAAAAGAAAATAATGTATTATAATTAGTATGTAGAGCAGGCATAGGTACACCAACGAACACATTTACATCTATTTATATGTTCGTCTTGTATCTTCTACCAAAGTATTAGCTCTAAATTGTGAAACAAAGCATGCACCCCAAAATCAAATACTGAATAAATCTATGTAACTTAGTTTCAACTATTTTGTACAAGCATTGGCAAGAGAGTTAAGAACGTACCTGTACTTACTGTACTAGTATATACCACAGTTCCACCATATCATCACGGGAAAAAACCCCACCAGTTGTCCATTCAGCATGTAAGATGAAGCTGCCTACTCTCTTCCAGGAGAACTGCAGAGTGGCAGAGTGACAGAATCTGAGCACTTATTGTAGCTGGCTGAGCAAGAGAAGGCATCATTTGACAATGCTGTGGCAGCTATGAGATGCTGTCTGCCTGGAAGAAGGACCTAGAGTTTAGTCATGCAGCTCAGGGTCCACAAGAATCTGTTCCAGATTACATAATATTATTATGCTGGAAAAGATATTTCACTGGGTTTATTGAGGAGACCATATAACAGATGAAACCTAACAGACCCTTTTGTATTCCCACTACAAGACGGACTATGATATACATTGATGAAGTCCCCCAGGTGCCACCAGGAGCTTTGTGTCACAGCAAGAAGAGAAGAGTATTGATTAAAAGATTTGAAAAAGTGGCTACTGTAAGTATGTTGATTACATGGTAAGGGATTATAGCAAGTCAGAAAGTACAGGCACGTAAGGCTAGTCAAGTGCAAGTCGTGATCGGCACTCAAGTGAATACTGACCCTGAAGGCTTTACTACTATTACTAGTAACTAGATGTGATTAGTCAATTACTAATAAGGGTAGCAAGTCTCTTTGTGCTGATGTTCAGGTACACAAAGCGCATGTAAGCACTACATACGACTGTGATTACATAATGCATACAATTAACAGTAGTTACAGTCTAGTCATTACATTGTTCCCCCCTTCCCATTGAATGAAGCTCACCCCAAACTATTGTCTAAATCAACAGTGTGTTTCCCAGGAATGAAACTGGGTCAACTGGGTCACATTTTGTTCCCACTACATCCAGGTCTGACCCTGATTGTTAAATGAATTAATTAGTTTGATGTTTTTACATGTCATAGTCTAGTCCCAGCTTCTTTTGTGAGTCATGCTCACTTATCAGGGTTTTGTGTTACCGCCTGTAGTGGGCATACATAGAACCATGCCCATTGTATTGCAGCCTATAGATATGCACAAAGCCATGTCTGTTGACTCTGTTGCTGTCTGCAAGCTTGTGTGGACTTACCCCCACTAATCGATTGTTATTGCATGAGCCATATTCTATCTAGTCTTGCAACAGGTCAGCTTCTTTTGTGAGCCACACCCACTTATCAGAAATGTGTGAGATGGTATACATGGAGCCATGCAAATTTATCGGTAAGTTGTGGTGAAGTTTGTATGCATGCAGGAAGGTACATCCGCTTATAGGAAACATGTTTTGTTGTCTGTAGACTAAAGTGGAACCATGCCCACCAACTAATTGTAAATTATAAAACTTGCTTGTTTGTTATCTTATCACATAACTACCCATTTTGTGAAGCACCCAAAAGGTAGCTTTTAGTGCACGCCTTAGTTTTAATATAAAAAAATAACATCCTGGGTTTGACCCGGATTGCTAACCAGGTCAGTTGGCAGCAGTACTGACCTGATTTCAATCCTGGTGTGGGCTCTCAATGAGTAAGGACAACTTTGTCTGTGGTATGATTATTGATTACGTATACACTATAGGCCTTTTATGTATGTATGATTGTTGTACACATGTCTGTTGTATGCATGCGTTTTCAATTATTATGTGCCAGGTTTAGCGCTAATCATATTAACATGGTGTCAGAAAGTGGTGCTTTTGCAGCCAGCTCTTAGCTCTCCAGCAGTGTTTCCATTTGAAACTCCCAATATGTGGCCAAAGTGGTGACGTGGCAATGTACACATATTTTTGAACAATACCAAGTTGTGTCGGGTTTGTCAAAAGAATCCCAGGAGTGCCAGATCAGCACTTTGTTATACTGTCTGGGTGAGGAAGCAGAAGACATTCTGGGGTATCTCTGATGAAAATAGAAAAGACTACAGCCAAGTTCTCTCTAAGTTGATGACTTCCACGGCATCAGAAAGAACATGATAATTGAATGCACAAAATTTAACTACCAGCGCCAACTTCCCGAAGAGCCAGCAGAATAATTCATTACAAGTTTGTATAACCTTGCTGCAAATTGTAAGTACGAGGAACTCAAGGGCGAGATTATATATAAGAGAAAGAATTGTGGTAGGAATTTGTGACATACAGCAACTTTATCAGAACGGTTCCAAATGGAACCAGAACTGACCTTAGAAAAGACAAAGACCATGGTCTACCATAGAGAAGCAGTTCGCAATCAACAAAGAGTCCTTAAGGATGGTACAGTAGTGCACATTCCTATTGACATCAGAAGTCAACAAACCAGATGGACCCACAAAGTGTCTGCATTGTAGAAATATTCCCACGTGCGCTCATGATGGCTGCCCTGCCAAAGATGCAAAGTGCCATAGATGTGGCATGATTGACCATTTTGGAGCTGTGTGCCTTACAAGACCAATGAATGCAGTGGTAGACAATGACATACCACTTGACAAAAGTGAGTCTACACAATATAGTTCAGTACTGGACGGTTTTTTTCTAGATACTGTTGAAGATTCCCAGAACTCCAAGTATTGGACTGTGACAAAAAATGTCAATGGATTTGAGGTTTTTTTAAAGTTCAACACTGGCGCAGAGGTCACTGCAATCACAAAGTCATCTCTAAGGTCCAACAGCCTACTTTGTGGTGCGTGAGGATTATAGTGGCAAAGAAGAAGAATGGAAGAGTATGGGTTTGTGTTGATATCAAACCACTGAATCATTGTGTATTGTGAGAACATCATCCCTTGCTGAAGATTAATCACAGTTGTCAGGAACAACTACATTTATCAAACTAGATGCAAACAATGGCTTCTGGTAGGTTCCCTTGTTGGAAAGCTCAAAATGTCTCACTACATTCATAATTCCCTTCAGATGCTATTGTTACAACAAGCTCCAATTTGTCATCTCAAGTGCCCCAGAGCATTTCCAGAGATAAATGAGTTCACTTTTAGAAGGCTTACAGGGAGTGCTCTGTGTCATGGATGACATTCTTATCTTTGAACAGAGCCAATCACAACATCAGACTTCGTGCAGTGCTAGAGCATCTCTCCACAGCAGGTATCACACACTTAACAGTATCAAATTGTGAATTCAGTAAGAACCAGCTTGGCCATGTAGAATGGGGTGTCTCCCGAACCCAGTAAAACCAATGCAGGTAATCAAATGGAAACCCCCAAATTAGTTTCTGAATTATGAAGATCCGGGAATGATAAACCAACTGAGAAAATTTCCCACAAACACTGCTGAACTCTCGCACCCTTTATGAGAGCTGTCAAGTGCCAAGAAAGTTTGGCACAACTAGACTGACTGATGCACTCTCTAAGCTGAAGTGTGAAATAACTACCCCAGGAATTCTAAGACATTGCAACCTTAACTCAGCTACCAGCTGATGCCTCCTCTCACAGACTGGGAGCAGTAGTTTTACAGCATGTTGATGGCCAGTGGTATCCTGTTGTTTATGAATCTTGCTCTATGACAGATACAGAATCCCACTACATGCAAATTGAGAAGCTGCAACCTGGGCTTGCAAGAAAGTTGCTCTCTATGTCCAAGGCATGACCATCATCCTAGAAACAGAACATAACCATTAGTCCTGATCCTGAGTGACAAGCATTTAGATAGCTTGCCTCCAAGAGTACTGCAAGGCTAATGAGGTTTGACTATGTGCTACTACATGTTCCAAGAAAGTACCTACACTCCCTCAAGAGCACTTCTGGAGAGTAGAATGGACCACACTAGCCAAGTGGAAGTGGGGATATTGAGCTTCACATTAGAGCATTTGTCTCAGCTATACCTGCAAGCAGCTAGTGCACGTGTAGACTCCTATCATATAGCTCAAGAGGAGGATGTCATATATGCAGTAGTGTCATATCCTACTGCAAAAATGGCTGGCTAGAAAAGATCCAGCACTGCCAACTAAGTGAAAAATCTTCAGTTTGATGATTGAACATCTCTAAAGTAATTAACAACTTAGTCAGGCAATGTTCAGAATGTCAACACACTCTTGTACCTCCCAGAGAACCACTACCCACATCACTGCTGATATGACACCTTTGGGAAAAAGTTGCTTCAAACGGCCACACATATGCACCTTATTGTGGTGGACTATTAAGTTTCTCATGCTACCCTGAAGTCATCCAGATGACTTCTACTATATCCACAGCAGTCATCAAGGCATTAAAAGTCTATTTTTTCAACACAGAGTACCATCAGTCTTTATGAGTGATAATGGCCCACAATTGACAGGAAGGTGTTTGCTAGCTCCTACGGATTTGAAGTACTAACCAGCAGTCTCCAAAGTAACGGTGTAGCAAAAGGACCATTAAAACTGTGAAGATATTTTTAAAGATAGTCCTACTCCTACATGGCCTTCCTAAGCTTCCATGCAACACGTCTTCCCTTGTGCCACATCAGTCCGGCAGAGTTGCTAATGGGAAGAAAGTTGAAAATTGATGTTCCAGTTCCCATGCTCACCCCTCAGTGGCCATTCATGGATTCATTCACAGAGAGAGACAAAGAGTACAATAAAGCTAAAAAGCAGATATATGATCAACAACATAAGGCAAGACCTTTAGATCCAGACACACCTGTGTGGATTAGAACAGGGAGTGATTACCCAACAACAATATCATTTCACCAGCAGAAATCCCAAGGTCATACATTGTGGTGCCACCTAATGGTGAACTAAGGAGTACTTGTTATCACCTCACAGAACAATCCCCAGTAATGACTCGCTCTTGTTCCAGAGTTATGTTGAGACCTACAGATAGGCTGGGGCCATAATGTACTGATTATGCATGCACTAGGCCTGTTAATATTATGATTTATGTATAACTGCTGTACACATGTCTGTTGTATGCATGCGTTTTCAATGTATTCCAATTATTGTGTGCCAGGTGCTAATCATACATGTCTAAGAGACAATTGGGTCCTGCAGTTCATCATCCTTGGATGTAACACTCACCATAGAGCTATCAATTACCCAGCAGAAGAGACTGGTTGGAACAGGAAACTGTCATATTCATGATATGGACTGTATCAAATCCTTTCATATAGAGAAACAGATGCAGTATGTGCAAGTTCACTAGTCATTATATCATGTTACAACAAAAGTAAACTAAGGATCATGAAAATAAATAAAAGGCGTGAAAGAAGGGAGGTCATTTACACCAACAGATATTAACACACCAACAATCCACATTAATTCCTGTATTAATTAAAGCACTGCCGCAAGTGCTATATGAAAAATATAAAAGAGTGAGAGCGACAAATATAACACAAGGCGAAACTGAGTGCTATATTTTGTCTCAGGACCACTCTTTGAGTGCTATATTTTCATAAAGCACGAGCAAAGCAGTGCTTTAACTGCTCTAAAAAACTTCCAAGTTTGAGCTGGAGGTAAACAAAACCATATGTGAAACTATTCAAGACTCACCAAGCAGCCTTCAATGAAGCAATCAATTTTGCGGATAACGATTGGATGCACATTGAATACCCCCTGGAGTGCTTTACTCTGCTTTTCTTCTCCAGTTAATCATTTCTGTTGTCTCAATTTTAGGGTTGGGTGCCGTGACTACTCATCTTCTGCCCACACACAGTGCTATAAACTACCTCAATAAAACATTGTGGTCACCAATATACCACTGTGGTCAAGTATATAGCACTGTAGTTGCGTAAACTGTTCTGTATGGCAAATATAATATTATTTTTGCTTTGATTGTTCTTTAATTGTACTTCACCACTATTAACAAGTTGTTATCAGGGAAAGGTGAGGCTGGTCTTGAGTTGATATTTCTTTGGTGGAAACACAAACCTAGCTTTACAGCACCATTACTTATACTGTATGACAATCATCCAATATTTTCTTTTGATAACTCAAATTTGATGTAAAATCAAGGAATTTAATATGTTCTGGGGTGCGTATGTATTACAAGGATTTCAAAAGAATTATCATTTTCACTGTTAGTCAAAGCTTGTAAGATTCTTGGACTAAGGATGTTGAAAGCTTTGACCTATACCCAGTAATAATTGTTTTTAGAGCAAGAACATGTGACTTTAAATGATATATGTGACCTAATTTTAGAAAATTGTTGATATCCGCACAATTTTCAAAATGCATTTTATTTGTCCTTTGTTTTCTACAGGGTAGAGGAATGGACTAGCTAACTTTCAGCTTCATAGGTTAAGCAGCATTGGAAATACAGTACTAGACAGCTGGACGAGCAAATAACTTGATATGTACAGAAACTACAGAGAAAAGAATCTACAGGCGCTTACATAAACCATCATACAACAGCGTACGGAATTGAATCTTCACTCATTGTGTTCACCATGCATTTGTGCATCCACCAAGGTATAGTTTTTGCCACAGACATGCTTCTGTGTTCAAGAAGGAAGGCAAATTCACTGAAAAATGATTGTCAATAAATTCTTTCGTCACTGCAACGTAAACAAACATGTGTAACTTTGAAATCCTTCTGTGTATGGAGATGAAACAAGGATTTTTGTACTCCCTATGACAGACGAACACGATGATGCCCAGGATTTATCCATTGGAGGCTTATTTCACCCACCAGTGAGGTGATAAAAACTTGCATGATTTTTTTCTGGAGTTTGTGTATTTTTCTCATAGATTTTTAAATGCGTTTTATTTTACAAAAGTACTATTGTGCATATATTGATGGTTTTCCAGTCAATATATGCACAATAGTACATATACTGTACGATACAAAATTTTGGTGGGAGAAACTTTTGGCAAATTTGGCGAAATGACTTCAATTCGCCAAAATATTCTTGTCCAATTTTTAGCCAACTAAATAGAGAGAATGCAGTATGACACAAGCATTCGCCAAAATTTTATCTCGCCAAAATTTTATATCATACGGTAGGCTATATCCCTACTCAAATTGTAAGTGAAGATTACTAAACCAGGTATGGATTTGACAGCATAATTGGTAAATGGCTCAGGGCACGAAGTGCCTGCATGCTATTTATAATTACATGAGGAAGGTGAAGTGAAATATCAACATGTAATTGGCACAATTACAAGGATGTGACAGCCATTTTGAAGAGTCACGAGACTAATTACGTAAAAATGCGTTGTGCCTATAAAAGGAGCACGCGGTCTGATTCCATTGGCTCTTTGTAGATAGTTGCTCTGTCATCGTGTTCTCTGCTACTGCATGGTGTACAAAATTAATAAATTTTAAATGATAATTGTACAATTTCTTTGAGAAGCTGCTACATGGTTGCTGCACAGACATCCCACCAGTCCTTAGATGGCTTCTACCTGAAGGGAAATATGAGAATCAACTATACGTTATTATGCACTAAAGGGAGGGGGGTGGGACATGTTGATATTTCACTTCACCTTCCTCATGTAATTATAAATAGCATGCAGGCACTTCGTGCCCTGAGCCATTTACCAATTACACTTCGGAAGGCTCAGTTTCATATCAACATGTATTGTTTGAAGATGATTCTGATGATAGAACTGCAGTGCCAAAGGTGGTTCTATCATCTTTCTTAAGTACTCTGCAGTAAAATTTTTGGAAGGTGCCCTCTGAAGACCAGTCTGCAGCATCTAGAATATCTTTGGTTGTAACTCCCACCCCTGCAGCAGTAGAACACGATGCCCCTCTTATAGAGTGTGCCTTGAATATTGAGATGTCTACACCAGCTTCTGCCATGAGGCACTTGAGCCATCTAGCTATAGTACTACTAGATACTGGGGTATGCTGTCCTATCCAAGACAGGAAAAGCTGAAATCTAGAGTCACCTGGTAGGTCAACTTGAAATCTTTCTGTTCTCTTCTCATAGGCCCTTAGTGTTGCTACAGGGCATATGGTAGTATCTTTGGCAAAACTTGGAAAGAAGAAGTCTGCCATAGGTCTTGATGACCTACTCTGTTTAGCCAGATGGGTTGGTCGGAAGACCACTCCATTTGATTTAAAGGATCTCGTCTGTAAGTTCAGTTTGGACAGGTCAGCCGAACGAGATGGTCTGGTCAAGGCTAACAGCATTGCTGTTTTCATTGTCAACTGTTTAAGACTTAAGTCCTTGTTAACACCTAGGCCTTTGATGTGCTGAATTACCATCCCAACATCCCAGAAGGAAGAATATCTTGGTTGTGGTGGCCTAGAATTAAATGCCCCTTGAAGGAGCCGTGTCACTGTAGGGTGACTTCCTACGCTGACTCCATCCACATATTCATGGGTAGATGATATCGCTGATCGATAAGCATTCAGCGATTGATACTTATAGCCTTCGGAATATAACTTGGCTAAGAAATTCACAACATCTTCTATAGGTCCTGTAAGGGGATCTCGACCCCTCTGCTGACACCAGCCAGCCCATTTAGAGAATGAGGACCCATAGTTGGAGTTAGTTTTGTCTCTCCATGATGCAAGCATGAGGTCTGAACCCTGTGAAGAAATTCCTCGTGATGTGTAGGATTGCCTGAGACAGGCCAGGCGATCAACTGGGGCACTCCCTGTTGCATCAGAAATTCTTGCCCCAGTGGCATTGATATCAGATCTGATTGTTGAGGAATTCTCCGAGGATAGTCCTCCAGGAGTTCCAGCACTAGTGGGAACCATGGTTGTGTTTTCCACAAAGGTGTTATTAACACTATCCTCGCTGCTTCTTTCCTGACTTTGGTGAGGCAGCGATGTATCAGGCACCACGGGGGATTGGTAAACCCTCGACTGATCGACCATTTCTGCATGAAAGCATCCGTCGCCTCCGCTTCTGGATCTGGCCTCTAGCTGTAAAAGCGGGGAAGTTGCTTTGTCAGGCGTGATGCAAACAAATCCACTTCCAGTGGACCCATTATTGCCTCTATCTGTTGGAACACTGATTGGTTCAGCTTCCAGTCGCAGCGATCCCTCACTGTTCTGGACTCCTCGTCGGCCTGTGAGTTCAGTTGACCTGGAAGGTGCTCTGCTTGGAGGGTGATACTCCTCTCCGTGCACCAGGTCCAGATCGTTATCGCTAAATGGCACAGAACTCTGGACACTGTGCCCCCTTTCTGGTTTATGTAACTCACTGCTGTAGTGTTGTCCATTCGCAGTAAGACTGTTACGTTCTGCCAAGTCTTCCCAAATGCCTTGATTGCTAGGAAGGCTGCAAGCAACTCCAGGTAGTTTATGTGATGAGTTGCTTCTTCGGGGGACCATATGCCCCCTGTGTGAGACTGACCATTCAACACCGCTCCCCAACCCTGGTTGGATGCATCTGAATGTATTGTTACTGTTGGGTCTGATTGACATAGTGGTGCTCCCAATGGGGCTGTTGTGAGAGCCACCCACCATTCCAGGTCTTCCCTGCTGGTCGGATTCAGTGAAAGGATTGCATTGTACCTGTCCGAGATTTCCTCCTGGTTGTAGTCCAGGGGAAGGACAGAGTTCATTTGCCTCTGGAGAGCTCGGTAGTGCAATGGGGCTAAGGGGATAGCTCTCATGGTAGCAGTTGTCTTCCCCACAAACTGTGCTATTTCCCTCACTGAGACTGATGCTTGGTGCAGCATTCGCCGTGCATCCTGCTGAATTTTGCGTAGCTTCTCGGTGGGGATTGTTGATATTCTCATTGTTGTGGAGCATAAGTGGAAGCCCAGAAATTCCATTTCCTGTGTAGGAGTCAGTATGGATTTCCTCTGGTTCACAATTAGCCCCAGGCTTTCGAACAGTTGGCATGTCAGTTGGGTAATTTGTTCTAACTGAGCCCTGTCCTGATGCATCATCAGCATGTCATCCAAATATATAATCAGGCGACAACCATTCTGCCTCAAGAAGCCCACTACTGGTTTCAGAAGTTTTGTGAATACTCTGGGTGCTGCTGATAGACCAAAGGGTAGGCATTGGAACTTGTATGTCTTCCCCTCCCATTGAAAAGAGAGGAGGTGTTGATAGTCTGTGTGGATGGGCACTTGAAGGTATGCATCCTTCAGGTCCATCTTTATCATCCAGTCCTGTGGTTGTAGGAGGTCTGGGAGCAAGTGAAGACCCTCCATCTTGAAGTGTTCTGTCTTCACAAATTGGTTGAGACTTTTTAAGTTTATCACTGGCCTCTGGCCCCCATCCTTCTTTTCCACAAGGAAAATCTGAGACAGATAGTTCCTTGGGGAGGCCAGTGTTTCCACTATTGCCCCCTTGGCCAGTAGTTCTACAACCTCTGATGTTATCTCGCTCTTGCTCTCTAGTGAGCATTTTATCGCTTGGGGTACTCTGGCCTGAGTTGGAGCCCCTACTAGTTCCAGTTGATAACCAGCCACAGTTTGCAGTACCCACTGGTCTTGAGTCAGCACCTCCCAGTTTGGTAGGAAGAATGCTACTCGCCCAGCCAATTTTGGGCATGTGATTGACAGGTTCATGGTGTTGATTAGAGCCTGTATGTAATGTGTCTGTGTGTTTAACACATGAGTAGATGAAACAATTTTTAATGAAATTTTTTGCATTGTCATACAATGAACTGCAGTCTGTGTGCTGCCTAGTCATTTCTTTGGCTGCCCTTTCTTGGCTTTGTTGCCTGGGCCTTGCCATCCTCAGCTCCCTCCTGTGCCGCTGTAGTACCAGTTGCCACCCCCGCGACTTGTTTTTTGAAAGTGGCTTTTCTGAAAACCCCGTTTGGAGTTATCAGAAGGCATGGTCTTTCTAAGGACTTCAGCGGCCTCCAGGCGCTCCTTAGCCATAGCTCCAAATTTCTCCCCAAACAGAAAAGGTGCAGCATCCTTGAAGTCTGTATGATTAATGAGCTGCTTCAGCTTGGGGTTGAGTTGCATCATCACCGCATGCCTACGGTCCATTGAGTGCTGGTAATTGGCATTGCCCATCAGCTGAAGAGAGGTCTGGATCCCAGTGATAACTTCTGCGGGTACCTCGAGGTTCTCTGCCTTTTCCAAAATGAAAATAAGAGGATTAGCTGCGTCCAACCAAAAGTTCTGGATCCTACTAGCTGCCCTGTCCGCCATTCTTGCTGTAGGTGGTAAATTCGCTGATACCACGGGGTCCAACTGGGCGCCCCATCGCGAATCCGGAATGCCATTCGCCTTAGCCTTTGCCACTCGGGACTTGTTGTCTAGCTTCTTGTTGAATGAAGCCTCCAAGAAAGCAGCAGCTGCTTCGGAGAGTGGGATCAGTGGACCATGTTGGGAGTCGACGTCTTCCATTTCCTCCTCCGAATCGTCCTCATCGTCCTCGACTCTAGTCTTCTTCTTGGGAGGGGGAGTCAGGCCGGTATCGGAGTCTGTACCGCTGTATTGCAGACCGGAACCTGACTGCGAGTTTACGCCACTGTATGTGGCCCCGCTTGTAAGCGTCGTAAGTTGGTCCTGCATGGACTTGACGCTCGCTGTAAGACTTTCCACTGTCTTCGCTAACTCTTCGTTGTTCGCCATAACGATACACCGACTACTGTCACAGCCAAATAAAAGCCAATGGAATCAGACCGCGTGCTCCTTTTATAGGCATAACGCATTTTTACGTAATTAGTCTCGTGACTCTTCAAAATGGCTGTCACATCCTTGTAATTGTGCCAATTACATGTTGATATGAAACTGAGCCTTCCGAAGTGTAATATCATATTTTGTATTTCTAGTATGCTCAGTCAGAAGCTAACCACCTTATACATACTTATTCTAGACCATACGTACATCGTGTATGCGCATACAAATTATGCATGGGTATACATCTGAAGAAAAGAAGACTTGGGAAATGTAGTGTTAAAAGAGAACAATCATCACCAGTTGTACAAGTAACTCACCATGATTACTAAGCTTTTCAAACTCTGTGTTTGTCTTTCTTGGATTTGAAATGGCACCTACATATGTACATAATACTGTACATACATATGTACATAATACTGTACATATACAGCACAATCCCCAAGTATCATACAGTAACAGTATGGTATCATACTGCATAGTAGGGACCACAAAGGAGTAGGCATGGCCCATGAAATAATATCACCAAAAAACCAACCTCAATTTTCCCAGACGACAATGAAGCAGTATTGGTTAAGTAAAACTTAGCCCAAAGAAGCTTTCATATCGAGCTGAAACGCATTCAAAAAGTTGCTACGGAATTTAAAAAAAAAAATTATTTAATAGAATTTTCTACTGACTGTTTTTGAGTAACTGACTGACTGATGCTTTCAGACAAGTGTAACTCAATAACAGCTAAAGATACGGGCTTGGTTTTTTCACTGTTGGACGTCACTTCGGCCCAACGGGTGCCTTTTGGCATACCGCAGTACATACAATGCATTCCTCATGGACTTACCAGTGTCCTCCTTTGTGTCCCATTCATTTTTACTGACAACGAAAAGTGTGGATTTGGCGGCAGCACGTGCTGGCTTCCCTTTGTAACAGAAATTTTCCGTATTTTTCGTAGCAGCTAGTTTGATTGCAGAGGTGCTTTTTGAACAGTTCTTGATTCGTACTGCTGTGTAACGAGTTGAACATAGCTGACAATGAAGTATAATGGATACTTCATTTTTCAGATGATAATTGGGGCGCACGGCACCATTTCAGATGTGGGATGCATGGGTTCACTAGACATAACAATTATTCACAAAAAAAGTTAACAAACAAGTACACAAAAAAATTTGGAAATTTCAACTAGGACCATAGCACATCGATAAAAAAGTACTGAAACAAGCTGGAGTAGTGCACGATATTAAATCACAGTAAAACAATAAGAAGTGCTATATCCTTACTGTGCATTTCTGTTATGGTATCTTAGCATAGTAGGGATTTAATACTTCTTATTGTTTTACTGTGATTTAATATTGTGCACTACTCCAGCTTGTTTCAGAACTTTTTTATTGATGTGCTATGGTCCCTACTCTAGTTGAAAGTTCCAATTTTTTTGTGTACTTGTACATAATAGGAATTGTGAAGGTTTGCACTTTTCTGCCAAAGAATATCACCCAAAAACCAACTTTACTTTTCCTTCACAACAGCTTGGCAGTATTGGTTAACATTCTGTGTACTGTGCTTCATGATTCAGCTTGAGTAACAGATGTAACAATGATTAAAACTGAGCATAAGTGGCCACAGAATTACTATTGCACTTGTACATAGTTCTCTTCTTCCATTGCAAAAGCATATCTGGGCAAAGTAATTAAGAAATTATGTTACAAAAGTTAACAAACAAGCATAATTTATTTATGAAAGTAACTTACTTGTAACTATCCCAACTCTGCTGATATCAGATATGCATAATGTGAATATGGTTAAGGCACCTACTACAATGCATCTACTGACTTGGATAGCCCATACTTGGACGTGACTTGGTTTAATCAAACATAGGCATGCTCAATTTGGGCATGAATGGGTAGCTACATGTAGTAAAATATGGCTCCACATAAGTTTACAGAGTAGCTACAGACAACAAACATATTTCCTATAATTAGGTATGGCTTCGTGCACACTTACAAACTCACCCACATATGCCTTCAGGCGTTCCTGATAAGTTAGTATGGCTCATAAAAGAAACTGGCCTGCTGCAAGACTAGACTACGTTTCATACAATAACCAATTAGTGGGTGTTGCTCCACATTTAAAAATGCCGCAGACAGCAATGGACATGATTCGTCCATACACGTCTATAAACAGTAACATGTAATCCTAATAAGTGGCATGGCTCATAAAAGAAGCTGGGCTGCTGGGATATGACGCATTGATACACTTCCACATTGTCAAACTAATTAATTGATTTCCAATTTGGGTCAGACCCAGATATTCTACATAGAAAGCAAGTCACAACTGGATTACCCAGACAAATGTGACCCAGACTGGTTTCAACCATGGTTTGACTTGTGTGGATGTGTGCAGACACTGCAGATTTGGGGTCATATACTTGAGTATTATTATTTTGTATTTAGCAATATTTAAATAAGCATTTGTAATTGTATTTACAGTTTGGAAACCAGATGTCTTTTTAATTGTATTTTAATCTAACAATTGAATGTGTTACAATACAATAACACCTTGACGTATTATTTTGAAATGCGTCAAGTGATTAGCCAATAGAATTTGTACTATATTTGTTTGTCAAGGTATCGTAACAAAAATCTGTAATACTAATCTGATTGGCTAAAATAATGTGGTGTGTTTCTATTGGAAGTACATGTCTGATTTGACAACTAGTGCTACCATAGTGATAGATGCCCCATAGCAACAATATGGTTACCTAGCAATGGTTGCTAAGGTAAATATCTATTTGGGACCACAGCAATGGTTACTAGGAAATTTTAATGGTTGCAAAGTGTGATTGGTCTTTTGCAGTAGTTACTTTTTGAATTTCTGCCAGTTGCTATGGTGGTCAGAATAGAATGCAATGGATAGCTGTGGTATTTGGGATTAATAGTTCGTGCATTGTAAACAGGAAGGAACACTGGAAGAATACTAAACTTTCCTGGGATCAGGAAACATGCAGCACAGGGCAGAATTTCCTATAGAATTTCCTGAAAAACCAGGAAAGTCTATAGGAAATTCTGCCCTGTACTGCATATTTCCTGATCCAGGAAATTTTAGTATTCTTCCAGTGGAAGTAGTGCTCAGTTTCACCTCGCACTGTTTTATGCCTTCCAGTTTACAATGTTAACACCACTAACCCCAAATGCCACAGTTATCCGTCCTATTACACATACAAATACTTTCTCTAAGTATGTTAATTATTTCACAAAAGAGATTACAGTCTTTTGATCATACATTATTCTGCGTAACTTGTTCAAAAGCATCACTGCCCCTTAGAGCTGAGTGATAGCGGCGATTAATTGATTATTGTGATAGTGAGTAACAATTGTGATAATGATAGTATGCATGCAATCATACTATTACGACATGGATAACAGAAGCAAACATGGTAGTGTTGAAGTATAGGAATCTGTGAAATGAAAGACAAGTAGAGCATGGACAACAAGATAGAAGTGCAATACAGAGATAAGGAATGTTAGAAAAGCAGATAATTATGTGGTTTCATGTATTGCATACAGTATAAGGTTGATAACTATGGTAATAAATAGGCCATAACCATTGGTATGTAAGATTGAGCCTTCTGAAATATAAATTTAATGCTAGTGTGATAACCGAAGTGACAACTGATAATGATTGTAACATATCACGTGTACATAAATTATGGGTTACACTAATCATATACATATAATCATATTAATACATAGTTACTACTTCTACATCCCCCCACAAGCTTGTCATATGTGGGAAAATATGAAAAAGCTTAATTACTAACTGTTCCAATAAGGATCTTCTATAAGTCTGTTTGTGGGCTTCCTTGGTCTGTTTGATCTTCTTGGCTGGATTGGTGAAATGGCACCCAGTGGTTGGTGTGCTTCGTCACTTGGCTGCTGCTGTGGCACATTAGCATGGAGTAGTGGTTCATCTATTGGCCATGTTGACTGTGGCTGTGCTGGTAGAGGTACCCATCGCCATAAGAATCTACGGTTTCTTGTGAGGACTCGCCTGGACTCTGTCTTAACAATATACTGGCAATGTTGCCCCATTCTGATCACTACCCCATATGTATCCCAGAGCCTGGTTCTTGGATCCTGTAAAGCTACCTGGGAGCCTACATGAATCTCTGGTAATGAATGTGCCTGTCTGTTGTAGTAGCGTTCCGCTGCTCTTTGGGTGCATTCTGCCTTCTCTGCTGCTTTGTCTAAGTTGGTTTGCCATTGTGGGTCAAATGACTTGGGATGGGCTGGGAGTGTGTCTTGGACTGGATGCCCGAAGAGCTTCTGAGCTGGAAATAACCCGTCTCGCAATGATGGCGTGTTGCTGTACTGCAACAGTGCCTTACAGAGCTTATCCCCATCCAAGTATCTGCCATTCCAGGCAGTACGTATAATCTTTTCATCGACTTTACCGTCGCTTCTGCTTTGCCATTGCTCTGTGGATAGTGTGGTGATGACACCTGGTGTTTGAAGCCCCATTGCACAGCAAAGTCTTGAAACTTCTTGGATGTAAATTGTGGGCCTCCATCTGACCAAAACAAATCCGGTACTGCCGTTCTACTAAATAGCTCCCTCAGGACCATTGTAAGTGCTGCCACATTGACACTTTTTCCCATGGGAGCAACAGTGGGCCAATCTGTATAACAGTCCATTATAACCAGGTAACAGTGGCCACCATAATAGCAAAAGTCTATAGCAATCTCTGCAAAAGGGCGAGATGGATGTGGCTTGCTGACAATCGGCTCACGGTAAGTGAGTTTGACACTGTACACAGTGTGATATCATAATTTCCATATCGTTGTCTATTCCCGGCCAGTACACTGTGAGGCGTGCCCTCTGCTTGATCCATGATGCCCCTTGATGCGACTCATGTAGTTGCTGTAGTACGTCCTTATGCATTCGGGATGGTATGAGAAGTCGGTAGCCATATACTATAAGGTCCTCCTCTACTGTGAGATTGTGCCAGACCTGCCAATATCACTTGCATGCTTCTGGTAGTTCTCCTCTGTGTGCAGGGAAACCATCCAAGATTGTGGCTTTCAACAGTGTATACTCTTCATCATGGCTAGCTTGTCTTCGCAACTCTGTCAAGCGTAGGTTATCTGCTGCTGTGGTCTGCTGCATTCTGATTTCTGCAATTGATGGGGGTGGAATATGGTCCTCTCCAAATTCTGCAAGCGAGTCTTCTGGTATGGGCTCCTTAACTGGGTGCCGTGAAAGCGCATCAGGGGCCATGTGTGTACTCCCTTCGCACCAGATTGCCGTAAAGTTATACGCCATCAGCCAGGTACGGAGGCGCTGTAACCTTGGATTCTCAATCTCGTCCAAGCGGTGGCTATTCAGTATGCGAATTAGAGGGTTGTGATCTGTGACGACCTGAAAATGCTGCATACCCCCCAGAAACGCATGATACTTAGTTACTTCCCATGCAATTGCCAGCAATTCCAGTTCAATGACAGCATTTCGTGACTCAGCGGATGTCAAGAAACAAGAGCCTACTTGGACCAAGTTCCACTGGCCAGTATCGGAGAGGTGCTGTAGGACAAACCCAAGTCCTTGCCTACTGGCATCAGTGCAGAGATGCGTCTCCTTAGCTAGATTGAAATATGCTAGGGTGGGCACTTCTGTAAGCTTCACTTTTGCTTCTGCAAAAGCTTTGTCATGTTCTTGTGACCACAAGAAGTCATGCTTAGTACTCAACAAAGTACGCATTGGCAGCAGGAGTGTGGAAACTATGTCTGTGCTGGATGATAGCTGGTTGGCCAAGCCAAAGAATGATCTCAGGTCACTGCGGTGACAACTGATAATGATTGTAACATATCACGTGTACATGAATTATGGGTTATACTAATCATATACATATAATCATATTAATACATAGTTACTACTTCTACAGCTAGTAATAATCATGATACTATCGTTATCACATAAAAATTACTATCAATTGTGGTTATGATAGTTACAGTATTGCTCAGCTCTACTGCCCCTTTTGAAGTTGAACTTTAACATCCCTGTTTGCTGTTATTGACACCTCATTAGCACATCTTGATTATTCAAGCCAACAGCAGCAAACCACTAGGACTCTGATCCCCATGTAATTCTACACTTCCTAGAAGAATTACATGCAATACCCTAAGTATTCAAATCGTATTGGAATACTTGTATTACTATTCTGATGGAAGTATTTGCAATTGTGTTTGTATTACAGTAATGAAATATATGTGACCTAAATCTACGATGACATGCAGGCATGGGACCCATGCCTGGCTTGATGGACAGTCTCACCAAAATACTTCTGGTAATCATAATTAGTCTGTCTGGACTACTTGGTCATCCAAAAGTGAACTTTGCCAGACTTTTACTCACCTATAAATCGATGTTGTAACAGACACAACTAGCGACACTGTTTTTAACCCTCACAAAAGCCCACTTTGCAGGCTATGGAATCCCAGAGAAAGTAATCACAGACAATGACCCTCAGTTCTGGTCCATATCTATGAAGACTTTGCCAAACAATGGAAGTTTAATTATGTAACCACCTCACCTTGCCATTCACTCAGGGCCTGAAATTATGCTGTGGAAATGATCTGACAAATCCTGTTATGTGGTCGGACATACTCAGTAGTTCTGTACAAAAATTTTTAAAATGTATTCAGACATTAGCCAGAAATGGTTGGAAATGGCAGACATTTCAGGCTCTGTTCATGATCATTGGTCTTTCCAAATGTAGTCCAGAATCTGATCTATCTATCACGTGTTACAGATTATTATGTCATTTATTAAATTTATGGGAGAAATTGCTATACTGGAGTAGACCATTTTGATGTACAGTGAGTTGGGTTTCTTCTAGCATCAATGTGCGCACAGAGAGTTGTTCTATGCTATACATGTATTACACCTGGAAAGTTACTAAACAGATACAGAGTAGGCGGTACACAATAGTTAATTTCATTTTTAATAGTTTTTCAATAGAAATTTAATATATTGGAAATGCCTGAATCAGCTGATATTTTTGCCACGAACAAAGTATAGCAAATGTCTGCAAACTTCCTCATATGGAGGACAAGGCATCTGACAAGCTCAATATTGGGCCTGTGGTAGTGCTCAAGACTGGGATTAAAATATTTTATTGTCAAATATTAATACCTTGAGCACTTGATTTTAGCTGAGGGATCATTCATAATTTTCAGTATTTCCACAAGTGTACAGAGAGTACTCTTTACTGACCCCCTCCTTCCTACCGAAAAGCATACTGTTAAAATACTGTACAATAGTATAATCCGTGGTTTTCCTTACTGCATCTGCTATCTTCTTCCTCCATCAGATATAAGTATTGATAGAACTTTGATTATCTGGGAGCTTGATGTAGCTTAAATTGGACCCTTGATTGCTTGTTTGCATTTTGCTGCCACATGACGATTTATGCGGACTACCCCTTGTCTGAGACAAAGCCTTTCCACCCATGGCTATATATACCTGATCATGAGCACACACTCACCTTGTACTAATAGTTGTTCAATATCACTGGCTACACTGTTGAGTTCAATAGTTCTCATTGCTTCTATTAACTGGTCCCAGCTAGCACCATCACGTGTCTCCAGCCATTTACTGAACATTTTCTGGCAGCAAGTTTTGCTTCCATCAGCTTTGTAATCTTTATGTATCGTTTCTAATTCCCCTTCGTACTCATCGTCTAATAATTCAAGTCCAAGATCGTACCACTTTATACTGACCTTTGGAATCACGTGCCTGTTCAATACTTTCATAGTAGGCCGACCTTGAAGAATAGCTCCTGATTGAGCCATCCTGTGTCTTCCAAGATAAAAACAATCTGCCTCACCCAATGTAATTGTATTATATGTGTATTTCTCAATTTATTTAAGGAATTCACTGAAAACTAAATTATCGATTGTGGGAATTCATGCATATGTATGGCTGAGACAAAAAAGTTGAAAGCAGCTAGCACGAAAGTGAGTGGTGTGGTGAACGGCGTTATGTGGGTGATATCTGTATGCTTGAGTACTTTAAGCTAATATGGCTTGGGCCACTTCCAGTTATTTTTTCCATGAAGGAAAGGCCAGGGTATTCACTAGTCTGGCGCGGCCGCCCCTTCGCATAAAGAGGAAGGGTCTGGTCACTCTAGCATACAAAATTTGTAGCCTGTTACCGAAAACAGGTAACACCAATCAGATCGCGTTGTTGGTAATTACTGAATTTTTGTGACGTTTGTTTAGAAGTTACCATAGATACTATGGAATTACGTAATAAGTGAAAGAGATTAGGCCACTCCAAATAAATTCTCTGTTTCCCGTCCTGGACTCAAGCATATTTGCATGCGGGCGGGCGGTCCATTTCCATTATTTCATTATAAGATTGGCAGCTTTTCAAGCCAGTATTTGCCTGGTACAACCATAAAAAGCTGCACAAAAGCATGCTTAGGCTTGTTCCTTCCTTTTTAAATTGCAAAAATAACACAAACGTGAAGTTTGTGCTGACTTGATAGCACTGCTGACACGTGAGCTTTATTGAGCCTGCCAGTATGCAAGAATAACCGGGAAATAATAGAAGAATACAGAATAATGGAATATTTAGAGCTGACAGTAACCAGATGCGGGCAGTGGACGGGAAACAGAGAATTTATTTGGAGTGGCCTTATCGCGAAGTTTCGTGAAGAAAAGATAATGATTGAGGCTGCTGGTAGTCGTCTATACGGTGTAACTGATTTGTATGGTCGTCAGACATGTTATTCTTTTTGCCATTGTTGTGATGTCATTGTTTAATCATAGATTCTAGTTTAATTACATTCCACCACTACAAATTTGTAATGCTAGAGTGACCAGACCCTTCCTCTTTATGCGAAGGGGCGGCCGTGCCAGACTAGGTATTCACTAGGAAATTTTATTACGTTTAATTTTTGCAAAATAAATCACGTTGAATCTGGTTACTGGAGGTAGGCCAGGAGCTAATATGAGGAGCCAAAAGGCTAGACTTTTGACTAGTTGTAAATGGTGACTGGGCTAGTCAAAAGTCCGACTAAATTAGCAACCATGGCCTGCACCACAGAGCACCGTCACATAATTCGCCATATGAAACATAATGGACACTATTGTGGTAAGCACTGGGTGGGTAGAAAATATATGCACAAACTAACCTGCAGAGCTGCTTTTGGTTTAGTGTAACACTAATGTGGTGGAGGTTACAGGGGTGTAATAGGTCGGAATACCATTAGAACATTCCCTTCCAAATAACCATCATTCAATTTGATATAGAGCAAGTGAGTAATTTTCAACCTCAAATGACACCTCTGATTTCCTTCTGCTATAGCTCATTTAAGTTGCTTTCCAAATTTATTCTGGTATCTTATCATATGTTACAGGTTATTGCACAGTTTATTACATGACCCCAAAATGCTCAATAACAGAATGTATCAGAGAAGTAGCTATACCACATTGCTATTTTGACTAAAATTTCCCTTAACCAGGCTTCTTATAGCATCATTGTGTTCACAGGGAGTTGCTTTACATGTGTCACACCTGGAAAGTTACTAAATGGACACAATATAGGCATCTAAATAAATTTTGTGTCATTTAAAGCCTTGTGGGCTAGTGTATGCAGAATACTTTGAAACTTAAAAAAACATAATGTCATAAGGTGCTCGCTAATGCTTACTTTAAAGTCTGCAGTTTATTTGCTTGGGTTAGCCGCATAACAATTTTTTATTTATAAGTGTCACCAATTCACTTCAAAGTACACATAGCAATGACATAATTGAAACCACAACTATGCCTGAGGTATACTGTTGCATGATTGTGACACCTCCACTTCAGTTGTTTACCTTTTTGAATTGCTAAGTTCCAATCCTTTTAGCTGTTTGCCATTTACAAAATCAAATTTTGTCCTTACTGTAGTCTCAATAACTGAGCCTTTTTCTTCACACCATGCTTGTTGATTTTATAATTTCAGGCCAAAAGTATAGCTATTTTATTATGTATGTGCGTAAGTACATGTATTTATTTATTTGTTAGTTTTTATTGAAATTACATATGTATTTGTCATATTAGTGATTGCTTATTGTGTGTGCGTGCGTGCGTGCGTGCGTGCGTGCGTGCGTGACAAGTATGTTGTACACTCACATTACTGACATTGTGTGCAGATACGCAGTAGCAACTTGACTGGAGATCACACCAATGAGTACCACTGGGTCAAGCGTGTAAGAATTGTGACATACAGTGTTGTGAATCACACTCTGAAATGTAAATCATGAGCTTTCTACACCCTCCCCATTAAAATTGACGTGTAGATACACAATTTTGGTGAAATTTTGCACTGAATATTAACCATTTGATTATAAATCAAACCTCAGTTTTCATTTCTATCTGCACATCAAGGCTTAAAGTATAAACCCGGGAGGGGTGCAATAGTTAACCCAGGAGAGGCAAGTGTTCCCTTCCCCTCAGATTAATCCCTGGCTGTGTATGTTCATACATGCATACAAATAGTTTAGTTTTATTTTCACATTTATCCATTTTAGTCACATAATACCGTATAGCTGGAAATCTTTGAGGTACGAAACTTTCGCGAATTTTGTGAGTAATGATAGCTTCATGAAAATATAATCGTGAAATGTTTCAGTTTATACACATAGCTATTACCTTACAAAATCCGTTTTCTAGACTTTCGTGAATTAAAAAATGCGAAAATCAGATTTTCTAGTTTTGCGAAAGTTTCATCCCTTGAAAAATTCCCACTATACGGTACTGTAACCACTATACAGTACTGTAACCACTATATGGTACTGTAACCACTATATGACACTCCTTATATAATCAACAGACTGCAGCTAGAGCTCATTTGAGAGCAGCTGGTTTTAAGGTAATGTAAAATTCTGCAGAGTTTTGCAGTGTTATTGTTAATGGTGGCAATTTCCATTTCTTTAGGATGATGACTTCACTAAACCAGTGATTACTGTAGTGTGTCCCTTCAGTAATGCACTACCTTGTAACAATCACTTCAGGTAGAATATATGTAGCTATTGTACTATATTGAGTGCACTGTGTGTGCAAGGATATGGGGCCAGTTAGCCTCTGTTAGTTTATTTGCAAAACTTCTTGGGAGTGATATGAAAATGCAAGCATTAGACTACATGAAAAGTATTCACCAGCCCAACTCTGATTAGCTTCTTCTACTATGATCTTACCAGTGGCGGATCTAGATGGGTTTCTGGGGTTTCGACAGAAACCCCCTTTTAAATTTAGCATAGTGGCATTCTCAATACATAAACATTATTGTATTGACAATTTGCCATAACAAACAACTATATACCAGTAGCATACATGCAGTTGCACTTAACTAACACCATTTATAGCTATTAAACCCTCAGCAACACTTCACTTTTCATCTCCTACTGCATTAAAAACGATCGAAATACTCTAATAGAGCAGTCAAGTATAACTACCCTAATAGAGCAATCAAACCTACAGCTTGTAGTCACCATATTTGCTCTGTAGTTAGCTATAGTACTTAGTAACTATTTACAGTTTAAAGCATTGAATTTATTGTAATTGCTAACTAAAAATAGCGTAGAATCCAATCTCACAGCTTCTAAAATCTCAAATTTTTTCCAGAGAATTGTCACCAGAGGCCTTATTTAGCTATACCACTTTTCAGAAACCCCCTTTAAAAAATCCTACTGCTTACATAACGTTTGTGTTTTGTTTGCATATTGTCAAGAATTAACTTTTCAGCATTGACATTTATCTTGTCTGTTTTTATTAGGATATTAGGTGATGCTATTGTAGAAGAGATTGAGAAGAAAGGAGGGAAGGCATTTATATGTAACACTCCAGTAGTCAGTGATGCAGAGACAATGGTACTGAATATTAATATATACAAAGATGTGATTGCAATTTCTGGTGTATCCTAACTTTAGGGTTCATATGGAATGAGATATTCACTGATATCTCGTGATTGGATTGCTGACTGTGCTGAGATTATGCATGAAGCTTACTCATCTGTAAGTAGCAGAATGTCTTAGAGTTTCCACCATAGCATGTGTATGTGTGTGTAGGATGCTGTGATCAGTATTGGAGGGTGTGACAAGACTGGTAAGAATTGATAGTACACTCTGTTGTTTAAATGTCCACTGTTCTTATTTACATAGTGCCTGGTGTTTTAATGCCCATTGCTCGCTTGAATGCTGTAAGCTGTTGGTCTTATTTTCACCTGTACTAATCCTATGTATATTGTAGATTGGAGTTTGCATGTATGGTGGAACAATTCTTCCTGGCCACTGTCCTGGACAAGAAGTAGGTCTTGATGCTCAGAATGTCATGGAGGTGATGACAGTATTATTCTGATGTGGTCTTCATAAGTTGTGTACATGTTATGTAGGCTATTGGTTCATATGGAGCTGGACTGATTGACATTGAGGAACTGCACAAAATAGAATGTCATGCACTACCTGGTTCTGGGGCATGTGGTATGTACCTGCAGCTAGTCATGTTTGAATGCTCACCACTATCTGAACACATGTGGTTCTTAACAAAATGTATTGTAATATAGGATGCAAATTGTGTAAAGCATGTTGGAAAACTTCTGTAACTAAAAGGACCCTCCCTGTAAAGGACACTATACATTTAACTTTGTACAGTTTCTGACATCCCTATGCATAGACCTCTACTAAATACAATTTTACCTCTGAAAAAGGACTCCTTATAACAGTAAATTTTCATCAAATTCAAAGTGTCATTAAATAGATGTTCATGGTCATTTTATAACAACATACTTTTACCAACTGCTCACTGGACAATTTCACCAGAAAGACAGTACGCATGTGCGGCAACAGAAAATCAACTAAATTCATGCACCATTGTTAAGTGGAAGTAGCCTACTATAGCTAAACTAATGGTACAAGCCTTGATCTTCAGCCACTGCAGTTAGAACACAGTGTTTTAAGTTCTGAAATCCTTTTGAGTAATTGTTCAAAACTTAAACTTACATACTATTGAAAGATTGTAGCTATTATCACAGGTATATTGAGCTAGTGTCCTTAATAGTGTACATTTTGTCCTGCCAGACTAAATTGATATATAGAGTGGATGATGTGATTATTTTCTTTAGGTGGTATGTTTACTGCCAACACCATGTCATCTGCTGTGGAGACTTTGGGGATGTCCCTACCAGGTTAGAGAAGAGTTTGAAGATCTTGGCTATTGTATATGTTTTGTCTGATTAGGTTCTGCTTCAGGTCCAGCAGTTGACGAGAACAATGTTGTAACAGTCAAGAAGAAGGAAGAATGTATTAAAGTTGTTGACACAGTATTTCAGTTGTTAGAAAAGTGTTTAACAGCCAAACAAATTATGACAAAGAAAGTATGAGTAATCACCAACATAATATTATTACCTGTAATTCATGACTTATAGGCTTTTGAGAATGCAGTTACAGTAATGTATGCTCTTGGAGGTTCCACTAATGGAGTACTGCATCTGTTAGCTTTGGCCAATGAGTGAGTACATTTCAACACATTATATCAAAAGTGTATTTCAGCATTTGAAGTAACTAAATGTTTGCATCTTTGTCCACAGAGCTGAAGTAGAGTTATCCATTGAAGACTTCAACAGGATTGGTAGTAAAGTACCACTGTTATCCAACCTTAAACCTCATGGAAAGGTGTGTAAAGATAACAATTCCTAGTGTTTGAATGTCACCAGCTGTATACAAAGGTGTCATTAACTATAGTTCCTATACTATACTTAGAATAAGATGGATTAAACCTTAAGATGCTTTTTATGACAATATCCCCTTCAATCTGTGCTCACTGTCGTATCAGCTTTTCAAGTACATAAATAATGTATTATCAATTAAGACTGTGTCATCCATCGTGTTATTGCAATGTGTCTTGCTAAACTAACTTCCAAACTGCTCCTGATATGGAGATACAATTGGCATGCAAGCAGCATTACTTTGTTGGACTTTTAACATGCATTCACTTAATTTTATGTACATTTGCAGAATAAATGTACATATTGTATGTAATGTATTTGTGTTTCTGTTTATTTTATACCAGTACCACATGTCAGACTTGGATAAGATAGGTGGTGTACCAGTAGTATTGAAGGAGCTACTCACAGCTGGTTTTCTCCATGGAGACTGTCTTACAGTCACCGGTTGTACTATAGCTCAGAATGTTTCTGGTGTCCCCTCCTTGAGTGAACTACAAACTGTGTTGTGTCATGTTGACAAGCCAATGGCTCCAGCTGGTAGACATATCATTATATTGAAGGTATGGTGAATCAATAACTCTGGCTAACTCCAGTATATGTTCTTAGGGTAACTTGGCTTCAGAGAGTGCTGTATTGAAAATGAGTGGGAAGCCCTGTGACAAGCCGTTTGAAGGGCCAGTAAGTTTTAAAGATGCTCCAAAGACTGAATTACACCATTTTGGCCATAGGCAATAGTGTTTGATGATGAACACGAGGCACTTGATGCCATCATGGGACGTCAGGTGAAGGAGGGTCATGTGCTGGTGATAAGATATGAAGGACCAAAAGGAAGGTAATTTTGTCTGTCTAATGTGATACTATATAATGTGTGCCAAAGTTACATATATGGAACTGTAGAGATGATGTACCTCTCTCTATTCATAATGAAGTGCTATAGTTTTACTCTCTCTATTACCAAATTATGTTGGCAGAGAAATGGAAAACTTCACCTCTCAGGCTTTCATTGCATTACATTCTTGGACACACCTTTTTCTTATAACTGTAAGCTGTTTTTACCATGGTAGTAATTAGTAAATTCTGGCATGAAGACAAAAATCAAATAGTGATCTGCATTGTCTTCTTACTGTAGTCCTGGGATGCCAGAGATGCTGTCACCTAGTTCAGCACTGGTGGGTAGTGGATTAGGAGCGAAAGTTGCACTGGTGACTGATGGAAGGTTTAGCGGAGCAACTCATGGTAAGTTAGTTGATATTACAAATTCTTCCCTCACTTCTAACACACTATACCCACAAGGTATAATGGTTGGACATGTCAGCCCTGAAGCATACTGTGGTGGAAACATTGCTCTTATTCACAATGGAGATATTATCGCAATTGATGCAGTCAACAAGACCCTTAATGTGGTATGTACTCCAAACTGTGTTACCATATAACTTGATAATTTCTAAGGCACTAAGTGAAGAAGAATTAAGTGAGAGGAGAAAACAATGGACACCAGTTGACAAGCCAGTAAAGGGTCTACTACTGAAGTATAGGAGAAATGTTGGCAGTGCTCATAATGGAGCAATCACACAGTGACATGGTTTATGTTTTGTGGTTTAGTATTTCTGAAAGAAATCATGAAGTATTATTTTACTTGCGTCAATGTTTTAGGACATTAGCTTTTATTTTTCTGCTATTGGCACTAATTTGCCTGCACTATCCCAAGGAGTTGTGCCCTCCTGAGTTACTTAATAATTGTTGGCCATTCATAGGTACATAATTGCATTATGCTTTCCAAAGGAACAAGTCATTCAATTAACTATTGGCTGTAGCAGTAGGTCACGCGATGATAGACACGCCTATCCTGAGTTGGTGCTTATTTTATTGCGTGAATTCAGTGACTTGGTCCGTAGAGATGACTGAAGCAAAGAAGCTGAAACTAGCTAGCACAAAAGTGAGTATCCACTGCATGTAGTGTGTTTATATCCATTGTTCGGCTGGCTCAGTATCTGGGTTACATGCAGTGTTCATTGTTTAACGGGGGAATTCCCCTCCAAACCCATCAAGTGTGCAGTTTTGTCACGGCCTGATATCACTCACATGTAGATGTTTTAGTCGTTGATCGTGCTCACTTCACACGATCATCCCTTGATTCTAGCTTTGATCTGCCGGCGCAAGGTGCTTTAACTAATTTTCAGTTGCCTAGCCTGCAAAGTCCGAATTTTAAAAGTAGCTACTGAAACAAGCTGGACTAGTACACGATATTAAATCACAGTAAAAAGTGTTATACCGATGTATTGATAGGAAAGAGAGACGTGAATACTAGCAATGAGTTCTTGAAGTAGATCATTTGCTCCATTAATTTTCACGCGGAATGGGTGATGCCGGTACTAATTAAAAAAAAAAAGAGAGAGAGAGATTGGTGGCCAACCCTTGAGTGCTAAGCACTGTCTTTCTTGTGGTGTAGTGATGGAATGGGTGAGATGTGAATTAAGCTTTTCTTTGTTGAGATCGACAATTAGAACAGCTCCAGTATAATGGCCACCTTAAATTATTGGATGCCAATATTTCCTAGAAGAGCAACGAGACCCAATCATTTATGGCACTATTATGAAGACCTATGCATGAAAATAACCTCCATGTGTAATATATGGGTGTATTGTGTGACTGCAGTGACCTTCAATAACCATTGTCCAAAAAAATCAACAAGTGGACAATTCTGATGCTGCCATCTATACCCTTCCTACTCAACTTATAAGCTATTGTGTGGTAGTGATTGGTCTATTCCGGGATATAAGCAGATTAAATTATTATCAACTGGGATTGCAGACATCGCCTGCTTCCCAGACGTGGTAACTTGAGCAAACGTCAGATATCAAATTGCAATTAAAAGAATGACTTATAGGATAATATTGTAAGTGTAAGTTTATCACTAGGTAAGAAACTTTTAAAAACAGTTATTTAGGCACCAGTATAGGGTGATTTTTATCAATTCAAAGTGGCTAAATCATATAGCTACAACACAGTGGGCATATAATTGATACTCAGATTTAATATTATTTGAATTTATTAAAGATGTGTGAGATCAACAATAAGCCGCAACAGTGCACAGAAGCCCACCACCGCAAAATTGTCTCAGTGACTGTTCTATTGATTTTCTTAAGGCACCCTTAGATAGTCCATATTTGCTTACACATATAACAAGGCTACAAATTCTACATTCATAAAAGTTTTAACATTATAGCATTTTAATATACTCTGATAGAATAGTCTCTGATAGAATAGTCACTGAGACGACTAAGCAGTTGTGACGTTCTGTACATTGTTGCGGTTTATTGATGACCTTGCAAATCCAAGGTATTAACTTTATGTACCTATTATGTATTGTAGCTACACGATATAACTACATTTTCATCTCAAATTGACAAAAATTATCCTATACGTAGCTACAGGCCATATGTGATTTTCTCAAAGTTTGATTCATTCACTCTTGCACTTCATCTTTGATATGTAATTTAACATAATTATGGAGTAGTTTCACTTGATTATGACCCAGGGGCGGATACAGGGGGGGTCAAAGGGGGCCCTTGACCTCCCTCCTAAAATTTTTAGTATACCAAGATCGAGATACTCTAATAGAGCAGTCACCTTAATAAAGCAGTCACAGTATTAGAACAGTGTGTAGTGAGCTATGTAAGGATTTTTATGTAGTTTATCAGTGATAAATGCATAGCTGGTGAGGTGGGCAGCTATTTTCAGCTGGCTGTGACCCTTTTTTTTGTCTCACCTTACCAAACCAGACGATGTAGGGTCTCAGAGTTCATTTTGACCCCCTTTCCATAAGTCTGGATCTGCCCCTGATGACCTGCCGTTTTTTTGGGAAGTGGTGAGCTAATTTCCATAAGTGTGCTCATAGGATAATAAAGTCGCCTACGCTAATTTCCAAGATTATTTTGTGGTCTTTTAGAACCCTATCTTAAATTTAAGACACCTCTAATAATGGTAGCATTAATTTACAGTTGGTGAACTCGTTACAGATTTGGCCATAAGCGTCAATGCTAGGTGAATATGATCAGTGTGGTAAACTCAATGAACTTGCTATTGTGTGCTATTCTCATAAGTGTTTGCTATTCAGTTGTTATTTAATAATGGGTCTAAAATAGCTAATGCAGCCCACAATACAGCTTTGTTTGTGCATCTCAATAGACAATCCAGTATAAGAAGTTTGAGGTACATTCTTACCTGCCAGAAAATGTCCTTTACTCAATCTGTTCACTGATGCTTTTAATGGTGCCTATAAAAGCCATACCCTATTGAGGTTGCAACACTGACAAATACCTGCCTACTTGTACCAAACTACATTCTTTGGTTTTGCCACTTCATGTCCCAAGCTATGATGCAATACACACAATAACTGCTTTATGCATTAATTTTTTTGTCTTTTTCAGTGACAAAAATGTGTGATATCCTAAAACAAAAACAGCCTTGGGTTGTAAAAAAAGGACACTGCCAAGCAAAGTAGGATCAATCAAACAAGCTTATTCAACATGACTGGTAAGAACAAGGACTGATATCAAGTTGCGGCCAAGTGAATGCAGTATTACCCATTCTCTTCGTATCTAGCTATAGCTATACATGTATATAATAATAAAACTAGAGCAAATACACAGTCATGCAACTGTTACTAAATTGTATTTGGCCGCTTTTTTTTTGTAGTGTGTGGCTTTAAAAAGCGGCCAAATGACAATTTAATAACAGTGCATGTGTATTTGCTCTAGTTTTATTATATAGCTACAGTGTATATTATAGCTATAGCTAGATACAAAGAGAATGGGTAACACTGCATTCACTTGGCTGCAACTTGATATCAGTCCTAGTTCTTACCAGTCATGTTGAATAAGCTTGTTTGATTGATCCTACTTTGCTTGGCAGCACCCTTTTTTACATGTTTTTGTTTTAGTTAATGTTATTAGCTAACGTCTACTATAAAAGGAAACTGACTACAATTGTTGCTATAATTTGGTGGTGTTTGGCACTTAAATGTAGATAGCTTTAGGAGTACCGTGTACAAAATGTTTCTCACAAAACTTTCTGCCTCATGATAATAATTTAGATATTTGGTAGTTTCCAGGCGGACTATGGCATGGATGTAGATATAGTACAAAATGTATTGTATTTGTGATTAGGTTGTTGTGTTATAGATCCGCAGTGCTGACATGACTGGAGATCCTAATAATCAATATCAGTGGATCAAACAGGTTAGGATATGTATGTAGTAAAACACATCTCAAGACCAGTGGTGCTTGAAAATGTGAGAAATCTGTTCAGTAACTGAAATAGAAATGAAAACGCAATGGGATCAGTGTTAAAGTACTCAAATAAAATGATCAAAGTGCTAACATTTCTTTAACTCTACCTAGTTACTGCACAATCCATACACATCTTCATCAAAATATCTCAATTTTGTAAAGATAATCATGATTTTGTATGTCGTATCTCCTGCAAAGATATCCATGCTTCACTGTGTTAAAACACTATTGACAAAATACTTTAGCGGATTAAAAATTAATAAAATGTGCTGTCATTCAATGACATTTGTATAGACAGGCTACAGATTTGGGGCATAGCTTGTGTGTTGCTTAGGATTCCATTCAATGCTGCAATACAGCATGTATATTCCTTGTGTTACAGGGTAAAAAAACTACTTAGATAAAAGCAAGCAATTTATATATTAATGCCATGTGCTACCATACATTTTTACCTCCTAAAAACCAAAACTTGGAGAACAAATTAATGAATAATTTGTATTTTAATAAAGGTCACTTTGTCCACACCTTTGAAAGGCAACTTAGTCGTCTGTCTAAGCATGGAGAAAAACAGATTCATTATCTTTTTCATTATATTATTTTCTTGCCAAACTTGTTACTCAATACAAAATAAGTCTGCTGACCATTATTACTGTGGTAGCACTTGTGGCGCAATGGGTTAGCGTGTTTGGCTGTTAACCAAAAGGTTGGTGGTTCAAGCCCACCCAGGTGCGGGTATGTTTTTTTTTGGTCTTTTTAAGTTTCTACTGCATACTTTTCTATTCTCCTGACATGACATGCTTAGAGTTATTCATATAAGAAAGCCAGTGCTATAGTGATGTGAACTATCATTTTGGGAAAGGGATACTCTTACTGTTCATAGTTAATGTATATAGATGCATGCTAGTGCATTTCAATATGTTTTCATGATGCAACTAGTTTTGCTTATTTGCTTGTCCAATATGGATTGTATGCCAAGGTTTGCATTTTCCATTTTCTATTTGATATTTTGTCCAATAGCATTGAATCATTAAAGCTAAAACAAATTTGGTAGCTTTTACCATCTTAGCCAATACATCGTTTTCCACTCAAAGTATGTACCTGACAATTTTGATAAAGCTGTGAAGTGCCACATTAACGTCTTTATAAGCAGAAATCTTTCAGATGGAAGAAAATGCGTAACTTTTTTATGGTACAGTTTGAAATTCTGAGTTTTTGTATTGAATTGCAATTTGTGTATATGCACATGTATACTATAAAGTATTAATAAATAAATAAATCTGTTGGTAGCAACCTATGTTTTATAATTCTTTTCAACAGACTTCAGCTAGAGCTAATCTGAGAGCAGCTGGTTTTAAGGTAATAACAAATGATGATGCATTGTCATTGTTGTTCGTATTTTATGTACATAGGATGATGACTTCACTAAACCAGTGATCACTGTTGTGTGCCCCTACAGCAATGCACTACCTTGTAACAACCACTTAAGGTAGAGTCATGCATGTTACAGTAATACCATTTTTAATGATAACAATTTCACACCTTCACCATGGATTTTGTACTTATGTATCTAATTAGTATGTGCTTAACCGTATAACCATCACTTTTATTCAAGAGTTTCCTATCAATAAAATATTGTCTCAAGGTATAGACTCTGTATACCCAGCACGACAATGTGATAACAGTATTAAGTGATACCATTATTAAGTGTCCTTTAAACAATCTGATATGACCCAACAAGTCCTCACTATGATTGATTCTTTTCCCAAATCCTGTGCTCAGTAATTCCGCCTGTAAAATGCAGGTTTGAACAGCTACAGCATATTATTGTTCAGGTTTTGTATAACATACAAAAAACTTAAGTTTCCTGTTGAGTATGAATTGGTCCGTACAAAGTAAATACTTCATTATCGAATTACCAAACTGAAGCATTTTAAGGTGACTCACATTGATCATGGCAGATGTACAGTAGCTACAAGATAGAAGTATTTTCAAGTGTGTTGAAGTATTTTTTGCACCAGACTGCTTTAGTGCGCACAGATATTCTATTGATCTAAAGAACATTGCAAGACTTTTTGTGCATGAGCTATAATAGAAAGGCACTCCTAGAATTTTTTGCTTAATATCATCTTTTTGTTTTTGTTTACACTGACAATAAAGATTGTCCAAGTACTAGCAGAGCAGATCAAGACTCACGGTAGTGAGTCGCGCGGCCAAGAAACTACAAAGCGCACGCCCAATTAAAAGACGCGCGGCCACTACTGTGAGTTATTTACGTGTAGGGCCGGTTTCGCAATATTAGTCCTAAATTACGCAACATCTTTCAATAGATTTGTATTGCGTTACGTGATAAAAAATCTTTAGGAGTCGTCATCATGTTCATAGTTTTCTTGCGACCTCGCTAAAATAAAAAAGTAACCATCGCAAAATAAAAAAATAGGCGTATTTCACTTTATTTCTCTACCTTATGTTACAACTACTGTCATGTTATACCAGTCAACCAGTCAACATAGCCGTGTTTGTATAGTCCATCTAGCACTGACATTATCCAATCCTGGTTTGCCTATACGCGTATTTTCTTCAATCAACCTCTAATCCCTACAATAACTTTTAAAGACACGACGTGGACACAAACTCTAATGCCTGATAAACAAGTTGTGACAGCGTGCTGAACCGTAAGTTCCCTAGGGATGGCGTTTTAAGCAGAAATCTTTTAAATTCCATGTAGTACCACACCCCATGCGAGCATTTATAAATCGCCAGTTGTCTTTGAACAAAATCACTAGCGAAGGTGCTTTAAGCATACTCTTCAATTCTCTATTTACATGTAATTTTTAATAGGTTAACCACAAAGGCCGATAAGGTGAATACAAAAGGTAACAAGCCTTTAGGGGTTACCACCTCTATGTAGTGTGTACCATGTAGCTTGTGTTGTGGCTTTCATTAAGTATTATGCACACACAAATGGTGCAACAAAATTTTGTAATGGATTGCTCGAATGTGGTGTTGTGGCTTGAATGTGGTTCGTGGTTTGCCAGTGACCATGTATGAGTTGGGGTTGGTCCACACAACTTACACAATATTCAAATTTCATGATGGCCATGATAATTTCTTGCCATATGGTAAACATACAACAATGTGTAACAACGTTAACTAACATCACATCAAGACTTGACTAAAAATAGTTCCAACAATAGTGATGATTTCTTGTATGTCAGCATGACGATACTGAGACCTGTAAAAGAATAAGCAGGCACTGAAGTTAACCTTAAATTAAACACTCATGCAACTGACCTGGAACATCGGTCGCAACACCAAAAACACTTGTTTCGATATCTGATGACACAATCCAGCAGGCACTGAATTAAAAGAGAATGTACAAAAAATCAATATGCCGGGCTGTGTCAATGATAGCATGGATAATCAAAATGAACAAAAATTATATCCCAGGCTAAGTGAATGAATAACATAACTGTTGGGTAAGCATGTTAAACCAGAACATTAGGACATTAGTCAAACCAGAACATTAGCACATTAGTCAAACAAAAGTACGCTATCACAACTTGGTCATAATACAATGTTTGTACCACTGGACTTCACACTGGTTGCCCAAAAATTGTGCCATTCCGGGACAACAGCATAATATTATGAAACAAATAGTTACTACAACACAGAAGGCTTACTGTTGCACTGTCTACACTGATATACCATAATTTAAAAACATAACAGGTGGGCATTAAATACAATACACTTAATATCTGGGTACTAGGAAAAAATCACTAACATCACAACATGTAAACTGACCTGGAAATTAACACCCTTGATGCCGCTACAGTCTACACTGGATACTTGTTCGAACCCATCAACACTATGCCTGATACATCTGAGTAGACTGACCTGCAAATTCACATCACTAGTATACAGTGATAATTGATAACTGCAAAAACAACAATTGCAATAATACAATTCTTCTGTACGTCAACTGACCTGAAATTCATGACACTCAATACCGAGACCTGTAAAAGAATAAGCAGGCACTGAAGTCCAAAATTAAACACACATGCAAACTGACCTGGAACATCGGTCGCAACACCAAAGACATCTGTTTCGATATCTGACGAAACAATCCAGCAGGCACTGAATTAAAAAGAGAATGTGCAAAAAATCAATATGCCAGGCTGTACCAATAAAGGATGAATAATCAAAATGAACTAAAAATATATATCCCATATGCAGGTTAAGTGAGTAACATAACTGTTGGGTAAGCATGTAAACCAGAACATTTGGTCATTAGTCAAACAAAAGTACGCTATCACAAACTGGTCACTGATAATTGATAACTACAAAAAGAACAATTGCAATAATACAATTCCTCTGAATGTCAACTGACCTGAAATTCATGACACCTGTATCTTTGTTCCTGCATGGTCTCAACTTACATATGTACCATGATCACATTCAACAGCTAGTGGATAAACCAGTATGACCATGGCCAGATGGCCTGCAAAAACCAACAAGCAGGTGTTAAATACAATACACATACCTAAAGCCTGGAATATGAAAAATATTATATAAGCATTATTCCACACTGATATAGTAATAGATTATAGGATGTTGTGGAACTTGCCTAAACGTGTAAACTTGAACATGAGGACAACTGCATAATCTGGACACTTGGAATTGTCCAATACCTGATGAACCGCAAGTAGGTACTAATGACATTCACTTCAACATTTTATCCCAGCTGGGTGAATCTCTTGTAACTGAGTAAAAAGGTGTTTATTTTCCACCTGCAACCAAAGTTCTACATTTCTGTGGTTGGGTGTACATAAACTGACCTGGAAAATCAGTATGCCATAGGGGTATGGAAATGGTTCCTTTCCTTCTGTTGTGACATTACTTACAGCTGACTGGTAAATGATCATCGATGTCCCCATGGACCCCAACAATGAGTATACCAATAACTTCACAAGTTGGAATGAATTTCCTTTCAACATCTGGTGGACAGGTCCAAAAACCCTATCGCACAAACACGGTGAATCAGTGTGTGGCGATGTGACACGTTGCACAAACTTCACTCCTCGTTTCGTTAGCATTCAAGACCGGCATATATCATAGAGTCCCTCAGTATTCTTGCCCATAGATATTAGAGTACGTCTTGCCGGACTCTTACTTTTTCGAGCGTTGCTCAAGCGATGTAGTTTCTCACGAGGGGCTCGAGTTTCTCAGTAAAGTCGAGCCGATTAAAGTACGCCTCACCATCCAGTTACATTCTTAAACCATTCAATTTAAAGCCACGGATCATGAGTGTCCGCTTAAGGTAATTAGGGACTTTCCACGAGATTTCCCCTAAATAGATCACGTGTTAGTTGTCAATCTGGTGGATTCTGGTGGTATACATGGTTCAACAATGCGGTAAGTGTAGTATAAGCTGTCAATGAATAATTGTTTGTTCACAGTTATTTTTGTGTGATAAGCATGCTTGAGGAAGGGTCTGGGGGACGAAACTAATGTTTTGACAGCAGTTGATGATGGCCAGGCAAAGAACTGCGAGAAGAACTACTATGATAATACTTTTTTGTTGTTGTTGTTTTGCCTTGCCATGCCCACAGTGTAGTCCTCTATTTGTGTTCGCATGCTGTCCGAGGTTTCACATGCCTATTTGTTTTGTTGTACATCTTTTCATCACAATTGTCAATGATGGTTCTCTCTCTGATAGTAGGGAAAAATTCCCACCCCTATAGCTCTGCCTAGGGGCATTAACTAGTATTATCTACAGCTACTGTATTATGTTGCTGATATGTACATTCAGGCCAAGAATAAAGGTGAAAGTGGTAGTAAGGCTCAATCCTATTATTCTGCTGAACGGGCAAGGGAGTCTGGGACTCTGGGGACATGTTCCCTCAGGAAAGTACAAGTACTACAACTTTTTTGTTTTAATTGCTTCATCAAGTATAAAAATTTCAGTCAAAAGGTGATAATCGAGCTCTGGTCTTATGCACTGGTTGGAGTGGTTGTATCGATACTGCACTGTGACATCCTTGAGGGGTTAGTGCTGGCATTGTCCATGGCAATACTATTCCATCTCCCCGAGTCTTGATGATTGAGTCCTCCATTCCTTTCTCTGCTGCTCCAATCCTGAAGTTGTGACCACAGTCAAAAGGTGACGATCGAGGCTCTGGTCTTGCATCTATACTGTACTGCAACACCCTTGAGGGGTTAGTACCGGCATTGTCCATCGCAATACTGTTCCATCTCCCATATACAAGTCTTGATGGTTGAGTCCTCTATTCCTTTCTCTGCTGCTGTAATCCTGAAGTTGTGACCAAAATATTAAAAAATGGTTATAACATGATAAATGATTATGATGATAACAATTACTAATGTATTTATAGCTGTGTAGCAACTGTGAACTAATTAGGCACTTGCAAGTTTAATTAGGTGTCTGAAGCATTTAACATGCACAGATATGAGATATATTCATGACGTGCAGGCAGTAAAGATAAATTTACTCTAATAGAGCAGTCATACTACACCGTAAATTCATACTTCCGAATTTACAGTGTTATGAAACAATCATTATTATGTATGGATTTTACTGACTCTCCTAGATAATATTCTGCATTAATGTTAATTGCTCATTTCCAAAAAATTAGCTTTTAAACCAAATGTAGAGTCTATCACTGACAAAAATGAGTGATATCCACCCCAAAAACACCTTCGCTGTAAAAAAGGCGCGCCCAAGAAACTACAAGTACCTGGAACCCAATGTAAAAAAGAAAAAGAAAAATCAGCTTAGCTGAAGTGAAAAGTAACTGGTAACTTAAAGAGCTGATATCTGAAGCGGCCAAGAATACAATTACTAAAGTTTAATCCATGCAAGAACACCTTGGCTATAAAACAGGTGTATACATGAAAGTAACTGGGAACTGAAATGGCTGATATCTGAAGCGGCCAAGAATGAATGGTCATATACAACTAATCCAAAAATGTAACACTGAACCTTTATAATTCAGCTGTGTTCTATATTCACTCTTGCTGCATCGTAAAGTAATTTCTTTTAACTCTAATTGGCTGGTAATTTGGCCGCCTTTTTTTGCTCTATTATACTGACTATTAAAAAAGGCGGCCAAATTACCAGCCAATTAGAGTTAAAAGAAATTACTTTACGATGCAGCAAGAGTGAATATAGAACACAGCTGAATTATAAAGGTTCAGTGTTACATTTTTGGATTAGTTGTATATGACCATTCATTCTTGGCCGCTTCAGATATCAGCCATTTCAGTTCCCAGTTACTTTCATGTATACACCTGTTTTATAGCCAAGGTGTTCTTGCATGGATTAAACTTTAGTAATTGTATTCTTGGCCGCTTCAGATATCAGCTCTTTAAGTTACCAGTTACTTTTCACTTCAGCTAAGCTGATTTTTCTTTTTCTTTTTTACATTGGGTTCCAGGTACTTGTAGTTTCTTGGGCGCGTGTTTTTTGGGTGGATATATATTACCATTAATGTCACATATACTTAATTTTTTGCTGTTAGGATATTAGGTGATGCTATTGTAGAGGAAGTGGAGAGGAAAGGAGGGAAGGGATTTATATGTAATACTCCAGTAGTCAGTGATGGAGAAACACAGGTACCAAATTTACATCTGATTTTATGCTTGTTCTCCAATACATACAAACTACATAGGGAACATCTAGAATGAGATACTCACTGATATCTCGTGATTGGATTGCTGACTGCATTGAGATCATGCATGAGGCATATGCTTCTGTAAGTGGTGAAATGTCTTCTTTTTTTTAAAATTTACAACAACTGCTTTTCATACATAGGATGCTGTGATCACTCTTGCAGGATGTGATAAAACAGGTAAGAATATTTATTAACAGACTTAACTTAACCTTGCTTTTATCCAGTACCTGGAGTTCTAATGCCTATTGCTCGCTTGAATGCTGTAAGTTGAGCAGTTAGGTGATCTACTGTATAGTGCAGTACTGGACACATGCAATTACAGATCGGAGTTTGTATGTATGGTGGGTCCCATCTTCCTGGCCACTGTGCTGGACAAGATACAGGTCTTGATGGAGGAAGTGTCATGGAGGTGATGACATACAGCATTGTGTTATCTTCTTTAGTTGTGTACATGTTGTGTAGGCTATTGGTTCATATGGTGCTGGACTGATTGACATCGAGGAACTACACAAAATAGAGTGTAATGCACTAACTGGTTCTGGAGCATGTGGTATGTACCTGTACTAGACTTGCATTCTAAACTGTATCTTAACATCTTTTAGTCATAGATTTAGATTTTATATCATACAGTACGATAGTACTGTATAGTAGGGGTTGGTAAGAAATCATATGGTTTTGTGGATTTTTGCACCTTAAAAAACGGCCTTGCAATAAGTTTTACCCAAAAAAACCACCTGGAATGCATTAGTACTGTTATAATGATGCTGTACCTTGGGTAAACGAAGCGAAAAGTCGAATGTTTCGATGTACAGTGAGTTTTAAAAATTACGTATTTCACCTACATTTCGTCTGCCAGCCTGCCTGCTGTAAGACCCGGTAGCGCTAGTTGTATAGCTCCAGAAATTTCAGACAGTCAAGGTAATGACGGCGGATTCACGAATCTGTTGTTCCGATTATGTTCTGTCCACTGCACTATGCTGTTTGCTTTCATCATTCATTGCTTCTTTGTTCTTCTCGAAGGATAATTAATAGTTACGGCGCTTAATAGTTGCGGTGCACACCATAACCCAAACGCGTGATTTAACAAAGTGTGAATCCCGTATAGCCTAAACATTTCGAGGGGGAAAATTTTCACTGATTTCGCTGTTTTGGGTGTTATCAGCGAAAATTTTACCCTCAAAATATTTAGGCCTCCATATAGTCTAATAGAGAGTGTTTGCAAATCCATGAAAATTTTATATTTAGCAACATTGCTCAACCAAATATTTGCCCCTCAAAATATTTAGGCTATACGGTATGTGTGTGTAAGATGAGGGTGAACAGGTGTAGTACCCAAGGAGTTGTCTCTAGCATTTATCTCGAGCATTTATTATGCTGGGTATAGTCATTTTATATAGTCTTAATTACCAGTTTAGTGAGGTAGCTAGCTAATAATGTCTTTGAGGGGCGGATCCACCTCGGAATCCAGACTACTAAAAGCGAGAGTTCCACTCTTATAATTGTGGATTCTCCAGCAATGTTTTACTGTAAAATCATCAACATTTAGGCCATTAGAAATGCAGCTGAAGCCTCAAACAGTTGCTGTAATAGCTTTAAGCATAGATAATATACACTCACTCACTCACTCACTCACTTCATCACTGACCACAGTATATTATCTATGCTTTAAGACAAAACAATAATTATTTAGAGGCGCTTATTGCGTACGACGGTAAAAGATAGCTGCTTCAAGTGATATTTATACTATGTGGAAACAAAAAGAGTATAATATAGCTAACTAGCTAGACAAAAAAAGTAAACAAACTAGCTATTTAAAAAATTTAAAATTTCAGAAGGAAATAGGGGTTGATTGATATATACGCTACAAAAAGTAAGGAAACAAGCTCAAAAATGTTATAGCTGAAATGAGAAATGGTCCAGCAGTAAAAAGTAAGGAAACAAGATTAGACGACTACTTGCTAAAATGAGACATACTTTAATCCCTACTTTTGGCTAATTTGATGGTCTCATTCAAGATGCTAGCCAAAAGTAGGCATTAAAGTGTGTCTCATTTTAGCAAGTAGTTGTCTAATCTTGTTTCCTTACTTTTCACTGCTGGACCATTTCTCATTTCAGCTATAACATTTTTGAGCTTGTTTCCTTACTTTTTGTAGTGTGTATATTACATCAACTCCTACTTCCTTTTGAAATTAGAATTTTTTTAAATAGCTATTATTATAAGCTCTGCACTACACTTATCTCATTATTGTCTTTTCATATAAAGGATTTAAGGGCAGAATTTAGTGAAGTTGTACCACAGCTATAACGATAGAGTATCACATTTTTTATTCTCAGCTTCACCATGAGATTGTGTCAAAGCCTTAGTTATTTTTTAGTAAAACCATTGTTCCATCAATTACAGTCAAGCTATATATATCCTTAGTTAGATCACAGCTTATGTATTGTGCACCTGTATGGCGACCTTACCTTTTGAAGAACATCTCTAAAATTGAACAGCTTCAACATAGGGCAACCAAATACATTTTACATGACTTCACCTCAGATTACAAAACACGGCTAATAAATCTATACCTCCCTTAATGTATACCTTCGAAATATCAGATATAATGTTTTTCATCACCTGTCTGAAAATCCAACCCCAAGCTTTGACATCAATTCTTACGTATCTTTCTCCAAGAGTATTACAAGATCTAAGCTACACCATAACATATCCTTTACCAACAGAGAGCGTATTTTTATTTTAATTGAATTTGTCGACTTTGGAACTCCCTGCCAATCATCAATATTAGTTTATTAATTTTGCAGACACTATTAAAAGACGATTAAAATCTTTTCTCTGGAACCATTTTATCACACACTTCAGTTCTGATGACCCACATAAATTCCATTACCTTTGTCCTTGTGGCAGTTGTGTCAACAGTCAACCCATCATGAACTTTGATTACCTGTAGCTATATTAGTAACTTATAATCTACTTTATTTAATAGGTTTACTTACTGTAATTCTTACGTAAATAGAACTAATTTTAATTACACTGTATTATAATTACTTTTGTTTCTGGGCACTGGCACAGGATGCCAGTGTGCCATCAGTGCATTATTAAATTATTTGTTTCACTGTAATATATACACGCACACCCCTCTGTACACTCTTTGCACTGAAAAGCTTTAATAAATAAAATAAATAAATAAATTTACTCTTGTTGTGGTAAACATATTTGCCTGTGTACACTGTTGAAAGTTATTCATTATTGTCTTCAGCTGGTATGTTTACTGCTAGCACCATGTCATCTGCTGTGGAGACTTTGGGGATGTCCCTACCAGGTTAGACAATAGTATGAAATCCTTGACTGATGATATGTGTGTGCTTTATCTGATTAGGTTCAGCTTCAGGTGCAGCAGTGGATGAGAACAATGTTGTAACAGTCAAGAAGAAGGAAGAATGTATTAAAGTTGTTGACACAGTGTTTCAGTTGTTAGAAAAGCGTATAACAGCCAAACAAATTATGACCAAGAAGGTACGAGTGTTTAGTAATGGAGACATGTATACTAATAGATTCTTTCCAGGCATTTGAGAATGCACTTACAGTATTGTATGCTCTTGGAGGTTCCACCAATGGTGTTCTACATTTGTTGGCTTTGGCCAATGAGTAAGCGATTCTTAAAGAGTGTTAATATTATCAATGGACTTTTGTGTGCAGAGCTGAAGTGGAGTTATCTATTGAGGACTTCAACAGGATTGGTAGCAGAGTGCCGCTAATATCTAATCTTAAGCCTCACGGAAAGGTAAATTATAGCTAGAGGTGCACTGATATGACTTTTAGCTGATATTCTGATGACCAATATTATCAAGCTGATAAACAAAGCCAATCCTAGCATAGACTTTTTCTCTAATAATTTGCACTCTAAATAAGTGACAGAGTGGGGCTGTAATCAACAGCTGACATTACATAATCATGCAGGCACTGCTAGGATATTACTTGAGCATGAGTGTCCATAAATTGATGTTTATGTATATCTGTATCTGCTGCTTGTTTACACTTGTTACTGATCCGATACCGATATACAAAAACAAAGCTGATATAGCCGATAACTGATAGTCGATCCAATTATTGGCGCACCTTTTTTTATATCCCAAAGCATCATGGTATTTTTATCTTGTGTGCTGCATGTACATTTGGAATATTAATTCTCCATATACATTCAGTTTGTTCTACACATTTCCAACTGTCTAGGATTTGGGATTTATGAAAGAATTTCATCACGAAACTAAAATTTGATGCCATATGGCAGACTTTGTAGACTTCTAGGGTTGTTTCAATAAGTAGTGAAGCAGCAAACCAATGTAGTGCACAATCAGTTTTAATAAAATGATTGACAGTTGTACTTGTATGTGGTGTGCACAGATTTGCGAAAAGGGGTCTTCCACACATCCATATGTACACGTCCAATTTGCCATTCAGACTGGATAAAGTCAATGATTTCAAATTTGGTCATTAGTGAGCAACAACATGGCTTAATTGTGTTTTATATTTCTAGAAATCTAAGTTATGGTTTATAGAACTAGATATTTGTGGAACACCCCTTTTAGCAAATCCGGCCTAATCTAAAATTAAGCAAAATTAAATTGTGCAAATTAAATAGAAATTTAATATGCGATATAAGTTTTTGCAATTAATATTTTGGATAGAAGCGAGACATTGTAAAGTTGGAAGTTATTTGCGATGAAGGAGTCTTTTAGAATATTAAAAAAAGTAATCATCTTAGTATAAAGGGGGTTTTGGAAAATAAAAAAGAAAGTAATGGAGAATGAATTTTTTTTATTAATTTTGTCATCGATAGTGAAGAGTACTGTGAAGGAAAGTTATGAAATTTGTTGTTTTGGCAGATAGTGATATCGTACCTTTAGTATTAGGAATTTGCAAGAAGTTTTTGGCAAAAAGATTTGTAATGAGATTGAATGTGAGATTTAAAGTCAAAAATCCCAATATCAAGTGATCTAGTTATGGGTAATTTGAATCTATGTGTCCATGTAGGGGAGGAATGAACCGGTGGTTGTGACAAATGACCTATAATTAGGGGTGAATTGTTAACGATGTGTAGTATGTAATTCACTGCACTGGCTTTGTGTTTATTACAGTATCACATGCCAGACCTGGACAAAATTGGTGGTGTACCAGTAGTACTAAAGGAACTACTTACAGCTGGTCTTCTCCATGGAGAATGTCTTACAGTCACTGGTTGTACTATAGCTCAGAATGTTTCTGGTGTCCCCTCCTTGAGTGAACTACAAACTGTGTTGTGTCATGTTGACAAGCCAATGGCTCCAGCTGGTAGACATATCATCATATTGAAAGTATGGCAAATCACTGACTCTTGATCAGTCCTTAAATCACATATGTTCTTAGGGTAACTTAGCTACAGACAGTGCTGTATTGAAGATGAGTGGGAAGCCATGTGACAAGCCATTTAAAGGACCAGTAAGTTGTAAGATGCTCCAAAGGTCAACATGTACTATTTATTGGTAGGCTTTAGTGTTTGATAATGAACAAGATGCGTTTGATGCCATCATGGGACGTCAAGTGAAAGAGGGTCATGTAGTAGTGATAAGATATGAAGGACCAAAAGGAAGGTACACATGCAGTTTTTCTATTTAAGTAAAACTTTATGTGCAGTCTACAGACCAGTATATTCAATTCTATATATGACAGGTTTTGTAACAAGGATTTTAATGGAGTTTTACATTTAGATTCTTCTAATCATGAGTGCAAAAGCAGTTGTTTGTGGATGTGCATACTATATAGGAAGACTATGTTGCCCAACCCAAGGTCTTGATTTTTAATTTGAGAGAAGAGCCAAATGCAAGCAAAACTCCATTAAAGTCTTGTTATTACAAAACCTGTAACAGAATCAAATGTGCTAGTTTACAGATTGGTATTACTATAACTATTAGGAAATGCTGTGAGGTAAAATACTTTCCTGCATGCCAGGTAACCATATGAAATTAAATAGGTAATAGTGGCATGTTGCTACTTTTGCTTGAATCAGTGGCCTTGTCCGTATGCATGCACACTTGCTCAAATGTCTGAAAACCAGACTTGGAGATAATTGCTTTAACTGTCAGCAATGTTAATTGTGTCATTATAAATAGTACTAGACTATTAAACATGTGGTTTCACTTAGGCCGATTTTTGTACATTAAAGCACTTTGTGGTTACCCTTATCATTGTGTAAGCAACAAGTTGATAGACAAATTCCTTGTTCTATAGCAAGTAATTTGATATGCAGTCTTATGTTGTATGGTTTGTAAGTTACATCAGTTTAGAGCAGTAGATTGGAACCTCTATACGAATTTGTCGATGAGAGGGATATTATTAATTGATTGTGATATTTTGATTCCTTTGAATCACTCACTGAATATAGTGTAATTACGTAGTATACTTTATTTCATGTAACCTATATATATAATAAGCTTTGAGCTTATAAAAACATGCACCCACTACAGCACAACATTAAATATCAACACAGTGATGGGCAAATGCACAGCTAGTATTCTGACATATGTATATTTGAGTGATTGCAACATGTAACAAGATATGCAAGCAGTTGAATTCACAGTGGACTGAAATCAATGCTGAGCTACCAACAATAATTGTAAAAGTGCACTTCATCTATTCTTTATATAGTCCTGGGATGCCAGAGATGCTGTCACCTAGTTCAGCAATAGTAGGCAGTGGATTGGGAACTAAAGTTGCACTGATCACTGATGGAAGATTTAGTGGGGCGACTCATGGTAAGTACTATTGGTAATGCTATAAAATTTAGTTTTCTTACAATGTATGTCTGGAAGCTTACTACCTAGAATAAACCTGCGGTGAAGTTAGTAAATAGTTAATAACTAGTGCATAGTATAGTTTACTACTATATTCATCAAACAAAACCAACACAGATTTAGCATTACTGTTAGCTTACTTTCTGGAAAGCACAAATGGACAAACGTCATTGGTTTCGTGACACTGGCACTATATCCATGAAGGGTATATCTAGCAGCTACAATGCCAGGTTCTACTTTACTTATACATGCTGGGAAATTTCTAAAACACCTAGAGCACACCAACAAGTTTTCTACAGTGCTATTTAGAGCCCCACAGATGATGTGGGCTCAACTACCCACGTCATCATCAGATCTCTAAATAGTGTAGAAATCTAGTCAGCATGTTCTAATTATTTTACTACTTACCCTTCCCACACCCACAAGGCATAATGGTTGGACATGTCAGCCCTGAAGCATACTGTGGTGGAAACATTGCTCTAATTCACAATGGAGATATTATCACAATTGATGCTGTCAACAAGACCCTTAATGTGGTATGTACTCCAAACTGTGTTACTAAATAACCTGATAATTTCTAAGGCACTAAGCGAAGATGAATTAAGTGAGAGGAGAAAACAATGGACACCAGTTGACAAGCCAGTAAAGGGTCTACTGCTGAAGTATAGGAGAAGTGTTGGCAGTGCCCACGTTGGAGCCATCACCCAGTGACATGGTTTATGTCTGAACAGAGATTAGGTTGTTTACAATTATTATACAGTTCCTTTTTCCTAGAGTAGCTATATATATTTTACAATAAAAAAACTGTAGCCATTGTGTGTTTTGTAGTGTTTAACGTTTCACACAATGACTAATTCAATTAGTTTATTTTTGACCACCAAGTATGGTTTCTATGATTTAGCCATTGAATATAAAGTTTGTTCAGAGGAAATGCTTAATTTTGGAATCCATGCAATGAACCAACACAGAATACAGAGGTATGCCAGCTTTAGGTTTAGTTTTACGCATTACTGAGAAAGACAGCATACATGGTTGATACAACTCAGGGGGATGCAACTGCACAACCCCAGGCAATTACAAGCATACATCAAATCAAAATAAGTAAATTCTTTAAATATTCGGTCCATTGGTTAATCATACTATATATGATCACAAAAATTTCAGGTCTTCTGAAGCAGTATGTAGATCTACTTCCTCAGCAATATGACTTGAACTGAACTTGAATGTAACCTTGTAAGATTTCAAAGTTCTCAAATACTACTTGTACTATAAATAGTTATAGGCTGAGTTTTCCATGTGTTTGTAGGAAATCAGGAAATATATTTATTGCTACATTATTCTGTCAATGGATTATCAGAAATTCTAGAGAATGTTTAATTGCTCCTATAAGTCTGCAATTTTGTTTTCCTGTTGATAAATTGCTTGCTCAGAGGAAATTATATGACATACACTGTAAAAATGAAGCGTACCCTGCACACCAAAATGTCACAATATACACACCAATATGCATGCCAATTGGTGTGTATATTGGGACATTTTGGTGTGCAGGACACACTTTATGCATACATTGCTAGCATCTTATGAGTGCATGGTGTCTGTATTACTGTTTTTAGATGCTGTTGCATAGTCCCTACAGTGTTCTATGTATACGCATATTTGAAGAAGAAGAAAGCTGGTTGTTTTGCATTCATATAGAACAAGTGCACGTTTGTGCAACAACAATGATGTCATAATTATGCATGCTATAATTAGCAGTTATTAAAACATTTTATTTCCTTAAGAACTAGCTAAAACAGTCTTGGAGTTGGACGTTTACGTATAGCCAGCAGCTGGCCAGGACTGCTCAGTAATTATTCAATATAATCTCAATCTCAACTATCACATCATGAGGTAAAAATTAAACTTTAGACTATAAAATATTCTAGTTATGTCATTCTACCTGTCATATTGGTATTACAATTACAATATGCACTTAATTAAATGTGTGTACCTTCAGTCAGATTATTACTCAAACTGTGCATTTAACAGATTGTACTTGGTGTTTTTGAGAAGATCGCATAATGAACAAATGTCACACCGAGTTTTAAGATAATTATAACATTACTATACATTGCTATATATAGCAATATGTCATGATGCTTTAGCTATAGGTAAAAATAATGTAGATGGACACAAAAAACCAACAATGAAGTTTATGTGACCTGAGAAGTAAAGCTACTAGATCTTAACTTTCGTAATATGTAACCTGTTCATCCACAGTCAAAACATCAGCTTGTATATACAAAAGAAATATCTTTACCAGCCATCCATTATAGAGGCTAAATACTACCAAACTAATAATGCAGCCAATGCCAGCCATTAAAGTAACTTATTGTGTAAGTGATGAGGAACACCGACAACTGTACAGAAATGTTTACTTTCCAAGCCTTGATCATGACATATTCAAATGGATTAGCTAAATTCAGTTGTAAACTAGGATGGATAATAAGTAGCAACAAAAGCTAGCTATAGTTAGTATGTAGATATTAGACTACTTTAAATGGAAGTTCCCAAATAGTACATGTACTATAATTAGCTTTAGGCTGAGTTCTCCATGTGTTGTAGGAAATATCCATCTGGTAGTTTCAGGAAACATATATTCTGTCAATGGATTCTTCGAAATTCTAGAGAATGTTTAACTGCTACTATAAGTCTGCAATTTCATTTTAAATTTCCTGTTTATGAATTGCTTGCTCAGAGGCAATTATGCAGTGTTGGCATCTTATGAGTGCATGGTGTCTGTCTGTATTGCTGTTTTTAGATATTATTATATGTGGAACTATTATATGACTTGACAAAGCTTGTGTCTCTACAGTATTCCATGTAAGTATTTGAAGAAGAAAAAGAAAGCCAGTTATATTTGCATTCATATAGAACAACTGTTTGTGTAATAGCAAATTAGCAATGATGCGTTACATGACCTTAGTTATAATTAGTAGTTATGAAAGCATTTCCTTAAGTAAACAAGAACTATAGCCTATAAGTGGAGTTTATACATGCATACAACCAGAACTGGGTAGCAGCAGGCCAGGGCTGCTCAGTGTGTAATGTTATGTATACGTATGCTCACTATGTTGTGTCTTACTGGAATTTATGATGATTAGATGGGAAACTATATGCATCAGTTCAAAGAACTGCATTTCCGGCAGTGTTATACACAAGCTACATGTAAACATACAGATAATAAAGAAGGATGCAGTACAAGCAAGTATCATTAGGCAAACTGGTCATCCAGTAGTAGTGTAAATGTAGGTGATCTAGTAGTAATTTTAATTTATATGGTTTTGTCTTGTTTGTAAACATGTGATATGTTATTTCACAGGATGTCTCCTATATGTATTCAATATCTGTAGTGCTTCTCCAACTATAAAAGTAGCGGTTTTGTAGGTCACTTTCATCGTACTCAAGACACTCTTTTTACTGTGAGGAAATGAAGTGTTTAGCTACTTTTGTGGTGTGCCTATTGATGGCAAGTTGTTGCTACTGCTGTTGTACAGAAGATGTGGTGAATGTTACTCAAGGGATTTACAGCAAGAAGACAGTCAGCAACGGTTTGAGCTTGTCAGCTACTAGTACATTTCGGCCTATCAGCATACTTACTACTAAAATCAGTCTTGACAAGCGCTACTCCGTGTTTGTCCATTATCAGTTAACACTTTTTTCTACTAATGTAGATTTTCAAAGCATGTTACTCATAAATGATGCCAATGCTGGATCAATGGTACACAGTGGAAATCAAAAGTACAAAACTGCTACAGGATTTTATATGGTTGAACTCAATGCTGGAGAATATGAATTTGAGATACTTTACAAGTCACCTAGAGCCATATTGGTGCAGGGTAGTTGGAGCTGGCAAACTGCAGTTCTACAGGTGATTTGGGCAGAAGATTCTCGTGTTGTTTCAGATGGCATCAAATGCTACCCTACTCCAGTCTCTACAAACTCATACAATGCCTGGGGCCCTATAAGAGACCTGGAGGCTGTTCTACACTTACCAACAGAGAGAGCTGTTCTCTCGGCTTACCAGTTATCAACAAAAACAAGTACACCCACCCATGTTCTTACAGGTTTACACGTGGACAACTTTTATCAACAAACATCATCAATTATTAAAGGTGACAGTGTCTCTCTTGATCTTCATGGAAGCTGGGCTGGAGTTGCTCGTGCTGGACTGCATTATTTTGGCCTAAACTATCGTACACCTGCCAGCATATCTTTCACAGACTGCAACAATGATTACACAAACAATAAAAACTTATATGCCATGATGATGCCTCCTTCATGTAAAGTAGTGACAGTCAATCCTAAAACTGGTTTGAGTCTTACTGATACTGACAATTGGGCTGCAACTGATTTGACTTACTCTCTCACACTACCAAAACAAGCTCATGTTATTGCTATGTACCAGTATGGTGGCTGGGGTGGTAGCGCTCGTACCATCATGCGTCTCAGCATTGACTCAGTTCCTCAACCTCATACTGCATCCATTAATGGTGACAATAACTTTACTGGAAACTTTGGTTTATGGCAGGGATCTCTTGCTAGTGGAGAGCACACATTCACTGTGGATTATCGTTCTACAGCAGCAACTACAAACACTGTATTAAGTGTTGATTGGGCTCACACCAATGGACATGCAATTTGGCACAACCGTGTTCTCACTGTGATTTATTGCTGAGTTGTAGGTGGCAATGAACACAAAGTTTGCTAAAATGTGTTATAGGTTTGTTGTGACTTGTTTGCATGCTGCAACTTCTTCAAACATGTACAAACATATTTATATATATATATATATATTTATATCATTTATCATCTTAAAACATGCACGGGTACACATACAAATACACATAGAGGTTTACTCTTGCTGCAAAGTAGTTGATTGCCCTTACATTTTAATTCTTATACAGCTATAGTATATAGTCTAAATTTAAGTATAGGCATAGCTAGCATAGGCAGTGGAAAGGGGCTAGGGCCCCATCAGAGTGGTCAAGACTTTCCTTCTTGGAGTTAGGGATGAGCCTATTTTGCTTTTTTTTCCACCTATTTTTCTTTCCAGCAATTCTTTTATTTTTTACCTATTTTGCTCAATATTTTGCTCTAAATTTTTCTATTTTGCTGAGCATCAGTAAAAATTAATTGCAGTATCTCTAGCTTACAAGTATGTGTGACTGCTCTATTAGAATATTTCGTAAGTAGTGACTGCTCTATTAGAGTATCTCGATCTTTAGTCACCATTTCCTATGAGCATATGTTGTCCTAATACTATGCGTGACTGTTCTATTAGAGTATCTCGATCTTTATCATACAAAATGTGCCAAGTTGCCATTCCTTGGTGCCCATTTTTCCAATTTTTCACCTATTTTTCCAGCATTTTGCTCTTTGCTTTTACCAACGTAGTTTTCCAGAAATTTTGCCGGCAAAATCGGCGCATCCCTAGGGACCAAAAGCTGTGAAGAGTTGATATACTCTAATAGAACACTCAAATACTACAGAAATAGAGTAGTTAAGCACTTTATAAAGAAAAAAAGTAACTTAAAATCTTGAAAAAATTTTTCCTACAGGAGAAATCAAACTACTGTTTCCAGGCTGTTTTGGTGAATGTTTAGTAGCCCTGTAGTCAACAGCCTCTAAAAAATCTTCGCCCAAAGAGGTTTTATTGACTGCAAATAGCCTGTTTTAAATATTTTTGACTAAAAGTTGGTGTTTTTATATCTGATGAACTTTGAGACATCATGAAAGCTAAAATGGCCACAACTTCTGGGGGGACCTCCTACTGCCAGAGATTCCGGCAGCCCTGGCCCCCTCACACTAACTACTTCCTCTGCCTGAGTAATTATAGGAGACCTCTATAGGATTTCACAGTGGAATGTTAGCAAACTGGGGCTGAAACTTACAGTGACACAGGAAAGAGAGTGATATTTTACAGGCTAGTAGCTACAGTGAGCAAACCATACTTAGTATGCATACTTAGCATGTGAAGCATGCTTTATGTAGACATGCCCCACAGAACAATTTTGATAACTTAGCTTTTTCTGATATTAAAATTGGTAGCAATTTTGACTAAAATTTATGAATATAGAGAAAATGATCATCATTATATAGTTAGCGGTGATAATACTAATTATACACAGCTAGGGTACTACAATAACTATGGTTAAAAGTTTAAAAGTTAAATTTCAATGGTTTACAATCCCTAGAAGATGCATATAGCTAGATAATTTTGATGAAGCCAAAATGCTACAAAATGATGCATGCCTTAGCCAGCACTGTCAATTCATGTCGCTATTGTCCTCAAAAGTTAATGACTAGAATTTACTTATTTCACCATTTATGGTATGGAGTTTCTAGTCTATAGTCCATTCTTACTGTGTTTATTCTTTAGCATCTCCTTTGGAAGTTTAGAATTTAAGGGATAATGTATATTAGTCAAACAACTTCCACACAGCCTTTAGCCATCTCACAAAATCCAATTTTAAAACATGTACACTCAGGAGTACTTGTCTGTTCTATTAGAGTAGTTGAATGCTCTACTTGATCTTCAAAAGTATTGGAGCTATGGTCTGCCTAGTGCTACCCCTTTTCTTATGATTTTTATAAAAAAGCTAGGTGAATTCTATATAATGTTTTATTGAATTTTGAAAACCTCTGACAAAATTGTGACTGTCTAGCTATGCATAGCATCCTCTGGCTTGTACAAATCTGAATCAACATTGGTAAAAGATATTTATATGTTAGATTACGCATGAACTCATGTCAGTTACATGTTTACACCTGTAGACTGAAGGTGTGTGTTTGTAGATAGGCTATGAGTATCTTCAAAAGTGTTGGGGCTACAGTTTCTAGAAAGAAGAGACAATTTAATTGAACAGGAGGTGTTGCAATGATCTGTTGGAATAAATAGATTTAAATAGACTCGAGACAATGTTTTTTTCCATCACACCTTCCCATGAGTAGTAGTCTAGTTCATATTTTCTAGAACAATGCATGTCAATGGCCTCATAACATGCAGTTGAAAATCATCGACTCAAATAAAAGAATAGTAAAGAAACTAGAGATATTTAAAAGAGAATACCTTCTATATAAGGTTTTAACATATATAAAAGTATGCAGGTTCTCTGTGTTTGTTCCTTGGGGTAGTACAGGTATTGTGGAGAGAAATTCAGCAAACAAACTAATTTTATAGCTATACAGATGAAATTAAATTATTAAAACTGCAATTGAAGTTGCATGTATGTATATAAGGTATCTGTTGTTTGATGTAGCATTAGGCAGCCATGATGAGAGAGCAGATATGGTGATACAGTTATATGAACTTTTAATAAGTACATCATCTTTGATATCATACATTCAAAGCATAAGAAACCATAAACAGTCATGCACATCATGCTTCAATGTTTTCAATAGAAAGAGTCCGTTTCCTCAATAGCTATTGTGGCTGTACTATGAATAGCACACTAAATATTAAACTACTTATATAATGAAAGTAAAACTATTATTACACAATAACCACAATGATGGACTGTATGAAGAACTATAATTACCTCAATTGCTTGACTACAGCTCCCATTGAGCTGTCTATGTGAAGATACAGGAGATGTAATGTCTACTTGATTGGGTAAACAATGCTAACAACAACAATGATACCAACACAGCATGCACATGCATTTCCACTGAAGATGTAATTATAAGAGGAAAAGGAAACTGCAGACCTATAATAGCATGCAGCTAAGCATTCTCTATATGCAACTATGAATCCATACACAATAAGGATATTTCCTGAACCTGACAAATAACCGTTTCCTGCTATTGCATGAAAATCTATTTTTGGTACATGTATATATACTGTTTGGGAACTTTCCATCTGCAGGTGTACATAGCTAGTATTTACTATATTCACTGATTATAATAAAAATCATTTCATTCTAAGGAAAAATATATTATGAACTCTTGTAATAACAACCTATAGAAGTATACATTTCTGAAATTTTTAACTATAGTTATACATGATTTTTAACTATAGTTATTAAGCCAAATGCTTAGGAGCTATGTAGACAGTTACCTTCAAGTAATAGTCTTAACAAATAAAATAATGTCCACTTGGTTCCACTTGGGGTACGGTGAGATAATAAAGTCACTCTCTAAGGTTCAAAAAATACTTGAAATTAACAAGAAGACATCCTGACCACCTGGCAGACTCCTGTAAGCATTTGAGCATTAATCTGAGCATTAATCTGATGGCTGCAGGTTTGAGGCTGCCCAGGTTAAGTCATCTCCACCTTTTCAAACATATTTTCTGTAACAATTTTAAACAGGCTGTAGAAAAGGAACACATGTACAGTTGGATAGCTCCTAATGCATACATTCACGATGCAATAAATGTGTTCCAGCAGTTACAGCTGTATGTGTAGTGCATTTTGTATGTAGTGACTGTGTGCAACTGTTGATCATGCTACATAGGTGGTGAAAACAGAGCCCCCTTCCCCCCTCCAACTTTCATTTGACATTGTTTACTCTATTAGAGCAGTCAACAACTCTAATACTGTAAGTAGCCACTTGATAACATAATTGAATCATCTAAAAATGCTCTCTCAGAGCTTTTAAAAATTAATATGAAAAATTTCTAGCATCCATATTATCTGTTGACTCCTCTGTGTAAAATTCATTGTCAAAATTGCAATATTCACTCTTTGAACTACTCCACTGCCCCTTCTTATCGAAATTAGTGTTTTATGAGTTAGAAAAGATTATGAGAAAATTTTATACAATTACAATTATAATGATATGTAATAACACAATCACAAGTTCAGCATTTTATAAAAATTGTCAAGAGCTTCCTAACCTTGTACTGTAACATTATAACAATCTCCAAATAATAATAGCTGGCTGATTGTTCAGCTTGCATATTACACAATGTAGTTAACTAAATGCATTAGACATACTGTACATAGTTACCTGTATATTAAGTGTTCAACTACTATTGATGGCAAGCTGTTGCTATTTCAGTTGCACAGAAGATGTGGTGATGTTATGCAAGGAATTTACAGCAAGAGGATGGTCAGCAATGGTCTGAGTTTGTCAGCTACTAAAATACAGTAGTACTATATCGGCATGTTTCCTACTAATATCAGTCTTGATAGGCACTACTCAGTGTTTTTCCATTATCAATTAGTACTTTTTCTCAATGTAGATTTTCCAAGCATGTTGTTACTTATAAGCCAATGGTAAACAGTGGAAATCAAAAGTAATTATCATCTTAAATTCTCTCACTGTCAAGCTAGAACAGAAATATATCTCTCAAACTCCTGCTAAAGCAATAGTGACAGGGAATGTGGACGTTTTGCTAATAAACACACGCACACACACATCAGAGAGGTAAATGCATCTGTTAGACTCATTGAAACATTTGAGTATGCAATTCAATCATAATTTAGCATACAGAAAGCTATGTACGTACAAGAGTGCTCTTGTTAATGACAAAGTAGCTATAATGTTCCCCACACTATACAGTACAATTCATATAGTAGCTTACTTCCTGGCACTTTTGTATTATATACTTATAACAAGTCATATAAGTTAGGGCATAAATTAAATTGCAGTGCTTACTTCATCCTTACTAGATGTTATGTATGTAATACTGAAGTACTTACAATGTAGAATTGTTTACACAAACATGTTTGTTTAAAATGTAAATAGGAAACAGTGATATTACAGTTGTCTACAGTACATCTACAGTTGTCTAGAGCAGTTATTGCCCTGTCAACTTTGAGCTGCTATTATTATTATGATAACTATAAGTATTAGACTAATAATGTACATGACACCTCCAATTATCATGCCAACGATGTTTAGAATACGGGCAATCCTAGAGGCTCTTGCAGCCTCTTCATATTTACCAGCATCGTACTTCGAATCAACCTACGTATGAATTACAAACATTCATTTAATAGCTAATTAAAACTTATGAAGAATGCACAAATACTGCAGCATGTGTGTCATGTATATTTTCCTAGCTATGTATGTATACTTCCAGCGGTGGATCTAGGATTTTTAAAAGGGGTTTTTTGAAAGTTAGTATAGCTGAATAAGGCATCTGATGATATTTTTCAAGAAAATTCTGAGGTTTTAGAAGCTCTGAGATCAGATTTTAGGCTACTTTTAGTCAGCAATTATAAAAATCCAATGCTTTAAACTGTAAATACTATAGCTAACTATAGGGCAAAGATGTTGACTATAAGCTGTAGCTTTGATCGCTCTATTAGAATAGTTGCTTGACTGCTCTATTAGAGTATCTCGAATCTTGATTGTTTTTAATGCAATGGGAGATGAAAAGTGAAGTGTTGCTGAGGGTATAATAGTTATACATGGTATCAGTTAAGTGCATCTGCATGCAATACAGTGGTATATAGTTGTTTGATATGACAAATTGTCAGTACAACAATGTTTATGCATTTAGACTGCAACTGAGCTAAATTTAAAAGGGGGTTTCTGTCGAAACCCCATAAACCCAACTAGATCCGCCACTGCTTTTATAAATTTATAAGCACTTCTAAGGCACAGCAATATCAGTACAGCAAGTCTCTGTCATTATGAGTTTTGCAAATTGGACACTGTAAAAATGGATAAGGTATATTATGCAAATGATTGTACAAATATGATACTATGGTGTTGTTGTGAGACTACAAGTGGTTTGTTAAAGTAACTAACTATTCCCTGTATACTCAATGAATGCACACCTACCATAACAGAATATATTAATGCTGCAATTCCCAATGGGAGGCAGAAGAAAAAAATAGTGCTCACTGACAAATCCAAGTAGTTATTTGGCCTGGTAGGTGCAGCCATCACCTGCAGATGAAACAAACCAGCATTGATTTAGAATCAGACATATACAGCCAGAAGGTGTTACATTATAATGTAGCTAACTATACTGCCACAATTTTATCAATTAAATGCATAGTATGGGCAATTTCAGGTGCCAAAAAACAAAATAGTCAACAAACTATAATTTTCTAAGATAAACAACTAATAGTAATGCATACAGTCTAGAAACTGCTAGAATTCAACACTCATTAGTGTGTTGGATTGGCAAAGATATTGCACCATCATGGCAGTGCTACTCTCTAATCCCAATGTCAGTTTAGTTGTCTCGCTCAATGGATGCAGCAATTTAAAAAAGTTTCAGTATTTATAATTAATGTTTGCGATGAAGCTCAATCATATTAGCACAAGTCTGTGAATACAATTCTCAAAGGTCTGTTAGGAAATGCACAATTTAATCACTGGTACAGTATCAAGCCTAAAATGCACCACTCAGTCTTCTTTTGTTTCCTCCACTATGGAAAATTAACTTTACAACATAGATTTTGTTTCACCCCTTCTTTTATACTGCTGTAGCCTACAGCAGTATAAAACAAACTAGCAATACATACATATAATTTTAATCACCAACAGCTAATAAAAGTAATAAACTCACCACATTGGCTGTGCACTATTGTTGGGGATAAGGTGGACCTATACATAGGAGGACAGAGAGTAAGGATAATACAAGTAAATTTTGAGCGTATATATCTGTACATGCATTCAACACATAGTAAATTGCTATATGTGACCGGATTTCATATAACAAGGCTTCCACACACACAAAATCAAACTTACGATTTTACCAGAAATGGATTGCTGGTCTAATACACTATCATATTTCACACTGTACTTCCTTCAGCACTGGCAAGTCTGGTTTCTGTAGCAGCTTTCTTCCGACCCTGTCAAAGCCACGAGTGTGAGATTGGCACCATTAAATGGCCATGGCTTTGTGATAATGGTGTGTAGTGAGCTGGGACTTCACAGAGAGCTCGCCAATAGTGTTCTCAGTCAATTTGGAGTAATTTGAGGGCCATGGAGAGCCCAAACTTGGCCTATGGATTCAAATCGTCTTCTTACTCCATTTTATACCCGTATATTAAGACCACCGTCCACCCCCACCCTCCCACCCTTATTACTACCACCGTCCACCCCCACCCTCCCACCCTTATTGCTACCACCGTCCACCCCCACCCTCCCACCCTTATTGCTACCACCGTCCACCCCCACCCTCCCACCCTTATTGCTACCACCGTCCACCCCCACCCTCCCACCCTTATTGCTACCACCGTCCACCCCCACCCTCCCACCCTTATTGCTACCACCGTCCACCCCCACCCTCCCACCCTTATTACTACCATCTGTGATATTATAACCTGCTCGAAAAAAGCTGCTCAAAACAGGGCAAATTTTGGGTATCAGAACTGTATACACCCACTCAGTGATAGCTAGTGAACAGATGAACAATTGGTGCAAATTTTGTTTGCACAGCTGTAGGCACTGGGAAGTTATTACACAATGATTCCTTAAAATCGCCATATCTCCTAACAAAGCTTTGTGCGTCGAAGCCTTGTTTTGTCAAATCCAGTCACATATAAACTTTAAGAATATATGCATGACCTGGTAAAAGTATGTACAAAAAGGTTGCTCCTTTTGCAGGAGGTATGATAGCTAAAGTATAGCTATGGTGCAAAATAACACTAGCTTTATGATGTCTCTGCTTCCTTAGCTGATTCAGAAATATATAGGCTTCTACATAGAGCTGTTGCACAGATTAGCACATTTGTTGATGTGATTTGTAAATTTTGTTATTCAGACATCTGCAGAAGGGTTCTTAAACAATTAGTCCACATAATATCCATAACAATTTCAATGTTTCATACAATAATGTAGTCATCATACCCATGCATTGTTTAACTTAATGAGAAATCAATTTTCAGTTATAATTTATCAAGTTGTAATGAATTGTATATATAGCTATGGAAATGTCCTTTACCTATTGGATGAACTGACAATGGTCACTATTAGCTAGATAGCTACATCAAATGAAGCCACACACTTATAGCATTATTTAACTATTCATTCATTATAATATTCATTAAACTCAATGTACAGATGACATTAGCTATCATATGCGTATTGTGAGATACAACAGTGATATTCATGTGATAATCATTGTAGTGTAATAATAGTACAATTCTTATGCTATGTATACATCTCTTGATTCAGTCCATGCAACATAGACACATGTAATTTAGCTGACTTTTCATCATGTGATAAAAGTACATATATCATACTACACTATTATTCCTTGATCTCCCAGAATCTATTTTTGATACTGTACATTTTTAGCTATGTGAAATGTAAATTTAATGCCATGTTTAAACAAGACAACTATAATTAATGTGGTATTCATATTCTTATTCTTTCATGTAGCAATGAATAATCTTCCCATCATAAAATCATCAATTTAATGAACATCCTTTTCTGATTTTCCTGCTTGTAGCTGAATGCTGTAGCTATTCCGCTCCAATAGTTTTTAGCTACATAGTTTTTGGTAAAAATTAATGAAAATAGCTTTACATTGCACTCCTAATTATGATTAATCTACACTATTGTTCTCAATTTATCACTGAAATGTAGCACCTCGAGGTAATGTAGAGAACTAAGGCCAATGAAACTTAATTACCAGTTTCTCGCTCAGATTTTTGAAAATTTGATGCGGGCGGGCGGTTATTATTCATTATTCATTATTTTTCCAAAAGCACAACACACATCCAAACATGAAGATTTCTGCCAAAAAACAGTGAGATTACTCTTGCATTAAATAGCTAAAGTACGTTACTAATCTATAACAAGTGATTTTTCCATTAGAGTATAGCTGATTGCTCTATTAGAGTAAAAGTGACTGTTCTATTAGAGTATTTCGATCTGAAATACCAATAATGAAATTCCATGCGGGTGTATCAAAAGCATGCGAGCGATGACGCGAAACTGCTAATCAAGTTTCATTGGCCTAATGATTGTTTAGGAGATATAGGTAATATTATGTGGAGTAGCATAAAATGACTGCAAGGGATAACAATAGCTATATAGCCAATTTATTGTTGCTTGCTATGCATGCTAGCACTTAACCACTTATAATCAATAAGCCTCCATAGTCCATACAGTACAAAATTTCAGCACAAACGAATTTTAGTCATTTGTAGCTGTTTACGTGTGTACACACATGTGTACATAAGATTGATATAATATGCATATTTTCTTACATTGTAAACTTCTATCTAGTTGTAATGTATATGTATTAGGCCCCTATTTTGTGATTATTAGTTTCTCATCCACCGCCCGCATCCTTCTTAAGCTACCGCATGGTAAGCCATTATTTACTCTGTGCATGCTCAGAAGAACACGTGATACCAAACCGTTATTTAAGTTGATGAACGCTACACTGCGCTATATATCGCCAGGAGAACTGTTGTTTTCCTTAACAAATTGCTGCAGTGCCAGTTGCAATCGTGCTCTATCAACTTCATCAAAGTAGGCTTTCAGTTGACTGTCGAAAAACAGTTGGCGACTGATCACGAAAAGTTGAATCAGCTGGTGAAGGAAATGTTTGTAGAAAGAAAGAAAGACAATTTGGACAAGGTCTGTACATCAGTGTGTTAATATTATAAAATAATGGCATAATGGTAATACCCTCCCGCCCGCATCATAATAATTAGAAAGGCTGGATGAGAAACTAATAATCACCGAATAGGGGCCTTATCAGCAATTGTATAATTATATATGCCTTAACAATTGCACGTGTATCCAAGCAGTCTTAAATAGCTAGTAGGACTTGTGGCTATCTTGTGCTCATAAACATGAAAATGTACGACAAAACAGATTATCAGATTATTAGTTGCCTATTAGTAGTACTGTACGTACAAACCATTGTCAGTCAGCTCCAAGCAGCCAAATATTACATTATAATGCTGTATTCATATTCAGCACTAGCTATATATACTCACCTGACATGGGGCTTCCATACGCAGGTTGCTGCACATTGGCAGATACCTGGGGCTAGATACATATGATTTGGTTATGATCAGTATAATGTTGCTATTGGTAACATACTTGTGGGCTGTAGCTGTGGGGCGGATAGGCCACTGCTGGAGGATTAAGTTGGTGTTCTTTTTCTGCCATTGCCGGTTTGTTAAGTGTTTCAACAATCTTTTCTCGTTATAAGTGTATAATACATTCATTAATATAAATACTCTGCGTCACTATATTAACTCAATTGTTCCAGACTTTTGTTCACAATCATTGAACAATAGCTACATTCAGTTGAAATGTTATATAGTGCTGCTTGCAAAGAAGTACATATTCAATATTGAATAATGATTTCAGTGAGCAAAATACACACAGCTATTCACAGGAACTATGGCAATAAAGTGATTTATATTAAGTGTAGTGTTTTATTTAGCCAGAACCTTCCCATAATATAATAAGACTTACTAAAATCTTTGTACACCTCTTCCTGCAAATATATATATACTAGCTGTAGTACCTGCCCTATTGTGCAGGGCAGTATGTACAATGACATGGAAATTAAATGAAATTACAGTTGGTAATATACTATTATAGATACTTTATAAAAGACTAAGGAAACAATGTGGTGTAAGGATTGCATGAATGCAATAATTGTGGAGAAGTGCACTCTTATTGGAATATTTTGTGACTTAAGTTGCTCAAATTCTACCATCAACCAAACATACCATGAATTACTGTAATCTGCACTACAACGATTCTGTTATGACAAAATATAACGGCTTTATAAAATATAACAGCATGGGCACAGAGTGGGGGCTAGCAAGAAATAATAATAAATGAAAACAAAAAATTTTGAGTCATCCAGCCCAAGACAGCTCATGGAAAAAACCTGCCAGCCTTTTCTTTTGTTTTGCTGCACAGGAAAAACCGAAAAATGCTCCACTCTGCTTTGTATGCATGTGTAGAAAGAGTTCAAATCATTGCTGCAAAGTCTATAAATAGCTCCCATTTTCACAACGTGCTGCACGTTGTGAAGAACAGTCTGCCACGGGACCGTGTCATTTCACTGTGTAGCTGCAGTCATCCCTCCTCCGAGCAAACCATCCAGGATATGCATAAAGACAAAAGAATAGAAAAGATAAATAGTTTCACACATACATAAATATACAAAGCAACCATCTGATACATTTTTTTACCATAATACCTTCCTTACCACCATCCACAGGTGCTGATCCACAATATCACAAAGCAGCAGTAGCAGCAGACAAACCTAAATAAAGTGCATGTGTTTGCCTATCTAAAAACCTCACTATAGACTACATTACGTGTTTTGCAATCCCCTCTAACTAAAAGTGTCAATCTATCTGCTGAACCTACCCTAGATAGTGCCACATAAAGCATGCCGTGTGTGAAGCTTTCGTCCGTCAAATCTAATCCTACAGCCTTAAAAGTTTGGCCCTGGCTTTTGTTAATGGTCATGGCAAAGCAAAGTGCAATTGGAAATTGAAGCCGTCTAAATTCAAAAGGCAAAACCGAGTTACTCGGAATGAGTGGTATTATAATATCGTGTCCTGCATATCTACCGTGAGAAATCTTGGCCTCTACTGTGTTAGCCGACAGTTTAGTAACTACACACCTAGTGCCATTAGTAACCCTTGGAGGATCTAGAGAGCGTAGAATAATAATAGGAGCGCCTACTTTAAGTAAGAGAAGATGCTGAGGTAGTCCAGATACCTCTAAAGAGTTCAAGAATTCTGTTGGAAAGTGAACAGCCTGAGATTCATCAGGTATGGTGTCCAAGGACCTGTAGTCACAGCAGTCACCAGGTAACTGCTCCACCAGAGTCATGTTGATGGAATGAGTGGTCTTGTTAAGAGGAGCAAGAATGCAGTGTTCAGAAAGCCAAGCCAAGTCGCTAAAGTTAGAGAGCAAATCTGGATACACCCTGGAAACCAGTTCCTCCTTGCTATCCACAAAGGTTCCCATGGTGTCAGGTAGCTGGACAACATCAGGTAGAGTGTCAATAGGAAACTTCCCATCTCCAATGGCCAATAGTTCTTCAGCGAATTGTCCAGCTGCCACATCCCCACACAGGTGCACTCTCATGTTAGTGTGTAGTTGTTTAACCACCACACTGTCCCACAGATGAGATCGCTTGAGGCAAGCATCAACAATGTTACCTCTAGTGCCACCTTGAATGACAGGTAGAATCTGCCTGAAGTCACCACACAGTAGCATGCACTTGCCTCCCATTGGATTATCATTCCCTGTCAGATCCCTCAGGGTACGGTCCAAAGCTTCAAAAGCACCTCTGTTGGTTATGGGGGCTTCGTCGACTACTATGGCTTTAGCCTCTATGATCACCCTACATAGTGCAGTTCCTTTCTTGATGTTGCACATGGGGATGTCCGATGCATGCAAGTCCAAAGGGATCTTAAAGGTGCTATGCAAGGTACGTCCTCCAGTCAAGAGAGTAGCAGCTATTCCGCTAGAAGCAGTAGCTAATGCTATGTCACCTACAGACCTAAGTTTAGCTAGAATAAGATTGATCAAGAAAGTTTTGCCAGTTCCACCAGGGGCATCCAAGAATAACATGCCTCCCTCGTCTCTATCTATCATGGAGCAAAAGGTGTCATAGACATCTTGCTGGTCAGCAGTAAGCAATGGAACATTACGATTTATGTATGCCTGTTGCTCTTCAGGATTATAGTCAATCTCCCTACGGTACACACGTGCAAACCTATCGCTATCCACTGCCTGAGGCTGGGGTAGCCCATACTCAGACAGTTCCCTACCTCCCATGGAAATAACTTTTTCCTGCAAGTCATTGAGAGCCACATTGAAGATGTCATCATTGAACTCCAAGTCATTATCCCTATGTTGAGTACGTTGCTGGTGCAAGAAGTCCTCTGCCATTGCTTCCTTGTGGTTCTCGTAAATCTCCAGAGGGTTGGATGGTTCACACCAATTAAGGATCACTGCAAACATGGTGCGAAGACTTGCAGGTGAGTTGCTGACTGATGCCTCTTCCATAGCCAAGTGGTACTGATTATCATCCTCAAGAAGACCTAACCTCAAACATGCATCCCTAAAGGAACTACAGAGGTCACCTTCAACAGTTCTCAAGTCAGCAAAAGACTGGGGTCCCCTAACATGATGAAGCAGCAATTGAAGGTAGAAGCATTCTCCCTGACGTGGACTGATGGTGTAGACTCTGCCTATAACCTGAGCCTCCTTAACTCCAGGATGGTCAGCGACATCCTTTCCCTGTTTTCTCCTGTTCCAAGTCTTCCTGCTCCAAGTCTTCCTGCTCCACGTGTAGTACTGAGGCACTTCTTCATACAACAGAGTCCTGGCGAAATCATCAGATTGACAGAGGACAAAGAACTCTGTCAACGTAGTCTTCGGAGGGTCACCAGAAGCCTGTTCTCTTGCAGTCTCCTCAGTGAAATACACTCGTTGGCCATTCTCCAAGTGAACAGCAAGCTGTTCAACAGGAGGGAACCTTTCATGTATGGGGAACTCCAGTATTCTCCAGGCAGCCTCGCTGCTGCTGATGTAGCGTGCGTTCTGGAAGTCTGAGATCTCATCCACCTGATCAGACCTCAGAGCAAAGGTTGCCTGATCACAACCCTTGTGTACGTATTTCAGTACATACTTGATGGATTTGATGGACACGCAAAGCTCGACATTACAGTGACAGTTTAAAGAACGAAGCAGAAGTTTGTTGTAAGGCACAATCCACCTGTTGTCAATCTCTTGAGTAACGCGAGACCCAATCACCCTCATATTAATGGTAGCCACTTGTCCACCATCCTCAGGGTTCCTCCTCCTGTACAGTGGGTAACTGTCTGCACGTAGTTGGGTATCAGCCTTGAACTGCTTTGGGTAGCTCTTACTGCAGCGGCCATCTTCCATGCAGGGTGAGTCAGGGTTGATGCTCCCACAGGGCCCATGTACCATGTTGGAAATCACGATCTGATGCAGCTCAGGATCAACCATTGGATCAGGGATCTCAGCACAGATGACATCATCAATCTTATCTGGAGTGATCTTGTGCTCTGGAATAAGCCATTGCAGCAAATGGCAATGTGGCAAACCGCGCTTTTGCCATTCTGTTGAGTAGAGCCAAGCCCGTGGTTTCCCAAAAATGATCTCCTTTGTGAGCATCTCTAACAATTTCTTCACCTTAAGCCTAAACACACGGGCCACTAAGTCTGGACGGTCCAGAGGCTCTTGACCTGGTAGTAGATTGTTCCTAATCTCTGGCCAATTAGGATTGGTGGTCATGGTGATAAAGAGGTCGGGGTGGCCATACTTCCTAATGTAGGTCATTGCATCCTGTTGACGCTCATGCATGTAGCGTGATCCACCAGTAAATGACGACGGTAGGATCACCCTACGACCAACATTCCTGGGGTCACCATCCCCATCTACCATTGCATCCCGCAAATCCTGGTAGCAATCAGCACGTAGCGCCTTTTGCTCACGCCTGAGAAACTGTAAGCGCTCAGTTTCAATCTTACAGTAGGCGTCAACCAGGAATTGCTGGAAAAGCCTTTTAGCCTTAAGCAATACAGGCACTTGCTGCCTGACCATGATGTGGTAGCGGTAATACACCATGGCTGTCAATTTCCTACCATTAGCCAATTTCAGGTTGATGTGCCATCCATCGGTGCCATAAGAAAAGAGTAAAGGATACTGTAAAGGATCATACCCCCTATGAAGTTCAGAAATGCGCTGCAAAGACCCATCCCTATAGTGCAAAACTATGTCCCTATTATTTACATTATCATTAGGCATTAGCACTCCTACCTCGTCACACATCGGGCTATTGTACCTCCTAGCATGCTCTCCTACAGGCCGTTTGTTCTCATTAATCACTACCCTAATATTTGCTGGCTCATCATGCTGCTCAAATATTTCTTTAGCTACCTTAATAAGTTGAACATAGTGATTATCGTCATGCAAAAGCTCAGTAATACCCCTAACTATGCCAAGCCTTAACCCATCAACTATCCCACATCTTGTAGCTACTTCAGTTTGCTGGTTGTCGATAAAATAAATTTGGGAAAATTTAGGAGACTCACCTGTTGATGGAACTAAACTACCTATACGATGATAGACTTGACCCTGTACTCTAAAAGAAGGATTGAAGCCAGCCATAGTTATCTCGTTACAGCCAAAGCTTGTCATTTGAAATGCACTATTATACTTACGTATGCTAGCTAGAAAATGTTTACCTGCTGTGTTTGTACCTTCATACAGGTGTCTCAAGAATGACTGGGGTTGTGGAAATGCCTCTAACTGGACATTACCCTTCAAGCAACAAAGGGATTCAGTCTCCTGGGGAAATTTTAATGCGCCGCAGTGTGTGCATTCTACACTAAGTGTGCCTACATCTGTAGTGTTGAAGAAGTTGTGTGGCTGATAGTTAAGCCCCCTAAAGCTTGGGTGTGTGCTTGCACGTACCTGTTGTCTGCGTGCTGTGTTAGCCTGCTGCTCCAGAGCTCTGTAGAGTGGATCAGCTCGAGCTTGTTGATGGGAAGCTGTATCTTGTTGTTGCTCCTCCCTCCTTGTTACTGGGTCTTCACGCGCAAGTCGACGGGCAGCTGTATCACGCTGCTGTTCTTCTTCTCTAGTGGCCAGGTCCGCACGCGCAAGTCGACGGGCAGCTGCATCGTGGATTCGTTCCTGTGATCTTCTTTCTTCGTCCTGGCGGGCCACACGATGGGCTTCTGCGTCACGTTGTCGTCGTCTCTGTTGTGAGTCCAGTTCGCACCTAGCACTGGATGAGGTGGTAGCTCCAGTTGAAGCCTCCTGGCGGCGCAGTATTTGTCGTTCTGCTTCTTCCCGTCTCTTCTCTGGATCCAATCTTTGGTTCTGCTTGCGTCTCTTTGCTTGAAACGCACAAAAAGTAGACGATCGTTTTCGCTTAGGCGGCATGCTCGGGCATGCTTACACAGCACATCAAATGAATTTGAATTAGAAATATCACGTGTGTACAGTTGGCAAAAACACATGCAGTACAGTGCGAAAAAAGGTGTACTGAAAAGGTGTACTGAAAAGGTGCCCAAAACGAAAAAAGTTAACACCAGCTGGACTCGAACCCACAACCTCGCGCACGTAAGGCAGGCACCTAAACCATTAACCTATCTACTTCACCACATTGTTACTTCAATATTTTAGTATTATAAAGACTTTTACAAATGGACTGAGATAGGTGTTTACTTGCGGTTTGCATGCGGTTTATAGAAAGAATTCAAGCGAATTTTAGTCTACACACCTGCCTTCAACGGCCCCTAGACGACTAACGATAGCTCGCACGAACTTTTCGAAAGCGTCATTGTTGAACTCAATAATCAGCGCTTCCGTGACGCCAAAGACGCTTCCAAACGCGCAGCGGTTCGAGAGTACAATGCGTGACATCAAATGGAATGCAGACAGACAGACAGACGGCTTTTCACTCTTATAATATAATAATAATAATATAGATAATATAGATTATACTAGACAGATGCTAAAAGCATGATGGGGCGAGCCTGAGACGATGAGTTATGTGTATTATCAGGAGCTCATCGAGTCCGAAGCTCCATAATAATTATTTGTAGAGCTACAATGCTACAACTAGACAGATGCTAAAAGCATGATGGGGCGAGCCTGAGACGATGAGTTATGTGTATTATCAGGAGCTCATCGAGTCCGAAGCTCCATAATAATTATTTGTAGAGCTACAATGCTACAATTACATCATTCTTTATGGTATGTCAGAACTTTTCCTAGATAAGGAATATATTATGTTAAGAAATGTTTCGTATGTTTGAATTTTTCAGTGCTGTCCACATTGTGAGTACGTGGAGTTACATGCTTCCTCGTCCTTCAGATTTGATGAGTCTGTGGTAGTAGCAATGATGGAGAGCAAATGAGCTACATGATTAAAACACTTTATACAGTAATTGTAGCTAATTTTGAGTATGATTGATAAGTGTGTATCAAACCGCAATATTTTCTTTTTCAGATAACAATAAAACCATGCTGATTACCAAAATTTGGTAATCTTGCTTAGTGTACTATGGCAAGCAGAAGCAAGAGCAAAGTATTTACTCTTGGCATAAGAAGGCGTCCTGAGGTATATATTATCTATGGCATAAGGTGATAGCACAGCTCTCAGCAAAGATATTATAAGCACCTTTACATCGTTGATCAGAAACATATCAACAACCCCTTTACTTTTAAAGGTGGTAATTTACTGAAGCCTTTGCATGCATAATTGGATTTTAGCATGGGATGCACCAAGGAGAGAGCTGTTAAAATACTGCTGCTCTAATTTTATTTAAAGCACAGGCAACATCTTAATTTATCATTTAGTTTTCTTTTCTGTTCCAGTGTCACATTGGGCGATCAGCTGGCATACTACTGAACACAAACCTTGCGTCCGCGGTCTTCCTCTCTCTTCAAGTCTATCACACCCTCTTCTTCACCTGAGCCTTTTTGCTCTAGCTTCTTCGCTTTCCACATTGCTAACCATGCCATATGTATTACCGTGTTCTTTGCGTAAACGTTTGGGAACGCGACGATCGTACGGTCCAATGGACTACTAACAGTGTGGGACTTTCCGTGTTCTTTCGGTAAACGTTTGGAAACGCGACGATCGGTACGGTCCAATGGACTACTAACAGTGTGGGACTTTCCGTGTTCCTTCGGTAAACGTTTGGGAACGCGACGATCGTACGGTCCAATGGACTACTAACAGTGTGGGACTTTCCGTGTTCCTTCGGTAAACGTTTGGGAACGCGACGATCGTACGGTCGAATTGAGTACTGCAATTGTTTTTTTTTTTTTTTTTTTTTTTTTTTTTTATTTATTTATTTATTTTATTATTTTTTTTTACCCGGGCTTGATGGACTGCCCTTGCCTACCACCCCCAGCACATAAATGGCCTGTGCTGGACAAACCGGGACTTTCTTAGTCCACGGCAAACTGAGACTCTGCCCGAATCAGCTCCACAATTGGGGGAGTCTTAACATAGTGACCGATGGATGAGCGGGCTCCGCGGATGCATTGTATGGAGGACCGCAAGAGAGAAAAAGATAGACAGCACCTTAACCACCCCATGACAACAGAGTACTGCAATTGTGGGACTCGCTCAGGCTCGCCCCAATCATGCTCATTATGTGTATCACTCTGTATTTACGGTGTTCAAAGCTGCAACTGTTACAAAGAGTAATTATTTATTCTTGCTGTTATGAAACCATAATTGGTTTCTGATTCTTTGCATTTTATTTACAGCCCAAAAATTCTAATAGTTTATCTTTTAAAATTACTAGTAGAGCTGCTCAGCAATAAATTGAAATCGGTACAATATTTGCTTGATTCTAACACTGCAAGTTGTAAATGCTATGCATGCAGACTGTTTCACTGAGACATTGTATATGAATAGCCTGCAGGACTACTAAATATGTAGCTAGCTAGTAAGCACAAATAGCTATCCACAAAATTATACCCATATGTAAGAATTTATGTTAGGTCTCGAGCATAAGAGTATGAATATCAAGACTGTGGCAATGACACTAAATGATCACATGCATGAAGTGTCTCATAATCATTATTTGTACTAAGACTATGTATAAGTAAAATATAGTTTTTTCACAAAAATACAGTTACTTTAAAGTATACAGCAAACCCAACTACATGTCATCAAAAAGAACCAGCAAGATGCATACTAACGCTAAAGTGTATGCAGTAAATTTTGCATTAATTGTGTGGATATGGTACACCACAGCGATGCACTTCATCACAAGCACATCCACTGGGGCATACCAGTACTCCTCGTTTTGCCATCCTCTGTAAAAATAATAGATATAATTTTTTTTAATTTACACATATATTTACCGAATTTTGTGAAAACATTGTAAGGAGAAATCCTGGACTTTTTGAATCAACATCTTCACTGTAGTGCCAGAAAGAACCAGCTGCAGCTATCCCCCTTGGCCATATCTAGCAATACAAATGCCGTGTACACTGATACTTAATATACATTCCCAGTATTCTACCATTCCTCCAACAGACTGCATGAACACATCATTATATTTTTTGTCATACATCCAGGATGCTACTGGTGGGGTCTTTCCATCATCCAAACATTCATGAGACCTACAGTAGTTGTCAGTCCACATTGACATTTCCCCTCCCAATAACATTTCCAGTTGCTCCTTATCAAACTGGAATGCAGTGACTATGTATTTGTGGCTTGGTTGGACTGATATACTCACATTTGGTCCAATGTCATACCAACACAAATCAAAGTCAGGTTTGTTGTTGAGATAAAAGTGATGGCCAGCAGCTTCAATCCTATCATGCACACAATGTATTGATCACATGAGTTATGCATGTATTTGTGTACATACGCATAGTGGTTCGCTGCAATTATCTGTGATGCAGTGTGTCGGGACCATGCCTCCACCACTGTTTGAGAACTTGCCTTTAAAATAGACAATGTACAATACCACTTATATAATCTTGACAGCATTGTTAGTCATTTATTTAAGTGAGTTTACTGATAACTCTAGACAAGGCAGCAACATGAAATCATTACAAAAAGCATAACATTAATTAAGCCTCACCCAATATAAACACAGTGATGAGTCAATTATTTGAACTAACGCGGAGAGGGGAATAAAATACAGAACTTAAAATACAGAACTTTGTTCAATTATTCTAATAGAGCATACATGTGTTGAAATACTCTAATTAAGCAGTCACCTTTGTGTTTGAATAATCAAAGATTTGGGTTTGGATATAATCAATTCACCACTACTGTAATAACAATTTGCACCAAACTACCAAATTCCATATAGTTCTCATACTGTTATTTTAGAGAAGTTGGTCTGTTAACTGCTCTGTTAGAACATTGAAATTTTATTACAGGATAGTCAGTACATGTACTTTCACTACATTGATATTAGGGATCCTGGTACTTAATGCAGCCAACTTTTATAATGTTATAAATGCATGCTTTTAAATGTCTGTAATTCGGAGCTTTCTATCTAGTTGTCAATGCATTACATAAATCTTACTGCTTTGCTTGTAAACAGCACTTCTTCCCATCCAACCGGTGTTTTCTTCTGCCGGCTAGTAAAATTCAACATAGCTCCCTCCAAACTGGTAATTCCTAGATGGCACACAATTGTTATATTATTAAAGCAACACAGCTAACCTTCCTGTGTACAACTGCCAACTATCGTAGTCTCATCACATCCCAGATGAAAATACTGGTCTGGGAACAAGTCCATCATTTCACCTAACAATTTGTATAAGGTCTCTTGTGTTGTGCCCTATTCATCACATGCACAAATATTACTGTAATGATGCATGATTACATATGTACGTACATTGAGATCATTGTAAAGTTCTCTTTGGTTGGTTGTACAGAAATGCACCAAGCTAAGGTTAGCAAGTGGTCTAAATCCTCTAGAGTGACCACTAAAATCAGCAAGACACAACTGATAGTATATGGTGAGCATCAAGATGCGTAATATATGTACATCTAGGACATCAATCTACCTTTTGAACAGCATTCAAAGAGTTCCTAAAGTTAAGGTAGAGACCACACATTTGGCCATGGATCAGGGTCGATTTTAAAATGTTTGGCTTTGCTTCAGGTTTTTAAAATCCACCAGGATCCTATAAAGTACTAGTCTCTAACTTATATATCTACCATATTTAGCCATATAGAAGCCTGGATGTTCATTTCCCATAATTATTTTCATCTTGGTATTTACACAAGGCCGGTGTCTATTCAGTCCCAGACGTTAGAGCACACGGACTACAAGGTGATTGTGGTTAAAGTGGTGCCAAGAGTATTTATGTAATTGACTTACAGCTTGGAACATTCACTTACAACAATGAAACATGAGATGAAGCATACTTATCCAGAATATAAACACTATAGTTAGTATAGCATGTGACTCTGGAATTTGTTAGAACTATAAGTATATATAAGTCTGGTTCAAGTGTCCTGGTGTTTAAACAAACCCAGACATGCATTTCATATAGTTTAAGACGAAGTACCCAACATATATAGCCCCTACGTGTACAGCCTGGCTTCAATATGGATATGCAGCATGCTGGAGGAATACTTATGTCCATTGGCTTACATACACTTACGGTATATCAATTTCTGGCATTATCCTTATTCCTCTGTCCTTAGCATACTGGATGAGACCCTTAACATCTTGTTGAGTGTAGTATTGTTCAAGTGATGATGTCAGTGCTGGAAATTGTATACTCTGCACACTAAACTGGCAAAAGTCACTAAAGTGAAGGTGTAGGACATTCATTTTCAAATAGCTCATGGCATCTACCAAGTTCTCTACCAACTGCACCGGAAAAAACCTACGCCTTTAAAAATAATCATGATAATGATGACCAATACACAATGACAACATTATTACCCTGTATCAATCATTAATCCTCTGTGTTTGTACTGTGGATAATCATGAATTGTTATTTTTGTATAATTGAAGCAGCCATTATCAGAATACTGTGAGAATGTCTCCATACCATACCTGCATAATCACACAAGATAAAGTTTGAAGTCTTATACTTTATCCATAGTGCATTATATTCTAATAGAACAGTCACTACTCTTAATAGAACATTCAACTGAATATCAAATTCTATTCTAAATTATGACACTATCTCATTTCCATTATAAAATTAACAGTGATTACACACAGCCATTTTTCATGAAATCATTGTCATATCATAAATGGCAAAAGTTTGGTATAACACCCAGAAAAGCTGAGTATAAGATTTGGTACTTTTCCAGTGAAACTCACACAACAAGCCATATCAGCAGTTGCACCTTCTCTTGCTAACTACTAGCCAGTGTCAGCTTTGTCTGTGTGGATGGAAGGGAAATAGGATAGCACTGCACATTGTTTTGAGCTGACAGATTCTGGAGGTTCTGCTTTGTGATTTTGAGAACATTACCCACTTTACCAATCAACAAGCCTCTCAGTTGCAACAGTCAGAAACCATCCAGTCTGAGCTCAGAATAAAAGTGCTATACTATGTTCACTTGACCCTTTCTTTTTACATTCCTTTTGCAGGAAAGGAAAGCGGACTGGCTACGCAAGACTACCAGCCATACTTAAAAACAAACTATTTCTTACATTGCTCCATAAATTGTGGGTGCAGTGATACTAGCTTCTCCATCCTCAACTGTTACTGTGTATTCATAAGATGTGTCAATATCCAAAGTTTCATCCCGACTTGCAACATTAACATTCAATTTGCTGATGGACATGGTAGAATTAGAACATGCCTGAAAATATTCCCTCTTAAAATCACGTTGCATGATAATGGACGTATATCTCTGAATGGCCCTGTTAAGGATTTGTGAAGGCTGATTTGCTACGATTGCAAATCCACTGCTCAATTTAACCGCATCTCCAGTGGGCTGCACCGCATACTCTTGCGGAATTGGCCACAGTGAGTTGTAACTCTGACCAGCAACTAAGTTTAGTAGAACAAAAAGGAGCAATGTCTCTTTCACAAAATACTGCATTTCGCAGATCCTCTGAGTGTCTAGTGCTTCGATAATTGAAACAAGGCGTGCCCGTATTGAGGTCCGTATAGACTACATAGTATGTCACGTGTTAGTCATGTGGTCTTCTTGTTGTGTGAAGAGAGTAAGGTACACCTGTAAGCAAGGGGGTTTCCGAACAGCTGGGTATTCCGGACACTTGTTTTTAATCGGCTACTTTAAGGATAGAATAAACGGAGTGGCTATTCGCACGGTCACGCACGGCAGTCACGTGATGTTGTTATTTTACGGATAGTACACGGTTCATTCATCTCCGAAAACAACACGTGGCTTTGAGCGGGATTTTTCTTTTGGATCTTTCTCTGTGGTCTTTCGTCACATGTGTATAGGAGACGAGTTCGAGAGTTACGATGATCTTAAAGAGACAGTCTCTGCCTTTGAAAGAACGGAATTCATCCAACTAAACCTTCAACGGTCAACATCGATCAAAATCCGGTAATAGATTCAGCAGCAAAACGGTATACAATGAAGATTTGAGGTATAGAGAAATAGATTTTGTTTGCACACACGAAGGAAAATGTTCGGACTGCATTTAGGGTAAACGGCTGTGGGGGATACAGGGAGGGGGCCAAGGCATATACCAGGATCGAGATACTCTAATAGAGCAGTCACTCTAATAAAGCTGTCATAGTATTAGAACTGTGTAGCGAGCTTCTTACAGTGGCGTAGCTAGCCCTGAATGATTGATTGGGCACCTGCAGCAATCATGATGTGCAAAGCTACACAGCATGTTAATGCTAGAAGGATCTGGAGGCATGTCTCCCAGGAAAATTTTTGAAGTTAGACCCTCTAGAGTTGAATTTTAGAGCAATTTAAGCAGCTAATTATTTAATATCACACTAATATATATATACTTGACTGTTGTAGAGTGACTGCTCTATTAGAGTATTTCGATCTTGCTTGACCAGTTTCTGCAAACTGATTGGTTGGGCCTGTGCCCTACCAGTTCCCACCTTAGCTATGCCTCTGACTTCTTAAGAATTTTTATGTTCTTTTTCAGGCAGTGATAAATGCATAGTTGCATGGTAGGGTGGGCAGCTATATTGTCAGCAGGCTGTGACCTTTTTTCAGTGGTCTCACCTTACTAAACCAGACAATGTAGCATGCCATTTTGACACCCTTTCCAAAAGTCTGTATGGATTCGCCCCTGGTGTGTGTCACTTGCTATCACATTATAGGTTCAATTGTCTTGACATTGTGATTTGACAATTAATGCCCAGTGAATTCTTGTGCTGACTCTTGCTTGTCAGGTATTACAGAAAATTTTTCCAATTTTAGAATTGAATTCTGTCCATTGTCATGATTCCTCGGAGTTGTAGACCCCCTAACCACAGTTCAATGACTGAACAAGGGGATGCTACTTGTTCTACTGGAGGAACAATGAAAGTGATGTATGCGATGGAATTAAGGTAAAATTCAGCCTTGTCTATGTTTGTATGCTAATGATAAATTTCTTTGTTTACTGTAGGATGGCATTTGCATCACTTTGGAAGAGGCCAAGAGAATGAATGCTGTTGGAGAAATGTGGTTTTGTAACTATAAGGGATGCGAGGATGCATTTGGCAATGTTTTTGACTCAGACTGCATGACTCCTATTGGATTATTTTGATCTAATTAATCTGCTACTTTACAATGTGCGCTATTTTGTAAATCTCTACTTATTAATTTTACCATATCAGTTTATAAACTCTGACTAACTGATTATGAACTTCGTGACTGTACATTTTACCATTCGTGCAGTTGGGTCTAACATAGAAACATGCTTGCATGTTTTATAACGATGGCTATAATATGTAAGTACACAACCCACAGTTAGCAGTCCATAGCAGAGAAAATGCATTAATGCGTGTGCATGCATGGTGTATCCTTGGACCAAATTTGGTGACGTATCCATTATACTTCCCGCATGCATACACACCCCGAAGATAGTCTGGCGGCGCCCGCCCCTTCGCATAGAGTACTCTATGCGAAGGGGCGGGCGCCGCCAGACTACCCCGAAGATGTATGCCATAGTAAAGGATCTATGTATACACATGCCAATTGCATCTGTCTTCTCAGTAACCGTGCGAATAGCTCTGAGCGAGGCTCTGTGCTATTCGCACGGTCACGTACGAATAGCTCCGTTCTATTTGCACGTGACCGTGTGAATAGCTCTATGCTATTCACACGTGACCGTGCGAATAGCAACTGCCTAGAATAAAAACCAATCAGGCTATGGTTTAAGTACCTAAGTACCCTACTTGTGTACTATAAAATACTTGTTTCGATAGCTTAAGGATTGCCGAGATACATCACAATTTAAACTGCTCTTTCTCCTAGCACCCTATACTTTGCCACCCAGAATTTATACCACTGATAGCCTAGTTCATTAGCTACAATTCCGCACTAAGCATTTTAGAATCCGTTTATCTTTCGAGGAGAAATGAACAAACTTCTAATGCGTGTCAGTGCAAATCTATAATATATAGACGTGGGATTTTAGTTTGCAACACGCACTCAAATGTTGAACAATATACATCAGTATAATATTTACCACAGCAAGAATATTAACCCTCATGTCGGTATTGTAATTGTTAAAGCCAAATGAAACTCTTTGCAGATGATTGCTTAATATACAAAGTTATTCACAGTTCAACAGACCATCAAACACTCCAACAAGACTTGACAATACTGTCAAAGTGGGCAGATAAATGGCAAATGGCTTTTAACATCAGCAAATGTAAGATAACGCAAATTTCTAATCACCATAGCAAAAGTTTATTTTCGTATGTAATGAATGGCACCTCACTGGCAGTTACAGAACAACATTTGTATCTTGGAGTAAAGCCGGTTACATCACAGACTTTCATGGAAGCCACATATAGATTACATCTGCAATAAGGCAAACAGAGCTGTTGGTTTTCTGCGACGAAATCTTCAGCATTGTCCTAGCCATCTACGTGAGCTAGCATATAAACAATTTGTCTTGCCTATTTTAGAGTATTGTTCCCCAATATGGGATCCATATCACCAAACCAACATAAATCAAGTAGAGATGGTCCAACATAGAGCTGCTCGTTTTGTCACAGGTCAACCATGGAGACGAAATAATAGAGACAGCATCACTAACATCCTTGAAAACTTGCAATGGCCTACACTACAAGAACGTCGCAAATCAGCTAGACTAGTTTTACTATATAAAGTACTACATGATTTATTAATTATACCGAACTGTTATCTCCCATTTAAATCTACTATATTACGGACCTGACACTCACACAACTTTAAACTAGTACCTTACCAACCAAGAATTGATGTATATAAATATTCCTTCCTCCCAAGAACTGTACCAGAATGGAATAGATTAGATGATGAGATTATTGAGACTGACTGTGTTGAAGAATTTAAGCAAAAATTAGCCCCTTCTATGTATATAGTTAAGTAACTTATCGTAATTGTATATATTTTTATAGTTTATTATTGTAATTGTACATATGTATATAATTAAGTAACTTGTCGTAATTGTACATACTTATATAGTTAAGTAACTAATGGAAATTGTACACATGTAATTGCACATCAGCATTATACCCCTGGAGGGTCCTGCTGATTAACAATAAATAATAAATAATGTCTCTCTATACTGATACAATATGAATCACAGATCTATAACTGACTGCAATGCTATTCAGTATTGGGGCCTGTGGCCTGTTTTTGTTTGAGCCTAGGTAAATGTTTTGACTAGTGTGTAGTTCCAACACCGTAACATAGATGGAATAAATAGTTGTGTATGAATTATGTTGTATACATAGTCAGAATTTTTATGCTCCAAGTGTTAAGGTCACACATCTGGTGAATGTGCGGATAGTACATTTGATGAAATTACATATCTCGCCACTTAAATGATTGTTTTGCAAGTCTTGCCTTTTCTATACCTCTCATGTCTTATTTTTCACAGAAAATCTACTAGTGCCTTTCCATGCTCATTTTGTGTTAAGCTTACTCCACCTACCAATTCTCCCCTCACAGACCAAGGTCTGCCAGTCCACAGTCCAGGATGAGCATCCACCAGTCTTTATCTTGTCTGGCTGCTTCGTACTACAGTATAGCCTGACAGACCAAAGTCTTAGAATCAATTTTTTTCCAACAGTTATGCACTTATATTGCCGAGCTATGCTGACTTTGTTCATGATTTGGATGTAGCATATCAATGGATACAATCTTAATATTTACAGGAAAAGTTGAAGGTAAAACTCTGATCCAATGATTTTAAGTTGTCATAGTGAGTGCAGCAGGAAATTTTTGAGGTGATAAATTTGCATATTGAAATTCAGCAAGTTAAGAATCATTACAGCATAGTGGACCTACTTTACAACATGCAACAGGTGTGAACAAGTAATAACATCCACAACTCATTTTCTAAAGTGACAAACAGTAGGCAATTAGAATGTATACACACTTTATATATAAACTAATTGTGTGTTGTGTCTTCCCATAACCTTCAGTGCAGACAGCGTGCAGTAGCTCCTTCGAACAGTAGATACCTGTACGGAATGTAAAAGAGGAGTTAAGAAACTTTTTCAGTTGAGTAGGGACAGAAGCTAAAGTTTTAGTAGGGATCACAGAAGACAATCAAATCAGCAAGGGAAGCCATCACAAACCCATAAATTGACACTTCTAGATCAGTGGAGTAAGGAATTAGATAAAAGGTAATTCGACAATGCACATAATCTTGCAGCTGCCCATTTTAGGCCCAAATAATGCCTAACAGTGAAGAAACTGAGCCTTAAGTTGTGTTTGGCTGAAGCCATCATTTAGTCAATGCAAATTTAAGATTTAATAACTTCTCAGAAGCATTTCAGATCACTCTGAAAGCACATTTGGGCTTGATTTTTCCTACCCAATGCAGCCAAGTAAATTTTGAGTGAGAATTTTAGCAGGAGATATCAATCTACATACATCATCCTTACTAGCCTGTACTGAATGAACTGAACAAGTGATGACGTTTGATTGATGATTTGATTGTCTATATGGTATATACGTTCACTAAAACTTTGTGACAATAGACTTACCTCAGTGGTATCTTGAGGACTTTACATGGTACCCCAACAATACAAGCATCTCTGTGCCACAAGCACCTACAGTAATATGAAGAACATTCACTACTTGTGAAAGCAGTTGCTTCTCTAAACTAAAAATCACACAACATGTAGGTGATTTTGTGAACCAGACCCTCCAGTCAACATGTTGAGTTGTTGGAAACTAATGATAAACACAATAGTCCCTGTCTAAGGTAACCCGAAACACTCCTTACAATGAGTAATGGATGTTTAATATATTATATGCTAGCTACAAACAAGAGTACAGTATATAATAGAAACCAAGAGTGTCAAACGGTGTATTAGCTTGTGATTAATGATCACATATAATAACATGGATATTTCAGTAATTGTTCATTTATGTGAAATGGTAATTGGAAATGTGTATGTGGCAACGGGCCTTTGTTCGCCAGTTTTCTGTGTTATTCAACCAAGTATTAAACAGTTATTGTACAAGGAAACTGTAGTAAGGACCCCCAGTTCGCTAAAACAATGGTTGCACAAATGAGAGTGTTGCCACACCTTCAGGGATCCACTTAGCGATGCCAGAACTTTAACATTAGCCATTTCCCCTTTAATGCTATCATGTTTCCACTGGCCGAATTGGGCTAAATACAGCAACCCTTAATGGCGCTATAAACGAACGATTACTAAATTATCCATGTTACTTCACGCAATCATTTATCGTGGGTGTAAACTCCATAACAGCAGCACAAATGGAACTCAATAACAATCGCATAAAACACGAGGTAACACTTACAACAGCACATGATCAGGGGGAGCAATAATTGAGATACATCAACAGTGTGTGTGTGTGAGCAATACTATTACATGGGTAATACACCCATTCAGTACTCTTGGTTTCTATTATATACTCTCGCTACAAATTATGAATTGGACTTTGTTATAGGTTGTGAACAGATAAATCATGCAAGTATCACTCATTTACACCCATGTCAATATACATTAAAGCACACCAACGTACAAATGTGACAATTCACAACCAAAGTTATAGCAGGTAGTTCCATTTATGACTGCACCAAATTAAGCAGTTCCTAGGTAGTAGTAGTTTTACATCGCCAAAAATTAAATAAGATTACACACAACAAATACCCAGTGATTGCAATTTATATGGAGGTGACTTTAGTAAGGAGCTTAATTTAAGCCCCCACATACTAGGTACTGGAAACTAGCCACCTGCTACTGAGGATGTGGTCACTATTAATTTGAAAGCAAAATCTACAACATTACATGTTGGGAAAATATTAAATACTCATAGTGAAGGGAACGTTCGATAAGTTAAGACTATTACTGCAGTGTTCTTGTGATACTTTAGGATGGTCATATCGTGTATGATCAACACTTTCAATTTATTTTTAAAAAACCATGTCCAAAGACTGGACATGGTCTATATCAAACAAATAATACACTTACATCAGGATTGTTCAAACTGGTGAATTCTGTGACATCTTGTTTTAATACTCTGCAAAATAAAACAATCGGTATAAGGCACAACACAATAGGAAGGATACAAGTGATTGTTCAACTAAACAAATGCCAGGTATCAAATGAATACCAGGCATAATTTCCAAACATTCTGTGTGCAACAGTGTTATTAAACAATGAAATGAAGAACATTGTACAGAGCTCATGGAAAGCGTCAAGAAGAGTACAACACAAGCTGTGAAATTTAATCATCTGGGACACTGAACACGCTTTTACCAATTTTGCATAAATGTATAAGAACAAATACATGATCAAACATGTGACCTGTGATACGAATATCTTGAACTATATAGTAAGGATTGTAGTTAACAGTGTGCCAGCAAAACATTATGTATAAGTATTCTGATTGTCATATGATAGGCAGAACACAATTTTCATCAGAAATTCTTCAAGTGAAATGTGCACGTGATTTTGTTTTTACATTTTGCAAGCAACCAGTAAATTCCCATGGAACTCATAACCCCAACACCACTAAGTGACACTAGCTTCCCCAAGTCCAGTCATAGTAGGTAGGTCTCTTGCTCAAGGAAACTGCAACTTACAGTTGGAGTGGAGGGGGGGGGGGCATCGAACCTAGAACCTGCAATTACCAAACCAATGTTCTAATCGGCCAGGTTGGCTATGTCGCTTCACCTATACTATACGGCAACAGCACAAAGCAGGAATTTGTACTAATCAAAGTTCAAATCCCAACATTGTCCCATGTGCAGATAACTGGTAAGGTTACAGGCATTGGTTGGTAAGCTTGGTTAATTTGTAACCACCTGATAACAATGCCATACATTATTAGCTCAAGGCTCAATCACTACTTAGAGTCCATGTAATGAAAGTGCTACTTGGCATACACAACTACTAGTGCACTATACTGACTACTTATTACTCTAAGTATTTAACTCACTACTCAGTTAGTTAGCATAGCCACACAACTTGAGTTTTATAATACCTTCCATGAAGCAGAAGCCAAGACATAGGGTAGCTTGAGACTCCACTGTAAACAAATCTTTAAATAAAGGTCACTCAATCGTCATTGTTACGCAGAAAACTTGTTGACCACAAAACGGCTTGTGCGGTGTTCACGTGACAACTCAGTTTCCTGTATTACGTAATTTTGTGGTTGAGCAAGTCTGTACATAACGAGATTGAATAACATAGGCCGCAAAGGGGGCGCCAATGATGTCAGTAAGTAAACTCGAGATGGCTTCGATCTCTGTTTATCCTTTAAATGAATCCTATAATTAAGTCAAGTCGTTAAGTCTTAACTCCTTGAAATTAGGTTAGGTAATCCTAAGGTTGCAGCACATGTTGCTGTCAGACCTTCAGTGCTGGTCACTGTAAAGTGTCATAATAATAATTTGTCTCTTTATAGCGTCTTAAAAGTTCATCCTCATCGTGTAACAAACTCACAACCAGACTAGGAGTGTATGATTTCATTGTTTTACTGACATCATGGCGCCTCCTTTGCGGCCAATGTTAGTCCCTGGTGTCTGGAGACGGCTCAGAAGCAAGCAGCTATTGGAGTTGTGCCAGACCCTTTTTTCCCCACCCAATACATGGAAAAAAGCAGTCTGGCCACACGAGACTAGCCCGCAGCAATGTAGAACAATGAAAAAATCAAGCCCATAGCTTTAACCATTATCGAGTTACACTTGTGTGAAGGTATCAGTCAGTCAGTTACTTGAATTCAATCCCACAATCACAGCTTACTTGATTCCCTATATAAGAGAAGAGGATAACAGTAAAACATCAAAAAATCTGATGATTTCTGGATATAGCCTGTGCACACCTATTAGGTATGCAATGTTTCAAGTTAACGAGATATACGCACTGGTGGCAGTACGTATATCTCATTAAGGCAGTGTGTAATGAGATATAAACACTAACTTAACGAGATATACGCACTAGTAGCAGTGCATATATCTCATTAACATTTTGAATCAGTGCGATATGTGATATATATGCACTGGCTTTCCTTTGATCTGAAGTGTGAAAGTGGTATATATTATATATATCTCACTAGTCTGTTGCGCAAAGTGCCACGCCAGATCAATATCAGGAGTCCCACTATAACTAGCCTTGGTAGGATTATGCAGTGCAGTCTTTTTGACACTTGTTGGAGACAGGCATATTTGCCTTTTCGATTAGGAGGCCTGGGGTTACGTGAATCCGCTTTTTCTGCTTCACCTGCATTTTTGGGTTCATGTAACAGTGTTTGTGAATTAGCTTCCACCCTTCTTTCTGTTGATATTAATCAGCTCAGTTTCCCTAATGAGGAGGATGCTGCCACCTTACTTTCTGAATCGGGTATTTCCAGTAGTCATTTGCTTTTTTCAGCCTCTCAGAAGGACCTGCAAGCTACATTAGACAAACATTTATTTGATGACTTATATGACTTATTTGCATCCTTTGGCATTTGCGATCGAGCTTGTTTGACTGCTTTGTCACACTCTTCTAGCACAAGTAGCGGCTGGCTCAAAGCTATTCCTCAAGTCAGTCTGGGTTTGGCTATCCCTGGGCCTGAATTTGTTATTGGATTAAGTATATGGTTGGGTGTTTCTTTGTTTCCGCTCTCTTCTTTGTGTACCTGTCTTTCTACCATCGATAACTATGGTGACTATCTGTTAGGTTGCTCTCAAGGCCCAATGAGAATACGTCGACATGATGCTCTGGTAAACATCATTTATAATGCCCTTTCACAGGATCATCCTGGGGTTCTTAGGGAACAGAGAGCTTCTTATGATGATGGGTTGCGCCCTGGCGATGTTTTTCATCCTAACTTCCAGCATGGTCATCCAGCTTACTTCAATGTCTCCATACGTTGCACCACTCAGTCTGCTTTTATCTCCTCCTGTGCTTCATGTGCTGGGGTGGCTGCTGCTGCTGGAGAGGTTGCTAAGGATGAGAAGCATTTGGCAGCTGTGGAGAAGGTGGGGCCAGATTTCATTCCATTAGTTGTGGAAACACTTGGAGTTTGGACACCTTTTGCTCTAAAAACTTTACAGAATATAGCTGACTGTACCACTCCTCGCAGTGGTGTCCCTCGGAAAGTTGCTAGAAAGAACTTGCTACAACAACTGTCTGTGCAACTGTGGTTCAACAATGACATGATTGCTGTCTACAATATGCTACATGATAAGTATGATATAGACCATTCTGATTTTTTTACTTTTTCACCCATTACCCATACCAGAGGTCATACATTTAAGCTATTTAAATATTTTTCAAGAACAGATGCCAGGAAATATTTTTTTACAAGAAGAGTTGTTGAACCATGGAATAATTTACCCCAAGAAGTAGCATGTGCAGCATCAGTTGATGATTTTAAGAAATTGATTGACCAATATTCATCTAACACTATGTATAAATGTATGTAATTAGTCTACTTGTACTTTTTTTACCTGTTGATCAGGTGTAACAGGCTGTTTAGCCTTATAAATTACCTGTAATAAATAATAATAATACTGGGCCCTTCAGGGCTCGGATGATGATGACAATCCCCCTTTCCCCTAGTAATAGTTTTCCCCCTGTAGCTAGCTGTAGCTTATGTAGTTAGTTGTGTGTAATTATAATAGTTATTTATAAGATCTTGTTGCTAAAAAAAAAACAGCGATGAATGTATAGATCACGTGATGAGCACATTTTTGCGGTTTAATATTCCCTGTCTCTGTGATCAACAGTTAGTCGAGATCGTGTACCTGATCAACAGTTAGTCGAGATCGTGTACCTGTAAGATGGAGCTAGATTCTACTACTAAGCAGATGCAGTATACTCCAGCACCACCATCAATGTCAGTGTCAGCATATCCGCCGGACTCAACGGCTGTAGATCATACGGAATATCAACCTGCTAACCCGATTGCTCAGCCCCCTCCACCGTATGGTAAGATTCCGTGGCTGGCTATATTTTAAACGTTATATAGTCATTGCCATTGGTACGTGAGTAGTTTATGTTGAGTAATCAGGCATTAATCCTGCTATGTGTCAGTCAAGGTGCTAGCTATATAGCTAGCTATACAGGAAGTGAAATAAACCAAGACAGCGGGAAATTAACCGCGGCAGCTTTGTATCGTACGACTCTGTAATATATAGAGCTATTATATGTGCTTGACTATATCTTGTGTAAACCGTCACGAATCATGGAATCTTAGTTATTTGGAATCAGCTTAGCAACACCAACAACAGAATGTGATGAAATTAACAACAGAATGTGATGAAATTAACATGCATGGCTTAGTGTTGTCTGAAAGATGTCACTTGGAGACATGGAGTACTATTAAATGCAGAAAATGCCAGTATATAATAGTAACTAGCTAGTTTGTCAACGGGGTACTACTGATGGAGAAGCGTTATAGCTGGTTACAAAAAATCTACAATATTATCACACTGCCATGTATAGGCATATAGTTACAGTTAGTAGTCATTAGACTGTTACAAACACAACCACATGCACTTTTTAAAAGCCTCAATATGTTTATAGTTATATTGTGTGTAGAGGTGTACCGATAATCGGATCGGCTACAATATCGGCCACCGATATAGTATTTTTTACCAATATCGGTATTGGTACAGAACAGCAGGATGACCGATATCGCTACCGATATTTATACAGTAGCAATAGTTTGTACATAAACGGATTATACATTGGTTTTCTACGTTATCCATGTGGCTCTGGCTTATTGTTCACTCTGCAACAAATGCTACACTACGAGAAGCCATATAAATACACGCGATTCTAGTGTTAATTGCTGGAAAGCTTATCACAGTCTTTCAAATGAAGCAGTTATAGAGTACCAAGGATCACAGGATAACGGAAACCTGCTGTACCAGCTTTCTCACAAACCATTAGAATGCGGAGTAATGCAGAAATATCCGTTTAAGGCTTCATGGGAGTATACATAAAAATGTTTGTGGGTACCTATAGCTAATTGTCTGGATTGCACAATAGAAACACAATAGAAACCCAAGCTGTATACCACCACAGGCAGAGTATAGCAATGAATACATGCACATGTTGTTGTAGGGTAGGTAAATTTAATGTACACTTTCGTTTGCTTAAAATATTAATGCAAATATCGGATCGACTATCAGTTATCGGCTTCTTTTGGTTGCATCAATATCGGATATCGGTACATGCCCAAAACCCATATCGGTACACCTCTAATTGTGTGTAGGTAGTAAAGATGTAACAGGATATGGCTATTATGGCATAACATGCACTCTGTCACATACATCACAGGTTAGCTATGTAGACTACACATGTATATCATTATGTACTTCTATATTTCTTTTACCTTTACTTTAAACCAGCATGCAACTTGGCTTAATGTGTTCGTATGAGCTCCTTAACCTGGGTTAAATTGAATTTCAAAGTGAATCCTTCAAAGCAGCAGGGTTGAACCCGAGTTGGCCTCAGTTTTGCAAAGTAATGGCAAGTTGTGATTCAAGTCTTAATTGTATGAAGAGTAGTGTTTTGGCTTCAAATACACCGAGAGCCATATATAGTGAAGATTGATGGAACTCTATATAATTTAATATTTAAAAAGTCCCTGAATCCACACATGTCATAGTTTAGATAGTGGCTTTTCATAAATATGGTTTCATGTCTTGTGAAATCATAATTATGATTATTATTCAGGTGAGCTCTGATAGTATTATACAAAAACACCATTATTATTTGTCAAAGACCACTGTGTTGTTTTGATGGAGCTATGTTTATGCATGACCAACACTTCTAGTACACGTTCTTACATAATCTTTGTATAAAAAATTAGCACCGTAGGGTTTGCTTTTACCTCAGTTTATGGTGCAATATTAACAAGTGAATGACATAACAACGTAAAGTAGTAGGCAAAAGTTTATAAAACCTTGTTATTTTAAAATTTAAAAAGACAACGAGATCACACCTGTATGTAATTAACACTACACAATAATTTGTTTCCATGTATTTCACCCAGGCATTTGTGTAGCTAAAGCATAGCAGCAAGTGTTAACAGTACATTATGCCTAGTTGAAGCAACTTGTCTGATCACCTGTCACAACGTTGAATTGCTAAATAAGCACTATTGTTAACTGTTAATCAGCAAGCCTGAATCCTTCAATTTCATTCCTGTCTGTAAAATTACATACAGTTTCAGTTATGCATTAATTTCACAGGCTATACTTCCATTATTGTACAATTCTCACATCTAATGTATGGAATCATTTGGTTTGTATATTGTTTCTTTAGTCTCGAGCATGCATTGTAAGGCTATAGCAAGTTATGTGTAATTCATATGTAAACATGTGTTTATTATTCTCTTTCACTTCTGTAGCTCATCCACAACAGCAGCCACAAACAGCAAATACTAATGTTTCAGTTAGTTTGTTATATATAGACGAAGCAAGTCTATGGTAATGTGTATATCATTGTAGGTGGTGACCGTAGCACAGCAGCCAACCACCAACCTCATTGCCATTGCTGATAGGCCTCCAAACTATCTTGCACTGTCATTGGTGAATCTACTCTGTTGCTGTTTCCCTATTGGAATCGCAGCACTGATATACTCTCTAAGGGTATGAATCATGTTGTTTATTGTATAGAGGGTGAAGTTCAACCTGTGCAAGACTTTTCACTGATGACCAAGATGACAAAATGCTGCAAAAGGATATTGGGCCTGATGCCTTTTGGCATGCCAAAGGAAATAGACAGTGTACATGCTCCATGGACTTACCCCTGTCCTTCTTTATGTCCCTTTCTTTCTGCTTTTAGCACAGAAGTTTCAATGGTGTATGATGGTGACTTTGTGTTTTCTTGTACAAATTTTACTGAAGGTGGCAGCCAACAAATGGCTGTAATAAGAAATTTGCACATGAAAACACAAAGACATTACCATCGAAACTATTATAAATATGCTTATAGCAATCAGTTTTACTTGCTTAAAACTCCACTGTGTAACCACTATTTTTTTAAAGCTGGCCTCTCCCTACTCCTTGGCCTGCTCCACCATTTCTGGGATAGATAATAACTATTACCATGGATTAATAAAATCCTAACACAAGATTTACCTTGGAGTTGCAGCATTATCACCTAATATCGTTTATTTTATATAGGTGGACTCTGAATACAGTGCAGGTAACTATCAAGAAGCAAGGAGGGCTTCCAACACTGCAAGGTCCCTCAATATTGCTGGAATTACAGTTGGAATCATCATCGTAGTCTGCTGCATCATCTATGTTGTGGTTAGTGTGGCAGTGGCTTCATCATAATGGACCACAACCTTGCAGTTGACACTTGACTCTTCTCATGTACTGTTTTGTATGATTTATCATTATTATTATTATTATTAAATAGTGTGCAAAACTTCTAAAGAGTGTGAGCGCACAACATAAATTACAATGGTGCAAGTGCATGGTGAGTGTAAAAATACAAAAGTGCGGTGTGTGATTACTTAAAAATACAATTACAGTGCATGATTATGTAACGTAGTCTTAAATTGTTGTTAAGAAGATTTATTAACTAATTCATGATCTAAGTTGTTTCAAAGTCAAATTGTTGATGGAAAAAAATGAGTACAGCTGGCTGTTTATTGTAGAGTTAGGGTAGTTGATAGGTGAAATTGTGATGTTGTGTGTTAGAGTTACTTGGGACGAGGTAATGGCTGGGAATGGATACTAAATCATGAATTATTTTGTACATTATCGTCACTTTTAAGGCGGATATTCTTGATTGTGAACTCTGCTATTCTATAAGGAGACCAGTTACGCTTGTATTCCATGAATAGTCATTTTAAACAAATCTAGCTGCACATCTTTGAACTTTTTCTATCTTGTCGTTGTCTTTATGAGTATATGGATGCATCCGTATTCTATTGGTACCACCAAAGATTTATAACATGAGTTTTTGATATGAGGAGGACAGTTTTTTAAATTTCTGTGTATAAAACCCAGTGAATTGCTTGCCTTTCTAGTAATATTTGGAATATGCTCTGTCCACTGCAATTTTCCATTTATAGTTATCCCTAAATATTTTACCGATGATACTTGTTTTATGATCACTGTATATACCAGATAAGAAAACAGCTCATCAAATAAATCGTAGTTAGATCACATCACAGTTAGTATTCCTACTAGTATTGTATAGGATCACTAGAATTTTGTATAAGATGACAGTCTATTTATTCGATTTACTTTTGTATAATGTTATAGCTAATTAATGCTAGCTAATGCTTATGGATTGATCAGGTATACCGGCTTTGCCTTTACCCCTCGCTTTACCTGTATATTAATCATAATCATATGTACTATTAGTATCAGCAACAAGTAAGCTAGCAATATATGTAAAATGTGTCCAAAGTTTTGATAATCGTTGAGCTATGCGCACACACCAGTGAAGTTCACTTTTCACCGTAAATATTCCATGTAAGACCTATATAACTAGAGGTGGTGCATTATCAGAATCCAAAGAGCATGTTAGCTCAAGCAGTGCAACAGTAGAGGTAGCAGGTTAAATGGTTGTACAGTATACTACTCTTGACCATTTTATTAGAGTATATGACTGCTCCATTAGAATTTCTCAATATGCAAATGTAAAGGGACTCATATATGCATATATATCATACGGATAAATAAACGGTATCAAAAGGCTCGAGTTTCTACCTGTGTACAATGGGCTACAATATAAAAGAATTCTGAAGGGATGAAGGTCAAGGGCAAGTCTGTGCCTGGCTTGGACTACTTTGTTGTGTCTTCAGGGTCAATTCTGTTAAAGCTAAGAAAACAGCTCTGTATACTACAGTCCAATCTCAATTGCTCTGTTGCTATCAACTATGGATACTCCATGTCAATCAATCATTGATTATCAATCATTAATCCTCTGTGTTTGTACTGTGGATAATCATGAATTGTTATCTTTGTATAATTGAAGCAGCCATTATCAGAGTATTGTGAGAATGTCTCCATACCATACCTGCATAGTTACATAAGGTAAAGTTTGAAGTCTTATACTGTTGTGCATTTAATACTGTATAGTATACTCTAATAGAGCAGTCACTACTCTAATAGAACATTCATATGATCATCAAATGTGACCGGATTTGCGAAAAGGGGTCTTCCACATACATCCAATTCTATGAACTTGGATGTCCATAACTTAGTGTTCAAGTAACATATAAACATGAAATGTTCACCATTCATTTAGCTATGTTGGTACTCACTGCTGGCCAAATGTCAAGTAATTAGCTTTTTCTGATCTGAAGTTATGGATTGTCAAAATTGGTAAATTGGATGTGTGTGGAAGACCCATTTTCGCAAATCTGGTCACAAATTTCAAATCTAAAATTAACACTATCCCATTTCCCTTTTAAAATTAACACTGAGTACACACTACCATTTTTATGAAACCATTGTTATACCATAAACCACAAAAGTTTGGCATGGCATACATTTGGCAAATCAGCATGCAAGACAGGTTGGTGGATTTACCATCCAGCCAAGTATAAAATAGCTAAATGGGAAACAATGGTTGGCAATATTCCTTTGATTCACCAAATTCGCCAAACTTTTGTGGTTTACGATAGGTAACACTTTTAGAACATTAGTGTGTTACATTACTCAAACTAAAATTATATGAAATAAGCATTGAAAACTTCTTGCTGCCCTCAGGTCTCCTGTGCCATAACAGTATCTCCTAGATCCACCTATCAAAAGTACGATAGTACTGTATATTAGGAATCATGGAGAGTAGGGGTTTTGCCCAGTTACATCACCCCCAAACCAGCCTCATTTTACCTTCATAACAGCTTGGCAGTATTGGTTAGATATAGCCAAGTCCAAAAATGTTTTCAGACACACTCTAAAACCTTCCAGCAAGTTTCTATGAATTTTTAAACAGAATTTTCTACTAACTGACTGATGCCTTCTGCCAAGCATAACTCGACTTTGGTTAGAGCTACGGGCTTGATTTCTTCGCTATTTGACGTCGCTTCTTCCCAAGATGTGCCTTTTTGCCAACCTCCATTTCTTTTTGTTGACACCGCAAGGTGCCAATTCACAGTAGCACATGATGGCTTCTCAATAGTTTGCTATGCAAAAATCGTCTGTATTTTTCATAGCGAGTGGATTGCTTGTAGAGGCAGCTGTCATACTGTTCTTCATTAGAAATGCTGTGTAACATGCTCAATATAGCTTGAAACAAAACATAACAGCTACTTCACTTTTCATTAATTGATAGTTTAGGCGCGCGTCAATTTTCGTAGCGAGCAATCATGCTTGTAGAGGAGTTGGCGTACTCTTCTTCCTGAACATCGCTTGACACGAAGCATAACAGCTACTTTACTTTTCCTTAATTGATAGTTGGGGCGCACGTCTGGACGTTATTCTTTTGATGCAGTATGTGCAGGTGCACCGATCATAATTATGTTACCAAAAAGTTAACAAACAAGTGCAATGAAAAGTTAGGAATTTCAAGTTCAATTAGAGATCATAGAAATAAAAAGTAAGAAGACAAGGGAGGTGCCTATACCTGCAGGTATACAAGTGGATATTTAATCCCTAATTCAGTCATCGGTATACAGAGTGAATTATGGAGTAAATGTCCACTTGTATACCTGCAGGTATAGGCAACCTCCCTTGTTTCCTTACTTTTTATTTCTATATATGTGACCGGATTTGTGAAAAGGGGTCTTCCACACACATCCAATTTATGAACTTTGACAATTCATGATGTGAGATCGGAAAAAGCTGTTGACTTGAAATTAGGTCAGTAGTGAGTTCCAACATAGGTTAGTGGATGGAGGAAATTTCAGGTGTTTATCTTTATTGAACACTAAGTTATGGTCTTCCAAGTTCATAGAATTGGACGTGTGTGGAAGACCCCTTTTCGCAAATCCGGTCACATATAATCCCTAATTGAACTTGAAATTCCTAATATTTCATTGTATGTATATATATATATATATAGTTTTATGATTTCTAGATATAGTGTGCACACCTATTAGGTTTGCAATGTCTCAAGTTAAGGAGATATACGCACTGCCTTAACAAGATATACGCAGTGCATATATCTCGTTAACATTTTGAGTCAGTGCGATATGTGATATATATGCACTGGCTTTCCTTTGATCTGAGGTGTGAAAGTGATACACATATATATATATATGTGTATCACTTTCACACCTCAGATCAAAGGAAAGCCAGTGCATATATATCACATATCGCACTGACTCAAAATGTTAACGAGATATATGCACTGCGTATATCTTGTTAAGGCAGTGCGTATATCTCCTTAACTTGAGACATTGCAAACCTAATAGGTGTGCACACTATATCTAGAAATCATAAAACTTCTTTGATGTTTTACTGTTATCCTCTTCTCCTATATAGGGAATCAAGTAAGCTGTGATTGTGGGATTGGATTCTGCCAAACAACCTGTGATTGTGGGGATTCAATTTAATACATTAACAGTAGTTTGTTTTTTTTACTTTTGTAAATGTAGCAGTTGAAGTAACATAATTAATGTTAGTCTCTTAAAATTGTTATATTAGCAATAATAAAATCAAACTACAGTTTGATGTATTAAAATTGAATCCCACAATCACAGTTTGTTTGGCAAAATTCAATCCCACAATCACAGCTTACTTGGTTCCCTATATAAGAGAAGAGTATAGCAACTAAAGATTTTGCCAATTAGGTGAGTCTACATGCTAAAGTAGAACATATTAGTTATACCATGGGCACTCGTGCTTTGCCTGTATATACGCACTCGCCCTCGGGCCTGCGGCCCTTGGGCTTGTGCGTATATATCAGGCAAAGCACTCTTGCCCATGGTATAACTATCACATATATATTAGTTATATTTTACTAGCCAGGGAGAGACGTAGGTTGTGGCATGTGTAGGTTTCCAGGGGTTTCAGGAACCCCTTTGGATTTTACACACTACTCGAAACATTATTAAATTGGTTCTGCACACTTTGGTGTATTGTGGGGATAACTTGCCTTTGTTTATAAAGGGAAGATTTTACGCCAATGTCTCCTTTGTGTACTTAATGAAAAAAGATTTTACACAGAGTAAATGACGTAAAACTCAATGCATGCAATTGCATATAGTATGTGCTTACTAAAGGGAAAATTTTACCCAAATTGTCATTTATCATATAATTGACTTGAATAGTGAAAATTCCACTTGAGTACTCACTGAGATCACATGACCCAGCTCAAAGCCCTACAGTAATTTATTTTTAAATGAATGATGCCATAAAGGTTGTAGTGTATAATGGGTAGGTGTTGCAATTTGATACGGGTCACTTGTCAGGAACACTAATATCAGCACTTTGTGTATCATTGCTGTTACTTAAAAACATTGATATTAAACATGTCACAATTGCAATAATTTAGTACCTAGTATTTGTGAACAATTAATCATCAACTCTAGAAAGTAGTCAAATGCTGAAAGGACATGATAGAATGCATGTTGCTGGGGATCAAGTCACTACTGGGTCTGGGATTTTTTTCTGCATTCTTCAATGTTTTAGTTACATGTTTCTGACTCCCTGTATTCACAGGCTTTAGCCTTCTCACAGGTCCCTAGTGGGATAGTATTCACAGAGATAGACAGATAGTCTCAGCTGTAATAAAAATTTAATTAAAACTTGAAACAGCTAGAGATCGTAAACAAATAGAAATCAGTACTACAATTAAGAATGTCAAACCATTCTAAGACCCCAGCACTTCAAGAATATGTAGATAATGATTCTTACATGAATACATAACTATTAGTTTTTATAGATTTAAGAGCATTCACTTGTACAGCTTAGAGCTACTTGGTGGCTAAGTGAACTGGGCTTTAGAATGGATATCATCCTTATTATGTGCACACTTTCAAGCAATATCGATATCGTTCTCATGTCAAAATCAGTGGTCGAATTGAGGGTATACAGGGGTATACGAAGTGCACCTTGATATTTTTTTGTAACTGAATTTGCACTTGTCAATTTTATTCCAGGGGTGGGGGAATACAGGGGATTTGACAAATTGTGGTGTCAAATTCCCCACTACTGGTGAAAAATCAGCTGTCAAATCCCCACTATGTCCCCACCCCCTAGTAGGGGAGTTGACAACATCTCAAGGATGACTAAGCACATATTTTATGCATGTGACTAGTAATTAATCTGGTATACACCTGTAGCTAGTAAAATTATAGCGAGCGTAATTTTATTGCTTAGAAATGCAACTACCAAAAATCGGTCAGTGAATTGAACAACTGTCAATAGTGAATTGCCCCAGGGGTGGGGACAAGAAGCAATGTCAAATCCCTACTTGGAGTGTGGGGATGTTCGGGTGTGGGGATGTTCGGGGGTGTGGGGATGTTCGGGGGTGGGGCATGAAATTGACAAGTGCATTATCCATGTTAGCAGTGTAGCTAGCATCCCTCAGTAAAGAACATCCATGAAGCACTAGTTACTGCATAATAGTAATACATAACGTGATTCTCCAACCAGTTGATCTCCTAATCCCACAATCCTCAAAAGCTTCCTTCGTGAGGTGTGCATTAATTAGAACACGTGGTGGTTTATTTTGCAAGTATTCAATCTAATTTATATATCCCATCTACCCCTTCCACTGCATGTGTCTACCAAGGAAGTAATTGGTGATGAATCAGTTGATATGAAAAGCAGCAAAGCAGTGAAGAAGAAGATTGTAGTGAGTCTAGTGTATATACAGAGCAAGTGCTAACTAGCAGTTAAATGAGTGTTCATTTAAGCCACTACAATTTCTCCTCAGAAAAAAAGAAGCATGGAAAGAATAAGGAGTACAGCAAGTCAGAATTCAGAAATTGAAATCTGGTACAACGATTATAACCAGTAGGCTTGAGTCTATTATGCTCCAAAATTTCTCTATTATGCTTTTTGGCATTTCCCCGATTTTCTGCCTATTATGCTCATTTATGCTTTTCAGAAATGCATTATGCTTTAATTTTGTTTTTTTTCCCTTGTGTAGAGAAGTTCTTCATATGACAGAATGTAAATGGAGAAGTGTCACTTCAACTGCAACATACAAATAATAGAAATAGCTTGAAATTGGGATGAGCTCCAGAGTTAGTAGGCATTTTAGAACTGGGGGTCTGGGGCATATCTATAGTATCTCAGAAGCTAGACATTTTATTGTCTATAATATCTTTGTAGTTTTGTATGCAAATAATTTTGTAGTATAAAATACCATGGATGGTTCTGAATTGTAGCAATTGGTATTCAAAGGACAGCAACTGCTCAGTATAATATGTAACTTGCATTTGCAGCACCATGGTAAGTACATATTAGTCTCCTGGGGATAAACACTTAAATGGTTCTCATTCTCTCTGTTGCATGCAATGACTGTTCTATTAGAGTGTTTGACTGTTCTATTAGAGAATCTTGATCTTTTAAAAATATTTTCCTGGTTTGATATTAACCCCAGTCTCACTGCAGGCCTGCAGACTTCACTATTTTCAATATCTAGACATTCATTAGTTATACTGACTCAACACTAACTTTATTATCAGTCTTTCAATTGAGCTTCCAATAATCATAATCATAATATCACATTTTATTCAAATCAGACGATGAGATGCATTATACAATACCAAATTCAATGATTGAAGTTCAGCTAAACTGCTTTGCCATGCCTTGGTACTAATTGACTCCATTTTACTTGCTGTCAGAAATCATTTCACCATCCAAAAAAGGTTAACCCTTGACTGTTATAGCAGAAGTTATACTTATTGTGGCAGAAATTTGTTCATTATATATGCTCCTAATTATGCTCCATTATGCCAGCATTATGCTTTATGCTTTTCATCCCCTATTATGCCAGCATAATCACACAAGCCTAATAACCGGTGTAGAGGATGATTGTCATCATTTAACATTGTAACAGGGATGTAGGTTGATGAATTTTGATGACAGAAGTGAAATTTCATGCAAATATGTTAAGATTTGTTATAGCTGCTAAGCTAAAAAAATAAATTAGTGTAAAGGCCTAGGCTGCTCCCCATGGAAATTTTGAAAACTAACATTCTGAGATTGATTTTGGCTGAAATTTGCTGAGTTCAATACTGAAAGTATGAATGGTAATAGTAGCTATATACTATTATACTGAGCTACAAAACAGAATTAGTTAGTATAGTTTCCGTCTCAATAATTTTGAGATTGAATTTGGTAGCAATTTTGAATAAAATTTGTAAATGTAAAATTTGTCAATGTTTATGAAAATTCAATGCTGAAAGTATGAATACTAATGAAGTCTATAAGGAAATTTCAAAACATTGACCTTTTGAGAATGGTTCTAGTGGTAATTTTGATTGCCATTCATGAGAAGGCCGGATGAATATTCTTTGCAGCATCTACACCTAAAGAGATGGTAACTCTTTACAAGTGCTGCAACCCAATTTGTGACTGAATCTGCGAAAACCGTTCTTATCGCCTAAGACAGGAAGTTTGATTTTTTTACACAAACACAAAGCTTAATGAATGTACTATCAAATTTCACTGTCACAGTCAACCAGAGTAAAGTGGTCTGCTTTTGCTGGCTGCTTCTTTCAAGCACAGTAGCGAGCCGTACCAGTGGTCTGGAGTCTTGATGGAGCCCTGGCCAACCAGGAGATGGCTGTACAGTTCTGTGGTGTTGGACAATGACCTGTGCTGTAAATTTCTTTTCATTTTAGCCAGTTCTGAACCCTGAATGGCCCATAAGTTGGCATAATTTATCCCAACACGTTCCTTTTCAATTTTTGAACACCATCTTGCCTGCCTTCCAGGCCCCCGCCTCCCACCCTTCTGGAGCTCGCCTGATAGCTACAGACAACCTCGGTTTAAAAATGGCGGGAAACTTGGCTGTTCAGTAGTGGCTACTTCATCAGTGGATGATCTGGAAGGTAAGAAATTGCTGTGAAACGTGTGAAAATTTGGTATACGTAGCTACCACCACTGGCCAGCTACAACACTCTGAATATTTAAAACCGACGTTTCACGATACTTTTAAATGGGCGATAAGAACGGTTTTCCCAGAGCCAGTCACATTTATGATTTACACAAATAATACAAAGGTAGGAATGTATTTTATCCAGCCACATTTTCCAGTTCCAAAAACTAGGCAAATGTTTCAGTGCAACATTATTAGAATATTCCTGCTGATCAACAAAACTGTGATAGGAAGCTTTTAGTCATCTGCTGCGGTGATATCCTATAAAGCAAAAAACTTGTCTTATTCATTAAGAGACTACATTACTACTTTGCTACAAATGATAATGTTCTTTGATCACCATTCTTTGCAAGTAAATTTTTCCTGCTCAAGTCCAATGGTGCTTTGTGGAGTTTGGTCCCAATCACTTGAGATCATATTTGCAAAGCATTTTTAGATGATTTAGCCTGGTCCACATGAAGATTTTTGCTGCTTGAGTTCTCATTTTTATTTTTTTGTACTACATTAAGGCTACTAACTTTGCTATTGTATAAGAAATGTCAGGAGCTTATGAACAGCCGAAGGAGCATGAAACTTACACTGCCTGCCAGGTGCCATCACAATCCAAATTAATCGCCAATTAGTTTCCAAATCAGGAAGGTAAAATCCCATTTAGTTGAAGCCATATACGAAATTGCACATGATCAGTGACACATGGCAATGGTAAAGTTGGCTGAGTCTTCCTCGAGGTCTTTCTCTTCTTCGATGGTGGCGAACTCATCTCTACTTCAAGCGGCTGGAGTGCCATTTGCATGTGACATAAAACAAACACAGTGATGTAATTTGGATTGTCATGGAACTCAATTTCATGCTCCTTCGGCGGCTTATAAGCTCCTGATAATGTACTTAGGACTATATAACACAATGTAATCTTGTTCCATGGTATGCTCAACATGTCTTAATATGTATCAATACATTGCCCAAATGATTATTTAGCAACCATTCATCATAAAACAGTCAACTTGTCATAATTTTGTGACTACTCTCAGCTTGACTAAGAAGCTAATACTGCTGTGTGCTGCTCAATATACAAGTAAAAAAAAAACACATTGCAATCGTATCTTTGAATTGGTTGGGTATCAAAGCCGTGTTCTTAAGATATTGTCTGGCTTGAGCAATTCCTTTGACTAAAGTGATCATACAGCCCAACCGATAAAACCCACAATCGTATGTTCTAACATAGTAAAGCATGATGATGCATGAATAATGTTCTGAGGGCCCACTTTAAAACCATGATCAATCATCATGCAATAAAACAAATAGGGTGAGTGCTCTGTAGTTCTCTACAGTACTAATTATTTTAAAGTACGGTAGTACTGTATAGTATGGAATAGGTATTACACATATTTATACTCTCCTGCCATAAAATGTCATCATAACCTTCCTCCATGACAACTTGGCTATGAGTATAGGGTCATAGAAATAAGCCATTGAAAAGGGAGACCATTTATAACCTCAGCTATGCATTTACTAAAGGATACTTAATTCCTACTCCAGTTGTGGCTATACTATATTGACAGGCTGTATAATGATTGAAGTAGTAATTAAATGTGCAGGTGTAGGCAATCTCCCTTCTTTCAGGGCTTTTTTATTTCTATGATCCACACTTTAATACACTTTTCCTTATGGAGATAATCATGTCAATTTTGAATAATTCCATTTACCCATCTCTCCTTGGATAGTCATGTGCTGTGTGCTCATCTTGCTATGTTAAGAGAGCATAGCTAGTATTAACTACATTCTATATCAATACTTGTGCACTAGCAATAGTCGAACATGTAGATTTATGATTCTTTATCAGCCACACCCATGTTTTAAAAACTGTATTAGTATTTATCTGATTTGTCAAAACATAGGATGGCACAAAAAGGCAAAGGCTGTACAAGGGTGTTTCCCACTGGTAGTGGTGCTTATCGATTATAGATTATAAGTACCCCCTAGGGGAAAGGGCGCTTATAATCTCTAATTGATAAGTGCCACACCCAGCTTTACAGTACAGCATGAACAGAACACATTCATGACTACACTGAAGGCCTGCTAGCAACCCGAATAATTAGCTACATTAATGAACAATTTAAAATAATTAGCTACATTAATGAACAATTTAAATTAGGGGTAGAAGCAATGTTGCAACATTTATAGAAGGGGCAAAGGGAAATGTGATAAGTACATGAATTATTTGATTTAAAGTATTTTTCACAATGATTCCAAAGGTGTTCATAAATAACTGCCTTGATTGTGTTCAGTGCCACAATAAGGGGGAACAGCCTACAGCCGGTTGTTTGGGGGATAATCGTGAAGCAGTTTATTAGCTGTAGATGATCTTGTTCTATTATTACAAAAGGTAGCATAAATCTTTTAAAATGATGACCAGGGGCGTAGCCAAGGGTGGACATGGGTGGACATTTGCCCAACCATCACAAACTTTTGCCCAACCATCACTGCAAACTTTTGCCCAATCATCACAAGTAGCTTAAGATTCACGCGGGGGGTTCACAGCAGTACACAAAACAACCCTACTTTGATACTGTAAAGCGTAACCTTGTATCTCATTTGTTGAACCATGACTTCAAAGAAGGGTACCATTTTACACATATCAGAACAGATGCCTACATGAACAGTTTCTTCCGTAGAACAACAAGAGAATGGAATGATCTCCCTCAACATGTTATTGATTCTAACTCACTAGATTTATTTCAGGAACAATTAGATACTTATCTTAATACTGCTTTATTGTAATTAATGATTTTTTTGTAATTGTTTGGGACAGACCTTGTCCCCTGGGCACAATCAGCTGGTGCTGTCTGCCCAGTATAATAAATAAATAAATCGAGATAGATGGTGTATCACGTGATCCATTACATGGAAAATCCCTTGGGAAGTCCACATAATTAGAGGCATGCGTCACGCTCCTTGGCGCGGTTTGAATTCAAAATTTAAAATGGAGTCGAAGCGTGGTTCACTATAGTTGTAGTACTGTATCTCTAAGTCACAGTGAGTGATAATCAGGGATGGTGCTGGAAGGAAAAGATTTCGTTCCAGTCAAGCATATTTTTTTGATAAGGAAAGCACCATATGGCCTGACTTACTGCTGATGAAAGAAAATGGGAAAACGTACTCTTTTAGATAACAATAATGGAATATGCAAATGGAGCTGTAAATGGAGAAAAAGTCAAGTCATTATAAAGTGTCACATGCACAATTTGTACTGATTAACCGAGTTGTGGTTTACATCAGATTCATGCAAAATGTACATTGGCTGCTGTAAGTCTGGGACGAAGCTTTCTTGCATGCTGATATTTGTGATAAGACTCAATAGTTCATAAATTAGCGTCCCCGGCCTTCATTTGGGGCCATGTGGCATTTACTTGAAAAACCGTTTCATATCGCTGTAGTGGCTGGTCTGTAAGCTATACTGTCAGTTGATTGTAGTAAATATGTGATGAACTGTATACATTGTTGGTTCTTGTAGGTTCAGCAGTTTGATGTCACGTGATGCTCGGCTACGATGATTGTCGGTCAGTGTCGGTGGATGCCTACAAGTTTAATAGAATAGCATATAGCTAGGGAATGTTTGCATACATGCAAGCAGCATCTGTTCACACTATAGCATAGGTAGCTGTAGGCCTTGTGTGCATACACTTTTCATATTTTCTTTGATAATGTCTTGCATAAAAGTGAGCGTGTTTCCTCTGTGCACGCGCACATGTGTATGTGTGGTTAAGTTGATGTTATGCCTGACCATCAAATATTGGCTAGCTACGCCCCTGATGATGACTTGGCTACTTTAAAATTTCACAAAATGAGTCTATTGTAATAATCAAGAATACACATCAATGGTGCTTAAATGTATTTTATAATCAGATAGGGTCTGGTTATGAGACTGCTACGTCATTGTCCGTTGTAGCAGGCTGGTGTATAGGGTCAGGCAAACCTGATTGCTTCTTTCTGTTCCACAAAAATTTCATGTGGGCAGGAAGTCATTCATTATTCATTATTAAACAATGGGTTGTCTGCTACTATAAAGGGAAGCTAAAGCTTTATGCATATGTTCTACCACTTTTCTTAAGTGCAAGAGACATTAATTTGCTGTGTTGTAAAATGAAAGCCAGCCTTCTTAGCATCAAAATACATGTACACGTGACTGATCATGATAACAGGTAACACTAATAATGAATCTTGATGCAGTGAGGTAAAAGAGACGTGAGCAGGGATGAGAAACAGTTAATTAAGTTAACTGTCCTAATTATAAGCTTGTGGCAACGGTTAGAACTGAAAAGGACAGTAATCCAAAAATGGTTCACAAGCGAGCTTATCTATGTAAGCTGTTAGCTATCAGCATTTTAGGACAATCAGTTTCTATGCTATATATGTGTATATACATTTCCTCCAGTAATCTTACTACTTCTCATGATTGTCCTGAATTTATTCTAATCTGTTATCTCTAGCTATATGTGTGTATTATTGTGTTAGTGTTTTGTGTATAGTGCATGTTAATTACAAATCATAACAAATTATATCATATGAACCATGGCAACCAAGTGTAGTGCACTTTTGTGTATACACTTCAAATTTACTGTTGATAAACCCCAATTCAAGCCAAACATAAACACTTCTAATGACGTATGAAAAAGTTTGATTACAATGGCAATATAACCAACAAATTCATAAAAGTTCAACCACTTTAAACAGTGTTTATAGTGTTTGGTACACTCCTTCCCCAAAACACTATCTTTATATACTATGGTAATTGTAAGCTGCAGCTATTATTGCTGTAAATTGATCATTACTTTATAGTTTCAATGAATTTTGTTATGTGGTTTATACACTACCCAAGTAAAGATTATAATCAAACTATATATTTAGTGGCTTTCTTTCAAAGGCTTCTGGCTTACAGTTGTATATTACAATGTAAATATCAGATAACAACATGCATCGTCTGGATAACCACATCACATGTACCACTATAGTTTTGATGAGCAGCAGGAGACTATAGCAATACTAACATCAATTTTTGGCATTATCCTTATTACTCTGTCTGTTATATATCATAGGAGACCCTTCAGTTAACGTCTTGTTGAGAGTATAGTATTATTCAAGTGATGATGAAAGCACTGGAAATTGTATACTCTGTACACTAAACTGGTAGAAGTCACTAATAGGACTCCTCTTCACTGAAACTGATAGCTTATGGTATCTAACAAGTTCTCCACCAACTCCACTGCCGGGGAAAAAAATCCGATGTCTTAAGTGGCAATCATGACAATAGATCAGGGGCGGAGGAACTAGTTGATATGAGGGGGCTGGGCTGACCCAGACTTATGGAAATGAGGTACTACATTGTCTCTGGTTTGGTAAAGTGAGACCAAAAAACAAAAAAAAAGGTCACAACCAGCTGACAATACCTGCCCACCTCACCAGCTACGCATAACTACATAAAAATCCTTAGATAGCTTGTGCTCTATTAGAGTATCTCAATCTTTATTGCGGTTTTCAGCCCCACTCCAAGAAGGATAATTTTGACATAGTATCATTCTGAGGAGAAGCTTCAGTCCCCCCTCCCCTTTCCGCCACCTATGCAATAATATATACACCATGGTAACATCATTATCCTCCTGACTCCTGTATCAATCATAAATTCTCTGTGTCTGTACTGCATCATGAGTTGCAGTCTTTGTAAGTATAACCGAAGCAGCCATTATTGGATAGAGTGTAGTTAATAATTTGGTCGGATCATACTTGGTATGAAATCGGTGAGATATTTTATTCAAGTAAATTCTATCTCACCAGCCAGCATGCAAAATGAGTAGAAATCAAACTCATTTGAGTAGGTATTGTGGAAGGGATATAAAACCTCAAGCTCTCAACATTATAGGACTGATAAGTTCCAAGATTCATAAGCTGTGAACGCACAATGAGGGATATATGGTCCCCAGATTTTAGCAGCAACATGAAGATTCCTTTAAATTCTAGCTGTATATAATCACTGTCTTCATCACTGTACTTCACTCTGTTGGCATTACGAAAACTGAGCTAGTGGTTGTATATACGTGAGTGCAGTGATACTTGCTAACTTCTCCATCTTCACTACCGCTATTAGTGATAGTAGTGTGTCATGTGTAGCTACTTATACGATGTTCAATGTTCAAGGTTTTACCCAGACTGCGGACTATCAAGTATCAACCACATTTATTTAACTTACTGGCAGATTTACTGGAATCAGAATGCTGTGTAATGAGATGAACATATATCTCTGAAAGGCAAGCCGGGAAAGTTTTGTGAAGGCTTTTAAATTATGCTACAATAGTAAATCCGCTACTGAGTTGCACCATTTATAACTATCATGAAACTGGCCACAGTGGAATCAGTGTTACGTACTTCACCAGACCAGCAACTCAACTAACAGTATTACATAATAGCAGTACAGAACAGAGATCTACTCTCCCAAAGTCTTAAATACATCCTATGACTATCTTCAATAAACACAGGCGTGTGCATATATCATGTGCGAGGTCATGTTTACCTAGATACAATTCTCTACAGAGCCCTTTACCTATTTTACCACAGCACATATTCTGCCAGTACAAAACCAGCTATTTAGCTATGCCTAGGAAAGGAAATGGTTTATCACCTTAAAGTGACTGCTGCATGGGGGCCAGCTATACAAGTTGTAACAATGCAAATCATGGAATTATTATTATTTATTATTATTATATTTGTTATTGTGCAGAAATCAAAAAGATTGTTGTGTACTGGTGTAATCATAATGAATGTTCAGGTTAGTACAAAACTCATCTAAGGTAGGGGAGTGAACTACAAAGGGAGGGGGGGGGGGGGGGGGGGGAGTGTGTTCCAAAGTCTAAGGGAAAGGAAAATTTATAAGAATCAATCATAGTGTCAAGCTGTTTATAATATCCTTCCCCTGATGAACGATGATTAGGTATAAAATCATTTGTGGGTATACTTAGATTGCCATTAATTATCTTATATATTGTAGTTATCTTAGGCTTGTTTCTTCTTTCTTCAAGGGTAGGTAAATTTAATGATGTCATCATTCTTGTTACACTACTAAATCTAAAAAAATTATTGTAGCAAAATCTGGCTGCTCTCCTTTGGATGGACTCAAGTTGGTTTATGTTGGTGTGGGTGTGAGGGGCCCAGACAGATTCCACAATGGGGCGGACCATCATCTTCTAACAATTGTTCTTAACAGAAACAGGGCATTGGTGAAGGTTATGACGCAAGAATCCATTAACCTGGTTTGCTTTGCTAGTGACTCTTTGACTGTGTTCATTCCATGATAGTTTCTGGTCAATGGTGACCCCAAGATATTGACAAACTTACTGAATGGGCTCATACTTGGCTGATGGAATTTAACATTAAGAAATGTGAACACTTGAGAATAACCAATAAAAGAAATCCCATCATTCATAGCTATCATCTGGAGACAGTCAGTTAGCAAATTTTTTTTTAAATTCCATACTATTAGTGGTAGGTAGTGATTCACTGAATGTAATGGCATGTTTGGACTTAATTGATATGCCTAACTATGCAATACTACCAAGCTGTTGTGGAGGAAAAGTAAGATTGGTTCAGATTTTTTGTATAGCTATATTTGCAAAAGAGAGATGACCCAGTGTGGCGCCGCCCACTCCTTAATTTTTGTAAAGAGGCGAGCGGCGCCTTAGCTTACCCAAAATATAATATAACTCTCACTAGCGAATTATTTCATTGGACCAGTAAAATACGTTTTGCGTTATTAAATAGTCACGTGCAGGTTATGTACTTAATAACCAGTGATGATGCATAGATCACGTGATGAACATTTTTTTTGCGGTTACTTGTTTTCTCAGTGATCAACATTGACGATTAGTCTAGAGTAACTGTAATATGGAGCCAGAATCTACCACTGAACAGCTACAGTATACTCCAGCACCACCATCACTGTCAATGTCATCATATCCGCCGGCTGTTGATCATACGGTTTATCAACCTGCTAACCCTATCGCTCAGCCCCCTCCGCCCTATGGTAAGGTTCCGTGGTTGGCTATATATTCATAAACGTTATAAAGTTATTACTATTGGTAATGACTACCTAGGTTAATTTGACATGTTGAGTAGCTAGCTAATCACATCCTGCCGGGCAACTTAAATCTATAGCTAAGACTGTATCCGTGAGTGTATAGCTAACTGCATGTGAATCCTATGCTTGACCACATCTTGTACAATTATATATGAGCTCACGGAATCTTATTTGGAATCAGCTTAGCAACATATGTGATGGATGACTTTGTGTTGTCTGAAAGACATTTTGTGACATGGAGTAGGCAATGCCAGTATGGAGAAGTGTTATAGCTTATACAATTTCGTTATAAACATTGAGACTTTTTTATGAAGTGGTAACTATTAGATGTTTGTAACAGTCTAATTGTAGCTATATGCAGGCAGTGCAATAACATTTACTTGGTTGTAGATTTTTGTGTGTAGGCAGTAAATAACAGGATATGCACTCTGTCACATATTATAGGGCTTCAAATATGTGAGAGCCATATATAGTAAAGATTAATGGAGCTATTTAATTTAATATTTAATAGAAGTCCCTGAATCCACACATTAGGCCGCATAAACTTAATTATTAATTTCTCATACTCCTGTACTCAAAATATCAGTGCGGGAGGGTGGATTTTTATTTTTTACTAAGTAAATAGCTGAATTGGCTAGCTAAAATAACTTTAAAAATTGCAATTTTCTTAGATTGCTCTAGCAAGGTACCAATTATAAAGGTGCTAATTGGCCTCCCTTAGCCACCAGTGGTGTAGAAAATCCTTGATGAGGTAAGAAAAACGGTGACGCAGTCAGGGATAAGAAACTAACAATTAAGTTTATGTGGCCTTATAGCTACTCATTACAGAGTTTAGATAGTGGCTTTTCATAATATGGTTTTCATGTCTTGTGAAATCATAATAATTATTATTCAGGTGAGTCATTCAATGTTATACAAAAACACAATATTTATTTTTCAACTAAAATGTTCACTATTAGTCATAGTATTCACTACTTATTTTTTACATTTTAAGTGTATGATGCAAGTGAATGTTGCAGCAACAATAAAGCAGTGGCCGAGGGTTATAAAACCTTATTAATTTGAACTGTAAAAGGGCAACAAGATAGCGCTAATGCTACATAATAACTTGTGTCTATGTATTTCACCCAAAAAGTTAGCTAGAGTGTAGCAGCATCATAAATGAGTGTAAACAGTGCACTACACCTTGAAGCAACTTGGTTAATCACTTGTCACAGTGTTGAAAGCTGAATAAGCACTTCAGGCATAGTATAACTTGGTTATTTTTAATCAGCAAGCCAGCTTCATTTCTGTCTACTGTAACATTACAGTTATGCAATGATTTCACAGGCTACACACATTCCTCGCATCTAATTATATGAATTCATTGGTTTGTAGTACACTGTATGCTGTTATATAGTCTTGAGCATGCAATGTAGTTATGTTTTGCAGTTTTAATTACATATTTTGAATTACTATTCTGTTTCACCTTTGTAGCTTATCCACAACAACAGCTACAAACAGCAACTACTAATGTTTCAGTTAGTTTGTTACATAAATGAAGTGAATATAGTAATGTGTGTATCATTGTAGGTGGTGACTGTAGCACAGCAGCCGACCACCAACATCATTGCCCTTGCTGTTAGGCCTCCAAACCATATTGCACTGTCATTGGTGAATCTGTTCTGCTGCTGTTTCCCTCTTGGACTTATAGCACTGATTTACTCTCTAAGGGTATGGCTCGTGTTGTTTATTGTATAGAGGGTAAAGTGCAAAACATTTCACATTTTAATTTTGATTTTGAATTTTCACTGCTACCCATTGTGACCAAGATGACACAACACTGCAAAAAGGACATTGTGGAAGCATGAGCCTGACATGTGTTTTGGTGTACCGTAGGAGATACACAGTACATACGTATCATGGACTTATACCTCTATGTCCTATTTCCTTCTGCTTTTAGCACAAAAGTTCAATGGTATACATATTATGATGGTGGCTTTGTGATTTTCATGTACAAAATTAATATTAATTTCACTAAAATAGGTTAATATAAAGGATAGCAGCCAAGAAATGGTTGATATTATGTTTATGGCAATCAGTTTTACTTGCGTCAAACTCCACTGTGTAGACATTTTTGCCTCTCCCTACTCTTTAATTGGCCTGCTCACCACCTCTGGGAATGACGACTATGGATTAGTAATATCTCAGTTAATCTAATATAAGGGTTGCATTGGAGTTGCAGTATTATCACTTATAACATTTTAAATTTTATAGGTGGACTCTGAATACAGTGCAGGTAACTATCAAGAAGCAAGGAGGGCTTCTAACACTGCGAGGTCTCTCAACATTGCTGGAATTACAATTGGAATCATCCTCTTAGTCTGTACCATCATCTATATCGGGATTCATGCAGCAGTAGTCGCATCATGATCTTCATCATCGTAATGGACCATAACCAGCTGATATAACAGTTTGATTCTTGTCATGTAGTATATACTGTTATTTTGCATTACATTTATCATGTACCAGATAAGAAAACAGCTCATAAATTAAATCAGTTGTGGTGGCAATTAGATTATATCACACATCATGGAGCATGATCTCACTACAGTCTGTATACTGATTCTTATAGGATCACTTGATTTACACAATAAGATGATGGTATTACATTGCAGCCTTCATTTGATATTTGTATGCTCGAGTAATATGGAATATATAATAATGGCTAAATGGGTGCGTATAGCTACTTAAACCATCATCATGGGACAGCATGAATGCTGGAAATAAGTTGAAGATTGTTTCAGTAGATATGTAGGATAAGGAGAAAAGGCTCCTCAAGTGTATATGTTATAAACTATCTATACGAAATTACCAGTCTAAATTAACAGCTAGATAGTGTAGACTAGCTAAATGTGTGTACTTTTAAGATGCCTGATAGACTGATCACATTGAATATATACTCTAATAAAGATATAAAATTATGTATAATATAGTTGTTATCAAGACATGGAGTCAGAAAGCCTATGAATATAGCTACAGTATACATACTAAATGTATACTTATCAGGTCACCTTGCACACAGCAGTAGCTATAACATAATATACTGATAAAATACATGTTCAGGAGGTCTGGAGTGTACGTAGCATTAAGTTAGTACTATATATACACCAAGCTATACATATACATGTAAATATCACATATTCTTTAATTTTACACTGTAGGAGTAGTCTGTAATTAAGTGGACCAATGGTCAAGAGTGATTGTGATTCTAATAATTTCACTGGGTGGCTTTTATCTATATAGCTAATACAGGTACGTAGCTATAGTACGCAAAGTATGACGAATAACATGATGTATGATCTGTACAAGAAACCTGGGATTTTCTCACTAAAGTTTAAAACTGTGAATTTCATTTGATCAATTACCAAATGTATATTTATGATTTTTACCAGAGATATCGATGGATCTATGTAGGACTTTACAATGGGGCCAGGGATGCTACTAAATTCTTTGGAATAGCAGCTATTTACCATAGCATGTCCATGTAGCCAGGGGTGGATCCAGAGTTTGGAAAGGGGGGGCAGGGGGGTGTGCACTTTGCTGAACAAGTTGAAGACCAAAAAAAAAAGGTCACAGCAAATAATGGCAGTTCTTTACCAAATGTATATACTATAAAGTAGTATATAAAAATCCTTATTCATAGCTTCATAGTTAAGCTACACTGCCTCATCAACACTGTGACTGCTTTATTAGAGTGATTGACTGCTCTATTAGAGTATCTCAATATTGTATGCATTCTTTTAAAAGGGATGAGTGGGGCACGTGCCCACTGTGCACCCCCCTGGATCCACCACTGGTAGCTGTATAACTACAGGGATATTCAGTGTCACAATTTAGTCAGCAGGCAATTCATTTTCCGCATACTATTTGTAAAATGTAATGTGTGTTGTGTTGTGGGGCTTGCAATTGTATATAAAGGCCCTGAAAGAAGGAATGTGTCTAGATCTGTATTATATGTATTGGAATTGTGCCTCCAGACACTGCTTAGGTTTTGTTTACAATTCTCTTCAATATAGCATTTCAACTTGAGCATAACTAAAGGTTGAACTGACTGAAACTATATATTCTGCCAGAAGAAACTGATTTTGGAATATTACTTTCAAAATGTGTTACTCTTATGGGATCTTGATAGCTAATATTGAATTTTAACTAAAATTTGATATGGAAGGAATATTGTTATGATTGTGAGACAACAAAAGTCAATAGAACATTCAAATCCAGCTCACACACTATAGTATAATGAATACAATACCTTAGCATGTTTTATTAGATGTGGTAGCTAAAGACTTACTGGCCATCCTGAGAAGTTTGATCATGCATGGACCTCCATTGATTTTCCTGGAATAGTTTTATTCCTTCTTGCTCTATTTGATAAATCGCCTTACTATTAACACTATACACACATATATAATTTTATCACTGTAGCTACTATAGCTATATAGCACTTGTAACACTGAAACCCCAACCCAGTGCCAGTTCTTAGCTACATCAATTTCTTTCTGTATTATTAAATGATGTCCTTTCTGTGATCGTGCCAGTTCTATTTGTGTCCTAATTTTACAGTGGATCTAAACTGGTCAGAGCACTACAGCTAGAAGTGTTACAGCCAAAGCATATACAACACTTGCAGAGGCAGAGCTATAGGACTTCATGCAGTTTTGTTAAGCAGGGCACACTGGCAGAAATGACTGCACAGTGTGTTTGCACACTCTGTGAAACATAAACTTTCTAGGGGGATCTGGGGCATGCTACCCCAGGATATTTAACATTCTGAGTCAGAATGTTAAATATTCTGGGGGAGCATGCCCCTAGCAGTGGGGTTGAATTTTGGGGGCAAATGAAAGTTGCAGATGCCGGTTTATTGACAGCTAGAAAAGTAAGCTGCTATACTCTCCCTAAAAATTAACTTTCCGAGAGTGAATTTGGTGACAGTTTTATCTTAAATTTACAATTAGCTATAGATATGTTTTTGCAAAGTTCCTGCAACACTGGAAGCATGAATGTTACTGAACTAGAAAACAGAATTTGTAATGTAGGGCTATGCTAAAGCACAAAAGGTTAAGTAACTTCTGTCATAATACAGAAGTGGCTATCATGCTGGCTGTGGTGACTATATAAAATATACATTATGAAAGTATAGACACTGCCAGAATGTGCTGTGTCCTCATGTCACATTTGACCACAGAGTGGCGTTAAGTAAACACTCATGTGAGCATGGCAAGGAGTGAAATGCATAAACATTTGTATATGCTAAGTAATGAATACAGCCTGGTTCAATTTGGGTCTGGAGATAGCCACTCATTGTATTTATGCACCAGAAATATCCTTTGAGAGGCTGAGATGTATTATTGCAGCATTCGTTGCACAGAGGTCTTTGGTAGTGGTGATGGATAGAATGCAACAGGTTCTGATTCAGTACACTCTCAACAGAGAAACACTGATAATTGCAGCATCATAAAACCAAGAATATTAAAAAAAACTGTCTCCACAAGTTTTAGCGGTCTGGTCATTCTTCTTCAAGAAATAATAAAAATTCGAAACAGTGAAATAATGATTTTCCAAAATACCATGACATGATACAGTCAAACCTCTTTAATCCAACACTCAATGGGAACCATAATTTTTGCTGGATTAAGGAAGTTTTTGGATTATCAAGTTACCTCTGTAATCCGACATTGTATTGTTATGTTGGATTGTGCAGTAGTTACAGGAAAAACAGATCACACAATGTTTTAAACATTAAGTAATTATAGAATTTGCAAGTATTACAGCTTTTTACTTTTATTGTCAACCAGTTAAAGCCTTTGGTTGCTTAAAATTAGTTTCCTTGATTGTTTTTTAATGCTGCTATTATTCTCTGTTGGATTACAAAGGTCGAAAACAATGTACTTCCAAGTCTAAGGAATCAAATTTTGTGTCGGATTATGGAGAGCAGAGGTGTCAGATTAAAGTTTTCTATACAAAATTAAAGTGTTGATAAATGACACTTTGGTTGGATTAGAAAAGATTCTGGATTACGCAGGTGTTGGATTAGAGAGGTTCGGCTGTAATAAGAAAAACAGACATAACTTCATATTTTAAAACTCTGTTAATGCTTTTAATTTATTCTGTACGCTCACTGATTCATGCCTGGAGTTCCAATAACTTACATGACTGCAGATAATTGCCTACATGTATAGCCTTAGAAAAAGGGACAGAATGAATGTTTAGATACTGAAGCTTTAACATCAGATAGCTAGAGCAATAAATTAGAATAGAGATTTACACAATTCAACAATCAATGGGCCTGCAGAACTTTCAATAGTCAAAATGTATGAAAACTTTGTGGACTCCTTAAAATGAGGTAGAAAAGGGAGACACAATTTATTAATCAGTGATGCACAAGAAAAAGAGATAAAAATGCTAGGATGAAAATGGTCCCTGCACAGATTATAGCTAGCTAAATGCACTAACGTTTTCTGTTTCATATTGTCAGAGGCCAACTTTTGGATGGCTGAGAAAGAAATTCCTATGCTCTTGCCAAGGAATTTGTGCAGTTGACATCAGAAAATCGTGGTTGACATTGAAAATCGTGTGGTGGACACAACACAATGGCTACTAAAATGAAGTGAAACACACTTGGAAGGTTGAAAGTCAAAACAGATTGACTGATGTAAGCACTTCTTGATGAGAGTCAACACTAGCTACTTGATATAACACTATTACACCATGCAGTGCTTCAGTTTGTGCATTGTAGCACTATTGAAGGTTGGGTGTATCAACTCAGTACATCTTATGATAATGACTGGCACGGTACTACTTAACTGTATGCAAGTCAAGGGACTGCACAATATCATGCGTAAACTGACTACGAGCTAGAGAACCATCACAATGATAAGACTATAACTATAGTATAAGCATGCACACACTGGTTGCTCTATAGCTACCAGCAGGAGAGCCATCAGATGATAAGTGTTTACAGTATACACATTAGTTGATCATTTGGAAAGATTAATTTTATTATAGCCCTCAAGCTATCGAAATTTTATCTTTTAATCATTATGATAGCAGGAGCTTATAATTATGGGCTCCTGATGCGATAGTCACGTGCAAGTAATGCAATTTAAAACGAGCGATTTTGAGTTATCCGGCGTGGTAAAATTCAGCTGAGATCGAGACTGAGATCAAGCGTAACTGAGATGGAGCAAGCAACTACCACTGACCAGTACACTTCAGCACAACCATCAATGGAAGCATATCCTCCTGACTTAGCAGCTGCTGATCACATGGAATTATATCGATCTGCTGCTAACCCTACCGATCATAAGGAATATCAACCTGTGAGCCCTATCGTTCAGCGCCCGGCTCCGCCATATGGTAAGTTCCCGTCCCGTGGTTAACTGTGTTAGACGTTGTAAGGTCACACTGGTAACCAATGACATGTTATTGCGCCGCACTGTTACATCTCCGGAGGGCAACGTTGCTATAGCTATACTAGTCTATATAGAGCAATTAACTCACCGAATGATCGGACGGACTCCCGGCCAAACTGATCGGACGGGGTCGATCACTCGAGCTACAACAGGAATTTTTGAACAACTTATATGTCTTCAAGGTTATGGGACTTTGCACATAGAGTATCAGCTTTCTCGGCTTCTTTTTCTGGAGGCAGCAGCCCTAGCCTGCCAAAGTCATTTCCGTATAATGCACCCGCTAGCTATCAATGTATTGCCCCACCACCCCCCCTCGGGCGTAAGTGGGGCTTTACAGGGGGAATTGACACGAAACTGCTTCCCCACTATGGGGCATTTGACGATCGTTCAGTAAGTGCCCAAATATTTTTTGTTGTAACTTCCTTCGCTATATGTCAAATCCCGAGTTAATCCCGCCGCGTTGCAACTGGGGCCAACGGTGGGGATTTGACACGATAGGTTTTCCCTACTATGGGGCATTTGACATTCGGCTGTGTCAAATCCCCACTATAGCCCCATATATGCCCGAGGGGGGGGGGGGGGGGGGGGCAGTGGGGCAATACATTGATAGGTGCATAATCCGGAAAAAAAGTCGATTCACGGACACCCACAGTTTACAATCACACTTCAAATAAATGTATTCCACTTGAACCACCAATTGTTTTTGGTGGAACTACTTCTTATAGTACAAGGACACCAGTATATTTTGCGAACATACCAGTATGCTTCGCTTATGCTTTACTCAACGTTTTTTCGTTCAGTATAACTAAACATTTAATGGTGGAATGCATTATGCACTTGTCAATTTCATGCCCCACCCACCCCACCTCCGGGGAGAGTGGGGGAATACAGGAGATTTGACAAATTGTGGTGTCAAATTCCCCACTACTGGGGAAAAATTGGCTGTCAAATCCCCACTATGTCCCCACCCCCATAGTAGGGGATTTGACAACACCTCAAGGATGACTAAGTGCATATTTCATGCATGCGACTAGTAATAAACCTGCAACTACCAAAAATCAGTCAGTGAATTGGACAACTGTCAATTGCCCCAGGGGTGAGGACAAGAAGCAATGTCAAATCCCCACCTGGGGTGTGGGGACGCCCCATGAAATTGACGAGTGCATTACCATCCTGATCTGTAACTGACTGTAGTAATTCTCCATTTTATGAGTAGCTACGTGGATGTCCTTAAGCGGCACTGTGACTCACTCCTTTGATAACATTAATATGATTGTAACTATATGCATGTTTTGTGTGTGTGTGTGTGTGTGTGTGTGTGTGTGTGTGTGTGTGTGTGTGTGTGTGTGTGTGTGTGTTTTAAGTTGTTTACCTTGGTTGTCTTTGTATCGGTTATACCTTGCTTTATTTAGTTTTGTGTGTATTATCTATGTATTGTAATGTGTCCCTCCAGGCAAGGAAGAATGGCTGTAGCCGATTGCTTGGAGGTTAAATCAAATCAAGCTACATCCAATCAACAGTTTTATATCTTCACTTTTTAGAGCAACTCATCTACTTTCTAAATATTCCCAGTTTATTTAATCAAATCCTTTTAATCACAAATCTAATCGACTAACCATTATGTACAGTATGTTACCATTTCGTTTTTTTAATCGTAATTTCGCATAATTTCGCACTCTTACTGTGTTCCTAGGATTAGGAACAGCACCACTAGGGTTAGAAAACCACCCCTAGGATTAGGAGCAGCACCCCTAGGATTAGGAACAGTGCTCTTGGGACTAGGACAGCACCCTTAGGATTAGGAGGAAGCTCGAATAGGATTAGGACAATGTTTTAAAACATTAGGTTAGGTTAGGGTATGGGTTAGATCAAAAGTTCATAATATATATAGGGAGGGCTCCCTATATATATTATGAACTCTTGGTTAGATATATAGTGATTTACATTTGTAACATTAAATAGCAATGGCAAAAATAATAAAAGTTGGTAGCTAGCACCAGTGGTACAGTGGTTAGGAATGCTGCTCTTCAGCTGGAGGTCCATGGTTTGAGTGCCCTTTGTACCTTTTATTCCTCATTTTTTATACCTTTTGGTGTCAGTTTTTCTAAGTTATAATAGTAACATACTGTACCTAATGGCTTTTGTAATAGCTGATTGCACCATAATATGGAAATTTGATCAAGTATACGTTGTTTGAGATAAGTTTACAGGAAATGTGTACTGTATACTAACTATACTTTTGCAAACACCGTATACTTCTGTACACTTAAATTCATGGTGTTATGATTACTCCAGTGACGCATTTGATTTGTAATTTGTGATTTAAAGGATTTGATTAATACAAACTGGGGATATTTAGAACGTAGTTGAGTTGTTCTACAAAGTGAAGACATAAAACTGTTGATTGGATGTAAGTGTGATTTGTGAACTGTGGGTGTCCGTGAATCAACTTTTTTTTCCCTGATTATACATATTAATTGGAAATGACTTTGCAGGGCTACTGCCACCAGACAAAGAAGCTGAGAAAGCTGATACCTGGTGTGCAAAGTCCCACAGCCTTGAACTATCCAAAGACATATGAGTTGTTCAAAACTTCCTGTTGTGGCTCGAATAATTGTGTCTGATTTTGGAGCCCATCCAATATTTAGTGAGTTACTCTAGCTAGCTATTGCTAACACAGAAATTGAGAAATGCAGAATTAACAAATGTCAAGGCAGCAGAAAAAAATAACTGTCGGTTTTTATATGTTGGGGAGAGCTATGGGCCATTATAATAAATAGCTAGCTAGCTAGCTACTGAGTTACGTAGCTATAAGATACTACACAACCATACATGTAGCGGGTATTATAACTCTGTAGCTTGACTCTGTAACTTTACAACTTTGGATGTAACTGTGAATCAAGGCTGGATATAACAACACACTAGTATGAGAATGTCAGCATGAGAATGTCTGGACAAAGTTAACATCCATGGGTTTGTGTTGTTGGAAAGAAGCCACTTGGAGGAGTACTAAAGGAGTGGGAATGCTTGAATGATGTAACTATAGTTATATAGCTGTCAATGTAACTGGATGCTGTGGAGAGCACTACTGCATGCATATGTCCTTTAATATTTGAAAACCCTTCAATTTCTATCTTTTATCTATATACTGAACAAAAATAAACAAGCAGCTGAAATGCTACTGCCTCTTAGGGCTTGTTGGTTCATAGTAAACACCTTGAACAGTCTCTGCTTTCCATGTTTACCCTCCAGTTCCCACAGGTAAAGGACCAACCAATCCAGCACACCCCGGTGGGTTGTAATGGTGATGTGAGAACCAGTTGTTTCACTTATAATGTAAGGAGGGGGTTCCCAAGGATTTCAGGAAACCCCCTTTGAAATTTGGCTAGATTCCTAAGAATCCAACAGGAACCTAACACACTAAGTTTGGCAGCACAAATAAAGCGCACTTACAATTTATAGTAAAACTTACATTCATCTCTCAGGGAAGGATCTACAGATGGGGCACAAGCCCCTTGAAAGCTTTGCCATTTTTATTGAGAAAGGATAACCATCTTTAGACCGAACATTAATTGTAGCAATATGGACCAACCTAGCCGTTTCCCAGGGGCTAAACAAATATAATTAATTCACTATTAAATTAATGTATTAGCAGCTAATTCGTGCATGAAATGTAGGAGTTTTTGACCAATCAAATGTTTAATGCCTGAGGGCGCCCCAGCTGCTGGTGGCTTAATGTTATACTGTTGGAACTCCCCTTAAAAATCCTGGCAACGCCAATGACTTATGACTTCATCCAATCCTGAACAGAGTACTAAACAAACAGCATGAGGATTAATTGACGCTACACACACCAACTTTTGGTTTTGTGTTCAGGTACCTTACTCAGGTGAGTTGTAATGGCGATGGAAGTCACTTCATCAATTACCAGATCCTATATATGTACTGAATGATAATTTGAGGGCTCCTATTATTGTGTATTGCAGTTGTCATGATGTCAGACAATGAAAAAATAGTCTCGCCTTGCTTGCTATCATTGTGTGGTAGAGATATATTATATAAATGATCATATAGGGACCTGCAAAGAGGGCTACTACAAACCTGTGTAGCAGGCAGTCAGAAACATGTTACTAAAACTGTTGAATGCAGAAAACAATCCTAGACCAGGTGGTGACTTGATCCACAGCTTGCAGTTATGTCTGATTGCATCATTCAAAATGTTAACAATCAGGCTTCATAACTCCACTAGTACTGTTGATGGCAGTATACTATGAAGTGTTATTAGATCAGTTGTTTTATACTGAGCCATGACAGAAATGTTGCATGCTAGCTTGCAGTAAGGCGAAGGCTGCCTAGGTCCAGTCATGGATTTTTTCTCCTTTCTCCACCTTTTCAAACACACTTTCTATAACAACTTTAAAAAACAGGCTGTAGGACCAGGTGTCCTACAGACCTTCAGCACTTGTGCTGTAAAGCCTTAGTAAATAAATAAATAAATAATGTACTGCTAGGAGGAAGGCTTTTGTACATTAGAATATTATTTGTTCCGAGTAGCTACATTTATTTTATCTTTCTTTGAATCTACCAGAGGCTTACGCACAAGTGTATCACCCAGTCACTTTTAGCTGATTTTGTGCAAAGGCAGTGGAGCTATAGCAGGATATGGTCATAACTTATTGGCTCTATACACTCTTTACATATATAGGTACAGCGTGTATCTATATAGTAATGTAATATGCACATCATAATACAAGTACTTATACTCTATATACAATTATTTATAAAAGTACATGTGATCAAAGTTTTATGTACATGTACATTGTCTGGTTATAGCTATACAGATACATGAGATACCATAGTGAAGATTGATGGGATTAATTTCAAGCCCCTCACTCAGCCCATGTTCATTGTAGTTTACACAAAGGCTATGTATGTCTTGTGAAATTATAATATTAAGTAAGTGAGCTTTTCTATACCTGATAGGAAATGTATAGAATACAGAGATTGCCACGTTAGCCATGCACCCTGTTGCTTTGTAAAGCTTAAATTCATTGCATGGTTGTGATGGACCGTGATAGAGAACCTACATTAGAATTCAAAACATATCTATTTTCAGGCTTTTGTTATATGCATTTCGAATGTTAGAATCATTACATTGAAACATGGACTCCATCAGACAGGAAATATTGTGAAACTTGGCATGTGTAATGCATCAATAACGGTGATATAGCAACAATGTATGTGAAATGTAGTAAACTAATGATTTCATGTCTCTGTATGCTATTACTTTGTAAGTGTTATTGAAGACAGTGACAAGTTTTAGTTTCATTTTGGTGATTTATACTTGTAGTTAGGGAGTATTATTTACCAATGCAAATGGTCAACATGTAAAATAAAAGTGTTGATTTGTCATTCAATACATTCATGCATTTCTAATCCATGAGCACACATGTGCTTATTTAAGCTACAATTGTGTTGATCATCTCTACAGCCCATTCACAACAGCAGTCACAAGCAGCAACTACTAATTTTTCGGTAAGTTTGTTATATAAACTAAGTGAATATAGTAATGTGTGTATCATTGTAGGTGGTGGCCGTAGCACAGCAGCGGACCACTCTTGTTGCTTGTCCTCCAAACCATCTTGCACTGTCATTGGTGAATCTGATCTGCTGCTGTTTCCCTATTGGAATTGCAGCATTAAGCTACTCTCTAAGTGTATGAATCATATTGTTTGTTGTATGTAGCCTGAGGGTGGTATTTTGGCAGACTTTTAATGTAGTAGTTTCTAAAATCCAATGTACCAAATTCTAATGCTCCACACCACATAGTATCCTTACTTCTTTAAAGGCAGGCTTTTGTTAATCTGCAGGCACAGCATGTTAGCACACATACAATATTGTTGTGTACATTTCCGTGTGTGTCAATGGCTACATGAACATAAGTATCTGTAAAGGTGAACTGGAGACTGTTAAGTCACCATTTACTACAGAAAAAAAGTTAAATAGTATAGGAGTTATTGTTTCCCAACCATAATATATTTTATTATTTATTTATTTATTGATTAGCAAAACCCTTATGGGTAACACACTAACGTACAATTACATTATTAAGTAAATAAGTATGACCTAAATGTGTTGGTGTCAATTTCATGAAGATCAGGATAGGGTAAGGAATTCCATTCAATGGTCATCTTGGGGAAAAAGGAGTTTCGATAGATTTCTGTTCTTGATTGGTAGTGAGAAAATTTTAATTGATGGTTAGCTCTAGTGTTTGGAAAGGATGGAGATGGCAAGTAGTGGTGCAGAACAATAAGTAGATAATTTACTAATTTAAATAAAAGGATTAGTCTATTGTTTTTGCGTCGATCTTGTAGAGTTTGCCAATTTAACTGATGTAGGGTTTTTATTTATCAGAAGCTAGTCTCATAGTACATTCATGCATCCTTGACAGTATTTGTTGGGTACAATCAAGCAATGTAATATGCCTTTTCAGAAAGTTTATAAAGCAAAAAATGTTATTGACTAAGAGATTGACCAACTGACTGACTAATTGACTGACTTGACTGACTGACCAACTGACTGACTGACCAACCAACTGACTGACTGATCAACCGACTGACTGACCGACCGACCGACCGACCGACCGACCGACCGACCGACCGACCGACCGACCGACCGACCGACTGACAGACCGATGGACTGACTGACAGACCAACCAACCGACTGACTGACTGAGTGACCGACTGACTGTCCGTACTGACCAACCAGTTGACTGACTGACTGGACTGACCAACCAGCTGACTGACTGACTGGACTTACTGACTGAATGACTGACTGACCAACTGACTGACTGACCGTACTGACCAACCAGCTGATAAACTGCCTGGACTTACTGACCGACGGATGGACTGAGTGACTAACAATTTATGGCTTCAAACAGTTACGTCATATGGCTAGCACTTTATAAATATCACTTGAGCCAGATCTTTTTTAGTATATATAATTATATGGATTGCACTGGAATGCATGTGTGCATTGTTGCTGTTTGCCATTATGAACACAATGAATGACACAACCTAACAAGAAGGATAATGTGAAAGTGTGGGTTTCTGACATGTGCCTTTTGGTGTGCTGTAAAAGTCATGATCTTACCTTTGTCCTTCTTTGTGTCCACTTCTTTTTGCTTTAGCACACAATATACAGTATATGATGGTGGTTGTGTTTTCAAGTGCAAACTATACTCAGGATAAATAAAAGTAACAGCCAAGACTAAATGGCTGGATTTGTGTCAGCTGCATATAACTATTATTAATAGATATATTCCCAAACACCTTTTGTACTGCACCTGGGACAGATAATGATGGCAATGAAGAATTCATAGCATCTTACTTAGTTAATATGGTTAGAGTTGCAGTATATATATATATATTTTATAGGTAGACGCTAAATTCAGAGCAGGTAACTATGAAGAGGCAAAGAGGGCTTCTAACACTGTGAGATCTCTCAACATTGTTGGATTTACAGTTGGATCCATCTTCTTTGTTTGCTCCATCATATTTGTCGTGGTTTCAGTGGCAGTACCACCATAGCAAACTGCAGCCAGTTGACACTAGTAACTTAACTGCTTTCGTGTATCATATGTACTGTTTTGCATTACATTTTCAGATATCAAAAACAGTTCAAATAAACATCAGTTGTGATGACAGTTAGATCACAGCATGTTTAGTTAAGTGTATTCTATAATATGACCAGATTTTCACATTTTGCAACTGGAATATTTTTATAGTTAAAATAAACAAGAGGTCATAATATATATAGCCCTATATATGGTATGGACTTTTGAAATAAGGTATTACAAACCTCTACTCAGCTTTAAAGTGATTATAATCAGTAGTCAGTACCTTAAATTACAAGAAATTTTATGAAATATTTAACAGGTGCATAAATGTTTTTGTGGTGGCACATAGTAAGTGTAGATTTCTATGTATTTTGCATGTGACGTATGTACTGATTTTCCAAACTTCAGTCACAATTATACTCTCTTGGTAATACATATCATTCGGTTTATACTAAACAAGATGATGTTGTATAAAATTGTTTGTTATATGTAGTAGCCTTCATCTACGTATAATAATTATATTACATAATATGATTACTAGCTATAGGAAAATGTGCTTACACTATAGTCAGTTGTATAACTACATAACTTAGCAAACTACAGATGTAGCTAATCATTGAGTATAGTTATAGTTTTATGCATATATAATCACACATGAATTGTGACATCCATGGTTGGTTGGATGAAAATATGTATATAGATTACCATTAATATTTTTTTATTACCATTATGTGCTTTTTAATATGCTAACTTGCACCCAACTATTTTGGTAAAATATTGATTTTTTTGATGTTGCTGCTTCCTGTACATATATGCTAATTAAGTTAAAGGACATTTGTAGCCATACATTTAGACACACTGGCTAGGCTTATGCACTTGAATAGCATTTTCTCACTTGGAATTTAATGCATATGGGAGAAAGGCTATTTTCAGTTACTCATGCATGACTGAAGGCATGATATATTGTATAGAATTATATGCTTATAAGCATATTTTTAGAGTCTATGTATATACATTTAAATTTAAGGATGCATGCATGGGTTTCCTCCAGTACTAGTGGTAAGAATACAAGTTTAAAACTGTGAATTTTGTTTGGTTGATTACTATATGAAATATACGTATGTTTCATGGATCTATACAAGGGGGATGCTGACTAAAGAATTAATTCTTTGCAGAATATTCTAAGATGAGCAAGTGACAGACCTTGGTATAGATATATCTGTACAGTTATATGGTATTATACAGTGTCACAATTAAGTGCAAGTTTGTGTGTTTGTGAAGCTCTGCAAGCATGCAGGAATGGTCTGAGGAGTTGTGTCTCTACTAGACACTGTTTAGATTTTGGAATATTGCCTTTTAAAACTACACTAACACCTTGTAGTGCTTATAATTATGGGTCTTGATTTTTGACTCAAATTTGTTGACATGGAAGAAATCGTTATAATAGAAGAAATTGAATTCCATCTTATGCACTAGTATTTCAAATACCTTTGCGTGTTTTATTAGATGCGGTAGAGATTTTTGATCATGTGTGCATCTTCATTTTTTCCCTATTCCTTCTCCTTATTCTATCCACCTTACCAATAAATAACTTTGTAAGTTAGCATGCTACCCTTACAAGGCTTTGCATATATACATCATATATACATCAATAATCTGCATGTAAATGCTATCCCACTGGGGACCTGTGAGAATATGCTATATAGCTTAGTTATAATTATATGAGCACTTAACACTGTGACATCCCCAGGCTGACCATAGCTCCATTAAATTAAAGCCCCGCACTGCACGTACAGATTGCCACTGGGCTTGGGAAAAGCAGCCAGCAAAAGCAGACCACTTAAGTCTAGCTGATTTTGATTGTGAAATTAGATAGTTTATTCATGTAGCTTTGTTTTCTGGGTGAAAAATCAAATCTGATGACATGGGCAGCAATAAGACCGGTTTTCCCAGACTGGGTCACATATATACATATCCTAACAGAGGATGCATTTTGTTGCTGAGTAAAAATTGGTTGTTACTTTTACTAACTAGTTGGATTTGTTATTGTCAACTTATTGTCTACCGCATGCCTATATGTCAATATCACATGCAACCATTGGTATAACAATCAGTTGATGCATTGCATGACACAATTATGTATTTAACACAAACCATCAGTTCATCACAGTAGCCATTTGTCCATAATGAAATAATTGTAAAAAACACAGTAAAAGTAATGGCAAGGATGATCATAAAGTATCCAAGTACAATACTGAGATAGTTGACAGTTGCTACTCTAAAAAGAAATCAGTACTGCTTCCTTATATTGACCTTTCTTGTATAAGTAGTCCACCTATAGAATATAATGTGATACATAGCTAGCATTTTGTAAATTCCTCCAACTAAATGTACCACATCACAACCAATATAAATTTTATGCATTGTGCATTACTATGTAGGAATGATGGGATGACAATTGACAGGAGAATATACGTACTGTATATGAGGTTGATGCTGCCTTGCTGCTGGCTATAAAGTACGTGTTGTTTGTTTTCTTTTACATTAAATTAAAATTACTGAATTTAAACTCTCTTTTCAGTTATAATGGAGAATAATAGCTAGTTCTTTAAATATTAGACAATTCAGTTTTGAATTTGCTGCACCTGGCTTACCAACTGTAATGCTAGTTCAAGCTATGTAGTTCTCGTATTTGAGTGGAATTGCTCTGTAGTAGTAGCTACTCACTGTCTGGAGAGCTTTGCCATACAGTATAGTAAATGATTATTCATACCCATAGCAATGGCGGATCTAGAAATTTTCAGAGGGGGTTTCAGATTCCACTCAACTTCAGCCTAGCTGTAAGTCGAAGACCAAAAAAAAAAAAATCACATCCTGCTCTTAAATGCCATAATTGTGAGTAGAAAATCCTACTATAACACACTACGTATAACTCGTAGCGATTTTATCAACCACACGATGAGTCATCAATAAATTTGGGGCGCGTACTATTTTCAGAGGGGGTTTCAGCTGAAACCATTGCAACCTCCCTGTATTTGCCACTGCATATAGGGAGTATATCAGTGCTAAAAACTTCTATCGGAAATAGGCAGAAAAGATTTATCACTGACAGAACAAGATAGTTTGGCAGCTTGGCAGGTATATTAACTGTTCTATACCATTCAAGGTCACCACAACCTGTTATAACAATAGACATTATTGCATTTATAAATTAACATACCAACACTTACTGGAATATTACTAGGGGTTGTTGGAGGTATCTGTTGTATTTGATTTGTATGATGTATGGCTGAGCTACATGTGGAGATGTCATGATCATAACATATGCATATAATCATGAATTGATCGTATGGAATAAAGAATTGAAACTACTAGTAAACAATGAAATCAAAACTTGGCCAAAGAAACAACAATGACCAACATGTATCAATACACAAGTGTTATCAGATGTAACAATCAATCTGAAAATAACTATATAAATACATGTGCTATTTGTAGCATTACATGAAGCTCAGCAGACCTTCAGAAATATACAGCTATACACCTGTACTTAATTTTGATACTAAAATATTAATGTTAAACATCATCGTGATTTTGATTGCATATGAACCTGACCACCATGCTTATTATAATAATAGCTGGTGCATGTTATCAATCATTATCAACAGTAAAGTGAAGCTATAAACTGATTGCAACTTACGTATGTGACTGGAGGTTGGCAAATGACACAGGTGCAACCATGCATGGTACTCTTGCACAGATCCTTCATCAAGTACGTGCATGCATGCACTCATTGATTTTAGATTATAAACCAGTACGTATCCATATCATCCAAGCACCTACACCGATCTGCAATCTAGCACACTTGAGGAAGATCAAGGTGACAAAGCTAATGATATATATTTGCAATCTAAGGGTGGTAACTAAGTAGCCTTGATAGATGAAATCTTTACCAAAGATACCAATGGACTGGAGCTATCCTGCCATGCATGCAGGATGGTTCCAATATTTTTAGAATTTTCTGCGTTCTCGTGGTAAACTGAACCGTGTAAAATCTGAGTGGGTGGTGGGTTAGGTGGGGTTCTGTTATATGACTTTGAAATCATGTATTACATTTAAGGCACAAGGCCAATAACAGTCCATCGGGAACTGAAAACTCACAAAATATACAAATTTGGCCAATAAATAACAGCCCATTGAGAAGTGTGGAGAATTCCATGCATTACTGATGGACCATGATCTCACAAAACATACATATTTTGTAGACTGCATGGAAGACGTGGTACTAAATTACATCATGCAATCTGAATTTGTGTAGGGTAAAAAGATCAGTAAAATCAATGCAGGTAGCTAAACTTTTTTGAAGTATTTCTACTCACTAATCAATTCATCATTAATCACTACCTGAAATAGAAACCTTGTAGTCATACCTTCATCGATATTCGGGCTTTGCTGAAAAAATGGAGTGACTTTTCTGTACAGGTGGTTTATGAACACAAAATTTTAATCACCTCCCAAAACTTACCTTTTCAGCGTGTGAAAAAAACAACTGATTCTTCCATGCTCAAGTTTATTAATGGTTTTAGTCCTCAAAACCTTGATGCAGTTGACATTGTTCTGTTGCCCTACAAAAATGGCTGATAATTTGTGCATGTGGCACATTTCTGTTACCACACCTCTTGCACACAGCTATATTATGTTCACCCTAGAAGCATATGCCGGTCTGTGCAAGACAGGCAGTAAAATTATTAGCTTCACAAATCTGTGTGTATACATCAAAAACTGTGGCCAGAAATTCTTTTTCTACGTGACAACACTCATAGTACATCAACTTTGAGCATGTTTCAGCTATAAATAATATTGTTGAGTATATACGAAGCTTTAAAAAAGAAAGAAGCATGTGTAACCTCGGACTGCATGCGACCACAGAGTAGGCTGCCTAGAGCACTACTGTGGGCATGGAAAGGTACAAAAAGAGAAAAAAAACCACACACGATTATACACATAAAATTACAATGATAATTACAATATTAGCTAACTACGTATCTAGTTCGGACACCACTCTTTACATTGTCTCACCATGAAAATCCTCTGAGAGGCAGAGATACTGGCAGAGGCTGCTTCATCTAACCGCCAACTCCTGATTCCACTTTTTGATGTGTTTAACTCAGGAAGGATAAACCTAAACAAATTGACCAAGTTCTGGATAGAAGAGAATTGGTAATGCCCCAATACTGTTATCTCAATTGTTTCATAATAATTAGCGATGTTGAGGCGATCAAATTCAGCCAACAACTGAAGGTAATCAGTTTTGTTCTGTTTTCTAGATCGAGCTGACTGAATATGATGAATAGAGTCTAGTGGACATGTTAATTCCAACAGTGCAATGGATGAGCTCTGAGGATTGTAAATTACAATATCAGGACGTAATACTATACTATAGCTATACGTCGTTATCTCAGTAGGTAGAGACACACGAGCATAATTTAATACAGTCACACTAGTTAATATCCATACCAAAATTAATAGACGGCATGCAGGTATGTGTGATTGAATGGCATTATTTATTATATTATTATTGTATAATGTACAAACCTCAATCACGAGTATAATGTACATGATTAGTTAACAAATAAATGATAATAAACTTAATTACATGTAACTATAATAGTAAAGATTTAAAAGTATCAACATTATCAGTTTCCACGAGGTGATCAGGTAGGTGAATCCATGCATAGTCTAATTGCTCTAGGGAAGAATGATTGCATGTAGGAATCAATTCTTGAGGGTAAATGTAGGTATTTCCTGCTACTACTACGGGTGGTGCTTGGGACTTATGAAGGATATGATCATAAGGGATATCTACATACCGATTAATGATTCTGTGAAACATAACTAAGATTGAGTCATCTCTTTGCTTTTCTAATGATTTGAGCTACGTACATCAAAAGTGATGTATGCCGGATGATGTATGTAGCTATGTGGCAGGCAAACATGCTATAGCAAATAAATTTACTACTGCACAGAGATCAGAGGAGAAGTCATGAGCTAGGATTATCGATAGGGTTTCAAAGACCGATAATTTTCACGATCAACACTAGTAGTTGGGGCTGTACTCTGTAGGCACTGATGGATGTGTTGAAGTTTTGAATGCAGGAAGATACTGGTAAATTTCCCCATCAGTTGGCACACCCTCTGATTCCATCATAATAAGCTGCGTAAGACTAGCTAGTTTGCTTCTTCTCTTCCGCCTGTGCACACCAAACACACGACTTCAGTAATGCATTGATCACGTGCAATGACATGTTGGTTATCGCGTGCACAGCATCCTTTGTATACCATGGGTTCAGCTAGGTATTAGGCCATTCCAAGTGGTAATCTAGCCCCACCCACATCAGTTATTGGACAGGCCATTACTATGATTGGTATTGTGCATGCATGATTCTATATAATGCACATCACAGAAACAGGTGGTTTCTGTAAGAAACTGTGCAGGTTTGTTTGAATAATTTATAAACTTGTAAAACTGCTCCAATGTGGTGTTATACCTACTAGGCACGCATGAATATAATAGTATAGAACCTTAGAGACTTTGCCAACTTGAATACCGCTATTAGATTTTGCTGGAGTGCTAGCTAGCTAACACTCCGGCAAAATCTAATAGCAAACAAAATCTATCTTGTCAAGCTACCAGTGCACTGGTAACTTAACGGTGGGGACTATTCTACGGAACGGAACGGAACGGAACGGAATGATGGACTAAACCACGGAACGGAACGCTTTCTCAAATTGAAGCTTGCAACTTACCATTGCTGAAACTTCCCTTATAAGTTAGCAGTGGCATCTCCAGTGGGTGATTAAACTTAAGATAAAAATAATTAACGGATCGATTGTGGGTTTTTGTTGGTTGTCATTAGTAACGAAGTATTATTGTGGGATGAGCTGTATCAGTGATGTTCATCCATACGGAAGGGAACTTTATGTGAGCTGTTTTTCTTATTTAGACTTTAGAAAACAGTCTGGGCCGGTCTTTCAAGTCATAAGTCAGTGTATAAATAAAGCAAGCAGGAAGATACTGGTAACAGGAAAGAGCCAGTTGAATTAAAACTTGAAGAATTTTGTGCAGTGTGTGAGGAGCAAATATTTTGGCAGACCGCAAGGAGGGTATATTCTGCAAACATCACTGAAGTGTATGCATGGAGTTATTTATATATTAACAGCTGGTGCAGTGGACTAATGCCGTATTCAATAGTGAGCTGATTTTATCTGTTGCACAATTCAAGGATGTGTCTGACTGCTAGCCTTGAATCAGGCTAAATGCCAAAACTCCAAGATCAGCCAAATCTCTTATAAGCCGCATGTGAAACCATGCCCGTAGCCACCAGGCAAACGTGATTTGGACCAGGATGTGACTGTAATTTCAATGTATCTAGTCAGACCTGAAATGGAACACTCACATTAATTACATACCACCTAAGAATCCTAGGATTTCTTAAGTGTAACATTTCACATGCTTCACTTCAAACAAAATAGGTTAAATTTGTTCGTCTATTTTCAAGTGATTCCCAGTCCAGCTGGTCCATGAAATTACAATGGGATCACATGTATTTGTTACAGTGCGGGCTGTCCTGTGTTGGATCTACTCCAGAGTTGAGATTTCAAGGTAGACTCACTGCCAATGTACTGACACTAGTACTGTTGTAGCATGTTTAAGTGGAGGACAAATGAAATAGTAATGCTAGATTATTTATGTATACAAATTTTTCATAATGAAATTGATATCCCATTTTGATTTGTACTTCCACTTTGCAACATATTCAAGAACAAGAAACTACCACACTTAATTTCCAACCACTGTCATTAATTAACCAAGATCTCACTAGTCTGTAATTCACCTTACTGTTGTGATTTTATTGATTCATCTGTATGTACATGTTTTCTTCATTTTCCTTTGAAGTTGTACCAAGAGTTCATAATAAGGTGGAGAGTGTCTAACTTGAATGCATTCACCAAACACCCTGCTTAAAGTAACACCTCGGCCTTATTTCAGAACAAAGGCTTTACCTTCTTCAGCAACACTAATCAACAGTTTTCTATCCCCCAGTAAAGGTGTTGATTTGATAAAAGGTGAACTTTACGCAGGGTGTTTGTACAGGCCATACTGAGAGTTAGACACTCTCCCCATACAAATCAGTATTACGAACTCTTGGTTGTACAGTATAGGTAAACAAAGATAAGTTTCTCTCCCATCTTATTCTAGGATTTCTATTGACAAGGAAAATTCAATTATTTGTATAAAGGCTCAAAATTGAGAAAATATAAAGAAAGTGAATTAATATTATACAGTCAGTTTGCTTTTGGATATTTAATGTCTCCAACCACAACAAAAATTCGATGAATCCATGCATCTCATCACTGGTCGTCTGAACATTCTGAAAGTGATACCTCACTCAATCAACCATATATTCTGTTTATTAGACTGAATAAAGTCATGATTACCTAAACAATCACTTAATTAATGTTTTATAATTATCCTATTTCATTTTCCTGGAGGTTCCACTGATAAAATGCAATTTCAGCAATGATAGCAGTTAGCCAAGCTGCAAGTTGATTCAGAAAGCATTCCATTCTGTAAAATAGACCCCATCCAGAATTCAACTCAGTACTCAGGCTGAGATATCTGACAATAGTCCACTACTCTGTTAATGAATCATTGATGTTCACACAATATAGCCTCCTTGAGGTATCTGAATGTTTGCTCCTCACACACTGCACAAAATTCCTTTAGATTCTGCTTAGACTGAGTTGATTCAGCTTGTCACCATACTTGTTTCCTTTGTAGTGTAGCTATACACATACTGATTTATGCCGATTAGAAAGGCTGGGCCTCAGACTGTACATTCTAAAGTCAAGTAAGTAAAAATAACTCACATACTAGTAAAAACAAGTCATGCATTAAGTTCCCTACTTGATATATCCGAAGATGAACACACTGAGTCAGCTATTCCCACAATTAGTACTTCGTTACTAATGACAACCAACAAGAACCCACAATCGATCCTTAAATTCGTTTTATCTTTCTTGGGGTACGTTTGATTACCTGCTGGAAGTGCCACTGATAACTTGTACAGCAATGGTAAGCTGCAAGCTTCAATCTGAGAAAGCATTCCGTTCCGTTCCGTTCCATTCCGTAGAATAGACCCCACCTATCTTGTGGGTCTAGCCGTTGAATCGAGTTTGGCTCTCGAACCCTGACACCCTGTGAGTTTCAGCGTGAAGCGGGTAAAGCCTCTGCTAAAAACTGGAAGAATAGCTACCATCCGTTACCAAGATAAACCCCTCTCCCGAAACTTGGACTCTTTCGTGGATTCTGACTCGGGTAGCTAGCTAAACGTTGTTGCCGGTTTATTGGTGTGCCGTACCCTCCAAGTTCTCAATTGCAAGCCTGGTGCAAACTCTCAGCCCAACTTTCCACCTTCTTCTGCTAGTGCTTTAGCCGATACGACTCATGATCAAGCGTCACTACCCCGGCAGCGGACTTAAATATTGCTGATATCAAGTCGACTGACGTTTCTTCGCTACCTATTTCAATATCTGACGAAATATCTGATAACATTGATAGTTCTACTCAAGACCAACGCTGATTCCTACCGGACTTTGAGCCTTCATCTAGTTCCAGTGTATTTAACTGGGGATCTGTTGACTCAGACACTTTCTGTCGATTCGCTTGAAGCAAGTTATAGTGAAGTTGTTCACTGGAGAAACAACAGTTTTAAAATACCTTCTGGAAACGTTGGTATAGCTAAAAAATTTGTGCTGGAGCTGGCCAGACTCTTTCGTTCAGCTGGGGAGGGATCCGTCCATTGCTTAATTTGAAGGCTGCTTTCACATTTTGCACCTTAGTGACTCAGAAGCCAACACGTACTTCAAAATCAAAAGACCACATATCTTGTCTTGAACGACGAATGCTTTTGTGGAGTGATGGCAATCTGAATGAGCTGATTCTAGAAGGCAGAGCTATTCAAAATCGTCTTAAGGCCAACAATCGTGCTTCTAGTAATAATTCATTATCACAGTCCTTTGCTAAGTTGATGTTCTCAGGTAAGACTGCAGCTGCTATGCAGCTGTTAGCCTCTGAACCCGGGAGAGGAGGAGTTCTGCATTTAGATGATACCATACCTGGATCTGGTAAAGTATATGATATTCTCAAGTCAAAACATCCTGCTGCTGCCCCATTACATTATGAAGCTTTACTACCTGACAGTGTTACTACAAATCCTGTGCATCCTGTTATCTTTGATGCATTGGATGGTCCAGCTATAAAAGCTGCTGCCCTGCAAACTTCAGGTGCTGCTGGACCTTCTGGAATTGATGCTCACAGTTGGCGAAGACTGTGTTCCTCCTTCTGCTCTGCTTTGGATGAACTTTGTTCTTTCATCGCTTTATTAGCCGGTCGTTTGTGTACCATGTTTGTTGATCCTGTGATGATTTCCCCCCTGATGGCCTGTCGGCTGATAGCTTTAGACAAGAAACCAGGTGTCCGACCTATTGGCATTGGTGAAACAGTTAGACGTATTATTGCTAAAGCTGTTTTGTGTGTGATTGGTGAAGATGTTCAGTTTGCTGCTGGTTCTTTGCAACTGTGTGCAGGACAACCATCAGGAGGGGAAGCTGCTGTTCATGCTATGAGGGAAGCTTTTAATGATGATGATACTGAGGGCATGCTACTAATTGACGCTACTAATGCTTTCAACTCTCTTAACAGAGCCGTGGCTTTGTACAACATCCAGCGTCTCTGTCCATCATTTTCCACCATTCTAATAAATACTTACCGACACCCTGCTTGCCTATTTGTTGATGGTGATGTTCTCTACTCTGAGGAAGGGACAACTCAAGGTGACCCGCTTGCAATGCCATTTTATGCTCTAGCCACTGTACCTTTAATTCAGAAACTCACTGCACCTGTCACTCAGGTGTGGTATGCAGATGATGCTGCTACCTATGGTAAAATTTCTGCTCTTTGTATGTGGTGGGACCAAGTTTCCTCACTGGGTCCTAGCTTTGGTTACTTCCCCAATGCAAAGAAGACATGGCTTGTTACTAAGACTCGGTTTTGCTCTATTGGTAAGGAACTGTTTCATGACTCAGCTGTAAATGTTACATCCGATGGCAGACCCCACCTTCGTGCTCCAGTTGGCACCTCTGAGTATGTGGAAAGATTTACTTTTGATAAGATTAGCCAGTGGGTTTCTGAAGTTAATACTCTGTCCTCCATCGCTATCTCCCAACCTCATGCTGCTTATACATGTTTTACTCATGGACTCTTTAGCCGTTGGCTGTATGTAACACGTACAGTCCCTGATACATCTTCTAGTTTCCAGTCACTCGAGAAAGCCTTATTGACAAAGTTTATTCCAGCCTTGACTGCCCTTGACCCACCTGGTGCTCTTCAACGTTCACTCTTTGCCCTTCCAACTAGATTTGGTGGTCTAGGCATTGTTGCACCTAATTCTTTATCATCTATTGAGTTTTCTGCTTCAATGTATGTCACAGCACCCTTACGATCACTCATTTTATCACAGAATTTTGGCTATACTGCCGATACTCGTTGCAGCCTGTACTCCCGTAAGCTTGAAATTAAACAATCCAAGACTATCAATTTCTCCACTCTTTCTAAGGAACTGTTCTCTAAGCTTATTCCCACTCTTCAGAGGGCTGTTACTTTAGCACAGGAAAAGGGTGCTTCTAGCTGGCTTACTGCCCTACCTGTGCAGGAACATGGTTTCTCCCTACACAAGACTGCCTTTCAAGATGCCCTTGCTTTGAGGTATGGCTGGATGCCCTCTAGTACACCTTCCCACTGTGCGTGTGGTACCAACTTTTCTGTTGATCATACCCTATCTTGTCCAAAGGGTGGATTCCCTTCAATACGCCACAACGAAGTGAGGGATATCACAGCTGAATTATTATCTGAAGTGTGCCATGATGTGGAGGTTGAACCTCATCTGCAGCCTCTAAGTGATGAAAGGTTTCAACAGAAGACTGCCAACACTCAGGATGGCGCACGCTTGGACATTGCCATGAATGGATTTTGGGGTGGTCGTTATGAAAAATGTTATACGGATGTCAGAGTTTTTAACCCACTTGCACCATCCAACAGTGGAACCACCCTTCAGTCACGTTACAGGAAACACGAAATAACAAAGAAGAGAGCTTATGAGTTACGAATCCGTGAATTGGAACACAGTTCTTTTACCCCTCTAGTGTTCTCTGCTTCCGGAGGAATGGGCCATGAAGTCAGTATATTTTACAAGAGATTGGCGAGTTTATTGTCTGACAAATGGAATGACCCTTATGCCACAGTACTAGGATGGATTAGATGTAAATTATCATTTTGTTTGCTGCGTTCAGCAATCCAGTGCATTAGAGGAGCACGATCTTCACAAAGTCATTACATCAAAAGTGCTCCTGTGGCCTTGGTGCAATCAGAGACTCAGTTTTTGATTTAATTGTTTAACTATTTATTTGTATGTTATAATCTTATTTTCTTTAAATAAAAAAAAAAAGTTACGTAAACTCTCGGGAATGGTCAGACGTACGTATACGGGTCGGACGTACGAGTGACTACTGCCATTTGTGGGGCTCGCTCAGGCTCGCCCCAACCAATCAGTGGTACCATGCCATGATTCATTTCCACATGTAGCTCACCCATGCCGTCATCAAAATCAACCGTAGCGTACACCTCATTCAACACCTACAAAATTATTCAGTAATATTCCAGTTAGGCCAGGCAAATTTAATTAGCTACTTGTTTCTCATCCACCAAAATTCGGATTTCCATGCAGGCGGGTGGTCATTTTTCATTATTCATTATTAAAGAGAATACTCCAAATCAATCTGTCTTAGCTATAAGGCCAATGAAACTTGATTAGCAGTTTCGCGTCATCGCCCGCATACTTTTGATACACCCGCATAGGATTTCATTATTGGAATTTCAGATTGAAATACTCTAATAGAGCAGTCACTTTTGCTCTAATGAAGCAATCAGCTATACTCTAATGGAAAAATCATTTGTTATATGGATTAGTAATGTACTTTAGCTATTTAATGCAAGAGTAATCAATGTAGATCTCACTTTTTTTGGCAGAAATCTTCATGTTTGGGATGTGTGTTGTGCTTTTGGAAAATAATGAATAATGAACAATAACCGCCCGCCCTCATCAAATTTTCAAAAATCTGAGCGAGAAACTGGTAATCAAGTTTCATTGGCCTAAAGGTTAGCTAAGGCCTTTCAGTTAAGAACTAGTACTTACGTTTTACAACCGTTTTTCTGAGGTGCAAGTGACATTTGCTGTGCTGTTAAACTGATAGCCAATCTTCTTAGCATCAAAATAAGTGTGCATGTGATTGATAGCAGCAATAATGAAATTAAAGCCGGTGGGGTAAATAAGGATGCGGGCGGAGATGAGAAACAACTGAGTAATCAAGTTTGCCTGACCTTATAGTAAACATTGTTATTTAATTTTGATGTTTATTGTTATATACAGGTAACAATTATAGCTCTTCATTAGCTAGCTAACTCTGTCCATATATAACTATTTCAGAACAAAAATCTGCCCAAGGAGTATATAGCTATATTACATTGTTTATGACATTGTGCTTTGTTCTACATATAGGTGAACAAGTCAGGTTGATATAGAGAGGCACTGATAGCTTCTTTTGTTGCAAAAGTTATCAACATTTTCAGCCTTGGATTTGGAATTCCCATTACAATCTTAATTGTTATCTTTGCAGTGGTAGCAACCTTGCAAGATTGATTTTTGAACAATATGTTGCGGCATTTCTATTGTTGCTGTAGAATACCGTATTTATTGGTTTCTTGCATTCATGCAGCAACTTTATAAACTTTTGAAATTTCTTGGCAATGGCCATGCATTCAATAATCAATGACATGCATAAATTTTGGATTTTCAAATCCGTTAAAGTGATTGCTCTATTAGAGTAGTTAAGTGCAGCATTCTAGAAATATGGCTATAGATGTAGAACCATAATTCATGGAGATTATACAGTACACAGTGTACATCATGCTAGAGTACTATGGCAGGGTGGATGTACACAAGTGTACATTGGTGCAAATGAGTGTACATCAGTTCATACAGGCGTGCACAAGTGAACGAGGATGTACATGAGTGTACTGTCTTCACAGTGGTACGTACACAGAAATTCACAGCTACAAAATATTAGAACTGTCACAATATATACTCTTCCTTTTATTAAGCAAAATGCATATAACAGCATAAAATTCAAGGCACATAGGCAATAAATAAAAAGTTTAACGGCAGTTTGTACAAAGCTCAGTCAGCTACAGGGAGCACCATCTCAACTGGAAGAAGAAGAAGCAGCAGAAGCGACATTAGCTACAATAATTATAACAACATAAAGTATGATGAGGACAGTTCCAAGCCCTATGCCAATGTAGTTGACGGTCCTGGCGGTTTCAGAAGCTCTCTGTGCTTCAGAAAGTCGACCAGCATTGAATTCAGAATCAACCTGAAAAAAAAAAAGTAATATAATAAACCAAAGTCACACAAACTCAAGTTGAGTTTTCTGTACATAGCTGTTATTGTTAACCCAAGTATAATGAGCTCCATAAGTCAATTATATCACAATAAAAAGTATTGAAACAAGGGAGAACAACTGATGAGCAAATTCAATCCCACATAAATAGCAACAAAGTATAATAGTAAAGAATTAACTTTGTGTGTCTAACTTTCGTTGTAATGATCCCTACTAGCATACAAAATTCTCACTTTCCTTATACCTGTTTGTCAAGTGGACCCTCAGTTATCCAAACCTTAATGTGTCTCAACAAGAGTTCATAATATAATTATATAATGTGGAGAGTATCCTACTCTCATACACCTCTGTAGAAGGGTGTACCATGAAGTTATGACATGATGAGAAGGCGTTGTGGTTTTTGACGTACGAGCAGCCATAAAAGTACAAGGAACATTAGCATTCCGCCACACTCGCAAAGCCCAGGAAAGCTGTATTCGCGAAATGGCTGGGCAAGATATGCCTATGCAGTTGTCTAGTACGCTTGTAGTTCAGTGACAAACGCTGAGAACTCGAGAGTTAGTTCGGTTGCTAGCAACATTGTTAGGCATGCGTTCAATCAATATTATATTCAATAATAAATTACACAAAAGAAATGGACGAACTCGAAAATGCTATGTCATAATTTCACAATACGCCCTTCTACAGGGGTATGTGAAAGTAGGATACTCTCCTCAGTATATGTGACCCAATTTGGGAAAACAGTCAATCTACACACATCTATAGATTGTGAGATACATGATTTTAAACATTTCAATCCAGTGTAGCTTGGGAAGGACAAAAGCTACAAATTTTCACTGTGAACGCAGCCAACCACAGTGTTTATTTTGCTTCAATCAATCCATAGCAAGCTAGCTATTTATATAACCATACCTTTCTTCACAATGGTATCTGTAACACAAGTACGTCACCATGGGTGGTGGTGGTGGGTGGGTGATTGATATATGAACAGTAAATGGCCAAGCGGGTCATATGGTGCCACCAGCCTTAGTATTGAACTCTTAAGACCACCTGTGCCACTGAAAATATTAATGAAATGTATGTAGAAAATATCTGGACAACTGTCCAAGGCTGTTAATATCTCTAGTCTCATGTTTCAGCTGGCCAGTGGCATTACAAGGTGCCAGATCGTTGCCAGTGGCTGGCACACGTCTCTAGAAATCCTCTCAACCTGATCAAACCAGAGGCAAGGCTGTGGTGTAAATGTGTAAAGTATTGCTGTGGTTATCCATTTATGGTCTTCACTAATGTGTATAGATCGACAATTTTCAAAAATTTGGTCACATATATATTATGAACTCTTGTCTCAGACAATGGTAAAAGTGTTCAGATAGTAAACTGTTTGGATAACTGAGAGTTCTGTTAAAATACTCTAATAGAACATACACCTATACTTAAAATACTCTAATAGAACAGTCATTTACAATTTTGGATAAATGAGGGTACAGATAAACGAGTGTCAAATAACTGAGGGTATACTGCATTGGCGAACTCCTAAAAACTGTATCAAAGGAAATAATGGTGCCAGATGTACCAGAGTATAAATTGCTTGTGAATGAATTTGACAAAACCTGGCTTCAACGCACAAAGCATATGACGATTTAAGTAATCAATTGTGTTGTGAATCAGAAACTTGTACACCCACACAGTGAATAGATAAATAATTGGTGCAAATTTTGTTTGTACAGCCAAAATTACTACAAAATATGCTCTTTTTGGGGTGGGCTTAATATAGAGATGAGTGGAATCTGGAGGTCCAATTTGGGCTCTCCAAGGACTCTACTAAAATCACTTTCAAACAAAGGAGAACATAACTGGTGGACTCTCCAAGGCTCCCTGTTCACTATACACACACCATTCCATGCCTTGCCAAACCTCCACTCGTAGCTTTCACAGTGTCTGATAAAAGCTGCTGCAGAAACCAGACTCGCCAGTTCTGAAGAAAAGATAGAGTGAAATGTATTAGGCCAGCAATCCATTTCTGGTAGTTGATTTTGTGTGTGTGGAAGCTGGGTTATCAGATACCTTAATTAGTGTACACATTATCTGATTGAATGAATGATAGAGCATAAAGGAGCACGTAAGTATACTATCTCTACATGAAAGTACCACATGCAAGTGTGCAATTCGCCTGTTATGAATGCTGAGAGCAACATTTAGTTTAATACTAAGCCTAAGTATTTGGTCAAATTCCTCATGTAGCGATGAACTACACCCTTTTCTTATCTCTTGGTAGCTAGTAGGACTGCAATGTGGCCTCGCTATACCTGCCTGTGTGATTAATACGCGAGTAAAGCACAGCATGATGTCATTGTTGCTAAAAAAATTGGTGGAAAATTTTTTGGCGATTGATGCGCCCTATTTGCCAAAGTTTTTTTTTTACTATAGTCAGTTGACGTTCATCCGAGCCCTCGTTTCTTGTTACATGGACCAGCTGCCCAAACATTTAGAAGTCTAAACACTGGAACTGTTAATCAAAAAAGCACTTTGATATGGACAAGAACAAGTGAGTTATGAGGCTTTAAAAATATCCCATACATTTACAGCCCGTTTACAGTTTGATTCATGTGAGATCGATCCAGCTCAATCCGGGATCGGTTGTTGAGCTGCACAACCACTACTTTAGTAATCTCTCGTACCCATATTCCGTTTATAACAGGTGAGTGTGAAGCCGGTAAGTGGATCGAACCAGACCCACATCCCTAGCAGGTCCATCTCAGATTGGTTCAGTACGGTTCGGTTCGATTCGTTACACATTTACATTAAGCTAGAAATCGCTCTGATTCGAAACAGTTCGAAACAGAGGGCTAGTGTAAACGGGCTGTTAGTATGGAGAGTCAGGCGCACAAACATGTTTACAACATGAAAACATGCTTGTTCCTGTACAAAACCATTGGGATTGTACTTCTTTGATATTACTATATTTGGTGGGCTCAGGTGAATGCGTACTGACTATAATAGGTACTGACTATAATAGGTACTACATGTACGACTATGTTGCCAAATTTAAGCCCACCCCTTACTTAAGCAAAAGCATCAGACTATCCATCCAGCTGGTATGCTGCATGTATTCTAATAATTAGTGTGTACTCAAGTGTGTCATTTCTGGTAGTAGTGAATGGGATTGGCTTGTTTGCTAGTGGAGGCTGATTGGCAAATACATCATGATGTTGTTGCCATGACATTGTTAGCACATGTGAGTGTGCATCTGCAGTGGCGTATCTACACCCGGGCCTACCCGGGCCTGGGCCCTGGTTAATTCAACTTGTGCCCTTTTCACCATAAGTGTTGAATAACCACAAAACATTAATGATTGTAAAGAATACTTATGCAACGCTGATCCACGTCAAATCAAGCTTTTCTTTCCAGAGGAGAAACGGCGATCTTGAATTGGTTTCGATTGTGGTATTTCCAATGTAAGGCACTTAATAGAAAGAAGATCACGTGACTACCAACTGCCAGAGGAGGTTGGACGCGATTTAAGCGTCCCTAAAACAAATTAAGCGAAACTTGTTTTATAGAAGAGGTTTATACATCGATCTCAGTTTAATTCGATAAAGTATCATTGTTCTGATTATAGAATACGTACGTGACAATTCTGGAGAAGTTCTACACACCAAACTGCAACTTATTAATTTCATCCCAATCACCAAGCGCTTTTATAAAACAAAGTACATCACCTTGAAGCTTACGTGAAGCATCATCCGAATATCTAATCAACCCCAGTCAACCCCATCGTTTTTCAAATTTGTACTATGACTATTGAGGGTCACGTGAAATACCAAAGAAAAGAATGCAATTAAGGGCAATATATTTATGTGGCGCTTAGAGCACGTCCAACCTCCTCTGACCAACTGCAGCATCGTGACAAGGACTGAATGAATCATAGTGTGGTGAATAGTCCCCATTCAAGATTAAGTCAATTTCAAAATTCAGATGTGAACAGACGTGAGCAAGTTTTGAGACATGTACCCCGTATGGCTGTGTGATGCCTTGGTAGATGACAGCTAGCTACTGACTAGTCCAAAGGTATGGAGTACTTGTTTAGTCATTGTTTTCATTTGTTCTATTTGTAGGTTGACTACTTTAGTCCACAGTTGTCACGTGATCGTATAAGTACCTGGTGCTTTAAACCCAAGTCTCGAGTATCATACATTGCTGTATTGTATGTGTGAAGAAGACGATAGTAGTCAACGTTTGTGTATAGTGATATTAGCTATTTTGTATGCAGTTAGTGTAGGTATAGCACATAGATAGTGATGCACAACACATTTTAGATGTTATATTGATGTCCATATAAGATGGGCATGTGTATGTGGCTGAGTGGCTTGCCCACCCAGTGCCCGGGTGAAGTAAGAAGTCTAGATACGCCACTGTGCATCTGTAACAAGATGCAGCTACATTTCTGCTTTGATTCTGCGATAGACCATATTATGGAAACCATCCTCTTCAACACATGCAAAAGTTGTAGAAAAACTCAGTTGAAAATTCCAGTAATTTTATTTTTCAGTTTTGTTTTGCACATTCGGATAAAGCAATTATTAACAGTAAACTTTCTTGCTGTGAAGTTTCACACCCAAAAGCTACTTTTTGATGGCATTAGATACTCTCCCTCCATATTATTAACTCTTGATTATATTATACCAGCATACCAGTATATACTATCCAAAATTAGCAGACATACAGGAGGGTCTCTCATCACATACTTATGTAGTAATATGTACCTTTAAAGAATAGACCAGTCCAACAATTCCCAGGGGCCAGCAGCAGCACAACAAATTGATCAGCGACAGGGCGATGTAATTTGGAGGCTTCGCCCCTGTCACCACAGCATGGTGGGCCACTGTTGGCTGTCTATAAGCCACCACCTGTAAAAAAACACATTTTAGTTCTCTATAGTGTAATACAACATGCAATATGAATAAACGTTGTATATGGTGAACAATTCTTGTAAAGCATTTCACACAAACGACTCTCATAAACAAACTATTATGTGCTTAAGTAGATATATAACACACAATGACATGGAATTTGCCAACATGACACTTTCTGGAATAAAAAGTACTGAATTCCTGATGACCACTAGCACAATAAAACTAACAATGACTATTTAGGTACATCTATGATGTAACATCACGAAATACTTACACTACATGTAGTATTAATACTTACCGCCACATTGCTGGAGGATTGCTGTTGGGGATACGCTTGAGCTACACACACATATGTAAAACATACATGTAATATATATATATATACACATTAACAACAAAATAGTACATCCTGTTTATACTTGCAATCAAGGGAGTCAGAGTAAGCTTGACTAGTGAGGCCAAAACCTCGCCATATTTTGATTTTTATAAATCAAACCTGATGAAGCCAAAACTAAATATAATGAATTTTAGCATTTGTTTTATAGCAACAATTGATAAGATCTTATTGTCTTTCATAAAACAAACTTATAGTATTATAGCAGCTTTGGCTTTGTGTCCCTTTGTAGTTATTTTGTAAACATTCCTTACATTCTATCTCAAATGGTGAGGTATGTGATTTTGGGTGTCATGTTTCTTTATACTGTAATAGAAAGTGACAGTACTAGAGCCCACAATTGTCTCCAAGTAGCATCTCAATACATCAAAGTTTTCCTGTGGGATGCTAATTTGTTCCCAGCTGGGTTGCGCTAATGTGCAAACACTGTCTGGTGACAGTGCTCAAACTTTTTGGGCTCAGATGCAATCCTTCCAAAATATTGGCTGGCCAATCAGAATCAACGAGTCGCACAATCGCATGAATGTATCGGAAGTAGACAAAAAGCAGATGAATTAAAGTTGTTTATTAGAAGATATTTACCTACAGTAGGTTGTTCAGATGTTTGTTTTTTTCTGATATCACCTTATAAGACTGAAGAATTGTGACTCAACATTTCACCAGAAATGAAACACTATCCTCTACTTATATGATAAATAAGAGATTGCATTGTAAATGCCCCATCTGAGTTTTACTTTATTCCTAGCCATTTTCGAATGGTTTTTCACTGTATGCAGCTCCTCGATTCTGACTGGTTAGCCAATATTTTGGCTGGAACCTCAAGAAACTCAAGCATTGTCACCAGATGGTGTTTGGACACGAGACTAACATATAGCAGCCTTTGGCAGTAGTCAGTACACCCTACCCACTGAGGACTGAACCTTACCACTTTCACTCTGACATCCCTGATAGGAACCATATCAAAAGGTCCATACTAATGACATAGAAGTAATGGATATTATATTTATCACTTGGCCAATGCATCAACAGATACCATTATTTTAACGTTCTCAATACACTACTACATGCAGCATTTGCAGGTAAAGTGAAAAATTGCTTAGTAGCTATAGTGGAACCTGTTAATCAGGGCACTTGAAAATGAGGACACCTGTATAATCTGGACACTTGGCAATGGTCCCAAAGTATTCCTTAGCATGTAGGAAAATTATGAGTTTGATAATCAGGACATGTTTGGTTAGTCCTAAGGTGTCCATAATAGACAGGTTTCACTGTACCAATATTTTTGGAGCCATGGAAAAGAGGCTAAATGATGTCAACCAGTGTCAATTTTACAATCACAATTCCATCACTAATTTTCAAAACCAAAATTCGATACTCAAGGATACATCCATTACCTTATCTAGATTCCAAACACTTGCCATGATTGATCTGACAATTATGTGTCTAACAAAATATTCAGTAACCTCAACAATTACTCAGGTGCTGTCTACAGTACATTTACATAACACATAATCAAACTATTTTATAACATTCCTAATAAACAATAGCTGAACTGTTGTAGTGTTGAGTTAGTCAAGTACGAAATATGAAGTGCAGTACTATGAAATACATGCTGGCAAGAGTAGATAACTAAAGAAGAAAGACGTGAACCAGCTGTCGAGATCGTGACACACCCTAACAAGAATTACTAGTTGCTGGTACCAATCAACTACACTAGTACAAGAGCTGAACTTGTGGCAGTTGTAGGTTATTATTACACATAACAGCTGGCTTCTTAGGTTATAAGGTTTCTAATAGCCAGGGTGTCCTTAGTCCCATTTTAACCAAAGTAGGAAAAGCTTTACCCTGGTGTCACCCGTCTCATTCACAGAAAGTAAGGGTCCGATGAAATAGAGATACTAAATCATTTCTACCGCTCAGATTTGGTGGTAGCCAATTATTGTGTACTAATGAAGTTCACACACAAAATCGCCTAGGCAATGCAATCCTTTTGTTCGAATTGAAGGGCAATCATCACGTAACCAGCAGTTACCTACGCTGTCTAATTGATTTCCTTTTAGTGTGTATTTCACCAGACTGTTACTGTATTGCCTTGAATTATGGCTGGTCTCGTATAAATGCCTGGTCTCGTTTAGTCGCCGGGGTTGGTAACAACGTAACCACCATGAATGCTAGTTTTTGCTTTAGTAGACATCATTTAATATCAACTGAAACCTTTGTTGTGTCAACAGAAACCTTTTATAGCGATTAACCTCAGATTTAGTGCTACTTTTGGACAAGCAATAGGTGCTTTAAAGAAATAAATGCCCAGGCCATAATTTGAGGCAATACTTTGAGGCAATATGGTACTTTATTGGGAAGGGGCAGGTGGTGTCAGACTAGCAAAGCTTTAGTCCAAGCTGCAAAGTTAAACACACCTAGTTGACAAAATTCCAAGAAACCATGATATGATAACATGTTAGCAACAAACCAACCACAAAACCATATATAGTACAATGAATGACATCATGATAACTGAGACAGGATACAGCACATCATGTCATACAAAACCTTTCCAAAATACACAAAGATATACGGTGAAGCCTATCAAAAAGGGCATCCTGACATGAGGACACCTTGATATAATCAATAATTAGGACAACTGTCCATGTTCACTTACCGATTCTAACCTATTCATAGTTTCTAATCTATTCATAGTTTCTAATCTATTCATAGTTTCTAATAAGCTGTATGCTATTCATTCAACAAAGTGAACACACATTTGCTTGATAATAAGCCTATTATAAACAATAGCAAAACACTTTTCAGATACCACATTGTCCCTAAACATTTTATGCATTTGTTTAATCAACTTTACCAGCAAGCAGCAGTTGTAGTTGATATGTTTCGGTTAAGGTTACATTAGTTTCAACAAGTACCTCATTAGTTTCAACAAGTACCTCATATTAAACTATCAAAATCTCGATCAAAATACATTATTGATACTTACGGTCAGCGCCATAAGCAGGTGGTTGAGCGTACTGTTGAGTTGGATAGGGTTGTTGTTGAGCATACTGTTGGGTCGGGTATGGCTGTTCAGGTGGATACGCTTGTGGGGGATACGGCTGTCCTGACGGTTGTGGCGGATACAGTTGTTGTTCAGAATATCCCGCACTGTAGGGAGGTGGATACGCATCACTTGATGACGTACCCGGAGGGTTCATATCAGGCGGAGGGTATTCCTTCTCTGTCATTTCTTCCCCGTTTGTATAGAACCACGCCTTTTGCTACTTCAGAGTCTTATGATGCGAATAGCGGAAATTTGCTTCCGCATAACCTTATGTTGATGAGTCTCTTACTTAGCGGGGCCCGCGCTGATAGTAAGGGGGACTAAAATTCCCGAAAAATCCAACGTACCGTATACTGACCCTATTTAGGCGCTATACAAGCGCCCTTATTTTCGGGGCGCTTGTATAAGCGCTTAAAATTTTTTTTGCAGTAATGACAAATGAATAAATACAAATACAAAGAGAAAAAACAAGAACAAACACTACATGACAGTCACCATTTAGAAAACTGGCAATTTAGTCTCAACCTGGATAAGATCAATTGGTACTGTTTCTAACGAATGACCAAAGTGGCCTTAAACATCTGATTGCAGACCTCAGAAGTGAGAAGGACAGGCAGCACCGCACCCATCCCAATACAGCTGCATAATAGGGTCGGCGGCGCCAGACTACGTACCGTATAGCCTAAGGCTATCGTTTTGTTCACCTAAGTTGAGTCCATAAGCGCCTCATAAAAATAATTACGTATATATGAGTCAGGATTATAAAACCAATAATATAGCGATTTCGTGACATCATGGACGAGAGAAGCATGAACAGAAACAGTAAACTGTCTAATAAGCTGAGTTGATTGCCATTGTTTGAGGTACAATGTGTGCACTTGTACATGTATTACCAAGTATTATGTTTTTTTATGTTTCTTGTCTACCCCTGAGAATAGTATATGAACAGAACATGGCTTACAATTCAGCCTTAAGTGATCAACATTAGGGCTTGGAAAATGTTAGGTACAACATAGTGTACTGCCATTAGGCCATGCAGGCAAACTTGATACTTGTTTCTCAACCATGGCATGGGCCCATGGATTCTATGTGGGAGGGAGGTCATTTTATATATGTACACTTGGCTGCAGGTTCGAGGCTACCTAGGTCCAGTCATGAATTTTTTCTCCTTTCTGCAACTTTTCAAACACACCTTATGTAGCTAATGTCTTTGTATCTAATGTCTTTGTATCTAATGTCTTTGTATCTAATGTCTTTGTATCTAATGTCTTTGTATCTAATGTCTTTGAGCAGGCTGTAGGACCAGGTGTCCTACAGACCTTCAGCACTTGTGTTGTGAAGCTTTAATAAAAAAAATAAATAAAAAATTAATACCTATCGATGCTAACCCCATACTGCCCATATAGGCAGCTAGGGTGGCGATCAATTGGGGATTTAACAAAGCAAATGTTACCTGCTGGAATACTGCTGCTACCTGTAAACCCATTGTCATTAGATACAAAATAGAAAATTTATTGCAGTGGCCTACACCTGGCACTGCTGGCAGGATATTTTATTGGTAGCTAAACCCCGAATCTCACCTACCAAGCCTGTACTGGGGGTTATGGATGATAGGTGTGCTGTTCATTGTTGAACGAAATACTCACAAACCACTGCAAAAGCAGGTTATCCACTATGCAGAAATTAGCGGATCAAAATACGTGTGCATGTGATTAATAAAATTTGAGGCAGGAGGATGTAAGTAATGCAGTTAGGAATGAGAAACAATTAATCTGGCCTTAGAGTGTACATTGATTTGGGGTCATGCAACTTACAGCTAAATGTGCTGTGCTACCATGCTTTATTAGACTTGTGATTGAAGCTCTTGAAATGACTAAGGTTTACAAACTAAGTGTATATAGCAGTCTTGTAGTTAGAGAATGAGAAAGTCAACTAGGGTAGCAACCCACCCAGCTAAACTGGAGAACAGATACCAACTGTTCATGTCTTTGAAGGTCCAGGTAGGACTTCTGGTGCTCACACCTTCATCTGTGAGACATGCATGGTACAGCCTCCTGCAGATGACTAGTCCTGCCCCAGGAAGATCTGCTGGCGCTGACTCGAAGCACCTGAGTGGCACACGGGTGTCCCAGTGCTGGTTCACTGGGTGGGTGTGACTGCTAGTGGCAGCTAAAGGTTTTGCTTTGTGTGTGTGTGTATTGTGTATCTGTTAGTCTCACATAACCAGACCAGTGTTTTAATGTAAAGGCTCCCAAGCTGAAAAGGGTTTGCTACATGCAGACATGGGTCTCAGTACACGAGTAAACTAATACTTCAGTACAAATTTGAAAGTACTGGCTTTATCTCAAATTTCCCAATGTATTTGTAAGTTTTTTGCTAAGTACATAAAGTACTTATAAGTATTTTAAGCACTTTTTAAGTATTGTGTACTTTGTATGCATGTGTATACTAAGTAAGATTGGAAAACACTAGAAGAATTCATGAAGTTATATATTATACTTCTACAGCAAATGACATGTGAGTTATGGGTGCTAATTTACAGTGTGATAGGTTGTCATCATAATTTCCATGTTAAAACAGCTCGCTTCAGCACATGGAGGAGTACAGGAAAAGTACTATATCTTATTTGTCAGTTCATGGTGAATAGATTAGTAGCTTGTTTCAGTCATGATTCATTAAGCACCTGTAACTAATTTGCCATATTGTTGCTGTACAAATTATCAACTGTTCCAACTGTGTAGTGCTATAACTCAAAGACCACTCATCTTACAAGGCTGAAACTTTGACACCCACTCCTTTGTTACAAAAATGGAATTCGAGAAATGTGCAAAGCTTTTGCTCAGTCGGTTGCATTCAGCATGAAATGACAAATCCATACATGTGCTTGTTGCCATTTTGAGTGGTGTAATCAACACTTCACATTTCCTGCTGGGTGTTGTCACAATTTGCCTATTGGAAGTGTACCAGACCCTTTTAGCACGGGCACTTATAATCTCTAATTGATATGCCTTTGCACTGAAATAGTGGTGTGGCAGCAGGAGACTTTGTATGTGTGTCTTCAGTAATAATCCATGCCAATAGCATCGCAAAAGAATGGTGCAATCTATGTACATGTCACACTTCTAGTGGTTTTTTTCCAGCCACTATTGTGGTCAAATTAGTCTAGTATGATTGTATTCCTGCTGCAATTTTAATATCATTGCAAATGTATAAAGTGCTCCCAGTCATTTTCAGCTTTTAAAAGATGATTTAGGAAATTAGGACAATACTGAGCATGACAGTTCAATTTATAAAGCGTCACTGCATCATGCATCAAGTTTCATACCACAAGTTGCTGCAGAGATTTATAGATGTATTCCACACATCATGGAATTTTTCATTTATTGACCAGTGAAATAAAGAATATGCTGGTGTGAATGCCAATCTAATGCAATAAATTATCTGTATTATCTATTCAACAGGTAAGGTTTATAACTAACGATTGGTTAGTAGGCACGTTTCAAAGTCAGTTTACAAACTACATATATAAAATTAATGTGTTTTGCTTCATGCATACTTACAAAATTCTTACTGATAAATGAGCTTGGCTCCAACCATGCAAAAACATCACACATCCCTAATAAGTGGGCGTAGCTCACAAAAGAAGTTGGCTTGCTGTTAGACTATAGACTACAACTCATACGATAACAGTGCATTTATATAATCACATGGATTTTAATACCAATCAATTAGTGGGTGTGGCTCCATATGTATAAGCCTGCAGGCAGTAACTGTCGCAAAGACAGAGCTGCCACTCCTATTTAAATATTATCAATACTAGAAAAACGATATAATATATTTATACAATTTTTGAAGTCCAGCTTCGTTAAATACATAATATCAGTCTTATCATAATTCTCAGCAGCAACCTACATTGATTCATGCATACCTGCAGACTGCAATACACCTACAGCTACTGATAATTGCATGACTACATATGCCTATAGAACACCACTGCAACTCCAGCATACATAGTAGTGCGATTATATATTGCTACTGTATTTGCAAAATTAAGGTGTACCACGCTACTATTAAAGTGCAATGGTGATATCAGTAGTCATACTAGCTCCTACTTTTCATAACTACACGTGATACATGCATGTCTACAAGTGTATAAATATGTGAATGTGGCTACAGTGGAACCTCTTTTAATGGACCCTCCCTGTAAAGGACACTGTACATTTAACCTCCTTATAAAGGACAGTTACTGAAGTCCCTATAGACCTTTACCAATACAATTTTACCTCTGAAAGAGGACAACCTCTTTATAACAGTAAAATTTTACCAAAATTGGTTGGTCCCAAAGTGTCCGTTAAATAGAGGTTCCACTGTATACTGTTTGTAACTGCTTTACTAGAGTATCTCAATATATAGGTACTTGTGTTTTAGTGGAAGTACAGCTGTGTGGTTGAGGAATTAAACACATGCATGTACGTAATGTCGAGAATGACTGGTTGTTCAGTATGTTTTACTCTAAATTAAAATTGATTGTTGTTAATTGACATTACAAACCCACTGCGATAATTCTCAATCCTCTCACTATTCTTTAACATAATTATACATAATTTGTATGAGCAGAATAATTACAATAGTTGTTTTGTTTGTTCTTACTAATTGCAGGTTTATTCAATGTCTGGTCAGACTGATGATCACTCCGAATACAGCAGCAAATGGCCAGTACATCATTCAAACATCATGAAGAAAGAGTTTTCATTCTAAAGATATGACAAAAATGTATTTATAGTGTATTTAATCATAAAATTACTTTAAACCAACAACAGTTACGGGTTTAAAATTAACTGATGCGTTGCCAGTGCAGGTGCGCGTAATAAACATGAAAAGGGTCTAAGTAACTTAGACACCTCCAAAAATCTGCCAAACAACTTCACACCACAGGGGTCTAATTAATTTAGTAACCAGATGGCCTTGTGTCATGGCGCCTGAGTGAAGCAAAGGTGCTACTACAGGGCCTGAGGTACACAGTAAGTACTGTTAAGTTGGTCTCATAAAAAAAACTACTGTGTTGACCGGTAATGGTCATGCAGCCTTCCAAAATGAAGAGACAAACAATAGCAATGATGTTACTGGTACACATTTGCTTTGCTTGGAATGATTGTGGCACAGCCATGTAAATACTGGAGAACACATTAATACTTACGTAGCTGGTGAGCAGGCAATGTGTTTAAAGTTCTGCACATCCAGTCCCATCCTAAATTATCCTTATAGTTCATTCCTCTACCTCTGCTTATTTTTTCATCACATGGACTCAGTGATGTCTAGTATCAACAGAATCCACAATAACAAACACTTGATTGCTTTCAATACCAGCAATCAGGCTCTTATGGAATGAACAAAACAACCTATAATATTATCAGCATTGTCATTAGGCTAACACCAAGAAGTGATGATTGGCTTATTGTGAATGAGGCATTCAGTTGTTGGACAAACAGACTAACTGATACAATGCCTCATAAGCAGTAAACTATAGTAAGGTGATGGACCAGGGGAAAGACTGCCTGTCTGATTTACCTTTACATTATATGGGACACAGGCCTTTTGCATCTTCTAAACCAATGCTAGCACTAGTAATTTGTTAGTCTGTGATTGTACCAGGAGCTTTATAATTACTACTAGGTGCCTTTGTGTTTATAAACCCCTTGTACTAAGTGTTTACATAAAAAGGTAGTCAGATTTTGGAGCTACGCATTCCCACATTGGTACATAATAACATAATATACTATAAGGGTTGACTCTTCTGAAGCTCTTTAATAAACTCTAATAAGTGACTGAATTTTGGAAAATCACCCATATGGGTGCGCGTGAAATAATTAGAATTTTCATGTTTGATGGGTTGCTAATAAGAGCAGGACACAGTTTTGAAAATATTTCAAGTATTTTATTGTAATTTAAGGTATTGAGAATGACTTAAAACTGTCAAGAATTAGATTTGTACTATACAGTTTGTGATTTGATCATTAAATATTTTAGGTGTCAAATGTGCCCATATGGGTGGTTTTCCAAAATTCGGTCACATTAAGCAGCTGTATCTGTTTAGTTGCATAATCAATGCACACGCACATGCAAGCTTGGTAATTGTTTCTCATTCCCACCTGCATTACTATTCATCCTCTCGCCTCAAATTCTATTAACGTGTGCACACATTTTGACCCGGAGAAGACTGGCCTTACAGCACAGAAAAAAATATTTCCAGATAACTTTAATAAGAAGGCTAATTTCTGCATAGTGGATAACCTGCTTTTGCAGTGGTTTGTGAGCATTTTGTTCAACAATGAACAGTACACCTATCATCCATAACCCCCAGTACAGGCTTGGTAGGTGAGATTTGGGGGTTAGCTATCAACAAAATATCCTGCCAGGTGTGCACGTGGGCCACTGCAATAAATTTTCTATTTCGTATCTAATGATAATTGGTTTACAGGTAGCAGCAGTATTCCTGCAGATAACATTTGCTTTGTTAAATCCCCACTTGATCACCACCCTAGCTGCCTGTATGGGCAGTACAGGGTTAGCATCGATAGGTGTACATATATAAAAAGACCTCCCTCCCACATAGAATCTGATAGAATCCATGCCATGGTTGAGAAACAAGTATCAAGTTTACCTGCATTGCCTAATGGCAGTACACTATGTTGTACCTAACAATTTCCAAGTCCTAATGTTGGTCACTTAAGGCTGAATTGTAAGCCATGTTCTGTTCATAATTATACTATTCCCAGGGGTAGACAAGAAGCAGGAAAAACATAATACAAGTGCACACATTGTACCTCAAACAATGGCAGTCAACTCAGCTTATTAGACAGTTTACTGCTTCTGTTCATGCCTCTCTCTTCCATGATGTCACGACTCTGAAATCTCTATAAATAAGTAATTATTTTTATGAGGCGCTTATGGACTCAACTTGGGTGAACAAAACGATAGCCATAGTCTAAATACGAGGGACAAATATTTCGGGGTTAAGCAATGCTGCTAAAAATAAAAATTTCGCGGATTTGTACCCAAAATGTATTATATTATGGAGGTCGAACTATTTCAAGGCTAAAATTTTCGCTGGTAACCCCCAAATCCGCGAAATTAGCGAAACCCCCCCCCCCCTCGAAATATTAGTAGGCTATACGATATTTCACAGCTTGTGATTTCCCACGAGGTTAGTCTCGCGGCGCCCGACCCTAATAAGAGGGTCTGGTGAAACTGTGTACAAAAAGTTTGAGCTCTGGAATGTTTATTGAATGACGTTTACCTGTTACGTAGGCGCACTGTTTACGTCACAACATCAATTCAACCAGATCCGCTTACAGCATCACCAAACTAATAGCGCTACTTTATTTATTCAGCATTAAAACTAACCCAACAGAATTGTATGGCTGTTTTCTCAATTAGTTTAAGCTGCAGAGTCACCGGATGTAATTAACCGTAAGCCGCGAATCTTTTGAAATGTACGCATTACATAATCAATTTGAAATGGAGCGATCTGATTGGAGCTTCCAACATTCCGGTAGCGCCAAACTTTTTGTACACAGTTTCACCAGACCCTCTTTTTAGGGTCGGGCGCCGCGAGACTACCGCGAGGTTTGCCATCATGGCGGAGAAGGAAACAGAAAAGACTCGCTTACTTGCTGATGTAAATCAATCCGAAGATCCACAGTCATCAAGCGATTACCGTCCACCTTCTCGTCCACCTCCCTAGCTTATTTAAGTCATATTTAGTTAATTGTGTGTATATATGTACCTATATTGTTTTTGTATGCTTGTTCAGGGCACAGCTGAAAAACAGCTTTTGCTGATGCTGTGTCCCTGTCTAAATAACATTAAAAAAAACAAAAAAAAAAAACCGGAAGAATCGACCCCACAACCCTCGGCACCGCCACCTGGTCTACCCCAACCTACACAACAATATCCCCCGCAATATCCTCTCGCTTCCTATCCAGCGCAACCGCCTACTTACAGCCAATATGGATCTAGTGAGTGGCAGTCTTATCGTATCAGTATGGCGAGGTGTACGTATAGAACAGCAGTAGTTTTAGTCCTTGAATGGGTTGAGGTATACTGTATAGTCTGTATGGGGGTATATCAACTGCGAAGGAACTATAATACAACTATAAATGAATGCAGTCGTGAAACCTATATCTGATCAGGTCACTGTATAATAAGACCACCAGCCTGTCTAAACTGGATGTTGTATCTAGATATTCCAATTGAAACGTGTGACCCGCCTGCATAGAATAGACAGTTTTCATTGTGCTCGGCAATCTGGCTTTGCTACACTGAGTGGTGATAAGAAGTTAGACCAGGCAAACTTGATTAATTGTTTCTCATCCCTGCCTGCATCCTTTTTTACCCCACCACATCTAATTTCATTATTACTGTTATCAATCACGTGCTCACGTATTTTGATGATAAGAAGGCTGGCTACTGTTTTATAGCACAGCAAATGTCACTTGCATCTCAGAAACAGTGGTAGCTAAAATGTAACTGAGTACTAGTCCTTAAAAGGCTTTAGCTAACCTTTATAGCTAGTAACAGACAGCTTGATTTGGAGTAATGAACAATGAAAAATGATCTCCCTCCCACATGGAAATCCAATTTTTTGTGGGTGAGAAGCAAGTAATCACGTTCGCCTGGCCTTAATATAGGGATTTCAAAGAACGTAGTTGCTATTCATCCAGTCCTGGACAAATAATTATTTTTCCGGCTTTTTGAGCTTAAACTCTGATTCACCAGAATGTGTGGTCAGGGTGGTACTGGATGTGCTACTGCTACTAGCTACCCACCTTCTCTCCTTTTCTAAAGCTGAACTCAATCCTAACACTTGTATGAAGGTAGTTTTTGATGAACTAAGGTTGGCCTGGCTTTGCCAGGATGCTTGTGTTGCTTGCTCCAACCCTAGGTCACTTCAAACTCATCAAAAACGTGAGAATACTTATTTTTCCGGAACCAGAAAAGTAGCAACTATGCCCAAAGAAAGCCCTATGCACAGCTAACTCAAATACGCAACTACAATTTGATCATAGTGGTAAAATACTCCGCACAATAACTTATAATAACCAATGATGCATAAAATGGCCGTTGGTTTCTAAACCATAAATATGTGCGCTATCTTCTCAGCATTTCTGTAAGTACAAGGCTGCTTTTATTTTAGCATATCTATACTTGTCTTTGTGTCCCCCTGTTTGTAACTTGTACATAACTACATACTCAGCTACACACACACTCATGCACGTGCATATGGACACATGCACAAGGGTGGTAGAGTAGACGGGCAAATTTGGAAATCAAAGCTACACAGTGAAGCATAAAGCATACAACAGGGGGAACTTACTTGCAGAAAAAAAAAATCGGATTGTGGAAACTCTCAGATAGTAATGTTTTAAACTATTTTCACAGTGTTGTTGTTATTGTAGGCACATTAAGTAGCTGCTTACAGATCTTGAGATACTAAAGGTAATTGTTCTATTAGAGTGGTTGACTGCTCTATTAGAGTATCTCAATGTTTGTTACAAACGAGAGAGAAATTTGGTTTCTGCCCTTTTTTCCACCATGATAGGTGGAGCCCTAGAACAAATGACAAACGAAAACACAATGTCTGATGAGATCTCCTGGTTATTTGAGATAAAATTTAATACAAAATATTCTTCCCTACACCCTGTCACCTCACCTTTATAGCAATGGCCTTGAAATTCACGCACACTCACACAAACACCCCAGGTGGTTTCCAGAAGAAAATGTAGATACCCTATACAGTAGTCACCTAATACAACAGTAAACTATATAATAATGTAATATTAGTTGCTGAAATCACTTTCAAATTTGACTGCAATGGGTCCAACTATAATATAGGCAAATCCGGGTGGTAGTATTTGTATTTCACCAGACCCTTACTTTTTGCGAAGGGGCAGGTGGCGCCAGACTACTCCACAAAGTGAGGTGGGGGGGGGGCATTTGCTCTAAATGCCCCATCCTGGATCTGCCATTGGTATTATACCCAGGATTCTTGTATTATTTGATCTGATAATAAAATTACACTTTGTAGAGAAAATAGTGGAGGTATGTGGATAAATAGATTAATTGTGGGTTCCAGTCAGTAATATAAAATCATCTAGGAAGTTTCTTAGTTTTATGCATAAGAAGATTTATGAAGTATGGATTCTAATTTAAGTGACTCTTATTGCTTGTATGTTTGTAGCTCAACCTTATCCTTCACAATCTTTTCAGCTCCAACCATTCTACCCTCAACAGGAAAATACAAATGTGGTGAGTCTTCATAGTACATTGAAGTATACTACTAATACCTGTTGCCAACAGCAATAAAATTTAACATTTTAAGCATATATATACAACATGGAATATGTAAATGGTAATCAATGCGATTGCCAGTCTGCTGAGGGTGTTAAACTGCTTGAAAAGATATGTGTAAAATGCCTGCATGGGCTACAATTTGAGACATTTCTTTATTTAAAATGCTTTACAAAAGTGCAGCATTGTAGCCTTGTAATCCCGCAATAATAATAATAATAATTCAAAAACAATAATAATCCAACACTAAGTTTGGCCTTTAACCCCCCAAAATTTTATTATGTTCACAATTCTATACCTCTGTAGCCATGAATTATTTAATATAATAGTTTATCCATTGCCAGCCAAGCTCACATCTAAGAAGTCCTTTGAACATGCCTATCATTCTTTGTAGCAGATTCAATAACATTAGATTATAACACTGCTGATGCAAGTGAATTACTAAACCACCACTGGATCTATTTGTGAGTATAACTAGTTTGATTTCTGCTTTTCTTTTTTTCCAAAATGTTATATAGGTTAACCATGTAACTGAAATACATACATATATTGTGATAGCCCAACACTATATATGTTGGTTCTCACTTTGTTCACGACAATGTCTTTCCGTATTACTTTAGGTCACAATACAGCCAGTTGCTCAGACAACTATGATGACACGACCTAAACCTCAGAACTATTTATTATTGTCAGCAATTGTTTTCCTATGTTGTTGCCCTATATGTGGAATTATAGCATTACGATATTCTAGCAAGGTAAAGTTGTATGTACACATGAAGTCTCTGTTGTATGTATCTGTAAATATGGTATGCTATAAGTATATATATATATATGCAAGCTAGAGAACAAATTTGCACTATTCTTGTGTAGTTCAAGAAGCACTCATTAGTATTAGTATTAACAAGAGTTAATAGGTATTAAGATAAATGGAGGTATAAGTTCGTGACTGGGATAACTCATGGGCTGTAACTTCTAAACCATATAATGACATAATGTAATTTGTGGCCATGCAGATCTGCAAACACCTGACATAAATCATGCATTTTAAAAATTCTTGGTTATTACATATTGATAATCTACTTAGGCAAGTGCATGCTCTGGAAAAGTTTTTCAGTTCGATATGCTGATAACTTTGGGAGTTGCTGCCCTACAAAATGCCAGAAACAGAAAAATTGATTTATACAGCAAGCATAGATTACAGGTGCCGGCTTACTATGGATGCAGTGACAAATGGAGTCACCATTGTGTTTGCCGTGAATAGGGGAATTGATTTCGGGATAATTTCTTTCTTGGGTAACTTTTCTTCACTTCATACAAAGATGAAGTCGGTGAAGCAATATCAATTGCATACTATCGGACATAAACAAATGCCCATAACATACATTCCTTTTGTCTACTGCAACAAAACAAAAATTTGAACTCCTTGAGTAGGCGAATAAGATGATATTCAAGTCCAAACTTTTACTGTTAGATCACTTTCTTCGCTAAGAACAAAACGTTCAAATGACTTTTGGCTTACATAATTATGTCTGATCTGGTCACATTTGTATTGAAGATATACCAGGGTATGGTGATGACCTGTGGAAGTTTCTGATTACTCTAGTTTTTACAACAACACAGTTTGACTTAAGAGTGTAGAGTTCTGTTCCATGTGCTTCAAGTGCAACACTTTGTGCTTGCTTAGAACTCATAGTTAACGGCCAACAAGTGCCTAAATCTATCCCTCCTCGAGGCCCAACAGTGCAATTGAATGGTTGCACATTGAAATTGACTTTAAAGTGCCTAAGGAAGTTAATGCTGCGATGCAATGTAGTTACAGTTGAATTAAGGACTAATCTGCTTCTCTAGCATGTTTTCTAAAAAGGTAAGACTGTTTTCTTGTATTAAAGCAACATTAGTGGCATTTCTGACCAGCAATTTGCTAAATTACTTACATGTTGTTTTTTTTTACACTGCCAGATATTTTGTGCCATATCTTCCTATTGAATCACTCACTCACAATTTGGTATGCACAGACTACATAAAAACATGTTGCTTGTACCTAAATTTCATTGCATTCAGTTTTGTTGATTGTAAGTATGAATGCGAATACAAAATATTCACAGAGTTACTTACATTTACCTTAGCAAATACTGCTAATGGCATTGTCTGTATACTCATGCAGTACATGGACCTTTATTGTCTACTTACTAGAGTTTTTAATTTTATTATTATTAAGGCTTTACAGCACAAGTGCTGAAGGTCCTACAGCCTGTTCAAAGACATTAGCTACATAAGGTGTGTTTGAAATGTTGCAGAAAGGAGAAAAAATCCATGACTGGACCTAGGCAGCCTTGAACCTGCAACTATCCACGATTTACGCTCGAACACTTACAGAGTGTTTGGTTAGTTAGACTACTACGTATGTAGTGGGTTTATTTTGTTGTGGAAATTTTTAATGTGAATTCATGACTACGTAGATTAAAAATCTTCCCCTAAAAATATTTTTCAAATGCATTTTGGGTTTTTTGAGTCCTAGTGGATCAGTTGCAGAAGCGGTACCATTGTCTTGGTTTGTCAAAATAGCCTTAACACACCACTAAGATAGCTGTAATCATGTGGTCAATCCACCATACCATCTTAAAACACTGCCACATTGTAACTAATGATTATAGCCATCAAAACTCTTTTGTTGAAAGTGTAGCATTGACCAATTGCACTATCATAAATTTCTAGCAAGAAATTCCCCCTTGAAAAATGTTGCACTGATACATATATGAGATTTTGACCCAATATTGGATAAAAGGATAAATGTGACCCCGTCTGGGAAAACCGGTCTTATCGCCTATTTAAAGTATCGAGAAATGCCGGTTTTGAGTGTTTGGCATGTTGTAGCTCATCAATGGTTGAAGCTATATGTGTACCAAATTTTCACACGCTTTACACCAATTCCTTACCTTCCAGAGCATCTACTGTGCAAGTATCCAGCAGCTAAATTTCCTGCCATTTTAGACAGTTACTAAACCATGGTTGGCTGAATCAGGCGAGCTCCAAAAAAGGAGGGAGGTGGGGGCCCAGAAGGAAAGCAAGAGGCTGTTTAAAAAATTGAAAAGGAAGGCATAGAGATGAGTTATGGGTCATTCAGGTCTCAAAACTGACTATCATGTGCATTGTTTGGTGCACATGGACATTCATTTTCGTATATCTGTATAATTATGTTTCTTTTTCCTCATGACACCAACCCGATACCGATATGCACAAAAATAAAGCCAATAGTCATATGTGACCCGCTGAGCAAAAATCCAACTTGTTATACATAATTATGTTTATTTTACACATCTTTTAATTGTTTCAGTAAACAGTGAATGAAGATTCGAATTGAAATATCTAATATACCAATGGATTTGCCTCTTAATTTAATGGAGAGTAAGAATATCTTTGTTTTGTTTCTTTACCATGAAGCAAACGTGAGTTATGTGTGTTTGTTTACGTTGTGGTAAAACATAATTTTACCGTTGCCATTTCTAAGCATGAATAGCTTTCTTGCTTGATAGCATGGGTGTATTTAATCTAAGCACTATGCCTTGATGAATGCTCCACTTCATGGTGAATAGAATGACACAAGTCCCAACTCAGTAGCCCATTACACTTGAGACTCATGATTGATTGAATAGCTATATAGCTACCTGATATATTTTTCCGTATAGGCACTAGCACTGTACAAATCAATTGCTTTGCTAAGTCTTCTTGTTGTTTATTGCTATAACTCCGAAAGCACTTACCAGATAAGGCTGACACTTTAAAAACCAATTGGTTTTTCCCTTTAGACAACACGAAAGTGATGAACTGAAGTGCAAGGAAAATGCAAACACGTCAAGTTTTTACTCAGCGGATCACATCAAGACACACAGTAGTGTTCCTGTGGCCAAGAAAGCCAGTGTGCCACACTGAGTACATTTACAGGAAGAAATTAAATTTAATTTTCACACATACGTAGCTCTGTGCTCCTTTCTTGAATTGGAATCATTTTTATACTGCAAACGTCCTCCATCCCACATACCAAACTTGAGCAAGATTGCCTAATGCATAGTTAAAATTGTAAGTCTTTAAAATTGGTAGTTGGAGGTTTTGTTTGGTGACATCTAGAGCATGGACATAAGTAATGTAGAGTGCAGTTATTATTCTCTTCAAAGTTTCTCAGAAAATGATCCCACAGGTACAATTTCAGTTCAGATTTCAACAAACAAACTGACATGTTTAAGTCTAGTATTTTACATTCTGTCATAAGGAAAAGTGTTAAAATATGAGATAGTTGCACTTTCCCTTTTTGGTCCATCACTGCTGTATAGCTGTATTTATCAAACTGTTCAGTGTATAGTTGTCTTGTGTTAATGTAGGTAGATATGGAGTATCGTGCTGGTCGATATGATGAGGCTATGAAAGCATCTATCAGAAGCAAAAGGGTTAACTTAGTTGGTGTTGTAGTTGGACTATTTCTTATATTTTTGTTTATTGGTACAGTTGTTACTGTTGTTGCATTCTATATAGATAATTCTTCTTTTTTGAATTGATAATGTATTGCAAGTGTCCAGAAGTTATTTTCATGCCACACTCAAATAATAATATTAATTTTTGTAGACAAAAATAAACTGCAACAATCATCAGCCACAAATATGAATAATTATTTTATGTAATGCACTGTAGTAGTTTTACGTGCCTATGTACAGTGTATACTACCAGGGGATATTTACGTAAAAAATAACATAATTTTGTAGACTTTCCAGTATCACCATGGAACCATCCCTTGTCTTTTCAAAAAATTCTCAAAAAGCTGGTAAATCAATTGGATAGCCAGCTGCATGAGGTCTTCAAACTGCAGGATCAGATATGTAAAGTGATATACTACTGTATGAAAGTCAGCCACATAACAGTGTAGTGTATTGTAAAAGGGGGAACAAGGCAGAAGGCCAGAAGTGAATTTAATTGTGATTAGAAAAACCCTTAATTGATTTTATGACAAGTTATACAGGTTGATCTCACCTATTCAACACAAAAAGTTGTTCTCATCTAACGCATAATAGGTTTGTTCCTTGAAGGTTCTTACAGCATCTATGCCTTAATTGAATGACTGGTGAAGAGTCAAACATTTTTTCTACCATGCTATTCATTTTGATTTCTCGATACATATTTTTAATCATTCAAGCCTCAAAGTACACAGTATCAGTAAGTATATGGTATTAACTGGTTTGAAAATTTTCTAACAGTTAGATGTCAATATGCTTTGTCATCTTGGGCTAGTTGGGTCCCTCAAAAGGTTATCCACTCAAAAGCTGTAAAAAAAGAGTGCGGCCTTCAAAAGCCTGGGTGAAAAAGTTGTGAAATCAAAGGTGGCAGCCATGAAATAGTATAGCGGCACAACCAAAAAATCGTGTACTTTTTCATAAAGCCATGAAACTTTCCACATAAATAGTACTCCTCAATACATGTATTTTTAGATATAGTGCCATCGCTGATTTGACCATTGGTGGCCTTTACGGCCATTTTTGTACAGAAAATTGATCATTTTTGTCTTTAACTCCCTGAGGCAGCAATTAACTAACTTGTTTACAAAACAAAAGATCTTGCTGAAAGAAACAACTTGGTTTTTATTTGAAGTCAATAGGTGATTTCATTACAAAGTTATGATCATTTTATTAGCTACAAAATTTGATATATTTACCTGCCCTCAAGGTGTGAATTACCTGTGGGCAGATAATTATGCATAAATTTATCAAATTTTGCAGCTATTAAAATGATCATAACTTTGTAATGAAATCACCTATTGACTTCAAATTAATACCAAGTTGTTTCTTTCAGCAAGGTCTTTTGTTTTGTACCATGTTTTTAACAAGTTAACTACTGCCTCAGGGAGTTAAAGACAAAAATGATCAATTTCTGTACAAAAATGGCCGTAAAGGTCACCAAAGGTCAAATCAGCGATGGCACTATATCTAAAATTACATGTATTGAGGACTACTATTTATGTGGAAAGTTTCATGGCTTTATGAAAATGTGCACAATATTGCCAATTTTTGGGGCTACACTGCTGTACTAGAATGGCTGCAATGATGTTAATGATAATAAATTTTATTAGCGCACAGAGTCATTATTAAAAATTGTAAACATTAAAATCATTGCAGCCATTTCATGGCCACCACCTTTGATTTAACAACTTTTTTCATCCAGGCTTTTGAAGGCCACACTCTTTCTACAGCTTGGCTGTTTTTATTCAACTGGAGTTATAATGATAGTATAAGCATATGGGATCTTGAATGTAATTTCATATAATTATATCCAAACAGATACAGTACAGTTGTATTTGCTTTTGTGCATCAATTCACATGACCTTTGAATTTAAGAACTTCAATGTCATGCCAATGTTTTACACAACACTTGTCCACCCAATTGTCAAACGCAAACACAATGAAATTTTGCCAGTCCTTCCTACTAGTTAACTTTTAATCCACAAACTAGATCCATTCCATCTATCAGCCATTTACCATACCACAAGATGTACACCTTGACTCAACCATCCTTGCGACATTGTTGACAAAGGGACAACGTATTGCAATACTCAGTGGGTCAAATTCTTGACAAAACTTCCATCACAACAAAAGGTCACCCAATGATCGTACTGATGCACACACAAATTAAGTTTGAAAGCAGATCAATGACTTGATGTTTTTTGTTATGTAAATGAATTTAAAAGAGTGCTGGACACAAGTGGACAGACACTACTATTCACTCTTGCCAATATCAATATGTACAATAAAAACTTGCTATTGATGTGCCAGTGTGAATTTTTCTTTGGGAACATGAAATGTTGATAATGTATGTCCAACCTTCTGATACTTAGCTGTATGCTTGTTTTCGAAATTGTGCCCAATTTAAGGTAGTCGGGATTTTAAGTTGGATTAGGGATCAAAGAAAAAGTAATAAAACAAGGGAATAGCGAAACAAGAGAGGTTGTCTACTTGCAGATATACTGGTGGACATTTAATTCCTATACTCAGTTCAGTCTATATAATATTATAACCATGAGTGAATTATAGTTTAAAATTGCCATTAGTATATTATCTGTAGGTAGACAACCTCTCTTGTTTTAGTACTTTTTAGCTATTCATGAAAAGAAAGAACAGTGCAAGATATGTCATAAATTAATTTTGGTTCTGAATGTGCCACCCCAACAATCAACTACTGAAAAGTGAAGTTGTTTTTGATCTGCTTTACCAGTTAGACACTGGAGGCAGAGCCTGCAACTTTTTAGCGTTAACATCATTGCAGCCATTTCACTGCCGCCACTTTTGATTTCACAACTTTTTTCACCCAGGCTTTTGAAGGTCGCACCCTTTTTATATAGCTTGGCTGTTTTTGTGTGGATATGGTTTTTCTGATAAGCAATCTGATTATCAGTGCAGTACTACTTGACAATAAGGAAAAATTCCCTTGAAAAGTCTACTATATACTATATATGGCATTTGGTTAACAGGTAAGTATCTATTCCTTTGGGAAAGTTGAATAGAGTTTCACTGATCAAAGCTTGACATGATGTGCAAAGGCAAACCAACATGATTAAACAGATTAATTTTGTACATAAGATGATTTCCTTCCTTGTTTCACTTAATGATTGCTATAGCCTTATATCGCTTCCAATTTTCTCTTAACCTTGTTTATAGTTTTGTATAGCTTAATTCATCATTATGAACTTCTGAATACTGCATCAAATGAAAGAATGGAGTTAGACATATCAGGCCATTACTACACTATAAATGTGCACCTCCGATACTAGTTTACTGACAAGCTAATAAGCTGTTTTTCTTATGTTCTTGTTATGTATGGAGAGTAATATGTGAAGGCTGCCTGCAATCATTCTGCTCACATACTTCATTTGTTCAAGGTGTACTGCAAGGATTCCAATTTCTTTCTTAGAAAACACACTAAGCCATTGATGTACTACCTGGCATTTGGATCCAACCAAGGTACTGTTAAGATTGTAATGTAAAACTGGCTTTTGGTCTTTGATTGGGTAAAAAGTTGCAAATCTTTGTGAGCCCTAGCTGCTGTTACTACCATACTACATAATTGCTTTGTGTATATCTAATAGAATATATTTTGTGGGCTTTGTATTGTGAAGTGCTTGTTTAACCTGACACTATATGTGATTGATATATCACACGTTTTTGTTGACTTACATGCATCGAGGTACATGATAGTTTGTCATACAGCCAAGGAAAGCCAGTAAAGGTGCATGCAACAGACAAGTGTGTATTATACTGAAACGGAGGTTTTCATAAATTGATCCAGTCATCTTTGAGCTACAAGTCTTCAAAGCTTGGTCTTCGTGTTTTCTTCTGAGTATGTTTGGAAAAACCGTCTTAACTCATGCATGTTTTATTCCATTCACTTCAAATTTGGAGGATACAAAATAGATACAGTGCATACATCAGTGCAAAGATTACATAATGTACTACTAAGTTATGAACAACTTTAAAACGCAAATTCAATTTTTGTCATGTTTACAGAGTAAACTGTTCATAAAATAAGTCAAAAGTTGATCTGTGAATAGGTTAACCATTAGTGTTGGGCAAGTTACTTTGTAAAAGTAACTAGTTACATATTACTTACAACAGAACTATTTAGTTACAGTTACATATTACCCATAAAATAAAGTAACTGTAATAATATTACATATTATATTACTTTGTGTCCACAGCCTTAAGCTGTCACGTGTGAAACTACCACCTTATCACGTGACATGATTGCGTTGTTGGACAATGTGCAAATCTTGGTTATAAGTAAGAAGCTAGTGAATAAGCTTCATTCAGTAGGCTTCGTTACTTCGTTGTGGTTAGGCGTTACTCAGAGGATTACTAACGAGATCAGTAACTTCGTCACTTTTAGTAATAATATTACGTCATATTAGACTCGTTACAGTAATTATATTACTTAGGTAACGCGTTACGTTTGTAAGTAAAGTATCTTGCGTTATATTACCTGTTTTCATAGCGTATTTCGTTATATTACTTTGTTACCACAAAAGTAATAATATTACGTAACGCGTTACTTATGTAACGCGTTACTCCCAACACTGTTAACCATCATAGCTCAAACATTTGATGGCTTAAAGAAAATATGCATATATACAGATATTAGAGTTGCAACGATAAAGTGTGTAGACGTATTGATATATAAGTTGCCTGTGGTGTACACAATACAGCAATATATTGCACGATACAAGGTGGAGTCTAAATAATGGTCTATGACTATGTTGTTTTTAATGTCGTTTTTTAAGAGAAATAAGTGAGCTAATTTTTCTTTGAGAAACATTACATACTATTCAGTTTGACCACAATATACAATAATTTGATTGTCAGCCATGTTAACAAGCCACGATATGCCAATATATCACGATACATCGATACGGTTTGACTTAAATTAGATTTTTTTTAGTAATAACAACTATTGCCATTAAAATTTAGTACAATTAACAATTATATAATGGAGAGAACCTAAAAAAAACCCAGTCTCTGCCTGGATCAAATCGACAGCAGCAACTGGATTCTCGTGAATGGATCTGCCAGCAGAAGAACGGGAACCACGTAGACATCTAACTGCAGAGCGTAGTAGAGAAAAAGAAAAGCAACATCTAATTAGTCCCATTACAGCAACATAGTGATCATTCTTCTTCTATGAAATGAGGGAAGCTAGACGTTTGTAAAACACAATAGCTTGATCAGCCATCCCACCCGTTGCAGTGAAAACAAGAGGAGTAAAGGTGCCATGCTCAACCTCACAAATCCGAGCTTCATAAGCACACTTTTTCACATTTTCGTGACGACGATAAATGAACCTTGGAGCAGAGGAGCGGCTAGTAGGCGAATGAGGATTGAACACTTTAACATCAACATAAGACTTTTCACACCTGCCACCCCAAAAACCATTCATAGCAACATCTAAACGTGCCACATCTTCTGTGTTTAGGGTGGCATGATCATAATGTTCCCCAGAAAGAGGCTGTAAGGTTGGTTCAACCTGCACTTCATGGCACACCTCTGTCAGCAAAGAAGCTGTTAGATCATGTATTTCATTGTGTCTAATAGTTGGAAAGCCACCTTTAGGGCAAGAAAAAGCATGTTCAACAGAAAACTTGACCCCACAAGGACAACGATCAGGAAGTCCAACAGGATCCCAGTCATACTGGAGAGCAATAGCATCATGAAAAGCTGTCTTGTGAAGAGTAAACCCATGTTCCTGCACAGGAAGTACAGTAAGCCAATTGGACATTCAGAAGCCAACTCTAAAGCTCTCTTTAAACTTGGTGGTGCTTGATCCAATAAAGAGCATCCTTAGTAGAGGTCATCACAACAGACTTTGAACGTTGAACAGCAGATCTCATGATCAGTGATAACTGGATGCTTCTAACATCAGCTGAACATATGCCTGTTTGGGACAAAAGAAGTGACTGTAAAGGTCCAGTGACTTTGGTGGAAGCATAGTATTCAACAGATGTCAACTGAACAGGATTAGTAATTCCCAAACCACCAAATCGAGAGGGTGAGCAAGTTCCTCTCCAAGTCTTCTGGCGATGATCGCCCAGTTACAGCAGGAATGTTACGGATACAAACTTCTAAAGGTTTATAACAGCTGCTAACATCAGGAATAGTCCTAGCAATAAAGAGCCATTTGCTGATGAAGCCATGCATAAATGCAGAATAGGCAGCATGTGGTTTGGACCTGGCAATAGCAGACAGAAGGGTCAGCTCCTTAATCCATAAATTTACTTTCTAAGAAACATTGTCAGCAATGTAGGAGGTAGTTGCAGCCCCGAAGTAAGGCCTACCCTCAGCAGTAATATTAACATTGATACCTTGACGTGCCAGCTCCAAATACTGTGGCTTCACCACCAACCATGTCTTCATAGCATTTGGGTAGTAACCAAGAGTGATCCAAACTGAGAAAGTTGATCCCACCAAAAAAGAAGATCATGAAGTTCAGCACATTCACTGGCATCATCAGCATATGTACCAGGCTTGCCTAACCATACCAGGCAGTCTCTGAATAAGTAGTGGTATCGATACAGTGATATTGTCCTAAAACGATATGATACACGCACGGTATATCATTATATTGTTGCATCTCTAACAGATATAAACTAAAAACTAAACATACAGTTTTACAAGTACAAGCAAAATACTCTAATAGAACAGTTACCTAGGGCAAAACCTCTAAAAACCACGTAGGTTCAAACCAGGGATCTAAACCTAATTTCTAAGTTTACTAGAACCATTTTAAAGTTATACAAATTTGCATGGGTAAGATTATAGATAGAGCATCTAAAACTGACAAAAACTTCGGGTTTGAATTATGTTTCGCTTGACTTGAGGAGACAAGACAGTTTGTGCTCAAGCATGAAATAATTAGTGTTTTAAAACTATGTAAATGGTAATCCAACAGACTACAGTAAGTGATTTGAGAGATTTTTGTAAAGCTGTAGATTTTGTAATAAAGTGTGTTGCGAATGTTGCATGTCATTGTACTTTCGCTCATAGTACCTTCATGCCTATCCATATATACTACTTCTTGAATAGCCAGTGACAATACCTATTACCACTGCATTTGCACAGCTAGGGGCTTTAAACTTTCACAATAATAAAATATAATATTATCTCTCACTGTCAATTTATGCCTTGAGCGCTGTTTCCCGTACCATCCTAGTATTCCCTCAATGGCATGAGTTCATTGTGGTAAATTTCATAGTCACTAGTTACAGAACATTGTTGTTAGAACAATTTGTTTCTCTTTTATACAAACATAACAGCGATATTAATTTTGTACATGTACTTCCAATAGAAATGTACATGTTTTTGTGATTTTACATTACTACATTTCCTATCCCCTTTAGCTATGTACCTTTATTACAGTGCCTATTGGATTTAGATAACCATGATTCATTGGAACAATCTACTCACCTGTAGCTACCCCAAGCAGCTAAAAATACTCACTATGAAAATAGCGAGGGGTGTTGAAAAGTGTTAAAGGTTGAATAATAATGTATGAAATATGAGATAGTTGTAAATTCCCTTTTTGGTCTATCACTGCTGTTTTACTGTATTTATCAAACTGTTCAGGTGTATATTTGTCTCATGTTAATGTAGGTAGATATGGAGTATCGTGCTGGTCGATATGATGAGGCTATGAAAGCATCTATCAGAAGCAAAAGGGTTAACTTAGTTGGTGTTGTAGTTGGACTATGTCTTATATTTTTGTTTATTGGTACAGTTGTTGTAATTAACATTATTGCATATGAGACAGGAAATTCTGCTTTGTCAAATTCATACTGTTTAGTGTTTTATTTGTATTGCAAGTGTCCTGCCAATCTCACATAATAAATTTGTGTAGATGATAATGAACTGCAACAGTTATCAGCCACTAATATAAAATTAATTATTCATTTTTATGTAATGTACTGTGGTAGTTTTACATGCCTATACTGGCAATATATGTACTACCAGGGTATGTAAACAAGTTGATGTTGTATGTGTTACTTCTAAAGACTGCAGGCACCCAGTAAATACTACCCCTTAAATTAATCAACTCTTAAATTAACCACATGCACCGCATGCTATGGCTTTGTTTCTCACCTTGTTTGTAACAATACATGCATGCGGTACATTAAAATTAAACACATTGTGTAATTCACAAATTATTTCATAATTCATCAATTATGTTGCTGTGCATTGAAGCGTAACTTGAGCAAACCACTTTAAACCACAAATTTATTTATTTTTATTTATTTATTACTGTGTAGGACTCCATCAAGGAGTATAACACACAGATACAAAACAAAATCAAAGTAAATTCAGATGGTTTAACAAAACGTCCTTAAAACAGTTTATAGATGGCTGATTGACCACATCTTCTGGCAAAGTGTTCCATAATTTAATAGTGGATGGTTCAAAGGAAAATAAGTACGAGTTGATTCTTGCTTGTGGGATTCTGAAACATTGTGAATGACCTCTGGTAACTGATGACATTGATGTTAATGAGATAGATGGAACTTCCATTTGACAATTGATTATCTTATAAAACATGACTAGTTTGCAAAATGTACGTCGTGATTCTAGAGAGGGCCAATTAAGTGATGTGAGCACATTAGTAACACTACTTCTCCAGGAGTAATTGTTCATTGTATACCTTGCAGCACTACGTTGAATCTTTTCTATGGCACAAATATCAGATTGAAGGTGAGGGGCACATATAGGTGAAGCATATTCTAGTATGGGTCTGACAAATTATGCTCAGAAGTATCTGTTATTGTGTTTTCACAATCAAATTCTCTACACAAAGCCTCATGGCTGCTCTTAATCTTCGTTCATGTACAAAGGGAATATGGCCTGTTACATTGTGTTTCAGTTGTTATGCTTGTTACAGCACATAGGCTAGCCCTCTACTGAACTGTTTCACCTTAGTTACCAGCTTAAGTAAACACGATGAAAACGAAAGTGTAGCTTAATACAGTGCGTAAACAGCCTTTGTTCATTGAATGAAGGTTTTTTTCTGTAGCTCAAAGCCTGCTTGCTCGTGTGGGTGTTGGACAGACATGCAGACACACAGTTTTTTCCAAATCAATTTCAGAAAACCAGGTGCGCTCCCACATGCATCGTGCCTGGTTTAAAAACATGTGTAGATCCATATCACTATGGACCCATCCTTTGTCTTTCAAAAATTTACCTTATTGACTCTGCATGAGGTCTTCAAACTGCAGTATCAGATATGTAACTTATACTAGTCAGTCACATAACAGTAGTACATATATAAAAGGGGAACAAGACAGAAGTCAGTAATCAACGAATTGTTTGTGATTAGAAAAACCCATATACAGGTTGATCTTGCCTATCCGACACAAATTAAAATTGTTCTCATCTAACTAACATAGGTTAGCCAACATAGGTTTGTTCCTTGAAGATCCTCATAGCTATGCCTTAATTGAAGGACTGGTGAAGAGTCAAACATTTTTTACTACAATGGTATTAATTTTTACAACACTATTGAATTAAGTGTTTTAGGCCACTTCTTGCCATCCTCTTTATCATCTTCAAAACTGTGTCAATGTCAACTCTATTCAGAATGAGTTCAAATCCAGTTGCAGGCATATATTTGATTTGGCAGCTGGAGTATCAGTTTCTTCTAGAAGAATCTTCTTGGCAACAGATAGCCCAGAATGGTTATAGGGGAATGTTAAACGTTGGTCTTCTTTATTTAATATTATTACGTATGCATAGGCGGCAGAAAGGGGGGGAGGGGGGCTAGGGGGCTTAGCCCCCCCTCAGAATGATATCACAACAAAATTATCTTTCTTGGAGTGGGGCTGAAAACCGTGATAAAGATCGAGATACTCTAATAGAGCAGTCACTCTAATAAAGTAGTCAGTGTGTAGCGAGCTATGTAAGAATTTTTATGTAGTTTATCAGCTAGAAATGGTAGCTGGTGAGGTGGAAAGCTCTTGTCAGTTGGTTGTGACCTTTTTTTTTTTTTTTTTGGTCTCACCTTACCAAACTTATAGAAATAAGTCTGGGTTAGCCCAGCCCCCCCTCATATCAACTACTTCCTCCGCCGCTGTATGTATGTATTAGTTATGTAGTATTAGGTGTACAGCAGTGCTCGAATTGAGGGTATACGGGGGTATACGAAGTATACCTTGATAACAATTTTTGTAAATTAGTATACCTTGATAGTCTAGCCAAGTATAAGGTAGCTACAGTGTAAGTACCCCTCAGCAAAGAGCATCCATGAAACATTGGTTACTATATAGTAAGACATATTCTTACTTGATGTAACGTGATTCTCGAGCTAATTGATCCCCCAAGGAAGCTAATCCCACAATCCTAAAAAAATTCCCTTTCATGAGGTGTGCATTAATTAGAATTAAACAAGTAATAGTTAATTTTCCAAGTATGCAATCTACTTTAGCCAGATTTATATGTAGAACTATATTATCTACCCCCTCTACTGTAGACTGCATGTGTCTACCAAGGAAGCAATTGGTGACGAATCAGCTGATGATGACGAAAGGCAGAAAATTAAAGCAGTGAAGAAGAAGAGTCATATAGCTAATGATGCTAGTGTATATACAGAGCAAGTACCAACTAACAGTGACACATTTAGCTAGTCGGAACCGGAAATGTGGCTGGATAAAAAAAAAAACGTTCCCACCTTGGCTTATTTGTCTAAATCATAAATTGGGTTGTAAAGAGTTACCGTCTAGATGCTGCAAAGAGTATTCATCTTTCTCGTGAATGGCAGTCAAACTTACCACCGATATCATTCTCAAAAAGTTATAAATTTTTCAAAATTTCCTTATAGACTTTATTATAGTATTCATACTTCTTGCATTGTATTTTCATAAACATTTATTCAAAATCGCAATCTCAAAAAGTTAATTTTTCAAACTTTTATTGAGCAAATCTTATACTATACTAATTCTAGATCTGTTATGTGGCTAAGTATATAGCTACTATTAGCATTCATACTTCTTCCAGTGTTGAACTCAGCAAATTTCAGTCAAGATTGCCACCATATAATCTCAGAATGTTAATTTTCAAAATTTCTATGGGGAGCAGTCTAGGCCTTTACACTATAGCTATAATTTGGCTTTTTAGCTCAGTAGCTATACTATTAGCATTCATACTTCCAGTGTTGAACTATCAACAAATTTCAGTCAATATTGCCACCAAATTCAATCTCAGAATGTTAATCTTCAAAATTTCCTGGGGGAGCATGCCCCCAGACCCCCCTAGAAAGCTCATGCTTCGTATTTTGCAGAGTGTGCTTTGAACACTGTGGAATGATTTCCAGTACCTGTGTGCCCCCCCTTCCCTTAGCAAAATCCTGGTTCTGCCCTTGATAGTATACCCTCATATAAATTTACAATTCAAGCACTGGTGTGCAGGTAGGAGGCTCAAGGAGCCTGTATTACCGACCCTGTAAAGCCTGATGTTCAAAAATTGTAGCCAATTAATAATTACAAGATAAAAACTGTACAGATTACATATGTACAACAAGTATTAGCTAATTAGTAATCATACAAAAAGTATACCCAGCATGTTTGTATATGTATATAGGTTTTTTAAAAAAAATTAACCGTATCTGTGGCTGTGTAGCTATAGAATTATAAACCCCAGGAGTTTATAAATCTATGGTGTAGCTACCCGAGGACTCACTCACGTGCACCTTACTTATGTACATGTTACATCGCTTAATGATGACGTCATAATTTGACAATTATATGTACAATATACTTACAAGGGCTCAGGAGTCTAGTCAGGTCTAATTAGCACTTCAGATAGTTCAAGTCATAGCTCAAGTTTAGCTGATACATAATATAAGTCTCAGCGCTTATCGATTAGAGATTTATAGGCGCTTGTAATTTGAGGGCCGGATAGGTGTGGCCGTGGTGATCATGTGATTTTCCGCCTCGCGAATTTCATGAAATTTGCAACATTTATGGGGGAGAAACAAGCAGAAGAAAACCGTCCACCTTCCTTCAACCCGGAATTGTCTCAGAGAAGGAGCCAGCCAGAATCACCTCAACATCCACAGCAATATATGCAGCCTTCAGCTCCCTATCCTGCACCACCTCGACATCCACCTGTCTACAGCGGACATGGAGCTAGTAAGTGCCGGCGTAGTGCATCTATCATTGTTATGCCCCACCCCTGGCGGGTGTACGGGTGCACGTGGGGTTACAATACAGAAGGTTTAACAAAACTATTTTTCAATTTACTTGTATATATTACCATGGGCCCGGGCATGATCATGATCCTTACCATATCGCTCTCTGTTTCCTAATAAGGGTTTCTATATAGACTATAGGGGGATTTGATCAACTCAATAAAATTAAACTTCGAATTCCACTCTCAAAGCCGCCCCAGAAGTGGGATAAGACAATCACATAGCTGAATTGGTGTATGGAGGGGGCTTTGCATTGATTAGTGTATGGGTGGGTGGGTACTATAGATAATTTTGATGTTTGTTTTTATAAGCAAGGAAATTAATAGTTACAAAAAAAGGTTTGCAAAGTGACAATTTCCACTTGCACTGGAAGATTGTTCCCATAAATCAGTGATGGTTGATCTTCACATTTCAGCTACATGTTTCTGACTCCCTGTATTCACAGGCTTTAAGCCTTCTCACAGGTCCCTAGTGGGATAGCATTACTGTTAATAGCGTACATTATTTAATTGGCATAAAGATGCATATATGAACAGAGTAATTCCTCTTGTTTTTTGATAGTGAGACTTTAAGATGTCCTTTGTGTGTGTGTGTGTGTGTGTGTGTGTGTGTGTGTGTGTGTGTGTGTGTGTGTGTGTGTGTGTGTGTGTGTGTGTGTGTGTGTGTGTGTGTGTGTGTGTGTGTGTGTGTGTGTGTGTGTGTGTGTGTGTGTGTGTGTGTGTGTGTGTGTTGTGTACTACATAAAGATACATCAATTTTTTTTTGAAATTGGTGTCCTGTGCTAAGGTGGCATGCCTATTGCATGTCAATGAATGTTCTATTAGAGTAATTGGTGGTGTCCAGCTGCTTTATTCAATAGTTCCACCAACAGTGTTATACTAGCATGGTAATGATGCAGAAATCTTAATGAGAAACCACTGCTAGTATATAATTCTGTAAACTGAAATCTCTGCTACTACAGTGAAGATCTGCCGGAACTTACATCCACATTTGATGGTCCCAAATGGTTTTAATATCTAACATGTGAGTTATATACTTCTGCATCTTTGTAACCTCTAGCTCTGATACCCAATTGAATCTTAAAATGTATTCTTCACTTTAATACTGTTACTATGCAAACAGGAAACATTGGTAAATCCCTGTAGATCTAAACAGCCACTTTTAAAGACACTTATCAAGATTAAAATTAATGTTGACAAATCGATGTTGATATTGATTTGTCACATTTTCTTTCCATCATATTGTCTTGTTGTATAGTAATAATGCTCAATCCAGTTGAAAAAAGTTGTGAACGTTTGTGCAAAGCAGACAAAATTCTGTTCCATGCTTTAACATGAAATTTGACCTTTCCACGCTCAATTTACTTTATTGTCATGGAAACCTCATGCTGCTTGCATCACAATTTGATTGTGAAAGTTTCAACAAAGCAAATAATATCCAAAATCATATTCTTAATGTAAATTACTGTTAGAACACTTTTTAACAGATGTACTGTATGTTCTAACTGCATGAGCAATTGAACAAAGCTCTCTCCTGTCCATACATACAAATTCAATATTGTTTATCCTAAAACTTGATGGTGCTTGAGGTCCTACTGTTTGTTGAAATCTTTTTTATCGTCTTTTATTGAATTTTGCTTAGAATAACAAGAAATATTTGCAAGATGTAAAATAGACACATCCATGCTGATATTTGGTGTGGTCAAGAATGAATGTAATTCAATACCGCCTGGAAAATTCAGAGTCTGTTTTTAGTCAGTATTAAACCTACTAATCTATATACAGAAGCAAAATGGAACACAAATGTATAGATGATTCCAATGCCTGGAACCTGTGATCTGTTTCTTGGTAAAATTTTGGGCTAGTACCTACATATACAGTAGTTCCCATACTGAAAAAAATTATAGATGAAACATACACAGGCAGTATTTGCACATGATTTTTGCTGTGAATTTAATATTATAGACAAAAAAAAGTGGCTGAATGACTTTCCAACCAGAGTTGAAAGGTATATATTAACCAGGAATGCAGCAACACTGAATAGAAAAATTGTCAGATAGTTAATTATTTCACTTTCATGGATGCACTTATCTAATAAAAATTCTAATACCACATGTAGCTATGTATGTATGTATACAGATCAGCCACTACCATACTCCCCACAACCTTATCAACAGCAACATAATCAACAACAACCTCGTCAACAACAACCTTATCCTCCACAACCATTTTACCAGCAGCCTTACCAACAGCAAATACATCTTCGACCATCTCAACAGGGGAATGCTAATGTAGCTCAGCCACTATCATTCTCTCCACAACCTTATCAACAGCAACATAATCAACAACAACAACCTCCTCCTCACCAACAGCAACAACCTCAACCTTATCCTTCACAACCTTATCACCAACAGCCTTACCAACAGCAAATACATCCTCGACCACCTCTACAGGGGAATGCTAATGCAGCTCAGCCACTACCATTCTCTCCACAACCCGCTTATCAACAACCACAACCTTATCAACGTAATCAACAACACCACCCTTCTTCTCATCAACAACAACCTCAACCTTATCCTTCACAACCTTATCCTTCACAACCGTATCCTTCACAACCTTATCACCAGCAGCCTTTCCAACAGCAAACACACCCTCCTCTACCTCAACAGGGAAATGCTAATGTGGTGAGTACTTACAATACACACCATATGTCACTTGAATACTACTGTTGCTTTTAGAAACTAGATGCCATACTGAAACCAAAGGTAAAACATAGCAACAAACAATGTTGTTGTCACACCATACATTTCATTTATTCAGTCTGAAGAGAAGGACATGCAGGATGAAAAGCAAGAATTGCCAGATAACATTACTTTAAATGGCTGGTTATCTAAGAGAGGTGTCAAAGGCCCCACTGCCAACGTATGGCGTACACGCTATTTCAGGTTAGAAGAGGGTAACAGGTTAGCCTATTATAAGACAAATGATGAAGATATTCCACAAAGGTTGACTCCACAAGGGTGAGTGTTATATGTATGATTTGGTGTCTCCTTTACCACATGTGTGTTTCTTATAAAGTTTCATTGATATTGATAAGATTACATCAGTGCTCATACCACTCCCAGCTGAACAAGATAAAAATAAGGGCACCTTCCACCTTGTCACCAAGGAACGCACCTATGAGCTAATGGCTATAGATGAACCAACAATGAAGTGGTACGGTGAGACAATCACTACTAGTATCTTTATTTTAACTAATGCACTGCACAGTCAGCAGCCTTTGTTGATCAAAGCTACATATACATTGGTATACTAAGAGCAATGGTGGGCCTACCATGACTCCCTCTCCCCTCTGCCATTATATATTTCCTTTTAAAAGATTTTAGATCCCTTTGATATGCAAGTAAAGCCAAAATCAGCTTATTGCTCAAGAATAACTGACATATGACATATTAAATACTTTTAGTTTGAAAGCTCACTTTACTGCAAAATGCCAAAACTCAAACTGTCACCAGGACACCCAGCATTTTCATGCATAGTAAGTGCCTCCAGGTGTTTAAGCCAGTAATAGCTTTTGTAAGTGCTTTAAGACTTCACAATATTCTAAATAGTAAAACAGTGAACACTACTGAGAGGTGATTATTTGCTGCTACGTTTATTCATCAGTTATAACAGTTTGTAGCTAGCTATACTACTGGTTACTCAGAGTGGCCTCCCCTTTTTAATGATGTGGATCTAAACTTGTTTGTGCCCCTCCCCTTGCCAGCTCCTGGATTCGCCCCTGAAGAGTACCTCCCAAATACAGTATGAAACACAAATTACTCTTAAGTTCTAAGAAGTGAATGCACACTAGCTAACAATGTGATTTTTGTTTCATATATATATAAAGGTGGATTAGCATCATTCAAAATGTGATGGAGTGGAGAGCCAAACAGAAAAGAGAGGTGGAGTAATAATTGGATGACATGGCAGTAACACAACACAGTTGCGCTTCACATAAAATTTCTTTAATTTTGATTTGTAATTTTGATTTGTTATATATAAATTATATTCATTAATATGATGTTGCTCACATAGTTTAAAAGTTGAAGGGGTATAGTATAGCAAACTACCTGTGGTTGCAATAATAATATAATCATAAACTGTACAGAGTAAATCAGTAAAGTAAACTGGTAACTCAATGGTATGGCAAACAGGGGGCAACGAATGTAATAAGTGTACATTTATAAGTTCTGTTGGTGCTAACATTATTTCCATGCACATTTCTTTCAGCATAAACCCCATGTATACTTTATGCAAACATTCCGAAGATAACATTGAGGGTGTCAGAACTGCTATTTACTTCACATGGCACATGCATATAATGAAGAATTTGTAACTATGTAATCACAGTAAAAACTGTACTTGTAAATCAATTACCTGTTGCTTTGCAGTAAACCTTACACAACAGCATCGATACTTAATGACCATATCATAATATACTCTAAGACTTACTCTTTAAGGGTAAGATTTACTCTTCAATGTGCTCATATCTATGTGACAGGACTTTGTTTGTTGTTGCACATGGTGATACCTCATCCCGGAGACCATTCACAGTAGGTGTTCCTCAGGGTGGTATTTGGTCCCCTATATATTGTTTAATTTGTATATGCGTCACTCAAGTTCTTCATTGTGATTTGTTTTCATATGCTGACGATTCAACTCTTATAAAAGTGATACCTTCAAAGGATGATAGGATTGTTGCAGCTGATGAATTGTGGGAAGAATTTACTTATGGGGACAGAAGTGGAATATTAATTTTGAAACTGATAAGTGTCATTCACTTTGTGTGTCACTTAAAAAGGATGTTGATTTGCACCCACCACTGTTCATGGATGCCCTTTCTATTGTGGAAGTAGATGTATTAAAAATCCTGGGGATTCATTTTGACCATAAACTTACAAATGCTACTTGGAGCTGTATGATAGATCAGTTGGCTGCTCGTTCTTACCAAATATTGGGCGCTATTTTTCGTGTTAGAGATTATCTTGGTCAGTGTGGTCTCACTATTGCTTTTAAATCTTTTGTTCGACCAATATAATATGAGTACGGTAACATTGTTTTTATGGTAACTTCTGCCACTCATCTACATAAATTAGATTCAATTCAGAAGATGGCTGAGAATTAAGTTGTGTGGTACCACTTTTTCATCTTTGGCTTCTCATCTTAATGCCAGCTCTATTGGCCTGTCGTGTAAATTGTTAGATTTACGGTGTCAGGGACCTCTTCAGAAATTTTGTCCTATCCTTATACTTCCATTACCCATGCTTACTCCTTCTGCCATGTTATGGATAGCAGTTTTTTATTGCAGCAACTGTTCAAATATAATTCATTGGACTTATTTATTAACAGTTTTCTGGACATGATTCCTTCTATTTGGGCAGGAGATGTATTGCTAAGCCTAAGCTACACATTATAGCCTGGCTAACTGCCAGTTTCTGTACACAGCCCTAGGTTTAGCCATGAATGCATTTCTCCTACAGCACATGGTACTGCCATTGTAAACTTCTAACCATCTTACAGGAAGTCATACCATTATTATTAAGTCATTCATGAAACAAGGTAAAACTTGTTACCACTGTTTGACAGTAACAGGATTAATTTTTGTTCAGGTACAAAACCAGCTTAGTGTCATGATTCTTGTATTATGTCATCATTTTATTAAAGGGTATAAGTGCAGCTAGGAACTGTAGACCATTAAGGGGAGTGCTTAATCTAGCTGGATCATTAAGGAGATGTGGCCATCATGTTTTGTTTTCAGCGGTGAACCTTTTGTATGGTACTGGATCTCTTACAGTTGCATCATAAATTAGTGTTATCTAAATACACTCCTCTTGAAAGTATTGATATAGAAAATTAATGACTTGGTGTGGTTTTGTACAGACATGAGTTAGGTATTGTGGCATAGAGTGGTGGCTGTACAATGCGTCATTTAACCTCTAGCCTTGTGACTTTGGTCAGACAGCCGGACAGACAGACAGACTAAAAATTGCTTATATATCAATATTTGGACAGAGTTTTCTTGATTTTTTAACTGTGGATCTGACATTAGAAATGCTAATAAGGATGCTTTTCAGTGCGTAAATATTTCTATATATGGTGGCTTGGTAGCAGCATATTTTTGTGGTGGTGGGGAGCATCATTTTGTGTGGAGGGGGATCTCTACTATGCAGTACTATTGTATTATTACGTGTTGCATTGTGTCATTGAAATACATAATATGCACATGCACCATATAGGTTGATCCTGAGTGTCATACTGGTAATTATGATGAGTCATGGAAAGCTTCTAACAAAGCCAGAAATTATTCCCTCGGTGCTATTGCTGGTGGATACTTATTAGTAATAGCCATTAGTTTACTAATAAATTTAATAGGTCATTTAGCTTAATAATGGAAATTTATTATATCATGTATATCTTTAATGCCTATATGTGACCGGATTTGCGAAAGGGGTCTTCCACACATCCAATTCTATGAACTTGGAAGACCACAACTTAGTGTTCAAGAAAGATACAAACTGGAAATTTTCTCCATCCATTAACCTATGTTGGTGCTCACATCTGACCAAATTTCAAGTCAATGACTTTTTCCAATCTCAAGTTATGAATTTGTCAAAGTTTGTAAATTGGATGCGTGTGGAAGACCCCTTTTCGCAAATCCGGTCATATTTTATAATAAGTACATGGATATATGCAGTAGGTGCATGCAATGCTATACTCTGTATATGTACCAACTGACATTTGATTGTAATTACAAAATATTTATTGGATTTTAGTATCATAAAACAAATTTGATCAGCATTGATGTCACTTGTAGAAGAGGAGACACAAACTTTTACAACATATGCATGGCTCCAGGAGTTTTGGTTATTGCATGGTTTTCAAACTTCCTGCAAGTGCACTCATAATTAGCTAAATCTAGGGGGGTCTGGGGGCATGTATATACCTCTATAGGTAATATTATATAGTCTGAAACTGAATTTGATAGCAATATTTGCAAAAAAAAACTGCAAAAGCTGACATTTCTAACATATCAGTGCCTCATGCTTCTGCTCAGGGGTGGCTCAGGGGTGGCGGAGACACCTTTATTTAAGGGGGGGGGGGGGGGGGGTCTAGCTTGGTGATGCCATGGCCTAGTTGTAAGTCGAAGACAAAAAAAAGGTATGTAACTATCTGCTGACAATAGCTGCCCTCTACCAACTACTCCGTATTTATAACTACATACGTATAGTTTGCTACACTGCTCCTCTGAAGTTTACTGTGATTGCTCTATCTCGATCTTGACTGCTCTATTAGAGTATCTCAAATTATTGATGCTACTGAGCTAGGCTCTCAATGATAGCTATAGGGGACTAAGCCCCTCCATAATCTTCTTCAGGGGCTACAGCCCCCTTGCCCCCCCCCCCCCCCCCCCTCCCCCCACCTTCTCAGCCGCCCCTGCTTCTGCTAGTGTAATATCAGGGTGAAGGTGCAGTTATCTGGGTCTGGGCACCTCCATTGCCAAAAGTAGTTATGTGGCTTGTAGTCTATTGACCATAATGATATTTGGGTTAGATGAAAGCACAAGGAGGGGAGCCTAAAGGTTGCTGTTTACCTGTTACATGGCTTGTTCTACTAATAATAACTACCACTTGGTTGCTGGGTGATAATACAAACTGTATTTACACCCCATGTGGAGTGGCTCTAGTGACCTCCTTCTCTGCCCACAAAACTGTATAGCATTAACTGATAGCAATAACAACATTACCTGTATTTAAGTAAGTCATTCTTAGTTACAGTCATTTGTGAGATATGGACACCAGACAGCCTGCAGAGGTTCCACTGTACAGACCAAAGAGTAAAAGGATATGGTGGGTTTGAAGCACACAACATAATTATGTGGATGCCATTCTTGCCATTCTGAGGGGTCATGGGCATTCCCTAGTGATTTTAAATTTTCTGAGATAGGACATAGACTAGGGTGTTGTTATAAGTAAATTAGATAGCTACTTACAGTTTTTAAGAGAGAAACTCCTGGTACATATGCTAAAATTGCAATTAAATAAACAAGTGAATATAGTAAAATTAAAACTACCAAGGTATATGTCATTGTTGTTGTTATGACAACACAAATGCTATTGACATGACTATCAGTGTGTAGTATGATTGATAACGAAGAAGAAAAGTTGGTATAGAAGACAGATTTCAGTGTTGATACTACAGATAGTGAAGCAGTCCTAATGAACAAATTGTCACAGTTGATTGATATTCCTAAATACCAAACCAGTATCTTCTTTCAATACTTGAATCACTACCAGAACCCATTATAGCTAGTATGTATGTGTTGAACTCAAAATATTAATTTTAATAACTCATATGCATGGATGCAATTACACATGTCTAGAAATTTGGCTCATTTGAAGTACTGCTTGACCCGTTAAAAATATTTCACTATCTTTTTGATCAAATGTCTGAGACAATATTAAAAATTTTCACCATACGTTTTCTATGGGGAAGCAACAAAATGCACTGTCTATTATGGCCCTTTCCTGAACACTTGCAATGGAGCCAAACCACACATACTAAAATGTTAATTCACTTAAGAAAAATATGTAGTTTTTTTTTCATATAGCTGTTTTTCAGGATTCAGCTTAACTTGTGCATACTATAGTCGTTTAGTACATCCACTTTTAAATTTTCTGCTGTGAGTCAAAGTGGAATACTAAATGGCATTACTACAGTTAGGCCAACAATTGTAAATTGCTTGTTTCCCATCCTAGTCAGGCAAAAAATACCATGCAGGCGGGCGGCTATTATTTATTATATTGTTAAAATTTATTATTTAATGGATATTAAAGGGAACCCATTAACTCCTAAATGCCTTTTCTCTCAGAGATGTAAGATTTGTTGTGATTTCACTGGGATTCATCAAGATTCAAATCTCATAGAAGGTTAGATTCGAAGTGTTGCAGACCCTAGCTCATTTTCTCTGAGCATGCAGCCACCAAATTAATATAGAGTTTGCTGGCTGGGTGTATCCTGCTTGTGGTCATAACACTAATATTTAGCCATCAACTGCAACAGTACGAATTTTCCACATGTTCCAACATGATAAGTGGGACTCCAATGTATATCATTCACCAGTGGCTAATTGAAGAAATCTGCTGCTTGTAATCCAGTCCGAGGTTGGAATGGATTCAACACTACATAGTTATCCATGCTTTATGGCACCAAACAACTCACTATACCTTTCCAATAATAAGCTTTATGGCACCAAACAACTCACTATACCTTTCCAATAATAACCATGGAAAATAATAACCATAGATCCCTTTGCAATAATAAATTTGCATGTGGCTCTAAAATTTCCATGCGGGCTGGTGACAGGAAACAAGTTGGTGGTCTTATGGATCTCCAATCAAATGTGTCATCATAATGAGAAGCCAGTAAAATTCAGTAAATTCAATATATATGTCACCCTAATGGAAAGAGTTCATTGATAATGTAAACACTTTTTGCCGATGATTGCTTATTGTATTGAGTCATTAAAACAAAGCAGGATTTACTGCAAAGGGATCTGGATATACCTGATCCCATTGGGCTTGGTCTGGAAGATGAGGTTTAATCTTGGTAAATGTACTGTTATGGGATGTTCAAGGTTCCTAAATCACACAACTGCAAACTACTCTCTCCTCTCTCTACGGGTCCATCTTATCTGTAACACATCAACATAATATATTATGTATCTTGGAGTGATGTTGGATGACCATCTTTCATGGTCTACCTATGTTACTAATGTTACTAATAAGGCTACAAGGATGTTAAACTTTTTCAAATGCCACCTTAGTAAATGTTCAACTAATATCAAGGCATCTGCATATTTATTATTAGTTCAACCGTTAATGGAATACACATGTGTTGTCTGGGACCCACATTACATTGTGCAAATATCACTTTTAGAAAAAGTCCAAAGGTGGATCCTTTCTGATTACAGCTGTCACAGTAGTGTCAGTGCTTTGCTTAATTGATTGCCATTAGCAAAGGGAAAGATTTAACATCTTTATACTAATACTAATAATGCATGGTGTGATTAGCTTATCTCTACTTGATCACTATCACTTCATGAGCACACCACCACACATACTAGACAACATCACCCATTCCACTTGATGATACCATCTACAAATACCACTACATATATGTCAAACTTATCTCTGAAGACAATCACAGAATGGAATCATTGCCAACACCAATCATTGAAACAGACAATTTAACTAAGTTTTCAGAAGATGATTCTTTGTAATGTGTACAGCATGTTTACCTAATCAGCCTCAACTGTCTGCCCTATTTAACCAATAATAATAAATTACAAAATGTACTGGTGGTGTAAATATCCAGCTAGCTTTATAGAACAAAACACCTATACACATATATGCCATGTACCTAAAAGTTCAAACATCACTTATACATCTTTACACATGAAGTGAAGCGGTGCATCTACAGAGTCGAGGTTGTTACTTCAGTGGTTACATTATAATCATATAACTAGTTAGCTACTTTCTGTACAAATAACTAGTGTTTAGCAAATACATAGTTTACAACCTTAATTTTATCTTTGCTAGCTTTAATACTTAGATAAACTCCCCTATAGCTACTACCTCGTTTCTTTGAAAATTAGATTTCTAACTTTCAGCAGGAACGTTGCTAACAACCTAAGTTTAGCAGCATAAAAGCAAGTGAATAACATCATGCATGCAGTACAGCACAACAATTTATTGTAACAAAAAACTCCAGGATTTGCAAAGCCCTCTTGGAAGTTTTTCCAAGATGGAGATACTCTAATAGAACATTCATATAAATACCCATGCATGCATAGATTTGTTAATGTGGGGAGGAACTTTACATTGTTGGAAATGATGTAGAGTGTTGAATCTCAGGGTTTTTCATTAACCCATGATCAGGGTTTTCATCGAGAAAGGAATATTTCCTGACTAGACATTGTAGCATTATTAGCGTGCATGTGTGATACAAAATTGAATAATTATGAGCTTATACTGCTATTGCTAATATAGTTTAAGGGGTCTGAGCCCAGGCTCCCTAGATCAGCATGCTTCCCATGACTCTGGGGCCAGGGAATTTTTGAATATTATATGCACAGTAGGGCCTCCGTTATTTATTTTAGTATGTTCACGTTGAGCTGAGCCCTCACAAAATATTAATTACTCATGGATGCAGTATACATATTACATACGTTCTTGAAATTGGCTAATTTGTACTAGCTATATACTTCTTGACCTACTAAAAACATTTCAAAATCTTTTATTTCAAATGCCTGACAATATTTATGGCCAATCAAAATTTTCACCGTACATTTCCTATGGAGAGGTCATGAAGGTGCATTCTTGAACTTGCAATGGTACATGATCACTTCACCACTAATCATCTGGTTGGCTGAAATGTTATTACTTTTGAGCCAACCAGATGATGAGCCACGTACTTTAAGCCACTTTACTTTTAATCTATTTTCTGGATTCAGCTCATGAGCTCAACTTGTACATACTATAAGAGTGAATATCAATAAATTAATGTTTTACTGTTGTATTAGAGTGACTACTCTGTTATGGTATCTCAATCTTGATTGGCTTGATCTTGCTTGGTAGTGAGTCAAACATTACAACTTTTAGAAGAACTGCAAGATACCAACGTACAAATATTGATGGTAAAGTATAGTATACTGCTGAAATTTCAATAGAATGTTATGGGTTTATGCCGCGGGTAATACCAGGAGCTTATAAGCGCCGAAGACTCATCATGGCTTGCAGTTCTTCTAAAAGTTGTAATGTTTGACTCACTACCAAGCAAGATCAAGCCAATCAAGATTGAGATACCATAACAGAGTAGTCACTCTAATACAACAGTAAAACATTTATTGATATTCTTATAGTATGTACAAGTTGAGCTCATGAGCTGAATCCAGACTCATCATGGCTTCCTTTGAAGATAAACAGCTTGACGGTGATGATGCAATAAACCACTAAGTAGCAGTGAATATAGGATGAAAGCCCTACACGGACTGAGGTTTAAGTAATTAGTCAAATGTTGGAACCACTAGTATCACGCTCCTTCGCGCCTTCGGTGCTTATAAGCTCCTGGTAATACTACTCAACAAAGTGTGTCATATTAGCATTTATGCTAGGAGCCAGGCCACATAATTTTTTGATGTACTAAGTCACCAGGAGTTGGGGTCTGCCGGCTTCCAGTTACTGAGAGACCTTTGATGAATTAATGTGATCATCATCTGAGACAGAACTACACATAGCTAATGGGCATGTATGCATATAGCTACAGAAATGAATCCACTGACAAAATGGAATGATTTGTAAACAATCATAATTATTTTAATTTGATTTCTAACTACAATGAAGTGTATCAAGAAAAAAGACTTGAGGTCTATTCCAATACATGACTAAAAACTGCAGACTGTTCCCCAGTGCCTTTTACACTACAGTATATAAGGTACCGGCTGGGTGTATGCCTTTCTTTTATACACAAAACTATCAAGTATGTAGCTAGGCCCTCAGGCTGGCATCACAAAAAAGTGTGGATGCAAGCACATATGTATATATATAGCGACATTTTTCATGTATGGGTAAATTGCATAGAAGAAACCATCTTGTATGTTTATGCTGAATGTTCTATAAGAGTAGTTGGTGACTGCTTTATTAAAGTATCTCAATCTTGCTCCCAATACTGATCACTGATAATAAGCATCATTGTACGGTTATGAAATAATTATGGTGGTATGCAAGCATTTCAATATTTCATCTGTTAATCAGTGACTACTTAATAAAATTTGGTTTTCATGGCTCTTTAAGAATTTCCTACATATGTTCACCTTATAATTAGCAGTATAATTAATGCCACATCATTAATAATGGTTCATTTAAGATTAAAAGACATCTGATACAATCACAGTAACAAGTATATAGCACATTCAAGTTCAGGTGAAAAATTTCCATCTGCTAAAGAAAATTAAGTAGCTATCTGATTATATATTAGTTACTAATTTTCAGGTTTGAAGCAAATTTTAAAAATTTTCTCTAAGGATGTACAACTAGGTTGTAGGACGTATACATTATCCTTTATTCATCCAACCAAAATTATGCTAAAGAATAATTATAGCTTGTGTACCAGAGTTCTATTCTTTTTTGAACCCATCCCCCTCAGTATCTCCTAGATCTGCCTATGCTCACCTGCAACAAAATTTCATAAACAATTGTGGTACTCTAATAGTAATATTACTTAGAACAATCATCTTTTACTCAACTGTAATCCATATTTAGACTACTCAGGTGCCATAGATATGTACCTCACTGTAAAGTTGAGAGTGTATACATTAACACGCTCCCAGCAGCTTTTCCCCCTTGCCAGCTACTGGCCTGTAGCTTGTACGTAATTTATGATTACCAACATGATTAGGTTTTACAATAAAATATTAAACACACTTATATACAGCAATAAATTAATAAACAGGTAGCTTATGTGAGTTTACATCTTTTATGAGTAGAAATGGCATATCCGAAGACAACAGACAGCCAACAGCAAAGAGCACACCAGCTGACAGACTCAGTCTTGCAGTAGCTGCTGGATTCTCATACAACTTGCCAGCTCTAAACTGTCTTTCCAACTGTAGGGCACCAGGTAGAGTAATCACTGGTAGCATTAAGAAGAGAGAGTAGTTGATTCCCCAGGCAATGAAAATTATGTAAGGCGTAAATATGAAAAGTGCATAGAGGAAATATGAAATCTCTTTTCCGACTAGGATAGCAAGAGTTGTGATGTTAGCTTTCTTGTCAGCTTCCATATCTCTTGTATTGTTACTATGGAAAACAGCTTCAGAGAAGAAAGCTAGAGGTACTGATAGCACTAACGGAAGAGATGAGAAGATACCAATTTGGATCATAAAGGACACTAATACAACCAACGGTCCAAACACTACAATAAACACAACATCACCAAGGGCATGATACTTCAGACCATATCCACCAGTGTAAGAAAATGACACCAAGAACCCTCCAAAGTACATAATGGCAAGTTGTGTACCATGTGCATTGGAGAAGACCATCAGTAACAACACACATATGATACCTAAGGCATACAAATATGATGAAAAGTTCACCACTTGCTCTGGCTTTAACATGTTATCCACCAGTGTACGATCATCAGATAAGCTTGTGTCCACTCCTCTCATGTAATCATAGTAAGTGTTGACAAGATTCCCAGCAGCATGGATTAGTATTATGGATAGCACGGTAACGAAGAACAAACCAGAACTGAACTGAGAACAGCATTTGTAGCCAAGTACAGCACCCAACAATACTGGGATAAAGGACAGGGGGAACATTTGAGGACGCACTGCTGATAGATACGTAGTGATAGCTGTCATGATTTGAAAATTGTCTAAATGAACAATATAAACAATGTGTAGCTAAATGTATCCATCAAGTTAACTGAGTTACCTACCATAGAAGGAGCTGCAGAAATGTCTAGTGATGGAAAATCGCCCGTGGAAAATGATTCCAAATAATGATCCTAGTGTGCTTTATTTGGAGGTAGTTTCGTGCCCTGCCGGGCTCGCGCTAATGGATATTTGCGCATTAGCGCGAGCCCGGCTGGGCACGAGACTAAAAGGCTGTGTACTCCAAATAAAGCACACGAGGCGCATTATTTAGAATTAATTACATCGCGTGTTGTTGAGGTATTTCTCCTGGTGCTGTTCAGTTCATTTTATGGTAGGTATAACTCAGTTTACTTGATGTATATGTTTATTGTTCATTTAGACAATTTTCAAATCATGACAGCAATCACTACGTATATATCAGCAGTGCGGCCTCAATTGTTCCCCCTGTCCTTTATCCCAGTATTGTTGGGTGCTGTACTGAGCTACAAATGCTGTTCTCAGTTCAGCTTCGGTCTGTTCTTCATTACTGTCCTATCCATAATGCTTATCCATGCTGCTGGGAATCTTGTCAACACTTACTATGATTACATGGGAGGAGTGGACACAAAGTTATCTGATGATCGTACACTGGTGGATAGTATGTTAAAGCCAGAGCAAGTGGTGAACTTTGCATCATGTTTGTATGCATTAGGTATCATTTGTGTGTTATTACTGATGGTCTTCTCCAATGCACATGGTACACAACTTGCCATTATGTACTTTGGAGGGTTCTTGGTGTCATTTTCTTATACTGGTCTGAAGTATCATGCTCTTGGTGATGTTGTGTTTATTGTAGTGTTTGGACCATTTGTTGTATTAGTTTCCTTTATGATCCAGATTGGTATCTTCTCATTTCTTCCGTTAGTGCTATCAGTACCTCTAGCTTTCTTCTCTGAAGCTGTTTTCCATAGTAACAATACAAGAGATATGGAAGCTGACAAGAAAGCTAACATCACAACTCTTGCTATCTTAGTTGGAAAAGAGATTTCATATTTTCTCTATGCACTTTTCATATTTACGCCTTACATAATTTTCATTGCCTGGGGAGTCAACTACTCTCTCTTCTTAATGCTACCAGTGATTACTCTACCTGGTGCCCTACAGTTGGAAAGACAGTTTAGAGCTGGCAAGTTGTATGAAAATCCATCAGCTACTGCAAGACTGAGTCTGTCAGCTGGTGGGCTCTTTGTTATTGGCTGTCTGTTGTCCTCGGATATGCCATTTCTACTCGTAAAGATGTAAACTCAATAAGCTACCCGTGTGTTTAATATTTTTATAACATAAACTAGAATTGAACTGGATTTTTATTGTGAAACATATAAAGATATTGGTAATCATGTGTACAAGCTACAGAGACAGATCCAGTAACTGGCAAGGGTGGGAGCACCCTAGCTGGTGAAGCTAAAGTTCTCTAGCTACATGCATGCTCAATTTTACAGTGAGGTATTATATTTTATGGCACGTGTGGTCCAAAATTAATATGATGTATAGTTTGCTGAGTAATATATTGCAAAATCTGTTGTAATTGTTGGAGAGGGCTGAGCAGCATGCTCCTACGTAGTACATATATGCATCTTTTATGTGTATATTGACAAATTCAGCTCCATGTGCTAGTTATCTACCATGTGTACCATTTAATGGTTTATATGGGACCGTCCATAAATTTTCAGCATTTTACAAGCATACAGAAAACTTTTATTTTACTCGCACCCTCCCTCCTACCCAAAAGCGTACTATTTAATATCAAGTTCATAATATTGTATGTATTTCCCTCTGATGTCACAATGTAGGCACCTACAGAATGTTGATTACTTGGAGCCTTGAGTACACTACTTGTCTGCTCCCAAAACAATAATTCGGATTTCAGCTGCATCCAGCTTCCACACCTTCAACATTTTAACCAAACACTAGTACTAAAATATTATGAATTATTTCTTTACATTGTGCTGCTAAGACCAACAATTTAAAAAAAAGTGTACAGGGGAATTTACCCTCTTCCCCCTAGCATACTCTTACAAAAACAATGGGTAATCCTAAGTAAAGATTGATGGACATTTGTTTGAGCTAAGTGCACTGCAACTAGTTCCATAAACTTGATTTTTGGAATGTTTAACAGCTGGAATGTTCAAACTAAATTAAGTGTATATTGCTATAGCTGAGCTCCAAGAGAAGTTAATCCATCCCACTGTGCATGGCTTGAGCCTTCTGTGTACACCTTTAGAAAGTCTCATACTGCCAATATCAGACCTTCAGTGCTGGTCACTGTAAAGTGTTAATAATAATAATAACCAAATAGTTTTTATGGTTCATATTTTCTGAACTGCATGTCGAGTGTCAACCAGACTGGTGTCAACTGCATTGCATTTCATTGTCTCCCAGCATGTTACATGTGGTCAAGAGTTCATAATAAATTATGTGACCCAATTTTGGAAAACCATCCTTTTGGGCACATGCAAAATTTGCAGGAAAACAATTGAAAATTTCAGCAATATTTTTTGATCTAATTTTTTACACATTTGGACAAAGCAACTATTAAGCCTTCTTCCTGTGAAATTTCACAACCACAGCTTCTTCCTGCTAGGAGATATGAATGATTTTATCAGACCATGCAGTGATTTCACGATGTGTGGGACAACAATTAACTTACAAATGGGGTGATTTGTTCAGGTGTTAGAATGGTTAAAACTAAGTTTTAAACAATGATACATGGCATTTAAAGATAAGGACCAGGAACACTTGATTTAACTATCAGAAGCTAAAGTCTCTTTATAATATACGAACTCTTGATGTGATGTAATAACCAATACAACAGCATAAGACATGCATGCTCACTTTCGTAAGAATGTTTCAATGAAGACATGTGAGAGTAGTGGCTTACTTTTGTCAACAAATGCAGCCATAAAATGTATTCAGTTATAATTTATACAAGTGAAGAAAAAATTCTAAAATTTTAATTGCATGAGTTCATTCATCAATGCCTTTCCCCATAACACAGTTAGCTTGTACAGGTTATAAACGTCGGTAGTTCCAGTTAGGGTGTCCACTAAACACACTACCAATGTTGGAACTGAGATGCCACGACTATATACCACAACCCAAGTGCCAGCCTTCCAATCCATTCCAACTGTAGTTCCCCACGCTTGAAAGGTTGTATCACCTAATTTAAATCACATAAAACAATAAAATTACCTATAACTTTCATTGAAATCACACTAAAGTGTTCCATAAAACAAACCCAAGAGTGGAGGATATAGGTGAGTTTCTGTGGTTTTGACAGAAACCCCCTTTTAAACTTAGTAGCTTTACTATTGCTGTATTGACAATTTATCATAGCAAAGAACTGTATTTCAGTAGCATGCATGCAACTAACATCTGACATATAGCTGTTAAACACTTACTTTTCACCTCCCACTGATTGCATTGAGATACTCTAATAGAGCAGTCAAGAAACTACTCTAATAGAGCAATCAAAGTTACATCTTGGTCAAAACTATTGCTCTACGATTAGTTTATTTCACATTTAGGAAAGTACTGTAGCTAACTTCTACTAAAACTAGCCTAAAATCCAATCTCAGAGCTTCCAAAATCTCAAAAATTTCTGGAGGCATGCCACCCTACATTCTATCATGTTAACTTTTTTTCGGAAACCCCCTTTTAAAAGTCCACCACTGCCAAAGGGTCAAAATCGAGAAGCCACATGCACTGCACTTACCAGGATATAGGACAATACTTTCAGTGGTTCCTTCTTTCCATTCCCTGAATTCACCACCAACAACTATACTAGATATGTTCAGCCAGTGTCGTCCTATGGGATACATCTACATACAAACACAGTATATTGAAATAAATGCTTGCACTGATTTTGTTGATCAGCACATAGCAGTGGTCTTGTCATCTCAGATTCTACGTCAAGGTTGATCATAAGCACCCATGAAAATGCTTTCTGGTGGGCACTTATAAATCTAAAAATCAATAAGTGCACTTTAGATACGTAGAGTCTGAGTGATGAGACTATCACGCCAGGGAACTGACCTGCATGGCCTGACGTTTGCATGGCTGTGCCCATGAAGTACACATATTCAGTGAGTGATGCGTGCATGAGATAAAATGATGCCATCCATCCACCGGCATTGACAAACAACCATTGTCTATCAGATTTGGGGATGATGTGTGTTTTGTACTTGGCCTCCAAACCTTTAGCTACTTCATCAAAGATCTCAACATGTGTTGCTTTACCTGAAAGGCAACAGTTCATGGAGGTAAGCTATTTAAGATGGGCTTACCTGTAGTGTTAAGCTTAGCGATGGCTTTCTTGGTGATGGCAAAAATCGTCTCTCTATCGAAGAGATATTGCTTGTTCGTTATCCACATATGTACTAGTGCAATGGATATAGTAAGGATGAGTAAATACAAAGCCCAACGAAAGAGCGCCTTCATCTTCAACCGCTCACGTTCACCAGCAACTTAGTGCTTTTTTTGGGCGAGGCTAGAATCTTTTTTGGTTCACGAACTAAATTACGGACTCCGTTTACTGTTTCATTGCGGGGTTTTACCACAGGCTGCCTTGTATGGTATAGTAACTGAGACCTCGCTGAGAATCAGACAGAAATCACATTAACGAGGTGGTTAAAATAGTCATCCGTCAAGCCAGTTCTTAAATTCACTCACAAGGTAATGTGTACAGTATATTTGTTTTAAATGAGTAGTAGTTGAATAATCTCGGCGTTATTCTAAATCAACGCTCAAACGAGAAGGTATTTTATAAACGAACACTTTGTAGCACAGTTAATCGATCGTCTAAGGTCCTTTAGTGTACCGTCTGTAACTTTTGTTTTCCGTTTTAATGTTATAGACAATTGACTGTTGTGCGCATTTAGTCTCGCCCCTCGACCGCAATCTAGCGGTGTGGGGCGAGAATCATTACTATGAATTATGATTTTATCCACAGGCACACGTGAACAGTGAACAATGACTCCAACAAACCAATGGACACTTGCACTAGTTGGGATCCCAACTTTCTTGTTTATATTTATCTGTGAATTGTTTCTGTTTCGACGACAAGTCCCAAAATTGGTAAGCACATGTGAAACACATAGCATATACTTCATCATGATGTGGTTTCTTATTTGTTTAGTTACATTTCCTCTTCAGTTTGTTCTTGGCAGTGTTTTCCATGTTGATGTTCCTGTCATGTTCATCTTCTCTAAGATACATTAAAAACAGGGAATACAATGTTGTCAGCTCAAGTCAGTTGGCACAAACCAACTATTTCATGCTCCTAACTATTTCCCTTAATGGGATTATGTGGGTGAGTAGGTTTTATTCTGAATGATGTCATGTGTAATTTCTAGTAACATTGGTAGGCTTATATTTTTGAGTAGCTATGACGATCAAGAACATTTTTATAACTGGTGTTAGGGCCCTGCAGTATTGCCAAAAACCTTTCTAGATAATAATACCTTGGTATGGACCTTATCAGCATTGACGAAGAGTTGTATATATCACAAGTATAAAGAAAATTAGGAGTTTTAAATTTAGAGTAGGGACAGTGTATAGTGCTGCAATAAAATAAATGACTAAGTGGCTGTAATAGTGTGGGGACTTCATCACTAAAGTTTGTGGCTTTCACGACATGGAACCATTGGATACATGAAGGTGAGTAAAAGACTAGTTTTGAGGTGATCCCCATATGGTGAGTCAGACCTACATGTAACTTCTGACATTGATGCAAAATACGCAGCGTGCATTTATATTGTATGGTATATATGCCTCACTTTCACCATATGCCTTTGCCCCTGTTGGAATACGTGTTATCATAGTGAAACGTCATCTCTCCCAATACCCCTCTGTACAAAGTCCCTGCGCTATTGCTGCCCTTTTATGTTATAACGTCAGTGTGGGTGAGGCCTATTACTAAATATATAGGTATTGCCCTTGAATGGATACACTACTAGAAAATATTGATCACAAATAAATAAGATAATATTTAGGAAGTGCCAAGGCAAAATGTTACATATTTAGCTAACCCTTCTGTAAACACACGGTTTATTTTGATACCTGCAATCTCTACAGGTTGACTTGTTTGTAGTTAGAACACTCTACGGGGTGACTTGTTTGTAGCCCCATATATAGTATGGCACCATTAATAGTTTTAATACCAGGGCTAAAATTGGTATATTGCAATTGCAGATAGTAAATTCACTTTCACCATTCACTTCCTTATGGTAATGAGCACATTAATTAAAAGATTTTTATGTAGGCATGAAGCTCTTCAAACAACTGAGATAATGATGCAAGAACTAATCTATGTTTTCCTTCAAGTTGTGTGATACCTTTAAGATGTATGGCTTCTTAAATGGCTTCCAAGTCTATACACTTTATATAACAAGTACACAAAAATTTGGAAATTTTCAACTAGAGTAGGGACCATAGCACATCGATAATCCCTACTGTGCATTGTAGGGATATAACACTTCTTATTGTTTTACTGTGATTTAATATTGTGCACTACTCCAGCTTGTTTCAGCTCTTTTTATTGATGTGGTATGGTCCCTACTCTAGCTGAAAATTCCAAAAAAAATTTGTGTACTTGTTAACTTTTTAAAATAATTATTATGACTGGTGAACCCACGCATACCGCATCTGAAATGGCGCCGCATGCCTCAGCTATATCAATTATCGTCTGAAAAGTGAAGCATCCATTATGCTTTGTTGTCAGCTATGTTCAACCTGTTACACAGCAGTACGAATCAAGAACTGCTCGAAAAGCACCTCTGCAATCAAAACAGCCACTATGAAAAATACAGACAATTTCTGTTTCGAAGAGAAGCCATCACGTGCTACTGCCAAATCGACACTTTTCACTGTCAGCAAGGATGAATGGGACACAAACTGGTAATTCCATGAAGAATACATTGTGCGTACTGCGGTATGCCAAAAGGCACCTGTCGGGCCGAAGCGATGTCAAACAGTGATAAAATCAAACCCATAGCCTTAGTCGTTATCAAGTTACGCTTGTCTGAAGGCATCAGTCATTTACTCAGTCAGTAGAAAATTCTGTTAAATAAAATATTTTTAAATTCCGTAGCAACTTGTTGAAAGCATTTCAGGTCGATTTGAAAGCTTAGTTTTACCTAACCAATACTGCCTCATTGTCGTCTGGGAAAATTGAGGCTGGTTTTTGGGTGATGTTATTTCGTGAGCCACTCCTACTCCTTTGTGGTCCCTACTATACAGTACTATGGAAACCCTTAACTAGTATCTACCATGATGTCATTATCCATGTACATAGCTGTAATCCAAGTGCCTGAATAGTGGTTATATTCTCTGTGTTGTGTGGCTGTCATGTGTATGTGTGAAAAAGGTTCCAGGTTCGATGCCCGGTTATGCCAATTTGGTGTTGTTTCCTGGAGGAAGAAGCATTACTCACATTGTTCCAGTCTACCCAGCTGTTAGACCTGGTGGCCTGGTGTCATCTGAGGAAGCAGCCCACCCAGCTGTAAAATCAAAGGGTACCTGGTGTTTACTGGGGGAAACAAATTCCCAACTGTTCTTGTCTCACTTAACAGTGTTGGGGTTGTTGTGGAACTTCTAAGTTCCGCTACCCCTCTCGGTGAGATCTGGACAGTCCTCCTGTCGGTTACTAGCCCTGCCCCTGGAGGATTTGCCTGCACAAGGCTCAAGTGCCTGAGTGGTGCACAGCCATCCCAGTGCTGGTTCGCTGGGTGGCAATAGCTGTGTTTCGCATGGCCGCCATAGGCTTTGCTTTTGTGTGTGTGCGTGCGTGCGTGCGTGCGTGCGTGCGTGCGTGCGTGCGTGCGTGCGTGTGTGGAGTTTGTGTGTGTGTGTGGAGTTTGTGTGTGTGTGGAGTTTGTGTGTGTGTGTGTGTGTGTGTGTGTGTGTGTGTGTGTGTGTGTGTGTGTGTGTGTGTGTGTGTGTGTTGTGTGGAGTTTGTGTGTGGAGTTTGTGTGTTCAAACATTTCCCAATGATTAGTTTTTGATTTTACATGCATGCTACAAATGAAACTGGAGCAGTAAAACTTAACTACTGCAATGGTAGATACTGAACAGTGGGCCAACTGGTACTGATTAGTTGGGAAATTAAGTTATCAGCTGAATTTCAGCAATATCAGTAATTGGCAATTATTTAGCCTATCATTGAGCTGTGAGAGGGCTAGACTGAAACTCGCACTACATGTATCCCCATATGTTACCATTATAGATATATCTGATGGTACAAGGAACTTAATGGTGTACCTTTAGTCCTGGTAAATTTCATGGTGAACAGGTTTTAGTAATAAGCATGCATCCTCTGCCTTGCATGCCTTACTGCAACTGTTAATCAATACACCTTCTGTCTTTCAAATGTACTTTATGGAAAACTTGACGAGCTTACTTCACTCAGAGCTTCAACTGTGAATCATCATGCATGTTAGTTGGTAGTGATGTACTGATAAGAGATTTTACTGACTATCCAACATTGTAATTCACACAATGGCTGATACTTGTAACTGTTCCAATGTTATGCATTCTTGTAAAATTACCATTTCTAAACTTCATTTTTGTCTTATAATTATGAAAACAATAACATCAGGGTCAGTAAATTCAGGAGATTGCAAGCGCCAAAGAGTCAAAACAAGAGTCAAACTTTTGTGCCTTGCAGCATTTATGAGCTCCTGGTAAAATGTGCTGGACTTGTTATTAGACGCTATTTACTTGATTGTCTACCATTGTGTCAAGCTACTTTTCTTTTCAAGGCTATTTCAAAACACTTCTACCGATGTTGCATGATAAGTTGTGTTAAATGGAACAATTGCCAAAAAAAAAGAAGTAAATCGATTCTACATGTAGCTTATTCACTACTGCCTGCCCATCCAAAATCAACAGTCATATTTGAATTGTGGTTTACCTTTGCTTTAACACTTATAATATCACATAGCGATTTGTGAAATGCTATGATTTACACAAGATACGAAGTTGTGGTCAACCACAGTAATGTCCATTGTTCTGGTACGCATATATACCTCAAAGCATATGAAATCAGTTCTAAGCAGTGTTTACAGAAGCAATGTGTTTCAGTCATATTGGGTAAAACCAGAAGCCATAGAGTGTCAATTATTAAGTTGGCTATTACGTACGTCACTACTGTGGATGGGTTGTCATTTTGAAAAATGAAGGTTAACCTATTAAACATAGTTACAGGGTATCTGAGGAATCAAAACCTGGGGATATGCATTATTAAAAAATCACTAAATCTTGGCACGCCTCCAAGTTGGTCTGGCTCAACTGACTGTTTTTTGATCCATAGGAGTTTATGTCATGTCTCAACTGGATAACAACGACTTCAACAGTGTCTCAACCCTTCTGACTATAGCACAGGCCTCCTCAATTGACCTGCCATCAACTACAATGACACAGCTAGTAATCAAGATGACTCAGCAAAAGATTGTACTGAGACTGAACCATGTAATTCATCATTGCTGGAATTGCCAATCAACTGAGGAGTGACCCAGGAAGGGCTGAGTTGACAGGCAAGGCTTTAACTTCTCCTCAGGATTTGCTACCACCGGTTATCACCACCAGTTGCAATATACATTGCAGGCTCCTCCTAGCCCATTTTCCTTTCTGATAAGTGGGAAACTGACTGTGGCTTTGTTACAGTGCTAGAGGCTTGAGTTGGGGTATGTAGTGTAGTTCACCCAGTCCACCTTACAGATACTGTACATGTAAACTAGAAAGTGGCTGGCACAAGACAGCTCATCTCATAACGCATAGTGATGTGAACCAAGATCTTGGCAATATCTGGCGTAAGTGCTCATAAGTGGTTTCAGTCCTGAGCCCATCAGCGCCTCTCCTGCTGCTCACGTCATGAAGGCTGTCTGAAGCCTTCGAGTTTCCTTTTTACACACTCAAACACCGCCATGGTATTTGACTTGAGAACAAGTAGCTATGAAAATAGTATGCCCATTTGTGAATCTATTTATTAGGTCACACTAGACAAACCAACAAAATTCTACACAGCACTGTGTCACTGGTGAGATGTAAACATCTCACATTGAAGAACCAACGGTGTCTGCTCTTCGTGGTCTTCATTATTGACAAGCATACACTCAAACGACACCTGAATCCTCTCTAATCCAACGAAAGTTGTCATTCACCAACACCTTTGTATAGAAAACATCCTTTGCAATTCGACACCTCTGTAATCTAATAGCAGCATTAAAAACAAACACAGAATGGTCTGGGATTTTTTTCTGCATTCAACATAGTTTTAGAAAGAGTTCACAATAAAAAATAGTGATGGAGAGTGTCTAACTGCCAATGCATCCTGTGCAAAATTACTGCATAATATTCTTTGAACAAATTAACACTTTTACTGACCCCTTACTATCTTTTATTATGAACTCTAACATGTTTCTCACTCCCTGCTACACAGGCTCTCACTTTTCAGTAGCCTTCTTTGTGGGTCCCTAGTGAGATAGTGACTAACAATGTAATTTTAAGCTTTTGACTGGTTAATAATTATCCCATTAACGGCTGTATCCACCATACGGCAACATGGCATCACAAATCATGCAGGGATTGAAATCTAGCTTCGCTACAAACTGTTTAGAGTTGAAATCTATTGTACTACCAAGAAGACATCAATGGAGATGTGGGGAGACAATGCTTGAGTGTTTTATCCCAGATGTAGCATGGTGCACATGAGTAGATATATACATGCGCAATGCCGGAAATGGACGGAGAAACCAACTGTGAAATGGATCGCACTGTATGTAAACTATATTAGTTCTATGGAGTGTAAGGCTCCTTTGCAGACAGTTTGTTGGGATTCCATTGTTTGTTCGGGCTGTTTTTTTTTTTTTTGCCAAAGTTTAGACTTTGCCGAGTAATAACTTCGTGGCGGTTAGTATTATGTAAACAAAAACACCACAGTCGAGTTCCTTCTTTCGTAGCGAGTATTTAGATGTATGGTTACTAAGTAAGTAGTTCTGTATAGTAAGGTTAATATGACACAATTCACCAATTTGGCCAGTAGTCGCCACCGTATGAGAATAGCTGTGATGGATTCACGTTGCTTGATTGATTGATTGATCAATTGCTTGAATGTACAGTAGTTTCATCAGTCTTGTCCCCAGCTGCCCACATGTGCGGGCCGATTGAGCATGTGGGCGGCTGGGGATGTCTTAAGGGATAAAGGTTATCATCATGTTGACCAAACATTTCAACCAATAGCCCACCTACAATAGTTATTTTGGTTTTAAACAACTAAGCCATCTAAGTGCTAACAGTACAGACCATCTAAATCAATGTTGTACCAAGATTCCTACTTTTTAGCAAAACTGATATCTGATATTTTTTTACCAATAGTTAACCAATACCCAATTGTAGGTTACACTTGTGCATACTTCAATGAAACAGTTTGTGAAGCCAATGGTATGAGGTTGTACGTACCTCAACTCAAAGCTGTTAATCAGACAAGTGGGCTAGGGATCCAACCATCACTGTTTATTATAGGGTTGGCTTTGTAGTTACCACAAATATGAACAAACTACCTCCTAAGTACATGCTAGAGCTTTTGACACTAACTGTTCAGTTGTAACTGCCCACCTTGATTATAGTACTGATTAGTATGTAACATTTGTACGGTATTTGTATGTCATGCTCATATAAATTTAATGTACATACAATGTCTGCTCAAGTTAAATAAGTGTATACATATTTTGGCTTAGTGATATGGTTGCAGTTGAGAATATGTACATTGTATAAACTGTCAGTACTGAATAAGTCATCACTATCCTTGCAAGCAAACATGCAGTAAGGCTAGATTGCTATAAAGTAGACTTGCCCCTTTAATGATATGCATCCATATTAGAGTAGCATGAAATGATACTCATATATAAAGCTGATATGTGGTATTGTCAGTGAATCCAGTGAATGTTAAGATGCATTTTTAACTCAGCCAGTCTGTGTTTTGTACACTATTATCAGTCAGTTCTTATTGTCACTGTTTGTAAAATACTCTTGTGTGTTTGTTGTTTTTCTTTCTGCAGTTTTTACTCCTTATATTTTACATTGCTCGAATTGTAATGCCATCGTCACATATAACGTTAAAGAAATATCAATCAGTAAGTGATTTGTGTACGTGAATGTGTTCTATAAGCAAACACTATCGTTCTATTTTTAAGGGAACATCCCTCATTTGTTAAGTGCCATAACTTCAATGTATGTGCCTGTATGATAGACTAAAGGGCGTCTAGCATATCCAGGGGTCCATTGTAATCTAATAGTAGCTTTTGTGAAGTGTTAAAGTAATAAGTTATAGTTGTAACATACCCATGAGGTTTTCTGATTTGTAACACTGGCGGCAGCCTTTGATCTACCTGCACACCATACTACAACCTACGCATAATATTATATGCTCTCATATTTTCCAGTGGCTGCTAAGACTCATCTTCATTGTACTGGTAGTCAATGCTGCTGGTGTAAATGTGTTTGGAGTGTTAGCCGTTGACTTCAGTGCTGTTGTTGTTGTCTCTGAAAATGTGTCTCTTCGCTCGTTGCAAGCATCTCTGGAAGTCAACACTACCATGATCCCTTCAGTGACAGCTCCCTACATGGAGACTAATGTTACAGTAACCACGATCACAGTGAAGGTACTCTCTCCACTGGAGCAGAAAAGAAACGACTTTTGTTCACAATTTCCTCAATACACAGCACTTTGTACAGGTACTATGCTTGGTGGTTTTGTGATTGCACAAATATTCCAAGATGCAAACATATTATTTTGATTAAAGGATTGACCAACTTTGTAAAATTTGGAAAGTATATTTTTGTGTGAATATGTGACTAAGATGCAGTGTAGTGACGTTTTAATTTCATCGTAATCTTGTGCAATATGAGTGTGTGCATGCATTCAAATACAGACTTAAGTGTATAGTATTCATATCATGCATTACTTAGTCCTCTTGTTATAGATGAGAACCCAGCAGAATTTTATGTGGAAACAAAACCGGTCAGTGTTTTTCACATACATTCAAGTACCAACTAAACTATGTTTTACTGTACCTGCCTTATCACATAACATGTATGCCTTCAGTCTATGACAGTGATAGAAACACATTGTCCATTACTTACATACGTACAGTATTCCATGTGTTTGCATTCATGTATTATGAGTGTGTGTAGTACAGCAAAAATTGCTACATGTAGAGCTACAATGCAATGAATGCATGTATTGTTAAAATATGAAAACAGTTTCAACATATATTTAGAGTTTCAACATATATTTAGCTCTTCTGTTATCCATTTAGTTTCCTGGAAACAATATTCCAAATGTTCCGGTAGCATTGGTGGCCACAAATAGAACAACCAGGATACACAGGTATTAACTGTCTAGTGTATACTCTGTTCTATTAACTGTTACAGGAGTCTTTATCATTTACTACAAGCTGATGGAGGTAAGAAATTGTGAACATGTACACATTGCACTGATTGCAGTATAATGGTGTATCATGTGATGCTACTCTATTGTTGACACAACAAACAAAGGTTGAATACATTGTCAGACAACAGCAGACTGTGTACTGTGTTTACTAGACTCTGTAGCCATCCTCAGTATTGGGTGTGCTGTGTTCTTAAATTTGTAGCATAAAAGTTTCCCCTTAGCTATTACCATTTGAAGATGTGTTCTGACAGCTTTAAGTTAGTGGTAGGTCCACTGTGAGAGACACAGTTTAGAGTTATTTATAATTTCAATCGACAAGTGGATATACGTAGTATAAGTGTGGTCAATACACTGTGAAGATACGTAATGTGTTTGTATATTTACTGTTTATCTTTGTGCATAGCTAACAAATCTCTCATTACTGTGTTTCTGGATGGAATGTTCCCTGTAAGTGTACGGTATAATCTCTGTGTGTGTGTGTGTTTGTGTGTGTGTGTTTGTGTGTTGTGATGCAGCATAGCTAGAGCACTGTTCTGGTAATTGAAAGTAGGGCTGTAACAAATATTTGATTTGTTCAGATATTTTATAGCTGTAACATGGGCACGAGTGATTTGCCTGATATGTATGCCCAAAGCCCAAGGGCTGTGGTCATGCATATTAGGCAAATCATGAGTGCCCATGTTGCAGCTAATATGTAACATTTCCATCCAGGCTGATAGCCTTGATTCCAGTATGAGTGTAACCACTGGATTCGTTTTATCTGCATGCCTGAAAGATTCGATTATGGTTAGGCAGCAAGTAACGTTGTAGCTACGATTGTTACAATAAACGGATGAGTCCTATGGATATCACGGAAAAGTCAAGTAGGGCAAATTTCGGGGAATTTACAAGTGTTATAATGCTTTCGTGTTGTTTAAAGGCTAATCACAATATATACTAAAGGGGTAAGCTTTGTTATAGGGTGGTTAACTCGTGTCGTCCATAAAGTGGGCGTTTCCGCATTCAAAAACATGCCGAAATGCTTGTGAATGCACTGTAAGACTAGTTCTCACCTTTAAGTAACATTTCCCAACTTGTAGAGCGGCAAGGATACTGAAACGCCTTCATTTTAGTGCTTCTAGTGGCAACACTTCAATTTGTGGTGAGCATTAATTTATCCTCACAATTGATTTCAGTCTGAGCTTGTATAAAACAACAGAAGGCGGTACCACTACCTCATCCACATCAAGGCCATGCTTGCTTTGATGAAAGTGGCTTGCTCTTTTAGAAGTGCCAACCACTTTCCCGGGATACATTTCAATGTACACCGGTGTACATTTAGATGTCTCCCTGTAAAAAGGTATACATGGCAAATGTATCCTCTGGAATTCCTTTGATCTGAGGTGTGAAAGTGTTATGTTAAGATTCTATCTGGATCCTGAATTTACTATTCGGATATTCGCTTGCTAGTAAATTACAAGTGTTTACAGTTGAAATGGTGTTGGTTGTATATTTCTACAAGATGGACTGTTCTGCCATGTAAAATTGATTATATATAGACAACCACCATTAATTTTGCACTTTGCGTGTGTTTGTATGTATGTCTTCGATGGTATCTGTATAGTGGACAAGTGTGTTATCTGTGAATCATCAGATCCTTATTTGGTATGAATTTCTCCTGCTTGGAATATTGTACGTATATACAGTACGCGCAACATTTTGAGCAGGGTTGCTTTGCTTGTAACATGCACGCACAGCTTTTTAGAATGTAGGAATCCAAGTTTGACAGTGGAATGACCATAAAAGGCTTTCTGCACGTGCGTAACTCTGCGTGTTGTGTGTATGTATGTGAGCATTTGTGAGCTGGCGCATGAGATTAGATATTATATTGGTTGTGTGTGCTATAGATGCAAGTTGCAGTTGCTAAATTATTTGGCGTCAATGCAGTGTGTAATCCAGTGAAATCAACAGGAATGTATCGGATCACTGAGGTACGTAAAGCACATACAGTCACACTATTGGTTACTCAAATACTTGTGTGTATGCTCTATACACACAGCATTACAAGTACACATTATCAACAATGTTTAACCTGTATCCGGTGAGTAGCTATGTAGTGTTGTTATTGTTGTATGTGTAGAGAATCACTATTGTTACTTTCTATTAAGAACAGCCTGTCATTGTTAGACCCAATGGATAACGTGGCGGTTACCTGTCAATTTCCAGTATAAAGAACAGTTTTAAAATTTACTTTTTGAAAAAATTTGGAGAGCTATGCTAAAGCAAACAACACCATGTTTTAATCCAGTTCTTCCTCTATCTACATGTACGACTATCGAATATTTACAGCGACGCTATAGAACTGATTATAAAAGCATGCAAAAATATTTTCTGTGTCAGTTTTCACAAGGATTGCTGCACATTGAAGCCAAGTAAATTGTGGAATCTGTTATTTAGTAGCATAAGCAGGACACGACAAACATGATTTCAGGCTGAAATATAACTATGCGATTCAGAAAGTTTTTTGGCCACCGTGAAAGGACCTACAGCGCCCACTGTAACATTGACAAGCAGTACAAACCTCCTTTTTGTCAGCATGTGGCCCTGCTACAAATACCACTCACGTATTTTACATTAATACAGAGGTCTCCCTCACTAGTATACAGGAAAAAATTAACACAGAAAGTTATACCAACACTTACCATACTAAAGCCATAAATGCTGTACTGTATGTCGCCAAAGTTTCGCATAAAGCACCTGAATTAATTCCCTTGAACAAAGGCTCTAAACTACTGTACTCTACTTACTTTAGTGATGTCTTCTTTAGCCATTGACACAACGGCCATTTTAATTGTTGTGTTGTGAACACTATTCGCATGATGCAATAAGTGAATATTTGTGGCAGGATGTATGGCTTCATTTGCAATGGCTTTGTTTGTCATCTGTGACTTCCAGGTTCCCAAGTCTATACATGTAACATGTTGGGTCTGTCATTTTGACTTATTATGGGATTGTGGTGGGTGACTGAATGCTGAAATATGTAATACATACACTGAACATATAGTATGTACTGTACAACCTGTTATTGTGGGCACTAACACCCACTTGTTTTGTTAGGCTCCTTTTGTGATGTGAAAATTTGGGAAGCAATAAAACCCGGAATACGGAATAACGGAACAGCGGAATAAGCGAAAATTACATTCTTAATATTTTACTACTATATATACAGTCTATAGCATTTATACAATACTCACCTCGTAGCAATTCCACAGAGAATCACTAAGGCGATCCTCAGGGCAATCTTTAAATAGAACTAGCACAAAACTAACCACTCTAGAATAATCTAACTAAGCTAAAATACTTTCTAATACACTTTACTACAAAATCGCTACAACACTATAAGTTCTTTCTGCTACAGCTACTTATACCAGCCATCACACACGAGCAACTGCCCGAATTTATTAGTGACAGCATTCCATCCTAAGAAATCTTCTCTGAAATAATCTACTTTGGCTTAGAACCTGTTAGTTATCCATCGCCAAACAAGCTTAATGTAAATTCAAAAGGTTAAGTGCTGTATTTAGCTGACATCACTTTGTGCAGCTTGATTCTAATACATTCGGGCAGTTACTCGTGTGTGATGGCTGGTATAAGTAGCTGTAGCAGAAAGAACTTATAGTGTTGTAGCGATTTTGTAGTAAAGTGTATTAGAAAGTATTTTAGCTTAGTTGGATTATTCTAGAGTGGTTAGTTTTGTGCTAGTTCTATTTAAAGATCGCCCTGAGGATCGCCTTAGTGATTCTCTGGAATTGCTACGAGGTGAGTATCGTATAAATGCTATAGACTGTATATATAGTAGTAAAATATTAAGAATGTAATTTTCGCTTATTCCGCTGTTCCGTTATTCCGTATTCCGGGTTTTATTGCTTCCCTGAAAATTTGGGCACTTTGGTTGTCCATGTTACATATAAGTATATTCCATTGTATTGCCTTTTACATGCCTGTTATTACATATGTATGTAGGATGCTCCATACATTATAATACTGGAAGATGATTTGGAAGTGTCTCCAGATTTCTTTAGGTGAGTGTACAATTATTAATTGTGAATGACTGGTATAATGGTACGTATGTTGCTGATAGCTTTTTCAGTCAAACAGTTTATTTGATGGAGGAAGATGACTCGATTTTTTGTATTTCTGCATGGAATGACTTTGTAAGTTTGGTCTAAGATATGATATATATGTATATATGTGTCAGTGTAGTCGTACGGTATGTGAAATGCTGTTTAGGCAAATATTATAGCTAGAAATTTTCAAGGCCCAAATGTTACATTTTATTTTGGTGGTGTATTTTTTGAGGATAAAGATCAGGTAGTGTCGAGTGTGCTGTTTACGAATTTATTTTAAATTGGTGTCTCAAGCTATCAGGAAAGTTTTAATGATTTGTTTTTGTTGGTAGGGCTACAAGCACTCGTCACAAGACACCAGTGCAGTGTTCAGGATTGATGGCATGCCTGGCCTTGGCTGGCTGCTCAGTAGGTCTTTGTACAAAAAGGAGCTGGAGGCTAAATGGCCCAATGAGTCTGAGCCTCTCACATGGGATGGGTGGATAAGGGAAGACCCCCAATTGCAAGGAAGGTGAGTAACGTACATGTTGTTGTTATGTGCAAATTATGTTAACAAACTCTGTCAAGTAAGGATTCAATTGAAACCCTAGGGGTGAAGATTTTAGTCCCTACAGGTCCGTTTAGCTTCATGTCTGGGTTTTATTTAGAGGGAGTGTACCTTGTCCCTGACAGACTCTCTCTCCCCTTAAATTTTATGCAATGCTTTTAAATTTTAGCGATAACTTAAATGAAAGTGCATCAGAATGCGTCAGGATCAGTAATAACCTGAGACTACTTCTAGTCATTCTCAGGAACCTGAGAATGTACCAGAAGCCATCTGAGAGAGTCTAATATGTGAAAATTTCTTGGGGTGCATGTCATTCTCAGGTACCAGTATTCGGTGTAATTCACAGAATCTCAGTTATCCAAACCCCTTGGGACCTGGGGTAGTCCATAAATCTGAAAAGTCCATATCTCTGAAAGTTAAATGATCTTAAAATTTCCATTGTTTATGTACATACATATACTCTGTAACTGTCTGTACAGTTTTGTATCAGAATTTTCAGTTAATCAAATGACCACATGCAGTGATTGCTCTATAGGGTGTTTTATATTATTACGTTCAAATAGCCCATTTTCAGTATGGCAAAAATATGCAATGCACTTTAGACTTCTTGTATGGCTTACGTAATGTTGACCACGAAAGCATAAACTCCAGTATATTATGACATCGTTTTTGATTAGCTGTTAATCAAAAAGTGATGATGTCATCATTAAAGTGACATCATAGCTTACATTGTACTATTGTGTTCCCCCATGGAATCTATAAACTTAATTTGCATACCTTGGTTGCTGATTGAGAATGGGCTATTCCTGTTATATAACATGATCATAAATTTGTTGTCATTGGTTAGATAATTGATGTATTATACTCCCACCTTTGTATATCTTATGCATTAATGGTTTTGTCAGGTAACTTGCTCCTTGTTTATTCTTGTAGGGAGTGTCTTATTCCTGAAGTGTCCAGGACATACCATTTTGATACTGGCATGCACATCGACTCCTACCAGCAGAGGAAACATTTCAACACACGCAGCCAAGCTCATGAGCGTTTCATACAGCTTCGCAACTTGGATAGGTTAGCATCTTACCTTATTGGTACTACAAAACCTGTCCAAACAGGTCACTGTATAGTAAGGTCACCTGTCTATACTGGCCATTGTAATAATCCCCAAATGTGTCATCAGTATACAAAATGACCTGTCTAATACATCTACCTGCTTTCAAGAAATGTTGCCCCAGAGGAGTATATACTAGAATAGACAGGTTTCACTGTACAGACAGATCATAATATGTTGTTGTTTATTCTTTAGTCTTAAAAGAGAACCTTATGAACAAGTTATCCATAGTCTGCTAAGGTGAGTATTCTGTTTATAGCTGTGTATATTTTCACACTGTAGCTTTTAATTTTGTTTTATAATTCTGTAGACAAGCCATTCCTATTAGACGAAATATCAGCCGGTGTGATTATGGTCTTGTTCCTCGTGACCAGGTGAGTACTGTGTCCTTCTGTCTTTGCAATTGTATGTTTGCATGCATTCATATGGTAGTACTAGCAATTGACAGCTACAGGGTATGTATATTTGTATTGTCGCCAGCACTGCTCAAGTGCTTATTTCAGGAGTACGTTAAACACATGTTAACCACTTGCAATCTATATGAGTCTCTTTAGTCAAATTGCAGTATACCATACTCTCTCCTCCTTATTTATTTTGTGCCATAGTTTATCTTGTGCCATACTTTACTTACATAATTGTGTAACCGTCTTAGCAAAAACCTGTGAGTTGTTTTGGAATTATAGCGCTAGACAGTAGAAAGAGCAAGATAATCGATTTATACAGTGACTATACTGAAAATAAACTACAGGCACTTACATCTGTAGCCATAACTTCCATTTGTATTAGACTACAACATTGCAATTTGGCTTAAAATAGTGTTCACAATTAATTTAGCAAATCAGCCAAGGTATAGTGTTAGCCCTGTAGTCACTTACACATATGGGTATGAAGGCAGTTTAGTTGAAGAAATGACGATGATCTTGTTTACGTTTACTGCATCGTATACAAATGCATGTGACACGCATACCGTTGGGGCTACAGAAGTGAAACAAAGATTTTTGAACTGCCAAATGGGTTGGTATATAGTTTTCATTGATTTGAGTCTTCCTTCTCCAAGTAATTTCCTGATAAAAACTTGTGTATTTTTTCTTTGTAGCATGCGTAGTTTTATGATTTTTTCAAAAGATTTTGTTTTTCTCAATACACATGCTTATGCGAATAAGTCGGGTTTTTGCTAAGACGGTCACATATAATGAGTCTGTTTGGAGTTCATGTGTGCTAACTTCTGTTAGGGAAAAATTTATGTACTGTTCTTGGACGATGATGAAAAGTACCACTGGACATTTACCAGGGTGAGGAATTAATTTGTATAGTTTACTATATATCAACATAAATTTTCACTTTTAATACTTGTGTATACTCCAATTTCATTTACCTGAGCTGTATATATTATTTAAATTTTCTTGCAGTGCTTCAACTTATGGGAGTACGATGTGAGAGCAGGACATCAGGTTTGTCTCCCTAGTGATTATTGTTAAGCAACTTGAAGCCAGCAGTTATTTATACCATTGAAAAGTTGTGGCATGGTTGAATTAAATTCCTCTACATAAATTTTCTTCTAAATTTCTTTGCATTTCAGTGTTTTTGTTTGTTGACTGTTCATTTAGAAATTATTATGTAGCATTAAATGTTTTACATACACATTTGTGGTTTAAATAACTGTTTGTGTTCAATAGTACTTTCATCAATCTTGCAGGACTTATGGCGGTTGACAATAAAGCAGAACCAATATCTAGTGATGAGGTGTCCGGTGTCCCCTTACTGCAGGTATGCGTACACTGTCATGTAGTAACCTTACTAGTAACATGTGACTTCTATTTGGATAGCTACAAACCTGATGATTTAATCCCAATGAAATTTTCAAGTAAGCATATATTTGATACAGGGGATAGGATAAGCCCACGTGAAACTGTTTGCAATGCACTTAAGTGATGCTTGAAAATGTATCATGTGAGCTAATGTTTACTGTTCAAAATATTGACGAAAAGGTTTGATATACAATGAAATTCTACTGTGTTTGTAAATCACAATGATGTGAATTTTGTGAAGAAAATTAAAACCGTTATGAAGAAGTCAGTGTTCTGAAATGATGACATGTGGCATGCAGTCACAAATTCACCAGTAACGTGGTCACTTTGTATGTATCAAACAACCACAAATAATCGTCTGTGCTGGATATATCCCTATAGAAGAATCACTTTCTTCAGAATATATCTTAGTAGTGCTAGGGACCTTACATAATTCCATTACCAGTTCACGTGGGCTTGTCCTACCCCCTCCCCTGCACCAGTACATGTCCATTAATTTTAATATGTTTCAGCTACAAGATTACGCAGACCACTGAGGCTAGGATGAGAATTGTAACACTGAATTTAATTTCACTTAGTTATTTTATTTCTATGCAGCCTTTTTTTATCAAAATTTGTATACTGTATGTGATGATGATGTTTATTTGTTGTAATACAGTGTTCTTTGTGCAATGAAATGTACCTTGTGTTTCATTGTACACATATGTATGAAAAATAGTACTTCAGTAAGTACAGTTATCACATGATTGTAATAGATTTTTGGCGCTACATAAAATTACCAGTCTGCAGCAATTTTTTACATAAAGATGCAAAGTAGTCATTTTTCATTGTAAATTTAGTCAGAGGTGTACAAGTATTGGTACTGACATGATGATGTCGGATGTTGGTAAAAAGTTGATTTATTAGTGATATTTCACTTAAGTACCATAACGTTATGTTGACTTTTGCAGAAATCATGAACCTTGAATTAAAGTACAGATGTTCATGCATGTCATCTTGTGCTATATGTTGTCACTGTTGAATGAGAAGTACTTCATGTGTCTGTATACAAAGCTTCACTATGGTGTCTAAAACAGTCCATAATACAAAGCTATGGTGTATATTCTAATAGTTTTGTACAGAGTGTAGCAATCCAGTGTGCCAAATATGGTGTCGGAGAGTGCAAACCCAAGGGTGGAGGGGACAAACCCTTTGCCATACTCTACCATCCACGTGCCAGGTGTCCACTCTACGCCAGTGACTTCACCCCAACTGTGTAACACTGTAGTACCTGTGGATCAGAGTAACACAATAGCATACAGCCACCAACTTTTTCTCTGTCTGTACTTTTCAAATAACTCTTTTTACTCTAGATCACACAATATGGGTAGAAATAGAATATAGAAGAACAGTAGGGTAGTACACTTCAACACAATGTTTGATACTTATCTACTCTAGGAATTAATTACAAAATGTGCAAGTCAAGCTACATGCATGCAAACACTAATTGGGTGTAATCCCAAACCGACTTGTTCTGCAACACTATTAATTTACAATCTCTACTAAGGCACTCCTAATAAAAACAACAACTATACTCTTACTAGAAGAAAATACAGAACCTGTTGGTCCCATTGCATACACAATATATACACTAATATAATAAGATATCTACCTGGTAAATGCATCACGCTCTTAACTGAGCCTTCTTCCCACTGTCGAAATGTTCCTTCTATGATAGTATCACTAATGTTCATCCAATATCTACCTGTATAGCAAGTCAACCATTATGTCAAGATAAAGTAACACAAAAGAATACCATGATTATAGAAGTGAATGCTTGAAGGCTGCACTACAACGATGATTGTACATGTGTGATCAAAAATTCAAATTTACACTAGTTGCAGGAATGTGCTATTTATGTGTATTTCACTTCTGCTTCCTTTCCTAAAATATATTGCAAAATCTACTCTGAAGGAAATTTTGCCTCACCTATTGTAGTATCAATGAAATGTAAGTAATTATCTGTGGGAGGAGTTACGTTTTTATGAAATTATACCTAAAATGGACATTTTTTGCTATAAAATCTACAAAACAATCAACAAATTGTACAATTTGCTCTGATAGATGTCTTAAGATTTTGACAAGACATTCGGAGATATCAACATATTTAAGACTAGATATGAAAATATGAAATGGGCAGTAATTAAAACGGTTCAGTTAGTGGTAGATTACAGTATAAACTGGTTTTACTTGTTTTTGATGATAATAGTAATGAAGATAAAAATCCAAACAATACCTTGGCCACTGTTAGTCCTCAGACACAGTTCTCACAAAGTTATCCTTGAAGTGGTCGACCATGCTCTTACTGCACTTGACTTGAGCACATGACCTCGTGTATGCAAGCTGGGATAATCTTTGTAGTTATAAGTTATGTAGTCCGTTTATCAGAAATTGGAAATGACTGTTCTATTAGAGTATTTTGAGTAAAAGTGTACTTTCTATTAGAGTATTTAATAAATGTATGGGCTTCAGTCATCTGAACAATTCACTTATCTCAGAACACTTTTACCATTCTCTGAGGCACATTGGGGTGAGGGTCCACTGTATCATGGTATTATCAAAGCCATAATACTGGTACGGATAACCTAGGGTCGGATAACTGAAGGTCTACTATATAGGTATATTTCAGAGTCCTTCCTTGGTGCACTATACAAGATAGGCAATAAATACTCACCTCTCATAATATTAATAAAACAATTAATGGATGATCAATACCCCATAATTGAGGAGGAATCATGAATCAGTGTGGTGCTGAATGGAAAGTTTTGTTACTAACAATTTTTCACAATTTATGGAACATCATTTGCAAAAAATGTTGCTGTCTTAAAATAGGGTTGGGAGGTATTAGTAGTCAATAAAGAAAAATACCAAATACCAAATTTAATGTAGTAAAAATTTTTGTGGTTTAGTGGTGGCCATACATGAAGTTGAGCCACGTTTACACTGCAGACAAGACCTAAGTATTCACAACATTTTTTGGGATACTTCAAACCTTATTGTCATTTCATTAGTTCCTTTAACTTTTACTACTAGGACAATGTGGGTGTAAGTAGCTTACTAATGTTTTTAAGAGTGTAAAATATAAAAAGATATTTAGTAATACCGAGTTAATTTTTCCTAATACCGTACTGTTCTTCAAAGTGCAATACTGCCCATCCCTATTGATAATGTACAAAACTCACCAGAGTTTCCAGAGGTATGAATAGCTGTTCCAAAGAATAGGACATACTCGGTCAAAGAGGCGTGCAGTAAATAGAAAGCTCCCATCCAGCCTCCACAGTTGATAAAGATCCACTCCCTGTGTTGAACTGGCAAAATGCGCTTGTGATAAGTAGCAGTTAATTCATCGGCAACCAGCTCAAATATCCTGCGATGAGTTGAATTACCCTCTGTGGAGAAAAATTTGGCATACACAGCTAGTGCATGCATAAAGGTATCGTCCTTCCTTGCAGACCTATTCTCCAGGGTGGCACTAATCAATAAGAGAATATAAGCGTCCCCTATGAAAGGATCTGGTGAAATGCCTAAACTTTTTAGTCGCCTCTTGTAAAATCTTGTGTAGTTATTAAAATAACAACTATCACTTGCCAGTTTCTGGTGATCTCTCGGACAAAAAAGGTATAGGCATTTCACCAGACTGGTTCAGAGGGGCACTTATAATCTCTCATTGATAAGTTCCACCCAGGAGAATAGGTCTACTACATAAAGGCAAGAGTTCCTATCTTTGTACTACGAACTCTTGATAAGGTAGCAGTGGTGAAGTGCGGTTAAACTAGAACATTCTTGAGGTACACTTTTAAACCAGAAGCTTGGAAATCAGACTAATACAAAGGCAAGGGACAAAGAAAGGGAAAGCAAGTACAAAGTTGGTTCAGTTATGCTGATAGTCTGGCAGCATACCCAACCAGTCTCGTACCGAAACTGTTCATACTGAGACTGTTTTTTTCTTTCTTTTGATTGATTTCTCATGATAGTCGGCAAAAACCTTTCTTCCCTACCACAGCACACACAACAAAACACAACCACTAGACAACCATGTGACACATACAATAATATAAAAATCTGTACAGTGGATCCTCACTTATCTGAACCTCAGTTATCTGAACACCTCGATTATCCGAACGCCAAATGTGACTGTTCTATTAGAGTATTTTGTCATCAGTGTGCATTCTATTAGAGTAAATGACTGTTCTATTAGAGTATTTCAACGAAGCTCTGTATTATATAAATCAATGGGCTTCAGTTATCCAAACAAATTCACTTATCTGAACACTTTTGGCTAACTATAAGAACAAAGTCAGATAACTAAGGATCCACTGTACTACACATATAAATTCAACATAATTGCAAGTAACACGTGTGGCATCAGTGACAGAATTCCACCAAAAAGTGGCAGATGAACGGAAAAAGGTTTTGGTGGAGGAGAGATGACAAGTTTTCAGGTTAGTAAAGCAGTCCTTGCAACGTCTATGATAACTATGGGTAAAGTATAGTTAATCTTAGAAAAACTAGTGATTCAACCAACATCTTAAGAATATCAAATGATAAAGATTTCTGGTGGAGGCTAATAAGTAGTATGACACAGTACTACACACACTACGTAACCTCATTGTAAATGTATGTCAAAAATAATTCTTAAAAATAATTCTTAAACATTTTTGTTTATCCACTTTATCCTTAAGCTGGTGATCATCTACTAGGATTGTAGGAGGAACTACACTAGATGCACGTTTTCGAGCAAACCACATGACACTAGACTTATTGACATTAAGCTTGATGCAATCCATGCCTGGATTCTCCGTAGGTCAGAGCACAATCTTCCTTTCACAACGTCATGATTTACACTGGAACATATCAATGTAGTATTAGTGTCATCAGGAAATTGTAGTAATCTACTATGTGTGACTAGCGAGGGCATCTCATTAAGGTATACAAGAAATAGAAATGGGCCAAGTGCACTGTCCTGTAGAATTCCACCCTTTACAGGAGACCAAGATGACATCATATCCTTATGACAGACATGCTATATATGATGGGAAAGGTAATTGGTGAACCAGGTCAGTTCAATGTCATGAACACCTAAGGCACATAGCAGCTTCAAGAGTATAACATGATCTAGTGAATCAAATGCCTTTCTGAGATCCAGAAAAACAGTGCATACAAACTTGACCAGCATCTAAGTGATATTGAGTCCATGAGAATCTGCTCAGTAGATCTGCCTGCACGATAAGCTCCCTGATATTGACTCAGGAGTTTGAACTGCTCAAAATAAATACTTAGTTGAGACAACCTACGGAGGCTCTAATATCTATGGTTGAGAGGCGACTAGCTTATCTAAGTGTGGGGGCGTAGAAAATTTTCCGCCCCCACACCAAAAGAAAAAAGCGCCAGCTAGATATTCATTTACCTGGCACGAGAAAACAACAAACACAAGACCTCGCACAAGACTCACCTGATTTAGCAGTGGCAATCGCCTTGTTCGTCATCGAGGCAATGACTTTATGGTTGAAAACATAAGACTTGGAGAGGAGCCAGCTATGTATCCCTATAGCAATTAACGCAACGAGGAATATCGCTACGAACACCTTCAGTGAAAAACTGATGACACCCATTTTCGTTTGGACTTAATGCTGTTCTGTACCTAGTAAAACTTTTAATTGTGGGATTGTGTTTTGACCAATGCAACCAGTCAAGTTTCGTGCAGTCTTGATCAATACCCTATATGCACATGGAAGCGAGCGCATTTGAGCACGAAGCTCCTTACCAAATTGATACATCTGAAGGTTAGCATGATATGCACTTCACCACTTAAATACTTTTATACAATTGTTCAATTGTTTCAGCTGTTGCTAACCTACTAAGCGAGTTTCTGGAGGTAGCCTTTCACTACATTTTGTATATCAGGGGAATTTATTCACCACTGTTGTTTGAACAAGCAAGAAAGTACAACATACCTGTCCAGGTGCGTGTGTGTGCGTGCGTGTGTGTGTGTGCGTGCGTGTGTGTGCGTGCGTGCGTGCGTGTGTGTGTGTGCGTGCGTGCGTGCGTGTGTGTGTGGGCTTGCAAACTTTGGCCTGTAGTTGTATTTGGCTGGAGACCCTGTCATATATGCATGCTAGCTGCAAATTCTTTCTGTATTGTATCATATAGGCAATAGTACTGTATATAAGGAATCATAGGTTTGCACTTTTCCACAAAAACTATATTGACCAGAAACCAACTTCACAATACCTTCATGGCACCTTGGTTAGGTAAGCCCAAAAGTGCCTTCAGTGTGATCCAAAATGCTTTCAATTTTTATTTATATTCAGTGGAGCTCGCCAACTAATTGACTAACTGACTGATGCTTTCGGACCAGCGTAACTCAATAGTAGCTAAGGCTACAGGTACAATTTTTTTTCACTAGAGCCTGACGGTGCCTTTTGGCATACTGCAGTACATACAATGTATGCATCATGGACTTACCTTTGTCCTCCTTTGTGTTCTGTTTCTTTTTACTGGCGGTGCAAAGTGTTAGTTAGTAATAGTACAAAATGGCTTGACTCTTACATGTACAACGAGGATTACCTGTATTTTCCATAGTGACTGGATTGATTGCAGAGGTACTTCTTCTGTTCTTTATTTATAGTGCTGTGTAATTGGATGAAGGTGTATGTTCAGTTGTAAAACTAATTATGATTACCATATAGCGAGTTTTATAGCAAGGAATTAATTTAGCGTTTGGGGTCATTCGCTAAAATTTAATTCGCTAGAATTTTGGCACCGCGATAACGTCATCGCGTGATTTAGTCTAAGGTCACACCTTCATCACTAAGCACTCTAGAAAGATTCGTTTTTGCCCAGCTAAAGCCAGGGATAAACTAAGCTGTGAAAAGTTAATGTGAGTCAAAACAAGAAGTACGGATTAGGAAAGGTGCACATGATCTGAACTAACTAATGGCTTGAACTAAAAATGATTGCGATGTAGCCTGCAGACCTACTAGCAAGGTTCAATTCTCTATTAAATCTTTCTCCCAGCCCCTATCATAATTAAAAGCAATATTTAAATTTTAGCGTTGCCATTTATTTGCTAAATTTTCTGCTGCTATCTTTTAATTTCGTGGGAAATTTCAGATGTTACAATAAACCGTTATACGGTATGTCTAGTGCCATTTCTTTAGTATGCACAGGTTCTCCAGTCATAATTATGTTGCAAGAAAAGTAAAGAACAAGTACAAGAAAAAATGAGGAAAATTAGTGATCATAGAAATAAAAGGTAGTGAGTTAAACAGGGAGCTCGCTTACACCTGCAGATAGGTACACACACATGCGTACATGCACACACACATTCTAATGAAAAAAATTTTCAGGAAACCAATTGTCTTCCCCTGCAGCTGGCTGTGGGTTCATGTCTGGTTTGAAAAGTATCACAATATTGCTAAATATCATGCTATTTTCATGTAGCTGATGATTCAACTAGTTTGACTCCTTGATCACTGTAAATTTAAAGTGCCTAATCTGTAACTTCATTGTACGATGTGATCAAGAACAATATCTCTAGGACAAGACTTTGTGTTAATTATTTCCAAGTACCATGGTAACACAAGGATAATATTGTTCACCAAAATTAAGACAATTTTTCATTAGTTCTTTATGAGTTACCATTCAAGTACATGCATGGTGTATCTTGAAGTGGACCTAGTATGGCCTAGTGCTGGGCGATATAGCCGACATACAACATATCACGACATAATTTTATATATTGTGATACAAAATTATATCGCGATATAGCTCACGTGATATAAGCAGTACAACGTGAACTTGTAAGATGGCATCTCCAGTTTCGCAATTACTCCTACTGCACCCTCGTCTCGCCCGCGTCAAGGGTGTGACATACTGTTGCGTATTTTGAAGGAACTGTCTTATTAGATCTGTGTGCAGCGGTGGGACATGTAGGAAGCAGTAGTACAGTGAGGAGAGTAGTAGTTCAGAGAGCAACTGTGATTAACTTTCAGCTATAAAAAGATAAAAATACTCTAATAGAGCAGTCAGTGCGATACTCTAATAGAACAGTCAGTAGAATATATAACATTGCTCTAATTACATTGCTTGGTCTAAGCTATTTAAAAAGAAAGAGACTGTGTATGCAAGCCTCCAGATACCATTTGAAAATATCTGTTTTTAAAAAAAAAAAAATTCTCTGCATGAGGCAGACCATCCTAGCTTGCATGTGCTTTGCACATGTAGTTTTTGTACACCGATAATCTCTAATTTAAATATTATAATAGATCAAGATAATGAAGGTATCACAGATTAAGTTGTAGGTGAACCGGAAGACTAGCTAACTATTGTAACTTGCCAGTATGCAAATCAACATTTCTTTTAATATTATTTTCATTTAACTAGCTGTATAAGTGCATATGATGTATTAGCTAATAAATGATCTTATTCCTGTGTTTTGTGTACAGTGTAGTAGTACATACTTGAAAAATACCTGAAAAATAAGAAAATAAACATTAAAGATAAAATTTGGTATATATCGTAACATATACCACTTTGGCGTGGGCGTTCAAAGGCGCCGCTCGGTGTTTAACTCGCATATTGCCCGGGCAATATCATGGGAAAGCGGTTTGCCAATGACTTTGATACCCAGCCAGTTCAAAGAATCGATGCGCTTTGACTCGTTATATTGAGCGACATAGAGCTTTGTATTGTGGGATTCGTTTTTGTAGAGGTTGCTAAGCTTAGTACATAGGCTAAGATAAAGTAGTTGGTTGTTACTAAAGGCACAAAATAATTGTTTGGGCGATTGTGGATGCGTATTTCTACCCACCGCGTATCAGCCTTTGAACAGACCACGGAACAGCAAAGCTACTACTGCTACGTTGAAATAGGTTAGTAACTTACAGTTCTAAGTACTATAATAACTTACTTACTGTCCCAATAGCGAAGTTAGTTGGCTTAACTTAGTACAAAAATGATAACAATATAAACTCCATCCCACAATCGCAAGTTTTCTAACATTGAGTGTTGAAGCATAGTAACGTATTAATGACGTTTTAACGTATGGACAACGTTTTCTATTAAAACCACAATCGATCTTCAGATGCTACTGTATAAAACAAATGGGATGAGTTCTCGTTAGTTCTTTCACCTATTAGGTGAGTGCGCCCCAAGTGATATATATCACTTGTACCATGGCTGCTTGGGATTTTGCTGACATATACACCCGCAGCCCTCGGGCCTGCGGCCCTCGGGCTTTGGGTGTATATATCAGCAAAATCCCTCGCAGCCATGGTATAACTATTACATATATTCATTAGTGTTGTTTTAGTACAGCAAATTCATTTTAGTTTAGTTCTAGTTCTAGTACCCCAATTCTGCCATAGTTTTAGTTAGTTCTAGTTCTAGTACCCCAATTCCACCACAGTTTTAGTTAGTATTAGTTCTGGTACCCCATATTTCTGTAATTTAGTTAATATTAGTTTCATTTTAGTTAGTGTTAGTTTTAGTGTTAGATATCTTCACATATACTAACCTTGGTAGCACCCCCTAGACTTCCAGAAACTTTAGATTTGGTGTTTTGATGTTCAGCACTATTTCCACTTACCATTGTGCACAAATGAACAAAAGCTCTAATAGAACTGAGCTTAAATAACCTAAATAGGGCTGAATAGCAATGTTTCAGAGGAGGTTGGACACAATACAAGCACTTCTGAAATTTATTTGTTTATTGCATAATTCTAATATATGACGAGGAGTAAGTGATAGAAGAAATATCCCCACTACATGTTACCTTGTGCTTCTTAAGATGAACAGCGAATTCTTATTGCAAGGTGGGTGTGCGAGTTTCTAATTCTCTTTTCGATTCTCTGTAAGGCCAAACTAGCTCTCTTCTTTTTCAATACTCTGAGAGGCTTTGTTAGCATGCACATTGCTTTCTTTGACAATCATTGTGTTTAAATACATGTACATAGGGCGTCCCTATAGTATTACACATGGATTCCACCCAGCGAATGCTTACACACGTGATCCTGTAGATTTCAAGAGCAATTTACGTGCCTGGAGTAGTGGGGTTGAATGGGGTTGACCGGCGGAATAGACTAAACTTGAAGTGCACTCTCGAATGGTACTTGTGAAAACCTTCGTGAATGCTTGGTTAAACTTTCAATATAAAATGTATGCACTCACATGTGCATGTCCAACCTCCTCTGACAATGTTTATGGTAGCATTTGCAGGCATTTGCAGGCATCACCATCTTCAAAGAAAAGTGTAAAGTGGTTATAGTGTACAATACCCTTTTATGTAGGATTGCTTGAGAAACCTTTTAGTTAGTTCTAGTTCTTGAACTAAAAGTTTTAAAGGTTTTGGTTTAGTTCTAGTTTTTGAACCAAAACTTGAAAGAATTTTAGTTTAGCTCTAGAGTACTAGAACTAGAATTAAATTGCTGTACTAAAACTAGATTTAGTTCTAGTTCCTTAGAACTAAAACAACACTAATATTCATATCGTGAATAAATTTTGCCATGACATGACATAAGAAAAATCTATATCGCCCAGCACTAGTACGGCCCTGGTGTCCTACCAGAGATTTTGTATGCATACTCTAATAATAGAACACTCTAATAGAGTAGTCAGTACATTCAAGACTTACCAACCTCCTAACTTTGAAGTTTTACTATATGCCTCACAGTAAACCTGCAGCACTGAAGGTTGTATTCAACAAGTTTAGAGAAAGATCACGTCACTGAAGTGCTTGTGACTAATGTTAATTGTTTTGAGTGACAATATTATGCTCTTTAACATCATGATGTTTCTCTTGTTGGTGTCTAATGCCTCCAATACTTGTTAGCTTGAAAGTGGAAATCTGTGTATATGGTTATACAGAAGAGTAAGTCATTTACTCTCTGTACTTGAAATACCTTTATCAGTGGTAATCTACTTTAAGCTCTTATTCTAATAGAACGTACAACTCCTTTCAATAATTGCCCTAGATGAACAGTCATTTTAACAGTAGGAACAATATGTATCAGCTAACGTTGGCTGTTTTGGAATGTTCTAATAACAATTGGTGCTATCTAAATGTGGTGTGTCAGTCTATATAATGATCACTCACGGCTTATATTGTGCTGTAATGAGTAGAATTTCACTGGTATAATTGTGTGTTGGTTATTGAATTGCAACTTCAGTATTGGTTGCTAAGCTACTTCAGTACTGGTTAAGCATACATGGAAAATCAAGACTCTAATAGAACAGTACAGTATTTTACTGTTTCGGTGAAACACTAGTCATATATCTCTATATTCATGATGGTAAAGTAGCTCAGATATACAATTGGATATTTTGACATCACCAGTCCTGTACCACATATACTTTTGCTTTATGCGTCGTGATGGTAGTAAATTTTCCTGTTAATATTTAGGTGTGTCGTCATCCTAAACTAAATCAGTACATCAAGCAGGTCTTAAATAGTCTATCACCGATGATAGAAAAGGTGAACTTCAACACATACACTTATATAATCACACTGGTGAAACAAATATTATTAAAAATGTGGAAATGTTTAGAATGAAATACAAAGGGTAGTATTGGCTGTAATTGACAAGGTGAGAATCACAGCTGTTTTCAGTAAGTAAAATAATTTTGCTTATGTATCTTAAGGAACATTGGACTGTTGAAGCTTTCAACTTTAGCGTTCAGAATAGTTCTGGTGCAAACCTGTAAGCATTGATGACATATGGTTTTATATTGTTCATTGTTATATTGATAGGGAAGATGACAAATATTTGCTTGAATTAGAATCTCATTTTAGAAGCTTCTTGTTAAAGATCAGTGTTTGTAATACGTTGCTAAAACCTCTACCAGAAGGTAAAGTATACTTAGTATTGATATTAACTGGTTTACATGAGTCTATACAATATTTTATTCAATTACACTATACATTATTCTGCAGTACTATAACTACAATAACACATGGTAGTGTGTTGTGTGGCCCAAGAAGCTTTCACACCGTGGGTATTTCATGCATGCATAGCTCTGTGCTGCCTTTACAAAATGATTTTTTCTATGGGAAATTCACTCCACCTTCACATACTAAATTTGAGCAAAATTGTTTCAAGCTTTCCAAGATATGATCCTTCAAAAATTGGCTTAATTTCCCCATCATTTTTTTCTTTCACACACTTACAGAAACTGCCATAAAATGTAGGGATTTTCTATCCGATTGCCTGAAATTTTGCACACAAACTATGAAGGTGAATCTTGGTACTACTTGGCTTGAATGCAATAAATAGTCATGGAGTTATTAATGATTATTACATGAAAAATAACACCATTGTGTTGTCACAGTCACACCTACAGGGTAAACCATTTATGGGAAGAAGATGAAAATCAGTATGTGGATAGGTTAACTATCGAGCCTCAAACCTTTTGTGGTTTAAAGAAATCAAGGTAAGGACCATGAAGATTCAGTGCGAAAGCCAACAGTGTGTAACAATTACATGATTGAGTTTTAATAATAAAAAATGGATCGTTTAATTATGGTAGAAAAGCCTTTCAGTGGTTTGGACAAACAGATGTAAAACTACTGAGTTATAAAACAAGATACAACTACATGTAGCAAATGCGTGATTGAGATACTCTAATAGTACAGTCACCCTATTAGAGCAGTCAGCTACGTAATAAGTCACTCTTCTACAACGCTCAGCTGTGTAATGTAGAAAGTTCAGCTACATAAAAGTTCACCCTGTATAAGGTTCAGCTATACTGTAGAGAGCTTAGCTACACTACAAGTCTCTCTATAGCTGCAGCTAGAGTCCAGCTATGTAACAAGTCACCCTGTAAGGAGTTCAGCTACATTGCAAGTCACTCTGTAGACAGTTCAGTTATGTTACAAGTCACCCTGTAGAGGTTTCAGTTTTGAGAAATTCACCCTGTAGAGATTTCAGCTACATTACAAGTTTCCTGTAGAGAGTTTAACTACAAACAAATCACCCTGTAGAGTGTCTAGTTAATATTTCAAGTCACCCTGTATAAAGGGCAGTTACTTTACAAGTCACCGTGTAAAGAATTCAGCTACAAGAAAGTCACCGAGTTCAGCCATAGGTTTACAAGTCAGAGTTCAGCTATTTAACAAGGCATCCTATATAGAAGTCAGTTACATTACAAGTTGCCCTGTAAAGATTTCAGCTATGTAACAAGTCACCCTATAGAGAGGTCAGCTACAAACAGCTCATCCTGTAGAGAGTTCAGCTACATTACAAATCACCTGTAGACAATTCAGTTACATTGCAAATCACTCTGTAGAGAATTCAGCTACAAGAAAATGTCCTGTAGAGAGTTCAACTATGTCAGCAGAAAGTTCAGCTAGGTTACAAGCCATCCTGTAGGGAGTTCAGCTATGTAGCAAGTCAACTTGTAAAGAGGTCAACTGATTAGATTTGAAAATGTACTATAGTACCTGCCTTAACCGTCTGTACAATCCATTGTCAGGGGTGGGGTGTACAAAGTACTTTACATATAAAAATATTAATTGTCATTTTCATGAAATAGGTAAGGTGATGACTCTCTAATCCCAAAGGGTCTGGATTAGAGATCATGATGGCTAGGAATTGCAGAACTACTTATTTTTTTGTACTGATACTGTTTATGTCTTCAACTTTCTGTAGGGTGCACTTTTATGGTTCAGGCTGTGACAAAACTATCGTCTGCTGCCAATATGGAGTACACTCATAGTGAGCAAGTAAGGGGAAGAGTGTGTAATAAGAGACTTCTGGGACTCACAAATATTTGAATACTCCTCAATTATCCAAATATTAATGTATCTCAGGCAAAAGTGTTCAGATAAGTGAATTGTTCAGATTTATATACAAAGCAAAGAGCTATGTTGAAATACTCTAATAGAACATACACCTGTACTCAAAATACTCTGATAAAACAGTCATTTCCAATATTGGATGAACAAGGGTACTGATAAACGAGGGTTGGATAACTTAGGGTCTACTATATCTATATTGTGTTTAATTTGCTGGAATTATACTTTGAGTATTGACTATACACTTGACCAAAGCATTGCATGACAGCTAGTGAAACTGTATACTTTACCAAAAAGTATTTACAGCAAGTTATTCATGGCTATGTGTGTGTGTTTCTTATCACTGTTGGTACTGGTTCATTGTGCATGCATGACATGCAAGAACACTCAGATCATGCATTTCTAACTAGCACAATGTTGCTTGCTGCATGAAGCTCAAGAAGTATGGCCTCACAAACTTCTTTTCAGCTAACAATGTAGCTTACTTTGTTAGACTATAGCACAAATTGTTTGAGACCTATATACATCTTAAACACTGTTTTTATAACTTGTAGTGCCAACACAACCCATTATATGTCACAGTTTGTAATGATGTGGATATAGTTTATGAAATAGTAGAGCAGCTAAGCAAAAAAATCATTCACTTTTTGATAAAAGCACCAAACTTGGTACAACATTTGCTTAATTCTTACTATTTCATATATGGTGCCATTAAAATTACCAATCATATCATGCTCAAAGAACCTGAAAAGTGAAATCAATAGAAAACGTATTGGGAAAGCCATAAAAGTGCTCTGAGCTGGCTCAATAGTAAATATACTGAAACTTTGCATCTGAATAGATAAGCAAGGGATGGTCATATACAAAAGCTGAGATGCCCATCCAGGTCATTAGCTTGCCATGTCAAGAAGCACGGAGAGTCATGGTTCATGAAGCCATAGATGTGCAAACATTATTTCTATTGGATTGTACCTGTACTTTTTAATACTGGCTTCACTAAAGTGTTTAAAAACAAGTTATTTTGACACATTTTGGAAGATTTTCTGATCACACCTGTAAATTTGAGATACATTCATGCTATTTGTACTAGTAATAGCATGGGTAGCAGTGAAATTTGGGATAAATACCACTCTTGTTGTATTGGAAATGGTAAATTTCCAATACAGTGAAATTTCCAATACAGTGAAATTTCACTCGGCTTCGCTTTCATGAAATTTATCCCCATTTCCAATACAACAAGAGTGGTATTTATCCCAAATTTCACTGCTACCCATGCTATTCCCAGTTAATACCATACTCGCTGCACATACGCATGCTGTGCATTAGCGTTGCCATGTACGCAATTTGTCACTATGTACTCACCTAACACGCGTCAACACTAATTGGCGCTACATTGTTAACATAAATTCTAGCCAATGAAATTGCAATTACAACTTTTTCACTGCTACCAGTGAAATACGGGATAAATTTCACTGCTACTATTGAGACTTTTGTATGGGCCGTGAAACAGGTATGGTATTAAAGCAAAAATGAAGATTTTAAATGCATTTGTATGGTTTCCTGACCAGCTATAAATGGGCTTATGACCTAGTTTAAAAGTTTCAAAACATGCCCTAAGGCAATGATTTTGACATGGCACCGTATCTCATATGATTTAGTATACCTTATTCAACTTCCACAGAAAATTTGGTGCTTTTATCACAAAGTGAACGATTTCATCAAAATTTGTTGCTTAGCCGCTCTACTAAAATGTTTAGATTTCTGAGTATACAAGGTGTATCATTTATTGCAGGAATTTCCATGGATCATTTTAGACCAACAGGAACACTCCATCAATAATTCAACAGTTGCTCCATTGAAATCTGTATCTACAGGTATTGTACAGGTTGGTGTCCATCATTCTTAGTTCTCTTGCATACCAGTACAATGCATGCACAGATGCAGTTATACGTGGAAGAGGCACAACACCATATATCATCTCTTGATGTTTAATGTACAAAACCTTCTCATGTATATACTTACAATGTGCAATTTAATAAATATCTTGCTGTAAAACTGGCCTTGTTGTAGTACATGTGTGTACTCATTCAATTACAAAATAAAAATTTTAAAATAGGAATATCTGTATTTTGTAAGCTGTGAATCTCATCACTGATAACTTGATGTCATTGAGTTAAACAGGAAGTCTCAGTTGAGCAGTCAATCTAGACTCCAATCATTAGAAATATATGTTTATAGAGGCTGCATGTGCACTTTCTGTACTCTTTTTGTACCTTATCACAGTCAGGATTCTCTTTGTGTGCTGGGCAGAGTTAATACAGTATCTTTACTTGTAGTATAATTGTTCCACCTGGATGTACACCCTAAGCCAAATGATTAATAAAGCGCGTCAACAGTTTGCAGCAAAAATACCCAAGCTGCTTTCTGAGGTACATCTCAGCTCAACATAAACATTCTATACAACAGACCTGTATTATGGGTGTGCAACTGATGGGTTCCCATGTACTCAAAGAGAGAATTTGACGTTTATGTCCTGTCACCACCTCTTCCTTATTAGAAGGCAGGGACCTGATAGGGGTATTGAAATGCTTTTTTACCTGCAATTTAATAGCTTTTGAAACTAATATCTAAAAAATAATGACATCTTTATAATTTGGCCAAAATACTTGACATCTACAGGTATGCAGTGATGATGAGTATAATGTACAAATAGCTCAGCTCTGTAGATTATTGTTCTGTTGTTGGCATTCAGAGTGGAGGGGGCATCTCTACTGATTAAGCAATATACCTAATAGAAATACTTTATAATATCTGTACATAGATTAATTGCTCGGCGGTATTGAAATTGGTATTAGTAACAGGAAAATATTGCAGCATATCGATATATAGTTAGCTGTGTTGTAATTATTGCATCATTTCTTGGGCCTAGTATGAAGCAGTATGCATCCCAAAAACCAAAAATATATAGTTCAGTACAAGTAGGCATGTGTTGTAATGTGAGAACCTCAAGTTTTTGTTTAGGGTGTGTCTGCTAAACCATCAAAAAATTGGGTAATTAAACACCAAAGGCTAGCTGGGTTAAAAGCAATCCTATACTGGTATTCATTGATATACCGGTATTCATCGATATACTGGTACGTATTTCAATATATCGGTTATCAAAGGATGTCATGGTATGATAATCGGTTATGATAATTTATCTCGATAAACAGTATTACCGGTATATTGCACAGCACTACTTGCTAACTGAGCAGACATTATGTGATCATAGCACTTTTGTGTTAACAGTGTGTTAGGGGGCCAAAATCTTGACAGTAAAACTCCCTGCCATTGGTAACTTGATCCTCCAGTAGCATACAGTCTAACTTTCACAATAGGGAGATCATCTCTTTCCATTAACAATACCAGATCAGGAGCTTGCCAAAACTAGCCCACCCCAATCACTATCTGCCACCCGACACCATGCACTTCTACTTCAAATAATTGTAAGATTTTGGAACCATCGCTAGGGCTGAGTAACATTTAAAATACAATGGTGTGATATATCATGGGAAGACATGAGAGAACCATGAAAAGGACATGAATAAGTTTATATAGTTGACAAGTCAACTTAAATGTTTCATCATTTGAAGTATGTAAGTGACGGAATAATTATAACAGATTGTTTGACTTCTCTATATGCCTGATTTGCAAACCCATGATTTTGTAACATCATATGATGTGATCATTAGAGAAAAACAATGTTATCACAAATTATTAGAGCTTTACAGTGATCAGCACATATTTTAGGGCATGAAGGCATGCAGCCATTCCGTTATTCAATGATACCAACTCTGATATTCATTCCATATAAAGCAGTGCGTATCTATTCGTCCAACAGTCACATGATCAAAAATTAGACAAAAAAGTGTGCTGGACTTGCAAAAAAACCCGTCAAAAGTCTGGAGACTTGAACCTGCAACCCCATGCAAGTGTGAATGATCACCACTATGCTATATGCCGTTGCTACTTGCCAGCTACAGTACCTATAGACCTCACTTAGTTTCTATGCCATAATGGAAACCATGTGTTACTGATCAACACTTAAGTTAGAAGGGATAACCTGAGACTACATGGCAATGATGTACAAAATAATCTTGTTGAAACTGAACCCTCTCTCATCTAAGTCTTGAGCTTCCCACAACAATAATAAGTTTCATTGGTTATTTCCATGCATGTGACATTTCATACATTTGGATTTTGTGGATAGAAAGTAAACCATCATTATTAAATGATATAAGTATATATACATACATATAGTCTGCGACCATAGTAAGATCATACAAGATCTATGTGGGCACTGCAAGGTGTGCGTACATGTTAAAAAAACTACAACAACAGTATTGTATTTTAGTTAACTTGTGTATTGTAATTTTTCAGCAGGGATGACTGCTGGTATATATGCAAGAGAGAGAACTATCATTATTAATTTTGATGAAACAAGTAGCTACCAAGGGCGGATCCAGACTTATGGAAAGGGGGGGTCAAAAATGAACTGAGGCACTACATTGTCTCTGGTTTGATAAGGTGAGACCAAAAAAAAAAAAAAGGTCACAGCCAGCTGACAATAGCTGCCCACCTCACCAACCACGTATTTATAGCTGATAAAGTACATAAACCAAGGAAGCAATTGGTGACGAATCAGCTGATGATGACGAAAGGCAGAAAATTAAAGCAGTGAAGAAGAAGAGTCATATAGCTAATGATGCTAGTGTATATACAGAGCAAGTACCAACTAACAGTGACACATTTACCTAGTCGGAACCGGAAATGTGGCTGGATAAAAAAAAACGTTCCCACCTTGGCTTATTTGTCTAAATCATAAACTTGGTTGTAAAGAGTTACCGTCTTTAGGTATAGATGCTGCAAAGAGTATTCATCTTTCTCGTGAATGGCAGTCAAACTTACCACCGATATCATTCTCAAAAAAGTTATAAATTTTTCAAAATTTCCTTATAGACTTTATTATAGTATTCATACTTCTTGCATTGTATTTTCATAAACATTTATTCAAAATCGCAATCTCAAAAAGTTAATTTTTCAAAATTTTATTGAGCAAATCTTATACTATACTAATTCTAGATCTGTTATGTGGCTAAGTATATAGCTACTATTAGCATTCATACTTCTTCCAGTGTTGAACTCAGCAAATTTCAGTCAAGATTGCCACCAAATAAAATATTATAATCTCAGAATGTTAATTTTCAAAATTTCTATGGGGAGCAGTCTAGGTCTTTACACTATAGCTATAATTTGGCTTTTTAGCTCAGTAGCTATACTATTAGCATTCATACTTCCAGTGTTGAACTATCAACAAATTTCAGTCAATATTGCCACCAAATTCAATCTCAGAATGTTAATCTCCAAAATTTCCTGGGGGAGCATGCCCCCAGACCCCCCTAGAAAGCTCATGCTTCGTATTTTGCAGAGTGTGCTTTGAACACTGTGGAATGATTTCCAGTACCTGTGTGCCCCCCCTTCCCTTAGCAAAATCCTGGGTCTGCCCTTGATAGTATACCCTCGTATAAATTTACAATTCGAGCACTGGCATAAAAATCCTTAAATAGCTCACTACACACTGTTCTAATACTGTGACTGCTTTATTAGAGTGACTGCTCTATTAGAGTATCTCGATCTTGGTATACTAAAAATTTTTGGAGGGGGAGTCAAGAGCCCCCTTTGACCCCCCCTGTATCCGCCCCTGGTAGCTACAATAGATTAATCCTCAATTGGTCTCATGCAACCACATGCATGCAGTCAGATCACACTATAAAAAGAAAATCTGTGTGCATGGGCACAACAAGGAGTGTAAGTGTATACAAATATATTATTATATATGCTAATTGAAAGGGAAAAAAAAACAGTTACTGGCATTAAGCTGTCAGTTGTCCACTCACAGCAGGTCCGGGCCATGAACATACTTGTTTGAGCTGATGGTAGATTTGATGATAACAGAAAGTTGTATGAAATCAGTGAAACTCTTGATGTTCTGAATAGAGGTCGGTTGGTATAGTGACCCAGCACACTAATTTCAATTGTTTCATAGTCGTTGGATATCTGCAGGCAATCAAGCTCTGCAAGCAGTTGTAGATATTCAGTCTTGTTTCGTTTGCTAGATATAAATAAATAAATATAGCTAGCAGATTGAATGTTGTGTTCTGATCTAAAGGGAATGTTAAAGCAACTCAGTGCAAGGTGTAGCTGAGTTATACACAATATCTGGCCTGAAAGGTGTGGTGACTAGGGCTGCTGGAATGGGAGCTTAACCAGATTGCAAACCCTGAAGGTCAGCATAAACACAGATGTTTTATTTTTATCTGCTTTCAGTACCAGTTAGGCACTGCAGATAGATGGCTCGAGATGGATAACGGCTATAGTCAATCGAACATTTCTTTCAGCTTATAGAGACCAGTAGATGAAGTACTTGGTCGTGGCGGTATGTGTATCTTTGTTGTGTTAAGCCACAGGGCAGCCACCTAGGATGTGAGCAGTGGTAGGACGAGTTGAGTCACACAAAGTACACCGCTGAATTCGTCGACGAAATCACGTGATGTTATTGTGTGATGTAACGATGTGGTGGTATAAAATCGCGCGTAGATAGCTATAACTATGATAGTCTACGCAGTTCTGATTATTGTAATAGCTGCAATGCTATTTACTTGCGAGTTGAAGCCCGCCACATTGAACCCAATATTGAATGATGAGACGGGGAAGGTTTCTGACAGTGATTCACATTCTGTTACCTTCAGCGTGCAGATAGAGAAACCCTTGGAGGAACCACACGTGCATATACGGCAAGCAAGTGATGACGTTTCACCCTCAACTGTATCGCCAAAGAGGCACAATACCGTTCGAAGAAATTCCACAAATCTCATTGTCTTGAACAGAAAAACGACGATTCAAAGGATCATGCTAGCGTTACTTTTATGCACTATCACCACAGGCATTTTGGTGCCAGTTATACGCTTTGCCAGTCTGAACATATCAAGTGAAGGACGCAATTTTGCTAGCATCAGCAGTATTGAGTATATGGACTGCGGGGATAACACGAGATCTTTTGTGGTAGCTAATGTGTGTTGTGTTGTACTGTGCTATGTATACTGTGCAAGGTTGTAGCTATATAGGAAGCTACATATGAGTTAGGGACCCGGACTAAAAATCACTGAACTTGGTCAAGGTTGTGGACTTAGCTATAGCCAGCCTTTCAAAACTCTGTAGCTCTACATGCATTTGTGAGCCAGTGGGGCGGCTGAGAGCCAACTAGCTATAGGTATAAACTATAGCTTACATTACTAAGGCCAAGCAAATTTGATTTCTTGATTCTCCTTTAATCCAAACATTTATATAATAAAATGACACAGGCGGGCCATTATACCATTTATGGCTGAAAACCTTAAGCAAAAGCTAAAACAAATTCACTGATTTTCAAAACTGTAACTATGAAACAAGGTGGCCATGTGCACATCACGAAAATTTGTGGCACTTCCATAAAAGTATGTAGCAGAAACATACTCAAATCAAGGAATTAGGTTTGCTTGGCCTAAATTATCAAAACTGCAGCAAGTTGTAATTGTACTGGTACTATACTACCCCTATTTTGCTGAAGTTACCAAAAATGGCATCTCACAATGTTGTCCATGTACTGGTGAACTTTGCTTGGGGCGGTATAGTCAGCCAATTGCAAGAGTAGATGCTTGGCATATAATTTTATTTTTTTAAGAACAGGATTTTGATTGTGGTAGAATAAAACCTCACTCATGCTCCCTTCTGTAATAACACCATCTGGCTACGTAGCTCTCAAAGGTCCCAATTACAAACAAGTTGTATACATGACTTCAGTCATTAGCTATTAAGATCACCAACCTATATTATAATATTATAGTCCTATTAGTGACCTCCTAGCTGTTAATGAGATTTTACTGCACCTCAAAGATTACAATTGACACTCCATAAAAAGAGGACTAAATAAATTGGCTTACACCCTATATATGTAGCACACAGTCACACTCTAGCCTGCCACCTAGCTACTACTCTTAACTCAAGCTGTTGGTAAATATTTTGCATGTTAAAATACTTAATGAACCTGAGTCCTACTAATTCAGGAAGCTAGCTGAATGTTTTAAAAGGCTATACAGCATATGCAAAGGTGTTTAATTGCATGTCACTATAATAGCTATTTATAACTGCCTGTTCCATATGCCCTTACATGCATATGTGCAGAAGTGTTATGTACTAGCTGTATCTATTAGATACAGTTGATTGATAATCTGCAATTTACATTTGTAATAATCATGTCTACATGCAACAGTCACATCATCATAGTCGTATTTTCACAGACAATAAACCTAAATAGTAAATCTGCATGCAGGCAGTGTGTAGTATAGTGTCAACTTGCCAGTATCAGTACTGATTGCTGTGCATACTCACTACATGATATTACAGGCTAGCAGGCACAGCAATGAACAACCTGGTAGCTATAGCTACATAAGCTCACAACAATGATGTACGTATATACCAGTATATGGAATAAAAAACTACAGCTATATACTTCTTCCATACAGAATGACCATAAAATAGATTTCCAATGAATGCCACATATTTCATGAGATATTCCACTTGTATACTTACGTATGTACTATAGCTATCGGGTTGTAAGTTGATGTTCATTTCTTACCCTGCAAGTTTAAAAATCAAGGTAATCCTCCTTAGCATTTGAGCCATTCAACACACACAATCCTTGGATAGTTTGGCACAACCAGCATCACAGTGCGAGTATGGTGTAACCGTATAGTGTGCATGTTTTCAAATGGTACCCATGCGGTTAATGAATTGTAGCTAGAGTTTAGCATTGTGTAAAATGCTGCTAAATTCTTCAGTGCACAATTGAATCAGTATTATTTATTTATTTATACAACAAAGTATACTCAGAATACATTTGCCATGACTTAAAAGCAACAAACCAGCAACATGTTTTATATGTGACTGGGCCTGCGAAAATAGGGCATGTGGGCACAAACTACACCCTATCGCATAACAAGTCATATCACAGTAATATGATGAAATATTTGCATTCTGTCATTTGTATTATACAGCCAACTAAATGTTTAATAAGTATTGAAAATTACATTGCCATATGATAATCACAGAAAAAGTTATGAGTTCGAAAAAAGCAAATTTTGTGTGCCCACATGCCCAATTTTCGCAGGCCCAGTCACATATACATAATCATCATTTAGTCTATTGGATTCTTGAGCCATTAGCTAACTATGTTATAGTGCATGATCAGATGTAACTCTAGGTATGGCTACACACATGGTGTAACAATTAGATAGAGTTACACCATCATTTGTTTCTCAACATGTGCACATCTGATCATTTTCTGATTAACATTATTCATAACATGATACAATGGGATTCATTGAGGATATGACAATGTGGTTGTTTTGTACTATACCTATTTGATCCATATTGTGTTCTCTGTAGGATGATAGTGATATCTTTGATATGTATCATGAGTCGTGTCGTCTCTATGAGGGAGGTATATGTGATGCCTATCTCAGGGCAGACATAGAGAATGTAATGACACTGCTTAGAAGGAATACTACAGAACAAGATCTAATGGACTTTTTCAATGTACTAGATGACTATCCCAGTATTGTGTCAAAGGAATGCAATCAAGCTGCTAAACCACTGATATGTGATTATGTATATCCCATCTGTGATAGTAATGGATATTACAAGTATGCCAGTAAGGAAGAATGTGTACGTGTCAGAGATGTAATTTGTGCTGCTGAGTGGCAAATTGCACTGTCCCTTGTGCCTCATGTGTTACCAAACTGTGACATACTACCAGATGCCGAGTTTGACGTAATTGACACTCAACAAAACAATGCAACTACTATACCAGTCTGTCCTGAAGAATTTAAGCTTTATTGCAATAAATCATGTTTGCCATTATGTGATTCAGCTACACAGGGTGACGAAAGTGAAACGTTATCTAGAAAAAGAGCTGATATTGCAGCTGGCTTACTAGGAATTATTGGAGGAATACTTCTTATTGCATTGTCTGTGCTAAGGAGAGAGAGCATGTGAGTCCATGGATATGTCTATAGTTTGCTTGTGTTCAAGAATCAGCTGAAGAGAACACTTCGCTAATATATAGCCAGTAAATAAGTTGGTAAAACTATATCATATTTACATAGGTGGGAACATGGCTGCTACAAAATCATGTAGAGGACATGTTCACTTATAACTAAATTTTATCACAGCTTATGAAAGTGAACACAAATAGACTACAGTGGAACCTCCCTTATCCGGACCTCTATTATCCGGGCACCTCCATTGTCCGGGCACCTCCATTGTCCGGGCACCTCCATTGTCCGGGCACCTCCATTGTCCGGGCACCTCCATTGTCCGGGCACCTCCATTGTCCGGGCACCTCCATTGTCCGGGCACCTCCATTGTCCGGGCACCTCCATTGTCCAGACAGCCCAAATTGGTCATGTGGCTTGTAGTTTATTGACCATAATGAAGTTTGGTTTAGATGAAAGCACAAGGAGGGAGCCTAAAGGTTGCTGTGTACCTGTTTGATGGCTTGTTTATTGTACTACTAATAACTACCACTTGGTTGCTAGGTGATAATGCATTTTTACAGCCCAGGGGAGTGACCATGACTGCTCTGTAGTGACTTCCCCCTCTGCCCACTAAACTGCATACCACTAACTGATAGCAATAACAACATTACTTGTATTTAAGTTAGTCACTTTAGCATAATAGCATGTTATTCTTAGTTACGGACATTTCTGAGATACGGACAGTAGTAGGTACCAGACCGCCCGGATAAGAGAGGTTCCACTGTATATAGTACACTTTACTAATTATTGTTTATTATCAATACTTTACAGGTTTCAGTATCCTGCTATTTTTATTGTTTACACAAGTCTATGTCCTATTGTTCCAGGTAAGTATATGCACTGCTTTTATAAATAGACATGCATGTTTAAGTGCACTGATAATATCCATCAAATTGTATAATGTTTCTTTGGCACAGTGGAACTTTGACAAATTTGGCATATGTGACCCAGTCTGAGAAAACCGGTCTTATCGCCCATGTCAGCAGATTCCATTTTTTACCCAGGACACACAGCTACATGAATAAACTATCTAATTCCACATTTAAAATCAGCTAGACTTGAGTGGTCTGGTTTTGCTGGCTGCTTTTCCCAAGCCCCGTGGCGATCCGTACGTGTGGTGTGGGGCCTTCATGGAACTCTGGTCAGCCTGGGAATGACTGTGTGTGGCTGTACAGCTCTGTGGTGTTGAATAAGTACCTAAGCTGTGAGCTTCCTTTCATTTTAGCTAGTTGTGAGACCTCATTGGCTCAAAACTTGGCCTAATTCATCCCTTGGCCTTCCTGTTCAATTTTTGAACACCATCTTGCCCGCCTTCCAGGGCCCCCGCCTCCCACCCAATTTGCAGCTCGCCTGGTACAGTCAACCTCGGTTTAAAAACTATCTAAAATGGCAGGAAACTTAGTTGTTGGCTACTTGCACAGTGGATGCTCTGTAAGGTAAGGAATTGGTATAAAACGTGTGAAAATTTGGTACATATAGCTTCAACCATTGGCGAGCTACAACACACTAAATACTTAAAACCAGCATTTCTCGATACTTTTAAATAGGCGATAAGCCCGGTTTTGTCAGACTGGGTCACATATGATGAATACTTCACCAGATTTCCTTCCAATTTTTTGCATGTTTTAAACAATTTATGTTCAGAAATACAGCTGGCAAGTTCAGATGTATAATTTTAAATACCAGTCTGTGATCCAATATGTGGAGACTTGAAACTCTATATGCAGCACAAGGAAGCAAGATCCTGGGTAGCAGGGACTTGCTGTGGAGCTGCAACCAGATGAGCCAACCCAACTAAGTGAAGCATTTGTAAAACATTGCTAGTAATGCTATTCCATATAGCCTGTATCCTAAGACTCCCTCCATGTATGCACTAGGGCCCAAACGAACTTAAGTGAAGGTTTCCATGTTGTGCCAGCCACTGGTCTCAACTGTATAGCAGTAGTAAAATCCTGGTAACCATGACGTCCATGAGTATCTTTACTTGTGGTATTCAATTTCAAATTTCTCAGTAAAAGTGCTGAGTTGGTACAACTGTGTGTTGCAAACTTGTGAGACATGCATTTAATGTGCTGTAATTTGTATACAGGACCAAAAGTTCAAAAGATTCATGAACTTTATTTAGTTAATAAATGTTCGAACCCTGACGGTCCAAGTTTGTTTGGGCCCTAGTATATTATGCACTTTTGACTAACTGAACCATCACAAAAAACGTGTCATGGTTATATATAGGTGTGGGGCATGCTTTTTACAGTGAAGCAAATTTGTGCTGTATATAAAAATGGTTCGTCAAATTTCCTTACTTCTGTACAATAGTACAGTCATAATTATAGTGTTATATTCATAGGAATACTTATTCTGATATCACACATTGATACTAAGAAGGATTTATACTGTACCAGTGAAGTTGTAACTGAAACATTTAATAACCCATCTGCTTTTTGTTGGATATCAGGTAAGACTCTCTGGATTATTGTTTTTCTTTAAGACTATTTCATTATCTAATGTCTTACGTCCCTCGCAGGAGTATTACTACATTTTGTTGTGCTGTTGATGGCATTCTTATGGATTTTACATGTATTTCATATTTATTTCAATTTGAAATTTCCATTGATGTCTCTCATTTTCAAAGACAAAAGGAAAGTGAAGATTCTACATTTCAGTGAAGTTTTAGTAAGCGTGTTCTTAAGTGCTCTTGGTCCTGGAGTTATTTGGTTTAGCAACAATGAGTATAACATATTTAGTCTGCCACCATTGCTGTGCCTCCCTGCAACTAATTCTTTGATATTCTATACTATGTGTTTACCACTTGTAATTCTTCTGACAATTGGAGTGAACCTGATTGCAATGGTGTTGTGGACTTTGCTTCAGGTAAATAAATCTGTACTATAATATGTGACCGGATTTGCGAAAAGGTACCTTTTCACACACAAAAAGTTGACCCATTTTTTGAACTTTGAAGCTTCATGAATCGTCCATACTAAATGTATGGGATATTTTTAAAGCCTCATAACTCACTTGTTCTTGCCCGTATCAAAGCACTTTTTTGATAAACAGTTCCGGCATTTGAAGGGCTTCACAGTGCTACTAAATGTTTGAGCAGCTGGCCCTTGTAACAAGAATTATTAACAAGAAACGAGGGCTCAGGTGAATGTGAACAGACTATAGTGTATAAAACAAATAGGGTGAGTGTTCTGTAGTTCTTTCTCCTATCAGGTGAGTGTGCCTTGAGTGATATATATACATATATCACTTATACCACGGCTGTTTGGGATTTTGCTGATATATACACCTGCAGCCCTCGGGCCTGCAGCCCTCGGGCCTGCAGTCCTTGTGCTTTGGGTGCATATATCAGCAAAATCCCTTACAGCCATGGTATAACTATTAAATATATCTAATAATGTATAATGCAATATTTTTATGCTATTGTTATCCAACAGTCACTGAATAAAAAGGCTTAAGGGTGTTGACAGCAATTTTTTTTAAATCCAGGTGTTCTGAAGGCCACACCAAATAACATCATTGCATGTAGCCATTTCTAGACTGTCACCTTTGATTTTTCAGTCCAAGGTCATACGTAGCTGTTTTTGAATATTTAGCTGGATTGTTATTTGTATTTGTTAATAATATAATTACTTGTAAAGATATCTTTATAGCATTATGATATGCTCTGATATTTGTTACAGAAAAATGGTTTCTTTAACCGAACAATCACCAGGAAGCAGTGTTTTGTATGTACTATTTCTACTCCAGAAGTCAAGATATTGATACTGCTTAGTTATTTTGTTGTGTTTAGTGCAGTACTTGCCACACAAATAACTACTTCCATTGAATATGCAAACCCTGCTTCAGAAAATTTATACGCTTATTATTTATGCCAACAACATGGAGAAAATCCTGCTTGTAGTAAGTTACAAATGCAGTATCGTGAGTACTCGAGTCCTGGATTGATATCTACGTCCTTCATAATGACTGGATTAATCAATTGGGTGAACCTGATATTTCCCATTCAGTTTAAGGATGTTAAACACGTCATTTCAAGAGCTACTGCAAAGCTTCATAACATATATAGATTCACTATTGAAACTACACTCCCTAAAAGCAATAATTCCACTTCCGTTTAAGTATGCTGTATACATCACGTACACATGCATTTAAGTAAGAATAATAGTTTCTATCATATTTATATGTATTATGTTTAATACTATGTGATATAGAAATATAGAAATTATAATGTTTTTAATTGCTTTTGGATTTTGCCAAGTTACCTTCTTTGTTTTGTACTAACTGATGTTGAGGGTGGTTCCATATATGCGTATATGCTTTTAAAAATTGAATTAGTGTTTTGTGATTCATGTAATTTTGTATACACTTGTATACGAATACAAAGAATGTAGTTTTTTTACGAAGAACAGAAACATTGCATGTCAACCACATGCACAGAAGTAAAATTAGGGTATAGCTATGTATAAGGCATGCCACAATTCTGTAGTTGTTATTTGTGTGTTCCTTAAGGAGCCTGTGAGCAGCCCACCGAAATCTGTAATTATTACAGAGTCTTACAGGATATCTTCATATCCAAACTCTCTATTAAGTAGACAGAACACATTATTACACATATCTCCTTCCTGGACCTTAATAGATGGGGGTATTCCTCAAGGCAGTGCCTTACGGCCCTTGCTATTTCTAATTTATATGAATATATTTTCTTCTGTGACTTACAATACGAATGCAAATGATATGATACAAGTGAGTTCATTAAAAACTTGATGTTTTCATCAGGAAGCTCTTTGTTGTTGCAGTTTACAAGGTGGACATCTTCTTACATACATTTGTAACTTGTTCACACCACCTTAGCTGACTATCAAATGCTAACTCAAGATATTTTAATTTTGTCTGTTAATTAGTAGTACATAATGTGATGCTTTCAAATTTAATATCTGGAAAGGGCTGTAAGTTTCTACGTAGAGTGGTGCTGAACCACATAACACAGGATTTCTTGACATTAAGTTGCATTCTATTATCTGTCAACCAAGAACCAACAAATAGCAGTTGTGAATAAGTTTATACGTAGCTTCCACTGGGGTTCTACCAGAACAATTTAGTGTGGTGTCATCTGATGCTTTGCCTATGTGTGGCCCCTTTCTTCAATGCCATGTGACTCAAATTCAGCAGTTTACAAAACCATGCACTTTATTTGTTTACACATATACGACCATAGTTTACACTGGTTGAAGTTCCCTCACCTTATCAACTTTAACTCTGTTTATACTGTGTTTCATTAGTTGATTAGTAACACTCCACAAGAGGAATTCCATGCACTGGACCACTTCTCCCTCCGGTTCAATTTGGTACAAGACTAACTACAACATTAGGACTGCACCATACCGGTCAGATGTAATTTGACTATTACCCAAAGATTTTTTTGGTACAAAGCCAGATCCTTTGCCAGCTGATACTAAAGACTTCATTGTTTTAGAGACTTTCTATATATATATATAGTGCGTGTGTGTGTGAAAATGCCATCTATGTAATTCAGTGTTTGTGTGTGTGTTTGGTATAGTGTTTGCTATTGTCTTGCTTTGTGTTTATATATGTATGTATGTATGTTTAGTTTGTTGTTGTAGTTCTTTTTTTTGTATCACTCCCCAACAAGGAGGAATGGCATTTGTGCCAATTGCTGTGAATATAAAATAATAAATCAATCAGAACAATTCCAGACTGTGTGTTGACATAAACTCCATGGAGATATGAAAGTGTTTGTGTTCTCTACTTACAGGAAGATACACATATCTCCAACCACGTGCATGTCAGTAGCTGTTGCAGAAGCTAAATAGGACTATATATGGTTGTGACCAAAAGACTAGTTAAACTGCATGGGATAATTGTGAAAGACATACTGAAATTTAGTAGCCTACAATCCTGACTGTACCTGCACCACTGAATAATGCATATATAATGTGTACATTTTAATTACTGTCTATATACCATGTGACTCTAAAAGAACTACGTAATAATATTACCGTGATAACTTCTATCTTTGTGGTGCATGATTTGATTAAAATTGTCTTGCAAACTATAGCCATACTTTTCAGTCTACTAGAAGATTAAAAATTCAATAAGACAACACTTGTTTTCAGCTCAATCTTGTAATAGAAAAATTTCCTGGGGATATCACACACACCTAGAGCTGATTGGATTTATGTCATCTTCCCTGTGCTCCTATGTCCTATAGGGTTAATTGAAGAAATATCTTTTTAGCCATGAGCTGCTGTGCTAACAGTTAAAAGTAGAGCAAAATTTGTTTCCAAAAGCGCTCTTGTCTGCATGGACTATATACTTCTATACATAATGTTAACTGTGCAGTGAGTTTTTATGATTAAGATTGACAGGTAACTGATAATAAGCTAAATGTTTAAGAAGTTAAACTGGGAATATAATTGCATATGTACAATTCAGGGAACAGCTTTGGCTGATGCTGTCATCTTTGTAAAATAAAAAAGGAAAGACTTCATTCAATAAAGTTGCAGTCATTGCACAGAATTTTAACTTTTATTCAGTAAACACTGAGGGTGAAATGGTAAAATAGTGGTGTTATACTCGTCACATGAGGCTTATCAAGTCAAGTTATCAAGAACTCTAGATCTTGGTATTATGAAATCCATGCAAAAACAGCTAAGCTGTAAAAAGAATGCAGGTGTTGCCTTTAAAAGTCTGGTTGAAAAAGTTGTGAAGTTAAAGGTGGCAGCCAAGAAATGGTTGCAATGATGTTAATGACAATCAGCATCATTTCAGCCATCCCTTTTTACAGCTAGCTGTTTTTGCATGGACTTCATTTCTTTTTGTATTCTAAATACCACATAGCCAGCTATAAACTGGCTTTGGGACTTGCTTTTATCCAATTTCCTCTTATATATCTATAGGCACAATAAAGACATAGTATATTGGATAGCTTGTATTTTAAATACCCAAACCCATCCATGAACTGGTTTTGGGGCTTGTTTTCCTTATATCTACAGGAAAAAGGTCCAGAGCTTTAGGAGGCAACTTTTTGCCAGCATTTTTTTGTGCGCTCTTTACTATTCGGTGATTGACTGATTGATTGTTGCAATCAGCTAGAGCCATTCTTCCTTGCAGGTTGTGGCAGCATACAGTAACAAAAAAGGAAAAAAAAGGTTAGCTAAGCATAATGTACAAACAAGAATACCTGTATACATATACAAAACTAAAGAACATAATCACAAAACAGATGACAATGACAACCCAAATAGCTAAACGTTACAGATCATTAAGTAGATGTGCTTTGTAATCATAGTGGCATTGCTGGTAGTGGAAGTCTTTGATACCAGTATGGAAAGAGGATGGTATTGCGTTCCATCAGTAAACCTCTGAGTAAATGATCAAAGGTGGAATAGCAAAATAGTCAGTCTTGGTATTATGTATTGAGAAGGCAGCAACCAAACTGAAATGGAGGTGGTACTTTCCATGGTGAAACATTAGACAGGAGGACTGACATTAAATAAGTTTCCTAAATAGCACCAATTGGATAGTACTGAGATACATGATCAAGTTTAGATAGTTGCTTAACCATCTGTACTGCCCAGTTCTGCATATTTTCCAGCCGATGCAAGCTGACAAAGTGGAAGATCCCACACAAAATGTAAGTGAAATGTGTTTAACAGTAACTTTAACAGGCTAGTATTTAGGCAATGCTTGTGACGGCTTTATAACAAGATTGACATTTCTTTCAAACTTGAGATACATGCATGGTGGGCCCATGTTAGCTTACAATTAAATACAACACCCAAGTAATATTGTTTACACACTGATTTCAGGAAATGTTTAGGAAGTTCTGGAAACTCTTTAGACCCAACTTCGAACCACATGACATTGGATTTTGCTTTTACTGAGTTATCATAAGTTGCAATTGATGATTGCTCTATTAGAGCATTGTGACCCTGCTATTTTACATTATGTTGCTTTTCCTAGCATGTAACACTGTAAAACCTGAGCTAAGATGGTTAACCTACACACAAACTGATTTTCAAGCCATTTCCTAGGGCGGTACCCTGAAGGCATGACTTTTTTTAGTACCCAAAAATTTTTAATGTTTATAACTCTGTGATTATTTATCAGATTCACACCAAATTTGGTATGTATATTTAGCTCAATATGTCCTTAATGTATGCCAAATTTCATGGCAATCAAGTCCATTTTATATATTAGTTTTTGTATAAAGTGTGCGAAAAGAAGAAAATTTAGTCCTCTGTCCATCAAAGAAATAAATAAAAGAAATGAAGAAATTAAGTCTAATGCCATACATATACTTATAAACTAAACTAGTTATAATACCTATGTATAGATATAATATTTACACGAAAAATTACATATCATACAAAGTTGTTATTAGTTACATTTATGCAGTTATGAGTTTGATTGGCCATAATATGTGTTCACAAATATACACAATCATTAATATTATACAGTGTTTGCAGTAGAGTGTGTTGTTTTGTTGCTTGTGAAACTGAACTGAGTAGACGTTCCATAGATACAGTATACCTTGGTTGAAATCTTGGATATTATAATTTTAATGTCCTGAAATTGTATAGCAAATATGAGGTTTACCCAGTTGATCAAACCCATCATAGCAAAAACTGCTGATGTCAAATGAGGAGATTGATGCTTATTGTACTCTTCTTGAAACACGTAGCAAGCTGGATTATCGCCATGTGATTGGCATATAAAGTATGCAAGTAGGTTTTCACGAAAAGGGCGTGCTCTTTCTATGCCTTTTCCAATAAAAACTACAGATGTTGCTAAAAAGATTGCATAATAAGCTAGTAAAATCACTGTTTTAGTTTCAGGTGTGCTAATTGTGCACTTCCTTTTTGTAATTACATTGTGTAGACATCCATCCCTCTATAAAAGAGAACACAAATGCATAATTAGTGGATGTTTGCATTACATTGTGAATAATGGTTTAGCTATAGTTGAGTTAAATGTAGCAACCATATAAATTGTGCTATAAACGATGGTTACTGAAATAACCATGTTCATATTTTTAATATGCCATTTCATTATCTTAGTCTTGGTAATAGGCACACACAATGGTAATTATAAGTTGTAGCATACTCACTACCAACTCACCTTAAACAAGGTCCAAGTCACTGCTACAATTAAGCTCAATCCAACAACTGTAAAAAGTACAGCAGGAACAGACATGCTATAAAATGCTGACACTTGTGTTCCAGGCAGACACAACAATGGCGGATAAAATATAAGGTTATAGTTAATGTTTGTGAGCAATAAAATAGCAGGACACAGAACACTGATCAGAAGAGACACTACAACTTCAATAATGTGTAATCGTTGACTCCATTTCTTAGTTTTGAGAAAACGTGATCTGATTGGGAACACAACGCTGAGAAAAATGTGGAATAGATGCAGCAGCCAGAACAAGCTCATTAACATAAAACAAAAGTGGAATATAACACCTGTAAATAAAAACCAAATGATTATACAATGGATGAATAGCCAAAAGTGTGCAATTGACATATTCATTTTCCAATTGAAACATTCAGATCATCAACAACTAGGTATATAGCACAGTAAAAACATTTCGATAGAGTCACCATTAACTATAGGTAAATCTGTTAGCATTCCCAGGGTATTTATTGTCTTGAATGGCTGGTCTGTAGGCTTGTGCCTATTATGCCGGCATAATTTGAGAATAATAGGTCACCAATTTTAGTGAGAATAATTCTGGAATAATAGGATGATTAAAGGCATAATTTTAGAATTATTGGATGTCAACGGGAATAATCGGTGGAATTAACAGTGAAAATGCCTGTTCAGGTCTTAAATTGAGACATTATGGTTTTTATAAGATGACCCTGCTGAACATACATAGATTTCACTGAGAAGTGGTAAATAAATGTGCTCTATAAAATGGACAAACTAAATATGATGTGTGACTGACTGACTGACTGATTTGTCTGACTAGCTGACTGACAGAAACACACAAATAACAGAACTGAGTAATTGTCACTGACTATCTAACACATGCTGATTATTATGGCTTTGAGATAGTGGTTTTGTCTTCCACCTAGGCATTAAATTTCTCACAGTTGTAAATGCCTTGCAATTACATGGATAACGTATCATTGAAGTCTACATCTTATATCTCATTAGTATTATTAGCATAGTGCCTGTGTGCTACAAGCCGGAGGGAAGATAAAAAGTGTGTTAAAATTATATTTAAGTTGAATAATTATGCTTGTAGTTTGTAGCTTTAGCATAGGCGTATGGTTGGGTATAGTCATTATTGATTGAGAATGTTATTCAGTACTGCCAGTGTGTATTTACTACTGGCCATATAAGCCTCACTTAGCATGACTGCCCCTTCAGGAAACAGACTTTTCATTCTCTGATTAAGCTAACATATTGGAGTGCTGCTAGTCTGTTGTACTTATTATTATTCAGTCACCATTCTGCTGGGGACCCACTAGACCATACAGCAGGGAATCAGATATTTTACACTGAAAACTTAACAAATTCTGTTTATTCTGTGAATGCTATTCCACATGAATGTAGAAAGAAAATCCCAATCAAGATGGTGACTTGGTCTTGAGACAACTTGCGTATGGAGTGCTTAAGAAAACACGCAGTCTAAGACGTGGAATTTTCTCTACATTCAACCTGAACTTAATAGTAAGATCTCTCACACATTAGAAAGAGTTAACCATTAAAGCACTATATCCATCCCACTAGGGACCTGCTAAACATTGAAAGCCTGCACAGCACATAACCTCATGGTGCATGGCTTCCTATGATCATTAGGTGACCAGACATTAGTACAAAACTGGTACACCATTAGTACATAACTGTGCTACAACAATTGGTTCTGCCAATAACTTTTATGCATCATAATAATATGACATGTGCATGTACAAATTTGTACATACACCATCTTAGTGAACAAGTGATGGATGTGATTGTGACTAATTATCAGGTGTACACGCGCAAACTTCCAAAAGTTTTAAACTTGCCCTTCCATGAAATTTTTCTAGCTATATGTTCTACAATGTTTATTATGCTTTTACAGAGTGCCCTGTTCATTACCAGGGTATGGAAAATCATATCAGAAGGTTTCGAATAAATGCCTGGTCTCAAATGAATGCCTAGCTATAGTGCAGTCATAATTTATAACAATTCCATGCAGTGCTATAAACAATGAAGTATGGAGTTCCTTTTAAGTTTGAAATATAATTAGGAAAGTATCATGGAGGGTACAACACTGAGGTTTGAGTTGATTCGAGAAAGCTGGCCACATATTAAATGCTGTTCTTGTATAGTCACTGGTCTGGTTTTAATAACTAGCCAGGAGTAAAAATTGCTTGAAAGAATTGAATAAATGCCAAGCCATAACATGAGACAATGTAGCATATTAATCTAACAGCATGTTATAATTATAGCGATGCTTTTCAATTCAATTTTGGTAAATTTGCATGCATTCAGGTCATTTTTGTAGTGCATGAAAAAATAGATGAACCTACCAGACAGTGTACAAAAAACAGTTGGCTCTTCAATAGTTTTAGTCAGTACTTCATGCGAGCAGTACAAGTCCCTATCATCATCAATGTGAGTGATTAGTACAAGAATTGCTGTAATATAAATAACTGCATGTAACTAATTATGTAATAAAATAAAATACACAATAAAAATACATAAACACAAACACATTAAAGTGACTATAATATAAGCTCAATTTTCTAATAGTATTCAATAAATAAATGTTGTCTGCCTGTCTGCCTAGTGTATAAATTTTGCATTGCTTTTCTATTAGACACTATGAACATACTTTATAAGTTTTTATATTATTTTTACAAACTATACTAACATGTCCATGCAGCTTCTTACCAACAAGTATGGGACATGATGTTGTATAGACTGAGAACACAGCAGGGAACTGCCACCTACAAAAAATATGTTGCATGTGAAAATTAAAACTAGTGAAATCTATCTATTCTGGTCACCTTTGGGCCAATATTTTCTGACCTTAAGTAACTGCATTAGGCAGGTCACTTTGTACACAAGTAACACGTTTATAGGGATTACTGGTATAGACCATGAGTGACCTTATTATACAGTGAACAGACTAGACAGCTTTCACTGATTATGTAATTCTATTATGGCAACCTACATAACTTGAACTCAACACCATCCAGTGATAGACAGATGATTTTAGTGATATCAGACAATAGCTAAGACACAGCAGTTATGGTATACCATACTTTGCTTTATTTTCGTGCAAAAAATTTTTGTGATAAAAAGTTTTCGTGTAAAAATAGTTTTGTATGATTACGTGAATGACTGCCTTGCCCATGTAAAGCTGGCTAGATAGTATGCTCCATTGGTATTATAGGCTTCATAATTGAGATACAGTGTATTTGCAGAATTACTGTTGCTATTATGTACCAAATTAATGGCCAACTTAAGAACACAGTTTATGCAATTTTGTACAGTGTTAAGTGCTTCATTTCAAGAGAACACAATTGGAAAACTATAGAAGAGGAAACATGGAGGGAAAAATAGTGATTCATACTAGCCATAGTACCCATTGAGCAATGTAGTCAGTAGCACTGCAACAATAGTGTCATACAGGGATGTTTATATATGTATAGCTATGGGGGAAGTGTCTGTATGCTGTAGTCAATGGCTTCCTGTCAGAATACCAGCATGGCACAAAAAGTATTTTTTACATCACAAGCTTGACAAACAGGCATGTCACTTTCCTACAAGTCATACTGGGTGTGTTTATACTTGCAGTAAATGTAGTTATAGTGTGTGTCAATGTACAAGTATAAGATTCATATATGCATCATGTATCCACACACATGCTTACATTTTCTTTCTTCTGATCACAGAAAGAACTATAAGGAGTACTCCACCAACAATTGCTGTTACAGCTGCAGTAATATCAACTGTTTTTCTTATACTAGTTGTAGTCTTGTCGTACTGTGAAAAGCTTGAACACAGAGGCAGACAGGTTTCACAGAAAAGTTTAAAATTGTCAGAGCAGACAACAGTTGAGTTATCAAATACTTTACTAGTACCATTCAGTAGTCTACAGTCAGGTATAAAGTTTGGAAAAAATGATTTTGCAACCAACCACTCTACGACACAAGCCTCATCTTGAACATACAAGCATTGCTCCTCAGTAACAAGCTCATAATCTCCATCATTGTGACATGGAGGAAATACATATTGGCATATAAATGGTTTGCTGGCTGCTAGACAACTTGGTGTTGATCGAGTATCAAGAGCACTAAAAAAGGCCACAACATCCTCTTCTGATATCAGAGTACTGTGCAGAGTTGTTAGGTTAGTTGGTCCCACTGTCTTCAGGTAGGAGTCACATATACTGTTTTCATTAACACGACATGAAACATTATATGTGTGGGGACTTGGTTCACCATCCTACACGGTAATATAATAGTTTTACTAACTTTAATGATATCACACTAATTAATATATTTTTGTTGACTTTACTGACTTACTAATGTTACAATATGGCTATGTGTGAAACTTGGATTAGTGTAACTTATGCCAACACAATACACAAGAATTTTGTGAAAGAGACTATCTATAGCAATTATCTTACAAGCTGTATACACAGAAACCTTATAATATCTACAGCCACATATGAGTTACAATGTTCAATCACACAAAAAACTCTTTCATGGGATGGTTACACGTATAGAAAAATATAGTGCAGGCTACCCAAGTCTTATGAGGTATTATATATAATTATGTTAAAATGTTGTAAAAAGCAACAATATATATACACAGCAAAAGTATACAAGTTTAATTGTAATTCCTCTGTGCATGTACATGTGTAGGCACAACGTATTACTCCATTAATCATGCATGACCCATTAAATTCTTAGTCAAGACATGCCTTTATTACATAATATGAATGGCTAGAGGATTATGTGCTGTATATATATACAGCTACCAGTATATGATGCTTATTACAGAATCAATATTAGTAAGCTGAACAGGAACATATGTAGCTGCCAGCTATAGTGGTGCACATGCACATACGTGGCTGCATGGCCGGGTTATTTAATTGCATAATATAGCATGGAGAACTCATATATACTTAATAAATAAATAAATAAATAAATAAAACTAGCTACTTACTGTATCACAAGCCTCATCATAGGTAAAATCAATTCCTGCAGCTGAAGACCTTTCGTAAATGGTTGTTCCAACAGTAAGGCAAAATGGCAAAATTATTCCAATAGATATAGCACTTATTAGCAAAAGAAGTAAAATTCTGTCAAGTGCTTTCTTTCTCAGTGGAACACAAAGATATGAATCCAGTCTTGAAATCTCAACTTGGCACTGCGGCATTGGAGACTCTTCCTTTGATCCATTTTCCCTTCTTTCAACTTGTGAAATCGTTCTACCATAAGATTCATTTTCTGCTAACTTCTGAACATTTTTTTCCGGTTGGTGGTGATAGTCTTTTGATGACAGTACTAATGATCTTTCGAAGGTGTTTTTGCTTGGTAATTCCTTGCCGTTCACCGAGTCACCAAACTTGGCCAATAAATTTCCCAGTTGCTCCAATGAAAGCGTATCCACAGTGATACTTTCCTCCCTTGTTCTATCCATCACATATACACAGTAACCGTTATAGCTAACTACGAAACTAGTAACTTGTGTCAGTCATAAAAATAAATAGCTACACGCTATGACGTAGCTAACTATAGTTAGCAACGTATAATCGAGCACGTGAACTCAATAATTATCACGACGCATGCAGGCATACATTAAATACATTTCCAAAATGTTAGATAGTGTTTCCACCAATTTTAAGACACACAATAGCCACATGCATGTATGTACTTAGGGTTAGCAATGAAAAAATCGACCCTCTTTGGATTAACTTGTAACTCAGGGGATGGAGCCTACCAATGGTCTAGTTTCAAATGGCCCCGTGGGTTCGGTAGCGACCAAATGCCGTGTCGTAAATTTTTGACGGATTTCGGCTCATTTTCATAAAAATGGGCAGGAACATCTAGAATGTTGTTCATTACTGTTTTGGGTTATTGGGTGATGTGCTCTACAAAATACACTTGCTTAAAAGGTGATTCGCTGTCTGACTTCAATTTTCGCTAAAACGGCGCTTGACGGGTCTGCAATGAAAAATCAACCAACTGAAACTTACTTAACGAAGTCCAAGGTTGGTTTACTAACTCCCAGGCACCTTTTTGGACTTTATTGGGGCGAGCCCCACAAATGGCAGTAGTCCCTCGTACGTCCGACCGTGCGAATTTTTTTTTTTGGGCACACTTTTGACTTGGAAAATTTTCACGCATTTTTTTCCGGATAATGTTGCGCATGTAACACCGGATATTAACTTCGTTAAGACTCAAAGTTCATCGAGGAGTCCATAGACAGAGACTGGCCTCAATGTCGTGTTCTCCGCCAGGTTGACAGCAGAAAAGAAGGGCGAAATGGTTTTAGGGGAAAGGTGGTTTTTCACAGCCTGCCTCAACTGATTTGCTTGTTCAGGTACAGTCATTACACCAATAACTCCTGTAAAACCACCTGTAAACAGTATTAAAATTTAACCAAGCAATCAAGACGTCCACCAAAACAATATGCTTCCATACTACTAAGTCAAGCGATCGAGGCCCATATTCAAATGATACTACAATTAGGCCAGGCCGGGCCAGGCAAACTTGATTACTTGTTTCTCATCCACAAAAATTTGGATTTCCATGCGGGCAGGAGGTCATTTTTCATTATTCATTATTCATTATTAAAGAAAATATTACTATAAAGGTTAGCTAAAGCCTTTTAAGAACTAGTACTTGCGTTTTACTGTATCTGAGGTGCAAGTAACATTTGCTGCACTGTAAAATGATAGCCAGCCTTCTTAGCATCAAAATACGAATGTACATGATTGATAACAACAATAATGAAATTAGATGCGGTGGGGTAAAAATAGATGCAGGCAGGGTCGCCGAGAAACAATTATTCAAGTTTGCCTGGCCTTAATCAAACATCTTGATCCCGGTGACAGAGGGTTTTACAGGTCCACACTGTTAGGTAGTGACCATCCTTGTTCAGTTATAGATACTAAAAACCCTATGGTTCAGTTATCTAGAGCCAGGATTTATACTGAATGATCCCTCGGTTCATGCAGTGAACCCCCGGCATCATTAATGAGACAAGATAGTACATTAAATCTTCAGTCCATTTATTTAGTGAATACACAAGCTGCTCATACTCACACGTTAATCAGTTTCGCTGAATCAAATACTGCCGGGTAGCTCTGTGCTGTGCCTTAAAATGTGAGACGCCATTGCAGTTGTATTTTTGATTGTGTGTTGTCTTATTACTTGTTCAGAAAGAAATACAAAGGCATGATAAGTGTTTGTTATTCTATTGCCATAAAAACTAACTTCAACTTCTTACAGACTGATACCTACTGTAGGGCAAGAAATTTTTGTGGTATTAAATTTTCCTAAAATGTGGTAAAATCAGTAATTTTCGCGGTTTAGACATTGATCGCCATACAATTTGTATAGGAACTACTTAATATTTAATTTTCATAGATAAGATGTCCACGAAAATTTGTATCCCACGAAAATTTGTATCCCACGAAAATTTCTTGCCCTACAGTATCTCAATTATATCAGGGGTTAATGTAGGGGGGCCCAACCCCCCCTCGGTTAGCTATTGCCTCCCTAGGTTTATACCTAAAACCTTGAGAAATGGAAAGGTTTAGTTGATCCCAAATTTGTATAACCGAATGGTCAATATTCAATGGCATCACAGTAAATTTCACCAAAATTGAGTATATTTAAATCCCTAATTTTTGAAATTTTCCAGGGGGGAGCATGCCCCCAGACCACCCCTAGGCTTAAATTTCCCTTCTCAGCTTAATATTCTGGGTTGAGCCCTGCATATGTAAATAGGAAGTAACATTTCCCAGCGTTTACCGCTTAGCCCTATAGAGATGGCAGCTGATTTTATGTTTATTGTGTTATAGGTATTACATTATTATTACTTCATGTATGTAATGATGTGGTAATCACTTTGTGTGATAATCTGTGATCACATGTGTATTGAGTATGGTGTTCTTAATTTGTAGGTGGATTCACTTCAAGAACTTCAAGATCACAAAGTGTTTTCACAAAACCAAAATCTAAATAAGAGCGAGTCCATATAGCTGTATTTTCACCGTAATCATGTGCAGCTAAGATGACTTCAATGATTTTGAGACAGGAACAAAGATGGTATTTATTCAGTAGTTTGACTTTACTAGACTGTGAGTTAAGATGGCAACAATTGGTCTATTATGTGAATTTCTGTTTTCATCAAAAAATTCTAATTGTGGAGTGCGGGTGGGCAGGTCACTACCACTATCCACTATCACACTACATGTCACAACAGCTAGGCTATGCCTGATTTTGAAAAGGATTCTGGTGTATTTCCAATGTGTAGTCTCAACTGATGGCATTTCCATCGTCTGTTTGACACCTAGTTAGTTCAACTTCTTGCTTGTAAAATTCTGCAAGCATTACAACTATAGAGGGCTCACTGCACAAATCTAAGCATTTTTTGACACTCTACAGTGCATTGTGTACCTTTGTACAGACATGGCCATTTGAAAAACTGACCTGTGCATGTTCATTTTTTTAAATTCAGACAAAACAATGGGTAAATCTGCAATAACAGGTAATTTGTGGTAAAGCGAAAATTACCCACTAGTACAGCAAGTCATGTAGTGTGCAGGAATCATGTATGCATGTCTACAGAGGCACAGATGTAATTACACAAATTGTTGACCTTTTAAACGGGTGACTATAGGGGTTACTTTACAGGTTATCATAACAGCAAGAGTGAATAATAACAGATAAATAATTCTATGTGTATGACTCAATCATGGTGAAACTCCTCTGGATTGTAGGCACCTAGAACATCTGTCTAGGTCCTATATATTTATATCAACAGCTGTAGTACAGTGAAACCTCACTTAGCAACCACCTCGTTACAATGGGATGAAACCCAGATCTATTTCCTATAACATCTCATTGATTTATTTTTTGTTAACGTGGCCACCTCGTTAGTAGTAGGCCAGCGGCTACTTTCTATAGCACCAAACTGACGAAACTAATGCAAAATTCAAAGTGGCCAGTACTTGAGCAGGTATTATGCCCAACATTAAACAAAAAGCTAAAATTTTACTTTCGCACATACCAATAAAGGAAGCTTTCTTTATATCTGCTTGTCATGATACATATAGTTGATCATGAGTGACTGTTCTTCTATTACAGTTCTCAAACTTTTATGCAAAACCTGCTTACTCAAAGTCCAGTCTAGCTATCAAAGCTGCACTTATTATTTGGGAATTGTACTTAATGCTTAATTCAGCTTGTATATTCCACTTATAGTAATCTCTGACTTATGCCTAAACTGTATGTTTCATTTCTACCCAGTAGTAGTGTAATAACCATTATGATGGTGTAAATCACAGTACTAAAAGCCACCTCATCAATAGGGTCACTTATTTACAGTGTTGGGCAAGTTACTGTTTAAAAGTAACTAGTTACATATTACATATTACTTGCAACTGAACTATTTAGTTATAGTTACATATTACCCATAAAATAAAGTAACTATAATAATATGTGACCCGGTCTGCGAAAAGGGCTCTTATAGCCTTTCCAATTGCATATATATGGTAACCCATAACTTGACTGGTGAATATGGTATAAGCCTACAATTTGGTCACTCAACAACCCTAACCTGGCAGTAGCTGTGGTTGTAATTACATGGTGATAGCTTTAGTAGATTAGGAATTATGATTAGCCAAACATGGATAATTGGAAAGGCTATAAGAGCCCTTTTCGCAGACCGGGTCACATATTACATATTATATTACTTTGTGACAGCCTTAAGCTGTCACGTGTGAAACTACCACCTTATCACGTGACATGATTGCGTTGTTGGACAATGTGCAAATCTTGGTTTTATAAGTAAGAAGCTGGTGAATAAGCTTCATTCAGTAGGCTTCATTACTTCGTTGTGGCTAGGCGTTACTCAGTGGATTACTAACGAGATTAGTAACTTTGTTACTTGTAGTAATAATATTACATAATATTAGACTCCTTACAGTAACTATATTACTTAGGTAACGCGTTACATTTGTAAGTAAGTAACTTGAGTTACATTACCTGTTTTTATAGCGTATTTCGTTATATTACTTTGTTACCACAAAAGTAGTAATATTAAATAACGCGTTACTCCCAACACTGCTTATTTAGTACATCTTATACAAACGACCAAACAAATTCCTGATCTTAAAGGATTTCACTATGCACAAATATATTTGCCTTTGTGCTGTTTCTTGTACAGGAGCAGTAATATTATGAATCAAGCATGCTTGGAACTTTTAATGACTTAGTGCATGAATAGTATATGTATTCCTTAACAAGTTGAACCTCTATGTAATGGACAATTCGAGACCAACTTTACTGATAGCTACAAGGAGGCTGTCCTTTAAATTGCATTATATAGGAACAACAGAAATGTTTCATTGTAAGGTTAAATTTATATAGTGGAGAGTGCAGGTTCTACAGTACTTATGTGATATTCCATTTAGCACTTCTTCAGACGCATAATATAATGCAAATAACGGTTGTAAATGGTTCAGTACTGCTGATCCAGTTGACCCACCAACCCATATAGAAATTTGAGGTGGGCATCAAGAGCTATAATCATAGTATTTTTGGCACAATGTCCACACTTCCAAGCTTTGTTAGTTCGTTTTACATTCATAGCATCATTATATTATAGGATATTACCTACATAATTGTCTGCAAGAGAAATAAATGAGTAGCTACAAATACCTAACAGTATTTCAACACTCATAGTCAATGATTGGTGAGTGGGTGTGGCTCCATGAAAGTCTAACCCAGCTAGGCAGCTGCAACAACCCACAATTCCCATAAGTGGTTATTGCACCCTTAACGTCATACAGACTAGTTGCCTACAATTCCCATAAGTGTGCAGCATGCAATGTGGGTGTAGCACCACACACACATATCACTATAAAGACCCCAAACCACATTCTTTAATGTGGGTGTGGCTCGTAAGTTTGTTGACAAGGTGACCTCCAAGGAAAATACCAATAGATAACACTAGTAGCCCTTCAAATTCAAGCATGCCTATAATGATAAAGTGTACTTTGAAATTTACTGAAATTTCAAATGCCAAAATTAATGCTTGTAGACTATGGTATCTGAGAACTGATACCAATTGTGCATAGCTGTGGTAGATTAAACCTCATAACTTTCTTTTCTATTTCCCACATTGTTTTGGGTACAATTGACAACAAGAGATATATACGGTGACACCATAAAGCATCCACTATAACTGTCACAAGAATGCACTATAATTAATAGTAGTGAATGTGAATAACTTCCTTTATAGCCATCAAACACACAAAAGGACAAAACATTGTCAAAAAAATAGTACAATCAGGTAAGTAACTAAAATACTTCTGCTTATACAATTGCAAGTTCATTAAACAAGTTTACCACATTAGTTAAACACTTGTAGCAAATAACTTGCTCTACACTTACTACATAGCCTTTAGGTGTGGATTTTTATATTCAGTCCCAGTACTAGCTATATCTTACTGAGTAAAAGTTATTCAATTACACACTACTCCTTCACCACTGGATAACGCAGGGATTGGAATACTCTGTATCAACCTTCTAAATTATGATTTTGTGATAGACTAGCATTAGATACAGACATAGACAAGGTGGAACTGAGCTAGCATAGTGTGCAATGAGGTGGGCATACGTACAACACAGCAAAAGTACAATTGGCTGCACTGGAGTAATAAGACTAAACCAACTTCTCAAACAGGGCTATATAATAAAAATTATAACAATAGACCATAGCCCATCAACAAATATTTGTGCTTTCCAATACATCACAACATACCAGTGTCATTATAGTATCCATAAAAAGTACTTTAATCATGTCTTATGCTGTATCTTTACACTTGAGTGTTTAGTCTAGTAAAGCCATACTAATGTCTTTGTTCCTGTCTCAAAGTCATCTTAGCTGCGCATGATCACTGTGAGAATACAGCCATATGGACTCGCTCTCATTTAGATGTTGATTTTGTGAAAATGCTTTGCAATCTTGAAGTGAATCCACCTACAAATTAAGAACACCACACTCAATACACACGTGATCACACATCATCACACAAAGTCATTACATACATGAAGTAATAATGTAATACCTATATAACACAATAAACATAAAATCAACTGCCATCTCTGTAAGCTAAGGCTAAGCAGCAAATGCTGGGAAATGTTACTTCCTATTAATTGTGACAGTGCTACATATGATTGAAACAGGTAAGAAGTTGAAGTTAGTTTTTACGACAATAGAATAACAAACACATATCATGCCTTTGTATTTCTTTCTGAACACTTTTTAAAAAATTTAATTTTATTATTATTATTACTGTGTCAACTTCGCAAGCGAAGACTTTACACAGAGGGGGGGCAATTACAATTGATTAATTTTGATTCTTAAATTGTTCAATAGAGGTAATTTCTTTGATGTGATTAGGTAAGTTATTCCAGATATTACAAGCATTAGGTCCGAACGAGTGCTGATAAGTGTCTGTTCTTGCAAATGGAACTAAAATATTATTCGCGTGAGATCTTCTTGTGATGGTGGATTCTGCTGTTGTTGTGGTATTAAATGCACTTAGTAGTAATAAGACAACACTCAATCAAAAATACAACTGCTTGTTCAGGTATAGTCACTATACCAATAACTCCTGTATAACCACCCGCAAACAGTATTAAAATTTAACCAAGCAATCAAGAGGTTAGTTTGTAAGCAATCAAGACGTCCACCAAAACATGCAATATGCTTCCACACTACTAAGTCAAGCGATCGAGGCCCCGCATATTCAAATGATATTACAACTAATCAAACATCTTGATCCCGGTGACAGAGGGTTTTACAGGTCCATACTGTTAGGCAGTGACTATTCCTTGTTCAGTTATAGATACTACAGGTTTTTGCAATTGAATTCGTCGCCTTTACGATTGAATTCGTCCCGTTTGCAATTGAATTCGTCCATTTTGCAATAGAATTCGTCCCGTTTGCAATTGAATTCGTTGGTTTTGTAATTGAATTCGTCGGTTTTGCAGTTGAATTAGTCGGTTTTGCAATAGAATTCGTCGCGTTTGCATTACAATTCGTCATAAACAAAACGGCTCCAAGAAACCAACCGTTAATTAAGAGATGAATTATTTATGCCATGGAGAGTTACACTTGAGACATTAGAAGGTAATTGGGACTGGTAGTACGCGAAGTTGATAGCTGTCTGGCAAGTTAATTAGCTTGCTTGCGAGTGACCACACCCATCGCGAATGGCGTAGTAGAGTTTGGAATGTTGCTGGATAGGCTGTAGAGGAAGAATTATTGCCTTATAAAGAGTTGTTTACCACTATTGTGCTTGAACAAGTTCTTGTAGCAGCTGCCACATCATGTTTTCGTGTTTGCTCCAGCTGCCATTCTTGTTACGGACGAAATTAATTGCAAAAGCGACGAATTCAATTGCAAAACCGATGAATTCAATTGCAAACGGGACGAACTCAATTGCAAACGGGACGAATTCAATTGCAACAGCGACGAACTCAATTGCAACAGGGACGAACTCAATTGCAAACGGGACGAATTCAATTGCAAAGTCGCCGAATTCAATTGCAAAAAACTGTAAAAACCCTATGGTTCAGTTATCTAGTGCCATGATTCATACTGAATGATCCCTCGGTTCATGCAGTGAACCCCCTGTCGAGAATTGACGTCAGTACAATTGTATATAGACTATTACGTAATTGTAAACAGTCACGTGCAGGTCGCGTGCAGCAATATGATTGGCTGTAACCATGTTGTAGAGTGGGTTGTTGTGTATCTTAAAAGTTGTAGCTAAAGAAACGCTCTCTACTTAGTTGTTTGGCTTACCGCGTCACAATACTATCACACATTGTTGGTGCTGTGACCAGGATTCGCTTCGCCTTACGGCTAGCTACGCCTACTTTTGTAACCCGTTACGAAAAAGCTGTGGTACCGTGGCATTTGGAGTGAGAACGGTACCCCAGAAGGCAAGCGAATTTATCCGAAGAACTCTTATTTATTGCATTCTCTTTACAGTTAGCTACTGTCAACTTGTGACGAAGATATACAGTACAATGGAGAATTTACGTCGCTGGCAGTCGTCTCGCAAGGCCTACCGTGCTCATTTAACAAAGTTACACCGAACAGTAACTGAAATAATGGACTCTAGTGAAGCAATAGACGATTCTAAGTTGGACAGTTTGTCTACTTCTGTCGAGAAACTGCAACGAAAGGTAAAAGCCATTGGAGAGCTGGACACCAAAATTGCTGGAGAGATACAGAACTCAGAGGAGTTAGAAAGGGACGTGTATGAAGCAATAGAGCTACAAGACGGCATTACCGAGAGAATTGACCAGATAAAACGCTTTATCTCGCGTAACATTAAACAAGTAGAGCCACACCCCCGAGCAGAACTACTAGTCAAAGTTCGAGTCTAAGTGCGAGTGCGCAACCGTTCGTATCACTCAACGTGGTAACTCATTTGTAGAGAACAGTCAAGAAGCGGAACACGAGGCCTTAAGGATGATCACGTGATTATATCCAATCAAACATACGCAATCTTACAACACTATCAGGCGTGATACAAGTGGGCGTGTGTGTGCAATAGTCACGTGTGTGCGTAGTGCCTATATATTGTATAAGTGTTCTGTCTCTTACATCCCCCCACCAAGCATGGTGTGGCTGGATAGTCACACATGCTGATATTAGTGCCAAGTAGGGTCTTCTATCAGGCGTTTCGGTGGTCTGTGCGGCCGGTCTGATCGACGTATGTCTGCTGTCTGATCCTAAGATGGTTCGTGACGGTTGCGTCCTGTTGAATTAGGTTCTTCGTGTGGTAGGGAGACATCTAGCTGGCGTGGGTTCCTCTCAGATGCATCCAGAGATGCTGGAGTGCGACGTCTTAGGAATCTTCGGTTACGTACCAGTACACGTCCACCCTGGGTCTTGATCGAGTATTGACGATAGGGACTAATGTGAACTACTGTACCGTATATGTCCCAGAGCTTTGTCCTGGGGTTTTGAAGGGCGACGTTTGATCCCAACTGGATGTCAGGCAAGTTTCGAGCGTGCGCATTGTAACATCTCTCTGATTGTTCTAAGGTGTGAGTTGCTTGTTTCTCTGCGTCTGCCACGTTTCGTTGCCACTCTGGCGCAAAGGAACGTCGGTGCGCTGGTAGTGTATCCTGTATGGGTCTACCGTATAGCTTTTGCGCAGTGGACTGTCCATCTCTGCGGGATGGTGTATTCCTGTATTGCAGTAATGCGCGGCATATCACATCAGTGTTCAAAGACCTCCTCCCCCAAGAGGTGGCGATTAATTTCTTCATAGACTTCACCCTAGCCTCAACTTTTCCATTACTCTGTGTGTAATGTGGGGACGAGGTCTTATGGGCAAACCCCCAATGTTTGGAAAATTTACTGAAGAGGTTGGATGTGAACTGGGGGCCACCATCAGACCACACGATGTCTGGAACAGCTGTACGACAAAAGGCTTGAGTTAAAGCTTGGGTTAAGCGCTGTGTGGATGTGTTGAGCTGCATCGGGATAATGTCAGGCCAGTCGGTACAGCAATCTACTATGATGAGAAACTGCTGGCCCCCGTAGCTACAGAAGTCCATTGCAATCTCCTGGAACGGTCTTGCGGGTCTGGGTTTGGACATGATGTATTCCTTGTTATTCGATGGAAGCCGGTCTTGACACATTTTGCATGAGAGCACAACATTATCGATATCGTTATCGATTCCAGGCCAATAAATGGATAACCTAGCTCGCTCCTTGGTCCGTACTGATCCCTGATGGGACTCATGGAGGCTGATTAACACCTGGCGGCGCATTGAGGCTGGGATCAACAGGCGACAGCCATAGACAATCAACCCATCATCCACTGAAAGGTGCTCACGTGCACTCCAAAAGCACCGGCAAGACTCCGGCAGCTGGCTACGGTGATCTGGGAAGCCATGGGTGATTGTATGTTTCAGCTGTTGGTAGGCGGGGTCATGGGCCGCTGTCTCGCGTAAATCTTGAAGCCGGATGTTGTCATGTCCAACACTAGTACCTGCTCTAAGTTCTGTGATTACGGTTCTGGGTGGTGTTGATGATCAAATTCTGCGAGTGCGTCATCCAACTGGGGGTTGGAGACTGGGTTACGTGAGAGGGCATCAGGGGCACTGTTGCTTTGCCTTTAATCCATTTAGCTGTGAGGTTGTATGCCATCAAGCGAGACTTAAGGCGTTGGAGTCTGGGGTTCTCAATCTCGTCCAATCTCTTGGTATTAAGTATAGGGACTAAGGGATTGTGGTCAGTTACCACTGAGAATTGTTGAAGGCCTGCTAAGAACATGTTGCATTTTGCCACAGCCCACGCGACTGCGAGTAACTCCAGTTCTATAATGGCATAGCGGGATTCAGCATCGGACAGGAACCTAGAGCCTGCCTGAACTAAGGACCAACTTTCTCCATGCTGCTGTTGGAGTATATACCCCAGTCCCTGCCGGCTGGCATCAGTGCTAAGACGGGTTGGCTTGGTGAGGTCAAAGAAAGAGAGGGCTGGCTGTGTTGTTAGGGACTTTTTGGCCTCCAAGAATGCTGCGTCATGGCTGGGCATCCACACGAACTCGTTTTTCGTGCTTAAAAGCGGTCGAAATGGGGCCAGGAGTGAGGCAACCAAGTTAGTGCTGGATGATAATTGGTTAATTAATCCGACGAAGGAGCGGAGCTCGGTACGGTTGGTTGGAACGGGGTAGTTTGATATTGCTGATGTGATGGATGGGTCAATTTGGTAACCCTCCTCAGATAGCAAGAAGCCGGCAAAGGTGGTCTCGGTTTGAAAAAACCTGCTCTTCTCCAGGTTCAGTGCAATGTTGTTGTCAGCGCAGCATTTCAAGAATTGTTTCACGTGTGTGACATGGTTGCTAAGGTCGCCGTCGTATATTACAAAGTCGTCCACCACGCGCCTAAACCCTGACAAGCCTTTAAAGGCTTCTGTCATGCGGCGGTTGTAATGCTCCGATATCGAGGAGACCCCGTAGGGTGCTCGAAGGTACTTAAACCTCCCAAATGGGGTTATAAACGTTGTCAAGGGTTGGCTTTGTTCATCAAGGGGGCACTGGTGGTACCCTTTGAGGGCATCAATGACTGTAAAGAATTTGGCATCGCTAGCGGTGATGTCAGCCACGGGCTGAGCTGGGGTAAGTGATTGGTATCGTTCGCGGACGACGAAACGGTTAAGGTGGGATAGGTCGACACACATACGGATTATGTCTGAATACTTCTTTGGGGCAACCACAATTGGTGCACACTATTCGGTGGCTTCTGTGACTGGTGCGATAATGTGTTTTGACTGCAACAACTCGAGTTCGGCCTTCAGCTTGTCGCGATAGGCGAAGGGAACAGATCGTGGTGTGCTTACGCAGAAGGGCCTTGCATTGGCCGACAGTAATATGTGGAATTGTTCCCCTTCCATGGTTCGAATTTTCCCATCAAAAACTGTTGGAAACTCTCTTTTCAGGGCGTCCACCGACGGTGGGGCATGAGGGAGGTTGGTGGCTTTGATACTTGGGGACGAGGGGGGGCTGTTGAGGGGGACGGGAGCGGGTAGTGCGGGGGCATGACGTTTAGAGCCTTAGCGGCCTTCCAAGACATGATGACTCCATCCAAGGTTGGGAAGATGTACATGTCTTCTTTATGTTCTTTACCTGCAAGTTGGAAGTGGACACACATCTTTCCTATGGGGCACATTCTCTGGCCATTGGCTACTCGGGGTCTAAACTCTGATGGTAAGAGGTTCTCTTTGTACTCATTCAGGGGCGGTAGGATATTCTCTCCAGCAGCTGAGATATCAGCACCTGAGTCTGGGAGTATCGCAGTACAAACGGATCCGTGGATTGTACTGACCTCTACCATGATGGTTGGTGCGGGGTCGATGGTTGCCACTTGCTTGACACTGAGGACAGTCATTGATGTGGTCTCCTGATCCACTTCATCTTCCTCGGCTGTAATGGCTTTGGCAGCTGGGTACTTCTGCCGTGGATGTTTCTGTGGTGGCTGCCGACTGTGGCAGGCTCTGGCAAAGTGGCCAACCTTGAGGCAGAAACGGCAGGTCTGCTTGAATGCCGGACATTGTGCTCGCCCGCCTTGGTGTGCTTGGGCACCGCACCCTGGGCAAGACTTGAGGACTGACTGACTGGCTTGGGGTGACTTGTAGTGCGCGTGCTGCTTGATGATGCGCTGGATGGTCAGCACAGGGTTGTCGGAGATATCCTTGCGCTGCTTTTTAGCAGCTTCTTGGGCACGGCATATGGCAATGGCATTGTCGAGGGTAAGGTCTTGCTGCCGGAGCAGGTATTCCACTGTGTCACCGTCTATGAGCCCTTCGATAATCTGGTCCCTGATGCTCTTCTGAGAGCATGCCGCGGAACAGAAATTGCAGGTTTTCACCAGTTCTCGCAGGGAAACCAGGTAATCGTCAAAACTTTCCCCCGGCTGCTGCATGCGGCGACTGCGTCGCCGGCGTTCCATGGACTCATTAATGTGGCCTTCGACATGCCGTTTAAGGGCAGCTATAATTGCGCTGGAGTCGTTTCGCTCCTCCGTTGTAAGGCCAAGGTTATCTACCACCGTGAGTGTTTCGCGAGAAAAACACAAAGTTAATGCCTGTACCTTGGTGGCTGCTGGTTCTTCACTCAGTCCGGATAGGGTTGAGTAGGAGGTCCATTGGGCTGTCCACGCCGTGAAGTCGGTGCCGCGATCCACGTCGAAGTCCAACTTTGGTAGGTCGCTCAGTCGGAATACGTAAGGCATCTGGCCCGCTAGGAAGGAAACACAAGGGAGAAAGACTGTGTAACAATATGGCGTCACCTTTACGGGTGCCTCACACCGGAACCAGGTATTTGCTCCGAGGGTTAGATAGGTTACCCACACTAGAACGTGGCTGCTCGCAGCGCCATGTAGAGAACAGTCAAGAAGCGGAACACGAGGCCTTAAGGATGATCACGTGATTATATCCAATCAAACATACGCAATCTTACAACACTATCAGGCGTGATACAAGTGGGCGTGTGTGTGCAATAGTCACGTGTGTGCGTAGTGCCTATATATTGTATAAGTGTTCTGTCTCTTACATCATTCATCTCAGGATGGACAGGAGATACAGAGTCATCTCCCAAGTAGTAGCAGCCATGTCAGTATGGCTAGTCAGTCCAGTCACAGTGTCAGTCGTCTACCTAAGCTGAGTTTACCCACCTTCAGTGGTGACCCCTTGTCCTGGCAGACTTTCTGGGATTGTTTTAGTGCGGCTGTAGACTCCAGCCCTGTCCTGTCAGGAGTACAAAAGTTCAATTACTTAAGAACTCAACTTCAGGGAGAAGCTGCCAGAGTTGTGGCAGGGTTTCCACTCACAGATGGAAATTACTTACATTCAGTTGAGATTCTCAAGGAGAGATTTGGGCAACGTCAAACGATAGTAAATGCCCACATGCAAGCACTGATGAATCTACCTCCACCAAAGAACACAGTGACTGAATTAAGAGCCTTTTATGACTCCATTGAAGGCACATAAGAAGCCTACTCTCTTTAGGAACTACTCCTTAATCGTTTGGTGCTATGTTGATTCCAGTAACTCTTTGAAAATTACCTGCAGAAGTACTACGCAACTTGGCGAGAGAACAGAACAGGTCAGAGTGGACTGTTGAGAATCTCAGAGAGGCGTTATTGAGAGAGATACGAATTCTTGAACAGGGATTGTTCACACATAATACCCATTTATTAACTGATAGTTCTTCACCTAAGATGACAACATTCTCCCTATATGCTGGTGCTAAGGGTGGCAACCACACTAGATTTGATCGAGGTAAACCAATTAAGAAACTTGCATGTGTGTATTGTAAGGGCACACACACATCTAACAACTGTGATGTGGTCATTAGTACTGGGAAATGCCTGGAACACATCAAGAAGGAAGGCCTACACTTCAATTGTTTAGGTAAACACAGAGTAAGTCAGCGCACATCACAAGCTCGCTGCAAGAAATGTAACAACAAACATCACACCAGTATTTGCAACACTGACAGTACCATACCAAAACAATTACCTAGTGACCACAAGACACAGCCTAATGAAACAAAATCAAGTCCTAGTCAGGTCACCCAAGCCACTGTTCCAATTTCAGCCACAGTAGCAATGGCTAACACAGACACATCTGTGTTGTGTAACTCTGGTAACTCTGTTTGTTTACTGAAGACTGCTGTGGCTAGAGTAGTTTCTGAAGCAGGCAGCAACACTGCAAATATTTTATTTGATGAAGGTGCTCAGCGTTCTTTCACCTCCAAGAGGCTAGCGAACAATTTGCAGCTGACACCAAATAGACAAGAAAGTGTTTCTCTGGCTGCATTTGGAGCTGATACTTCTACACCACAGCATTTAGATGTAACAGATGTCACAATTGTCTGCCAAACAGGAGAGATGATACCACTGTCAGTGCTAGTAGTTCCAAAGATTGCTGCTCCCCTCCATTTTGTCACAACTTCAAAGTTATGAGAGCTTTCTATCTTAAGGACCTCACCCTAGCTCACCCAATAATGAAGGAAAACAGTCAGTTTGATATATCTCTACTAATCGGAGTTGATTACTATTGGAATATTGTCGAAGACCACATTGTTAGAGGAGATGGACCCACAGCTGTGCAGTCAAAGCTAGGCTACCTTCTATCGGGACCACTAGCTCTCTCATCCCCCTCCAAAATGGTCACAAGCATGTACATTGGCATTCACAATGACCCTGAGAATGATGACCAAACTCTTGAAAGGTTTTGGGAAATAGAATCCAGTGGAACATTACCAGCAGCAAGGCCGGAGGAGACGGTCCGGTTGGTCAGGCCTGAGCCGGACCAATAATCTGGAGTTGAACCCGAACTACTTTACTCTCATGCAATCTTTGGACGATCACATCTACATGTAGCTACGTACATTTTACAGATGTTATTGAAAATGCATGACACGAGTAGTTACCTAGTTTCTCAGCCTAACTAAAGCACAGAACTACACGTATAGTACCTCCAATTACCTTACAGTACAGCATTGCATTCGTATCGTTTTGTACAGAAATGATTGTGGGTTTACGTACAATATCACATGTGCTGACAGTTGGCATTTATCACGTGTAAGGCAGGTGCCTTCTTTGATTCTAAACCAGCACACTTATATCACAATTCAATCTTCATAAAATAATCATTAGCATTCCTTGGCTTGTCTCTCTTGGCTTCCTTTACTGGGCGAAGGGCTGGCAGTGACCGGCAAACCAGATACCTCATTCCTCGGCAAGAAGCTGCACATTCATACATTACATGGTGGCCATCTGGATGAGATGTTGAGTAGAAATCATTCCTCTTCAACTACCCACTCGTCCTGTCGAGATACCGAGCAAACTCTCAGTCTCACCCACATTGTGCCATTTTCGAATGCTGATTGGTCTCGTAACTGTCCACCAGTACATTTACGTGATGATCCGTTCACTTCATACAAACCAGTATAGTAGTATACAGCTGTGTAGCATTTTATTGTAGCTGTGTGAATTCACTGTATAGTAATTATATCCTAGTTAAAGGGGGCCATGCTGCATGGGTTCCCTGTGAAGTTTGGGGGGAAAGTTGCAATTTGCTAGCTAGTTTTACTTTAAAATTTAGCATCAATTTTAAGTTTTAAGGTTACGGAATAGTTTTAAATGCGTGGGCGGAACAAATTACCAAACCTGCTTTAAACCAAGCAGGGATAAATAATTTCAACAACTGTGTTGTGTTAGCAATACAACTAATTGTGCTTGTTTGTTTTTACTACAGAACAACGACTGTTCTTGGGTGTGTAGTCTACAATAGAGCGATGTTTTATAAAAACGCGCCGCCAAACACCAGACTAACAGATTACTGAATCCTTATAATTTCAACACAAGTGGCTAAACAACTAAAATATCTAGGTCCTGTGGAAGCGATTTTTTAAGTTACTGGTAGTATAGACGTTTTATTGAACTTTTAATAGTTTTTTCGGATGAAACAAGCTCTTTGAAGGCTTGTATCCGAGTCACTGGGGAGAAACACGCCAAAAACGCTTCCACAGGACCTAACAAATTTAATATACAGTATCACTATGCCCTAGAAATGCCAATACAACCTACAGCTTTTGCTGTATTTGGCGGCGGAAAAACATGGTAGTGACAGCTGGAACTGAGCGATGTACGGGCTGGCTTACTTGTGTTACTACAACAATTGTAGTGTTCCACCTACCTCAAACTACACTGTAGCTACATAAAAACATTAAATATGAAGGGCTTCACCTTCATTTGAAACTTTTCACGCTGCTAGACTGGTTTTATGGTCTTCTCAAAAAGAATCGATAGGCATTCAAAATTTTGAATGATTGCCCGTGACTATACCGTAACCTTAAGGCATTTTCAAACCTTTAAATTGCAAAAATTCTGCAGCTCCTGGAGGTTGCACCCCCAGACCCCCCTTAAACTTCTAATTGCTAGCTATAACTAAATGAACCATCATGCTGTGTCCCCTGTATGTCAGGTCTACAATTATACATAGTATAGAAAGTCTGAAGAACAACAGATAGACTTGAGCATATTTATATATATAGCTAGCTAGCAGTGAAATATCACTAAAATTGCATATCTGAGTGTCTAATTTTCAAAAATTTCCTGTGGGGGCATGCTCCCAGACCCCCCTAGAATGCTTGTGCTTCGTACTTCGCAGAGTGTGCTTCGCACACTGTGCAACAGCTCCTCTCTCATTGGCATGTATACGGTAGCAATTTCAACATTATAGTCAATGGCCTGACCAACTCAATTTTCCCTCCTCCGGCCCTGAGCAGTGAAACATTCTGACCAATTTATGGACACTTCCCTGAAGACAATCACATGTGAAGAAAATGGCTCCTATGTGGTTAAATTTCCCTGGAAAGAAGATCATGCTCCATTACCATCAAACTATGAAGTATGCAAACGAAGAACTAGATCACTAGTCCGCCGACTGGCTAGCACACCAGAGTTGATGATAACTTATGATCAGATCATCAAAGATCAAGAGAGGAGAGGGTTTGTGGAGAAAGTTAACTCAACATCAATTATCCCAGCACATTACATACCACACCATCATGTCAGGAAGGATTCTGTTACTACTCCAATACGTGTGGTGTATGATTGCAGCTGTCAGATGTCCAACAATCACTCAAGTCTGAATGACTGTTTAGAAGTTGGACCATCCCTAGTGAATGATCTTTGTTCTATTCTGCTACGTTTTCGGGTCCACAAGTTTGGCTTTACCACTGATATTGAGAATGCTTTCCTACATGTTAAGCTTCAAGAGGATGATCGAGACTTCACTCGCTTTTTTTGGCTGTCAACTCCAGAAAATCCAGAGAGTGAATTTGATGTTTATCGTTTTAAGGTAGTGCTGTTTGGATCAGCAAGCTCACCTTTTATGTTGAATGCCACTCATCGTTTACACCTCAGTAACCAAAACTCAGAAACAGCTGAAGACATGATCCAAAGCTTATATGTAGACAATGTAATTACTGGAGGTCCTACTGAGGAAAGTGTTGTCCAGTACTTTAGAAAGGCCAGAACTTATATGTCTGAAGCAAACTTTAATTTTAGAAGTTGGGTATCCAATAGTCCACAGTTACAAGCCATTACACACAAGGAGAGTGTTGCTGATCCTAGCCAGATGGTCAACTTATTAGGCTTACACTGGAATGTATCAACAGACCAAGTGTGCTTCATACCAAAACAGCTTAATTCTGATACTGACTCTGCAGTTACAAAGAGAAATGTTTTACAGTTTTCATCTAGAATTTTCGATCCACTTGATTTCTTGTCTCCAGTTAGTGTCCGTGCTAAACTGTTGATGCAGCAACTCTGGCAAATAAATGTTGGGTGGGATGAGCCATTAGAACCATCTATAAGAGAACAGTGGAACAACATTGCTGACAACCTACAGAAGGCAGCCCATGGTTCTATCTCAAGACGTTATTTTACTGTTGACGATGACTGCAACACTCAAGCTCAAGAAATCCATGGCTTTGCAGATGCTAGCTTAAAGGCATATGGAGCAGTAATCTACATCCAACAAGGCAATGAAGTGTCATTTGTCATGGCCAAGACACGTGTTGCTCCACTCAGCAAACTCACACTGCCTAAGCTTGAACTTATGGCTGCACTGGTTGCTACAAGACTTACAAAGTTTGTAACTGAATCACTAAATAGTTTTTATCCTCACATGCCTGTTCACTTGTGGTCTGATAGTCAGATTGTGCTCCATTGGATAGGCAGCCAGAAGAAACAGAAGCTACAGTTTGTTTCCCACCGCATACAGGAAATTACTCAGACCTTTCCATCCACAGTGTGGAACTACTGTCCAACTGGATCGGAGGCAATCCAGCAGATTTATTGACAAGGGGGATGGACAGTAATGTACTCAATGATCCTCTTTGGATACAGGGTCCCTCTTGGATTACCGAGAAGTCTAAATGGCCACAATGGAAGCAAACTGAAATTCTACATTTACAAACAGAGTTAACTAATGATGCTGATGAACCAATGTCAATTGAACAGGCACCACAGACAGGTCTACACAAGATTCTAGAAATTTCTAACTTCAGCTCATTGATGAGATTGCTATGAGTTACAGCTTACCTTCTAAGATTCACTCACAACATGAAACATCAAAATGCTCACTGGGATGGTGCACTAACTGTTCAAGAGATCAACAATGCTTTAACTAAATGGATTAAGAATTGTCAACAGACTTACTTTCACCGAGAAGTCAGACATCTACAGTCAAAATCTGCGAAGCGTTTGCCACTTGTAAGACAGCTCCGCTTATTCCTGGACAATGGCTTCCTTCAATGTGGTGGCAGAATTCATAATGCACCACTCTGTGAGTTGTCAAAATTTCCATACCTCCTGCCAACTAAACATCCGTTGACAAACTTAATCATTATCATGACTCATGTCAACCAACTCCATAGTGGAGTAAACAGTATCATCACAACTCTACGACAAAGGTACTGGATACCAAGAATTCGTCAAACTGTGAGGAACTTGTTAAGGAAGTGTGTAAATTGTCGAAAGGTCTCAGGAAGACCCTACTCTGTGCCAGAAGCGCCTCCACTGCCTAAGTCTCGAACACTATGTGCTGCACCATTTCATGTAACTGGGGTCAATTTTACATGAGCTTTGTTTGTGCGTGATTCAGGTGGGGAACAGAAGGTGTATATATGCCTATTCACTTGTGCCAACACAAGAGCTGTGCACTTAGAAGTTGTAACAGATTTAACTGAGGAGAAGTTCCTTCAGGCATTCCGTAGGTTTGTTGGCCACAAGTCCCTTCCCCAATTGATGATTTCAGATAATGCTTCCACCTTTCAATCAGCTGCCAAAGAGATTGAGAAGATGCTTAACTCTCCTACCCTGAATGAACAACTGAATAAGCGAGGAACAGTCTGGCATTTCATACCCAAAAGGGCACTGTGGTATGGTGGTTTTTGGGAAAGACTCATTGGGTTTACAAAGACCACATTAAAGAAGGTACTTGGGAGGACATTCATCTCCCTAATTGCCTTGCAGACCATTGTAGTTGAAGTAGAAGCCATTCTGAATGACCGTCCCATTACATATACTTCAACCGACCTGACCGATCCAGAACCACTATGCCCATCACATTTACTGTACGGAAGAAGGATTGTTTCACTACCATATCCACAAGTTAGTGCAGAAGACATTACAGACCCAGATTACATGACTGCTCCAATAATCCGAGAAGCTTTTACCCATCAGTTACAGATTCTTCAACACTTTCAAGGTCGCTGGAAACAAGAGTATCTAACTGCTCTAAGAGAGTTTTACAAGGTAAAGGGGACGTGTGCCCCTCAAGCAATTAAGGTTGGAGATGTTGTCCTCATACATGATAACTTACCTAGGAGAAGTTGGAAGATGGCAGTGATCACAGAATTGATTAAGGGGAATGATGGGTATGTTCGGGCTGCAGAGGTGAGAACCAAAAAATGGAAGAACAAATCGACCAATATGTAAGCTTTATCCACTGGAGATATCAACCGATGAAGATCCACTGCACTACATCTTACCACATGTATCTACCACAGCACACCAAAATAGTTATTTTTCAAGAACAATTAATGATTGGAACTCCTTACCAGTAGATCTTGTTGAAGTTGCAGATGCTGACATTTTTAGAACTGGACTAAAATCATTATTGTAATTGTGTTACATGTATTCGGGCAAATCTGAGCACACCAGCAGGGCTGACTGCTCAGTAATAATAATAATAATAATAATCAAGATGACACTACCACTAAACTTAAGAATGATACCGATGAACGTTCACCACTAATGTTTGGGATGCAACGACCAATCAGAAGCTCCGCTACTAAGGCAAAGGACAAAATATTTCAATGGAGCAAGGAAATTATTGGCCCTCCCCCGGAGGATGTCGAGAATTGACGTCAGTACAATTGTATATAGACTATTACGTAATTGTAAACAGTTACGTGCAAGTCGCGTGCAGCAATATGATTGGCTGTAACCATGTTGTAGAGTGGGTTGTTATGTATCTTAAAAGTTGTAGCTAAAGAAACGCTCTCTACTTAGTTGTTTGGCTTACCGCTTCATAATACTATCACACACCCCAGGCATCATTAATGAGACAAGATAGTACATTAAATCTTCAGTCCATTTATTTAGTGAATACACAAGCTGCTTCATACTCACACGTTAATCAGTTTCGCTGAATCAAATACTGTCGGGTAGCTCTGTGCTGTGCCTTAAAACGCGAGACGCCATTGACAAATCAGTTATTATTATTATTATTATTGTTACTGAGCAGACAGCACAGCTGATATGCTCAGGAAAAAAAAAAAAGCAATCATAAAATGAATTTAGCTACGTAGTTACAAAGATTACAGTTATTGGGTTCCATACAATGTTTGCAGTTCCGCTGAAAAAGAGTCAATATTGTTGCTCTCAATGATGGAAGATGGTAAGTTGTTCCAATCCTTAATTGATCTGGGGAAAAAGCTCTGTTGGTATGAATAGGTAGATGAATTTGGTAGAATAAAACGATGTGGGTGATATAGTCTGGTGGATCTTGTCATTGAAATAAAATGAGGAGGAATTGACAGTGAATAATCTTGATGTATAATTTTAAAAAGTGCTTGTAATCTGGATATTTTACGTCTCAGCTGAAGGCTTGGCCAAGAAAGATGCTGTAACATAGCTGTGACTGAACTGAATCGATTGAAATCATTTAGGACCCATCTAGCTGCCCTACGCTGTACTTTCTCTAGCTGTTGAATACAGTTGAGGCAGGCTGTGAAAAACCACCTTTCCCCTAAAACCATTTCGCCCTTCTTTTCTGCTGTCAACCTGGCGGAGAACACGACATTGAGGCCCTGCGAACCAAGTCTCTGTCTATGGACTCTTCGATGAACTCCGAGTCTTGACGAAGTTAATATCCGGTGTTACATGCGCAACATTATCCGGAAAAGTAATGCGTGAAAATTTTCCAAGTCGAAAGTGTGCCCCAAAAAAAAATTCGCCCGACCTGGTCCGTAAAATAGACACCCCCGTGTTTACGTGCCAATTAACGCAAACTTATTCCCTCGCTCAGGCTCACGATATGATTTAGAAACTGGGGCTCGCAGCATCTGTTTCACCAAGAATACGTGTCCGTTTTCGATAGTATAATGACCACCATATAATGTACCATTCATGGAAACATCGAAGTGCTATAAACAGCATCCCTGATGCTGCTGCCCAGTTTTATTTAAAAACCTGAAAAATCCCGAAAAACTAAAATGCGCGCTACAGAGACAGCAAGGGGAATCAGATCAGTGGCGGATCTAGATGAATTTCTGGGGTTTCTATCCTTTTTTAATTTACCTCAGTTGCAGTCTAAAAGCACAAACATTGTTTCACTGACAATTCTGTGTCATATTAAACAACTATAGCTATACTGTGCACTGGTATTTCAGTAGCACGCATGCAGCTATACACTTAGCTACTATTAAACCCTCAGCAACGCTTCACTTTTCATCTCCCACTACATTAAAAACGATCGAGATACTCTAATAGAGCAGTCAAGTAACTACTCTAATAGAGCAATCAAAGCTACAGCTTACAGTCACCTATAGTTATAGCTATAGTATTTACAGTTTAAAGCATTGGATTTATTGTATTTGCTAACTAAAAGTATCCTAAAATCTAATTTAATTCAGAGCTTCTAAAATCTCAAAACTTTCTGGAGAAATGTCACCACATGACTTATTCAGCTATACCAACTTTCAGAAACTCCCTTTTAAAAATCCTAGATCCGCCACTGAATCACCGTATTATTACCCTACGGTTTTGATGTAGACTTGGGTAGGATTGATCACCCAGAGTTGTAGGAGAAACTATAGAGTTTGATGTTTTCATTGCCAACCCTAATGTACTACATTGAGTTTTGTGTATAATGCAATTCTCAGTTTAAATCTTATGATAGTCTCTTAGCCAGCCACACATATGGTATGCTCACTACTCAATACAGACTCTACAAAAAAAGGATTCACAATGAACTACATACGTATAGAGCTATAACACAAATTATTCAAACTTTAGGAATGTCAAAGATGAGTCATGAGTCAAGATATCTCAATGCTGGTTGTTCTGATTATAAAGGCTGGTCTATATTGCTTGTGTACTGTTGTACTTTTGTGTGGTCATTATTGTTGTGCAATATTTTGTGCTCTTGTATGGAAGGAGAATGGCTATGCCAAATATTTGAGCTAAAATTAAATCAATCACATTCTTCCTGTATCCCCTGATAGCACTACATCATAAAATTCATAATGACAATAATATTGGTGTGGTACAATAATTCAAATGTTGTAGCCATATAATACAAGACTGCATTCTTCCAGGTCAGGCAAGTGTGGGATTATGCATGCTGTGGGTATATAAAACTCCACTTGTACTCCTTTCCTAACTTGAAATTTAATACAAAAAACGGTGCAATTGATATCTGCCTTCGTTGATGTCATTTATTAAGGTTACGGAATAGTTTAAAATGCGTGGGCGGAACAAATTACAAAACCTGCTTTAAACCAAGCAGGGATAAGTAATTTCAACAACTGTGTTGTGTTAGCAATACAACTAATTGTGCTTGTTTGTTTTTACTACAGAACAACAACTGTTCTTGGGTGTGTGGTCCACAATAGAGCGATGTTTTATAAAAACGCGCCGCCAAAAACCAGACTAACAGATTGCTGAATCCTTATAATTTCAACACAAGTGACTAAACAACTAAAATATCTAGGTCCTGCGGAAGCGATTTTTTAAGTTACTGGTAGTATAGACGTTTTATTGAACTTTTAGTAGTTTTTTCGAGTGAAACAAGCTCTTTGAAGGCTTGTATCTGAGTCACTGGGAAGAAACACGCCAAAAACGCTTCCACAGGACCTAATAAATTTAATATACAGTATCACTATGCCCCAGAAATGCCAATAGAGCCTACAGCTTTTGCTGTATTTGGCGGCGGAAAAACATGGTAGTGACAGCTGGAACTGAGCGATGTACGGGCTGGCTTACTTGTGTTACTACAACAAATTGTAGTGTTCCACCTGTCTCAAACTACACTGTAGCTACATAAAAACATTAAATATGAAGGGCTTCACCTTCATTTAAAACTTTTCACGCTGCTAGATTGGTTTCATGGGCTTCTCAAAAAGTATCGATAGGCATTCAAAATTTTGAATGATTACCCTTGACTATACCGTAACCTTAAATTAAATTTAATACTTGAATTAATTATTTTCTAAATTTTCTGAAATGATTGCCCTATGCGGCTTTAAGGGTTAAAGAGATGGTCTTTATAAAAAGTGACCATGAAGTGGTGTTATTAATTTAAGGTGATTGAGTATGCTATAGCCATCTTTGGAATCTAATTACAATGTGGTCTTTTTACGGAAGTGGTACCAGTCTTTGTAAGAAGGTGGTCTTTAAGAGGTGGTCACTAAGGAAGGATTTTATGCTAGAATATATCTACATGAAGATATGACAATTTCATAACATAAGATGGCCATTAATGCATACTTTTTGTAGCTATCAAAACCATGCATGTATAAATATGTATGGAGCCTTTGTCCAATGGCAACTAATTATACAGATACATATACATCTTATTATGCCACTATAATGTCAGTTTATATAGCCAGCGCTTCAATTCTGGTATCTAACTCAGCAGGGTCTCTTCCATTAAGCAAGGTACCAGGGATATCCTTCTCCACAGTAACGTCGAGCTGAGAAACCGTAGGAACATTCATCAGTGATACCATAGTTACACCCTCTTGCCCTATTTTCTAATTATTTGTTTATAGTGGCATAATGTAATAAAATTAAATATACAATCTAAAACTACACTTTCACGTTGAGAAATTTTTGTATTGAAAATAAAATTAACTACTAGATAATCAGCTTTGATGAATATGGTGCTATAGCTACAGTTAGCTACATAAATTATTGTGTAGGTGTAGTAATTTTGAGTGCATTGTAGCTTAATCCTAAAAATAACATTGATGATATAGCCAGCACTTAAAATTGAAATTTAGCCAACCAAACATGTCACGCGAAATTGGTATTGTTATTGCAAACTTTTTTTGTCACACTTACAAGAAGTATCTACTGTATTGATAATGTAGCATGTTTCTTAGCTAGAAAAGCCACACAAATGGTTGAAAGAAGGGCTCTTGGAACCATAATTTATCGATATCAATTCATGTATTAGAAATTAGAATACAGACTGAGGTGTTAGGGTTGAATGGGTTCAACTGTTCTGTGGGATCACAAGATGTTTGATGAAGTATGACCAACCTCCTCCAGTTTTCTTTGTGTATTTATTTTATTAGTAGAATATCTTTTACAATACGAATCTTAATAAAGTTTGGAATTCTTACTAAATCTGCAATGTATGTTTATGGCTGTCTAAAATTTTGTGCATCTTTCCCAGCACCTTTTAAAGTTTTCAGCAATGTGAAAGATTAAGTATTGTCTCTAGTTCAAAGTAGTCTTTCCAGCCAGCCTGTAATTTTTTTCTTTTGTTGTTTGGTCAGGAAAAAAGATTTGGGATTTGGTGACCAAATGACAAAAGAAAAGATACAGGCTGGCTGACGAGACTAAGTTTAAAGATGCAAGTTAAAACTAGTTTAGTGAACATTGTATCATGACAATCTATTCTGAAGTGGTGGTGGCTCTGTGGCACTTAATATGCTACATGGTTATATACAGTATGCAGATAGGAAAGGTTTGCAGACCAGTGCAAAGCAAATTAACTTATGTCATAATGTCAGATCAACGAAGACTAGTTATAATCTTCTCTGCAGTTAAGCATACTGTATTTGTATAGCTATTGAATAATGTTGCCCTATTAGACTGTATGTTTAATAGTATAATACATAGCTACACACAGGCATGGCCATCATTGGTTCTTTAATGATGCAGGAGTTTATGGCTTTCGAGGTTAGTTGGCTGTGTCTTTCTCTTTGTACTGAGTTCCTTAGTGCACTGTGTCATACTTTTACAGCATTCTTTCACTCTGTAGCTTCAGTCTCTCAACGTGTATGCATGTGTCCACTGTACTTATAATTAGTCATCAATCAACACAAATCACTCGAGTTGTTTGAACGATGCCATAGGACTTTACGGGCTCATATTTCACAGGATATAACATAGTTCAACACTCTCCCTACACCATTATAAACTCTTGATATTACTGAATATGTCCATCACTTTTATGCGATTGGATTTACAAAAAGGCACCTTTTCCACACATTTTACATACCAGCAAACAAAGTGTCATAACTGTTGACCCCTTATAGTGATAAGTTGCTCTTTGCGTCAAAATGTAGCCAAATACTGTAGCTTGACTCATGGAAAATTTCAGATGATTATACACAATGATTACAACGTTATGAAGTTGTAAAGTTAGGTCAAATTTTGTGTGTGAAAAGGTTCCTTTTTGCAAATTTGGCCACATATTATAGTTATTGTTCAACATGTTGTAACCATGTATGTGTGAATATTGTTAAAATGGACCACATAGTGAAGGAGACATTGACCGTGCAACCTTAAAAGAGAACTTTCCATTTAGTCAGTTTTTATAATTAGCCCTGTGAGCATTATAATTTAGCCAAAAACACTTTCAACAACTACAGCTAGCTATCTTTATAGCTATGGCTTATATGATGGTTGGTCTGCAAGTCTGTTTGTCATATGGATTGTCCATACTTAACCTGTATTATAGTATTTACATTAATGTGGCAAACACAAGTCTATGGCAATAGTGACAGTGGTGTACTGATAAGAGATTTTGCCGATTATCTGATTAGCCGATACAGAAAATCATATAATGGCCGATACTGATAACCGATCTGATGTTTATGTTTACCAAAATTTCACACATATTTTGTAAAACTGCCACTTTTAAACTTCTTTTTTGTTTTATTTTTATGAAAACAATACTATCAGGATCAGTAAAATTAATTGGCTAAATAATCTGCTAATAATTACCGATACCGACATTGCTGCCAATAAACCATTTTCGATTATTTACCGATTAATTGGTGCATCACTATATATATGGCAGCATAAACTTACAAATACATAAATGTAAATATATACAATATATACCATTACAAGTTTGATTGTGCAAAAAATTATAGATTCTTCTACACACTGTTTGTAGAGGAGTGAGTTGGTTTGGATGGACTGTTGCTTGTGAAGGTGAATTTGGTAGATATTCCATACAGACAGTATACTTTAGATGAAACTTTATATAGTATAATTTTTATGTCCTGAATTTGTACAGCAAATATAAGGTTTATCCAGTTGATCAAACCAATCATACCAAAAATTGCAGATGTTAACTCTGAGGATTCATACTTGTAATATTCTTCTTGAAAAACATAGCAAGCAGGATCATCACCATGCAACTGGCATATAAAATATGCAAATAGGTTTTCACGAAATGGTCTTGCATTGCTAACACCTTTTCCCACAAAAACGATAGTAGTTGATAGGAAAATGGCATAAAAAGCTAGCAGAATCATTGTTTTAACCTCTGGTGCTCTAATTATACATCTCCTTCCAGTAATTGCAATGTTGAGACATATATTCCTCTATAAAAGTATAGTTACACATACACCTTAATAGCATTACCCAAAAAGGAAATACACTGTACACACATGTGTAGCCATTTTAGACGTATTTAAGGAAGTATGTGTAATGCAGATTATAACCACACTTCAAAGAATTTTACAGGATTGTATGGTAGTTATTGCCTGAGCTATAACTACGGAAGATGCTAAAAATAAGCAGCTAGTGACACTACAGAAGAGTAGGATAGAAGCCAAATATCACAGTAGCCATAATTATTGATATTTATCCTTGATTAGACTACAGTATAGAGGTCTGCTCTGGTGTGAGTACAGGCTAAAGAGATGCAATCTATACAACAATGCAATTGATTACCTATAACAAATATGTAAAAACATGCAGACCTAATTAAATGGTCATAACCAGGTATGTATTTAATCATGCACTCTCAGCAATAATCAATTTATTGCTGGTTAGCCCATGTTAAAATTATACAAATAATTTTGAAGCTGGTCAATATAAACTCTTGGCTATATGAGCCAAGGATTTCAAATATGTAAGTTGTGACGTATACACTAATACATTCTAAATACTGATTGTGATCAGAAGTTTGAATGTCAACATTGTTTACTACTTTTTCATATTATGATCTAAGTAGAGTCTCTCAAACAAGATGCCCTGAAAAAGGGACACTTTGATAACTAGGGCACTTGTTCATGGTCCTTTTGCATGTAGTGTACACACATTTAAACCAGAACATCTTTCTAATAATATGTGGACATTGCAGAATACTTCTGGAAGAGATTAGTTTTGTTACATTATACATTGACAGCTCACCTTAAACAAGGTCCAAACTACTGTCACAATTAAATTCAGTCCAATAACTGTAACAAGCACAACAGGAATGGTCATGCTATAAAACACTGATATTTGAGTTGCAGGTGTACACAGTAATGGCGGATAAAATATCAAGTTATAGTTAATGTTTGTGGCCAACACAACAGCTGGACACAGAGCACTAATGAAAATAGATCCTACAACTTCGGCAATATGTAATCGTTGACTCCATTTCTTAGTTTTGAGAAAACGTGATCTGATGGGGAACACAATGCTGAGATAAACGTGGAATAGATGAAGCAGCCAGAACGAACTCATTAGCATCAAGCAAAATTGAAATACACCACCTGCAAACAATAATCAGATAATGATAACAAAAAAAATATAGTAGTAGTCACATAATAAGGATCTGGGCATTGCTAACTAAAAACAAATGTTCTGTTTCATCCATAATGCATGCCGCAGGACACATACTTCAGGTGTAGTTTAGGCTTGCGCCAATTATTCCGGCATAATTTTGAGCATCATAGGTTAACAAAAGCATCAAGCATTAGGGCACTCCAAATGAGACTGTAGTTTCCTGTCCTGATGTTTTCATTATTCGGTGTGGGCGGGAGGTTTATTATCATTATTCATTATATTAAAGATGTGACTGCTCTATTAGAGTATTTTGATCTTCACTAGAGGATTCAAGGTCATGAAATAGCTTCTTCGCAAGCTAGCAACCACCAGAATCATTCATTTTAGGTTTCATTGTGTTTTTAGCAGTGCAAAATAAAAGGCCTCATGAGAAGTTTCCAGAAAGCAACACAGGAAGTGGTTTTGGAAAAATAATGATAGTAGGGTCATTCCATGTCAAATCAACAAGGAATTTGGGGTCACCTCTCGGATTTTGACGAAACTTGGTGTGTTTGTAGTACCTGTGGTGCTTATCACTCATGCAAATTTTTAGCTCCATACATTCCATAGTTTCTGATTTATGACCACAAATATTTTGAATATTTCATGAAAATTTGGTCCATCTCTAGTTATAAAATTGACTGCAACTTTGTACTGTGTAAATATTTTTAAATACAATTTTCACTGATGGAAGACTGTTGATTTACCTTTCCAGTGATCCCTAAATTATGGGATATCCACTTAATTATGGTTCAAAACTACTTCATTGAAAACTTTAATCCTTTATATTTTGAAAAATGCTGCTTGAAATTTTTCAAATTCTTTTGTGAATAATGATTGGGTCATAATCTATGTTTGATAAATGTTTGTGATGGGACCACAATGGGCTCAATAGATATAATGAATTATGTTGTGGTATGCGGTGGAATTTGCAGGCTATCATTGCTGTATTGGAGTGTACACCTCCAATAACCACTCACAACAAAGCCATGCCAAGTTTGTCTTACAGAATGAGGGTGTCTAGGTACATTGCAACCTGTATTAGTGACCACCTGTATTGAAAGGCCATCTATGTGCTGCAGTTAAGTTATACTTCTTTAATGTATAGCACCAAAGCATCAACCCTTTCTAGCAAATCCAAAAATGGTCCTTATTAGACAGGTTGACTATAAATTATAGATCTGATCACCATGTGTCCATAAACATCATGTAAATGTTGTACCATCTCTTCACAAGTACCTTCTTTATTAAGTTGAATCCCACTGTAGTGGACTTAGCCATATTTAAGTTCCATATGTGTCTGCATGTTAGAGTTAAATCACCGCCGTGCGTGTGTACGGAAAATACAGTATGAGGGGGTGTGTCAAGAGGCTAATACAACACGAGGTGAAGCCGAGTGCTGTATTTACCTCGAGACACCCCCCACAAGTACTGTATTTTTCGTACACACAAGCAAGGCGGTGCTTTAAGTGTTATATTGTACTTCCTGGTCGTCTGGCTCAGAGCGATTTTCTCTAGTACTCAAACCACTGCGATTTTCGGTGATACGGATATCAGTAAGTGTTCATATAATCTATTTCTAGTCGTAGAATGAACTAATAGGATTAGTTTGGCTAGTTTTAGCGATTTACAATGTCTCGCATGTGATCAATAGTGCTGTCTTAGTGGAGTCGTGTTTTAAAAGCTTTGTGATCAGACGATCAGTAAGTATTTATACAATCTATTTCTAGCCGTAGAACGAACTTATAGGATTATTTTGGCTGGTTTTAGCGATTTACAGTGTGTTGTTTATGTAACATTCCTTAAATAAATTCTCCACATAACTGTACTATATTTTCCCAAGTGTGTTGTATTTGCCCAATTAGCTGCATAACTTACTGTATGACTCATACAGTAGTTATGCAGCTGATTAGTACTGTATGGACAATACAATACGCGACATCGCTTTGATCCTCCCACGCAAAGTACAATATAGGTACATACAACAGAACTCCTCAGAAGGGATACCTGGATACCTTGATAACCAGGACACCTGTTTATACACTGTACTCCCACTCTAGCAGTGCACATAACATTTAGACCAAGACACTTCTGTGGCTTCTGTAATATCAGCACTTTATTATGGTTCTAGCAATGGAGGGGTTTACCATATACATGCATTAATTGTACCTCAATGTGTGAAAGTAATTGCTACATTACTTTATATTCACAACCACTTTGAAGATCAAGTCATAAATTCATACACATACTCACATAGGAAGTAAACATGTTGACCACATATTTAACATTTACCTGTACTGATCTTCAAAACGTGAACACAAAATACTTTGAAAAACTTTAGTAATTACAGTACTATAAATCATGCATTGAGGTGCAAGCAAGTGTTAATAATATAAAAACTCTTGGTACAAGTACTGCATTTACTGTATATAGTGTAACTCTTCTATTCCCTGGACCATGTTAATTTTTGAGAAAACAGACTTGTCTTGGGTCCAAAATGTATGTACAATTATAAAGTAAGATCATGAGGCTATCAAGGTACTCAGATATCCTTTTTGAGGAGGTCTATGCAGCCATGTACGTAACTTGAATAGTGTAGAGTGGGGATTGTATGTAAGTGCACTATGGCAAGATTTTACTTAATAAATAAAGTATAACTGAAGAGATGGTACAACATTAATGTGCATGATGATCTCATTTATAGTCAACCTGTAATAAGGACCATTTTTGGATTTGCTAGAAAAGATTGATACTTTGGTGCTATACATTAAGATCCAATTAAAGTATAAATTAGCTGCAGCTTATAGATGGTCTTTCAATACAGGTGGCCATTAATATAGGTTGCAATGTACCTAGACACCTTCACTCTGTAAGACAAACTTGGCATGGCTTTGTTGTGAGTGGTTATTGGAGGTGTACACTCCAATACAGCAATAATAGACAACAAATTCCACCACATACCACAACATAATTCATTATATCTCTTGAGCCCATTGTGGTCCCACCACGAAAATTTTATCAAACATAGACTATGACCCAATCATTATTCACAAAAAACATTGAAAAATTCCAAGCAGCATTTTTCAAAATATAAAGGATTAAAGTTTTCAATGAAGTAGTTTTGAACCATAATTAAGTGGATATCCCATAATTTAAGGATCACTGGAAAGGTCAATCAACAGTCTTCCATCAGTGAAAATTGTATTTAAAAATATTTACACAGTACAAAGTTGCAGTTGATTTTGTAACTATAGATGGACCAAATTTTCATGAAATATTCAAAATATTTGTGGTCATAAATCAGAAACTATGGAATGTATGGAGCTAAAAATTTGCATGAGTGATAAGCACCACAGGTACTACAAACACACCAAATTTCATGAAAATCCAAGAGATGACCCTAAATTCCTTGTTGATTTGACATGGAATGACCCAGTAATTACATGTAATGTGGGTGCCCTGACATGATGTGGGTGGAGGACAGGAAACTACAGTCTCATTTGGAGTGGCCTTATGCCAGCATGTTAAATAGGACAATGTTCAAGAATTTTAATTAAAATGTGCAATGCACGCACCAAAAATACTGCACAACATGAACACACCACACATTATTACTGCATTTCATATCAAAAACCTTGCAGTGTTATTATTTTTACTATTTCTTGACTGATTTTTCACACTTTATGGAAATAATATCAAGATACTCTAATAGAGCAGTCACTTACTCTAATACAGCAGTCAGGAAATGCAGACATACTCTAATAAAACAGTTAATTCTCCAGCATAATCTTGATTTTGAGAGCATAATATGTAGGTTGGATTTTTGAGCACTGCTCAAAAGCATAATAAGCAATTTTCAAAGCATAATTGGCTCAAGCCTAGTGTAGTTATGAGTATATATAGTTACTGTATCAGTTAAAAATCAATTATGTATAGGCATAGACCCTCAGTTAGCAATATAGGATAGCATTGCTATTGTCACTGCTTGTGGATCATTGTTAACAACCTTACTTTGCCTAGTGACCTAAACTTCAATGCATTTACAAAGCAAACTTAGCCATTATTTATATTCGTGATTTTTATGCAGCTCTGAGTGACTAGTATCAGCTCAGCATCTTCTCACAGAGGCTTCTTGTGGTGATAATGTAACTAGTCACTAATCATAATTCTGCATGCTATATACAACAATTTGTTTTGCTAATAGCTATTAATTTACCCATATGTTCATTATATAAACTACACAAATATTTACACATGAACACTGTAAAAATGTAATTCAGGCTACATATAAATGCAATGCATGCATAGATTTTACTTAAGTATGAAACACATTTGTGACTGAAATTGTGAAAAGGGGTCTTCCACACACATCCAATTTATGAAGTTTGATAATTCATAATTTGAAATTGGAAACAGCTGTTGATTTGAAATGTGACCCATGTTGGAAAACCATCCTTTTTGGCACATTGGTCAATTTTCTCTTTGGTAGCTAAAATGAGGAAATAGGTGTTTATCTATCTTGTGTCAAAAATTTCTGCTAGATATCTTGAAGGGTTCCAGAGATATGGTCAATTTACTGTCTAATACATTACAAAGTAACTTTTCATATTGATGCATCGAATTCTGTGAGTGATTAAGCATGACAAGTTGTGACAAATCACTTTTTTTACAAATAATTCCATTCCTACTGTCTAAAAATATAATAAAGAGACTTCTATAGTTAAATCAAGTGTTCCTGGTCCTTTTCTTCAATTAAATGCCATGTATCATTGTCTAAGACTTAGTTTTAAACATTCTAACACCTGAAAAAATCACCTCATTTGTAAGTTAATTGTTATCCCATGCATGGTGAAATCACTACATGGTGTGATAAATTCATCCATATCTCCTAGCAGAAAGAAGCTTTGGGTGTGAATTTCACAGGAAGAAGGCTTAATAGTTGAAATTAATTTTAAAAGATTGCTGAAATTTTCAGTTGAGTTTTCCTACAAATTTTGCATGTGCCCAAAAGGATGGTTTTCCAAAATCGGGTCACAAATTTGGTCAGTAGTGAGTTCCAAAATTGGTCAATGGATGAAGGAAATTTCAGGATTTTACCTTTCTTGAATACTAAGTTATGGTCTTCCAAGTTCATAGAATTGGATGTGTGTGGACAACTCCTTTTTGCAAATCCGGTCACATTTATTGTTAGTAAAGGACAGTAAACTATAATTATACAGATTATTATCACAAAATATGAAATATATTGCTAAACATACCAGATATGTTACAAAATACAGTTGGTTCTTCAATGGCTTGAGTTAATACTTCATGTGAACAATACAAATCCTTGTTGTGATCAATGTGGGATATTATTACAAAGATTGCTGCAAAAGTATTAATTGTATACAGTAATTATAGAATTACAAAATATTTCATCAATTACAAAATACAAATTACTACGATTCAATTGTGTATGTAGTAGCAAAGCAAAACCCACAATAAATATTAGTTTAGTACACCATCAATTAATTCCAGTTAGGTACCTTTGATTACTAGTATCTACCACTGATAATTCTGCTAATGCTATGTAGGTGAACTTCTCACTACTCCATATCCTCCAGGTATAGCTATATACTCATTTTTTACAGAAATTTGGTATTGATAAGCTAGTAAGGGATTATTACTATGAAAGCATGGGCTTATTTCCTGAGACACAAATTTACTCCTCACTGGACTATAAGCAATAACCAGCATGTCTAATGTATCTAATAAAAAAACAGCCAAACTGAAAAAAAGGGTGCAGCTCCCAAAAAAAGCCAGGATGTGAAATCAAAGGTGGCAGCCAAGAAATGACTGTAATGGTAGGTTAATGGTAAAAAATTTTAATGATGACAATTCAGGTGAATTTGTGTTTCCTTCTCAAAGGTGGTGGTCAAGAAATGACTGTGATGGGAGAAGGCAACACAAATTCACATGAATTGTCGTTATTAAAATTTTTGTCATTAACCTACCATCACAGTCATTTCTTGGCTGCCACCTTTGATTTCACATCTTTTTTTCACCCTGGCTTTTTTGGGGGCTGCACCCTTTTTTCACAGCTTGGTTGTTTTTGATTAGACACCACTTCTTTTTGAATTTGTGTACTCCAAAGCCAGCCTGTGGCCAGCTTTGGAGTTTCTTTTACTTGTCTTTTTCTTTACCGCAGAAAAGGGGGAGACATCAGTAGCTGAATTCTGTGAATATTTTTTATAATGATGCATTTTTTTACAAAATTTAATAATGTATTAAAATTATCACATGTCCTCTCTCCTACAGGTAGACCAGAAATCTCTACAAGATAATTTGTTTGTAGCTGAACTCTCTACAGAGTGACTTCCAATGTAGCTGGACTCTCCTCATGCTGATTTGTTGTGGCTGAACTGTATACAAGGTGACTTGTTTGTAGATGAACTCTCCACAGGATAATTAATGTGCTTGTAGCTGAACCCTCCAGGGTGATTAAACTGTAACTTGTTTGTAGCTGAACTCTCTAAAGAGTGACTTTTTTGTAGCAGAAATTTCTTCAGGGTAACCTGAATTCTCCACAGGTTCGTAGCTGAACATGCAGGGTGATTTGTTAATAGCTGAACACTCTACAGGGTGACTTGTTTAATGATACTGTACTCTCCACAGGATAATTTTTTTTGTAGCTAAACTTTCCACAGAGTGATTTGTTTGCAGTTGAATTCTTTACCTGGTGACTTGTTTGCATGTACATGAATACTCTACAGGGTGACTTGGTTGCAGCTGAACTCTCTCTTGGTTGACTTTTAAAACTGAACTCTACAGGTGGCTTGCTTGTGGCTGAACTCCCTAGAGAGTGATTTGTTTGTAGCTGAACTCTCTACATTGTGACTTGTTTATTACTGAACTCTTTACAAGGTGATTTGTTTGTAGTTGAACTCTCTACACGGCGACTAGTTTGTAGCTGAGCACTCTACTGGGTGATATTTTTAGTTGAATTCTACAAGTGAATTGTTTGTGGCTCACCTCTCCAAAAGGTGACTTGTTTTGATTATGATTATGATGTGATTTGGGTTGAGGCTTAGAAGCCTGTACACCCATTGAATTACATACTTATACACACATAAATAGATGCAATAAACAAAAATTAACTATCATACAGTACAGTAGTACTGTATAGTAGGGATATCGAAGGTGTGGGCATGGCCAGTGATATATTATAACCGAAAAACCTGTCTTGATTTTTCCTCACAACGACATGACAGTATTGGTTGGGTAACATAAAGCCCAAAAGTGTCTTCAGATCAACCTGAAACGTTTCTGTCAAGTTGCTACAAAATTTTAAAATATTCAATGGAATTTTCTACTGCTTCCTGCTCTTTTGTGAGCCATGCCTACTCATGTAAATTACTGTCTGTAGACATATGGTAGCCACGCCCATTAATCAGTCTGTAGGTATGCACAAATTCACGTCCATTATTGTCTCCAGGCTTATGTAGAGCCACGCCCACTGATCATTTGTTATTGTATGAGTCATAATCTAGTATAATAGTGCTGTGATCAACTCTTTTGACTGGTTTTGTGAAAAGCAGGCTATTTAGTGGTTATGAGCTTGCAAAGAACTTCACAAACAAGTACAAGAAACAATTAGGAATTAGAGTAGGGGCAGTATATAGAGCTGCAATAAAAAGTACTGAAACAAATTAGTACGTAATGTCCAAATACTATAAAACGATAAGAAGTGAATATCCCTACTGTGCTACACTCAATGCACAGTAGGGATATTCACTTCTTATTATTTTACAGTATTTAGACATTAAGCACATACTACCTTGATCCAGCTTGTTTCAGTACTTTTTATTGCAGCACTATACACTGTCCCTACTCTAATTTAACATTCCTAATTTTTCTTATACTTGTGAGTATAATTATTGCATTAACATAAATCTAAAGTCATAAAAGTAATTATCTATAGCTGGTTTAAATGAATTTCCTACAATATCATTCATAAGATTGTTCCAGACATTAATTACTCTAGTACCAAAATAGTTGACCCGACATGAAAGTAATTTATATGCGTGACCTCTAGTTTGTGTGTTGTGGGAAAGAGTGAAAAAGTTGGAGTGATCTAGACTGAAGTAACCATTCAACAGCTTGAAAAGAAATATTAAGTCACCACGTATGTGCCTGTACAAAAGAGATGGTAAATTCATTGACGTCAGTCAATCTATGTAAGACTTGTCTCTTAAAGATAATACTAATTTTGTAGCACGCCATTGTACACCCTCAAGTTTACATTGGTCCATTACATAATGGGGTCCTCAAATTACATTTTCGTATTCTAATACAGGTTGAAACATTGATTTGTACAATTGTGAAAGTATAAATTCATTCAAATTGATAAAGATTCTCTTCATACAAGCCAATACCCTGTTCGCTTTCATAGCTACATCAGAAGTGTGTCGGTGGAACTTTAAATTCGCACCAAATATAATGCCCAAGTACTTATGACATTTGTAACTGAACTCTCTACAGGGTGACTTGTTTGTGGCTGAACTCTCCACAGGGTGACTTATTTGTGGCCGAACTCTCTACAGGGTGACTTGTTTGTAACTGGACTCTCTACAGGGTGACTTGATCAAACTATTGGATGACTTGTTGTTAGCTGAACTCTACATGGTGACTTGACTTGATTGTAGCTGAACGTTGTAATAGAGTGGCTTATTACGAGCTGAATGTTCTGTTAGGGTGACTGAACTATTAGAGTATCTTGATCGCACTTGTTACACCTAGTTCACTGGTAGTGTAACTCAGTGGTTTTTAATCTGATTCCTTGTAAACTACTGAAAGATTGTTCTAAAATAATCAATCTACCTCTCTACCTATTTTCAGCCGATTCCATTAACTATTTTACCTGGCATGCATAGCAACTGTAATACTTTTTTGGCAGTGGTTACTAGTGAACTGAAAGGTTTTTACTTTCGCATCTAGTAATTTCCCCGAGCATTCGACTTTAGTTATCAGCTTCATGAACGTGAGAAACAACAGGCATATGATGAGCATTGAGAGAGCTTGCTTTTCACCATTTTTATATGTTGGCTGAGAAACGTAGCATTAATTCCAGCAAATGCTTATTCTGGCTGTGATGTAGGCTTTGCTTTTTGCTTTTAAGATCTTCAGTGATGTGCTTGAGGAGTCATTGTTCTTTAAATTGCAGTCCATTAACATCAATTATTGATCTGGCCTACCCTGAGGGTTGCTTGGAGTCTAGTGGCCAGCTGTCCAGCACTTTAACATCTAGTGCTGGGGGTTGGGGGGAGGGCAAGAGCAGTCCATCTAGCCCAGGAAAAAATCGACTTTAGGGGATGTGTCTATAGTACTGATATTGCCCTGAGCATTCAACTTTAGGGGCCGCGAAAAGTACTATTAGTCAGTTTTGGTAGGGTCTGCAAACCGAAAAATCAACTTTCACAAATTGATACTCCTACCAATGTGGGATGTTTGTTGTAGTGTACCATTGCTAGATCCACCAAGGCTAGATCCACCTAAATAATGGCTACTAGTGCAAGACACTGGTAGACCTTCAGGACTGTAATTTAATAGCTAGTTAAGCTCTTCTATTTGTATATTGATCTGTACAGTCCTGTAAAGTATTAATAAATAAATAAAATTAATTAACCATGAAATCGGATGCATGAATGTTGTCTTCACAAAAATATTGTTTTTGTTTTAGTATCTAACAAGATGCAAAATTTATTTTAAAATTTCGTGCTCTATACAAAGGACTGGATGAAACTTGCTACTTAGCCAGATCTTATCTAGAGTTGTTGTAGTTAAAAAGTACACGCAGTTGTAAGCAAATGATTTGCTACATTCATGGCACAGGGTTGCTAACAATTACAAAATGAAGCATGAATTTCCGAATTCAAGCTGTGCTACGAGCCAAGACAAGAAAAGCCAAATCTTCTTCACAGTATTGTGATAAGTTTGGGTGCATAGTCTGTCTATGCTGTAAGTCTGGAAAGAATCTGAGACTTCTCACCATCTGCCGGGTGACGAGCGTCAAAATTTTCTGCAACATTTGGGAATTATATCATGCCTTCTAGCCATTTCCAACACTTCTGCAGCCACAATACCCATCAAATGATGGACTGGAATGATGGCAAAAGATTCCCTGGACAGTTGGTTCCAGTAGTTGTCAATTAATATTTCATTGATATCCTCCACAAGTTGTTCGAAGCTCTAGACCACTGGAGGTCCAAAACTGACTTCACCTCCCATGCTCCACAGTGGCTCCAAATCTTTACTAGATCACCCTACAGTACCATCATGTTGCAAAATACTAAAAAATAAACTGAAATAAAGCACGAAATCTTTCATTTTTGAAGCTAGGTGGGGCTCCTGGCGAGCTGCTGGAATACTACATCATTTGAAATTACAGAATGACTGCTACTACTGCCAAACATTTTGGTCCATCTTTTATCATCATTCTAAACAAAATTAGGTGATCAGTGCAGAATCAGAAGTGCTGGAAGGGACTTCAGCATCATTGAGAGAATCCCGTGAGTGAAGCACAAAAATTTTGATGCTTATCACCCAGATGGTGAGAAGTCTCAGATATTTTCCATACTTACAACATAGATACACTATGCACCCAACCTTGTGAAGAATAGTTGGCTTTACTTGTCTTGGCTGGTAGGGCAGCTTGAATTTGAAAAGTCGTGCTTCGTTTCAGTTTTGTGATTTTTGAAAGAAAGTGAGCAGCCCTGTACTGGGAACCAAACAAATCATTTGCTTATTGCTGTGTATACTTCATGGAAAACTGCATGTGGTACATAAGTGATATAATATAGTTCAGTTTGTGACTATAAGCTTACCATAGTGTAATTTCATACATTCTGCAAAATCCTCATCTAAATCATAAACTATACTCTAGTTATCAATGAGCAATCAACATGAAACATTGAATCTGTTATCTTGAATGTTGCGTCTAATGCTTCTCCCTCCGACTACAAATAGTGGTCTTACATCTTATATAATGTAATCTCCATTGTTGATTCTATAAGGATGTAGGATCATTAAGTATGTTAGTACTTAATAAGTAGGAAAAAAACAGACTTGCAATACATTTTCCCCAGAAAAAAACCACCTGGAATGCATTCGTACAGCTGTAATGATGCTGTACTTACAGTGAAAATCGGTGTACAGTGAATTTTAACAATTTCAAAGTTCACCTGCATTTCATCTGCCTGCCTGCCTGCCTGACTGCTGCCTGATGTAAGACCTGGTAGTGCTAGGTGTATTGCTCCAGAAATTTCAGTCTGCCATAGTAATGATGGAAGATTCATGAATCTGTTATTTCGATTATATTTTGTCCACTGCACCAGGCTGTTCGCTTTCATCATTCAATAGCCTTCTCCATACAAAAGATTATTGATAGTTGTGGCGGGTGTATCTGCACATGTGATTTTTTCACACTAATTTGTCAGCCATAGTAAAATGAGAGTGAATGGGTGTAGTATTCAAAGAGTCATTGTTTTAACCATTGTGTAGTCGTTTTAGCTATGGTTTTACCAGTTTAGTTTTTTTGCGAGGTAGGTATATTCATGCCTCTGACAGGAGCAAAGAAAAAATGTTACAACAAAAAAGTACTATCAGTTGAAAACAAAGAGAAGATAGCGGACAACAAGAAGAAAAAAAATTAATATCAAAAAGAGTTAGAGAATAGCCATGCAGACAGTGCAGCACAAAGCTGTGAAACTTACATGAAGGACCCAGAGAATAGTCATGCTAACAGTGCAGCACGGAACTGGGAAAGTTACATGAAATGATCCGATATTCCAAATGTTTGGGGAGGCCATGACCTCTATTCTAGTGTTGAAATTCTTATGAAATGTTTTGATAGTTAGCAAGCTAGACATAAATAGTGAACAAACTAGCTATAAAAAAAATAAGAGGAAGTAGGGATTGATATAATGCACATGCTATAAAAAGTAAGGAAAAAATGTTACAACTGAAATGAGAATGATTCACGCAATTAAAAGTAAGGAAATAGGTCCAACAAGATTAGATGGCTACTTGATAAAATGAGACACATTTTAATGCCTACCTTTGGCTAACATCTTGAAATGAGACTAGCTATATCAAATTAGCCAAAAGTATGCATTGAAATGTGTCTCATTTTAGCAAGTAGCCATCTAATCTTGTTGGACTTGTTCCTTACTTTTTGTTGTGTGGATCATTCTCATTTCAACTGTAAAATTTTTGAGCTTGTTTCCTTACTTTTTATAGCATGTGCATTATATTGATCCTACTTCCTTTTAAATTTTTAATAGCTAGTAGTTATAACATGGTTACTTAGGGTATGCACACTTTTTTTGAGTGCTTGATGCCTAGTTAAAACATGATCGCACAATACATGACTATAATTTGTGAGGATGAGGAAAAGTGCACTATATATGTGTGACTATAGATTTTACAAAACCAATCCAAATCGAACATCAGGCAAAATCAAACTAACACCTCCAGTGGATAGCTACACTATCATTATACTACTAGTTTTGACACTCAGTACTACTCAAACTACTTGAGGCTGGTTTCAAGAGACGTCTTTTTTGGGTGGTGTGTAGAGGTGGTTTTAGGCCTTGTGAAGGAGCTGGCTTGGCAGAAATCAGTGACTTACTGGTGGACAGCCTGATAATGTTGGCCAGACATTTTTCTGTGGATTTTGCTACATATCAGTAACTAAGGAGCCAGCACAGCCATGTAATCTTGTCTCTGAGCTCCACTCATGGTCTGCCTCCATTTTGAGGTATAACCCTTGCCCACCCCCCCCCCCCCCATCCCTTTGTGAACACTTGTAATACTACTTTAATTGTCCAACTGCCTATCTTATTTGGTGGGAAACACTATGAGCAGCTACAAGTTACTGGAAGTGGTCTGAAAGGTAACAGACTGATGCATCTTTAGTGTAAATGTCATACGTGTGCTTTCTATCCTTGGAGAGTTATGCTGGCTTGAATTCTTTAAAACCATTTATCTCAAAACTTCTAATGTGTGATTTGGATCGTTTTTCCAAAATCCAGTCACATACTTTGGTAACATGTATCTGATCAACACATATCTGTATATGCACATAGCATGTATGCACACACAACACACATGCACACACACTCAAGCAAACACACACACATGTACAGTCATACAGAGAATGTAGTTTCTTACCAATGGTCATTGGGCACATTGCTGTATAGACTGTGAACACAGCAGGAAATTGCCACCTACGAACACAGACATTTTGGTGATGTAGCTATGTAGATATTAGTTAGCATTTTATAAAGTTAACAGCATAACATAGAAAGCACAGATATAATATCAAGGTATGCAATAGTGTGTCGTATGGCCAAGAGCAGCCAGTGTGGGCATGTGACAGTCAAGCATATATTTTACAGGAACCAAGAAAACATGTGTCAGTAGCTCAATAGTGTCTAACTAGAAATTAATCATCATTGCTGTGGAATCTTCTTCAGATTGGGACAACTCCTGTTTCAAATTTGAGCCGAATCCACCCATCCATCACTGAGATATGCGCCTTCAAAATTTGTCTTAGTATCTTTGTATTTTCTTCATCTTCTTTTGCTCCACTTAGAAAAATTGCTATAACTTTTGCATGCTTTGGTTGATTTACTTCAAATTTGAATGTAGTAATAGCATAATGCAGCACATGTACAGTCAAAGTTTTGTACACATCAGATACAGAGCAAAGGAGTTATGCACAATATTTTAAAGATACAAAAGCATGCAATATTTTGTAATGGCCACAGGGCAAACCGCTTGAAAGAATACCTTGAAAATTGGTCTACACATGGAATAACCATAATAGAGCAAACTTTTTGTGGTTTGAAAGAAATTGTGCCGACAACCATGGAGTTATAACAAAAATTCCAACCATGTGTAGAAACGTGCAATCGACTTTTGTTAATAAAAAAGTATTACTTGTCACATCTACCAGGTAAACTAGTTAATGGAGTGAGCTGAAAATAGGTACATAAATAGGTAGAGTAATTATTTTAGAAAGGTGTTTCACTGGTTTACACGGAACCAGATTAGAAACTACTGAGTTAGACTACAAAAGCCAACCAGGAGCTGAATGGTTATTCCATCTGAATACTCTAATAGAGCAGTCACCCTATTAGAATATTCAGCTACACATAATTAAGACACTCTATTAGAGTGTTTAGCTACAATCAAGTCACCATGTAGAGAGCTCAACTGTGAAAAAATCACCCTCTAGCTTTGTAACAAGTCACTCTGCGGAGAGTTCAGCTATATCAAAAGTCATCCTGTAGAGATAATAGTGGTCTCGATTGATAGATCAATAATAGGTAGAATAAAGAATGGGCATGATCTTGTGACCTATCGTGGAGTACTGGTATCTCCATACAGTAGCGTAGTCTAAGCACCTTAAATAATTTTGTGGCGTCTATTATGCTGCTTAAAGAAACTCTTCATCTCTTCCTCCTTTCTGCAGTTGAGAAAAAAAGGTAAGCAAAAGTAGCTTCAGAGCATGGCTGGTTTCGGAGTATACAAGAAGTGATAAACAGCCAAGCTGTAAAACAGAGCACAACCCCCAGGGTAAAAAGATGTAAAAATCCAAGGTGGCATCCAAGAAATGGCTATGATGGTAGGCTACTGGCAAAAATTTAATAATGACAATTCAGGTGAATTTGTACGGTGCTAAATCCTATTGAAACTTGCGGAAGGCAATACAAATTCACCTGAACTGTTGCCATTAAAATTTTTTGCTATTAACCTACCATCATAGTCATTTCTTGGCTGCTACCTTGCATTTCGCATCTTTTTTCACTCTGGCGGGCCGCACCCTTTTTCAAAGCTTGGCTGCTTTCAGCCAGATGTCAAGACACAATAGTTCATGGTTGACAGTACTTTTTACTTAATGGCACACATGCACAGCTTCACTTATATTGCTCTTTCAAGCATCAACATGCATGGTTTTTATGATGGTTTGTGTACTCTACTTTAAATCATGCTGAAGCCTCCCCATGCTCTTATTTATCTTGTATGGCTCGACAATGAAGCTGTAGTATATGTAGTAGTTGTAACATGGGCACGAGTGATTTGCCTGAAATATACACACGAGCACGAGGGCGCAGCCCGAGTGCGAGTGTGTATATTTCAGGCAAATCACAAGTGCCCATGTTACAACTAATATATTCCACTTGGGTGAATCACCTGCAAGTGTACATGGAAACTGCTGGAACGCTTTGCGAGTGTATTTATATGGGACCATGTGGCTTTCGATTGTGGATAACGTCATAAGAGCAACGACAAGGCACTGCTGAGAGGCCGAACGTAAGTGTATCGTCACGAGCATGCAGATCGCTTTGATTGTGGGTATGCAATTAAACACAGGAAGCCCAAATACGAGCTGAACAGCTCATAATGAAGCTTAAGTGCACTATAAAGTACTTACTATACTAGCCATGAATAAACTAAAGCAGTGAATATGTTTACAGCGCTATAATGGCCTAGCCAATTAAGCGTCACGACCAGTCACTACGCGTGTGTGACATCGCGCCAGGTGTCAAAACGGCAATGTAAAGACGATTCAACTACACTAAAGTACTTACTTTACTAGCCATGAATAAACTAAAGTAGTGAATACTATTAACACTAATGGCCATATCAATTAAGCGCTACACCCAGTGTCTGTGGGACATCCCCACGTGACTATTGAATGTAACATGTTTAATATAAACTAACCTGTGACCTTCTTCGTTCAGTGAAACAATGAACTATCTTCTTTCCCAAGTCCATGATCTATGCCTTGGCTCACTTTACAAAAACTAAAACCTACTATCGATCCTGTGAAGTGTCGCTATATTAAAGGAGAGGAGATCACACAGTTTCATCAAAGAAATCAAATGATTTCTGAGAATGCTTGGAATGCATTAATGAGAATAGGAGGTAGTATATACAGGTTATATCACTCCTAGGAGGGATATAACTTGTATATACTACCTCCTATTCTCGTTACTACATTCCTGAGCACTGCTAGCAGTGCTATTATACCACTTATACACCTTCTCTTCCCTTTGAAGTGAGGTGTGAAAGTGGTATATATATATATGTACCACTTTCACACCTCAGATCAAAGGAAAGCCAGTGCATATATATCACTGACTCAAAATGTTAACGAGATAGTGCGTATATCTCATTAAGGCAGTGCGTATATCTCGTTACACACTGCCTTAACGAGATATACGCACTGCCACCAGTGTGTATATCTCGTTAACTTGAGACATTGCATACCTAATAGGTGTGCACACTATATCCAGAAATCATCAGATTTCTTTGATGTTTTACTGTTATCCTCTTCTCTTATATAGGGAATCAAGCAAGCTGTGATTGTGGGATTGAATTCTGCCAAACAACCTGTGATTGTGGGATTCGATTTTAATACATTAACAGTAGTTTGTTTTTACTCTTATAAATGTAGCAATTAAAGTAACATAATTAACACTAGTCTCTTAAAATTGCTATATTAGCAATAATAAAATCAAACTACTGTTTGATGTATTAAAATTGAATTCCACAATCACAGTTTGTTTGGCAAAATTCAATCCCACAATCACAGCTTATTTGGTTCCGAGAAGGGTATAGCAACTACAGGTTTTGCCAATTAGGTGAGTCTACATGCTAAAGTAGAACATATTAGTTATACCATGGGCACTTGTGCTTTGCCTGTATTTACGCACTCTCCCTTGGGCCTGTGGCCCTCGGGCTTGTGCGTATATATCAGGCAAAGCACTCTTGCCCATGGTATAACTATTACATATATATCAAGACACACGGTAGTGTGTCATGCGGCCCAAGAAGCCGGTGCGCCACACAGTGAGTATATTTACAGGAAGAAAGTAAATGCGATTTTCACACCTTTGTAGCTCTGTGATTCCTTATCCGATTGAAACCAAAGTTGCTACAGAAGTGCCGGCTAGGTAGGGGAGTCCACATTCCAAATTTAAAGAAAATCGCTCCAGCCATTTCCGAGATACGAGCGGCCAAAATTTGGGTTTTTTTCTTCATTTTTTCTTCTTCTACTTCTTCTTTTCGCACACTTTGCAAAATCCGCAATAAAACACGAATTCGTGCTTCAATCGGGCTGAAATTTGGCACACGTAAAGGGCTCATTAAGGCGAATCTAATTACCAAGTTTGGAAGGAATCCGATGAACATTCACGGAGTTATGACCAATTATTTGTGTAAAATTAGGTCGAAGGTCTGTCACGTCCACAGGGTAAACCGCTTGAAGGAATGAGCTGAAAATTGCTATGTAGATGGAGTAACTATCGTAGGAGTGCCTTTTTGTGGTTTGAAAGGATCCGGTTTAAGGCCATCGAGATATGACACAAAACCCAACCTGTGTCAAAATTACGCGATCGATTTTTATGAATATAAAAACAATTAGTTTTCACGCCTACCAGGCAAACCGCTTAGAGCAGTGAGCTGAAAATCGGTGTGTAGCTGGAATAATTATCATAGAAAGTCCTTGCAGTAGTACAGAAGAATCGGATTACAAACCACTGAATTATGATTCCAAAGCCAACTACGTGTAGCATATGCGAGATCGAGATACTCTAATAGAACAGTCACCCTAATAGAGCATTCAGCCACGTTTATAATTTACTCCATTATAGAATTATATTACATTGCAAGTTATTCTGTAGGGACTTCAGCTACAAACAAGTCACCCTGTAGTCAGATCAGCTAGAAGAAGGTACCTAATAGAGAGTTCAGCTACAAAGAAACCATCATGTAGGGAGTTCAGCTGCAAACAAATCACCCTGTAGAGAATTCAGCTACAAACAAATTGCCCTGCAGAGAGATCAGCTAGAAGAAGTTACCTTGTAGAGAGTTCAGTTGCAAAGAAACCATCGTGTAGAGAGTTCAGCTGCAAACAAATCTCTCACTAGAAGTTCCACTATGAACAGATCACCCTGTAGAGAGTTCAGTTAGAAACAAGTCATCCTGTAGAGAGATCAGCTAGAAGAAGTCACCTTGTAGAGAGTTCAGCTACAAAGAAACCACCTGTAAAGAGTTCAGCTAGAAACAAGTCATCCTGTAGAGAGTTCAGCTAGAAGAATTACATTGTAGAGAGTTCAGCTACAAAGAAACTACCATGTAGAGAGTTCAGCTGCAAACAAATCACCTTATAGAGAGATCAGCTACAAACAAATCACCCTGTAGAGAGATCAGCTAGAAACTAGACACATTGTCAATGTAAGTAGTTCAGCTACAAGCAAATCACCCTGTAGAGAGTTCAGCTAAAACAAATCAACCTGCAGAGAGTTCAGCTACAAACAAATTACCCTGTAGAGAGATCAGCTAGAAACTAGACACAATGTAAGGAGTTCAGCTACAAGCAAATCATCCTGTACAGAGTTCAGCTACAAACAAATCAAACTGTAGAGCGATCAGCTAGAAACAAATCGCCCTGAAGAGAGGTCAGCTACAAAAAAATCACCCTGTAGAGAGATCAGCTAGAAACAAATCACCCTGAAAATAGGTCAGCTACAGAAAACCACATTGTAGAGAGACCAACTACAGACAAAACACTTTGCAGAGAGTTCAGCTACAAACAAATCAACCTTTAGAGCGATCAGCAATAGACAAATCAACTTGTAGAGAGATCAGCTAGAAACAATTCAACCTGCAGAGAGATCAGCTACAAACAAATCAGCTTGTAGAGAGATCAGTTACACACAGATCAACCTGTAGAGAGATAAGCTAGAAACAAATAACCCTGTAGAGAGTTCAGCTACAAGCAAATCACCCTGTAGAGATCTCAGCTATATAGAAACTAGACACAATGTAAGGAGCTCAGCTACAAGCAATCACCCTGTAGAGAGTCCAGCTGTAACAAATCAACCTGCAGAGAGATCAGCTACAAACAAATCACCTTATAGAGAGTTCAGCTACAAGCAAATTACCCTGTAGAGAGATCGGCTACAAACAAATCACCCTGTAGAGAGTTCAGCTACAAAAAATCACCCTGTAGAGACATCAACTAGAAACTAGACACAATGCAAGGAGTTCAGCTACAAGCAATCACTTTTCAGCTAAAACAAATCAACCTGCAGAGAGATCAGCTACAAACAAATCACATTATAGAGAGTTCAACTACAAACAAATTACCCTGTAGAGAGATCGGCTACAAACAAATCACCCTGTAGAGAGTTCAGCTACAAAAAATCACCCTGTAGAGACATCAACTAGAAACTAGACACAATGCAAGGAGTTCAGCTACAAGCAATCACTTTTCAGCTAAAACAAATCAACCTACAGAGAGATCAGCTACAAACAAATCCCATTATAGAGAGTTCAACTACAAACAAATTACCCTGTAGAGAGATCGGCTACAAACAAATCACCCTGTAGAGAGTTCAGCTACAAAAAATCACCTGTAGAGACATCAACTAGAAACTAGACACAATGCAAGGAGTTCAGCTACAAGCAATCACTTTTCAGCTAAAACAAATCAACCTGCAGAGAGATCAGCTACAAACAAATCACATTATAGAGAGTTCAACTACAAACAAATTACCCTGTAGAGAGATCGGCTACAAACAAATCACCCTGTAGAGAGTTCAGCTACAAAAAATCACCCTGTAGAGACATCAACTAGAAACTAGACACAATGCAAGGAGTTCAGCTACAAGCAATCACTTTTCAGCTAAAACAAATCAACCTGCAGAGAGATCAGCTACACACAAATCAACTTGTAGAGAGACCAGCTACAAACAAATCATCCTGTACAGAGACCAGCTAGAAGAGGTCACCTTGTAGAGAGTTCAGCTACAAGGAAACCATTAGGGACCCGCCGATTATGCTGGCATAATTATGAGCATAATAGGCACCTGAAAGTATTGAGCATAATAGGTAGAATATTTTGTAACAGTATGAATTCTTGCTTATAAAAATAAGTATCACAGAAAGATCGATATACTCTAATAGAACAGTCAGTAACTCTAATAGAGCAATCACATAGCTGACTGTTCTATTAGAGTATATCGATCTTTTCTGTGATATGCATTTTGACAAGTTTGTGCTTCAGGTACTTATTATTTATCCATAAACTGGAAATTATTAGCAGAGCATGAGAACTGAGACATAAATAGATGGGCATAATTTGAGCATAATAAGTAAGTATTGAGCATAAATGTAAGCATAATAAGTAAATTTTTGAGCAGTGCAGCATAGCATAATAGGTAAAATTATGAGCATAATCGGCAGGTCCCTAGAAACCATCCTGTAGATAGTTCAGCTACATTTCAAGTCACCCAGTACTGGGCCAGTAGAGAGATCAGCTACATTTCAAGTCACCCAGTAGAGAGATCAGCTGCAAAAAAATATCCTGTGGGGAATAATGGGCATGTAATAAATATATGTATATAATTTGTATATTTACTAATAAAATCAAAAATAATTGAAGTATGAAAAATCTTCTTTAAGTTCTTTTCTTCTTCCTGTGGTAAACAAAAAAAAACACATGGGTTACAAAAGCTCCAAAGCCAGCCATAGGCCGGCTTTGCAGTATACAAATACAAAAAGAAGTGATATCTAATCAAAAACAGCCAAGCTATAAAAAAAGGTGCGGCCCCCATAAAGGCCATGGTGAAAAAAGATGTGAAATCCAAGGTGGCGGCCAAGAAATGGCTGTGATGGTAGGTTAATGGTTAAATTTTAATAACAACAATTCAGGTGAATTTGGTGCCAAGACCAAACGGCACAAAATTCACCTGAATTATTGTTATTAAAATTTAACCATTAACCTGCCATTTCTTGGCCGCCACCTTGGATTTCACATCTTTTTTCACCATGGCCTTTATGGGGGCCGCACCTTTTTTTACAGCTTGGCTGTTTTTGATTAGATATATATATATATATATATAATGGTGCACTGGAAGAAAGGAGGCCAAAAGGAAACTAAAGAGGTAGCTTAACATATATAGCTGGTACTGCTAGCACAAAAAACCCAGAACAGTCAGAATCTAATTTTCATTACTGTGTAATACATTTATACATTTCACACAGATTAAATTACACCTAAGTTACGTGTTTGGTATGAATCATAATATTATATTTATGTCAAATTGTCAAATAACTGTGCACTTTTAATGAATGTTGTCACAACCATGCAGTTGTCTTCTTTATTACAAGCCCCTTAGTCATTTAAAATTTATAAGAATTCAGTATGTATGTAATGCTTTGATATGTCTAAGTTGAATTTATAATATCACAATGCACAGTTTTGTGCGATACACAGAGATGAAGCACAACTCTAGGACAGAATCTAGTGATACATTATCCATATTCTTTGACTGTAGTTAGGGTCCACAACAGAAAAAATTGATATCCTCCAATCAACTACCTAACTATCGTCATGTGTTAGGCTAAGTGTAACTTGAATAACACCATTGTGGCAGCCAAGTTTGTCACTTTCTTCTGGTAGAAAATGATACAAACGTCTTGAAATCATGTGATTTTTCATTGCAGTGGTTCATAGGGTTCTTTGTTTGCCATGATATTCACTCTCAACATTGTTCAAGTAGTCTATCATCAACTCAAAGTATTGGTGGTTTGATTTCATTGGTCAGTTTCTGGTGGTAGTACAATCTGTGTGCCTTTTTGGTGACAAACAAAATGTTTCTTTCTCTGGAGCACAGGACAAGCAGAGCAGCAACTGTGCCGTGGGTCAGCAATGACCAGTACTAGGTAAAGTACGTGCATGCGGAGTATGGTTATAATTGAAGCTTTTTAGCCATCTGGCTGAGGCATCTATATGCTGAAATTCGGTCAAAGTGACGAAATTTTTGCAAACAAATACCAGAATTGTTGATAAATCAGTGTAACAGTCTCCAAAAGCAAGAATACGAAGCTTATAAACACCTAACAATACGGCTATCTTGCTCAGTAAACCCATAGAGCATTCCAATGCATGAAATAAGCACTCACGTGATCGAAATTCAGATCGCAGAAAATACAACCATAATCTATTCCAATGACCTTAAAATTACATGACAACAAGTTTGTATGCATTAGGTTCAGCATCTCAATTAGCCCAGCAGTCTAAGACTCTCCCTATGATGCCATCACAGTATAAGACACATCTGCACTGCCCCAGACCATGCCTGAGTGAACAGTTAACACAAATATTTACAAAAGGAGTGCACTTCCTTTTTAAAAATGAAAGCAATTTCATGGGTATTCCCGTGATTTGAATTTCGATCATGTGAGTGCCTATTTCATGCATTGGATTGCTCTATGCATTTACTGAGTGAGATAGCCGTATTGTTAGGTGTTTACAAGCTTCACATCCTTGCTGTTGGAGACTGTTACACTGATTTATTAACAATTCTGGTATTTGCTTGCAAAAATCGTGTTGTTTTGACCGAATTTCAGCATATAGATGTCTCAGCCAGATGGCTAACAAGCTTCAATTTATAACCATACTCCGCATGCAGGTAATTTACCTAGTAATGGTCATTGCTGACCCACGGCACAGTTGCTGCTCTGCTTGTCCCGTGCTCCAGAAAAAGAAACATTTTGTTTGTCACCAAAAAGGCGCACAGATTGTGCTGCCACCAGAAACTGACCAATGAAATCAAACCACTAATACTTTGAGTTGATGATAGACTACTTGAAAAATGTTGAGAGTGAATACCATGGCAAACAAAGAACCCTACAAACCGCTGCAATGAAAAATCATGTGATTTCAAGACATTTGTATCGTTTTCTACCAGAAGAAAGTGACAAACTTGGCTGCCACGCTGGTGTTATTCAAGTTACACTTAGCCTAACACGTGACAATAGTTAGGTAATTGATTGGAGGATATCGATTTTTCGCATTGTAGACCCTACTGTAGTATCACGCTTGAAAAAATTAGCACAGGAAGATGAGCTGTAAATGAAATGGTCCAGACTTGTACATTTATATGCTCGGTTATACATACTGTATACATATCATGAGTGACTGCTTAATATGTTTTGCACTGGAGTCAAATCAATGCAGATAATACACAAGAGCAGCATGCATAACTTAGTGTAAAGAAATTTAGACTTAGTGTAAAGAAATTTAGACTAACATTTACTGTGCATTAATATATATAATATTATAAGCTTACATTGTTTTTCTTCTCATTGCAGAGAGAATTATAAGAAGTAATCCACCAACAATTGCTATTACAGCTGCAGTAATGTCAACAATTTTTCTTATGCTAGTTGTAACCTTGTCATACTGTGAGAAGCTTGAACACAGAGGCAGACATGATTCACAGAAAAGTTTAAAATTATCAGGACAGGTCACAGTTGAGTTATCAAGTACTGCACTTGCACCATTCAGTAGTCTACAGTCAGGTATAAGATTAGGAAATAGTGATTTTGCCAACAACCATTCTACAACACAAGCCTCATCTTGAACATACAAGCATTGCTCCTCAGTAATAAGCTGATAATCTCCATCGTTGTGACATGGAGGAAATACATATTGGCATATAAATGATTTGCTGGCTGCTACACAACTTGGTGTTGATCGAGTATCAAGGGCACTAAAAAAGGCCACAACATCCTCTTCTGATATCAAAGTACTGTGTAGGGTTGTTAAGTTAGTCGGTCCTTCTGTCTTCAGGTAGGAGTCACATATACCGTTTTCATAAACATGACATGAATCATTGTATGTGTGGGGACTCGGTCCACCATCCTACATGGTAAGACAATAGCATTAATGACTTTAATGATCACATTGATGAATATTTCTATCATGTTAACTTATACCAGTATGTGTGAATATTAATGCCAAACAATACACAAAATAGTGAAGGAGTCTGTCTGGCAATTATCTTACCCATGATGAAACCCTATATAGCTGTGTAGCCCAAATGACTAATCACAATGTCTCAATCATAGCATCAATTGAATTCTGTCATAAGATGGGCAATATACTTGTGCTGATAGTAGTGTGGGCTGCCCATGCCTTTTATGAACTAGCTATTACTATTTTGTCAGAGCACTACAAAAAGCTATAACAGAAAAGTATGTATGTTCCTATAAGTTTAAACTGTAATGTAGCTAGCTAAAGCTATACATGATTCTCATGTGCATGGTACAATGTACTACTCAATAATCACGCATGACTCATTCAATTTTTTGAGCAAGACATGCCTGCATGACTCATTCAATGTTTTGGGCAAGACATGCTTGTGGCACAGGCATGTCTTGCCCAAAAAATTGAATGACTCGGAGTCATGCGTGATTATTGAGTAGCGCATTGTACCATGCACATGAGAATCATGTATAGCTCTAGCTACATTACAGTTTAAACTTATAGGGACATATATACTTTTCTGTTATAGCTTTTTGTAGCATTCTGACAAAATAGTAATAGTTCATAAAAGGCATGGGCAGCCCACACTACTGCCGGCACATGTATATTGCTCCAGATGTGACCATCTTATGACAGAATTCAATTGATGCTATGATCGAGACATTGTGACTAGTCATTTGGCTACACAGCTATATAGCGCCACAGGCTGTGGCATGCAATATGGATGGCAAGAGAGATATAGCTAGCAATAGTTATGTGTACCAAGTTTCTATATACATTTATGCATGTAACTATGCAGCATTAGCTATGCTGTATAGCTAAGTTAAAAATGGAACAAAGATATAGTTTCTTGCAAGGATTCTAGTGATGCACATGCATGCATGCATGTGTAGCTAGCTATAGCTACTCAAATATAGATGCAATTATGTTAGTACGCAAATGACGCATGTGCGTGTATCTATACACTACAGCTAGCTACTTACTGAAAGACAAGCCTCGTTGTAGGTAAAATCAAACCCCGAAGTTGAAACCCTTTCATGAATGGCTGTTCCAACAATAAGGTAAAATGGTAGCACCATTCCAGTAGAAACAGCACTTATTAACAAAGCAAGCAAAGTTCTATTTAGTGTTTTCTTTCTCAGTAGCACGCAACGACTTGTATCCTCTGTCACGCTAGGTAGCCCAACCTGGAACTGTGGTGTTGGACTCCGCTCCTCTTGACTTCTGCCTGCAACTTGTGAAATCGGCGGTTCATTTTCCGCTACCTTGCGCGGGGAATTCTTTTCCGGTTGGTGCTGATAGCGAGGGTGGTGGTCTTTTGGTGGCAGCACCAATGACAAGGTGTGTCTGCTCTGCAATTCCTCGTTCACGGCCGCGGAGTCACCAAACTTGGCCAACAGACTTTCCAGTTGCTCCAATGAAAACGTATCCACAGTGCTCCTTTCCTCCCTAGTTCTTTCCTCCCTAGTTCTATCCATTATCACGAAACACTTTTGCTATAGCTAACGTCAAGTCGGTGGATTTTCTGTCCTTTTGAATTGTGTACTGCGTAATTGAAGCGCGTACTGCGTAAATAGTAGCGGTGGGGACTATTCAACCTATTCTCGTACTTATTTTGACCATATAGTTCAATAGTGCACAAGGCCTTATTTTGAACTATATGGTCGAAGCATAGATAATAGACACCCCTACCTATACGGATACTATCTGGGCGCTTGTACTGTTGTAGATCAGGATTCTCTACTAAGCGGATACTGATTCAAGTGTTTTCGTGATGACCGGGTGAACAGTACGTGGTAGTGATTGTGGAGAAGTGAGTCAGGGTGACTATGACAATGATTGTTCAGTTGCTGAACCAGACCAGAAGCTGAGTGAAGGTGAATTCTCACTATAAAGGGGAAGAGGGGTACGTACCTTGGTACGTACGGTCCAGCTTTCATGGGTATAGCTCCTAGCCTCCATCCTACCCATGCAAGTTTATGCCTTTCAGTGAGCTGGTCTATGGTGGCTAGTGTAGGAATGACACGAGGTGATCATAACATATCACGTGACAATCATACAAGTTACATCTAATACATTCGTGCAGTGCTATGATTATACCTAGTGTTACAAGTGCGTGTGTGTGTGCGTGTAATCTATATATATATCTAGTTCAGTTCCTACATCTCCCCCCCCCATCCTTGGTGGGCACGGGTGCGTATGTTGCTGCTATGGCCAAGTGGGGTCCTCAATTAGACGTGCGGGTGCTCTACGAGATCTCTGTGAACGGCGCTGCTGTTGTGCAGATTGAGACGGTTCGTGGGAGGGGGTATGTGAATCTTGAGGTAAGTTTGAAGGGATGATCTGCTGAGGTGTGTAGGCAGCACAAGAGGCAGGTGTCCGATGTCTCAGGAAGCGTCTGTTGCGTACGAGAACCCGTCCACTCTGTGTTCTGACATGATATCTTCGGTGAGGGTCAATTGCAACGACTGTTGCATATGTGTCCCAAAGCTTGGTCTGTGTGTTTTGCAACGCCACCGCCGACCCAATCTCAATGTCCGTAAGTGGATGCGTGTGGGTGTTATAGTATGTCTCTGACTGACGCAATGTGTGGGCTGCTTGCTGGTCTGCTTCCTGCGAGGAGCGTTGCCACTCTGGAGCAAAGGAGCGACGATGGGCTGGCAGACTGTCCTGAACAGGGTGGCCATAGAGTTTCTGAGCTGGCGATAGGCCGTCTCTACGTGAGGGAGTGTTGCGATACTGGAGGAGGGCTCTGCACAGCCTATTGTCATTAAGCTGGCGGTGATCCCAGGATGCTGCAAGAACCCTCTTCATCGATTTGACGGTTGCCTCGGCTTTACCGTTGCTCTGGGGGTATCTGGGTGATGACATCTTATGTGTGAAGCCCCACTGGGCAGCAAAGGTGTTAAACTCTTTGGCTGTAAACTGTGGCCCCCCATCTGACCACAGGATGTCAGGAATTGCTGTGCGGCAGAACGTAGAACGTAGTGCGGAAACTAGGTGTCTAGTAGTAGTGTTGGAGCCCATTGGAATGACGTCTGGCCAATCAGAGTAACAATCAACAATGATTAAAAATTGTTTACCACCGTAGGCGGCGAAGTCAGCAGCAACCTCTTGGAATGGGCGTAGTGGTTTAGGCTTGGACACTATCGGTTCCTTCGGATTGGATGGTAAGTGATCTTGGCAGAACTGGCAAGCTGTGATGATGTTCTCGATGTCATTATTGATTCCTGGCCAATACACCGTCAAACGTGCCCGTTGCTTGGTGCGGACTATACCCTGGTGTGCTTCATGAAGATCTGCTAGTACTTGACGGCGCATGGCTCTGGGGACCAGTAACTGGCAACCATGTACAATTAAGCCATCCTCTATGCTCAGATGTCCCTTAACAGCCCAGAACTGCTTGCAGGTTTCAGGGAGTTGACGGCGGTGTGCTGGGAATCCATTGAGGATGGTGCTATAGAGGTCCTGGTATTCCACGTCTTGTTCTGCCTTGTCCCTTAAGTCCTGGAGGCGTGTTGGTAAGGTGAAGCCCAGGCAGCTCACAGCCCGTATTTCTGAAATGGTGATTTCCGGGCAGAGCTGGGAGTCTGTTTCTGCCATGGTGTCCTCCTCGCACGGGTCCATGGTGGGGTGCCGAGAGAGGGCGTCTGGTGCATGATGGCCACTGCCTTTTGTCCACTCTGCTGTGAAATTATATCCCATGATTCGTGTCTTCAGACGTTGTAGTCTCGGGTTCTCTATCTCATCCAAGCGATGAGTGTTTAAGATCGATATTAGAGGGTTGTGGTCAGTGATAATGTTGAAGTGCGGTAACCCAGCTAGAAAGATGCGGCATTTCATAATAGCCCATGCAACTGCGAGCATCTCTAATTCAATGACAGCATAACGTGCCTCTGCTTCTGACAAGAAACGTGAACCTGCTTGAACTAGGACCCATCTCTCTGCTGTCTTCTGCTGTAGTATGAAGCCTAGCCCCTGCCTGCTGGCATCAGTACACAAGCGAGTTGGTTTGTGGATATCGAAGAAGGACAACACTGGGGCTGTGGTGAGGGATTTCTTGATCTGACTAAGGGCTTCGTCTTGGGTGGCAGACCACATAAACTCATTTTTGGTGCTCAACAATGGTCTCAGTGGGCCTAGGAGAGTAGCAAGGGTGTTAGTACTGGTTGACAACTGGTTTACAAGCCCAAGAAAGGATCTCAACTCAGAGCGGTTTGTAGGGGAAGGGTAGGCTGTGATTGCCAAGGTAATGGATGGGTCAACCTGATACCCTTCTGCTGACAGTTGGAAACCAGCAAGTGACCTGGCGCTTGAAGAATTGGCACTTGTCTGTGTTCAGGGTGATATTGCAGTCTGCGCAGCGTTGCAGAAATTGTCTCACGTGTTTCTCGTGTTCACTGATGTTGCTGTCATATATGACAAAGTCATCGACTATGCGGCGGAATCCTGAGAGGCCCCTGAATGCTTCGGTCATGCGCCGATTATAATGTTCTGATATGGACGAAAGTCCATAGGGAGCACGTAAATACTTGTATCGCCCAAATGGTGTAATGAATGTGGTGAGGGGTTGACTGGTTTCATTCAAGGGGCATTGGTGGTAGCCCTTTAGTGCATCAAGCACTGTGAATATCTTGGCCTCACTAGCGGCGATATCAGCAACTGCTTCCGCTGGTGTGGGCGATTGGTACCTCTCACGGATTACGAAGCGGTTAAGGTGGGACAAGTCTACGCACATCCGAATTTTATCCGAGTTCTTCTTTGGTGTCACCACAATTGGTGCACACCACGCTGTAGCCTCGGTAACCGGTGTGATTATGTGTTGTGATTCAAGCAATTGAAGTTCAGCCTGGAGCTTCTCCCGGTAGGCGAAAGGGATTGTGCGAGGTGTGTGAACACAAAACGGTTTGGCTGAGTCTGTTATTGCTATATGGAATTCTTCGCCTTGCATGACCCTTATGTGTCCGTCAAACACAGTTGGAAAGGCAGTAGTCAGCTGGTCTGTGGATGACAGTGGTGGCTGTAGGATTGCTGCATTGATTGTCACTGTTGGTGGAGTTGCCTGTTCCTTGGCGTTGATGGCAGCAGGGGCTACCGGGAGCGGTGTTGGGTAACAGGGTGGGAGGATTCCAAGTGCTTTACAGGCCTTCCATGACATCATTACTCCTGTGACGTCCTTGAAGACATGAATCTCTTCACGGTGTGTTCTGCCTTGGAGTGAGAAAGTAGTGGGAAGCTTCCCCATAGGTGTCATCTTGTGGCCACTAGCTGTGAGTGGTGATATAAGTGAGGGTAAGAGGTTAGATGGGTGTTCGTCAAGTAGGGTCAAGAGGTGTGGGCCTGCCGCTGAGATGTCAGCTCCAGTGTCGGGGAGCATGGATGTGACAGCGGATCCATTTACCGTGCTGACCTGTATGCTGATGGTTGGGGCATGGTCTGTACCAGTGACTTGTCTGAGTGCGGACAGGTGGTTGGGACTTTGTTCTGTGATGGTGGCGTCCTCTGGTGGTATATACATAACATTCGCCGATGGGTATGCTGGTGGCTGTGTGGTACCTGGTGTTCGGGATTGGCGTGCCCGGCACACTTTGGCAAAGTGCCCTATTTTGCTACAGTGGTGGCAGGTTTTGTCATAAGCTGGACAGTGCGTTCGTCCCCCCAAGTGTGGTTTGGATCCACATCCAGGGCACTGCTGCTGTCGTTGTTGGGGTGGTTGCGGCCTCTGGAGTGGTTGCTTTCGCTGGATAGGAAGTGGTTGCTGTTTATGTTGTTGGATTGCTAATACTGATGCTGGGGTACCCTCTTGGATTGATCGGCACTGCTTCTTAGCAGCCTCTTGCGCTCTGCATATGGTGATAGCAGCCTCCAAGGTCAATTCCTGCTGTCGAAGAAGGTGCTCAACGGTGTCCTGGTCTATTAGCCCCTCGATAATCTGGTCTCTGATGCTCTTTTGCGCACAGGGATTGGAGCAAAAGTTACAAGTCTTTGTTAGCTCTCTCAGGGCTACTAGAAAGTCATCGAAACTCTCTCCTGGTTGTTGCCTGCGGCTCCTCAAGTTGCGGCGCTCAACAGATTCATTGATCTGGCCATCTATGTGCCGTTTGATTGCCTGTATGATTGCAGCGGAATCGCTTCGCTGTTCCTCTGATAGGCCGAGGTTATTTACAATAGAGAGGGTTTCCCTCGACAGACACAATGTCAAAACCTGTACCTTGGTGGCAGCTGATTCGCCGGCCAGTCCTGATAGTGTGCAGTAGGACGTCCACTGTGCCCTCCATGCCTCAAAATCACCACCACGGTCCACTTGTATGTCGAGCTTGGGTAGATCAGACTGTCGGAAGACGTATGGCATCGCGGAAGTCTAGGGGCAAAGTACGACAGAAACAATGTAAGCTAATTACGGTGTAACCTTTACAGGTGCCTCGACCGGCACAGGGGGTCACTCAGGTGGTTAGAATAGTCTTCGGTCGACGAAGGTCACAGCGAAACTGCTCGCGGCGCCATGTAGGAATGACACGAGGTGATCATAACATATCACGTGACAATCATACAAGTTACATCTAATACATTCGTGCAGTGCTATGATTATACCTAGTGTTACAAGTGCGTGTGTGTGTGCGTGTAATCTATATATATATCTAGTTCAGTTCCTACAGCTAGATCATTTACTAGACTGATGAAAATTAAGAAGCACTCCCATTTCCCCGCTTGTGTTGTGTTGGAACATGAATCTATGGTTGTAACTTCTGAACTTTGGGTACAGACAAGAGTTGCTTCATCGGTCTGCAGCTAGTAGTGGCACAGGTATATCTGCTACCACTGAGGTTGGCTTCCACATTAGCAGATAAATAGGGTATGGCTTATAGCTAGTTGATACTTGAAGTGTAGGCTTTCTTTTTTCATTGTTGAGAGCAATGTACCTGTCATGTGTTATGCACCTATCAGTGTCCACCTCCCCACCTTGGAGTAGGGTGGGGCAGGGGATTTAACAAACTCTAGTGTCAAATTTCCTAGTGATGTGCCAATAAGAGATTTATCCCATTAGCCGATATTGAAATCAATGGCCGATACCGATCCGATGTTTGCCAAAATTTCACACATTTTTGTTATTTTATTTTTGATGAAAACAATGGCAGTAAAGTTAATCAACTAAGTAATCTGCTAATAATTACTGTTACTGATATTGCTGAAATTTGGCTGATAAACTGATTTCTGATTATTTACCAATTAATTGGTGCATCACTAAAATTTCCCAGTGCTGGGACAAAGAAGCTTGTTGAAACCCCACTACGTCCCTACCTTTAAAGAGGGACGTTTGAGTTGTCTGTAAAAAGGCTTACACTAGACTGATCCCAAGTCAATCACACAGTAGCATATGGAAAAATTGCACCCTCAGAACCTCAAAAGAAGCAGAAATGTTCGTGAGGTATGCTTGACCATACCTTTTATATTACACTTGGGGCGGTTTTTATAGTGTTTAACATTAGTGGCAAGTGATATGTACCCTTTGCTTCCTTATATGTTTAGTATCCATGACTACTTATGTGTCTAGAATTGGTATTCCGTAGCAGAAAGCATGGACTTGTTTTTGCACAGATTGATGGCTTACATGTGTGCTGTACTATAGTAACAGTTGTACTATCTTGTTGTGCTCTCTTGAAAGTCTGTGTATGTGTGTTTTCCGCACAGAAATGTTTTCAACAGTTTTGCAATGCAGGTTACTGCAGTCTGCTACATAGCTATAGAATCTTAATTTTTTTTGTAACCTCTTCCATGGCCATTTTGTGTACATATGTAATGATATATGTATCAAACACACACACACGCATGCATGCAATGCACACACACACACACACACACACACACACACACACACACACACACACACACACACACACACACACACACACACACACACACATTTTATTGCTGTACTTTGTATTGGTGAGGTCAAACGGAAGTGTGTACTTTATATCCATATTGTGCATCCGGCTGCACACTTCAAAGCTGCTAATCTAATCTGTGTTTGTTACACCTACATCTGTAGGAAAAGAAGTGCTGTATTAGCAGATCATGGACCGGTGGATCATGGATCAATGGATCATGTGAAAGGTAAAAGTGCATATAATTATTTAGTGTGTGTTTATGTGGCCGTATATTGTCATATGATCACTTAACAGTTGGACATCCCTTTTTCACTGAATCTTCACAATTGTTCACCAACACCTTGTGTAGGCACTTTGGCAAATAATGTAACGTTATGTGCTTGTACCCAATTTCTTGCTTGTTTGAACAAAAAAATTATTGTGCATATCTACCCAGCTGTATTAGTGGGACCTGGCATTAACTGCAGCAGTAAATTCCAACTGTTACTGTATGTTATGTCGCTAACTTAGTGGGTTAATACCCATGCGTGTCTTCACCTATGTGACATGTTATACATAGCGTCCTACTTATTACCAGTCCTACCCTTGATGCTGGCATCTGAGCAGTGCATCCCCAGTATTCCGGTGGGCAGAGACAAAGGAACCTTACTTGCTTTAAGCGTGAATAAGCTCTTCCAACCCACCAAGAATTACCCAGAACTTACGTGCACACAAGTTTAGCAAATAAAGTTTGACTAATTTCGTATAATCATTATTGAACATATTGTAGCTAATAGGCAAAAAAAGTATTGGCAACTTAGTCCCTCTAAACTCCCATTGTTTATGTCAAGTATACATGTATATATTTGTACTCTGTGTGTGTGCGTGTGTGTGTGTGTGTGTGTGTACACGTGTGTGTACACGTGTGTGTGTACACGTGTGTGTGTACACGTGTGTGTGTGTACACGTGTGTGTGTGTACGTGTGTGTGTGTACACGTGTGTGTGTGTACACGTGTGTGTGTGTGTGTGTGTGTGTGTGTGTGTGTGTGTGTGTGTGTACGTGTGTGTACGTGTGTGTGTATACGTGTGTGTGTGTACACATGCATGTGTACAAGTGCGTGCGTGTGTGTGTGTGTACACGAGTGTATGTGTATGGGTGTGCATGTATCTCCTGTGGGTTACTTACTTGTCCTGCCTCACTGAGAATTGAAGTTATAGCAATTACCAGGTTGGTGAGCACACACAGACACACATACAAACACACACACACATAGATCCTTCGCCTACTGTGCTAGCACAGTCATACCTATCCAGTTATCCAGCACTGGGACACTTGTACACTACTCAGGCACTATGAGTCAGTGCAGACAAATCCTCCTGGTGCTTGGTTGTTGTCACTGTTGTTGTTTTCTTGAGAAAGAAACTTTGCATGTCTCGTATAATAGTGAAACTTTGTGTACCCACACATTTGTTTGTAAAGCACTCCTGTGGGGGCCCTATCGTGTACATGAATGCTTATACTGTAGCACCTGAGTAGTGCACAGGGGTATCCCAGTTAGAGCTGAGCGATAGTACAACTATCACTATCACGATTGATAGTAACTTTTATATCACGATAACGGTAGTATCACGATAGTTATTAGCAGTTATTAAAGACACTCAACTTCACGTATACAGCACATGAATACTCCAATTATGTACACACCACTTATCTGCTTTTCTAACACTCCACTAATAAATGTTATGTGTCAGTATTACAATTGTTATCTTTGTTGTCCACGTTCAAGCTACCAGTCTTATACAGTTTTCTGAACTTCAACACTATCATGTTTGCTTTTGTTATCCATATTTTTGACTAAGCACAGATATGAATGAGTAATCATGATAGCACGATAGTATACTATCAAGATCACGATTGTTAATAGCTATCATGATAATCGATTGATTGCCACTATCGCTCAGCTCTAATCCCAGTGCTGGTACCTGGGCCAGTAGGTGTGACCACACATACAGCAACCCAAATTATTTTTGGTTTCGCCTGCATGTTTTAGTGTAGTCTGTTTATGTGTGTTAGTATGTGACAATGTGAGTAGTGAAGAGTAAATGATGTGGCTGTGAAATTTTTATGTGTACTATGGTACAGTAGTTGTTACTGGCAAGGTAGCTACCATATAGTGTTGCATATAATACCATCAATGTCACCAAATTATCAGTGTGGGTGTTGCTATAGTAACTGTTGAATACTCATTCAAATAAGTATGTACATCTTTATTTAGTAGTGCAGTCCCCTGCTTACGATGACTACTCCAGGTAAACAAACAAGGTGTGTTAAATCATGGTGTTTGGATGCCTTTACTTCTATGTATACAGTTGTCCAAGTAAAGTGACAAGAGGTTGCCTGAGTCAAGAATCCCAAAGAGTTTGTTCAGTTGGTGAGCCATTGACTGGATATGTGACCAAGTCTGACAAAACCAGGCTTATAGCCCAAAAAATGCATAATACTTAATTTTCTTTATAAGTTATAACAATTCTGTAAATTTCCCACACAAGTGGTCGAAATGTTAATTTGTTATCATGTTCGGCAAGAAAGTTATTATTATACGTATGTCAGACTTTTGAAAAATGGTCAAAATTTGACAGGCTATATAAGCCTGGGTGATCACATTATATTGTACATTAGATGTGATCATTAATACCTACCATTGAAAGTGATTTGTTACCATTCAATGTGATCAAAAATTTCTTTGATGTTCTTGCTAAAATCATGTTTCATTGAAAGTAGCTAGCAGGCTTAACACTTGTTATACTGATTCCTTAAAATGGGTTAAATCATACGTCAAACATTTACAGGGCACCTTAGATTTCTAGTAATATGGTATTCTGAACTTTTGTGTCACATCATGTGGGGTTGAGACAGCATGTTGATGTACGCATGTGGTACTGACCTTATGTAGCACTGACAACTTTCAGTTGCGTATTATATTATTATTGTAATGCCTGCCAATCTTGGGTCGTATAGAGAGTTTGCCTTATGCACACTGTAGCTTCAGTCACACTCTAATGATGGTAGTTGAAGTGTGACTTACCTGTATGTACCCCAATAGTACGTGGTATTTTACTGTTGGAGTATTGGCTTACATACGTTAAGGGGATTGTAATGGTAGCTTTTTGGTAGTGTCACAGTGTGTTTGGGTAATTGTGTGCGTATGTGCTATCTTACTGTATGCCAGTTGCATGTGTGCCATAGAGAAGGCTACTAACAGGATTGTGAAAGTGTGGCTTGGAGAAAAGTCTCCTGCATGTGTACATGAGTTACTTACTTTGTAACGATTATGTGCCATTTTCATGTGTATTTTTTTTGAGTGTGTCCCCTGCATGCATTGTCTGAAACATAAGATTATTAGTTAGACGTCTTGAAATTGGTATCCGTACATTAAGAATTGGATTTGTACAATACACTAGTGAACAAGAAGTCTGCTAGCATGGAGTGTACCATCATAAAGAAGTCTGGCTTACCAGTTGTTAGCCTGAGTTTGTAATGAAAGTGGCTAACAAGTTATAAGCCTTATTTCACCACGTAGCTGTATTTTGAGACACCAATCACTGCTTGAAGGTTCTTAGTTTACTAATTTGTTAAGATGCCTTACTGTAGTTATACTGATAGTAAAGTGTCAGTAAACTTAAGTATATGGAACATAATTATTTTACTAAGTTTTAAACTCTCAGTAAAACATCAGTGAATGCGGGTTTACTGAAAAACTACTAAAATAACAAACAATTAACTGTTCCATATACTGGGGATATACCACTGTAGTAAACTAAGATACATCAAGCAGTGAATTGCAATGTATCAAAAATTCATAATAATCATGCATGGTAAGTACATACTGGAAATGTTTTTTAGCAACCGTCATGGCAACAGTTGCTAAGCAATTGTTGGCAGGGATTACCAAATTTATGAATTTTGCTTTTTTTTTCCCCTTACAGTTAATTGTGGTCATGTCACAAACTGAAGACTTGCAAGGAAAGATTGATGCAATTATTAGGTAAGCTGATACAAATAATTGCGTATGTAGACTTTAGCTTATCGTCATTGTATATTGTATAGGAAGAGAATAGCATACTCAGTTTCAAGTACCATCCGAGTTCTAAGAAAGTTGAAAAATGTTTCATTATACAGTACTGTTACTGTCATTGTACTGTATGACTGTAGTACTTTTTCATGTACTGTATGTTAAAATAGTTGTAAGGAATCTGAAACTCAATAAAGTTGTATAGTGTTGTACACGTAAGCTAAGCAAGATTCTCAACGCCGCTGTTAACCATATAATTACCTAGCCTACTATACATCATTTATAATATTTAACTTGGTGTTAATCATATTGCATGTTATTGGATCTACGGATGTCGTGATTCGCATTAATTTTGGTCACCAGCCAAATGGTTTGTTTCTAAAAATAAAAGGTCTACATGTATGCATACAGGTCTACGTACAATATAAGGTCTACATTAACACTTCAGTCTCAACTTCAATTCCTTCATTATACACACGGAAGCAGCTAAAAACTCACATGGATTCTAAAATGTTAAACTGCAGCTGCTTGGCTCTACAATGGGCTTAAAACTAGTTATCCATAATCTATTGTAATAGTACACACAGTGAAGTCTGTCTGATCAGGTCACCATCTGCTGAAATTGTGCCACCCATGAGCCAAATGTATAATCCTCTGTGAAAAATAATCTACATCATCTAGCCTAATACAGCCACCAGCTTATAAGGTGACTCAGGTGAGCATCTGAAATTTTGATCATGACTAGTGTATACATGGTATATACCTGCAATGAATTTAAATATTACTACAATACAGTTAACAAAATTAAAAAAAATTCCTCAATATAATACATAGTGCTAACTTAACTTTTGGTTCTAACTTCTGCCTTGCAGTTTCCTTAAGGCCACTTCATGTCAAACTTTAGTTTCTGGTCACCTGCCTGCATGGAAAACCTGGAATCCCAGTTTATGAGGACTATTTACAGGTACTTAAATGCATGTGAAAACCAAGGACACAAATTTTTTTAACACTGCAAAATATTGAGATACTCTGATAGGACGGTCACTCTACCCTTAACTCTAATATTAGGTATAATTATGCCGCACTACTAAAACGTTACGTTTCTGACTATACACCCTGTAGTTTTGTCCTATTATTAATGTTTCCGTTACCAGTAACCAAAGTAGCTTCAATATGTAGCATTAACTATAACATCAGATAGCTTCAATTTCCTAACAATTCAGATGTACGTAGTCCTCTAATGATTAATCTAGTAACTTTTCTAAATTTCAACTTCCTTATCACCGAACACAGGTACACTGATTTGAAAGCTGGTAACATTCGATGAGCTCAAATTTCAACTTTTCCATGACTAAATAACTGTATAGTCCTACACTGACAAGTGGCAATCCTTAGTTTAAACATTAACTTCCCACATGATAACTGAAAAACACTATAGCCTGGAGCACTCAATGATTCAAACTTTGACAGTTACTTTTCTCTAGGTTCACTGAAAAGAAGGCTGGAAACAGATAGTGGGCTAAGACTTCACATTTGAATGGAGACTTTCTGGTGTGTACGTAATAGTTTAATGTCATTTTGGATCATTTGAACACTTGGATACTTTCCTAGCATATACGTAGCTAATGAGACATTACACTTGGAAAGTAAAAACATGTTATAGCTATATACAATACGTACATCAGCAGACCTTTAATTCCTATAATATAGTGCTTAGCTATACATTGTTGTGCTCAGTTCTTTTAAAGCAGTATAACTAGCCATCAACAATTTTCCTAGTGCATTTTGCAGAAACATAAGTATGTGACTATAAGAATGTTGGTTAATAAAATCAAGATAAATTGAGCAAATAATAATACTATACAGTGTGTTATCACAGTATATTATATTACTGGTGTATATGTAAGATTCTATAGTCCTGATCATCCGCCCGTCTGCATCCTTTTTGTTGGCTAGGGAGTGACCAGAAACTAAGGTCTAACTTGGAGTGGCCTAATTATGATTCCTATCTAATTTTTGAATTTATTATGTTTGATTATTGTGTGATAATTATCTATACTGTATGTTGTCAATACTTGCTCAACTTTTTTTATTAAACAGCTGCAGTGTTCATGTGGTACATTAAAATTAACACGCATACTAGCACATGTACAAAACACACATTGCATTGTATGGTAAGTTGTATTACTAAGTCTATCATACTGTGTACAAAAGACATAATGGATGGTAGCTAGCTAGCTAGTGATTGTTCTATTGGAATATAATTGACTGTTTCACTGATAACAAAGTAATCCGGCTGATATTACCCCATTAGTTAGATAATCTATATTCTGTATCACTGCAGTGGATAAATATTGTACATGTCAAGTTATAAGTGCACAATTTGTATTTGAAATTTCACATTATAATCCATTAACACGAAACCAATAGGCTTCATTCAGTCTATTATGATTTAAAATTTACCCATTATGATTTATGGGATTGCCAGCAAAATCAGCCCACTATATATACCTTCAATTATCATGTACACATGCTGTACATGTACAATAATACAGCTGAACATTAAAAAAAGAAGAAAAATTGACCGGATTTGCAAAAAGGGGTCTTCCACACACATCCAATTTGTGAACTTTGGCTATTCATAACTTCAGATTGGAAAAAGTCATTGCCTTGAAATTTGAAGAGTAGTGAGTACCAACATCAGTTAATAGATGTAGAAAATTGCAAGTTTGTACCTTCCTTGAACAATGAGCTATGGGCTTCCAAGTTCATAGAAATGGATGTGTGTGGAAGACCCCTTTTCGCAAATCCGGTCACATATGCATTACACAATTTTACATAAATATTGTTGTTTGAAAATTCAACCCATGGCCAGAGCCCAATACCAGAACAATCATTATGATAATTATAAATTCTTATACTGGGATTGGTTCTTCTATATACGAATTTAACTGCAAACTTTTTTATTTGTGGGAAGATACTGTGAAATTCTGCTTATTCTATCTGAAATACTGCATTACAGTGTTTATTGTGTATGCCTCCCGCTAAGGCAGAAATACTGCCATGCAAATTAAGTACATAGTAATATGAGTTACGATTGGGTAGGTGTCACATTATAATAAATACAAGTGTATGAGCTGATGAAAGACTGAAGACTACACACATACTGGCACATGCATTTTCTGCTGTAGTGACATGATAAAAATAAGTATGAATATAAAATATTGAGCCACCAACTGTACAATAATGTACCTATCAATGTTATTCCCTACCTACCCCAGGTAAGGGAATTGCAAAGGCAATTTACTCACCGAGACCCTGGGGACAACTTCGAGTTCTAAATCTCTACTACTTCGTATTATTTATCTCGGGAATCATTAACAATATGGTGATCAGTGTTGCAAATGCCCCTACCCTGGCGATGAGTTAGTCCCTTGCAAATTCCTACCCGTTGCCCAATCTGGGGTAGGTGCATGGGGTGTGACATTGATTCGTGTATAATATAATAGTAAAAAAGTACTACAGTCATACAGTACAATGACAGTAACAGTACTGTATAATGATATATTTTTCAATTTTCTTTAGAACTCGGATGGTACTTGAAACTGAGTATGCTATTCTCCTCCTATACAATATACAATGACGATAAGCTAAAGTCTACATACGCAATTATTTGCATCAGCTTACCTAATAATTGCATCGATCTCTCCTTGCAAGTCTTCAGTTTGTGACATGACCACAATTAACTGTAAGGGGAAAAAAAGCAAAATTCATAAATTTTGTAATCCCTGCCAACAATTGCTTAGCAACTGTTGCCATGACAGTTCCTAAAAACATTTCCAGTATGTACTTACCATGCATGATTATTATGAATTTTTGATACATTGCAATTGGTGTCTCAAAATACAGCTATGTGGTGAAATAAGGCTTATAACTTGTTAGCCACTTTCATTACAAACTCAGGCTAACAACTGGTAAGCCAGACTTCTTTATGATGGTACACTCCATGCTAGCAGACTTCTTGTTCACTAGTGTATTGTACAAATCCATTTGGACCGACTAATTCTTAATGTACAGATACCAATTTCAAGACGTCTAACTAATAATCTTATGTTTCAGACAATGCATGCAGGGGACACACTCGAAAAAATACACATGAAAATGGCACACAATCGTTACAAAGTACGTAAGTAACTCATGTACACATGCAGGAGACGTTTCTCCAAGCCACACTTTCACAATCCTGTTAGTAGCCTTCTCTATGTCACACATACAACTGGCATATAGTAAGACAGTAAAATACCACGTACTATTGGGGTACATACAGGTAAGTCGCACTTCAACTACATCATTAGAGTGTGACTGAAGCTACAGTGTGCATAAGGCAAACTCTCTATACGACCCAAGATTGGCAGGCATTACAATAATAATAAACAATTAAGAAAGTTGTCAGTGCTACATAAGGTCAGTACCACATGCGTACATCAACTTGCTGCCTCAACCTCACATGATGTGACACAAAAGTTCAGAATACCATATTACTAGAAATCTAAGGTGCCCTGTAAATGTTTGACGTATGATTTAAACACATTTTAAGGAATCAGTATAACAAGTGTTAAGCCTGCTAGCTACTTTCAACGAAACTTTATTTTAGCAAGAACATCAAATAAATTTTTGATCACATTGAATAGTAACAAATCACTTTCAATGGTAGGTATTAATGATCACATCTAATGTACAATATAATATGATCAGGTCTGACAAAACCAGGCTTATAGCCTGTCAAATTTTGATCACTTTTCAAAAGTCTGACATATGTATAATAATAACTTTCTCGCCGAACATGATAACAAATTAACATTTCGACCACTTGTGTGGGAACTTTACAGAATTGTTATAACTTATAAAGAAAATTAAGTATTATGCATTTTTTGGGCTATAAGCCTGGTTTTGTCAGACTTGGTCACATATCCAGTCAATGGCTCACCAACTGAACAAACTCTTTGGGATTCTTGACCGAGACAACCTCTTGTCACTTTACTTGGACAACTGTATACATAGAAGTAAAGGCATCCAAACACCATGATTTAACACACCTTGTTTGTTTACCTGGAGTAGTCATCGTACGCAGGGGACTGCACTACTAAATAAAGATGTACATACTTATTTGAATGAGTATTCAACAGTTACTATAGCAACACCCACACTGATAATTTGGTGAAATTGATGGTATTATATGCAACACTATATGGTAGTTACCTTGCCAGTAACAACTACTGTGCCGTAGTACACATAAAAACTTCACAGCCACATCATTTACCCTTCACTACTCACATTGTCACTACTCACATTGTCACATACTAACATTCATAAACAGACTACACTAAAACATGCAGGCAAAACCAAAAATAATTTGGGTTGCTGTATGTGTGGTCACACCTACTGGCCCAGGTACCAGCACTGGGATACCCCTGTGCACTAATCAGGTGCTACAGTATAAGCATTCATGTACACGATAGGGCCCCCACAGGAGTGCTGTACAAGCAAATGTGTGGGTGCACAAAGTTTCACTATTATACGAGACATGCAAAGTTTCTTTCTCAAGAAAACAACAACAGTGACAACAACCAAGCATCACTGAGAATTGAAGTTATAGCAATTACCAGGTTGGTGAGCACACACAGACACATACACATACATGTTCACACACACACACACATACACGTGTACACACACACACACACACACACACACACACACACACACACACACACACACACACACACACGTGTACACACACACACACGTGTACACACACACACACGTGTACACACACACACGTGTACACACACACACGTACACACACACACGTGTACACACACACACGTGTACACACACACACACACATACACACACACACAGAGTACAAATATATACATGTATACTTGACATAAACAATGGGAGTTTAGAGGGACTAAGTTGCCAATACTTTTTTTGCCTATTAGCTACAATATGTTCAATAATGATTATACGAAATTAGTCAAACTTTATTTGCTAAACTTGTGTGCACGTAAGTTCTGGGTAATTCTTGGTGGGTTGGAAGAGCTTATTCACGCTTAAAGCAAGTAAGGTTCCTTTGTCTCTGCCCACCGGAATACTGGGGATGCACTGCTCAGATGCCAGCATCAAGGGTAGGACTGGTAATAAGTAGGACGCTATGTATAACATGTCACATAGGTGAAGACACGCATGGGTATTAACCCACTAAGTTAGCGACATAACATACAGTAACAGTTGGAATTTACTGCTGCAGTTAATGCCAGGTCCCACTAATACAGCTGGGTAGATATGCACAATAATTTTTTTGTTCAAACAAGCAAGAAATTGGGTACAAGCACATAACGTTACATTATTTGCCAAAGTGCCTACACAAGGTGTTGGTGAACAATTGTGAAGATTCAGTGAAAAAGGGATGTCCAACTGTTAAGTGATCATATGACAATATACGGCCACATAAACACACACTAAATATTTATATGCACTTTTACCTTTCACATGATCCATTGATCCATGATCCACCGGTCCATGATCTGCTAATACAGCACTTCTTTTCCTACAGATGTAGGTGTAACAAACACAGATTAGATTAGCAGCTTTGAAGTGTGCAGCCGGATGCACAATATGGATATAAAGTACACACTTCCGTTTGACCTCACCAATACAAAGTACAGCAATAAAATTGTGTGTGTGTGTGTGTGTGTGTGTGTGTGTGTGTGTGTGTGTGTGTGTGTGTGTGTGTGTGTGTGTGTGTGTGTGTGTGTGTGTGTGTGTGTGTGTGTGTGTGCATTGCATGCATGCGTGTGTGTGTGTTTGATACATATATCATTACATATGTACACAAAATGGCCATGGAAGAGGTTACAAAAAAAAATTAAGATTCTATAGCTATGTAGCAGACTGCAGTAACCTGCATTGCAAAACTGTTGAAAACATTTCTGTGCGGAAAACACACATACACAGACTTTCAAGAGAGCACAACAAGATAGTACAACTGTTACTATAGTACAGCACACATGTAAGCCATCAATCTGTGCAAAAACAAGTCCATGCTTTCTGCTACGGAATACCAATTCTAGACACATAAGTAGTCATGGATACTAAACATATAAGGAAGCAAAGGGTACATATCACTTGCCACTAATGTTAAACACTATAAAAACCGCCCCAAGTGTAATATAAAAGGTATGGTCAAGCATACCTCACGAACATTTCTGCTTCTTTTGAGGTTCTGAGGGTGCAATTTTTCCATATGCTACTGTGTGATTGACTTGGGATCAGTCTAGTGTAAGCCTTTTTACAGACAACTCAAACGTCCCTCTTTAAAGGTAGGGACGTAGTGGGGTTTCAACAAGCTTCTTTGTCCCAGCACTGGGAAATTTTAGTGATGCACCAATTAATTGGTAAATAATCAGAAATCAGTTTATCAGCCAAATTTCAGCAATATCAGTAACAGTAATTATTAGCAGATTACTTAGTTGATTAACTTTACTGCCATTGTTTTCATCAAAAATAAAATAACAAAAATGTGTGAAATTTTGGCAAACATCGGATCGGTATCGGCCATTGATTTCAATATCGGCTAATGGGATAAATCTCTTATTGGCACATCACTAGGAAATTTGACACTAGAGTTTGTTAAATCCCCTGCCCCACCCTACTCCAAGGTGGGGAGGTGGACACTGATAGGTGCATAACACATGACAGGTACATTGCTCTCAACAATGAAAAAAGAAAGCCTACACTTCAAGTATCAACTAGCTATAAGCCATACCCTATTTATCTGCTAATGTGGAAGCCAACCTCAGTGGTAGCAGATATACCTGTGCCACTACTAGCTGCAGACCGATGAAGCAACTCTTGTCTGTACCCAAAGTTCAGAAGTTACAACCATAGATTCATGTTCCAACACAACACAAGCGGGGAAATGGGAGTGCTTCTTAATTTTCATCAGTCTAGTAAATGATCTAGCCACCATAGACCAGCTCACTGAAAGGCATAAACTTGCATGGGTAGGATGGAGGCTAGGAGCTATACCCATGAAAGCTGGACCGTACGTACCAAGGTACGTACCCCTCTTCCCCTTTATAGTGAGAATTCACCTTCACTCAGCTTCTGGTCTGGTTCAGCAACTGAACAATCATTGTCATGGTCACCCTGACTCACTTCTCCACAATCACTACCACGTACTGTTCACCCGGTCATCACGAAAACACTTGAATCAGTATCCGCTAGAGAATCCTGATCTACAACAGTACAAGCGCCCAGATAGTATCCGTATATCCTCTACCAGACACTTCGACCATATAGTTCAAAATAAGGCCTTGTGCACTATTGAACTATATGGTCAAAATAAGTACGAGAATAGGTTGGACTATTCTACGGAACGGAACGGAACGGAACGGAACGGAACGGAACGGAACGGAACGGAATGATGGACTAAACTGCGGAACGGAATGCTTTCTCAGATTGAAGCTTGCAGCTTACCATTGCTGTACAAGTTAGCAGTGGCACTTCCAGCAGGTAATCAAACGTACCCCAAGAAAGATAAAACGAATTTAAGGATCGATTGTGGGTTCTTGTTGGTTGTCATTAGTAACGAAGTACTAATTAGATTAGATTAGATTATCCATTTTTGTCAAAAGACAAGGGTACACAAAAGGCTAAGCCTGTAAACGTGCTCCCCTTCACAAAAAGCACATACAAAACAACACACACACATGTACACTGAATAAAAAACAAACAAACAAACAAACAAAAAAACACTAAACAGGTGTATTAAAAGCTTATACAAAACTGAAGACATATAGTTGACGCTACACAAAAAGAAATCGACAAAGAGCAGAGTGAAAAGCAACACGATTCGACAGTTGAAGAATACTGGGAGGTATTGAGTTCCACAGAAAAGGAGTGTTGACAAAGAAAGAGTGACGATAAGGGTTGATGGTCGATGAGGGAATGGAAAGTGATTGAGGGTGAGATCTTGTGTTTGTAAAAGAAAATTGGAAGTACTTGTTAAATGGGATTGAAATTCGATTGTGTAAAATATCATGAGCTAGGCTAATAGAACTGAAGGATCTCCTAGAGTGGAGGGTAGGCCACTTAAGCTGATGCAAACATGAGTCAGAGGATTTAGTCCAGTTTCTAGTAGCAGAATTCCACCTGCTACCACAGACCCAGCGTGCAGCACGTCTTTGAATTGATTCCAGCTGCGAAATATCTTTAGAAGAATGAACACACCAAACTGGAGAGGCATATTCAAGGATTGGCCTGACCAAACATTTATATGCTACTGCTTTAACATGTGATGGACATGAAAACAAAGTGTGTCGTAGGTAATTAAGTGAACGAGTTGCCTTAGCTGTCAGATGTCGAACATGATGGTCCCACTTAAGGTGGGAGTTGATGAATACTCCAAGGTAGCGTACCACTGGCTTCAATGGAATGGTTTGGCCAGCTAGGGTATAGTCATGTGTAAGAGGATGATGCTTATACGAAATACAAAGATATTCACACTTGACTGGATTCAGGTTCAACTGCCACAGTTGGCACCATTCATAGATTGAAGTTAGATCTTCTTGAAGAAGAGATTGGTCATGAGGAGATATAATTTCTCTGTAAAGTGCAATATCATCAGCAAAAAGTTTGATGGTGCTGTGATGGATAACTTTGTTCAACTCATCAACATAAAGTAAAAATAAGAGGGGTCCAAGGACAGATTGTGGGAATAGCTGACTCAGTGATTTCATCTTCGGATATATCAAGTAAGGAACTTAATGCATGACTTTTTTTTACTAGTGTGTGAGTTTTTTTACTTACTTGACTTTAGAATGTACAGTCTGAGGCCCAGCCTTTCTAATCGGCATAAATCAGTATGTGTATAGCTACACTACAAAGGAAACAAGTATGGTGACAAGCTGAATCAACTCAGTCTAAGTAGAATCTAAAGGAATTTTGTGCAGTGTGTGAGGAGCAAACATTCAGATACCTCAAGGAGGCTATATTGTGTGAACATCAATGATTCATTAACAGAGTAGTGGACTATTGTCAGATATCTCAGCCTGAGTACTGAGTTGAATTCTTGATGGGGTCTATTTTACAGAATGGAGTGCTTTCTGAATCAACTTGCAGCTTGGCTAGCTGCTATCGTTGCTGAAATTGCATTTTATCAGTGGAACCTCCAGGAAAATGGAATAGGATAATTATAAAACATTAAGTAAGTGATTGTTTAGGTAATCATGACTTTATTCAGTCTAATAAACAGAATATATGGTTGATTGAGTGAGGTATCACTTTCAGAATGTTCAGACGAGTCCAGGCCCGTAGCCAGGGGGGGTTCGGGGGGTTCTGAAGAACCGCCCTCTTGGAAAAAAGGTCCACAATTTCAGTAAAAGGTCCACAATTTTAGTATACAAGTCCAAATTTTCAGGAGCAAAAGTCCATTAGCTACAGTTTACTAGATACCACTATAAAAAGAAGCTAAAATAAGTGCTCCGAGTAACTCATTCAGTGCTTGCATTAAATGCAATGCAAGATCGAGATACTCTAATAGAGCAGTCAACCACTCTAATAGAACAATCACTCTAATAGAACAGTCACAATTACATTTTCTTTTAAAAACTACTTAATTTACATGTAGATTGTCTAAACCGAGCTTTCATTAAAATATAAGATTTTGGTGGACAAGCCCCTCCATGCAGAGCCCATGAATAGCATCTATGCTTCAACTCCATGCAATGTGTAAATTTCATTGTTTAAGACACCCTTTGTTCTGCTACACTGCCCCTGTTGATCATGGCAGAGTGCTCAATCTTTCCCATTCTTATTCATTGTGACATTCCAATATATTATATTTAGACACATGCATGTGCAGATGGTATAATTACAGTAGCAGTAGAGATATTTTTCCAGATATCATTCATACAGCTGGTCTTCAGCTTACCTAAAAAATTGTTATTTTTATTGACTGAAATACCACTAAATTCAACCTTTTAGTATCTGTTTTCAAAAAATTTTCTGGGGGGGCATGCCCCCAGACCCCCCTAGATTGGGTGTGCTTCGCACACCCAGTCTCAGTACCTTTATTAATCATCATGCAAGTAAAGGTCCACTTTTGGTCAAAAAGAACCCCCCTTTCAAAATTCCTGGCTACGGGCCTGAGACGACCAGTGATGAGATGCATGGATTCATCGAATTTTTGTTGTGGTTGGAGACATTAAATATCCAAAAGCAAACTGACTGTATCAAGACACACGGTAGTGTGTCGTGCGGCCCAAGAAGCCGGCGCGTAACACCCGTGAGTATATTGACAGGAAGAAAGAAAACGCAATTTTCGCACCTCCGTAGCTCTGTGCTTCCTTGATGAAACAAGACGATTTTTGCTGTGGACATTCCCTCCAACTGCAGCACTCCACATTCCAAATTTGAGCGAAATCGCTTGGCGCGTTCCCGAGATATGCGACTTCAAAAATTGGCTCAGTTTCTTCGTTTTTTTTTCTTCTTATTTTTCTTTTTCTTGTCGCACACTTACAAAAACTGCTATAAAACGCGAACGCGTTATCCGATTGCCTTGAAATTTGGCACACAGAAGGGGGATATAAAGGCGCATCTCGGTACCAACTTTGGCTGGAATACGATAAACAGGCAAAGAGTTATGAGCGATTATTAACGAAAAATAACACCAATATGTTGTCACGCCTACAGGGTAAACCGCGTATGGGAAGAAGCTGAAAATCGGTGGGTGAATAGGTTAACTATTGAACCTCAAACCTTTTGTGGTTTGAAAGAAATCGAGCTAAAAACCAGGAAGATACAACGAAGAAACCAACAGCGTGTAACAATTACGCAATCGAGATCAGCTAATAAAAAAACGACTGCTTGCCACGCCTACCAGATAAACCACTTAAGGTAATGCTTTGAAAATCGTTGTACAGATGGAGTAATCATCTTAGAAAGGCTCATCAATGGTGTAGAAGAATCAGACTTAAAGCCACGGAGTTATAACACGAAATCCAACTTGGTGCGGCAAGTGCGAGATCGAGATACTCTAATAGAGCAGTCATCCTAATAGAGCAGTCACCCTGAAGAGAATTCAAGAGATCAGCTAGAAATAAGAAACCTGTATAGAGATCAGCTACACACAAGTCACCCTGTAGAGAGATCAGCTAGAAGAAGTTACCTTGTAGGGAGTTCATGCAACTATGGAAAGAGATAGTTCAGCTAGAAAAAATCACCTTGTAGAGTTCAGCTACAAAGAAACCACCATGTAGAGAGTTCTACCTTGCAAAGAGTTCAGCTACAAAGAAATCATCATGTAGAGAGTTCAGCTACAAACAAATCTCCCTGTAGAGAGATTAGCTAGAAGAAGTTACCTTGTAGAGAGTTCAGCTACAAAGAAACCATCATGTAGAGAGTTCAGCTACAAACAAATCTCCCTGTAGAGAGATCAGCTAGAAGAAGTTACCTTGTAGAGAGTTCGGTTTCAAACAAATCACACTGTAGAAAGATCAGCTAGAAGAGGTCACCTTGTAGAGAGTTCAGCTACAAAGAAACCATCATGTAGAGAGTTCAGCTACAAACAAATCTCCCTGTAGAGAGATCAGCTAGAAGAAGTTACCTTGTAGAGAGTTCGGTTTCAAACAAATCACACTGTAGAAAGATCAGCTAGAAGAGGTCACCTTGTAGAGAGTTCAGTTACAAAAAAACCACCATGTAGAGAGCTCAGCTACAAACTAGTGACCTTGTAGAGACATCAGCTAGAAGAAGGTACCTTGTAGGGAGTTCAGCTACAAAGAAACCATTCTTTAAAGAGCTCAGCTGCAAACAAATCACCTGTAAAGAATTCAGCTACAAATAAATCACCCTGTAGAAAGATGAGCTAGAAAAAGTTACCTTGTAGAGAGTTCAGTTACAAAGAAACCACCATGTAGAGAATTCAGCTACAAACTAGTGACCCTGTAAAGACATCAGCTAGAAGAAGTTACCTTGAGAGAGTTCAGCTACAAAGAAACCATTATTTAAAGAGCTCAGCTGCAAACAAATCACCTATACAGAATTCAGCTACAAACAAATCACCATGTAGAGAGATCAGCTAGAAGAAGTTAACTTGTAGAGAGTTCAGCTACAAAGAAACCATCATTTAGAGAGTTCAGCTTCAAACAAATCACCTGTAGAGAGTTCAGCTACAAACAAATCTCCCTGTAGAGAGATCAGCAAGAAGAAGTTACCTTGTAGATCGTTCAGCTACAAACAAATCACCCTGTAGAGAGATCAGCTAGAAGAAGTTACCTTGTAGAGAGTTCAGCTACAAAGAAACCACCATGTAGAGAGTTCAGCTGCAAAGAAATCACCCTGTATAAAATTCTGCCACGAACAAATTGCCCTGTAGAAAGATCAGTTAGAAGAAGTTACCTTGTAGAGAGTTCAGCTACAAAGAAACCATTCTGTAAAGAGCTCAGCTGCAAACAAATCACCTGTACAGAATTCAGCTACGAACAAATCACCCTGTAGAGAGATCAGCTAGAAGATATTACCTTGTAGATAGTTCAGCTACAAACAAATCACCCTGTAGAAAGATCAGTTAGAAGAATTTACCTTTTAGAGAGTTCAGCTACAAAGAAACCATTTTGTAAAGAGCTCAGCTGCAAACAAATCACCTGTACAGAATTCAGCTACAAACAAATCACCCTGTAGAGAGATCAGCTAGAAGAAATTACCTTGTAGATAGTTCAGCTACAAACAAATCACGCTGTAGAAAGATCAGTTAGAAGAAGTTACTTTGTAGAGAGTTCAGCTACAAAGAAACCATTTTGTAAAGAGCTCAGCTGCAAACACATCGCCTGTACAGAATTCAGCTACGAACAAATCACCCTGTAGAGAGATCAGCTAGAAGAAGTTACCTTGTAGATAGTTCAGCTACAAACAAATCTCCCTGTAGAGAGATCAGCTAGAAGAAATTGCCTTGTAGAGAGTTCAGCTACAAAGAAACCATCATGTGGAGAGTTCAGCTGCAAAGATATCACCACTGCCCAAATTTCAAGGCAATAGCTCTTTCCAATCTGAAGTTATCAATTGTCAAAGTTGGCAAATTGGATGTGTGTGGAAGGCCCCTTTTTGCAAATCCGGTCACATATGTATTATATATATATAATTTGTACATTTACTGATAAAATATTTAAAGTATATCTACTTCATCTTTACTTCTTCCTGTAGTAAAGAAAAAAAGCATAGGTTAAAAAAGTCCCAAAGCTGGCCATAGGCCGGCTTTGGGGTATACAAATACAAAAAGAAATGAAATCTAATCCAAAACAGCCAAGCTGTAAAAAAAGTGTGCGGCCCTCAGAAAGGCTATGGTGAAAAAAGATGTGAAATCCAAGGTGGCGGCCAAGAAATGGCTGTGATGGTAGGTTAATGGTAAAAATTTTAATAACGACAATTCAGGTGAATTTTTGTGCCGATTCACAAAATTTACCTGAATTGTCATTATTAAAATTTTTACCATTAACCTACCATCACAGCCATTTCTTGGCCGCCACCTTGGATTTCACATCTTTTTTCACCATAGCCTTTCTGAGGGCCGCACACTTTTTTTACAGCTGGGCTGTTTTGGATTAGATAATATTAATTCACTTTCTTTATATTTTCTCAATTTTGAGCCTGTATACAAATAATTGAATTTTCCTTGTCAATAGAAATCCTAGAATAAGATGGGAGAGAAACTTATCTTTGTTTACCTATACTGTACAACCAAGAGTTCGTAATACTGATTTGTATGGGGAGAGTGTCTAACTCTCAGTATGGCCTGTACAAACACCCTGTGTAAAGTTCACCTTTCATCAAATCAACACCTTTACTGGGGGATAGAAAACTGTTGATTAGAGTTGCTGAAGAAGGTAAAGCCTTTGTTCTGAAATAAGGCTGAGGTGTTACTTTAAGCAGGGTGTTTGGTGAATGCATTCAAGTTAGACACTCCCCACCTTATTATGAACTCTTGGTACAACTTCAAAGGAAATGAAGAAAGCATACAGATGAATCAATAAAATCACTACAGTAAGGTGAATTACAGACTAGTGAGATCTTGGTTAATTAATGACAGTGGTTGGAGATTAAGTGTGGTAGCTTCTTGCTCTTGAATACGTTGCAAAGTGGAAGTACAAATCAAAATGGGATATCAATTTCATTATGAAAAATTTGTATACATAAATAATCTAGCATTACTATTTCATTTGTCCTCCACTTAAACATGCTACAACAGTACTAGTGTCAGTAAATTGGCAGTGAGTCTACCTTGAAATCTCAACTCTAGAGTAGATCCAACACAGTACAGCCCGCACTGTAACAAATACATGTGATCCCATTGTAATTTCATGGACCAGCTGGACTGGGAATCACTTGAAAATAGACGAACAAATTTAACCTGTTTTGTTTGAAGTGAAGCATGTGAAATGTTACACTTAAGAAATCCTAGGATTCTTAGGTGGTATGTAATTAATGTAAGTGTTCCATTTCAGGTCTGACTAGATACATTGAAATTACACACACATCCTGGTCCAAATCACGTTTGCCTGGTGACTATGGGCATGGTTTCACATGCGGCTTATAATAGAGATTTGGCTGATCTTGGAGTTTTGACATTTAGCCTGATTCAAGGCTAGCAGTCAGACACATCCTTGAATTGTGCAACAGATAAAATCAGCTCACTATTGAATACGGCATTAGTCCACTGCACCAGCTGTTAATATATAAATAACTCCATCCATACACTTCAGTGATGTTTGCAGAATATACCCTCCTTGCGGTCTGCCAAGATATTTACTCCCCACACACTGCACAAAATCAGTTCTTCAAGTTTTAATTCAGCTGGCTCTTTCCTGTTACCAGTATCTTCCTGCTTGCTTTATTTATACACTGACTTATGACTTGAAAGACCGGCCCAGACTGTTTTGTAAAGTCTAAATAAGAAAAACAGCTCACATAAAGTTCCCTTCCGTATGGATGAACATCACTGATACAGCTCATCCCACAATAATACTTCGTTACTAATGACAACCAACAAAAACCCACAATCGATCCGTTATTCTTTTTATCTTATGTTTAACCACTCACTGGAGATGCCACTGCTAACTTATAAGGGAAGCTTCAGCAATGGTAAGTTGCAAGCTTCAGTTTGAGAAAGCATTCCGTTCCGTGGTTTAGTCCATCATTCCGTTCCGTTCCGTTCCGTAGAATAGTCCCCACCAATAGTAGCTACGCAATGTTCAAACGAACAGAAAATGCACAGTAACTGAACTGCCACGCGTGCAAAGTAGCACGCAACGTTATAGCAGGTGTTCTCATCATGTTTGCTGCTCATACACGTGTAAAAGTCAGAGTACGCCACAGAGTACCATGCAGGCTGAGTAACTATAGCAGTAGCCAATCTATAAGGCCAGGCAAACTTGACTGTTTCTCATCCCTGCCCACATCCCTTTTATGCTACCGCCTCTAATTTCATTATTGCTGTTATCAATCACCTCAGGACCTGCACACGTACTCTGGTTCTAAGGAGGCTGACTATCATTTTGCAGCACAGCAAACGTCACTTGCACCTCAGAAACGGTGGTAAAACGTAAGTACTAGTTCTTAAAAGGCTTTAGCTAAACTTTATAGCAGCTAACAGACAGCTTGATAAGTTTTGTAATTTTGTAGCTGCAATTAATCATAGTATCTGGTAATTTATTATTATTATTATTATTGGGGGTACAGGTAAGAAGGCAAAGCTTGTAAAAACCTGATCTAAACAATCAAATTTGTCCCACAATTTAAATTGCATCGGGGGTAAAAGGAATATTTGAAGGAATTAACTCTTGTAAATGGCTGCTTGAATCTATTTGAATGTCCTCGGGTGGGTAAATTATTCCTGATAAGTGAGTTCCCTGTATCAATTTCAACAAGATTAGTAACAATTTTGTAGATCACAATTTATCTCAGGTTTTCCTTTCTAACTTGAAGTGTTGTCCAGTGCATCCTATTTAACATGTTAGTGACATTAGAGTAGCTACAATGAAATCATTACATACACTGAATCTTGCTGCTTTCCTTTGTACTCTTTCTAGTTTACTGTATAGGGTGACCAAACTACACAAGCATATAGCTACTCAAATATGGATCCAAGTATAGGTCGCACTAAAGAAAGATAGCATCTTTCCCTTATGCTTGTTGGACATTGTCTTACATTACGCTGCAGAAATGCTTGAACATTAGCTATTTACTTTGTTCCATGCAAAATTAACGTGGAAGTTTCAAGAAAGTGTTTAGTTAGCTACTTCTCGAGTCTGTACAGAAGATTTGAGCACAAAAACAGTGCATGTATGAACAACAATATTAACAGTGTGTATAAGTGTTGAAATGGGCTCCTTCACCCCCATTGGTGTTTTCTACTTTGGGAGAATGAGTGGTGCTGCCACAACTGCTTAGTTACAAGTCTCTGCTTGGCTGCATAGAGAGACCAGAGTTAAAGCCAGAGTAGTGTGTTGTCTTGGATTTAGCCTGATACTTCTGTATTCAGGTTGGCTGTGACCTGTATGCAGGGCCGGACCCAACAGCACTTTTCAACTACTTGAATTTGTAAAACATTGAGTGCTTGTTACCAATTACGCGTCCAAATAGTCATTATTATTATTATTACTGAGCAGTCAGCCTTGCTGGTGTGCTCAGGTTGTACCCAATCATGCAAATTGCAATAAAAATGGTTGCAATCTAGTTTTAAAAGTGTCAGTATCTTCATCTTCAATGAGGCCTGTTGGCAACAAATTCCAATCATTAATTGTTTTTGAAATGTGACTATATTTAGGTAAGATGTAGTAGATGAGTTTGGTAGGATGTACCCAACTCATATTACCCAACTCCTACTAGTATTAACTAATTTATATAGCTTTTTAAAATTTTATTTTAATATTCACACCCTTGCCATGTCCATGCAGGTTCTTCCTTAGGACCATACACATGGTCGCATGTGACCGAGGACTATCATACTTTCTGTAATTTATATTATGTACTTTCATCATTTCATAATGATGGTTTTCTCTCTTTAGTGGATGGTATTGTCTTGTTTATCGTGTCATTGGTAAGTAGTACAGTGGAATTGTAAGTGATAATTGGTGGTAGAATACCTTGTGCAATGTTTGCAATCTAGATAGTTTGCAATGGGTTTGGAGAGTTGGCCATGATAGCTGATCTAACATTGAAGTAACTGAACTTAATCTGCCATAATCATCCAGGACCCACTGAGCAGCTCTTTGTTGTACTTTCTCTAGCTAGATCCATAATTTTTCCAGCATGGTGAGGGTCCCAGACATCAGACGCATATTCTAGTTGTGGTCTGACCATTGTTGAATAGGCAGATTTCTTGACTTGTTTTGAGCATTTGCTTAAATTACGTTTCAGAAAATTAAGTGCTCTAGATGCTTTGGTGACTGTATTAGAAATATGTGGTGATCAAGACCAGGAACGGATCTAGGATTTATAAAAGGGGGGGCTAACTCAAGGTACTAATCTCTTGGGTAGAGGTGTGCAAAGCACACTTCCCAGCATGCAAAGCATGGTGGAACTAGGGGGGTCTGGGGGCATGCCCCCCCCCCCCCCCCCAGGAAATTTTTGAAAATTAGATGCTAAAATACTGCATTTGGAGACACTTCCACATAAAATTCATAATATTTCTGCCTGTAGATATTTCATATACCGCCTTTAGATTATAGGTATGGCTCTCTAAAACATTTTGCTAATGGAAAAGTTTGGGTAGGTACAGACAACCAAGTACATGATGCATCCCTCTCACAATTGCACAACACTGAATAGGTGCATGTTAGAATAATAATGTTGAACATGGAAAATTTTGAAATTTGAACTATACAAGATTGAATCTGAGAGCATTTTCAATGGAAATTGTGTGCCTGAATTAAGTATTGCCATACATATTAACTACACAAGTGGATGAATGAAGCCCTTTAAACAAACCAATGCACTTCATTGTATGTATAGGTGCAGGCAGATTTGGAAAAATTCCATAACAGAACCAACTACATGTTTCCAGGGAATGTTCTATTAGAGTAGTTAGCTGACTGCTCTACTAGAGTATCTCGATCTTGTACACCTCCAATGCTGATCCGGATCCTTGTTGCATAAACTTTAGCATAAATCCACTGATAATACCTTAGAAAGATGTTTATAAGGTGGTTTTATGAGTATTTGTATTATTAGTGATCATATAATTATGCTAAGACAAAATTTCATTATAATACTCAGCATATTGATCAAGTAAAGCCTAAATATGAAGGGGGGGGGGCTTCAGCCCCCAAAGCCCCCCCCCCCCCCTGGATCCGCCCCTGAAGACAGTGATTTATGGAGTATGACTCCCAAGTAAGTATGTTGATCAGATATATTCAGAGTGTGACCTTTAAGTATGTAGTCATGGGTAAGTGGTATTGATGATCTTCAGTGTGCAACGTATAAAAGTACATTTACTAACATTGAACTTGAATTGCCAGGTATCTGCCCATTCAGACAGCCTATTCAAGTCTCCTTCAGGCCTGTTAGTGTCCTCTACACTATTAATAACTCTGTAAAGCAGACAGTCATCAGCAAATAAACGAAGTGGTGAGTTGATGCCTGTGGTAATGTATTTATATATAAAAGAAACATTAGTGGTCTGAGTACTGTGCCTTGTGGTACCCCAGACAGAACTGGTACCAGACTTGAGGATTCACTATCTAGCACAACACACTGGGAACAATGGGTAAGCCAGGTTTGGATCCAATTGTAAATATTGCCATTAATTCTATGATATCTTAATTTGGTTAGTAGCCATTGGTGTGGCAGCAGTATCAAAAACTTTGGAGAAATCTAGTAGGATAATGTCTATTTGTTTTTGATGATCTAGAGCAAAGGATATGTCTTCAGTCAGAGCTAAGTTGGGTTACACATGAATGGTTAGTTCTAAAGCCATGTTGGTTTTCAATTAATATGTTATTCTGATTTAGGTGGTTCATAATGGAATGATAGATAATGTGTTCCATGACCTTAGCACAAATGGAAGTTAATGTTATGGGATGATAGTTAGTAACATCACTGCACCTACCCTTTTTATATACAGGACATATATTTGCTTTTAGCCAGTCATTTGGAAGCAAACTTGTTGTCAGAGATCGATTGAAAATTACATGCAATATAGGTGTTATTTCATCTGCACAGTGTTTTAAGATGTAGGGTGATATTCTGTCAGGTCCACTAGCCTTGTGTTCATCAAGTGTTATAAGTAAATGGTGTATTCCAGATTGGGAAATAGAGATATCAGGCATGTTAGGTACATCGGTGTGACTATCTATAGTTAGTATAGTTGACAGGTTTTCTTCCATGAAAACTGATTTAAAGTAACTATTCAAAGCATTAGCTTTGCCTTTTGCACTATGAATTGGTTGATCATCTATAAATAATGTAGGAATATCATGTTTGTCTTGATGCTTAGCTCTAATGTATTTCCAGAATTGTCGACAATTACCACTGAAGAAGTTGTCAAATAATCTTCTGAATTGTATCATAATCAAATTTTTATTACATCATGATCAGAGATACCAGGTACAACATCAAGGTTAGTAATTTTTGGGTGAGTTGAAAAAAACCAGATACAATATATATTGTGCTGGAGTGGTGGTAGGTGTACAAATTGCTCAAGGCTATCATCATTGATAACATCCAAAAACATGGTATTTAGACCACTTCCATAATTAGGTGATGAAGTAATATTACCATAGCCATTATACCAAGTAACACTTGGGAGATTAAATTCACCCATCAGAACAATAGCCATTTGGTGGGATACTCAGATTGCTTATCAACTTGGTTAGTGAAACACTGATCTGTTGTATGGAATGTGGGTCAGATGTTGGAGGGTGATAAAATGAACAGATGTAAATGGGAGATTGATTTGACAGAGAAATTTTATCCAGAGGAGTTTGGCATCTGCATCAAGTTATGGTTCTTCTGCAGTAATTAAATTCTTTTTTACACAAATGAAAACTCCACCACCACCCTCAGTGTGGTCTTTTCTGTAAAGATTATAAGTATGAGGAAATATTTCAGGCGTGTGATAAGATTGGTCAAGATGAGACTCACACCCGTCAGGATTATGTTCATTAATGAGTGCTAGGAAACTTGCTTTTTTGGTACTACTTCTCAAGCTGCAGCGATTTAAACTTAGAAATGTAAGGTGAGATTTCATACCACAGTAATCATTGTTAAGTTGATCTTGAGCTGTTGAGTGTTCTGTAAGGACTGGAACATGTCATAAGTATATAAGAGTGATTATTAGCATTAAAAATCAATAACAAATATACAATACACCGGCCAGCAACAAGGACCTCTGTTCAGTCTAAACCAACAACGTGTTTGATGCGTCATCCCAATGACTCCCCATGTGATCCCTCTTCTATTTAAATTGTTGAGTCCTTACAGTTATACTCTACTGAATACTCAATAGAGCAGTCATTAGTCTTGCGTGGCCAGACCTCTTTTTTCTCTTTGTCATTGGGTAGGAAGAAAAAGGGTCTGGAATAGTTCAAATCCCACACTAGTTTGGTACTCCCCAGATAATTGGGGGTGTTAACCATGATGCGTTTTCAAATAGTAGCCACTTGCGTCAATCAATTACAAGCGAGTATTTCAGTATAAAGCAATCAATATCTAAAGCTGTCTTTGAGGCTATAGACCGAATCGATTGTTAGTTATTCAGGTTAGTTAATTCTTTGTTTATTGTTGTGCTGTGGTAGTCTTATTACAATGGAGGCGCATGGGTTGCATACTTGTGGCGTAGCCTCGTGACGTGTCAAGATGATTGTGGGATTCAAACTGTCCCAGACCCTTTTTTCTCCCTACCCAATGATAAAGAAAAAAGTGGTCTGGCCATGTGAGAATACAGCAGTCATCGCAATGTACTCTAAATACCCCTAATCTATAGTAGTCATTGCAATACTCTAATAGATATAGAATTACATTGCTTGGTCTAAGCAATTATCTTCAAATTACTTTTCAAAAGTTCCAGTGAGTTATTTGCATAGCATTTTTACATAGTTTCAAGTACTGATGGTATAGAAACTCAACACGTTCATTCACACACACTCTGTAACACTAACTAGATATTGCAGAATCATCAAACATGATGGAATCATACAGTATGATAATACTATATAGTAGGGACCGCAAATGACTAGGCGTGACCCACTAAATAACATCAACCTCAATTTTCTCTGATGATGATGAGGCAGATTTGGTTAGGCAAAACTAACCCCAAACAAGCCTTCAGATTGACCCGAAATGCTTTCAACAAGTTGCTACGAGATTAAAAAAACTATTTAACATAATCTTGACCGACTGGGTAACTGACCGACTGATGCCTTCAGACAAGCGTAACTCGACAACATCTCAGGCTACAGGCTTGATTTTTTCACTGTTTGACGTCACTTCAGCCCGAGTGGTGCCTTTTGGCATACCGCAGTATGCATTCTTCATGGACTTACCAGTGTCCTCCTTTGTGTCCCATTCATCTTTGCTGACAGCGAAAAGAAAAAAAGAAAAAAACACACACAAAAAGAAAACAAACAAGTCAAACATCTTCCTCCACAACTGCGTGGACGGCCCAGTAGCAGAGGACAGTCTTAGCATAATAGCATTATATCTCCAATGACATTATGGAGAGCTGTATCAGATTCCTGAAAGCCCTCTTGGTTGGCAGTCCATATTTTGCAGTAGTTCTTGCAGCAATATTTTTAAAAGTTTCTATAGCAAATGGAGTCCATACTCCAAAAGTCTCCAAAATCAAAGGATAGAACAGTCCTCGAACAACGGAAAGTGTTGATTTGGTGGTAGCACATGATTTGTAATGGAAATCATCTGTATTTTTCATGGTAGCTATTTTGATTGCAGAGGTGCTTTTTGAACAGTTCTTGATACGTAATGCTGTGTATTATAAATGAGTTGAACACAGCCGACAACGAATAGTAATGGATACTTTACTTTTCAGGTGATAACTTTATTTTTTATTATTATCTTTTCATGCGCTAAAGTGTATACAGATAATTGATGTAATGAGATGATAATTGATATAACTGGGGCTTGGCACCATTTCTTTCTTTCAGTATGCATGGATTGTAGAGGTGCTTTTCGAACAGTTCTTGATTTGTAATGCTGTGTAATGGTTGAACATAGCTGTACAGATAATTCACTTTTCAGATGATAATTGATATAGCTGGGGTGCACAGCATCATTTCAGATGCGGTATGCGTGGGTTCGCCAATCATAATAATTATTTACAAACAAAGTTAACCAACAAGTGCACAAAAAAATGGAATTTTCAACTAGAGTAGGGACCATAGCACATCGATTAAAAGTACTGAAACAAGCTGGAGTAGTACATGATATTAAATCACAGTAAAACAATAAGAAGTGTTACATCCCTACTGTGCTCCAAGGTACCGTAACGGAATGCACAGCAGGGATATAACACTTCTTATTGTTTACTGTGATTTAATATCGTGCACTACTCCAGCTTGTTTCAGTTTTTCATAGTATTGATGTACGTGCTATGGTCCCTACTCTTAGTTGAAAATTCCAAATTTTTTGTGCTTGTATTAATTTTGTACCATACCTGTTTCACTGCCCATACAAAAGTCTCAATAGTAGCAGTGAAATTTATCCCGTATTTCACTGGTAGCAGTGAAAAAGTTGTAATTGCAATTTCATTGGCTAGAATTTATGTTAACAATTAGTGTTGAAGCGTGTTTAGTACATCAGTAGTGACAAATTGCGTACATGACAATGCTAATGCACAGCATGCGTATATGCAGCGAGTATGGTATTAACTGGGAATAGCATGGGTAGCAGTGAAATTTGGGATAAATACCACTCGGCTTGTTGTATTGGAAATGGTAAATTTCACTCGGCTTCGCCTCGTGAAATTTATCCCCATTTCGCCTCGTGAAATTTATCCCCATTTCCAATACAACACTCGTGGTATTTATCCCAAATTTCACTGCTACCCATGCTATTGCTAGTACTAATATACTAGCTTTTGTAGTTTGTTTGGTTTTTGTTACAGCATATATGCTATACACGTGTGACTAGGGTGACTGCTGTATTAGAGTATCTCAAGTCAGCCGTCAGGGGTGTGTGTCACAAAATTTTTATATTTTCATTATGCTAGTGTTATAAATACAGCAAAAGTAACAGGTTTTGCAATCGAGGTAACTAAACCTTAAAAATAATTTCCACTGATCATGAGAGGGTACAATCTCATTATTGGGCTACTCCAAAGAAATTCTTTGTTTCCTACTCCATCACCATTTAGCTACTACCACCAGGATAGGAAATGATATGGAAATTACTACATTATCGACCAACCACAGATTGTAGCTGTTCCTTTTACCATGAACCATTCTATTGGGAGGTATCTTATGAGAAATCTATCATTAAGCGTAATTGAGGCTGCCACATTGCTGTCATTTACAAATTTTCACCTTAATTGTTGATATTTTGTTATTGTTTTGTTTGATTTAGTCATTTTATTTTACTTAATTTTTTGCTTTTGTGATTGGTAATGTGCATATTTCTATGAAAATCAGGTTTACTGAGTAGATTCCCTGTAAAATATTACAGAGGGGATCTGTGGCAAAAGGGGACAAGTGCCACATGTGGTCATTAAACATAATTTTGGGCTTGCTTTTGGGACACAATTGACTTAGTGTAAAATTTAAATTTGAAACTGCCATGAACTTTAATTCTGTTGCTCATGCAATACCATTCACACAAGTCAATTACCTTATCAAAATACTGTAATTTTTAAAAAAATTAGCTTTATTTTTGTGCAAAAAAATTTCGTGATAAAAATTTTCGTGTAAAAATATTTTCGTATGGTTTACATGAATGACTGCTCTATTAGAGTAGTTCAAAAATTTTTCATGCAAGAAATTTTTGTACAAATTTTGCATATATACGAAAATTATTTTACAACAATAAATACTGTCAACCAACTGTATGAAATATAATACCATACAGTATACCTTTAAAGCTTATGTAGTCATCTGTCACTTTGTCAACTGCTAAAATATTTACGTATGAATAATGGTAACTATCTATGTAGCAACATTTGTGATGTAATTTTCCAATGGAGACAAAAATACCACTTGTTGTAAAAATGTACACAAAAAGCAATGTTCATACAGCTGTTTGATTGGATACATAAACCAATCACTCCTCATGTTCAATTTGTGTAACTACAGTAATAGTGGTCATCATTTTCCTGGTACACAGCTTCAGAAGAAACTTTTTAACATCCTTTACTTGCAGAGCAAAAAGCAACACATTTGACCAAGTTATTGTCCCCAGAACAAAATACACGGTTGCACTGAGACCAGGGAACAGGTGACTCTCAATTTGCAGTTTGTACTGTCTACATATTTCATTATTTCCAGTTGCCTGACATGTGAAATAGTCAATCATATTCTTGACAATAGCCTCTTCGTTTCTTATGCTAACGTTGAGTGCTATGAGTGACAGAATTCCAAATATCGCAAAGTAGCATGATGTTAGTAGAATCTTGATTTCAGGAACACTAAAGTAATCAAGATGAAAGCAGGACTTATTGATGTTGGTGCTAGTCACCTGTTCAATGCCATGCCATGGCAACATTATTTGAAAATAAGTACACCACTGCATGTAATAAACATACCTTGTGAATTTTCCACATTGTGATGATCAAAAGATTGATTGCTATGGTAAGAATAACACACAGAGGAATACTTATGGTGTAGAAATAAACATCTTCAGTTGGTACACACAGCAGAGGAGGAAACCGTGTCATCTGATACTGAGATGTTGAAATGTAAACAGTTGGTGCGATGCTGCAGAGTATAACACTGCCAACTACTTCCAGTATATGCAATAGGAGAAGTTTTTCATCAATTCTTTGTGACATAAATGGAAATACTATCTTCAAAAATATGTGAATGATGTTTAGCATCCAGAATGTCATCATTAGCACTACGAACATGTGATACACAAAACCTATATGGGTAAGTAAAGAATTTGAGCAGTTAATAGGTTTTATGTCTACACAATATTTTAAATCAAAATTGGTATGAAATACTTATGGTATGACCTGTAGTGACAAAAACAGTAACTCATAATACCTCTTTACTGAAAACTTACTTTGAAACTGCTACCATAACACTTTCATACTTGGTATACACCTACCATTTTGGTATTATTAAAGTTACTAGTTATACATTTACTTTTAAAGACTTCAGTTGCATTTGCAAAGAAAGTTTAACCATTTAACATTGCTGAAGAGTGATTATTTGCAATATCAAATAGTCAAATACTACATCTACATAAGTATCATTAGAGCTGGACTGTATAGATAGAAAATTATAAAATTGTCATGCCTCAGAATGGAATCTCAATCTTTATAGAAGCCTGGACCCATTACTGCATTGGAAATGTACATGAAGAAAGTGATTTCACTTGAGATTTTTTGACAATAATGGTAATAATTATGACACAAAGAATACAACAAAAACAGCCCTTAAGTATAGTCTAATAATCTACATAACTTTTATAGTGCAATTTTATATGGTGCTTTAAGCTGTATCTGCTTAATTATGTACAGTATTTAAATTATTAAGTATTAGGTTTAAGTAACGCAATGATGATATATTATATGATTCAATTGACCAAGAAGTGAAGGGTTCTTGGAACTAACATATGATTCTACCAACCTGCTACTTGGCAAAATGCTGATGGATTCTGTACAGCAATGTTCAACATCTCATGAGTGCAGTACAACCTTTCACGACCACCAACAAATGTTATTATGTTAAAAAAAGCTAGAAAAAATGGCATACATATAAAACAACTTGTAAATCAGACTGTCTAAGATAAAATTACACTCTGGCTGCCAAGACTAAGGATTTAAAGGGTATACAGTGAGGGGACATGCATTTTATCATTACCTATCATGGTAGTGGATAGTGTACTGTAGACTATCAGTGATGCCGGGAATACCAACCTGTACAAGTGATGAACAAGGAAATCATTATGGTTATGTACACTGTATGTATGATTTGTGTGTGTGTGTGTGCGATACTATGCGTAGTGTGTCTGTTGTGTGCATGTAGTGTGTGCATGTGTGTGTGTTGTGAATGTGAGGTGTAACTTACAGAGTCTTTCTCCTTACAATGGCAAATATGAAAATGACAATTCCTCCACTGACTGTAAGAAAAGAGGCTGCCAATATAACTGCATCTACTTGTTCACTCGTTTTAACATCAAACATTATGAATTTTCCACAGAGAGGCAAGCATACTCCACAATAACTGCCAAACTGCTCATGGCAAGTTATTGTAGATGCATTTCTTAAACTACTGTCATTAATTAACATATCATCTGCAACAAGCGTTTCATCAGACTGGAAGTTCTCACAGACTGGTAGCACTGATGATAATCCTAATGTGACAGCAAGGCTCCATTCAGTGTCACAGATCATATCACGGACACTGGTGCAGTTTTCTTGGGTGATAATACTTGCTACTCCGTCATTATCACAAGGTGGGTACACATAGTGACAAATAAATGGTTGTATGACTTCATAGCAGCTGTCGCGTACCAGTCCTTGTGATTCAAATGAGGCCACAGTGTTTAGGAAGTTGGATACATCAGTTTCAGTAGCAGTAGCTAGCACGTAAGTTGAAATTTCACCAGAATTGTTAACTGGCAGGAAGTTTTTACAGACTCCATTATAAGTATAGCAGGTGTCATTGTATGAAACAGAAGAGTTTGCCTGCAAAGTACTACTCTTATTAAAAGTTCATGATAAACCATATAGTGCTATATACAGATTACTAGTAGTATGCAATTTCTATGTTAGAACTGGAACCAAGACAAGCATCTATTGTTTCCATCAGATTACATATATTGTTGCAAATCTCATAAGAAATATGGAAATATTTACACCTAAAATGGAAACACTGTAAATATGCTTATCGACCTCTCCACACTACAGTGTTTCATTAGAACACACATATGAAATAAGCATTATCATGTTACCCAACTAAACAGTGACATCACCATCAGCCAGTAGTAATCATTTGAGTAGTCACTGAAATACTTGACTCAAGCTTTTAAACATCGTTAGTCATTAAGATGATCCTGATCAATTTAATTATCTTTATGACTCAGATATACAATTGCAGTGTACATATCTAATACCTGTTAACCCATGATGCATTAGAAATAAATTGTTTGTTTAAGCTGACAACATTGGTACACACACGTTCATACCTACATGTTGTCAGTTACTTACATAGATATTTGTGTACAATATGTAATGCACATACACTGCTATTGTACATTCACCTAGAAAGTATATACCTGAATTAAGTTGCAGTCATTTACATCGAAGCTGACAGCCAAGGATGTTGAGTTTAGTGACAGTTCTCCTTTAGTTACATAAACAACAACTGTAAAATGTATTGAAACAGCAACTACCACACAGATAATGACCAATGATATCTTCTCTATCAGTGGTTTACAATTAGCTATAGAATGCCTTCTGACACTAGTGTGTGTAGTAGCAGTAGAATGGCTAGCTTCCTATATTATAGTTATATATCTATCAAATACAGTTTACAAACAAGTTTATAATACTTACATTAGTACTAGCGCTAGCTTCTTTGGGATATACTCTGACCATCTTTTATCCTTATCCTATCTACTAGACCAGCCAAAATGTTTATAGGAAAACAGTGTGTAGTTTCAACACTTTGCAGTTGTGCATTACAAATAGTTATCACTGATGGCATTAATTATTAGTTTAGGACACACTTGGAAGCAACATTATACACAATAATAATGGATTTGCATAATGAGTTTTCAAGAATCACTTTGCAGAAAAGCAAAATTCTGTTGTATGCTATTATACATGCTCTGTTTAGTTCTTCTGTGTTTGAGTACAAGTACTATAGTAAGGCATGCATATTTATATGTGGGGATAATAGTAAGCAACAGGGGAAGGAGCTAGGCTATGCATGTGGTGTCCAATAACACTATGTGGTCATCATGTCTTGATGTAGGCAGCATGCATAAACATCACATATGCATGTGACTGTGCATGTGTGGGTAATGCTGATATAACCATCCCACACTGCCATACGTGATGAACGTTCAAGGTATGAACGATATTTATTGCACTTACAATGGTGTTAAATACTCTATGAATGTTGTTACAAGGATGGCAAACACGTAATTTGAAGCTGGTAGTGTACACAATAGGTAGATCACTACACAGGATATTATAGTCAATTAATTCAGCCATTTGTAATTCTAGCCCAGTGGAAGTATATTCATAAGGACCATCCAAATTGTACCCATACATTTAACAGGGAACCACCAGAATGAGTATAATACCTTAGCCTTCACAGTTCACACACACACACACACACTCTCACAAACACACACACACACGCACGCATACACTCGTGTACATAAGTACGTACACAACACATTGCTACACATATACACACAGAGTATACATACACAGATACACACACACACACACACACACACACACACACACACACACACACGCACACACACACACACACACACACACACACACACTCATAAACACGCACACAAACACACAGACACACAGCCTGCTATGGAAATTATATAGTACAGTAATCTATAAGCCCAAGAATGTATGAATTGTTCTACCATGAATGTCTGCATTTTCTGTAGTATACATATCTAATAATTGTAATCACTCTTAAGTAGAAATCATTGTATTACAATGACCTACATGGTACATACTTTGGGAAATAAACTACTTTATAGCTTTGTACATAATCTATGTGTGTTATTACTAATCATTATAAAACCCAATAGCACTCGGAGTTGCATGTAATATATGTGTTGTATGGATGAAAACTATGCATCATTTGTACTGGAAGTGTTCCATTTTCTAGGATTCAGCACAATGTACTTTCGTAACAAGTTTTTAACATCTTTAACTTGAAGGACAAACAGCAGGATATTTGACCATGGTATCGTGCCCAGAAAGAAGTATGAAGCAGCACTGAGTCCAGGGTAGAGGTAACTCTCCAGTTCTAACTTTTTATCAATACATATCTCCTTATTTCCAGTTGCCTGACAAGTGAAATATTCAATCATGGTCTTGACAATAGGACTTCCATTTCTTATACTTATATTTAATGAGACCAGAGAAATAATTCCAAATATTGTAAAGTAGCATGATATTAGTAGGATCTTGATTTCAGGAACACTGAAGAAGTCGTACCGTAAACAGAACTTTCTTCCATTGGTATGTATAGTCTATAACAATACCCGACACATTATACAGCTAATATATAATATGTATGTACGTAGGTGTTAATGTGCAGCATGATTCTAGTAATATAGCTATACGTATTTAGCTAAATTTTATGTTGGCACATGTCTAAGAAGTCTTTATAACCTCAATCTTTCAAAACTTTTTTCCTACTGCATAGTACACAGTATACCAATGATCGGACTTATATATAGCCTTATTAAATAAACTAATATCCACATGGGGTACTTTGACATAATAAGTCACTCTCTAGAGTTCCTTGGATACATATACATGAAATTGATAAGGAGAAAGCATCCTGACCGCCTGGCAGACTCCTGTAGGCGTTCAAGCGTTAATCGGATGGCTGCAGGTTCGAAGCTGCCTAGGTCCAGTCATGGATTTTTCTCCTTTCTCCACCTTTTCAAACACACTTTCTGTAACAACTTTAAACAGGCTGTAGGACCAGGTATCATACAGATGTAAAGCCTTAATAAATATATAAACATTAATGCTACTGTAAAATTATTGTACAGCACATTGGTCCATTATAGCAGCTTTGTGTACATTATACGCACTCGACAACTTGCATGTGAAAACACAATTAATGACTTGCCTTGTGTATTTTCCACAATGTAACAATCAAAAGATTAATTCCAATAGTCAGCGTAAAACAGAGTGGAAGACTCACAGTATAGAAATAAACTTCTTCGGTTGGTACACACAGTAGAGGAGGAAACCTTGTCGATTCATATTGAGATGTTGACAAGAAGACAATTGGTGCTATACTGCAGAGTACAATGCTTCCAGCTACTTCTAGTATATGTAATAACAACAGCCTCTTTTCTATAAGGTATTTTAACTGAATTGGAAAAGTCACCCTCAAAAAGATGTGAAATATGTTTAGCATCCAGAATACCAGCATTAAGACTAGAAACAGGTGATTCACAAAGCCTAAACAATAGAATACATTAAAAACTTGATATTTCTTTTACAATATTTCCTAATCTTTATATGTCTGGCTCTAAGTTGGAAAACTGACTGTAAGTATTTTGATTACAGAAGAACATTTGTGCATGTAGGTATATACGTATTCAACTGTGGATATACTGCATGTAAATACAATAGAATGTAGCTATAATAGATAAACTGAATTCAGCCTCTTAAATTTATGGTAGCCACTACTAATGTACTGTACTGTACTAACCTGATGCTTGACAGAATGCAGTAGGATTTTCAAATGCATCAATCAATATCTTGTCTGTGCAGTACAGTCTTTCACGTCCACCAATGAAAGTTATAGCAACAAAGATACCTTAGCCACAAAAATATTATAAGGAATAATATAAGTACAGCGCTATTACCTAAGACTGTGGTACACAGAGTGCTATATATCATCAGTGATGCTGGAAACACAAGCCTAAAGTATATATATACAAACAGATTTATTTATTTAATTTCCTTACAAAGATTTTCTCCTTATCACAGCAAAGATACATACAACAATCCCTCCACTGATAGCAAGAATAGCTGAAATAATAAGGACTACATCAACTCTGTCACTTGTCTTTTCATCGAACATGACAAATTCTCCACAGAGGGGTAAGCATATTCCACAAAACCTGTCAAATTGTTCATGACAGGATATCATGGATGAATTTCCGACACTATTGTCAACAATGGACAGGTCATTAGATGTCTCATCAGATTCCAAGTTCTCACAGACAGGAAGCAGTGATGATAATCCCAAGGAGATAGCAAGGCTCCATTCTACATCACACACTACATCACGAACACCGGTGCAGTTTTGTTCTGTGATAATGCTGGCTTCATTGTCTTTACATGGTGGATATACATATCGACACAGAAATGGTTGTATTGCACTGTAGCAACTGTCGCGGACCAATCCTTGTGCAGCAAATGACTCTAAAGTGTTTAGGAATTCTATAACTTCTTCTTCAGTTACAGTGGTTAGTGTAAAAGTTGAAATTTCATTAGAATCAGAATTAGGTAATAAAATATTCTTACAGACTCCGTTGTAAGGATTGCAAGTGTCATTGTATGTAAGAGAAGAGTTATCCTGCATATAGCAAGTAACAACATTATACATTCTGTACATTTAAAAATATTTTTCCAGTTATATGGAAAGATACACAGTATGTACACAGTAGCCTTTGTCCAACCTAGCAAATACATTTATGTTTCAGCTGTTTAATTGGGCATGCAGGTAACATAGAGAACTAATTAGTTTACCATGGGATCATATGAGCAGTCATTTAAGTTATAGATATATCACAGCAGGAGTAGAATAGCTTAGTGATTGACATGAGAGTTGAAGACTAGTGTTAATATACCTACTACTGCTGTGATATAACTGGCTTATATCCAAGTAAAATTTTTGGTACTTTGATGTAAATGGCTTCATATACAGCCAAGGACAACTGTTAATATCTACTGACTGTTGTGACTTATATCCAAGTAGGCACTTCGATATATATGACCTAATTCATATTCAGCTTGTGTAAAACACATTCTGTTGACACCATATTTTACTTTGCACATTAATATTTTGGTGTTACTTTGCACATTAATATTTTGGTGTTTAACACCTTACTGGACAATATGGTAGTTATTACCTGGGGAATAACTATCATATTGTCCAAGTAATTTCTTTGAAGCATGGGGCTTCACTGGGATCAAGACTCACGGTAGTGAGGCGCGTGGCCAAGAAACTACAAAGCGCACGCTGCAATTAAAACGTGCGTGGCTACTACCGTGAGTTATTTACGTGTAGGGACGGTTTCACAATTTTAGTCCTGAATATGATATACAAATTTACTTTTGTAGTTGTGTATGAATGTGTATGCAGCTACCGATAGCTGTATGGCAGTGAGCATATGCTTAGCAATGTTTATAGAGTCTACAATACCTGAGTCAAATCACAGTTATCTGAATCGATGTTAATAGCCAAAGACGTAGTATTGAGAGAAAATTCTTCTCTGGTTGCATATACTACAATTGTGAAATTTAAAACAGTTGTAACACATATGCAGATGAGAGCCAGTAAACTCTTTTCAAATAGTACCCTGTACTTTGAGTGTTTATCAGTAGTTACTCTTGTGGGAGTAATAATGTCAACTTTCTAAAAGCACATCATTTGAAAGAGGATACATATATTAATTCAAATGAATAACATTAATGTTTAACTCACATTTGCAGTAGCACCATCCTGCGTCTTGACCATGACTGAAGTTCTTTAAGTAGACAGCAGACCTCTACGCTAGTGAAAGTAATGGACACACAGAATGATTACTGTTCATCTATCAAGTGATCAAACCTAACTTTACATTACATTCAGCACATACTACAGTTTCTGTTGTAAACTTGCCCATGTATGTTCAACTTCTATAGCAATGCTTGTGTGGCTATACATACAGGTACTTAATAAAACTTACATTTTTGGTATTCAACTATACAAAACTTTATAGAGATTAGCTTCTTGTTAGCTACAACTTTGATTGCTCTGGGATTCAGTTGACTATATATCCTCTGCCACAATGAAACTGAAATTACATCCTACTCCATATCAATTACTGTATCATGTACTAATCAAAGTAATGTCTAGATCACGTGTTTTTCTAATACGAGTAATTCTGCTTACTACAACAGTGCATATAAGTACATTATTATTTTTATATACATGCATTGTAGAATTTGGTAGTCTTTTCTTTAATCAACAGATATACATACCTCAGTAGAATTTACATCAGCTCTTTTTGCTGGTTTTTGGGCCTTTATAAGTGCCATCAAACGGTGAGTGTGCAGTATATATTAACCAGATGAGTTATGCTTGGCTGAAGGCATCATCTAGCCAGCTACAGGTGTAGCTAAATTCAGATAAAATACTTTAAAATGCCGTAGAAACTTGAAAGAATTTTTGGTTTCTCCAAAAGCATGCATGTTTGGACTTGTAACCAGTATACTGCTAAGTCATTGTGAAGGAAAAGTGAGGATTGTTTTTAATTGATATATTTAGCAGAAAATATATGTGAGTCTTGATTGAACGTATCTCTTGAACTTCAAAATTAAAGGACTATGTCTCCCTGTTACTATAAATAGATGCCACTTACATAGAAGTGCTTACTTGGTGATATATAAATTTACGAAGTCTATATTTATATATAGTACAGTGTATGAGCATGCATGTGACAACATGGTGATGCCACATGGCTTCATTGTGATCACAGAGATGGCAATATGAGCTACAGCTGTAAATTATACAGTAGCTAAATAACGGTTCAGAAATCAAATATGAGCAATTAAGCTTCTATCAAATACACTGAAGGATTGGTTAATATTATAGCCATAATTATTTACAGCATAATAAAAAATGAAACAAAGGAACAGGGCACTAATATTGTGGCAGCTAAGTGTATGAACAACTCTACATGTGCATGTGTTTACAGCAATAATGTAAAATGTTGCAACATAACAAAAAAATGAAATATAAAAGAGTCTAAATATTATATAGCGCAGGAAAAATTAAGGCAGCTACATTATAGCATCATATCTACAGCTAATAGAATTAGTGAGTGCTTGTGTTGGCAGTTGAAGAAGTTTTTTCTTGAGAACTACGACTCGAGTATATAGGAAATATCTTCTTGGCCAGTTTTTTGATATCCTTCACTTGGATAGCAAATAGAAGGTTAGTCCAGGGTACTATTCCCAACAGAAAGTACGAGGCAGCATTTAATTCAGGCTTGAGGTAAGACTCCAGATCATCTCTTTCTGCAACACATGTGTCAGGGCCATCATAACCAGTAGCTTGACAAGTGAAATAAGCAAACAGTTTGTCTAGGATGATATCAGAATCTCTTACACTGATACTTACATTGACCAACGCCATTATTCCAAACACAACAAAGTAACATGACAGGATAAGAATTTTTACTTCTGGTACACTAAGGTTGATGGTGAAGAAATACTTCGATGATGTTCTCTTGAAGAGTTGTTGTCTCTGATTAAAATAACACACACATCATCACAGTTATATAGCACATTGCAACCAAATATTACTTATGCTGTACTTGCTGGTATTGCAGTTTTCTAAAATCTACTATTTTGCATGATACCATAATACAGTGGAACCTTTCTATTGCAGACAAATTGCTTTGCCCACTCTTCCTGAAATACAGACAGAGGTTTTCTCCTTTTAAAATGTACGAAGCCAGACAGGTTGGGACTAAAATCTTTAACAGAGTGTTGTAAATTTAAAACAGAGAGTTGATCAACAGAGATTTCATTGCAGCTTTGCATACTTTTCTTGTGTTTTATTATGCAACTTGTGAACATGTATCAGTAGCAGATGAAAAGTATACAGTTAAATAGGTTGGCAAGCTAGCAGATGAAAAATTTTTAACTTTATAGCACAGTACAGTAGTACCAGGGATCCCAGAGGATTATATTTTGCACTGCCACATTTTGATATAATACAGCTGCCACAAAATTCAATTAAAGTGCTTATGCTATGATAACAGAAATAGATACCGTATTTCCTCATATAAAAGCTGTATTCGATTAAACTCCCATCTTGATTATAAGCTAGGGGGTTTCCAGTATCTTCAGAAAATAAACGCCCGGTCTCAAATAGAGGCTCAGGATATTACTTGAGTCTACTGTTAACAGCTTTAATTGTTGCTGGTGCTTCTTTATAGAACCTTCTGAGGGATGAAGGTACTACAAGTAATCATGTGAGTAGTCCGGGCAAGTCTGCATACATGCAGATATGTATGATACAACTATTTTCCAATCATTTCAAGCCTTGACTACGCTTGTTTATATAGTCAACACAATGTATCACTGTTTTCTATGCTTACCAATACAGCAATCCCATTCTATCACTACCCCAATTCAATTAAATGCTGAGCGTCAGTCTGACCAAACCAAAATATACACCCGGTCTCAATTAAAGGCCCTATTTGTTTATGGGCAGGGTCAAAATTGCTGGGAAGGAAATAAAAGCTTGGGCTTTTATACGAGGAAATACGGTAGCTGCATTCAAAGTGACCGGTTGTGCTTAAAACAGAGCATATAGTGATTATATCCCTTAATAATCTATCATGTGCTACTAGAAGCTCACTTGAGATGAGCAATGAGATCAAGATACTCTAATAAAGCAGTTACCCTAATACGACAACCATGGATGATACTCTAATCGAGCACTCAAACATGTATGTCATAGCTATGCTATAACAAAAGTAACAAGCGAGCTATGTAGGAAAATCCCCACATTGGCATTGAACAAACTAATACCATTCTGTCTCTTCACTATACTTTTTGCAACATACCATAAACATGGAAAAGTTAATTGTGGATTAATTTGGTGATTTAGTAAAATATTTAAAACATACCACCAAATAACAATGATGTAATGATGCGTCCTGGTTGATTATTCACATGTAAGCCATGCCAAATTAATCTTACTCTGTTTCATGGACTGTTTACCCTTTAGTAGTGACTTGGCAGGTCAAAAAATAAATAAAAATTAATCTAAATTGCTTCAGCTACAGGTGATATTTTATTAGTGATTATGAACGCTCTATTAGAGTATCTTGATCTTTTACAGGTGCAGGCCTTCTCCCCTCCCCTTTGATACTACACCAATTACTGTTTGCACAATATTTATGAGTCTACAGACAGCTGCATTAGCACTCACTTTAATAAATCATGTGATTTAGATTTTATTTTTGAAATTGCCGAAAGTATACATTTGTCAAAACACTGACTCAACACATCTGTGAATGGCCATAGAACTGTGCTAAAATAGGAAAGTATGGCTTTAAAAACAGCATCAGTGTTACTGCAGCAAAGGATACACAGCGTTGAAGTTTATTTGCAGAGTGGGCAGGTATTGTGGTTGACATGCCTTCCATTCCCAGCCATGTAGCTATAAGTTGCTGTTTGTACCTCACTCTGTTCCGAACACGAGTATTTCTCCCAAGTTGGAGTCCATCATCTATTACTATATAGTAGGCTTTTGTAGCAATAAAGTAATTTGTGTTTAATATCAGCTGCTTTGGTAAATGTATCTAGGCTTGAGTACACTATGCTTTTTAAAATTACTCTGGTAATTCATTTTCTATCCATCTATTATTCCTGACGTTATTCCTGAATGTTTCATGGAGTGATTCAAGAAATAGAATAAGCTATATGTACTTTCTTCTGAAACTACTAGCAGGCAGCAAACAAATCCTTCAAAGAGTGAGATACTCTAATAGAACAGTCAAATGATACTTGGTACCTGTTTTATTACGGTGACTGCTCTATTAGAATATATTGATCTTTATCTTGACTTTATGCTAGTGCCTTCATGAATTTTTCTATGCTACTGCAAGAATTCTAATTAATTATTCCAGAAGATCATCCTATTATTCTGGAATTATTCCTGGTCTATTTTACCCCTAAAATTATTTCTGCATGCCTAAATGTATCTTTTCAAAGTGTTAGTAGATTGACATTCCCACATCACATGAATTAAGTTATAATTTTTATGGCAGCAATACCAAGCTGTGTATGGGATAATGTGAGCCAAAGCAAAGGGTACAGGGTAGGAAAGACTGATATGCTCAAAACAAACAAAAGCAATATAATATGGTGTCATGTGTGTGTGGTTTACTATGCACATTCTGAAATTCAAATCATAACTTAATCTGTGTTGAAAAAAAACTAGTTTGCGCATGCTGTAGCCATGAAATACATTGTAATTAATAGCAAGATTCTAATTTTAGCCTTAACCATTACAATTCAGAATAGCGCCCTATATGGCAATAACAAGCACATCACTAACCTTGTGCAATATCCAAAATGTGATGATGGCAAGGATTACTCCACTTCCTATTGTAATAGAAACTGGCAAACACATTGTATAAAAGGTAACTGCTCTAGAAGGGAAACAAAGTACCGGAGGGAATCGACCAAAATTGTATTCTGATACTGAAACAAATATGATTGGTGCCAAGCCACTTAGAAGAGTTGCTCCACCAACTTCTGTCACATGGAGAATAATTTTTGTTCTTTTAACATTAAGTGTCCTCGACCACATCGGAAAAGCAATTTTTAAAAACAAGTGGATTAGATGTAGTAGCCAAAACACACTAAGGAGCACCAACAGCCAATGAAAAATCAGTCCTACAAAATAATAACAAATATCCCAATAATAATAATATAATATTATGTATGCATGTGTTGAATCTTTTACAATGCATTTATTCATACATGTTGTTGTCATCAATGTTGTGACCCAATTTGTGAAAGAATACCATTGTCCATGCATTTTATGATACCCTGCTTAAAGCATCTGATTCATCACTATTGGCTAATATTCCTCACTATATTTCACCATGAATGCAACCCTACAATACTTTGGCTTCAATCACGTAAGTCAGTTAAACTATACATTGGAACTTTGAAAGATCATTCAGTCCAACTCAAGAAGGAGTAATAGGTTTGGAGGTGATTGCGCTCTTAGTAGGTGCAAAAGACGGAGGGAGAAGATTAATAATAAAGTAGGCAGGATCAGTTTGAGACAAGTTGAGGCTGTACTTATAACAATCTTAGAATGCACTTAATCAACTGTTACTGGTTGGTTGAGTCCATAAATGTACAAGTGTTGATTCAAAACAGCAAAAGATTGCACAGGTCTCCGGAAATACAACCACAGCAAATGGACCAGCACTGTGGCAAGGGGATACCAATACAGGAATCAATATTATGACAGCTAGCCTTGTTTACAATAGTGGTGGTTTGGTTTTTGTGTAAAAAAAGCACTTTTCAAAACTGGTGACATTTGTTATTATTCAATTTACAAATTTGAGGTATAGCCTTTAAAAGCCTTTAAAAGCCCAGGTGAAAAAAGTTATCACAGCCTTTAAAAGCCCAGGTGAAAAAAATTATCACAGCCTTTTAAAGCCCAGGTGAAAAAAGTTATCACAGCCTTCAAGTTTCATCACAGCCTTTAAAAGCCCAGGTGAAAAAAGTTATTAAATCAAGAAATGGCTGCAGTAATGTTAATGCCAATAGGTTTTATTAATGCACCTCTGGCCATTATAACAACTGAATGGAATTAATATCATTGCAGCAATTTCTTGGCTGTGATGTTGATTTCACAATATTTTCCCACAGGCTCTTAAAAGCCACACCCATTTTACAACTGAACTGTTTTTGCATGGACTTCACTTCTTTGATTTCCTATAAAGTCATGCAGTTATGAACTGGTTTTGTGATTTGTTTTCAGAGGCGTATATAACATGATATTTCAGACAGAAATGCTGGTGGAAGGTGGACTCACCCACAGGGGGTCTGGGGGCGCAGCTCCCTAGATACTGAGCAGTAAGTACACGTAGCTAGTATTCAATATTGTCCACTAATACAGCTACTAAAGGTGATTGCTGCACCATCACCTGCAACATTGCCACTTCCATAAATGTTATAACTGGAATGGGACTTGAATCCTATTCATCACTGCATGTGGGAGACATGTGACATCATGTTGGTGTGTAAATCCATTACTTTCTATAAATCACTAACAACAATAAGCACTACTGAAATGGTGAGTTGCGACACTGAAATCGTCATCAATTCTCAATACGTCTTCTCTGATCATACAATCTGTTTAACCACACTGCAGCACGCGCAGGTAAACTTTGTGGGGGTACTCCAGCACCCGTGCTTCCTACACCACTTGTTTTTACCAAATTAATATTTCCTCTTATTTGCAGGTACAATGATGACTATGGAAGACAGAAGTTACAACAGTATTGCTTTGTGGATCTCATTTGACTAAATTTTGTATTACTTTATTTCTTATTGTATTTTAAATATCCCAAACTCATGCAGCCATGAACTGGTTTTGGGTCTTGTTTCTACCAAATTTCTTATCTACAGGCACACTGATCATGAAGACAAAAATTACAATCATTTTGATAATATATTTTGACCATGGGCATTAATTTTTGTAATACCCCTAATAGAACACACATTTTTGAGGACTTTGAATAGAATGCTCAGAAAAATGTAGATTTTCCATCAGTAGGTCTACAAAATTATAAACTTTTAGCACTGTATAAATTTAAACTAGAATTATATACAAACTAAGTCAGCTGAGCAGATGACAATAACTTAACATAGTTCAGTGGCTTTGGGTTTGGTAGTTTGACATGTAGGTTCCTGCATGGTTTGAGCTTTGGACAACTTTTTGCACACTTATTTTACTATTTGGTGACTGTTGTATTAGAGTATTTGACCTCTGAAATTTTACATCAGGTTGGCATTTTCCTTGTAACTTTGTAACTCTCACTGCAATTTCTTTTCTAAACCACAAAATATATGGTTAACCTACACAGACAAATTTTCAAGTCATTCCCTTGTGCAATGCATGACAAAATATTGGCCTTTATATGTAAATAATCATCCATAACTCCAAAAATTTTTATCAGATTCGCACTACACTTGGTACGTAGATGGACCTCAATATTAGGGATGGACAATATTGATATTTCTGCTACACTATTATTGTCATGAGCCACTATCATGATTATCAGTCTACTTAATCACTGTAACAAAAAACATGGAATATTATTGATTTCACAACTTTTTTAACCCAGGCTTTTGAGGACTGCACCCTGTTTATATAGCTTGGCTGGTTTTTGTATGGATTGGAGTTTCAAAACCTTGCCATGTTTTTTTGTAAAATGTTTAGGAATACAATATTGTTAGGCGTTCCAAATGTTTGTGCTGCATATCAGTGTCAACACTGCATACCTGAAACTTGACAAAATGCTGATGGCTCTCCAAATGCAACACTCAAAGCTTCATGTGTGCAGTACAGTCTTTCTTGTCCAACGATGTATGTGATCAGTATAAAACAAGCTGAAACAATACAGTAAAACCTCACTTAGTCGTCACCTTTTTAATAGGACCACATTCTTATAGTGGTTATATAAATACAGCATTCTTTACTAATAAGGTCATGTTACTATTGAGATCATGATTTGGTCACAAAGTTTTTACTAGTTGTTACTGCACAGTAGTATATTATGGGCATGTGCATGGTGGATGATGGACAAATTTTTCAGTAATTCATCCTACACTTGTTTCACTACTTTTTATTTCTATGATCCCTAATTGAACTTAATTTTTTTGTTATTAGTGAACTTATATAATTATACTACGTAAATGATGCCAGACACATATACATTTGGTAATAAACTGCATGAGAAATGTACATGTCTCATCAAAATTAATTGCTGACAAGTAACGTAGCCACTTCATTTGTTTCCAGCTATATGTACTGCTGTTAGACATAACCTCAACTCATTCTCTTCGGACATGGGTCAAACAAATAGTATGGACAACTTCAGCTAAATTTGCATGTATATGATAGCAAATGCAAGAGGCTATTACCAGTCAGTACCTTTCTTTTTTAGTGGAAGACAGAATGCAGCTTTCTGCTAAAAATAACGAGACATAGAGAAGGATAAAGGGAAGTCCATACGCATGCATGTGAAAAACTTTAGTTTGTAGCATGAACCTCTAGCTGGGGTTGCATCTGGCATCAGTAAGTTTAGTCAATTTGATAATCAGTAGAAATATTTTGTTATTTGTACCAACTCATCAAAAGCATTTCAACACATGAATATGAATCTGGTTTTTGGTAAACAGACTTTAGGTATAGGAAAACCCTTCATGATCTCTACCATTAATACTGTCATACTTCAAGACTACATGTATGTGCCCATGCAAATGTCAGTATTATAGAAAGACTCACCAACAATGAATGCACACAGAGTGTTGTACATTACCAAAACTGCTGGAAAATCTAACCTATTAAGTATACACAACTGATTAACTTGACCATTTATCATACATATACTGTACATTTTTGAGGAATGTAATTTCTGCTGATTAATAATTTCAGCTTTTATGTGGTTTCATTTTTGAAGATTATTTGTCAGGTAACCCATTATAATATTATAGCATAGAGCCAATCCTGATAATGTACAAATTCCCACCATAGCTCCTTGCTAGGCATGAGGCTATTATGCTCCAGAAATTGAGCATTATGCTTTTGAGCAGTGCTCAAAAAATCACCTATTATGCTTTTGAGAATTGCCAAAAATTATGCCACCATAATTGGCTAATAATGCCAGTTTATTGTTGTATCAGACCATTTTCATTGATGTTTAAGTTTCAAATAGTTTTGACTTCTTTAGCTGGTTGCTGTATTAGAGTATTTCATTTCAATGTGACTGCTTTATTAGAGTAAATAATTTTCAGTGACTGTTCTATTAGAGTTTCTGACTGCTCTATTAGAATATCTCAATCTTTTTAAATGAATTGTGCAATCTGTAGATTTTCCTACTGTTAAAACTTTATAATCACCTCAAAATGCTAGCATAATTCCTGATTCCTACACATACCTATTATGCCCGAAATTATACTGGCATAATCACCGCATCCCTACCCCTTGCAATACCGGCAAGCTGGGGGTGGTGGCGGTACATACTGTATTGTACAACACAGTGATTTTTAGTTTAATCCTTAATTTTTGAGGATGAAAATTTGTGGACAACCAAGCAACCATGAAAAGTACATCCCTCAATAATGTGTACATACATGGTGTACATGTAATGAAACCAAATGTGTGCAGTAAGCACTACTTACAATGATTCTCGTCTGAAAATAGCAGCAATAAACACAAGAATTCCACCTATAAAGGCTGATACTCCAGCAAAAATTAACACTGATCTTTCTTCTAGCTTTGTCCTGGCTCTATATTGTGAGAATTCTCCACAAAGTGGTAGACATAAGCCACAGTATTCTTTAAACTGATAGTGACATTGTAAAGGTTGTGATATAATTTGTGTAGTGTTATCATAAGTGATATTATCAACATCACTGAAATGTTCACAGACTGGTAAAAGTGATGATGATGATGTAGCCATGACCAGCCTCCACTCATTAGCACACACCACATCACGGATATTACTACATTGTTCTTGACTTATAAGGTTTACACTACCATTACCATCACATGGGGGATGTACATATTGACACAGAAATGGTAACACAACTTCAGCACATTGTTCACTGACAACACCCATAAACTGATTTAAGATGTCAACAAAGCCAACGATGTCATTCTCAGATACTCCAATCAATGTGCGTGTTAATAAATTATCATCAAACATTTCCAAATGCCTTAAACATTGTCCACTGTAGCTCACACACATGTCATCATATAGCTCTAGAGAAGATTTGTTTTCCTGCATGAAACAGAATTAGGATCTATAAATAATTGTACCACTGAGTTGATGCCTAAAAACAATGCCAAATATTGCCCAGTGTGCTTTTACGACACTCGGACATACAGTACCAAAACATGATCTTTTTGTATCTAGTTTTACAATTATGAAACTAGACTTAGCAGATTAAAACCTGGTTGCATGGGATTTTCGGATTATCTGGTGACATTTTTACCAGTCCTTGTTTGCTTTATAACATATCAGGTCAGACTTAGATTGGATCGTGAATCAATCAAGCATGAACATGTTTGATGATGTGGATGGCAATGTAAGTATGCATACTCACAAGGCTTTAGGACAGGTCATTGTTGACAAGTTGATCTTAAAGAAGAATGCAAAGGGTCAAAGTCTAGTCCTTCAGCCCTTATCACCAGGTTAGCACTTATGGAGTATATAGGATTAATCAGTGCTTTCTCATGTTCAAGGAGTAGAGCTTTAAGATCTCTGTATAGTCCATGAGTGCCAGCCCAAAGTATAGAAAATGGAGGACAAAACTAGTCAAGCTAAAGTCAAGAAGCAGCTTCAAATTTCTCAACAATAAAAAATGCATGTGACTGTTTGTAGAGTGATGTGGAATCATGCCCAGTTATCAGTCATCATTGCTGATGCATGCAAGAGTTCATTATAACAAAAGGCTACCTGTGTTAATGTTAACTCCAGTTTACCTTATACTCTTGCCAAACAGGACTAACTGGTGCAAACATCTTAAAATTGTCCATGCATAATGAAGTACATCCCTGTTTTTTTTTTTTGTTGTTGTTGTCAGATTTGGGTTTCATTCAAGGGCCAGAGATCATTTATATAGGTGACCTGATGGTCATAACTTAGGAACTATTTATCTCAGGTCATGTTTCTAATGTATATACATCACCAGACTTTCCATAGTAACCCACAAAACTATAGTAGTATACACATGCATTTGGTGGTGGTTTAATTTGGTAGCATGCCAGATTTTTATTTATTTATTTATTATATTATATCTTTGAATGCTGGACATGATATGTCTAGGGGACCAGTGTTACGAAAATCACTTTTAATAATAATTACAACAATTAATCAAGTGTGTGACTAAAAATTGCTCAGAACTAAACTTCCCAGGTATTAAATATCCTTGAGACATGAACTACCATGTGTAACAACTAAGCAATTACAACTGCCAGCATGTACCTAGTGCTTTCATGTGGTACAAACAAATCTTCACCCATGAGAGATATTAATTCAAAGGTTGGAATCTACAGTCATGCAGCCACCAATCTAGCTGAAATACGTCAACTCTTCTTACTCACAGTTCTCAACCATTAGAATTATATTTAACTGTTTCAGTGTTTTGCAAGTTGTCAAGTAAGAAAAGGATTTTACTATGTCATCAACAGCCAACATCTGGTTGTTAGGTGCATATGCCTAATATAAGTTCACAAAAAATTATGATTAACATATAGTTGTTAAGTGCATGTACCTAATAAATACCTTGTCATCATGATTATTATGGATTCACTCTCTTGGGGTGGTGTGAATTGCAGTTACATGTACCAACATTTTGAGTCCAGTTTTTGTGCACTGAATCTCTCGTGTAGAGCATACTATAGAAGACTGCTTCGCTTGGTAAGTATAGTAAAGGCATGTATTTTGGCAGTGTACTTTGTGAAATTTCGCTATACACCTCTAGCATTTCTTCTCTTACATAGCTTCATCTTATGTTGGAGCTTCGTGTTCATCCACATGCACTTAACAACCATGATTAAATATGAGAAACAGGTATGCGCTTAACAGGTAATATGTGCTTAATATATACGTGCACTTAACAACCAAATTCTACTGTATAGATACAACTCTCAGAAGTTTGCTTGATCTATGCACAGAGTACTAATACCATCATCTGCAGTATATACTCTCTAGTTAGTGTAATGACTTGAATATTTGTTAGACTATATGAGCATACACATGAGTACTAAGTTTTAGATTCAAACTTTCAGTATAAATCTAATCCTATCGACTTCTGTTGTCATTGGTAAGGTATGTATATCATATTAAGTCTGAGACTGAGTAAGTTCCAGGAAGAATGGTGTTTGGCTGAAAATTAAATCAACCAAACAATCAATTGATCAATTAGGTAGATTGTACTATTAGCAAAGGAAGCCACAAGAACATTTGACTAAAAATGGTATTTGTATACTAATAGTTACAACTAGATTCCTGAACAATCTAAATATGGTATAGGCTTATGGTAACACCTAGAAACAGAAACAGTTTAAGTGCTACAGGTGACTTGCATTAGTGCTGTTCAACCAACTGTAGACTACCTTAAAATTATATATGAATGTTTTGTTATTCATGATGGTACTAGACACAGAGGCTCCACTTGAATATGGTTGTGTGCATTCCAAGTGCAGTATAACAATTAAATATGATATAGTCGTTTGATTTACAAATTGTAAAATCTGTCCTCAGAAGTATACCAGAATGCTAATTAAATACACAGTCAATCATGTTGCAGAGCTGGGGCTGACTCTGATGACCCACTGACCCAAATGGCACTCCAGATGTGCTCAATACATGACCTAAATCTGACCCACTACAATTAGAAGCAAAGTTATGGACCAGGATTATTGGCCAGAATAAGCCTCCTTGAAATCTGGCACAGATTTGGACTTCTATTGTTGGTCTAAGACTGTCCATGTATCCAGACTGTAATAGAATGCCTAATGTCAGACTTGCACGAGCTGATACTGTATGGGTGAAACATGCTTGACCTGAACAAAAGTTGACTTTAATGCTGAGCAGTTTGACAGTGATACATGTGCAGTGGTATAGTCCTAAGAATCTGCCACATGTCACAAATAATACCTGCATAAATATAGTCCCTTAAATAAAATCTGTTCAAAACATGATATATTTTCTGCACAAGACAAAGATTTATAAGCTGTATTAAAAAAAATTATGCAATATTTTCTTTAATGTCTGAGGTTACTAAATGCAATAGAAACTGTTGCAGAGTTATTAGTCATGTACAGTCATCTAAGCAAAGCCAAAAATGTAATTCCCTTACTGTTAGCTTGCTTTCTGGACAAGACAGGCATTGTTAGTACTGATAATTATACAGTAATGTCATTGCGTGATACTGGCACAATAAACTCAAAGGGCAAATTATATACTAGCTCCCACAGTTTTCCACTTATTAGCTTACTTCCTGGACAAGACAAGCATCATAGGCATTAATTTAGGTGTACTAGCTACTTGATACTGGCACCAATATCTTGTTGTGGCACCGGCACAATAAACTTGAAGGGTCAATCTTGATGCTAGCACACACAGTTTGCCACTTGCTCTTTCTTTCTTAGCTAAAGCATATAGAACGAGCTGACATCATTTTCTACACTATGTAGAGATCAAGGGGACAAAAAGGTCAGTTTTGTTATGCAAATTCTCTTCTACAGTTGTAGTAAAGTTAGTAAAAAAAGTAGAAAATCTAGAAACAGAAAGAGGATGATTGGGAATAGCCCCGTCCTCCCGACATTGAATAAGCCATGCTGGTATCACATTGGTAATTGAAAGCTATAGGAAAGCTGTTCCAATACTAATTTGATCTTCAGATTCTCCTTTGCTCTTTCAAGACATGATTACACTCGTAGCTTCTACTAGCTGTCTATATAGTTGCTATACGGAAAAAATTCTGAAGGGGTTTCTGCAGCATTCCAAGTGCCCCCCCACCACTGCACTAACACTACAGGGTTGATAGCAAATCCGTAGGATATAAAAACACTACACAGACAGACTTTAACAAAGACAAGCATATGAGCAGCCAAAGGGCATGTTTATTTGAAGTAAAGATGAGGAATAACAGTTGAAGCCATGCAAAATATTTTGTTGATTTTACCACTTACAATTACAAATTGAATCATAACAAATACAGCTGCATGTAAACTGTAAAGAAACTACAGGTGTACCAAAATTTTATACAAGAAATGTTACATCTCTGCTAGGTGGAACACAATCTATAGTACAATTTTGGTATATAGCTAAGTGGTTAGGCCCATATTGAATGGCTCAATGTTCTCACCATGCAGTATGCAACTAAAAGTTCATAATACAAAAACAAGAGCTCTTAACATAAAGGAAAGTCTTAAGCATCATCAATGAAGTGTGTGAGGAACTACGGATCAAAGAGTGCTACTGCTACTGCATGTCCATCATCATGACAAATTGATGAAAAGTTGTACCATTGTTCCCATTAGGACATCTATGCATTCTCCATCTATTGCCACAAAAGTTAGGGCTTACAAAATCCTCTGGGTAGAGTACAAAAAGCACAGGTAAAGATTTGAGTGAGTTAAATTATTAGTTTAGCCCAACTAGATTTCACATAAACTGATTCAAGGTTGTGGATGAAATGCCATCTTCAAATAGTGCATTCCAGATCTTAATGGTGGAGGGAAAAATGAGTCTATACTCTAGTGATTGGTATCTCTTAGTCATTAAACACAAACCTTGCAACATGTCTCTGTACCAATTCAATACTTGACATATCTTTATCTGTGTGTGGTGACCAGACAGTGTAGGCATACTCTAGAATTGGTTTTATCAGGGACTTATAACAGTTGGCTTGACCAATCTGGGACAATTGTGGTGCATTGTAGAAACCCCTTAATTCTATTGGCCTTGTTTCTAACTTCTCTAATATGTTGTGACCACAATAACTTGGAATCAAAACCACACCTAAATATTTTGTGTGTGTTACTCTTCACGTATGTCTTCATCGTGTAGTAGATACCAAGAACAAATAGAATTAATTGTGTTTATGATTTATAAAAATTCTACTTTAGATGGAATGTTCCATTTGGTTGCCCACCAGCATTGAAACCGGGTCACTACTGCTGACCCGGATGACCCACTGACCCAGATTAATTAAAGCCAAGGCGTGCGATAAGAGCTATGTTTCGGGTAGCCTCGAGCGAGCAAGACTACGTTTTGAGCGTTCAATTCGTGTTGAGTAAACGAGTAGTTATGTGATAACTAAGCAGGTAAGTTTATAATATAAAATCAGTCAGTGGGTTTTGGTTCCACGTAGCTACTGTGAGTTTACAGACAGCAATTGGGTGTGGCTTCGTGCATACCCAGCATTACAATATATTGAAGTGGGTGTGGCTCACAAAAGTACTTATCCTACTGCAAGACTTGACTATATACAACTCTTACAATAATCGATTAGTGGGAGTGGCTCCATGTAAGCTTGCAGACGACAGTCAATGGACACAGTTTCGTGCTACAGACTGCACTTACTACTAAATGGGCGTGGCTGAGCATATGTTTGTAATGAGATAAGTGGGCGTGGCTCACAAAAGAGCTATGCGATAGTGTTTATAAGTTTCCATGTTGTCAAACGAACAATTTCGTTTCTCATGTGATCCATTTGTAAACCGGGTTGGACCCGGATAACCCGGAGAAAATGTGACCCGGTTGACCCAACCCGGTTTCAATGCTGTTGCCCACTTCTCTTCTCTAATGTGTGTTGGAGAATGTGGCAGTCTTCCTCTGAGTTAATGGATTTATAGTGTTACAATTGGTAGGTGTGTGAAATATTAAGACGAGAACCCATTCCATGTTCTAGTACTAATCACTTTTTGTAACAAAGCATTTTTTGGTTGATAAAAATCCCAGGAAAGATTCAATTACTTCTCCACAAGCTATCATAAGCAGACCACAAGGATTGGCATGAATCCCTCACACTTCTGTTTCATATAAAATTGATAGCCACTTACCGCATCAAAGGAAAGAATGCCATCAGATGGATAAAACTATAATTCTATGACAAAACACACTTTCCTATACTAATTAATAAGCAAATGTAGCCATGCATTTTGCGAGTTCTAACATGTCTTCTGCCAGCCTATATACTGAGAACAATGATTATGTGAAGCTATCCTACAACCAATATGCTCACTTTGACTGTTGGAAGCATGGTTCAAATATTATGAATGGTTTTCATTTTAGGATAGGCAGCACTGTGAAGCCATGGTGCCAAAAGACACCTGCTAGGTAGAAGTGACATCTAACAGTGAAAACATCAAGCCTGCAGCCTTGCTATTATTGAGTTACACTTGTCTGAAGGTATCAGTCAGTAAAAAAATTCACTAAATAGATTTAAAAGAAACGAAATTCATTGGAAATGTAACAAAGCAATAGTTAATTATGTAACAGGTAAAGTACATACTGTAAGTAGCTGCACTAGGATATTATTAAAAATTTAATTGTCGTATATACCTTTGAGAGTTAAGATTGAGTTTGTACTTATTTGGTTATAGTATAAGATGGATGGTATAGATCATGCTCTTACAGTTTCATTACTGTAGCTGACAACGCACATACTTCATTGTATTACATTTAAAAGCAGTACAAAACAGCCTTTAGATACTTGGAAACATTTGGTACAGTGGTAAGACACCAATTCTCAAAGTTAGAGGTCAGTGGTTAAATTCCAGCTGTAGGCAAATCTTTTTTTAGAGTATATCAATTTTTCACGGTTTTCAGCCCCATTCCAAGAAGAATAATTTTGGCAAGATATTCGTTAAGCCCCCCTAAGAAGATTGAGGAGTCCCCTAGTCCCCACTTCCACTGTCCATGGCTGTGAGTGGTTACAGAGTCATGGAGTGGTGTGATTTGCAAGGGACCACATATGCCAATAATTATTTGGAGTCAAGTTTCTGTGCAAAGCATTAATTCATGTGGAGTATGAGTTCCTCACTGCAGAAAATCGTTTCACTTGGTAGCCATCATGAAATCCATGTTTTTTTGGCCATGTACCACACGCAGTTGACAAACCCCTAACATTTCTTCTCCTAATTGTATAGCTTGGAGGGTTGCCAATGTCCACATGCAAAACCCCAAAATTGTGTACAAAAGTCCACAGTGATATTTACACTCAAGTTTTTCTTCTGCTACTTGAATCATGCAGGAAATTCCCAGGAAGAGTGGCTGACACAGCTTGACAGGTACTAGGGGACCACAGGAGTCTTAACAGAAAGACACAGGGTGTACTTCGCATAGATCCAGTAGGCAATTAGCTAGCCTCTCCCCATTCTGGTTCAACTGCATGAAAGCCTTCCTCAAAGCAATCTTGTTTGTTGAGTCCTTCATCATGACTCTAGTAAAGATTAGTGTGACCCAAGAAGACTTGCTATGTGGCTGATTGCATGGTAATTGAGTTTGTGAACGGACGAAAATGAAAATAATGAAAATTTATGTAATTTCGGATTTCTAATAGGATTTCTCAGATAGTGTACAGCATTAGAAACACCTCAGTATAGCTGTACCTTGCGTTGGAGCTTCATGTTAGTCTGCATGCACTTATCAATCATGATTAAGTACAAGAAACCAGTACATGCTTATTAAATCATATGTGCTTAACAACCAGACTCTACGGTATTGTGAGTCTGGTGTATTTTTACGGGAAAGTACAAACCTTCTTCATGATCCCCAGTACTACATAGATCCATGTGTATAATTTGATTCACTAGTCTAGGTTCATGCATATAATAGCTAAGTACATGTGTGAAGTGGTTGACTGAAACATGCAATACAATGTTATAATCTAATGATTAAAATTAACAGTTACTTAGTAATTAATTGCAACATCCGCTTACTAGCCACAAAATATTTTTGTGCGGATTTTTGTGTACATTAGATCATAGTCACATGCAGCCACAAAGTCTTACTGGCGACCATGTGCTATTTCAACTGATATTATAATATATTATTATTGTTTAGCTGACAACAACTACATACTAACCTTCCCAACACGCTGAATTGTATTCATTGAGGGGCAATTATCAACATCAATTTGAATTTCAAGTGTGGAGTTGTCTGCACCACGATCGCTGTCCACGGCATAGATGATGACCGGTACGCAAAAGCCCATCGCCACTGCAACACAGATACAAACTAAAATAATTTCTTCTATCTTCACCATAATTTTGGAGGATTCTTCAGCGCAACAATGTCCGAGGCAATATCGCTTGGCACTCGTCACGGTCGATTGAAGCATTTCAAATGAAGTTTTCTCAGCGTTGCTTCTGCTTCCCTCGCCGTTTCTTTCTTTCTCAATTTCATCATTTGCGTTGGGACTATTTTGAAATGAAGTACTCTGAGTTTTCTCTTCAGACATAGTAAGTCTCCAGCAGACTAAAAATTCATGACCCAACCGAGTATTTATCAGGGCGTGATCGTCTAGCGCGGCCGCCCCTTCGATTAAAGATTAAGGGCGGCCACGCGTACTGCTGGTGCCAGAAGAATGTGATAAAGCAGATAAAGCACAAATACGTGCTTGATCACGAATAGTGGAACTGCTTACAAGCTGTTTAAAAAGTGAATCATCTAAAATGGCTTGAAGGTCAGTTTGAGAGGAGTTATGCAACACAGAAACAGACATATCTTCAAAGAAATCGAGGTCGAACAATCCTCCCCGGGAAATGGCATAAAAACATCTAAAGTTTCCACTAAACGTGACACTAAAATACGGGCAGATTTACAGGACCCCACAAATGCAGGAGCAGCAGAACGCTCAGATTCAACACGTAGGCCCAAGCCTCCAGCCTCCTAACCTAAATGGCAAGGTGGCTTGTGTCCAACTATCAGAAATTCCACAACACAAGATTCTACTAAGGCCATAACCGGACGATCCTTTTACCGGACACCTGTAGCTGCCAAACGGATAAACCGATCAGTCTAAAATTTGGAGCCTATGCTAAAGTACTTCGAATATAAAATTTCAGCCCGAACGTTAATTGAAGCAACTAGGAATACGAAGCCAATATATTTGTCCGGAAAAACAATCAATAACCGGACAAAGCGATCAATAATCCGGACAGTGGCCCTGAACTCAGTAACTACAGCTCCGATTTCCGCCAAATTCTTAGTCTGGTGGCGCCCGCCCCTTCGCATAGAGTAAGGTCCTTACTCCATGCGAAGGGGCGGGCGCCGCCAGACTACCAAACTCTAGGGCATGTAACATCAGTCTATGGTCGTGTGTTGATAAAAATTTGGAGTCTCAGCTATGTTTGGTTTGGAAGATACAGCTCGTTGAAGTCAGCCTGTTTCGCTGACTACCATTTCCGGACATCGCTATTCTTTGGTTTTTGGGAAGCCAACGCATAACTGGGGCGTAGCCAGGATTTTTTGAAGGAGGGTTCCAGCACCAGCATTGAGTTACTAGAAGCAGGGGTTTGGGGGCTCAGCCCCCAGCTGCAGCCGCTGAGAGACTTTCAATATTTTAATAAATCAAAACCCAGCAAATTACTATATTTTATGCAAAAAGTACATTAATTATGATGCATTAAGTGCCCCTGAGATGATGGCAGTACTAGATAAAGTCACCTAGTGGAAACAGACAGCATAACACATAGAGACATATATAGTAATCTGTAAGTGATGGTTATATCTCACTGTGGTATAGGAGCCATGAATCCAGGGGGGGGCAACTGGGGCATTTTGCCCCGGGCCCCAGCCTGAAAGGGGCCCCCTGAATACCTGTTTAAAAGATCGATATACTCTAATAGAGCAGTCAGATCTAAATACTCTAATAGAGCAGTCACAGTATTCTTCAGAGGAGCAGTGTAGCAAGCTTATAGATAAGGAGATATGGTTGGTGATGGGTAGTTATTGTCATTGCCAGCAGGTTGTGACCTTTTTTTTTTTTTTTTTTTTTTTGGTCTTCACCTTACAACTTGGGTCAAGGGCCCCACTTTAACTCTTTGCCCTGGGCCCCTTAATTTCTCTGGGCGGCCCTGCATGAATCCACTGATACAAATGACAATCAAAACAATACAACTATATGCATAGCATGAATTCATTTTGCATAACACAAGTGATAAATTACTGGAGCTCTATATCTTTAAACACTGCACACCAAAGCTATAGCAGTATAAGGTCATGCTAAGTTTTGCATTTAATGTTGGAATGTCTGAAAAACTTCATATGGACATGGATATTTACATGCATGTTCTATTAGAGTATACCTGACTGCTCTATTAGAGTATATACCTGACTGCTCTATTAGAGTATATCGATCTTTTTAACAAGTTTTGAAGAGGGCTCATGTTACCTCTGTAAATCCTTCCCTGAGAGATGAATGTAAGTTTTATCAATTGTAGTGCTGTGCCAATACACTATATTGCTCACTCATTTTGTGTTGGGATCCTGCTTGCAGAAGTCTAAATTTTACAGAGGGGGTTCCTGAACCCCCCGGAACCCCCCCTCCCTACGCCCCTGCGGCATTTACAAGATCTCCACAGCCACTCAAATGATGGAAACAGTTGCTGTGAACATTGTGTTACTGCTGTTTGATCCAGGTATAGTCCGTTTTGTCTGCAGCAACTCCTTACATGCCATTAACTAAGGTTTTTTGAAGCAGATGGGTCTATAGCATACAGAGCATTAACATGCCCATGCAGTCCAAATCTCTGCATGTATGATGGTTTTGAGACGTCTTTTTATAGTTTAATGATGTAAAGGGTACAATATGAAAGAACATTCTTCAATTAGCAAGGGTGCTAGTTGGTTTATCCTACCATTTAAGGCATTATAGTCAAAGTGCTCAACCTTTATAGAGTGATATATCAATAACTAGATATCTTTCTCTTGACACCTGTATAGCTGTCATATGGCTGAACCAATCAGTCTGGTATTTGGACCGTACAAGGTCTTGACTAAAGTACTTTGAATGCAGAATATCAGCCAGAACACATTTGAAGCAACTAGGAATATGACGCACATATGTATAGAAAAACAAACATAACTGGACAAAGCAATCAATAATCTAGATAGTGGCCCTGAAGTCTGTAACAAAACCTCTGATTTCCCTGAAACTCTAGGGAATGTAACATCAGTCTATAGTTGTATGTTGACGAAAGTCTAGAGCCTCAACTATGAGAATGAGATATAGCACGCTGAAATTAACTTGTTTCATATATATACTATTTCTGGACACTGCTATTCTTTGGAATAATACATTTTCATGATCTCCATAGCCACCTAATCGATGTATAAACATTGCAATGTCACTGAAATGCTGCATGGGATATACTAGCACCCCGGCCTGCTTATTATTGAAGAAATTTCAAATCTGTATAGTGCATTTGTCTTTCAAGCAGATTGTCCTACAGTGCATTAACTTGTGTATTTATTAAATTTCTGCACAGTGTGTTGCCTTATTGTTTAATGCATCTTATTCCTGCCTAATATAAGACTACAGAGCAAATGCACATGTATTTTATCCACAGCAAACAACCAATTACTTGAACCAATTACCAACAGCAGCACTAAAATCCTTAATGAAGTGACTAATAAAAGTCTACTGACTTATAACTACAGTCTGCTGTAAACAAAAGGCTCTATAGTCTCAGATGGCAGAAGTACACCTAGCTAATCAGGAAATCATATTTTCAATTTGACACAATTGCAGGGTCTTACAGCAACTTATAGTTGATGTAAATACCTAGCATGGGTATGTGCAGCACTGTTGCATTTTGATTAACTTTGCACCAACTACTTATCTGCCTTTTAAGCTCGTACTAAATTGGATATTTGATAATTGGAAACTTATAAACTCTCCAACAAAATAATTTAAATTAAAAAAGCTTGTCTATAATTTACTACCTGATACAAAGTTCACCTTGTGAGAAAATCACCCATAATGTCACACATGAAATAATTAGAATTTTAATGTTTAGGTGATGCTGTTTAGTGCAGGCTCCAGTTTTAAAAATATTTCAATTGTAATTCAAGGAATTGAGAATTGATATCATTAACATGTGGATTTGTACCAAGAAGCTTATTACTTAGCTAATCATTGAATATTTTGTGTCAAATGCACCCATATAGGTGATTTTCTAAAATTCAGTGACATATAATGCTACAACCTTCTTTGTTAAGTTATAGTGATTATAGCACTATCAGTTATAATAACCACTGTTTTGTAAGATAGAAAGACAGCTACCAGGTACATACTGTGGTGGATATCTTAAGTTGATGTGTATACATGCCATTATATCCAAAGAAGTATATATGCTATGAAGATGATCTTGATGAAGATGATGAAGATGATCTTAATTTAGCTCTCATAATTTTATTTCGGTGCGTAGACATCTGTACAGCTGGACCCTGTGCTATTGATAGACTGATGAAGTCGGAACTTCTACAATACCTCAACCACATGCGATGCTCCCTCGGTTATTCAAACCCTCTATTATCTGAACACTTGGATATCCAAACAGTAGAAATGATTGCTCTATTAGAGTATTTTGTCCAATACAGATGTTCTATTAGAGTATTTGGACAGGGCTCTGTATATAAATGAATGGGTTTTGACTATCCGAACTTTTTGATTATCTGAACATGTATTGATACTGATGAGGTTGAATATCGAGGGAGCACTGTAGTTGCTCAGAATAAGTTAATATAGCTGGCCACTGCAGGTAGCTAGTTTACAATGACATTAATAAATAAAGGTAGATGGTATATGATTTGACTGCAAACTATGATAACCATCATTTCACACCATGCACACAATATGCTTTGAAGGGAAGAGATGCAATTAAGCCAGAGTCAAATATGCAGAAACATTTTAATCAGTGAAATGGTCTATTAGGGTATTTAACTCTAAAGGGACTGTTCTAGAGTCTAGGAGGCTTTTTTTCTGTTGCAGTTCATTTTCCACTGATTGCTCTATTAGAGAGCATTAATCTGTGTTAATATTTTGAAATATCCACATAATACACTAGCATATTCTGGCATAGCACTATAGCCTATTTATTATTTGCTGCAGGCCAAGACACAATACCTAAAATAAGATGTTTTATAGATGCCAACTTGCCAACTTCATATTTGAAGTGTATACTTTGACAATAATGTTTAATGGTTGATTGATTATATACCTGATTGTAATCTAGTGTGGTTTTGGTTCTCCACAGGTTCCTTCCAACTGACACTGGCTACAAATTTATGTAGCTATTTATCCATCTACCCTTGTGATATCTGATCTTGTCTATAGTTAAGTCATCATTATTATATTCCTTCCACCCACATCATTTTTTAGGTAGCCGCACCAAATTTTAACTGTTTGATTATAGATCACGTGAACACACTATTTCATGATAGTAGGAGGCACAGAGCGACCAAGTTTTAAGGTAAATGCATTATCGCGTGTGCATGGAAACATAGCTGAAGGTTGGAAGTTCCTCCACTGTTGTTCAACAAGGTGCATGGGTGTACAGCCCTGGCAGCCTTCAAGATCAAGATACTCTAATAGAGCAGTCAGAGACTGAAATAACTAGAGTTAAGTGTATAATTAATAATCAATATCACCTCCCACCCACATCACCGTTTGTTCTGTTGAGTGACAGGAAACAAGCAATATAATAATGATGGCCTTAGGTGTTCATGAATCGCCACAGGTTCTATCCAAGTGACTTTGTTTGCAAAATTATGCACAGTATAACGTAAAAGCACTTCAGCTAAGACCTTATGCGTCCCAAATACCAGACTGATCGGTTCAACCATTCAACAACTACAGGTGTCTGGAAAAAAGATCTTCCAGTTATTGATGTATCACTGTAATAATAATAAAGGTTGAACACTTTGACTATAATGGTGGGATAAACCAGCTAGCAGAGCCTAGCACCCTTGCTAATTGAAGAATGTTCTTTCATATTGTACTCTTTACATCATTAAACTATAGAAAGACGTCTCAAAACCATCATACACGTAGAGATTTGGACTGCATGGGAATGTTAGACCCATCTGCTCGAAAACAATAGTTAATGATTGATTGATTTATTGTTTATCCTCACAGTAGTCGGCAGAGCCGTTCTTCCCTACTGGAGCACACATACATACAACAGAGTACAAAAACAAAAACACACAGACACAAGAAACTAACTACTCAAACAATACAAACACAAGAAACTAACTATAATCTAACTAACAAGAAACTAACTATAATCACAATTAATTGCTTTGAGTGTTGAGATAAAAGTCCTTGACAGAGAATACAAAGGAATTGTAATTAATGGCATGTAAGGAGTTGCTGCAGACAAAACGGACTATACCTGGATCAAACAGCAGTAGCACAATGTTCACAGCAACTGTTTCCATCATTAGAGTGGCTGTGGAGATCTTGTAAATACGTTGACTTCCCAAAAACCAAAGAATAGCGGTGTCCGGAAATGGTAGTCAACGAAACAGGCTGACTTCAACGAGCTGTATCTTCCAAACCAAACATAGCTGAGACTCCAAATTTTTATCAACACATGACCATAGACTGATGTTGCATGCCCTAGAGTTTGGCGGGCTGTAGTTACTGAGTTCAGGGCCACCATCCGGATTATTGATCGCTTTATCCGGTTATTGATTGCTTTTCCGGACAGATATATTGGCTTCGTATTCCTAGTTGCTTCAAGCGTTTGGGCTGAAATTTTATATTCAAAGTACTTTAGCCTAGACCTTTATACGCTCCAAATTTTAGACTGATCGGTTTATCTGTTTGGCAGCTACAGGTGTCCGGTAAAAGGATCGTCCGGTTATTGATGACTTACTCTATACCTACTATTGTAATGTAAGTATAAAGAAATACCCATATATTGTCAAAACACACTCCCCAAGTAATATATTAGACTATTATGGAGGTCTAGGATAACTCGGATAAAATTCTCGCTGGTACCTAACCCCCAAAACCACGAAATCAGTGAAAAGTTTCAGCTCCCGAAATATTTAGGCTATATATACGGTATTATGAAATAAACACAGCAAAGCTGGAAGTTACAATTACATACAGTACCATACTGTATGCAATTGTAATTTCCAGCTCTGCTGTGTTTATTTCATAATAAATCGTGACTAAGTTCGAAGTTCTACCCGAACTCTGGGATACTTAGACTTCTTCTCATTAAGTGAGCTGATCCCAACAAAGTAGCTTTCAATAAAGGGCCTATCTTGTGTAACAGTTCCAAGTTCTTTGGTAAATTAGGGGTAAATGATCCCAACACACCGATGAATATAGGAATAAATTTAATGCATCTAAGGTTCCATCTTTTGTAGCTCCATGCAATCGTAAGTCAACATACTTTAAGATCTTCTCACGTTCTGTATCAATGATGTTCACATCTGCTGGTATAGCAACATAAATAAGTATTGCAGAGCGTTCTAAACTGTCACGTATAACAATATCAGGTCTGTGAGCTGAAATGCTTCGATCAGTTCTGATATCAACATTACACAAGATTTTAACATGAGTAGATGTTAACATTGCTTGGGGGCTGTAGAGCAATGGCTTTTCACAAGTAGGTATACCATAAAACTCACATATATGCTGCAGCTACAGAATTGTGCCGCTGTAAGTGTCCAGTAGGAGCTAAAAAAGGACATGAGCTCAATATATGACATACAGTTTCATCAAAAGGATGGCACAGATGGCACAAAGGGTCACTAGAGCAGTGCAATACATTGGTATTGTAAGCATTTGTGCATAAAGCCTGGTCTGGGGCAGCTGTAATTAAGGCCTCAGTTTCAAATTTCAAGTATGACAATCGAAGCCACTTGTATGCACACTCTATCTTAGTCAAACGATCCATAGCAGTAGGGAATTGTCCATGTAATGGTTTTTGCTTCCATGAGTTAACATGGTCCTGTAGCCACCTAGACTTAAAGTAACTTTGGTAATGAATTAGTAGGTAGTGGAAGTAATCCACTTTGTTGTACAGCCAACAACAATGGCTTTACAGACTTGTTCTTGTAGACATAGTGTGCCAATGCTTGAGTTTCAACTGCCATCATTTGCTGAACATTAATAAGTCCTCACCCACCTGATTTCCTTGGAAAATTACAGACGATCAACATCTGCTTTAGGATGTAATCCTTTATAAATAGTCAACAGTTTTCTGGACTTACGGTCAATATCATCAAGCTCTGCTTGAGTCCAGTTAAGGATTCCAGCTGAATAGCATATAACAGGAATAGCATAACAATTCAGAGCAATCATCTTGTAATGACCATTAAGATGGGATGACAGAACACTACGAAATCGTGAATGATATTCAGCTATGACCTTCTGCTTGACCCTAGTGTCTATGGTCAACATATCCTGAATGATTCCAAAATACTTGTATCCATGATGCACATCCGTCATAGTTACCAAACTGTTCAGTTCAAAATCAGCTGAAGTAACAATTCTGCCTCTGGATACAATAAGCTTAGCACTTTTCTCAACATTAATTCTCATGCCTATATCATTGCTGAACAAATACACTGTATAGATATAAGAGAGTTCAAGTCCTTTTCATTTTTGGCATACAGTTTTAAATCATCCATATACAAAACATGCTGAATGAGTTCCCCATGCAGACTTTACAGTATATCCAAATTTGGTAGCCTTTATCACTTCACTTAATGGATTTAATGCCAAACAAAAGAGCAATGGGGAGATAGAATCCCCCTGGAAGATTCCACAGTTAATATTAACACACGCCATAAATTCTCCACCAGCAAACAGGGTGGTATTCCAGTGAGACATTGACTGCTGTAAAAACAACATTAATTTTACTAATGGATGAATTTTGTACAGTTTTAAGGTCTCAATAATCCAAGAATGTGGGACAGAGTCATAAACTTTCTGAAAATTGATCCATGCAACAACTAAGTTTGTTCATCTGGACTTACAGTCAGTACCTATCATTTTAGAAGTTGATCTTTAGTGCCCCTGCTTCCTGGTTGGATTCCCTTCTGCTCAAAAGCCAAAAGTTTATTAACAGTCAAATGTTTTAACATCTTTTGTGCAATAATTCCAGACAATAACTTCCACATTGCAGGTAGATAAGTGATAGGATGATAGTTTGAGGTAATTGTACCTTTCTCTAAATTCTTTAAAATAAGACTGGTCTTTCCAAACACCATCCATGCAGGTAAATAGTGAGGATTATCAATGACATTTTGAAACTGTACTGCAAGACAAGAATGAAATTCAGTCAGTTTCTTAAGCCAGTAAACAGGCACATGATCTAGTCCTGCAAATTTCCAATTAGCCATGTGTTTTACCTGAAATGCAATGTCATCAAAAGATATACATACTGGGGGTTGTTCCACTAGTGTTTCATGCTTGGAATAAGGTTGACTAAGCCACTGAGTAGACACATTATGTGACCTTTATAGCTACCCCCCAAATGTTGTTCCAAAATTGATTGACTTCCTGTCTAGCTATCAGGTAAAAAGATCAGTAAATAACGATACTGGTCTTTGAAAGCTTAGTTCTTAAAAAGATTATTCTGTTTGTATTGTTCAGATCGAGCAGTGTATCTCTTCAAACGATGGGAAAGTGCTAACAACCATTGCTTGGCATCTTCCTTTGCAACAGACAGACCTCTTTCCACTACATGATACTTGGATGCCAATTTATTACTCAGTGATACAGTGTGAATTCTTTCAGCAGCATTTAACTGACTTAATTTTTACAAAGCACAGAGACATGATTTTGTAATCTAAATTTCCATGGTGGAATAGCTGGTTGATGGTGAATACTTGTAGGTTGGAGGACAAACCTTTGAGGTTAGTACATTATTATTATTATTTATTAAACACAGTATACATAAAAATGCAACTGGTAGCTATAAACTGTCCAACTTGGATCTATCCTAGATCTGAAAGTTGAAGATCTCTGCAAAGCATTGCAGCAGTTCCCAGGATAGCAGTTTTCTGAAGAATATAGGGGTTAGGTTTTTGTAGCTGGAGGTCCTTAAGAAATCTGCTAAACCACTTTGAAATAACTCCTAGTGCACCAATATCTATTGGTCTACTCCTGTTACTAAATGGAAACCTTAATCCCATATTATCACTTGACACTGACTGATTATGCTGACTATAATATTTCTGATTGCATGCCTGAGATAAAGACACATACCCAGTTGCTGAATCAAGGAATTTTTAAGACTATATATATATATATATATATATATACACAAATTTAAACATTTCATTGCCTCAAATGTGTGTGCCATCACAGATATTAGGAAATATAGATATCTATATAGGGACGTTGAAAACAGGCTTTAAGCCTTCTCACAGGGATAGTATTCACAGAATAAAGACACTTAATTAGGTGCTATCTGCTTCAAAAACATTAAAAACTGTACATTTAGGATGCTATCCCCATCATAATCAGCTATACTAATGTATACTGGCCCATCCAAGGTGCGTAACCAGAAAAGCTACAATGATAGTAAGCAATGCATGTAAATTACTACACCCCAAAAACACCTTCGCTGTAAAAAAGGCGCGCCCAAGAAACTACAAGTACCTGGAACCCAATGTAAAAAACAAAAAGAAAAATCAGCTTAGCTGAAGTGAAAAGTAACTGGTAACTTAAAGAGCTGATATCTGAAGCGACCAAGAATACAATTACTAAAGTTTAATCCATGCAAGAACACCTTGGCTATAAAACAGGTGTATACATGAAAGTAACTGGCAACTGAAATGGCTGATATCTGAAGCGGCCAAGAATGAATGGTCATATACAACTAATTCAAAAATTTAACACTGAACCTTTATAATTCAGCTGTGTTCTATATTCACTCTTGCTGCATCGTAAAGTAATTTCTTTTAACTCTAATTGGCTGGTAATTTGGCCGCCTTTTTTAATAGTCAGTATAATAGAGCAAAAAAAGGCGGCCAAATTACCAGCCAATTAGAGTTAAAAGAAATTACTTTACGATGCAGCAAGAGTGAATATAGAACACAGCTGAATTATAAAGGTTCAGTGTTAAATTTTTGAATTAGTTGTATATGACCATTCATTCTTGGCCGCTTCAGATATCAGCCATTTCAGTTGCCAGTTACTTTCATGTATACACCTGTTTTATAGCCAAGGTGTTCTTGCATGGATTAAACTTTAGTAATTGTATTCTTGGCCGCTTCAGATATCAGCTCTTTAAGTTACCAGTTACTTTTCACTTCAGCTAAGCTGATTTTTCTTTTTGTTTTTTACATTGGGTTCCAGGTACTTGTAGTTTCTTGGGCACGCCTTTTTTACAGCGAAGGTGTTTTTTGGGGTGGATATCACTCATTTTTGTCAGTGATAGACTCTATATTTGGTTTAAAAGGTAATTTTTTTGGAAATGAGCAATTAACATTAATGCAGAATATTATCTTGGAGAGTTAGTAAAATCCATACATAATAATGATTGTTTCATAACACCGTAAATTCGGAAGTATGAATTTACGGTGTAGTATGACTGTTCTATTAGAGTAAATTTATCTTTACTGCCTGCACGTGATGAATATATCTCATATCTGTGCATGTTAAATGCTTCAGACACCTAATTAAACTTGCAAGTGCCTAATTAGTTCACAGTTGCTACACAGCTATAAATACATTTGTAATTGTTATCATCATAATCATTTAACCATTTTTTAATATTTTGGTCGCAACTTCAGGATTAGAGCAGCAAAGAAAGGAATAGAGGACTCAACCATCAAGACTTGTATATGGGAGATGGAACAGTATTGCGATGGACAATGCCGGTACTAACCCCTCAAGGGTGTTGCAGTACAGTATAGATGCAAGACCAGAGCCTCGATCGTCACCTTTTGACTGTGGTCACAACTTCAGGATTGGAGCAGCAGAGAAAGGAATGAAGGACTCAATCATCAAGACTCGGGGAGATGGAATAGTATTGCCATGGACAATGCCAGCACTAACCCCTCAAGGATGTCACAGTGCAGTATCGATACAACCACTCCAACCAGTGCATAAGACCAGAGCTCGATCATCACCTTTTGACTGAAATTTTTATACTTGATGAAGCAATTAAAACAAAAAAGTTGTAGTACTTATACTTTCCTGAGGGAACATGTCCCCAGAGTCCCAGACTCCCTTGCCTGTTCAGCAGAATAATAGGATTGAGCCTTACTACCACTTTCACCTTTATTCTTGGCCTGAATGTACATATCAGCAACATAATACAGTAGCTGTAGATAATGCTAGTTAATGCCCCTAGGCAGAGCTATAGGGGTGGGAATTTTTCCCTACTATCATACTATCATAGTAGTTCTTCTCGCAGTTCTTTGCCTGGCCATCATCAACTGCTGTCCATCAACTGCTGTCAAAACATTAGTCTCGTCCCCCAGACCCTTCCTCAAGCATGCTTATCACACAAAAATAACTTAGTTTAGTAGTGTACAAACAATTATTCATTGACAGCTTATACTACACTTACCGCATTGTTGAACCATGTATACCACCAGAATCCACCAGATTGACAACTAACACGTGATCTATTTAGGGGAAATCTCGTGGAAAGTCCCTAATTACCTTAAGCGGACACTCATGATACGTGGTTTTAAATTGAATGGTTTAAGAATGTAACTGGATGGTGAGGCGTACTTTAATCGGCTCGACTTTACTGAGAAACTCGAGCCCCTCGTGAGAAACTACATCGATTGAGCAACGCTTGAAAAAGTAAGAGTCAAGAATACTGAGGGACTCTATGATATATTCCGGTCTTGAATGCTAACGAAACGAGGAGTGAAGTTTGTGCAACGTGTCACATCGCCACACACTGATTCACCGTGTTTGTGCGATAGGGTTTTTGGACCTGTCCACCAGATGTTGAAAGGAAATTCATTCCAACTTGTGAAGTTGTTGGTATACTCATTGTTGGGGTCCATGGGGACATCGATGATCATTTACCAGTCAGCTGTAAGTAATGTCACAACAGAAGGAAAGGAACCATTTCCATACCCCTATGGCATACTGATTTTCCAGGTCAGTTTATGTACGCCCAACCACAGAAATGTAGAACTTTGGTTGCAGGTGGAAAATAAACACCTTTTTACTCAGTTACAAGAGATTCACCCAGCTGGGATAAAATGTTGAAGTGAATGTCATTAGTACCTACTTGCGGTTCATCAGGTATTGGACAATTCCAAGTGTCCAGATTATGCGGTTGTCCTCATGTTCAAGTTTACACGTTTAGGCAAGTTCCACAACATCCTATAATCTATTACTATATCAGTGTGGAATAATGCTTATATAATATTTTTCATATTCCAGGCTTTAGGTATGTGTATTGTATTTAACACCTGCTTGTTGGTTTTTGCAGGCCATCTGGTCATACTGGTTTATCCACTAGCAGTTGAATGTGATCATGGTACATATGTAAGTTGAGACCATGCAGGAACAAAGATGAGACCATGCAGGAACAAAGATACAGGTGTCATGAATTTCAGGTCAGTTGACATTCAGAGGAATTGTATTATTGCAATTGTTCTTTTTGTAGTTATCAATTATCAGTGACCAGTTTGTGATAGCGTACTTTTGTTTGACTAATGACCAAATGTTCTGGTTTACATGCTTACCCAACAGTTATGTTACTCACTTAACCTGCATATGGGATATATATTTTTAGTTCATTTTGATTATTCATCCTTTATTGGTACAGCCCGGCATATTGATTTTTTGCACATTCTCTTTTTAATTCAGTGCCTGCTGGATTGTTTTGTCAGATATCGAAACAGATGTCTTTGGTGTCGCGACCGATGTTCCAGGTCAGTTTGCATGTGTGTTTAATTTAAGGTTGACTTCAGTGCCTGCTTATTCTTTTACAGGTCTCGGTATTGAGTGTCATGAATTTCAGGTCAGTTGACGTGCAGAAGAATTGTATTATTGCAATTGTTGTTTTTGCAGTTATCAATTATCACTGTATACTAGTGATGTGAATTTGCAGGTCAATCTACTCAGATGTATCAGGCATAGTGTTGATGGGTTCGAACAAGTATCCAGTGTAGACTGTAGTGGCATCAAGGGTGTTAATTTCCAGGTCAGTTTACATGTTGTGATGTTAGTGATTTTTTCCTAGTACCCAGATATTAAGTGTATTGTATTTAATGCCCACCTGTTATGTTTTTAAATTATGGTATATCAGTGTAGACAGTGCAACAGTAAGCCTTCTGTGTTGTAGTAACTATTTGTTTCATAATATTATGCTGTTGTCCCAGAATGGCACAATTTTTGGGCAACCAGTGTGAAGTCCAGTGGTACAAACATTGTATTATGACCAAGTTGTGATAGCGTACTTTTGTTTGACTAATGTCCTAATGTTCTGGTTTGACTAATGTCCTAATGTTCTGGTTTAACATGCTTACCCAACAGTTATGTTATTCATTCACTTAGCCTGGGATATAATTTTTGTTCATTTTGATTATCCATGCTATTATTGACACAGCCCGGCATATTGATTTTTTGTACATTCTCTTTTAATTCAGTGCCTGCTAGATTGTGTCATCAGATATCGAAACAAGTGTTTTTGGTGTTGCGACCGATGTTCCAGGTCAGTTGCATGAGTGTTTAATTTAAGGTTAACTTCAGTGCCTGCTTATTCTTTTACAGGTCTCAGTATCGTCATGCTGACATACAAGAAATCATCACTATTGTTGGAACTATTTTTAGTCAAGTCTTGATGTGATGTTAATTAACGTTGTTACACATTGTTGTATGTTTACCATATGGCAAGAAATTATCATGGCCATCATGAAATTTGAATATTGTGTAAGTTGTGTGGACCAACCCCAACTCATACATGGTCACTGGCAAACCACGAACCACATTCGAGCCACAACACCACCAACCACATTCGAGCAATCCATTACAAAATTTTGTTGCACCATTTGTGTGTGCATAATACTTAATGAAAGCCACAACACAAGCTACATGGTACATACTACATAGAGGTGGTAACCCCTAAAGGCTTGTTACCTTTTGTATTCACCTTACCGGCCTTTGTGGTTAATCTATTAAAAATTACATGTAAATAGAGAATTGAAGAGTATGCTTAAAGCACCTTCGCTAGTGATTTTGTTCTTCAAACCATAAGACAACTGGCGATTTATAAACGCTCGCATGGGGTGTGGTACTAAATGGAATTTAAAAGATTTCTGCTTAAAACGCCATCCCTAGGGAACTTACGGTTCAGCACGCTGTCACAACTTGTTTATCAGGCATTAGAGTTTGTGTCCACGTCGTGTCTTTAAAAGTTATTGTAGGGATTAGAGATTGATTGAAGAAAATACGCGTATAGGCAAACCAGGATTGGATAATGTCAGTGCTAGATGGACTATACAAACACGACTATGTTGACTGGTATAACGTGACAGTAGTTGTAACATAAGGTAGAGAAATAAAGTGAAATACGCCTATTTTTTATTTTGCGATGGTTACTTTTTTATTTTAGCGAGGTCGCAAGAAAACTATAACGACTCCTAAAGATTTTTTACACGTAACGCAATACAAATCTATTGAGAGATGTTGCGTAATTTAGGACTAATATTGCGAAACCGGCCCTACACGTAAATAACTCACAGTAGTGGCCGCGCGTCTTTTAATTGGGCGTGCGCTTTGTAGTTTCTTGGCCGCGCGACTCACTACCGTGAGTCTTGATACACAGTGGAACCTCAGTTATCTGAACCCCTTGGGACTAGGGGTGGTCCATAAGTCTAAAAAGTCTATATCTCTGAAACTGTAAGAACATTATTCAACTACCCAAATAGAACACTCACCACTCTAATAGAGCAGTCATTTCTGTAGTTCGGTAAGGATAAGTGGAGCCTGGATAACTGGCATTCCAGTGTAATATGAATTCATACATTACAACATTACATAGTTATTAAGATTTAATTTTCTGAATACAGTAGCTACTTGCAATTGTGAGTGGCTATGTCTGTGCCAGACTGGCCATGAAATTGGTCCGCATAACTAAAGAGGTGCATTGTGCACATACTTCAAATCAATGAAATTTCAGTTGCCATATGTCAGGAATATAATACAACTAGCTATAAATATAACAGTATAGTATACATTAGCCACTGGAGGAATTTGCACATTAAATTATGTGGTGCACTTTAGTTAAAGACAAATCTTTTATGTCAAAAATGCTGTATGCAAACCCTATTAGTTACTGAAATGACAGATTCTGAGGGGCTGCAGGGGCCATGTGTCCTTTTCCGTTTAACTGAATGAAACACAACTTTTATACAAGAGAAACAGTCAAATTCTCTAATAGAACAGTCACTGTATGTATTCTCCAATTGCACTATCTTTAGAAATGCTTCGTACCGAGTATGTCCATGATGGCATGTGCTGCAAATGCAGGTTTACATACTGGGTAGTTACTGACATCTGCATGCCACATATAGCTCAGTTCGCATTCACCTGAGCTCCCGGCCAATATAATCATATCAAAGAGGTGAAAATGTGTTCACTCCCAATGGTTTTGTACTGGAACAAGTATGTTTTCATGCTGTAAACATGTTTGTATGCCTCAATTCTCTATGCTAAATGTATGGATATTTTTAAAGCCCTACAACTCACCTTCTCTTGCCCGTATCAAAGTGCTTTTTTGATAAACATTCTGGCATTTAAAGAGCTTCACAGCACATGTTTGGGCCCATCTAATAAGAGTTATTAACAAGAAACAAGGGCTCAGGTGAACACGAAACAACTATATATATATATATATATATATATATATATATATATATATGTCACAATTTACACTTGGGTCACGAGCCACTCATTACGGAAATGATCAATGCAACTCATGCATGTTTAATGATGACTACCGTATGGAGGGAAACTTCGGCACTGTTAAAATTTGGCGAATGACCATGAATTTGCCAAATTTTTCCCATCCAAATATTTTGCTAGTGAAGAAAATAACAAACCAAGCCTAGAACTAAACAATTTCCTACTTGACCAAGGGATGGCATCAAACTAGTAGAGCCAAGCCTACCCTACCTCGACTACTTCACTAGCAATGGCGGATCCAGGATGGGGCATTTGGGGCAAATGCCTCCCCCCCCCCCCCCCTTTGACTCGAGGGGTCACTAACTCACGAAAAAGGGGTACGGATTTCAAAATCTTGAACAAATTTCTCAAGATTTCACGGATTTCAAAATATTTCACAAAATCGAACGAGAGCTGCAAAATTTGATTTCAAATTACAGGTTGGTGTAGAGTGATAAGTTCTGAAATCACCAAAAAATAGTGGGAGAAAGAAACAGAAGTTCAGCAGGCATGCAGGAGCAAAGCCTCATGAAGGAATTGCAAAGCCATATAAAACCAGGAGTAAAGCCAAGGCATATAACTATTAAATGAAACCCTACAAAACTAGGAGCAACTTGCAGCTGAAGCCCTATAAACCAGGAAACAAGGCCAATCATTCAGGGTAAATCCCGTGCAAAACCAGAAGCAACTGTCCAGCAAAGTTCTATCTGGTGTGAAACCCACAAAACCAGGTGCATCTGTATGCTTAAGTTGCTTTTGTAGTTGGTGTGTTGCTAAGTTTATGAAGTTTGTGTTGTTAGGTAAGTTTGTAGTTTGTTAAGTAAATCCGAAGCGGAGTGGATCATCGGATTTCATTCTTACTTTTGTGCAGGAGCAGTTTGCATGGCTTCTTCCCCCCAGCTCCTGGTTTTGTTTGGCTTCCACAACTCGCTTAATACAAATCCGAAGCGAAGCGGAACAGTAGATTTAATTCTTACTTTTGAACAGTTAGCATGGATTCTCTCCTGCATGGTTTTGTGCAGCTTCTTTCCCACAGCTCCTGGTTTTGTTTGGCTTCCACAACTCGCTTAATACAATTCCAAAACGGAGCGGAACATAGGATTTTATTCACAGTTTGCATGGATTCTCTCCTGGTTTAGTGTGGCTTCTTCCCACAACTGGTTTTGTTTGGCTTCCACAACTCGCTTAATACAAATCCGAAACGGAGTGGGATATCGGATTTCATTCTTACTTTTGAACAGTTAGCATGGATTCTCTCCTGGTTTTGTGTGGCTTCTTCCCACAACTCCTGGTTTTGTTTGGCTTCCACAACTCGCTTAATACAAATCCAAAACGGAGCGGGATATCGGATTTCATTCTTACTTTTGAACAGTTATCATGGATTCTCTCCTGTTTTTTTGTGGCTTCTTCCCACAACTCCTGGTTTTGTTTGGCTTCCACAACTCGCTTAATACAAATCCGAGACGGAGCGGAACATCGGATTTCATTCTTACTTTTGAACAGTTTGCATGGATTCTATAGATCTCCTGGTTTTGTACGGCTTCTTTCCCACAGCTCCTGGTTTTGTGCGGCTTCCACAACTTGATTAATACAAATCTAAAGTGAAGCGGAACATCGGATTTCATTCTTACTGTGCAGGAGCAGTTGAGTGTAAGCTATGGTACCAGAATGAGTATAGAATCAGAATCACGATAACAACATAAGATTTCGTATTTCAGGCAGGATTTCACTGAAGGTGTACGAGATTTCGAATCAGTTGGTGACCCCTCGCTTTGACTGACCTTGTGGAGGACATATATGCTTCTAGTAAAATAATACTAAGGCCAAGATCAGTTTTTAAACTCATGAAAATATGCATATTTTACTACCATTTATTACAAATTCACAAAGTGAACCAAAGCCAAACTAGCTGTGAAATTGTCAACCAGCCGAACACCTTCGTGCATACTAAGCGCCTCTAAAATAATTATCGTGTTGTTATTTAAGACAGTCAGAGCCTTTTAAACAGCTTTTAAGACTTCACAACTATCTGCAAATGCCAAAATGGCAAAAATAATCAACAGTGAGACACTACTATGAGGTGATTATTTGCTGCTTCAAAAACGCAGCAACTAACAAGAGAATCTGCTCTCGCAGGGGCGGATAAAGGGGTTCTTGACCCCCTCCAAAAATTTTTAGTATACCAAGATCGAGATACTCTAATAGAGCAGTCATTTTAATAAAGCAGTCACAGTATTAGAGCAGTGTGTAGCAAGCTATGTAAGGATTTTTATGTACTTTATCAGCAATAAATGCCTACTAGTTGGTTAGGTGGGCAGCTATTTTCAGCTGGCTGTGACCTTTTTTGGTCTCACCTTTCCAAACCAGAGAATTATTTTATTATTATTATTAGCGCTTTACAGTGACCAGCACTGAAGGTCTGACAGCAACATGTGCTGCAGCCTTAGAATTACCTAACCTACAAGGACTTAGACCTAGTGACTTAACTTACTGACTGAATAAGGTGTAACAGAAAAGGGGCCAAAGTAAGGAAAAAAAATGCGGTGTACGGCTTAGAGTTCATTTTGACCATAAGTCTGGATCTGCCCCTGTGCTTTCCCCAACCACCTACCAACTTAGCCTGTTGTGCCCCTCCCCTTGCCAGCTCCTGGATCCGCCCCCTGACTAGGTAGCTAGCTGTATCCGTGATCCTCAAACCTCACCTCGAAACGGGCGTGACAAGTCGCGAGTGCTACCATCAGATATCAAGCACGATATTTATGCGCCTATCAATGTAATGCCCGACTACCACTGATACGGGCTGAGGGCGGGGAAAGGTCGGGGATGGTGGGGGAATTGATCGCTAAATTTCCCCGACATAGTGGGGATTTGTCTTCGCTAAAGAAATTCACTCAGACAGCGAAGATGTGTGGTTTAGGAAAGAGAATCGGGTGCTAGCTATTACGTTTATACTAGAATCTACTCGAACTAACTCATCACTAGACCAACGCCACACGACCGTACAAATCCCCGCCTAGCCCCAGTATTCCCGGGGTCTGCAGGTCGAGACTTGGTCAGGGTTTGTATCACCAATACTCCCCCAGTAGGTGGGGAATTGTAATTTTCAGAAATGCAAATCCCCATGCACCTCAGCCCGTATTAGTGGTAGTCGGGGATCACATTGATAGGTGCATTACTATTTCAGAGGGTGTAGATCTATTGTCTATATAGTATTATGCACCTATCAATGTATTGCCCCACCACCCCCCCCCCCCCCCCCTCGGGCGTAAGTGGGGCTTTACAGGGGGAATTGACACGAAACTGCTGCCCCACTATGGAGCATTTGACGATCGTTCAGTAAGCACCCAAATATTTTTTTGTTGTAACTTCCTTCGCTATGTCAAATCCCGAGTAAATCCCGCGTTGCAACTGGGGCCAACGGTGGGGATTTGACATTTGCCCTACTATGGGGCATTTGACATTCGGCTGTGTCAAATCCCCACTATAGCCCCATATATGCCCGAGGGGGGGTAGTGGGGCAATACATTGATAGGTGCATTACCTCTTAGTTGATTGCTGACTCCAGGCCTCAAAGAAGCGTGGCACTCCAGATTTTGCTTCAGGCACAGCGTTTAATAATCTAATTAATTAAACAGGACGCGCGCTTTGGCTAACAATTCGCCAAATTTTATTTCGCCAACATTTATCAGTGCAGTTATTATACAAAATACACATTTGCAAGGATAGCTACTTCATTTCAAAATCTGCAAACCCTGCACATAGTAAACAAAGGTATAAATGCACACACTGACCTACATATTTAACTAAGGCCACACCAAGTCAAACCTTAGTTTCTGGTCACCCGCCCGCATGGCAAACCTGAAACCCTAGTTTATGAGGACTATTATTAATATTACAGGTGCTTAAGTGCACGTGACCCAGCAAGACACTTATTTTTACTGCAAAAGATCGATATACTCTAATAGAGCATTCAGGGATTCCAATAGAGCAGTCACACTACTCTTAACTCTAATATTAGGTATATATTAGGTATATATTAGGTATATATGCCACACTAATAAAATGTTTCTAACTATATAGCTAGTTTTGTCCTTGATTATATAGCTGCTCAGATTATAACTGTTACTAATGCTTCTGTAACCAAAGTAATTTCAGTAGCATTAACTACTAGTCCATGCAGATGGGCCATAGCTTTAACTTTATAATTCAAATGTAGTCCTCTAATGACTAGTCTAGTAACTTCAAATTCCTTATCACTGAACACTACAGGGGTATGGAAAGCCGGCAACATTCGGTGAGCTTAAACTTAAACTTTTCCATAACTAACATTAGATTGGCAAGTAGAAACCCTTATAGTTTAAACATTCCCAGATGATCACTAAAAAACAGTAGTCTGGAGCACTCAATGACTCAAAACTTTGACAGTTACTTTTCTCAAGGTTACTGAATAGAAGGCTGGAAACACATAGCTAGTGGGCTAAGACTTTACATTTGAATGAAGAATTTCTGATGTGAAAATAGAAGTTAAATTTCATTGTGTATCATGATCATTTGAACAACTTAGCTATAAGTCATAGTAATACTTTCCTGACATAGCTAATGAGACATTTATTTCACTTGGAAAGCATAAGTAGCTACATGAGCAAAACATTTCCTATAGTATATTCTAAATAAATAAATAAATATATACTTAAATGCTATACATCAGTGTATAACTAGCTAGCCATGATCCATCAACAACTTTCCTAGTGCATTTTTTTCCGAAGCACAACTACTTATGTTGTTGGTTAAGTATAAAATCAACATGAATTTGCTAAATTGAGCAAATAATAATACCATACAGTATATTGTCACAGTAGAGTCTATAGTCCTGAAGTCCTGATCATCCGCCCGCCCGCATCCATTTGTAGGCTTAGGAGTGACCAGAAACTAAGGTATGACTTGGAGTGGCCTAAATGCTTCAGATAGACTAACTGTGTAAACTTATAAGCTTAATACATAAAAAGTGGTAGCTAATCTGTGAGTGAAATGTATAGTTTCTTAATGAATACTTTCATTGACAGTTGAAGTTGAGTTATCATGAAATTTGCAACCAGACAGTAGTTTTTGTATAGCTGTTTTAACATCCCTGACTTGTACTGCAAATAGAAGGTTTGACCATGGAAGTAAACCCAACAAAATGTAAGTAACAGCATTCAGCTCAGGTTTAAGATAATATTCCAGTTCATCTCTTTCTTTACCACATGTATCTGGTCCATTGTAACCAGTAGATTGACAAATGAAGTAAATGAACAGTTTTTCTAATATGATGTCCAAATCTCTTGCACTAATGCTCACATTAATCAATGCAGTTATTCCAAAAACGATGAAGTAGCAAGATAACATAAGAATTTTAACCTCTGGTACACTAAACCTGATGATCCAAAAACATTTAGTCGATCGCTCAAAGAGCTGCTCTCTCTAATAATGTCATTGATAATTAATTAAAGTGACTGACTGTAAAGAAAATTTGAGTGACAAAATTTCAATGTGCAATTTAAACCGGATCCATAAAAAGTTTGTACTTGAAGTAATATTAATTTTTTATATGCGGTGGCTATTGACACAGACTATTGGTGCCATCACAAACCATTGACACAGGCTGAAGTATCAAGCAGGCTAGTTTAATAAAGGTTTGGGTGAGTAGTCATGAGCTAGTATTGGAATATGTAACTGCAAAGATGTGCCAATCCTAGTTCATCTTGAGCTATCCAAAATCTTACCTTCATAATTATGCAGACAGGCGAAGCACAATTAGCACAATTATGCTTAGCAGGCAAACCTCAATTAGCATTAGGGTTGGGCTCATCTTTGGTTTCTTCTTCACCAGGCATAGTAGGTTCCTTCGTTTTATTTTATAACAACCTACATTTATAAGGTAGACAACAGAGGAGTAGCTGGTAGTGATAGCTCAGCAGTTTGGACTATATAGAGGTCTGGAGGCCCTAGGTTATCTCAACTCTTTTTTCATCAAAATAATGTTTTTCCTAAGTTATTTGGTCAGTTGGTGTCAATAGTGCCAGTCTTTTAATTACGTTTCAGTATATTCTAGAAAATACCTTTAAAACTTGAACTTTGTCACTCAAATATTTCTAGTGGTTATGAGTCTTGCAATGAGTCTGTGCAAACTGATCAGAGGAAGAATAATATGAAAGTGGTTTCCTATACAAAAAGGGGCCCATCAAGCCAGGCCCAGGGAAATTTGTCTCAGTCTCCTATGGGTACCTTGCGAGATGCATATATTCTTCTTGATCAAATTTACAATTTTTTGTTTCCTTGGTACCTATTAACTTTTAGATTTATTACTAGATAAACTTTCTCAAATTGTGCATGCCAAATTACATTAAGTGCACATGTGTGTTCTAACATTTGGCAATGGTATAGCTACAGTCACAGGCGTGGAAATATTGTACACTCACCCTGTGCAGTGTCCAAAATGTTGTTATAGTGAGAATCATTCCACATCCTATCATGATACACAGTGGTACACAAATTGTATAGAAACCGACTGCTCTAGATGGGAAACACAGCACTGGAGGAAATCGGCCAAATTTATATTCTGATACTGAAAGAAATACAACTGGTGCCAAGCCACTTAATATAATTGCTCCTGTTATTTCTGTCACATGTAATAAAACCTTTGTCTTTTTCATAGCAAGTTTTCTTGCCCATATTGGAAAACTGATTTTCAGATACAGATGGGTTAAATGTAACAACCACAGTATGTGAAGGAGTACCACCAGCCAGTGGAAAAGACATCCTGTATGTAAAAGGTATGTATATGCAGATAATATTCAGGTATGTACATATTTTAATGTGCTCTGTACATATAAAAGCAGCTAGGGGTGGGTAAAGCAGAGGTGGCACATGTACAGTTCAGAGAAAAGGTCAATTTCAGATCACATATACATATATGACTAAAGTTTGCTAGACTGTAAGGAACGAAATCCAGTTACTGGATTTCTTATTTCTTTGTTTACAGTCTAGCAAATTTTAGTGAGATAGTTTTGGATGCTATTTTAGCGACTGTTCTATTAGAGTATTTAAGCTATTACTTTTGAAATGTATTATCATTGATTCTTCCTCTTGCAAGCAAGCAATTGTACTTTTTATCTGCAATTTAACCTGCTAGTTCCTTAGCTAGCACATGATACAAGTTTGAGGGGGTGCCTCAACACCCCAAGCACTCTCCACCCCTCCAAAAACAACATCCTTGACAAACATATCCATAGGTGGATCTAGGAGACTCTGTCAGGGGGGCCAAGGATGGGCAAGAAGTCTTAGTGCACACCAGTGTTTATTCCACTAAGAGGATAAGAATAAAATTCTAGTACACAAGTTATATTCATTTGCATAACTTTATTCAGCAGATAGCTGGAAGAATGATGGACAAACAGTTTTTAAGACTGTAGTTGGAGAAAAATTACACCTCCTAGGTTTGAATTTGAGAGCATTTTTGATAGCACTTAACTAACAAAGTGTATGCTTTGCAATGCATACAAGGATTGGTTAGCCTATCTGAGAAAAACCTCGTTGATGGTAAAGTGTACACTAAATAAAACTAAGGATTAGCTAGTTTTGTAATGATTTAAACTGTAAATTGATGACATTAGAATTGCGACTGTTTTATTAGAGTAGTGACTGCTCTATTAGAGTATCTCGATCTTTGCACAAAAATTCAAATTTATTTGACTCACTTTCTTTACAATGTACAGTTTAACTACAACTGTAAAATACATTTATAACTGTTGTTTTCTGTTTGCCCATTGGCTTTCTATGAATATACTTCTGAATACAGTGTGAATGCATGATTTTAGTTTCTGGTATCAATATAGTACTGTAGATTCAAGGGGGGGAAGAGAAGGGCCGGGGGGGGGGGGGGGGGGGGGGGAGAGATCCGCCTATGAACATATCTAATGATTTGCGTACTTATGTACGTCAGTCTTCTATATTAGCCGTATACCTACTAAAGCCATTGCATTTCTTTCAAGCTTTATCTTTATCAGACAGCCCTGAGACAGGTTACTATTCCCAAATTTTATTCTGGCAAAATTATATTAATCATTGACTACGTATACTCTACTAGAGCATGCAACTTTACATAAATAATATTAGTCTCTTTTGCTGTTATCAATACTACATTTACATAACCATGAACAGTGGCCATGGTGTAGACTATTTCTAGTTTCACTATGTTAGCTGTGCCTTTTCCAAATGAGTATTTCTGTACACTCTTTCTCCATGCAGTCAGTGTTTTTTATGCCATTCAATATCAATGTGTACTACTTCCAAACACTGAGCATGTACACATATACAATACTATACCTGAAACTTGACAAAATGCTGATGGATTATCATAAGCAACAGTTAAAATCTCATGTGTGCAGTATAGCCTCTCTTGTCCACCAATGTAGGTGATGAGGATTAAACAAGCTGAGTATGCATACACATTATTGCAGATAGTAATAGGCAAAAGATATTAATAATATATATAACATATGCATCATTCATAGCAATTATGTATTCGGTAAAAGAGATTTTAGTCAGATCGTATTTGTGTAATACAGTGGAACCTCAGTTATCTGGACCCCAAATATCTGGATTTTCGGTTAACCGACCCACGGAAATGACTGCTCTATTAGAGTAGTGCCTGTTATATTAGGGTAGAAAAATGTTCTTTATGCACAGTTTCAGAGATACAGACTTTTCAGACTTATGGACCACCCCTGGGTTCAGATAACTGAGATTCCACTGTACTTTGTATGAATGTAACATTCTAGCAATAACAAAATAATTATGGTACTTAGTTTATATTACAGTGTTTCATACATTGTGTATGTACTTACCTATAACAAATGTGCACACAGTGCTATAGACCACAAGGATTGATGGAAAGTCTAATCTGAATTAGATATAAATGTAATTTAATTGACATAAGTGGCAAATGATTTACATATTTATTTATTTGTTCATTATGCAAGTTCCATAAAGGACAAAGGTCACATAGCCATAAAAGTAATAAACCACTTTTATTGTAATGCATAGATGTACTTGCAACTGAACATAGTAACCAAAGTGGTTCAAATCAGCTTTAGAAAATCCTATGCATAGTATCAAGAATCCATAATTATGGACTCTTGATAGTATGCTTTGATGTTTGGCAGATAATTAGGTCTTTAAAAACCATGAAGAAACCTGCTAGTAGGTTTCTAAAATGGTTAGAAACCTGCTAGCAGATAGACCTCAACATTGCAAACCTCACTTTCGATCATTGATTTGCTATGCATGCTCTGCAAAGCATATACAGGCTAATAGCCCATAGACCAACAAAGCTTGACCTACTCCATTCCTTTTATAAACACACCTACGCCAATTCGATTATGGGAGCTAGACTATAACGTTGTAGGTACGTTTGCTATCATAAACGGAGAATTCCAGAAATATAACAGAGTTCTATTTAATGTCCGTCAGTGTTTCAAGCCTGTTCAATATGCTGTTACTATACTTTAAGCGGACTCCCTATTAAAAGAACTAAATAGGTAAGCTTTCTTGTAGAATGTTTATTTGTTTCTTGAAAAAAAGTTATGTAGGTGTGAAATCATGTATATACCGGCTTAGTCACAGAAGGCCTAGCACCAGACCAAGTGTTATTAACCATTGACAACAATCTACTCACTGTTACCACTTACTTTAAACCCTTGGTAGTGCTGGCTTTAACTTTATTGTCACAGTAGCTATCACTCTTTGATTGATAACAGAAGTAGCGATAATGTAGCTAGGGACCCGCCGATTATGCTCATAATTTTACCTATTATGCTATGCTGCACTGCTCAAAAATTTACCTATTATGCTTAAATTTATGCTCAATACTTACCTATTATGCTCAACTGAATTATGTCCAATTATTTATGCCTCAGTTCTCATCCTCTACTAATAATTTCCAGTTTATGGATAAATAATAAGTGGCTGAAGCACAAACTTACTTGTCAAAATGCATATCACAGAAAAGATCGATATACTCTAATAGAACAGTCAGCTATGTGATTGTTATATTAGAGTTACTGGCTGTTCTATTAGAGTATATCGATCTTTCTGTGATAGCTCTTTTAATAAGCAAGAATTCATACTATTACACAAATATTCTACCTATTATGCTAGCATTATACTCAATGCTTTCAGGCACCTGTTATGCTCATAATTATGCCAGCATAATCGGCGGGTCCTTAAATGTAGCTAGCTACAAGCTTTAATTCGAAAACACGTTCAATCTTCTCTACTGATCGCATGACCTGTTTTAACACTGTGACGATTTTGAAACAACATATAACTCAATCCCACAATGGCTCCACCTACATAGCGATATATATATATATATATATATAATGCCCGCATTTTCTAAGTCGGTTAGGAACCATGCCCTCGGCTCTTCGTGTTTTAGAAACCTCGCTTCACTCGGTTTCTAAAACCACGAAAAACCTTGGTCTAGGTTCCTCACCTATACATCTGCCGCAAAGATGGCTTACTAACTACCCAACTGAAAACAATAAAGTGGCTAATTTGCTGCAAATGATGATATTTGAAGCCAAATCACAATATGAATCCAACCTTCCATTAACATGAGTTCATTCTAACAACAACAAAAATTGTCAGTAGTATACTGCTATTATGAAGGGTCACAACCATTATCCTAATGAAATGACTCAATATGATAAACAGGCATCTACAGACTTCCATGCAGCCTTTTAATGATTTCAGTATTTTCATCTTGTAATGCTGATACAATCAAATGAACCTAACTTAATACCTAGTGGAATTAGTCCAAAGGTATCCTCCACGTTGTCATCTGCCTCCCACTCTCCTCCAGCCTGCATAACAGTACCATCTGTACTTACTGTGTGGTCCCTGTCTGTCTGGTGAAAAGTCCTCCATATGCAACTACCATCCTATCTCCCTATTCTGCATCCTCTCCAAAGTAATTGTGCACAAGATAAATATCCGTATAGAAGGAAAGTGCATAAAATGCCAGCTAGGCTTTCTAACCCAAGAGATCCGCACTAGCTAAAACAACTACTAACCATGGTATCCAGAAACTCCTTCAAGCCAGGTCTGAATCAGATGTAGTACACATGAAAATCAGGAAGACTGTATCTCATGATGGCCTGCTGAAATATCTCAACTCTTTAGGTTTTAGGTTGTACGAATACCTATAAAGAAGTGTCAAAATTGGTGGCACTGCACAATGTATTTTCTGCAGTGTATTTGGGGCCATTGATGCTTGCTGATTATTTTCATCAATGGTCCCATCCAATCTGCAATACCATTCATTTTTGCTAATGAAACCAAATGCCTGCTAGCAGTCAGGTCAGCAGATGATGCACAAAATCCCAACATGATATTACAAATGCTACTAAATAGTTGCCCTCTGATCTTCTATTCAGTGAAGCTAAATTTGCTCATGTACACTTCTGGGAAAACTAAACTTTTAATCTAGACGTTCCAACTTGGATTTCGTTTGGGTGGGTAACAAATCTCATATTTTCCACCTTGGGTTCTAATGTTCTTCACACCTTCAGGCACAATAATATAACATATGCTCAAAATCTAATGACTATGTATAATCCTGACATGCAGTGATGTAACGAGAGCACTTAATTATTTCGATACGTGGCAGTCATGTATGGCGCTAGTATTAATGTGAAAGATCCAGCCACTGGCACAATGATGAGTCTATGAAATTTTAGGCCCTCAGTAACTTTCTTATTTTGCTTGTGTGCTGCAGCCGCTGGCCTTTGGGTTTATAATTCTATAGACTCCACACTGTATCCGGTATTACTTATATAATCAAAAAAAACCTATAGCATATACAAAGACTTTGGCATTATATTTTTAATCTCACCTGGTCAGACCACTACAAAGACATTACTGCATAGCAATACCAAACCATAGAGGGCTAATCAGACGCATATTCAAAATAAACTGCACAGATGCAAAGAAAACTCTACATTGCTCTATTCCGTTCGCAGCTATGTATTGTTCTCGTTATGGCAACCTCAACTAATCAAAGATATTACCACCTTGGAACATGTTCAGTGTAGAGTCACAAAATGATATACACTTCACAAATTAAGGCTCCAGCAACTACACCTATACAGGGGCATAGCTGCAAAATTTAAAGTGAGGGGACTAGGAAGAATGTCATCTGGTTCATGCAGTTTGCACAGCTTGCATATACACTCAACATGCAAAGCATGCTCTATCTATACAGGGGGATTTAGGGCATGCTCCACACAATAAAGTTTGACAAAATTTTGCTTGAAACTAAAATTAATTTTTTTTGAGTACATGACTGCCTATTAGAGTAGCTAGAGTATACTGATCTTAAAAAGTGGAGAAGCAAAGCAATAAAAGTGGAGGGGTTCTAGCTCCCTTAGCTTCCCTGGTGCTTGCACCTAAATATATATAGTCACTACTTTTAATGTACATAATATAATGTTTCAACAACTTTGACATAAAGCTTCACCAGTAATAATGCCAGCTAATCTAAAGCTGGTCTATCCCAGATCAAATTAGCAACATCTTTGCTTTAAACGAATTGCCAGTCTACCTCACCAGTTGCTTAGTGGTTAAGGATTTGGGTGTTCAGTATGGAGGCTAATCTGGTAAGTTATTTTTAAAATTACCTTGCGGTAAATGTTCTATTAGAGTATCTCTACCCCATTATTTTGCACTTGTCTAGATTATTCTTTTCACATACATACTTTGCAAAATTGTTATAAAGTACAAATGCATAACTCTATTGCCTTGAAATTCAGTACAAATATAGAGCATAATAATTATAAAGGTGATATTCATCAATCTATCTCAACAGTGCTGTGTTATCAAATGACATTATATCCGTGGGATCACTTCAATGCAAACTTTTGTTCATGCTACTTTAAGTTCTGTTTCCATGCTACTGATGCTCCAGACAAACCATCACTTCTTCCAGTACACAACTAATGTATAGATACTGTACATGTATAGCAAGTAAATAATATATGATTCAGTTACTTATACCAAGAGTTGCCTCAGAGTTCATAATAATATATATCAAGACAGCTGTGGAAGTGTGGCTAAGGAAGCTGAAGCGCCACAATGTGTGTACATTGACAGGAGGAAAGAAAATGTAATTTTCACACATGCATGGCTCCATGATCTCATCTCCAAAGCACACTATACCAGTTATGTATAGGCCACACAAAAGTTTTTATTGAATTCACTCCCAATGAGATATAGGTGGCTTAAGTTTTGATTTTACTCTTTGTTTTCTTCTTTACTTAAGGAGTCTTGATTATTCTTTTCACATACGTACTTTGCAAAATTGTTATAAAGCACAAATGCGTAACTCGTATGACTTGAAATTTGGTACAGATATAGAGCATACTATTAAGGTGAATTTATGCAATAAGCTTGCTATGAATCTGCTAAATATCCATGGTGCCATGTAAAAAAGATTAAACTTTTGCCGGGGAATAATAACCCATCCAAAAACAGCTTATAGCTGTAAAAAAGTGCGCGTCCAAGTAAAGCAGAGTTAACTGCGACAAAAAGTAATGATATCATAATGTGGCCATGTGCAAGGTGTGCAAGTTGTAAAATTAATATTAGCTAATCAGATAATACAATGTTATTGTTAAAGTGTTAATGAGAACTAAGTGATGTTGCTAGTTTTTAAGTGTGTGAGCATCTTCATAAATGCCACACAAATTTGATTCTCAATAAAGCAATGTGTATAGATTCTCTGATAGCAATAAATAGTTTGAGTTTGGCTGCCTTTCTTTTGTTCATAGCATTGCCGTATACAGGAAAGGCGGCCAAACTCAAACTATTTATTGCTATCAGAGAATCTATACACATTGCTTTATTGAGAATCAAATTTGTGTGGCAATTATGAAGATTCTCACACACTTAAAAGCTAACAACACCACATAGTTCTCATTAACACTTTAGCAATAACATTGTATTATCTGATTAGCTAATATTAATTTTACAACTTGCACACCTCGCACATGGCCACATTATGATATCATTACTATTTGTCGCAGTTAACTCTGCTTTACTTGGACGTGCACTTTTTTTACAGCTATAAGCTGTTTTTTGGATGGGTTTATAATTTCATAGAATGTAACTGTATGCAGTGAACATTTCTCAGTAGCTCAATGGATGGCCTATATACTGAGAAATTCCCACTGCATGCAGTTGTCTAAATTCATTAAGGCATGCTTATAACACTGAGGGCTTGACTTAGTTTGGTTGCTAGTGACATTGTTAGCATACTTACAATTGATAATGGTCATCATTAATTATAGTAAGAGAAATGGGCAAACTTGTAACTGTTGATCATCATCTTTTAATGATACGTGTATTATGAAGTCTTGTTATATAGAGAAGCTTAGCAGTACAACCTAGCTGAATGGGATATATTCAAGAGTATACAATGCTCTTGATATAAGTATATGTTAAAGCATAGCCGCAAGTGCTAAATGAAAAATAAAGTATGAGGCGCGCGGCCGAGTACTTTATTTTTCATATAGCACGAGCAAGGCTATGCTTTAAATGATTTATGGACCTTTCTAGTCGTGTAGCTTCACCATACACTAGGACTCGTAATTAACAAGCGTTGCACAAACTATTAGCAGCCTGAATGCACACAAACTAGTTTAACAAAGTAACTCACGTCGCCGCTTTGTCATGTCTTCTGTTTTACTAGACCATTTACATATTTGGAATCAGTCTGGGGGAATTCATAGCCTTTGGAATTCTTTGCTAGATGATCTCAAAGTTTCTAAGCCTCGTGGAGGGGTTTCTCATGGTTTGTATTGTAAGGCTCATGCTTTGTATTGGGCTAGGGAGGGAAGATATAGTAATGCTCTTCAGACCCTTTCATCTCAGGGTGTTGCTGGTCATGATGATGATTCTGCATATGAAGATTTGCTCCATCGTCACCCTTATTCGCCATGTCCAGATGTAAGTGTGTTGCCTTCTAAGCCTGCATTGACAGTTGATGACTCAATGGTTTTGTCTTGCTTGCGAGCATTTCTAAAGGGCACAAGCCCTGGAGCTTCCAAACTCCGTGCTCAACATTTGTTGGATGTGATTGCTGGGTCCACTGCTCCTGCCGCTCGTGATTGTCTTCTTCTCTAACCTGTCTGATGAACCATTTGCTTTCTGGAAAAGCTCCTTCTTGTCTTTCTCCTTGGTTGTGTGGAGCTCTTTTGACTGCTTTGCTAAAGAAAGGTGGAGGGGTCCGCCCAATTGCTGTGGGTGAAGTAATTAGGCGCCTAGCAAGTCGATTATGTTGTCTTGCTGTTCGTCCTTCTCTCCCTAGTGTTTTTATCCCCTACGGTCAAGTGGGGGTTGGAATTCCTGGGGGTTGGAGACTGCTATCCACGTTATTCATCATTATATTTACCAACATGCTTCTGACTCTTCCTTAGCTCTGTTAAAAATAGACATGAAGAATACTTTCAATGAATGTAGTTGTACTGCTTTTTTCAAACGAGTTGCTGAAGATTTCCCAGAGATTTCTGCTTGGGTTAAGTGGTGCTACTCACAACCTGTTGAGCTTCGTTTTGGTTCTAGACGTATCATGGCCTCATCTGGTGTACAACAAGGTGATCCTTAGGACCCTTTGCTTTTTTCTTTAGTTTTGTTACAGTTTATTGATTTTGTCAAGCTTCATGATTTAGTCTAATTACATCTGTGGTATTTAGATGATGGGACATTTATTGGTTCGAAATCTTCCTTACTGAAGCTTTTAGATTCTTTCTCAATTCATGGTCCCTGATTTGGTCTCCATTTAAATTTGTCCAAGTGCGAACTATTCTGGCCTTCTGGAGACTCTTTCTCTGAATTTACCACCAGTATCAACCGAGCTGGTGAAGGTTTGGAGCTTTTGGGATCTCCTATTTGGGGAACTGACAACTTTTTCGATCAGTTCTTGTTCTCTCGTTTAGCCAAGGTTACAGCTGCTCAAGACAGCATTGCAATTTTAGAAGACCCTCAAGTCGAGCTTCATTACTACGCAGCTACCTTGGAAGCTGCAAGATCATTCATCTTTTGCGCACAGTGCCATTCTGTATATTGCACTCCTTTTTAGAACAGTTTGATTCTAATCTTAAATCTTGCCTAAGTTGTATAATGCAATGTAGTCTTCCTAATGATTCCTGGTGCCAAGCCACTTTACCATTTCGCTTGGGGGGTCTGGGCTTGCGCTCATGCTTTTCTTCCGCTGCTGCAGCCTTTTTGGGTTCATGTAATAGTGTTCGTCTCCTGGCTTCTCATCTTCTATCCCAGGACTTTCATGATCTAGTGTATCCAAATGAAGAACATACTATTGCTACCTTTGAAAGGTTTACATCTGATATCTTTATTCCCTCTGCTACCCAGCAGGACTTACAGGCTCTGTTAGATCAAAATCAGTATGACCAACTATTTGCTTCTTTCAACATCCGAAACTGTGCTCGACTTACTGCTCTCTCTCACTCATCTGGTACTAGCAGTGGATGGCTCAAAGCTATTCCTCAAGTCTCCCTTGCTCTGGCTATTCCTGGTCCTGAGTTTGTTGTTGGCCTTCGTTTGTGGCTCGGAATCCCTCTATTTCCACTTTCCCCCATTATGTGTGTGTCTTACTTCCATTGACCAATTTGGTGACCATCTTCTAGAATGTTCTCATGGTCCTATGAGAATTCGTCGCCATGATGCTCTAGTTGACATTGTTTGTCATGCTTTGTTCCAGAGTCACTCAGGAGTTTTGAAGGAACAACGTGTTTCTTATGAAGATAATTCTCGCCCAGGTGATGTGTACCACCCTGACTTTCAGCATGGTCGTCCAGCTTATTTTGATGTGTCTGTTCGTAGCACTACCCAGCCTTCTCACATTTCTTTTTCTTCTTGTGCTGGGGTAGCTGCTGCAGCAGGTGAGTTAGCCAAGGACCAGAGACATCAAGATGCTGTAGAAGAGGCAGGGTGTGACTTTGTCCCACTTGTTGTAGAAACTTTTGGTTTTTGGTCATCATTTGCGCTTCAGACCCTTCATACCATCGCTGAACGCACCACAGCCAGAAGTGGTGCATCAACCAAACAGGCTCATAAACATTTGTTACAACAACTTTCAGTTTCTTTATGGACGAACAATGCCCGTATGATTTTACGGTACAGGGCTTTGCAGTGTGAGGACTCTGATTTTCCTTTCCCCAAACCCCTGTTGTAATTAATTGTGTTTGTAGTTTAGTTGTAGAGTAATTTGTATTGTAACTGTAAAAAAAAAAAAAAAAATTAAAAAAAAAAGTAACTCACACGTATTTCACCATAGTTTGGCATAGTAGACGTTCATCGCATCTTTTGGCAGGTTTTGCTCACAACCCACAATCGATTCTATTGCAAGTCACACGGTGAAGTATTTCCGTGATATCTCCAGGACTTGTCCGTTTACATTAACAAACGTAACAGCAACGTTATCTTCTCCCACCCATCATCGAAGCATTTAGGTATGTCTATAAAAGCAATCCAGTGGTGGAACTCGTATCGGCTGGGGTGATTGATCAATTAGCACGGCGAGGCTATCAGCCTTTACCGGCTTGGGTGATTAGTCGTACTGGCGCGAGCCCCATAGGCTATTAGCCTACACTAAGGCACGTGGGCAACTGTGCTTTATTGCCCACAAAGAGTGCTTTATTGCACCGCAAAGAGTGCTTTATTCGTTTCAACTGCTTCATCGACCACAAAGAGTGCTTTATTGCACCGCAAAGAGTGCTTTATTCGTTCAATAAAGCACTCTTTGTGGTCGATGAAGCAGTTGGCCGGTTGAGAGTGTACTTTATGAAATTTAAAGTACACTTTTTCCTTTGATCTCGCCCACGCAAAGTTCTATAATATAATAAGAAAATTACTTAATCATGTTGTACTGAAGGTCTGCTGGCAGCCTGTGCTATCAGCTAAGTTAAACAAGGAATGATCACTTTAATATGAAATATTCGCTTGGGTGATATAGGATGTTTTTACTTTGTTATATACCACATATACATGTTGTCTGTCTGTGAGCCCAACGCATACTGCATACATACTACCATTATGGGAATTATTATGAACATGCATTCATCCTCACCATGTCTACTTAACATTGTTAGATTGTCTATCTAGACCAAGCTTATAAAGCATTTGTTTCCATTGCCTGCCACATGCATGCATGCATATAAATTTGCTCCTGCCCAAGTACTTTACACACATTTTCAATTAAATGCGCTCCATTAATAATAATAATAAATCAGTATTGAATGCATCATAAACATTAGAAACTGTGTAAAATTTTGTGATACATGAACATGTTTAGGTGGTTGGGGTTCCTATAATAAATTACTGTATAGAATAGGAGACAGCATGCTATAGCTACATACTGACTGCACACATATAATTAATTTTGTTAATTTTACTTACAGTACTTTTTTTCTGATAATCACAGCAACAAACACAAGAATTCCACCAATAAAGGATATGGCTCCAGCAAAAATTAATAATATTCTTTCCCTCAGTTTAGTTGTAATTCGGTATTGTGAGAACTTTCCACACAGTGGTAGACACAAGCCACAGTATTCCTTAAACTGATAGTGACATTGTAAAGGTTGTGATATAATGTGTGTAGTGTTATCATAAGTGATATTATCAACATCACTGAAATGTTCACAGACTGGTAAAAGTGATGATGATGATGTAGCCATCACCAGCCTCCACTCATCAGCACACACCACATCACGGATATTACTACATTGTTCCTGGCTTATAAGGTTTACACTACCATTACCATCACATGGGGGATGTGTATAGTGGCATAGAAATGGTAACACAATTTCAGCACATTGTTCACTGACAATACCTGAAAATTGATTTAAAATGTCAATAAAACTAGCAATATCATTTTCAGACATCCCATTCAATGTAATGGTAAATAATGATGAGTCATTGTTCAGACTTAACAGATAATTTGTGCATTGTCCAATGTAGTTAACACAAGTAGCGTCATATACAGAAGAATTGTTAACCTGAAAATGAAAGAGTAGCTATTTAATGTCTGACAATTGGTAAATAAATTTGATTGTGTATACAAAATTCAACTATTATGAAAAATGAAGTGTGTAGCTATTGCACACCAAAATGTCATAATATACACACAAATAATGCCAATTGGTGTGAAAATTGTGAAATATTGACAGGACACACTTTATTTTTACAGTGCATCAAGTCACTCAACAAGCCATAACATATTCAGGCAGTAAACAATTATACTTAGTAACATGCAATAATTTTATGATTTGTGTCACTTTAATTCCATTTATAACTATGATGCTACTAGTGTGGGGTAGTACAATTCTAGCAATAAGATATGTCGTATACACTGTAAATATTATGGTGACACCCTAAAGTGCAATGCAGAGGTCCCACAGTAGCACTCTAGCACTACCACAATGCTCTGGATGTTCTTATAACACCCTATAAGGGCTCACACTATACCCCATGACACCATAGGGTGATTTAGTGTGTTGTAGTAACCACAACAATGTTCTGGATGTTCTTATAACACTCTATAAGGGCTCACACTACACCCCATAACACCCCAGGGTGATTTAGTGTGTTGTAGTAACACCCAAGGGTGTCATTGATGTGTTGTGGTAACACCCTAAAAGTGTACTTAAGTGCTATGTGACACTCTGTTTGTCATGGTAACACCCCAGTTTATTGATGAGGTGTAAGGGTGTCAAGGGGTGTTTCTGTAACACCCTTAATAGTCCTATGACACCCCTTAGTGACTAACTCTTTTCATTTATCCATCAATTTAACCTAATGTTTTTTCAATGTATTTATAATATTTTTCCATAGTTTCTTTTAATTGTGGGTTTCACTGGCAATTTTGTGGTGCAGAGTTGTATGCTAGAATTTCCCACACAAAAGCCAAGTATGTTCACATGACTTGAAAATATTCTAAAACCCACAATTAAAAGTTTCTTTAGGAGTTACATTTTAAATACAAACAGCAACTTGTATGAAGTGTAGAAAGACAAGTGAGTGCATTTGTAATACGTTGAATTGCTGTATTTAACAAATCATATGGACTTCCTAAGCCATTAATAATCAAGAGAGGATGATGGATGATAGGGGCTCACCCAATGAAGTTAGTTAGTATAGAGCATCAAGGGTGTGTTGCTGTAGTAATCCACCAGGATGTTACACAACACCCCAAATGATACCCTCAACTTTTTATGTTGTGGGTGACATCATCTGGGGTATCAGAAAGGCTGACACCCCAAAGCAAAGGGGGTTAGAAAGGTGTTAGTGTTGCACAGTGTGCTTGACATTCCAATTTGGTGCTACCATAACACCCCTGTTGTTACAGTGTACTACATGTATTTGTGTACATACTATGGCCTCTAATTAGGTAAATCCTTCTCTAATGGATTATTTATGTTACTGTAAACTGATGCACTGTATTACATGCTGATACACACTCACTTTTGTGCTGCCAAACTAAATGGGTGCAAACTTAAAAATCTCCCAATGCAGGTTAGGGAGAAAAGTTTTCTTGAAAGTTCTGTGGCTAGTTAAATGTTTGCAGTGAGGCATTTATTGTATCTGAGTGGTCTAAATATGGCATATATAGCTACTAATGTCATGTGTGCAATGTTATAACTGAAGCAAAAAATGGTATTGCAGTGACTGTTCATATTGGACTAACTTAGAGTATATATATTTTAATATTCTTTCTCAACTCTGAATGCTTGTGTACCGGCACTGATAGTCCACTGGTATCCTGTACCAGTGGCCAGAAGTTACGCTAATTACATAATTAGCTACAGCCTCACTTTTATTGTTTGTAAAATAATTTTTCATATTGAAAAAATTATACGAAAACTTCTTACACGAAAATGTTAGAGATAAAAATAAAGCCAATCACGTATTGATTGATTGATTGTTAACTTATACTCCACCAATCGGCCATGGCTGTTCCTCCTTGGCAGAGACATACATACAATAGTACACCCCACACAATGCATACACACAAACCTTACATTTTAATACACATGCATAACACTATAATGTAAAACAAGAAAAAAAATTAACTAAGTCTAGATGTCCATAAAGAGTATGTAAAAAATCACCAGACTGAGTAAATAATACAGATGGTAAACTGTTCCACCACATGGTTGCTTTACAACGGGAAAAAACGTTGGCCAAAACTAGTGTTGTGACGAAAAATTTGGCAAAAGCCGGGGTATGGGTCTCGCATAAATTATTTGCTGGATTCAACTCAAGTGGTGGCTCAAAAGAAATTGGAGTATGATTAATATAATGGTGATACATCATGATGAGTGCTCTGTACTGCACTAGCAGGTTAAATGGTAACCACCCAAGATGATGGCGACTGTCAGAAATGTATAGAGCTATAGTTAAATTAGCTATACGAAAATATTTTTGCACAAAAATTAATAAGGCCATACCAATATGTTTCACGGATTGTTTGCCCTCTAGTAGTGACCTGACAGGTCGAAAAATAAATAAAAGTGTAAATCATTTCAGCTGCAACTGACTGCTTTGTTAGAGTTTATGTGACTGCTCTATTAGAGTAACTCGATCTTGACAAGCTAAAGTCTACGTAATAAATTGATGGAGCTCCATTTCCCTCCCTTTTGCTACTACACCTGCACTACTTGTACAATATTGAAAAGTCTACAGCCATTTTAGCTTTATTTTTGGGTTTGCCAAACCATTAGGAAAGCACCCTTGTACAGGCTATGCCTTTTGGTGCCACCCTGTTATTTTGACAAATTAGATAATTATACCATTGACCCACCGCATCTGTGAAACATAAGATTAATTTTTCATGGCCTAATATAACTAGGAAAAAAAAACAACAACATCAACAAAAAGAACAGTTGTCTCTACCGCCTACATTCTGTGAATGCTATCCCACCAGGATCTGTGAGACAAAAACATGTCAGTAACTAAAACGTGAAGATTGAAGGAAAAAATCCCACAGACTCAGGTGACTTGATCCTCATGCAGTAACATGCAGTCAGGCTTTTTAAATTAAGGAATTACGGCACAAGTGCTGAAGGTCTGTAGGACACCTGGTCCTATAGCCTGTTTACAGTTGGGAAGTGCCGGGCTACTGAATCAAAAGGTTTTAATTTTTGCGCGGCTAGTAGTTGCCTCTCGCCTCGCCTCTCCTCGAGCATTCTACTTTAGGGGACACCGCGTCTAGTAGTTGCCCCGACTTGAGCATTCGACACTTTAGAGTTGTTACTGAAGTAGAGTATATTTGAAAAGGTTGAGAAAGGAGAAAAAAATCCATGACTGGACCTGGGCAGCCTCGAACCTACGGACATGCAGCTCGATAAGCTATTTATTTTGACTAACCTTTGGCTTTGGCCTCGAAGCACAATTATCTACACCAACAGCAATCGATGTTGTGGAATATTCCCCACCTCTATCGCTATCGATGGCGTAGATAATAATTGGCACACAAAATCCCATTGCCACAACCGTGCAAATAGAGCCCAAGACGATGTTTCGTCGCAGTTTCGTGGACATCATCGGGCCTTGGTTGGTTGTTCAGTCACCGTTTTGCTCCAGTGAGTGTTGTTTACACCTTTGGTAAAACCTTCCGTGACGGCAGAAAGACGGAATTCTTTCCAGTTACCGGAATGAATTATCATTATTATTAATCATTAATTGCATCAATCGAGACGATACCCGCAATGACGAAATTTGATGTCATAATTGATAAAATGGCCGTGTTAGTGTGGGGCTTCAGAGACTCAAGGGCGGATCCAGGGAGAGGGGGGGGGGGGGAGGGGGCTTTGGGGGCTGAAGCTCCCCCTTCATATTTAGGCTTTACTTGATCAATATGCTGAGTATTATAATGAAATTTTGTCTTAGCATAATTATATGATCACTAATAATACAAATACTCATAAAACCACCTTATAAACATCTTTCCAAGGTATTATCAGTAGATTTATGCTAAAGTTTATGCAACAAGGACCCGGATCAGCATTGGAGGTGTACAGGATCGAGATACTCTAATAGAGCAGTCAGCTAACTACTCTAATAGAACATTCACTGGAAACATGTAGTTGGTTCTGTTATGGAATTTTTCCAAATCTTCCTGCACCTATACATACAATGAAGTGCATTGGTCTGTTTAAAGGGCTTCATTCATCTACTTGTCACTGCTTGAAGTTTCTTAGTTTACTAGAGTGGTACATTCCCAGTATATGGAACAATTAATTGTTTGTTATTGTAGTAGTTTTTCAGCAGACCCAAATTCACTGATGTTTTACTGAGGGTTTAAAACATAGTAAAACAATTATGTTCCATATACTGAAAGTTACTGTCATTTTACTATCTGTATAACTGGGTACAACTACAGTAAAGCAGTTTAACAAATTAGTAAACTAAGAACCTTCAAGCAGTGTGTGTAGTTAATATGTATGGCAATACTTAATTTAGGTACACAATTTCCACTGAAAATGCTCTCAGATTCAATCTGGTATTGTTCAAATTTCAAAATTTTCCACTTTCAACATTCTTATTCTAACATGCACCTATTCAGTGTTGTGCAATTGTGAGAGGGGTGCATCATGTACTTGATTGTCTGAACCTACCCAAACTTTTCCATTAGCAAAATGTTTCAGAGAGCCATACCTATAATCTAAAGGCAGTATATAAAATATCTACAGGCAGAAAATATTATGAATTTTATGTGGAAATGTCTCCAAATTGCAGTATTTTAGCATTCATTTTTCAAAATTTTCCTGGGGGGTATGCCCCCAGACCCCCCTAGTTCCAGCATGCTTCGCACATCTCTATCCAAGAGATTAGTACCTTGAGTTAGCCCCCCTTTATAAATCCTAGATCCGCCACTGGGACTATAGCACGCAGTGTTCGAAATGAATGTTGTTTATAGTTTTCTACACTTGGAACTACGAGATAATAAAGGTAAGAAGTAGTACACCTACCGTCACGTACTGTACCGTGACGATGCAAAACGCGATCCAACAAGGAAAGCAGACCGAAAATTTTACTGAAATTAATAATAATAATAATAGCTATATTGCTTTACAGAATTGTGGTACAACTATACACATACAGAAAACTTTGGCTTCAGTGCAAGGGACATACAATTCTGAGGTTCTACCAGACACCAGCTCTGGTAGCCTATGTAGCTAGTTAACTAACTAGCTATCTAATTGCATGATATAACTTACAATAACTATAATTACTTGGTGCAGGAGTCTTGGAGCATCGAGAACAAGGGCACAAGTAATGAAATCTACAGGGAGTATTGTCAAAATTGGGTTCCATAGAAATTTCTTCAGTTTTACTTTGATTACTTCTAAAGATTGAAACAAGTCAATTAGCTATTGGTAGGGAATTCCACAGTCTGGGTAGGCGATAAAAAATATTAATTCATAATAGGGTTGGTGTGGGCTGTCTTGGGGTAGAGCTTGGAGCCAGCAGATCTTGTAGTACCAGTAGTAAAATTAACATAGTTAAGTATGTCGAATTTATCAGATGGAAGTTTGATGGATTTGATAAAGAATAGGATATGTCAGCAATTTCGTAAGTGTGTACATTAACTGCAGTATACCACACTGGATTAGCCTAGATCTGTAGTCTGAATGATAATTAGATAAAATAAATTTGGTGGCTCTTTGCTGTATTTTTCAAGTGATTCGATATCCTTTAATAGATAAGGTCCCCACAGTGCTGAACAGTACAATAATTTTGATCTAACTCGAGTAATGTATAATGGTTCACGGGCCTAGGCACATTCGGAGTCCTTGAATACCCTACACAGTAAACCAAGCGATTTGTAGGCCTTAGATGAGATCATTTCATAGTGGTCTTGCCAAGTAGTGAATTGGTAAAAACAATGCCAAGATCTTTACAGCTGGAGGGTTCAATAATTGTGTGACCATTGACATTGTAAGTGGAATTGAATTTACGGTGGAAGCTCATAAACCAAAACTTTGCCAGGTTAAATGAAAGTAAATTGTTAACAGACCAGTTAAATAAAGAATTGAGGTCTTTCAATGTCAAGTGTGGACAATATTTGTCTGAAGCACTTTGTATCATCTGCAAACTCAAATAGTTGTGAAGTAATGACAGATGGTAAATCATTGATGAATATTAAGAAGAGCAAAGGACCCAGTATGAATCAGACACAACTAGGCTTATTTGTATTGCATTATATACTAAATGCCTCACCTTCGCCCTTTTTTGAATTTATAAACGATATCATAGGGAAACACTATCTCACCCAATACCTCCCTGTACAAAGTCTCCACACCAGCAAGGCCATTTTGTTTTGTGACATCGGAAAACGTCATTGTGGATATCGGAGGTTGACGTAATTTTTTAAGTTCATTTCATCTCCTTTTGGGGCTAAATACATGTAGCTATGGGCTCCACTATAATATAGGTACTTCAATGTATATAACACATCATGTGCTAACATTTTATAATTTCACTAATAATAGTAATAATCAGTCACCCAAATAGAATAAAAAACCATACAACACAACAATAATTGCCACACTTCAGGTAGTAGCTACAACTAGCTGCTTAAACTACAAAACACCAAACTTTACTATACAGCATTAATTGGCAACTGCTAAACATGGAATCATATGCATGGTTTTGCACCTGGCCTGCCTTGCTATCTTTAAATGCCATAACATAGAATTTTTGTCATATGTCATGGGCAATGGTGTCTGTACATTGTATGTCACACAACTTGTGTTAATATGCATGCATACAACAGAACCTATTAAAACATGCATGATTATTGTTTGTGTATTTCAACAAAGCCATGCACAATTATAACTGTATAGTGATATAAAGCAGATATTTCTTTACTAGACAATGAGTTTCCATGCATGTCATGATATAATTATTACAGTAACATATACTACAATGTGACTGGATCTGTGAAATTAAAGCTCAATAATTATAATGACGCATTTTTGAATACTTTTGTTATACAATATTTATAGTCTCCTTAGCCAAATGTATATGCTTTGGTAAGTTTCAGTCTGATATGCCAAAATTTTTTGTTCGAGTTACAGCCCTACAAAGTTGCAACAAAAAAGTAGCTACAGCAAGTATAGCGAAAATAAATTACAGGTATGTAATCAAGTAACTTCCAAACACAATGATTATGGAATTGATACTTGGTGTTGCACCATCATGTTTAGTGGCTGATCCAGAGGGGGTCACAGGGGACGTGCCCCCTCCTTCATTCCTTTCAAAAAAATTGTATACAAGATATAGATACTCTAATAGAGCAGTCAATCACTCTAATAAAACAGTCATAGTGTTCATGAGGTTAACTATGAAGCTATAAATAAAGATCTTTATATACTTTACTAGCTATTCAAAAATTTTCAAATTTCAAAAGGAAGTATAGGGGTTGATATAATATACAGTGAATATGCACACTACAAAAAAGTACGTAAACAAGTTTAAAAATGTTACAGCTGAAATGAGAAATGATCCTGCAGTAGAAAGCAAGGAAACAAGATTAGACGACTACTTGCTAAAATGAGACACACTTTAATGCCTAATTTTGGCTAGCATCTTGAAATGAGACCATCAAAATAGCCAAAAGTAGGGATTAAAGCCTGTCTCATTTTAGCATGTAGTCGTCTACTGCAAACTGAAAAATCAACTTTTACAAATCAATTCCCCTACCATTGTGGGATGTTCATCGCAGCATATCATTGCTATATCCACCATGAAACTGGAAGCATGATTGTTGTCTTCACAGAAATAATTATCGAATTTTATATCTCACGACTGAGACGTAAAATGTATTTTTAAAATTTTGTGCTCCACACAGATGACTGGAAGAAACTTGCTACTTAGGCAGGCAGGCAGGCAAGTGAAATGTAGGTGAATTTTGAATTTTTTAAAACTCACTGTACATTGAAGCATCGCTTCGTTTACCCAAGGTACAGTATCATTATATCGGTACTAATGCATTCCGAGTCCAGGTGTTTTTTTTCGGGTAAAACTAGTCTTATTGCAAGACCATTTTTTTAAGGTGCGAAAATCCACGAAACATATGATTTCTTACCAACCCCTACTATACAGTACTATTGTACTGTATGATAATATATACATATGGTAAAGGACAGCCATTATTGCTGTGACCTTTTTTTATTTTTTGCTCTTCAACTTTTCAGCAGTGTGCATCCTCTCTTTCCAAACTCTGGATCCACCCCTGATGTTTACCACGAATAGAGAAATCCATTACTGGGTTTGTATCACCTTTCTTCACTATACACATACAGACGAAATCAGCCAAAGTTTTTAATAAATGTATACTATCACTTTTGATGTAATGTAAACAAATGTCCATATCCATTATTCTACAACAACAAAACAAAAATCCAATTTCTTTTTGAGTAGGTAAATAAGATAGTATCTAAGATTTTTCTTTATAAAGAACAAAGCATTTGAAAATTTTATGGGATTTTTAATAATATGCAAGTATGTTACCCGTTGTAATCAATGCTTTATACTGTAAAATTTAGGCTTGCAATGTTTTTACAAATCTGGTCACCAATAATTACACAACTAGTACGATATGCTGATTGTTTCATGATTTTCCACCACTACGCATTCCACAGAAACTTGAGTTGTTGATTGCAGAAACATTCTACTATTCACCATGCATAATAACAGGTATAGGCGGCGGAAAGGGGGGGGGGGCTAGGGGGCTAAAGGCCCCCTCGGTCTGCTGAGGGGGGGCTTAGCCCCCCCCCCTCAGAATGATATCACACCGAAATTATCTTTCTTGGAGTGGGACTGAAAACCGTGATTAAGATCGAGATACTCTAATAGAGCAGTCACTCTAATAAAGTAGTCAGTGTGTAGCGAGCTATGAAAGGATTTTTATGTAGTTTATCAGCTAGAAATGGTAGCTGGTGAGGTGGAAAGCTCTTGTCAGTCTCACCTTACCAAACTATAGAAATAAGTCTGGGTCAGCCCAGCCCCCCCTCATATCAACTACTTCCTCCGCCACTGATAACAGGTACAACAAAGCTGAAACTATGCATATCATACTTAGTGTAGAAGAACAAAATTAGTAAAACAAATAAAAAAAGCATATATAGCCACATACGTATACTTACATTCAAATACTGATTGAATCTATAAGCGTACATGTCTGCTAAATACTGCTTCATCCAGTTTCTTGTAAAAGTTTAATAATATATTAATGAACAGACTGAAAACAACTATTTCATTGTTAATATACATATATAATCACAGTATTTGTATATAAATGGTTGGCTCTTCACCTTTCGAAGGGGAATGTGCCGAAATATGTATGCACATGACATAATGTTTGAATTGATATACCTACACAGCACAAAATACAGAATGTAATACATTTACTATTATTCAGTTAATGTTTCATAATTGAGTGCCACTGACATCATCAACTTTGACAGTTGATGTTTTTTGTTGAGCATTTTGATGCAAAATTGCTAGTATTCTATGTAATGCTCTCTTGATGTCTTGAACTTGGATAGCAAATAGAAGATTTAACCAGGGAACTAAACCCAACAAAAAGTAAGTAGCAGCATTTAACTCAGGCTTAAGGTGAGACTCCAGATCGTCTCTTTCCCCAGCACATGTATCAGTTCCATTATAACCAGCAGCTTGACAAGTGAAGTAAACAAGTAACTTGAACATGGCAATATCTCCATCTCTGACTGTGATACTAACATTGACTAAGGCTGTTATTCCAAATATGATGAAGTAACATGAAATTATTAGGACCTTTACTTCAGGTACACTAAACTTTATATAACAAAACCATTTTGATGACTGCTTCTTGAAGAGCTGCTGTTTCTGAAACAAATAATTAAATAGTCTGTATGCATGCATTCAAATTTGGGTAGCCTTTGAGCATGGCCTTGAATTACAACTGTCTATAACTGCCTGATTATTATGATAGAGGAAGACAGGAAGCTGTTAGGCTTGACCACTTAGGTCAACATTTGTTAATTCCCTGTTTCCTGCCATCTGCCTGTGTGCCACTTTGCCTACCGCATGTTGAGGCATTCGTAATTATTATTGTAATTAAGATTTAAAATTATATAGAAATATAAATTATTTCTGTGCTCGAGATCGAGATACTCTAATAGAGCAGTCAGCAACTCTAATGTAACACTCAGCTATCCTACTAGGCTACTACAACAGTCATACCTATTATTTATTTCCTGAGAGGCATTCAAACTCCTCTAATAGTTATTTTGTTACTACATATCTTGGAAAGTGCTTTGTTGCACTTATGAAAAGCTTACAATCCTTTGAAATATCTGCCCTTTTGCTTGTAACTGATTCACTGGTGGACGGTGTATTGTCATTTTGAAGGCTCACCAAAATAATGAAGTTTTAGTTATTAATAATAATAACCACATGCCCTCATACACTACCGGATTGCTCTCAGGAAACAAGGAATCTTATCATGTTGGCCTTAGCTGTGAACATTAATTTATAAAAGCCTAAATAACAGTTAGCAAGAGTGGAAGGTATAATTATTGGAGAGCCCTATGTAGTGCATCTATAGAGAAGATAATATTTTTATAAAAACAAAATCGAATGGTTATAAAGAGTACTTTTTTAAAGGGATAAAAAGCACATAAAAGTCTAAGTTCTTTACATTTTCATGGGAAACAACCAGAATTTACTTTTGGATCAGTAACTATGCTCACATAAACAGCAGCAGTGGCGGAAGTGGCAGCAGCAACATTAGAAGCAACAGCAGCAGCCACAGCAGCTGCAGACAACAGACTCTTTCGTCTGCAACTCATTACCCAATTTGAAAACTTTGGCTATGCTCTTCATCAGTATAATACTCTAATATAACAATCAGTGATTGTTCTATCACAGAATACAGCTAGGTATGTTCAAAATTTCTCTGGAATTGGTTTGCACTATTCTAAACTTAAGTGTCAAAATGCTGTGCATATCTTGGCACATGGCTAGTCTGGCTGGTTTCCTATGTCTCTATATGGCTGCTGTGTATGAACAAGTACTCACAGAACATTAATTTTAGTATTTAAGCAAAACCTCACTGCAATTGTAATTTATGTCTACAGATGTAGGGTAACTACTAGCAGATCATCATACATCCTAAGTTAGATTTACCTGATGTAGTATCCAAAACATTACAATAGTAAGAACTACACCAGCTCCAACTGTTACACAAAGTGGTACACACATTGTGTAGAAACCAACTTCTCTTGATGGAAAACACAGCACCGGAGGAAATCGACCAATGTTATACTCTGATACTGATACAAATATCACAGGTGCAAGAATGGTAATAAAAGCAGCTCCTACTACTTCTATCACATGAAGGATGATCTTTGTTCTCTTAAAGTCTAGTTGTCTTGATTTGACAGGAAACACAATTTTAATAAACAAATGGATTACATGTAACAGCCATAGTACACTGAGAAGCACCAACAGCCAATGAAACATGAAACCTAATTAATAGAAAAATATTTTCATTGGAGAAATATGCACATACTATATGTGACCGAGTGTGACAAAATGGGGCTTATAGCCCAAAAATACATGTGTTTGCTTAATAATGTGTATCTCCATTTCTGTGTAAGCTATAACAATTCTGTAAGATTCAGTGAAATCTCCATAATTTTCTACATAAGTAATAATAAACTTTAAATAGTTAGCATGTCCACAGAAAAAGTTATAAAATTTCAAACTTTGAAAATATGGTCAAAACTTGACAGGCTATAAGCCCCATTTTGTCAGACTGTGTCACATATTATATAATATACTGTACATACCTGAAACTTGACAAAATGCCGATGGCTCTCCAAATGAAACACTTAATGCTTCATGAGTACAGTACAGTCTTTTTTGTCCACCAATGTACGTGATTAGTACAAAACACACTATAATTATATTGTGTACATTATGCAAGATCACATGTTCCATTAATATGTGCTTATATCAGAACACAATTATAGTTTTGCATACAGCTGCAGCCAAGAGAATTAAGGACTTATGGGGATGCTCTGAAAGGTAAAAAATTGATGCATCTCTAGTGTAAATTTCATATGTGTGCTCACAACCCTTGGAAAGTTATAATGGCTTGAATTCTTTAAAACTGTCTATCTCAAAGTCATTGTTCTTTCAAAATCTATAGTATGTATGCATTGAGCTAGATCCTCAAAAACATTTAATAACTCGCAGATGTGATTACACACAATCTTGAAATTTGGCTCATTTGTAGTACTGATTGACTTGCTAAAAATATTTATTTCAAAATCTATTCTTTCAAATGACTGACATAATATTTATGGCCAATCAAGATTTTCACCATACATTTCCTATGGGAAGCTATTAAAGTGCAGTTTCCATTACAACCCATCCTCAAACTTGTTATGGAGCCAAACCGTATGTGTCTATTGTTGACACCTTTGCTGTTACCACTAATCATCTGGTTAGATGAAATGTTAACTCTCTTAAAACAAAATTCACTTTTAATTTGTAGCTGTTTTTCAGGATCCAGCTCAACTTGCAATTGTACATACTACAGTCACATTTACTATATATTCACATTGAGTGCTGTCACCTATTATAATTAACCATGATCAGGCATTTTCTTAAATGAGTTGTAATTGTTTTATCCATAGCTCACCTCAATGACGATTCTACTACAGGGGAGCCAAGTAGGGCACAGCATGATTATTGTTGTATGGCTGTAATATTAAGTAGAATTTCAGGAGGGTCTGGGGGTACAACCCTCCTGAAGCTGGAAGAGTTTTGCAATTTGAAGGCTTGAAAGCAGCCTAAAATTTATGCTAAAAACATAAAAACTGCTAAAATTCTATACTGCAACCTTTCCCCAAGATTTTTCAAAACCTATTTTTCAGTGGGAGGGCCATGGCCCTCCATGTCTTGCCCTTAGAATCATCTATGGCTCACTTTATATGGATTGCCCAACATTATTTATAAGATGTTGAATAAATATCTGTGGAACTGCATAGGGCAACAAACTGGAGTGCAGATTTGGAAATCTTCCCAGCTCTCTCACATGCACACACACACAGTCACATGGTTATAGTTACACACATGTACATGCACACACACACACACACACACACACACACACACACACACACACACACACACACACACACACACACACACACACACACACACACACACACACACACACACACACACACACACACAGAGTCACATGGTCATAGTTACACACATGTACATGCACACACACACACACACACACACACACACACACACACACACACACACACACACACACACACACACACACACACACACACACACACACACACACACACACACACACACGTACACGCACACATTCACGCATGTACATAAGCACGCACACAACACATTGCTACACATATACACACAGAGTATACATACACAGATACACATACACACACACAACACTCACACATGCATGCAAGCTGCAAACACATGTGACCAGCCAATTTATCACCTTTTCAAATACTCTTTATGTTCAATCTCACCAAATATAATTTTCTAGACTACACAATGAATTGTAAAAGTCAGACTTCTAGAAAGGCTATGATTTTTCATTATACTGGTATATCCATACAGATTTATTTGTAATAACAATAATTGTTGTTTAAATATTTTACGTAGATGGGAGTAATGCCAATCCTTACTGAGAAAGTAATGCAGTTATGCACATTACAAATGATGCAATTATGTACTAAATTTCAAACTAGATAACACCAAATGTTGGTTATCTTATACACACTATAATAGCCACATACAGTACTGACAGCAATACATATGCATACCTATGACAAAGGCACACAGAGTTTTGTATAGTACTAGAACAGATGGAAAATCCAGCCTGCAAAAATAATTATTTAATGACTTGTAAAGATACAATATGCAAATGTGTAGCATGCATATATATCAAAATCAAGATTATGTTAAAGAGCTAGCTGTTGTACTGGTATTTTCTGTATTGCATTCAAGTAAGCAACTGCTCTATTAGAGTATCTTGCAATTGATCCTTAAATTTCATGATTTGCAAGCATTCTGCAATTTAACTCTTTAAGTATAATGTGTGTATGTACTTCCTAATCATTTATAGACATTTATAAAGCATGCTTAAAGAATATGACCTTATACCATAAAGAAAAATGTATAATGTAATGATGCAGATTTTTTGTTATCTTAATGCTTAATTGTGCAATTCAATAGATAAAATTACAGTTTGCAATTGCAACACTTATACTGTGCTTAGTACTACTACTACTACTACTACTACTACTACTACTGCTTACAATGCTTTTTGTCTCCAAATGGCAGCAATAAATACCAATACTCCTCCAATAAAGGCAACTATTGAAGAAAATACTATCACTGATCTTTCTCCTAGTTCAGTGTTGGCTCTGTATTGTGAGAACTCTCCGCACAGTGGTAGACACAAGCCACAGTATTCTTTAAATTGATAGTGACATTGTAAAGGTTGTGATATAATTAGTGTAGTGTTATCATCAGTGATATTATCAACATTACTGAAATGTTCGCAGACTGGTAAAAGTGATGACGATGATGTAGCCATGACCAGCCTCCACTCATTATCACACACCACATCACGAATATTTCTACATTGTTCCTGGCTTATAAGGTTTACACTACCATTACCATCACATGGGGGATGTATGTACTGGCACAGAAATGAAAACACAACTTCAGCACATTGTTTACTAATGAAATGAGTGCCCATAAACTGATTCAGAGTAGCCATAAATTGTCCAATATCATTTTCAGAAATCTTCTTCAGTGTGAGCGTAAATAATGAAGTAGTGTCATATATTTCCAAATACTCTGCACATTGTCCACTATAGCTAGTACATGTCTCATCATACAAAGATGGAGTAAAAATTCCATCACCACTCTGAAATGACATTCTTAAATGTATAGCATACACTCTTAATTTTAAAAGCAAATATTTGTTTTGAATCTGCTAAATAACATAGCAAAAATCTATTGTTGGTACTGTATATATGAGGCCATCATTATTACATTGCTTGTTTTCCATCACCTAGTAGAGCAAAAACTGATGCGGGAGGGAGGTGATTATTGATTATTAATTATATAGTTGACTCTTGTTATTTGAGTATGTGACTGCTCTATTAGAATAATTCGATCTTGAAAGGTGCAAAGACTGTGTACCCATGCACCCTGTTGAACAAGAGTGGAAGGTCACTAACCCTTTAGTTACTCTTTATATGCACAGCTAATACATTTACCTTAACCCTTGGTTTCCCACCAATAGTTTTTGTCATACATTTTTGACTTTGTGATAATATTTATTTTTAGATGAATGGAGACAGCTTTAATAAATAACATACATTTTTATTGGATCGGTAACCTCTAAGCAAACATTAGAAATAAAAATTTCCTTATAAGAATCTAATACAACTAGGCTTTGATATATATTCTTATGTATTCCCGCATCTACGTCGTGACAGTATTTTCTTTGTAAAATCATCATACAATAATCTTTTGCCCTGATTTTTTTCTGTTTGTGCCTATATGGTGTAGCTACCCAGCAAATGTCTAAAAGTTGTAAATAAACAGAGTGAATCTATTGTCATAAAATCTTACATATTTATTCACCCATTTTGGGACTTTAATTTACATCATACTTCTAATTAAATTATTCAATCACCATCCTATTTACACCACTAGTGCATAATTATGTAAAAAAGTGCTGCTAAAATTTTGGTGATGATACCTGTAAGTATACAAGAGTTATAAGGTTATAAAGCTGTTTGGTTAAGGAGTTTGTAGTTAACACTTGGTCATCTTGTGCCTCCCTCTGTCATGAAATAGTGCATTCACATGGTTTATAATCAAATAATTAAAATTTGATGTGGGTACTTAAAAATTGATGACGGGAAACAAGGAATAAAATAATGATGGTCTAATTTAAAGTTGATGCAGACCCAGATAAATAATTAATTGTTACTAATAAATGCAAAAATACAACCTAACTGTCTACATGTTGTGCAGTGCAATTTTATGTAGAGAAAGGGGATAAATGAGACGTGATGAACTTTGATCAGAACATGTGAATAAGTATTGTGAGGTACAGTTGGGAGTTTAGGTAACCTTGTGCCATCAATTTTGAAGTAACCAAATGGCTTTAATGTTGATTTACATAATAATTATGTGAATGTTCAGTTGCTAGTGATACCAATACAGCACTGCGCATGCCAACTGATTATTAATATAGAAACAATTAGAAGGCTGGGGGCTCACAAACTTCAATCATGCATCTCACAGTACAATACAGTAGTGATCATGGACATTTGGGCTTTCTTGCCAAATATCGCCCAAAACCATCCTCACTTTTCTTTCTTTCACAACAGCTTGGCAGTAGTATAGAGGGTATCCATTTGATGTCACACCAAATATTTTCCATGTTAAGTTCATAAATGCATGAGACAAGAGTGAGTTACAATTATTTTGAAGAATGCCATAAAAAATTAGCTATGGGCTTGACTTCTTGATTGTTTAACATAACTTTAGTTTTGCCTGAGGCATGCCTCTTTCAACTTCAGCAGCTACATTGCATCCATCGTGAACTTACTATTGTCCGTGTACCATTTCTTTTCCTCCTACTGTATAGGTGTTAATTCATGGTAACCAGTGTTGGGCAAGTGACTTTTTATAAGTAACTAGTTACATATTACATATTACTTGCAACTGAACTATTTAGTTACAGTTACATATTACCCATAAAATAAAGTAACTAAAATAATAGTACATATTATATTACTCTATGTCCACAGCCTTAAACTGTCACGTGTGAAACTACCACCTTATCACGTGACATGATTGCGTTGTTGGACAATGTGCAAATCTGGTTATAAGTAAGGATCTGGTGAATAAGCTTCATTCAGTAGGCTTCATTACTTCGTTGTGGCTTGGCGTTACTCAGTGGATTACTAACGAGATAAGTAATTTCATTACTTGTAGTAATAATATTATCTAATCCAAAACAGCCAAGCTGTAAAAAAAGTGTGCGGCCCTGAGAAAGGCTATGGTGAAAAAAGATGTGAAATCCAAGGTGGCAGCCAAGAAATGGCTGTGATGGTAGGTTAATGGTAAAAATTTTAATAACAACAATTCAGGTGAATTTCGTGCCAAGACCAAGCGGCACCAAATTCACTTGAATTGTTGTTATTAAAATTTTTACCATTAACCTACCATCACAGCCATTTCTTGGCTGCCACCTTGGATTTCACATCTTTTTTCACCATAACCTTTCTCAGGGCCACACACTTTTTTTACAGCTTGGCTGTTTTGGATTAGATTTCACTTCTTTTTGTATTTGTATACCCCAAAGCCGGCCTATAGCCGGCTTTAGGGATTTTTAACCTGTCGTTTTTTCTTTACTACAGGAAGAAGAAAAGATGAAGCAGGGTGATTTCTTTGTAGCTGACCTCTCTGCAAGGTGATCCTTCTAGCTGATCTCTCTACCGGATGACTTGTTTGTAGCTGAACTCTCTACAGGGTGATTTGTTTGTAGGCGAACTCTCTACAAGGTAACTTCTTCTAGCTGATCTTTCTACAGGGTGATTTGTTTGTAGCTGAATTCTCTACAGGGCGATTTGTTTGCAGCTAAACTGCTGAACTCTCTACAATGTAACTTCTTCTAGCTGAACTCTCTACGGGTGGCTTGTTCCTAGCTGATCTCTCTACAGGGCGACCTGTTTCTAGCTGAACTCTCTACAAGGTAACTTCTTCTAGCTGATCTTTCTACAGGGTGATTTGTTTGTAGCTGAATTCTCTACAGGGCAATTTGTTTGCAGCTGAACTCTCTATACATGGTAGTTTCTTTGTTGCTGAACTCTCTACAATGTGACTTCTTCTAGCTGATCTCTCTACAGTGTAACTTGTTTCTAGCTGAACTCTCTACAGGGTGATTTTTTTGTAGCTGAATTCTCTACAGGGCAATTTGTTTGCAGCTGAACTCTCTATACATGGTAGTTTCTTTGTAGCTGAACTCTCTACAATGTGACTTCTTCTAGCTTATCTCTCTACAGTGTAACTTGTTACTAGCTGAACTCTCTACAGGGTGATTTGTTTGTAGCTGAATTCTCTACAGGGCAATTTGTTTGCAGCTGAACTCTCTACATGGTAGTTTCTTTGTAGCTGAACTCTCTACAATGTGACTTCTTCTAGCTGAACTCTCTACAGGGTGATTTATTTGTAGCTGAATTCTCTACAAGGTAACTTCTTCTAGCTGATCTTTCTACAGGGTGATTTGTTTGTAGCTGAATTCTCTACAGGGTGATTTATTTGCAGCTGAACTCTCTACAATGTGACTTCTTCTAGCTGAACTCTCTACAGGGTGATTTATTTGTAGCTGAATTCTCTACAAGGTAACTTCTTCTAGCTGATCTTTCTACAGGGTGATTTGTTTGTAGCTGAATTCTCTACAGGGCAATTTGTTTGCAGTTGAACTCTCTATACATGGTAGTTTCTTTGTAGCTGAACTCTCTACAATGTAACTTCTTCTAGCTGAACTCTCTACAGGGTGACTTGTTTCTAGCTGAACTCTCTACAGGGCAATTTATTTGCAGCTGAACTCTCTACATGGTAGTTTCTTTGTAGCTGAACTCTCTACAATGTAACTTCTTCTAGCTGAACTATCTACAGGGTGACTTGTTTCTAGCTGATCTCTCTACAGTGTAACTTGTTTCTAGCTGAACTCTCTACAGGGTGATTTGTTTGTAGCTGAATTCTCTACAAGGTAACTTCTTCTAGCTGATCTTTCTACAGGGTGATTTGTTTGTAGCTGAATTCTCTACAGGGCAATTTGTTTGCAGCTGAACTCTCTACATGGTAGTTTCTTTGTAGCTGAACTCTCTACAATGTGACTTCTTCTAGCTGAACTCTCTACAGGGTGACTTGTTTCTAGCTGATCTCTCTACAGTGTAACTTGTTTCTAGCTGAACTCTCTACAGGGTGATTTGTTTGTAGCTGAACTCTCTACAATGTAACTTCTTCTAGCTGAACTCTCTACAGGGTGATTTGTTTGTAGCTGAACTCTCTACAATGTAACTTCTTCTAGCTGAACTCTCTACAGGGTGACTTTTTTGTAGCTAAACCCTCTACAGGGTGATTTGTTTGTAGCTGAACTCTCTACAAGGTGACTTCTTCTAGCTGATCTTTCTACAGGGTGATTTGTTTGTAGCTGAATTCTCCACAGGGCAATTTGTTTGCAGCTGAACTCTCTACATGGTAGTTTCTTTGTAGCTGAACTCTCTACAATGTGACTTCTTCTAGCTGAACTCTCTACGGGGTGACTTGTTTCTATCTGATCTCTCTACAGTGTAACTTGTTTCTAGCTGAACTCTCTACAGGGTGATTTGTTTGTAGCTGAATTCTCTACAAGGTAACTTCTTCTAGCTGATCTTTCTGCAGCGTGATTTGTTTGTAGCTGAATTCTCTACAGGGCAATTTGTTTGCAGCTGAACTCTCTAAATGGTAGTTTCTTTGTAGCTGAACTCTCTACAATGTAACTTCTTCTAGCTGAACTCTCTACAGGGTGACTTGTTTCTAGCTGATCTCTGCAGGGTGACTTGTTTCTAGCTGAACTCTCTACAGGGTGATTTGTTGGTAGCTGAACTCTCTACAAGGTAACTTCTTCTAGCTGATCTTTCTACAGGGTGATTTGTTTGTAGCTGAATTCTCTACAGGGCAATTTGTTTGCTGCTGAACTCTCTACATGGTAGTTTCTTTGTAGCTGAACTCTCTACAATGTAACTACTTCTAGCTGAACTCTCTACAGGCGACTTGTTTCTAGCTGAGCTCTCTACAGGGTGATTTGTTTGTAGCTGAACTCTCTACAAGGTAACTTCTTCTAGCTGATCTTTCTACAGGGTGATTTGTTTGCAGCTGAACTCTCTACATGGTAGTTTCTTTGTAGCTGAACTCTCTACAAAGTGACTTCTTCTAGCTGATCTATCTACAGGATGACTTGTTTCTCTCTACAGTGTGATCTGTTCATAGCGGAACTTTCTACTGGGTGATTTTGTTGGAGCTAAACTCTTTGCACAATTGTTTCTTTGTAACTGAATTCTCTACAAGGTAACTTCTTCTAGCTGATCTCTCTACAGGGCAATTTGTTTGCAGCTGAATTCTCTACAGGGTGATTTATTTGAGCTGAACTCTCTACATGATGGCTTCTTTGTAGCTGAACTCTCTATTAGGTATCTTCTTCTAGCTGATCTGACTACAGGATGACTTGTTTGTAGCTGAATTCCCTACAGAATAACTTGCAATGTAATATAACTGAGTAAATTATAAATGCAGCTGAATGCTTTATTAGGGTGACTGTTCTATTAGAGTATCTCGATCTCGCATTTGCTGCACGTAGTTGCCTTTCGAATCATAACTCAGTGATTTGTAATCCGATTCTTCTGTACTACTGCAAGAACTTTCTATGATGATTATTCCAGCTACATACTGATTGTTAGCTCGTTGCTCTAAGCGGTTTGCCTGGTAGATACGAAAACTAATAGTTTGTTTATTCATAAAAATCGATCGCGTAATTTTGACACAGGTTGGGTTTTGTGTCATATCTCCATGGTCTTTATTCCGATTCCTTTCAAACCACAAAAAGGCACTCCTACAATGGTTGCTCCATCTACATATCAATTTTCAACTGATTCCTCCAAGGGGTTTACCCTGTAGGCGTGACAGACCTTCGACCTTATTTTACGCAAATAATCGGTTATAACTCCGTGGATGTTCATCGGATTCCTACCAAAGTTGGTACGGAGATCCGCCTTAATGAGCCCTTTACATGTGCCAAATTGCAGCCCAATCCGAGCACGAATTCGTGTTTTATGGCGAATTTTGCGAAGTGTGCGAAATGAAGAAGATGAAGAAGAAGAAAAAAACGAAGAAATTAAAACGAAATTTTGTTCGCTCGTATCTCGGAAATGGCTGGAGCGATTTTCTTCAAATTTGGTATGTAGACTCCCCTAACTGGGCGGCACGTCTCTAGCAAATTTGGTTCCAATCGGATAAGGGATCACAGAGCTACATAGGTGTGAAAATTGCGGCCTGTTAATATACTCACGGTGTGGCGCGCCGGCTTCTTGGGCCGCACGACACACTATCGTGTGTCTTGATGTAATATTAGATTCGTTACAGTAACTATATTACTTAGGTAACGTGTTACATTTGTAAGTAAAGTAACTTGAGTTATATTACTTGTTTTTATAGCGTATTTCGTTATAATATTATTACTTAGATACCACAAAAGTAATAATAGTACATAACGCATTACATAAGTAACGTGTTACATAATAATTATCACTTTTGTGGTAACAACTAAATATGCTGTAAAAACAGGTAATATAACTCAAGATACTTTACTTGCAAATGTAACGCATTACCTAAGTAATGAAGTTACTGTAACAAGTCTAATATTATGTAATATTATTACTTTAAGTAACGAAGTTACTAATCTCGTTAGAAATCCACTGAACAACGCCTATAGCCACTACGAAGTAATGAAACCTACTGAATGGAGTTTATTCATCAGCTTCTTGCTTACAACCAAGATTTGCACATTGTCCAACAATGCAATCATGTCACGTGATAAAGTGGTAGTTTCACACATGACAGCTTAAGGCTGTGGACACAAAGTAATATATTGTATTGTATTGTATTATTGTATTGTATTACTGCTTTACAGTGACCAGCACTGAAGGTCTGCAGCAACATGTTCTATTATTATAGTTACTTTATTATATGGGTAATATGTAACTGTAACTAAATAGTCCAGTTGTAAATAATATGTAATATGTAATGAGTTACATTTAAAAAGTAACTGTCCCAACACTGATGATAAAATGTACATGTGTTGGCTTCTGGCTGTCACAAGTATCTTATTCCCATAGTTACTGGATTGATCTTAGACCATGTTACCAAGTGACCTCCCCTGTTTCATAAATTTTATTTTTATGATTTGTACTCAATCTTAAAATTCCTTATTTTCCTTTTTGTTTACTTTTTCTAACATAAATTTTGACTGGTGAACCCACACATACCACATGAAAAGAAAGAATGGCTACAGTAGTATCATAAACTTATCTTCCCCATTAGCCACAATTAATGAAAAGGCATATGGCTATTTTACTTTGTTTTTCAGCCACGGTCCACCTGTTATACAATGCATTAACTAGTAGAAGTGCCTCTGCAATCAATCCACTCACTACACCTTAATTACTACTTAAAGTTACAGATGATTTCCATTATAACATAAAGTCAACACACAAGAAACCATTGCACTATCTGGGAATCAACACTACCTATAGAAGAAATTGAACACAAAGGAACACAACAATAAGTTCATGGTACATGCATTGTACATACTGTGGTATGTCAAAAAGCACCTGTCAGGATGAAGTGTGAAAAAGAAATCCCATAGCCTAAGCCATCAGTGTTGGGACAGTTACTTTTTATAAAAGTAACTAGTTACATATTACATATTATTTGTAACAGAACTATTTAGTTACAGTTACATATTACCCAAAAAATAAAGTAACTGTAATAATATTACATATTATATTACTTTGTGTCCACAGCCTTAAGCTGTCATGTGTGAAACTGCCATCTTATCACGTGACATGATTCTGTAGTTGGACAATGTGCAAATCTTGGTTATAATTAAGAAGCTGGTGAATAAGCTTCATTCAGTAGGCTTCGTTGTGACTACGCATTACTCAGTAGATTACTAACAAGATTAGTAACTTCGTTACTTGTAGCAATAATATTACATAATATTAGAAACTATATTACTTAGGTAACGCATTATATTTGTAAGTAAAGTAACTTGAGTTATATTACCTGTTTTTATAGCGTATTTCGTTATATTACTGCAAAAGTAATAATATTATGTAACGCGTTACATAATGCGTTACCCGCCATTATGGATTACACTGCCAGTGGTCTAAGACATCAGTTGGTCGGTCGGTCGGTCGGTTGGTCGGTCGATCGGTCAGTCAGTTAGTCAGCTTGTCTGTCAGTCACTTACCAGAAAATTCAACTGAATGGTGGTTACCTATTATCACTGAAGAATCAGTACTGAGATTTTATTAGAGCTATTCACAGCCATCTGTGCCAGAACTCTATTCACTAAACTGATTATTGTGCATATATCGATGTTTTATACTTGTTTTCTAGCTGTATTTACTTGTATAGGGCTTTGTGTTTTTCCTAAACTCCTCTATGGAAAGATCAACTATGCCAAATAGGGAAGTCTGGTTAGAAAATTGAGTCAATTCAATTCAAATCAAATCTACTGATTAAAATTTCATAGCAGCCTATTGGTCTCATGGAAGGCAATTTTGGACTTGATTATACTTAATCAATACTACCAAAGCACCACGAAGGTATGGTTTGTGGTCAATATTTTTAGTGAGAAAGTGCAAACCTCCATGATCCTTAATACTATCAGGAGCTCATAAGCAGGGGTGGATCCAGACTTTTTAATAGGGGGGTTCTACGCAACTTCAGCCTAGCTGTAAGTCGAAGACCAAAAGAAAAGGTAACTACCTGCTGACAATAGCTGCCCTCCACCAACTAAATCTCCTTATTTATAACTACATACATAGCTTGCTACACTGCTCCTCAGAAGAATACTGTGACTGCTCTATTAGAGTATCTCAAATTAGAGGCTCTTCCAAAAGGGGGGTTCCATGGAACCCTTTGAACCTCCTGGATCTGCTTTTGATAAGCACTGCATTTTCGGTGCTTATAAGCTCTTGATGCTATACAGCCACTACCTTAAGATGCAAAATGGTGCAAACAGTGTCAGTTACGGCACTTTTGCGTAATTATAACAGCTAAAACTGATGGCAAATTACTGATAATGAATTGTTGGCAGTGGATACTGAACCAAAAGTCAGTTCAATAAGCCATACTGGTTATTGAACTGTCAGTAAAACTTAGATAAAAAGGGTTACTAGCATGAAAAAAAAACTACCCACAAAACTCAGATGGGCTTGAACCCTGGACTAATGGTGTATTGGGCAGCTGTGCTAACCACTGTGCTAACCACTGTGCTACTGTTGCTAGCTACCCACCTGCCCTTCTTTTCTATCTTATAAATGCAACTCAAGTAGTAGTCTCAGTATAGTAAGAACATAACCTAAAGGTGAAGAAGAAACCAAAGCTGAGCCCGACTCTAACCCTAACGCTAATATACTATTTGTCGCGTGTCCTAAAGTTGAATAATCTGGGCAGCTACTAGACACATGCCCTAAAGTCTAATACTTGGGGTAACTAATAGGCACATTCCCAAAAGTCGAATACCAATCCTAATATACAACTAGTTGCTTGATACTCATGTAGATGGATGACTGTCAGTTATTTTGTGTTATCTGTAAAAAAAAAAGAAAAACTTTTCGGTACAGTAACCACTTCTTAAATTGTTTTTGCTACATACATACATACGTAACCGGCACCAAGTACATATATTATAGCTAATGTAGCTACGTCAATATTTAGAATTTAAGATTAGGCAGCTACTGGGCAGTCAGCTCAGCTGGTTTGCCCAGGGGTGATAACCACAAATGGTACAATCATATACATTTTAGCTAATCACAATAACTATGGTAAAGTAAGTAACTAATTATAAGTATAATGTATAGCTGATAGCCTAAAAAGGGGTATATACCTACAGAAAGGATATATACCTATACAAAGACCTACAGACCTACTGGGGGTGGTGGGGGATCAAATACAGCGGACACCTTGGTCTCAGCAATCACGAGATCCACAGGACAAGAATGGGTATAAGGTGGTCCAGAGCTTCACCTAGAGCCACGAATACACATTATTTTGATGACCTCAACAGTGAAAAGCTTAGACAGCAGCCTAGCCAGCTACGGGTAGGTGTCGAGGTCACCATGCAAGTGTTTGCCTCGAGCTCATGTATGGTGTCAAATAACTATAAGCTAATAGCTATATAGCTACTTAGCTAATGGCTAACTACGATACCAAACCTGTGAAAATGTTTCCAAAGTCCAGGCCGTAGTCGTTGCCGAAGACTGGCACTTATCAACATCAAAACCAATTGTAATTGTCGTAGAGTTACCACTTCTATTGATGTTAACAACATAGATAACTATCGGCGTACCAAACCCCAATATCACTGCTGTGCAGATCAAAATCAAGATGACCCTTTCAGTCAGAACCTGCGGTCTCAAAAATTTTACAGGATTCTCTTGGACCACGCGAGATTCAGTTCTGATGCTATTAGCCAAATTATCCAATTTGTCTTCTATTAACACGCGTTCAACACCACTACTCCCCGTCTCCTCATTACAAAAAATTTCCCTGGGATTGCCAAAATCAGAAGACATTGGCTTCTCACTCCCAGTTTGCAGACGTGGCATAGTCGGAAGGTGATTTATATTTATAGCTAGCCTGGTAGTTAAACAGCTTTACGCTATTAGAAATATTAAAGGTATAGCAAGTGCATTTGCAGCTAAAATCTCCCTTTTATAGCGAAGGAACGATTTAGAAGACATGTGCTGTAAAAGCAAAAAAATTAATGTAGTCCGGCAGCGCCCGCCCCGTCACATGCCTTACGGGGTAGCATGCATAACAAGTTTCTAGCCGTATAGTAAACAAACAACATAACCATAGCAAATACAGTAGCAATGAAGCTATAGCTAAAAGTAGCTATCTAATTCACTAACAGAGAAATATGCCATGAAATCCCTATGATTGTACCATGGAAAGTTATACAGTTCTATTATAGCTATTTAACATGTAGCAGTTGTCCAAAGCAGCATAGACAATTAATTATCAAAGGTGGTGAACTTGTGGCACTGCATTTGCACAGAGTATACGGGACTATATAGCTGCTGGGAGTTTATTACTCTCTCTTACTTCCAAGTAACTAGCTGTCAGTTTTAAAGTTCTTCAAAACTATAACTGTGGTGACCATGAGCCCATTTGATTCAACAGCTATAAATCCTAGCTGGTAGCTAGATGCATTTAACAAAATATCCATTCAGGCCACCTGATTTTGAACTGAGAAATTTAGCAAGCTATCCAGTTATGTTTGCTTCCCCTGGCCAAATGGCTAGAATTTAATGAATTTGTTGTGTTAAAATAAATTAGCTAATTACATATGCATCTACACACATTATTAACAGAATTAAGAGTAGTTATATATAAAATTTGAAGTTCTCAACCAGTAAAAAGCTACTAGCTGCACTTTCAGTAGTTTTTTTTACAATAACTAGCTCTGTCACTATTTATGTAGCTATACAGTATTTACAATTAGGCTTAAATTAGTCCCTTGGCCACAGCTGCAACTATAGCTGCTAGCTAAAGCGTAAAGCTAGCAGCACTAGCTATTACATGCATAAAACACCCAAGCACTTTATAGCATGCACTCATTGAGAGATCCTTAACAATATTATAGATACACTCATTAAATTAATTTGCTATAGTTAAACATGACCTAGCTATATAATCCATACTGTATAATGTGTAGTGTATGTTGTACTCCTATAAAATACATGTATGATTTTGTACTATTAAGCTACGTATTGTAATATTTCTTTTGTTATGTAAACAGTTTACACACACACACACACACACGCACACGCACACACACAAACACGCGCACGCACGCATGGGTGCATGCACACTAAAACTCTAGTATCTTAGTCAACACCGAACCTGTTTGAATAGCATAGCTATGACAAACAATTTAAGAAGGATCAGATGAAACCATAATTGTTCAATTTGACTTTTAATGTGTCACATACTTAGCTTATTGATTTTTAACTGTACACCTACTTGTAATGAATATATGTGCCAAATTAATAACCAGACAATGTGGATCCAAGATGTATGGTGTATCACATGAAACCATAGCTTTTAAAGTTTTTGCTAGCTGCTTTGCTTTACAGAATGGCTTCAAGTGGTGTATCTAGTTACATATTCTGAATCAACTCAATGATTGCGATAATGATGCTTAGTATATACATTAATTTTTATTTATAGTAGTGCTACATTTACAGCAAAACTTTGTATGCACACATTTTCACATAATATAGATGCAAGTATATCTAAAACAGTATAGTAGGAATATAAGAATAACCTTCACCTACAAAAAGTGCAATAAATGATTCACAGGTTGTTATGTGTATGTGCTTTGCAAGTAAATTATAGATGTATCATTTCGTGTCGCCATATGAGGTACTGACTGTTCTAGTGCAATCTTTGCTGGTTGTTGCTGTTCTGTCTCGAACAACATGACATTTGTATGCTGTCAGCCTTCGTATTACTTTCTTTACATCTTTGACTTGGATTGCGAACAGAAGATTTGACCAGGGAATTAAGCCCAGCAAAATGTAAGTGGCAGCATTTAGCTCAGGTTTAAGATGAGACTCAAGGTCACCTCTTTCTTTAGAACATGTATCAGGGCCACTGTAACCAGCAGCTTGACAGGTGAAATAAATAAGCAATTTGTCTAGGATGATATCCGAGTCTCTGATTCCAATGCTTACATTGACCAGTGCTATTACTCCAAATATGACAAAGTAACATGATATAAAAAGGATCTTTAATTCTGGAACATTGAATGCCACACTACACAAGTACTTAGATGATTTCTTTTTGAACATTTGATGTCTCTACAAAAATAGGAGGCACTTAGGTAAAGTGAGTAACAAAAGATTTTAAACCACAGTATATATACAGTATAGTATGTCAGAAACATCCTAGAACATTATAAATACACCATTATTTTAATGCACTGACCTCACGTAAAATCCAAAACATCAGTACAGCAAGTATAACCCCAACTGCCATTACAATGCACAATGGTAAACACACTGTGTAAAAATATACTTTATTAGATGGAACACATAACACTGGAGGGAATCGGCCAATGTTATATTCTGACACCAGCACAAATACAAAAGGTGCCAGAATGCTAACAAAAGTAGCCCCAGCAACTTCCACCACATGAAGAATAATTTTTGTTCGTTTAGTGGAAAGTATTCTTGACCAAACAGGAAATGCTATTTTGATGAATAAATGAATGAGATGGAGCAGCCATAGTATTCCAAGAAGCACCAGCATCCAGTGAAACAGAAAGCCTGAAATAACAAAATATTTATACAGCAAGCTAACAACAATAGCATACAGTGAAACAGAAGTCTATAATGAACAAAACTGCTATACAACAAGTTAATAGCAACAACAAGAAGAGTACTACATTGTCAGTATAGTAGTTCATACCTGAAGCTTGGCAAAATGTTGATGGATTATCATAAGCAACACTTAAAACCTCATGTGAACAGTATAGCCTCTCTTGTCCACCAATGTATGTTATTAAGACCAAGCAAGCTACAGTATAAGTGCATTGATTTAATAAAACATGTCAAAATATGTGACTGGACTGGCAAAAAGGGTCTTCCACACACATACAATGTACTGACTTTGATGGCCCATAAGTTGAGCTATTGACTTGAAATTTGGTCAGTAGTGAATACTAACATACTTTAATGGATGGAGAAAATTTCAGGTTTAAATGGTACTAGAACACAAAGTTATGGTCTTCCAAGTTCATAGAATTTGATGTGTGTGGAAGACTCCTTTTCACAAATCCGGTCACATATAGTGCAGTACATCAGTCTATGTGGCTAATCGACTACACACAAGAGTATGGATAAACATACATGCTTGTCAACCCATCATGTAAGCTGACATACAATCTTGTGCTTCCAATCTTACTAGGGGATTGGAAGCATAATATTATTATATATAGCAGCTTTAATCTCTCAGTGCTGGTATTGTGATCGGTAACAACCATAGCAGTAATTCCACAATTCTGGAGCTGATGTCTGGCTACTGATAATACGCTTCAATCTTTGTGATCATCATGCAACTAACTATGAACTCAACTTGAAGAATTTGTGTTTACATCAAATGTTGGATAAAGGGAAAACATGTTGCATTTAATCATTTAGAAGAGTAGAAATGTGTTTGAATTTATTTTCAATGAGAAGGATATCTGAATGCAAATCCACGTACCTGCAGTAATGGATCCAGTACGGTAATGAACTCCCTTTTGGCTTATCAAATTTAATTCAATTAACAAGTGGTAAGGTTCTTCTCCCAAACTGGGGAGTGGAACCCTACTTAAGTGGAGTAGAGCACTGCCATGAGTGCTATTGGTCAAATATGGTATGTAAAAGAGTAGGTGTGAGACATAAATATAGCACGAAGGAAAGCTGAGTGCCAACTATATTTCATCTCAAGACCACTCTTTGATTGCTATATTAACCTATAGCACAAGCCTAGTATAGTCCAGTCATTTTACCATTTTACCTTTAACTAATTGCAACAAAACAGTTTCAACTGTTTCTGGTACAGAAAAATGTGCTCTACAACATATCAAAAGTCTCAGTGAATCTCATGTGGGGAAAGTGCTTTTTCGGGACCTTATGTAGCTATTTTTAGCTTAAAAATGTGATTTTCAGTTCTATTTCATCTGTGCATTATCCAAAACACTCAAATTTGGTATTAAATGATTGGTCTTACCATAAGGAACACTGTGATACTTGTTTGGTGTCCATAGCTTAATCTATTCAAAAGTTGATCATTATTTTTACCTGTTTAGCCCTGCCCACACATATAATTAAATTTTGTTTAAAGCAATGGATTATTGACACTTTAGCCATGGCAGGAGACATGTTTTTACAACAGAGGGTCATGATAAAACCTTAGATGTATTTGTTACCATGGAAACACATAGTAGGTACTTTGTACAATGATTATAATGTTATAATGATATGAACAATATTTCAGATGGTATACATTATGGAAGATGTACACAACTGAGTTGGTGCAAGTGTAAAGTAGAAATGAGTACAAACAAATAGTTACTCATGTTGCATCATCATCGTTGTCATCATTTTCAATTACTTCTGAATTAGTACATCCTGACCATTTGCAGTTGCCACAAGCAACAGAACATATTACATTGTGCTTCTTGCATGTGCACCTCATACTGTTACAGTCAGTCTGACAGTTACATCTATTATGCCATTGTACCAGTCTGGAGTCTCATAATCTATTTTTTCTAAACCCAAAGAAAAATGCAAAGAAGTTCAAAGGGTGGAACATCAAGGCTATCAAGGAGTAATTGGGTACTGAAATATACAGTGTAATATTCCTTTTCTGCATGCAATGCTTGGCTGTGATACTACTGTACTTCACACCTGTATGGTATTGGAAAGGGCATATCTAGCAAGAAATTCCAGTCAAGTGAACACTTTTGAGAACAAGCTAAGGTAGTTGCTAAAGAGTCAGCTACCCCTGAACAAATTTCCATTGCAGGGCAACAAGCATTATAATTATATAGTAACTTTGTACAATGGGACACGATAGACTCTTTGTGCTACAAACATTTCTGTGAAAACGTTGCCACAAACACATCTTGTATACATTCACAAACTTTGCCACCTACTTCAGCTGCTGCAGCCTATAAGTTTATTTTCAAATATTGTGGAAAGGTAGTATAGTGGTGAAATGAACCCCCTAGAATGGGGATGGATGAAGAATAATGAAAATTTATGCCATTACTTACCGATTTACCCAGCATCAAGTGAGCTTCTGAGAATAATCAGATTTAACTGTATGTCAGACTGACTGTAGCAGTATGAGGCAGGGGCGGATCCAGGGGGGGTTCCAAGGGTTCCATGGAACCCCCCTTTTGAAAAGCCTTCTCACTCGAGATACTCTAATAGAGCAGTCTAATCGAGATACTCTAATAGAGCAGTCACAGTGGTCTTTTGAGGAGCAGCGTAGCAAGCTATATATCTAGTTATAAATAAGGAAGGAAATATAGTTGGTGAGGTGGCAACTATTGTCAGCAGGTGATGACCTTTTTTTTTTTTTTGGTCTTCAACCTATACAGCTAAGCTGAAGTTGCAATTTCAAAGTGGAACCTCCCTTTTTAAGAGTCTGGATCCGCCCCTGTGAGGTGTACATGCAAGAGGCACAATGTGAAATGTTCTATTGCTTGTGGTAACTGTAGAGGGTCAGGATGTACTAATTAAAATGATGAAGCATGAGTAACTACTTGTTTGTAGTAAACTTGAGTTACGTATGTACACCTTCCATAATACATACTGTCTGAAGTATTGTTCATATCATATAGTATTACAATCATTGTACAAAGTAACTACTATGTGTTTCCATGGTTACAAATACATCTAAGGTTTACCTCTGTTGTGAAAACATGTCTCCTGCAATGGTTAGTCCAGATATAAACAAAATTTAATTATATGCATGGGCGGGACTAAACAGGTAAAAATACATAATGGTTATAACTTTTGAATAGATTAAGCTATGGACACCAAATAAGTATCACATTGCTCCTTATGGTAAGACCAATCATTTAATTCCCAAATGTGAGTGATATGGATAATGTACAGATGAAATCCAGTGTAGAACTGAAAATCCCATTTAAAGCTAAAAATGGCTATAAAAAGTCACGAAAAGCACTTTCCCACATGAGATTCACTGAGACTTTTGATATGTTGTAGAGCACATTTTCTGTACCAGATCTAGAAACAGTTGAAACTGTTTTTGTTGCAATTAGTTAAAGGTTTACTCATTGTTTTGCCAAAAATGACAGGACTATAGGCAGTGCTTTAACTGTTACAGAGAACTTGAATAATATGGTTCAGCAGCATCAACTCTACCTGATTAAATGGTTACAGACCCAAGGTATATTCAGTATCCTTGGAGAATGACTGTCGAGATTTCAGTTTAGATGGTGTCTTTGTGATCATGTCGGTGAACTCATCCAGGAGACTGGAGGCATACAAGTCCTCGTAGTTTCTACTTATGGAAATAAAATATCAAAAGTTAGTTTATATGCAAATAAACTTGTTTATATTATATTATATTGGTACAGAGAGTAAATTGAAGACAAAAGAGGAACTCTAGATCTGTAAAGACAGTTAGAATTCCTGTAGACTCTGACAATGGTATTGCCAATAGTCAGGTAACTACGAACTTTATAGTTCTTAGTTACCTGACTATTGACAATACCATTGTCAAAGTCTACCAGAATTCTAACTATCTTTACAGATCTAGAGTTCTTCTTTTGTCTGTAAAGACAGTTAGAATTCCTGTAGACTCTGACAATGGTATTGTCAATAGTCAGGTAACTAAGAACTTTTAAAGTTCTTAGTTACCTGACTATTGACAATACCATTGTCAGAGTCTACCAGAATTCTAACTATATTTACAGATCTAGAGTTCTTCTTTTGTCTTCAATTTACTCTCTGTACCAATATAATATAATATAAACAAGTTTATTTGCATATAAACTAACTTTTGATATTTTATTTCCATAAGTAGAAACTATGAGGACTTGTATGCCTCCAGTCTCCTGGATGAGTTCACCGATGTGATCACAGAGACACCATCTAAACTGAAATCTCGACAGTCATTCTCCAAGGATACTCAATATATACCTTGGGTCTGTAACTATTTAATCAGGTAGAGTTGATGCCGCTGAACCATATTATTCAAATACAGTGAAAATCATCATAGTAGTGGAATGGTGAGTCTGGAAATAACAAAAGTGTACATGTAAATATTTGTCACACAACACTGTATTGTTTTATGTTCACAACTAGGCATTAGAACTTTAGAACTTTATGAGTTCACCGACATGATCACAAAGGCACCATCTAAACTGAAATCTCGACAGTCATTCTCCAAGGATACTGAATATATACCTTGGGTCTGTAACCATTTAATTAGGTAGAGTCGATGCCGCTGAACCATATTATTTATATACACACAAGATAGCTAGCTACGCAAAACACAATTAGAAACTCGTGGAGTACTCCTGAAATCAACTATATCTTTGGTAGAATAGGCATTTTTACCTGTGTTAATATTAATATACCTTGTTCTGGACTTTGAGGAGTCTAGACTGTCTTTGCAATAGCTACAAGTAGTTTATAAGTAGTTTACAAGTAATACTTGTAAACTAGTACAAACTTTTAATAGTTTACAAGTACGGTATGTCTATAAATCCAGCAGTTCTAGTTGTACTAGTTGTGTTGACTGGTCAACCAGCGTAGCATGGGATAATAGTTTAGATCATAGACTGGGTTGGGTGATTGGTTGTACTGGCCAGAATTGGATCATTAATCACTTGAAGCAGGCTATTAGCCTGCAAAATAGGCCTGGCAGTTCTATAACTACCTGATATAGAACTGTGCATGTGGCCTATTAAAGGTTCTATAACTGTGTTCAATATAGAACATGTTCAGTTGTGTTCTGTATATGGCTATTATAGAACTGTTTTTTGCTTTGATCCTGCCACGCAAGGTTATCATGGTTTTAACACTTTAAGATTCTTTTAAACAATCCTAAATGGTAAGGTTCAACAGTGAAACAATACTGAGGAGTGATTTTAAACATTCTGTATGTGGGTGGTTTCATACATCTACTATAAATTAAACAATATTAATGCCTTGCAGTAGAGGCCATTTCTAAAAGCCACTCTACATTAACTATACTTAAATAATGTGCCACACTTAACAATAAATGTTTACTGCGCATGTCCATGCACTTCTACATATGTACAATGTAACTTACCTATAACAAATGCACAGAGAGTGTTGTATACAACTAGAACAGATGGAAAATCTAACCTGTAAAAAAATAGCAATGAATGTTATTCACTAGCACATAAACAACTACTGCACAATTATATATTATTAAGCCTGGTTTTTACTTACAGTGCTTTCCATCTAATGATGGCTGCAACAAACACCAATATTCCACCAATGAATGCAGATATTCCAGCAAAAATAAATATTGCTCTTTCTTGAAACTTGGTTTTAACTCGGTGTTGTGAGAATTCTCCACACAGTGGTAGACACAAGCCACAGTATTCTTTAAACTGATAGTGACATTGTAAAGATTGTGGTATAATTTGTGTAGTGTTATCATCAGTGATATTATCAACATCACTGAAATGTTCACAGGCTGGTAAAAGTGATGATGATGATGTAGCCATGACCAGCCTCCACTCATCAGCACACACCACATCACGAATATTACTACATTGTTCCTGGCTTATAAGGTTTACACTACCATTACCATCACATGGGGGATGTACATATTGACACAGAAATGGTAACACAACTTCAACACACTGTTCAGTGATAAAACGAGTGCCCATAAGCTGATTTAGGATATCCATAAATTGTGTAATATCATTTTCCGAAATGTCTTTCAGTGTGAGTGCAAATAACAAAGTGGTTTCATATACTCTATCCAAATATTGTGAGCATTGCCCACTATAGCTAGTACATGTCTCTGTATACAAGGATTGGACAGCAATTCCATCGCCACTCTGAAGAGCAAAAATCATGCATAGTTGGTTAGCTGATTCACAAAAAAGCATCAACGTAGAATGGTACATGCAGTCTCACTTATCCAATCTCCTGGTGACTAAGTATTTAAACATCTTTACTATTAAGACCACAGGCCACACATGTGGAATTGCAAAATAGTATGTATACTTCAAAATTATACAACTGTAACAACTGTTACCTCTCATATTGGAAGAAACACTCATCACCTCTTCATACCAAGAGTCAGGACAACATAAATTATATGGCAATAGTTTTTGCTTCAAAGGCATACTCAAATCTGAACTCATGATCACTTAATGCCTCACTTGACACTGCAGCAAGTCTTGGACAATTTAAACATTTATACAAGTCTTATTTTTAGTGTACTTGTGCATACGTATATAAATTGGTGTTAATGGTGTATGTTATATATATATATATATCATGTACCACGGTAGTGGTACATAATAGGGATCAGGCAGAAATTTTTCAAAACACTCTAATAGAACGCACGCCAAAAGCAGCCTTCCGGGCTTTAGATTTTATTTCTAAAACATTCTAGACCTTTCTTTTGTGTTTACAACACTAGCCAACAAGTATTAAAAGTAAGGGAAATGGTTTTAGGTGTTTTTTAAAATTTTGAAAATGGTTAGATTCTCCATCTTCTTCTTTCTTTCTTCTTTCTTTCTTTCTTGTTTCGCGCGCCTACAGCTCGTAGGAAGTAGATATCAGCCCTAAAAACGTATGGCGTATTTAAAAAACATTCGTACCCAGGTCTGTGTGGTATTAAAATCTTCCCTCTCTAATGCGATTGCGAGATATAGAGCAAGAATCACTCTTCGAGACGCCATTCGATCGAGAAGCCATACAGATGATAATATAGAATTGTTTAAAATTCCATTGCTTTAGCTCACAGGACTAAAATGCATCAAGTTGTATCACACTAAACATTAAACATAACTATTGTTCACTGAAACTCGGGTTTTAGACTTTCTTCATTACGAGACAGTGAAGGGGGTGTGGCCCGCACCTCGTCACTTAAACTATTACTGTACGCCTTTCGTGTATACTTTCTATTATATTCTTCAGCTGTTTACCAGCTAAGAGTCGACATAACAAGGCTTGTAAGCTATTGGAACACACTGGTAAATTTCGAATTGAAAAGGGGTGTGTCCCTTCCGTACGCGATTGAAAAATAAAAAGCGGGATACTCCGTATACTCAGCACTTTAATTGGAGTCGACCACGTTTTGTCAAGCGTGTGTTGAAGAGGAAGAGGAAGAGGACAATGATTAAACTTAATTATGTAATTGTTTATTAAACTTATTTATGTAATTGTTTATTGCCAGTTGATATTACAATGGGTTTCTTTATTAAACAATCATGTACTGTTGAACGTATATTTAAGAAGTAGTCCATGTGCATGGACATGAAAAAAATTATGAAACTAGTGGAGCAAAAAAATTATTAATTTTCAACAAGTAGAATAGGGATCAAAGATTTGATTTTGAAAAAAACTGCGTAAACAAGAAGTAATAGGGATGATAATCCACAAAATTCTATGCATCATCAGTTCAAAGCAAGTTATTTGAATAGTGTACACTCAATTTGCGATTCCTATTTCAACTTGTGGTTAAATTTTGTTAAAATGTTGAAATAGGAATCGCAAATTGAGTGTACACTATTCAAATAACTTGCTTTGAACTGATGATGCATAGAATTTTGTGGATTATCATCCCTATTACTTCTTGTTTACGCAGTTTTTTTCAAAATCAAATCTTTGATCCCTATTCTACTTGTTGAAAATTAATAATTTTTTTGCCCCACTAGTATATATATATATATATATATATATATAACACTGCTGAGTAGTGTTTTCCTATAAAACTCTAAAAAATCTAACAGTGCACAAAGTAATTCACTTTCAGCCAATGTAACATTAAATTTTCCAATGCCTGCCATATGTTTTCCAAGCTATTCCATTGACCTATATTCAGTGGGTTGAATATGAGATATACTTCAGTAGTTAAATTGCATTGCCATCAGCAAAGTGTGAACCGCCTTTGTAAGCCCAAATATTGACAAGGACGCATTTGTTAAAATTTTAATGTGTTTATTCACAAGATGCAGGAACAGATATGGTAGCAGCATTGCAGCAGGTTAGCTTTTCGTGTCATGCACAACAATATGTGACTGGATTTCACATAACAAGGCTTCCACACACACAAAATCAAACTTACGATTTTACCAGAAATGGATTGCTGGTCTAATACACTATCATATTTCACACTGTACTTCCTTCAGCACTGACAAGTCTGGTTTCTGTAGCAGCTTTCTTCCGACCCTGTCAAAGCCACGAGTGTGAGATTGGCACCATTAAATGGCCATGGCTTTGAGATAATGGTGTGTAGTGAGCTGGGACTTCACAGAGAGCTCGCCAATAGTGTTCTCAGTCAATTTGGAGTAATTTGAGGGCCATGGAGAGCCCAAACTTGGCCTCTGGATTCCAATCGTCTTCTTATTTCATTTTATACCCGTATATTAAGACCACCGTCCACCCCCACCCTCCCACCCTATTACTACCCCCACCCTCCCACCCTATTACTACCACCTGTGATATTATTACCAGCTTGAAAAAAGCTGCTCAAAACAGGGCAAATTTTGGGTATCAGAAATGTATACACCCACTCAGTGATAGCTAGTAAATAGATGCATACTTGGTGCAAATTTTGTTTGCACAGCTGTAGGCACTGGGAAGTTATTACACAATGATTCCTTAAAATCGCCATATCTCCTAACAAAGCTTTGTGTGTCGAAGCCTTGTTTTGTCAAATTCAGTCACATATTGTCAAACACTTTAATAAAACAGTCATTCTAACATTTGAAAAATGATGGTATACTTTTTGTGTTAGCCGTGCAATAACTATTCACTTTAATGAGGAGCAAACAATTTTGGCATCCATATATGGAACTGACCACCCTCATAGCCAGCTTCCTATCATGATAGCAAACAACCAACAGAAAAAGATCTACAACCAGCAGTGGATTTGATAACAACAAGCAACAGCACAGCAAAAGGAGGATCAAGAAGTCTGTCCACTTTTATTTTACAGGGAGCTTAGCTTCATGCACTGTTATATAAAAGCCAATAAAGTTATTAGTAAAGTAATATTATACTATTGCATAATTTCCCTTTAAATTCTTTGAAAATTCCTCTGAAAGTCCAACAAATTACTATAGATCTCTTCAAATTCCTAGCTGGTATCCCATTACAAATAATTGGGCCCAAATTTTATCGTGCATGATTGCTTTCTTCAGTAAGCATCTTCAATTTAAAAATATCTTTCAGAGCATGCTCTAAGACTCTTCCACCCCACCCCATTTTTATACACTGCAAAAACTGTATTAATTGGTGTCACACTTTTAGTTTTTTGCTACGCCCCTAATAGCAATTTAAGTGATGTCATGAAATACCAACAAATGAATCAATGACAGAAAGTTATTTATAAACACAGCTGTATATGGCATTAAGGAATCTAGCATCATTGGAGCAGTTAATATGGAACCTATTTATGATCCCATCAAAACAAATAGCTATGTGTGTCACCTACACAGCAGCAAATGAGATCCAGCCCACGGTAGCATTTCTCCTAAAGTACCAGGCAACAACTCATGATCAACAAGGTGATACAAACAGTATCACTATGGACAAAGCAACTGCAACATAATATCAGATGCATGACATAATTATGCTTCTTTTCTAGCTATATGTACCAATGCCTTCAGCAGCTAACTAATAGTACAATACATGAAAACAAGTGTGTATAAGGTATCGGTCTAACTGATAACAGCTAATTCAGTTTTGATATATACTTTACAAGCAACGCTATAATTACAACAGCAATAACTACTGCACGCATGCTTGTAAAATGTGTACATAAATACTGGAAAGTCTGGAAAGTGCCTATAATGGTTGTAGAGTCATTTGAGATGGAACCATGCAGACATCCCAAGAATTAATTTGTGTAGTGTACCCAGTCAATAAAAGTTACATTTGTTAGTGTTTATTTATCTGCTGAAAGAAAATTAGAGATTGAGCATTAGCCAGTTCAAATCAAAATAGCTATTGATACTGTCATACTGTAGCTGGCTGTAAGCTATTCATGATAACTTTTTTAACTTAGGCCAGGCCAAGCTGATTCACAGTTTATTGTCACCGCCTGCATGAGTTTTTAGGAATAGAGCAATAATTTCATAATTCATTATTTCTCACGTGATAATCATTGTTTATACTCTCGAACTCATTTTTGTATATTGAAACATGGTGTGTGCAATAAATGTAACGATTATACCCAGTCTGGACTCGTTAGAACCTTCAATAAATAGACTAGATTCTAAAGAGAGAATGCATAAACGAGTAAGTATAAATAGTGACATATCAAATAAGCTTGCAATTGTTGTTCAAATATGCAGTTAGCTACTGTGTGAAGCTATACTTTTCAAATGTTTTTCCATGTTAAAAAAATTATGAAATATGACCTCCCGCCCGCATGACTTCTTCTCAAGACCTCTTCTCAAATATCCCTGACGATAAATTATGAATCAACTTGGCCTGGCCTTAGCTATATAGCTAGCTGTCCTCAAACCAAATTGATTACCTCCCCCCCGCTGTACATTTATCGCTGCATTGCGTAACTATGTGTGGTATTTGTTAACTAATTATAATTAGCTACGATGATCTCATGCAGTTTTTCCCACACAATACATTTAAGGATCAACAAACCTGCAAAGACGTTGTATTCAGTACCGAAGAGCACTGGTCGACGTCGAAGTCGAGCGTGATTGTAGAATTGTCTCCACCACGATCAGTATCGACAGCATAGATAACGATAGGCACACAAAATCCCAATGCTACCACTATACAAATCGACACCAGCACAATCCTATCAACCAGTACCACTGGTCTTGAAGGCTGGCTCCGGTTGAGTGTATTGGTATCAGATATTCCGAAAGTAGTTTTAACTAGTATACTGTTGATTGTATCACTTCGTTTAGGCTTTGGCTTAGCCTTCGGAACGTCCTCACCTGACTTTTTCCCATTTTCAGGGCTTAGTTGAAAGGACGTCGTGCTATCTTCTTTATTGAAGAAGCCCTGAAGATGTTCATTGAGAGACATGACCAGTCAGTGCAAACTGAACTTCTGATCTCGTTTCTGATAGTTTTATGTCAGCAGAAACCGATTTACGGAGAATTACGTGCCTACCTCACTATAGCTGTGCGTATAGCTGTGGGAGTTTCTTGTCTCAGTTCATAGCTAAGAGCTATAGCTAGCGGTGTTTTGTCAATTAGCTATTTGCTTTACAGAAGAACGGTACCACTATATAAAGTTGCAATTCAGGCAAAAATAATATTAGTCAGTCCCGAGGGTGTACCAGTGCCTGCAATCTGTATGAGCTTTTTATTTGAAAAGGATCTATATAGAGGCGGGAATTCTTGGCTGAAAATTTCGTTTGCATCGCTGTCAGGACCGCCCTTGCCCATCGCTGTCAGTATAGCTAGCTACCTACATTTACAGTATTTAAGCTATAGCCAAAGGCCTATATATACTTTCAAACAAGCTAGGCCAATAGTTATGCAGCTATTGAGACTGCATCGCACTAGAATCATGTAACTATTATAGCTAGCTATACCTCTCTTCTTTCTCAGTTCTAGAATAATGTACTAATGACAATGCAATATATATTGATCTCAGTTCTAGAATAATGTACTAATGACAATGCAATATATATTGATCTCAGTTCTAGAATAATGTACTAATGACAATGCAATATTGATAACTTATCAATATTGCATTGTCATTAGTACATTATTCTAGAACTGAGATAGAAGAGAGGTAGCTAGCTATAATAGTTACATGATTCTAGTGCGATGCAGATTTTGTAACAGTTAGCGATAATATATATTGCAAATATATGTAGCATTATTATTATATATAACTAATAATTATCAGATACCTGGTTGTCCAAGTGCTGCCATTTCTAAGACATGCATTTGCACGCTTTCTGTAGTTTTATTTAAAAGGTAGCTATAAGTGGCTGAGAAGGTATAGTTAAAAGAAATTATGAATTAAGACTAAAATTAATAATATTATACACCTACACAACTTGCAGACATTGCATAACTAAGATGAAAGTAATTCACCATGGCTATTAGCTGCTGTAACATAACATAAGTCATAATGTTTCCTTAGTGCATGTATGGAGCTATATCTTAACATACACATCAGCTCTAGATCTCCTAGTAGCACTCAATTAACCAATGGTTTTGTGTGCTGAGGGCATGTATTATATTCGTCCATATACTTATCATGAGTGCTACTAGGAGATCTGGAGCTGATGTGTATGTTAAGATATAGCTCCGTACATGCACTAAGGAAACATCATGGCTTATGTTGCATTACAGCAGCTAATAGCCATGGTGAATTACTTTCATCTTAGTTATGCAATGTCTGCAAGTTGTGTAGGTGTATAATATTATTAATTTTAGCCTTAATTCATAATTTCTTTTAACTATACCTTCTCAGCCACTTATAGCTACCTCTAAACAAAACTATAGAAAAGCATACAAATGCATGTCTTAGAAATGGCAGCACTTGGACAACCAGGTATCCGATAATTATTAGTTATATATAATAATGCTACATATATTTGCAATATAATATTAACTGTTACAAAATTTGCAAGCAAGATAACTAAGCTACATTTAAAGACCGACACTTGCAATGAGACCTGTATAGCTGTATAGGTGGTGCAGCAGAATGCGGATAGTGTACCACATTTAGGGACCCGCCGATTATGCTCATAATTTTACCTATTATGCTATGCTGCACTGCTCAAAAATTTACCTATTATGCTTAAATATATGCTCAATACTTACCCATTATGCTCAAATTATGCCCAATTATTTATGCTTCAGTTCCCATGCTCTAGTAATAATTTCCAATTTATGGATAAATAATCAGTGGCTGAAGCACAAACTTACTTGTCAAAATGTATATCACAGAAAAGATCTATATACTCTAATAGAACAGTCAGTTATATGATTGTTCTATTAGAGTTACTGACTGTTCTATTAGAGTATATCCATCTTTTTGTGATAGTTATTTTGATAAGCAAGAATTCATACTATTACACAAATATTCTACCTATTATGCTAGCATTATGGTCAATGCTTTCATACACCTATTATGCTCATAATTATGCCAGCATAATTGGCGGGTCCCTAACCACATTTACCTGAATCTGTATGGTGTATAGCTACATACTGTATACATGCAGTTTTGTAGCTAGGAAGAGGTATAGATTTATTATAAGGTTAAGTGTGTGTAATCTCAAAAGTAAAAATTAACGTTTTCATCAGATGTATGCATGTGCAACCATGTGCATGTACAACCATTTGTGACCCGGTCTGCGAAAAGGGCTCTTATAGCCTTTCCAATTATCCATGTTTGGCTAATCATAACTCCTAATCTACTAAAGCTATCACCATGTAATTACAACCACAGCTACTGCCAGGTTAGGGTTGTTGAGTGACCAAATTGTAGGCTTGTACCATATTCACCAGTCAAGTTATGGGTTACCATATATATGCAATTGGAAAGGCTATAAGAGCCCTTTTCGCAGACCGGGTCACATTTGCATGTACATTGTATAATATGGTGGTGCACCCATACAGCATTTAATTAGCTAACTATATTAGGTCAATCAGAATATTGTGTGGTACATTATTCAGCTTATTGCTTAGCCATATTTGTGTCTATATGATACTTTGTAAAGCTGTGTGTTGCATGGTATAAAATTTGCTCAGTTGTACTTTTAGCATTGTATAATTACACTAGCTGTGTACTTTTCTATTAGCTATAAATTTTCCATTTCACAGTTACATAAAATACCACCATTTTGTACTCAATAATATATGTGTATTATTTATAACTGAAAACCAAAAGTAAAACTTTGTCAATCATAACCACAGTTGTACTGCAGTTGGGTGTATTCCATACTTCAAAATCTTCAAACAGTACATAATTGTAGTAGAGATTCTTCCTATGTGCTAGCAATATTCTAGCATTATGTTTGACTCTTTTACTCTCCTAGTATGCCACAAACCAAGCCTGACTCAAACTTATCTCTGATAAAAATTAATCATTATCACTTACTTTCTTCATCATCTTTATAATAAGTATATATAAGAGACTGAATATAATGTTATATGTAAGTAATCACTTCAGTAGAGTTTACTTACTGTATGCAATGTAATATCTATAAAATAGCCATCAAATGTGATGTAACATTAGATGTGACTATATAATAGCCATAATGTAACATACTACAGACAATATATTTACAGTGGAACTCTATGTATTAAGGATACCTTGAGAGTGTCCTCATCATCAAGGTGTCCTGATTTTCTGGTCAGTTTATATGCAAAATATACTTTTGGACTATTACCAAGTGTCTAGATTACACAGGTGTCCTCAATATCAAGTGTCCTGATTAACAGGTTCCACTGTAGTTGATTATTTCACGCTATTTTTAACGTGGAATTGATGCAGTCTGAAAAGGACTATATTTAATAGTTATACCATGGCCACAAGGAATTGCCTGATATATATATACCCAAGCCCGAGGGCCGCAGGCCCGAGGCCAAGGGCATATATATCAGGAAAACCCCGAGTGGCCATGGTATAAGTAATATATACCACTCTGGCTTGCTCACCTAAAGGTGAAGGAAGACAAACCTGCATTCACCACATTACGTTTATACAGAGGTTTGCAAAAATCGATTGTGGGTTTAAATTGTGGGCACAGAAAAGAAATGATTGTGGGTTTCACTGGTTGTAGTGATACCATTTTAAACCAAATAACCACTTCGTGGATGAATAAAGTTACCTAAGGTGCTAAAATAAACACTTAGACATATAGGTTGTGAATGTTTGAGGCATCTTTTCATGCAGTTGAAATGTACTGTGTAGAAAAACAATCCCCACATTGCAAAAATGATATTTAGCGATGCTTAGTAACTGAACTACGCAATGCTGACTCACTCAATTCTTTTTACTTCACAACAATGCCCCTAACTAAATCAACATGTTTAACTCAAACCCACAATGCAAAAATTTAAGCAACTCTAACTCAAAACCACAATGCAAACCTTTAAGCATCTCTATATAAATATTCAAAGGGAACTGATACTTTGTAGCTGCCTCAGCATCAAAGGCAATTGTGGTCAGGGCAATATGTGACATATAACCCTGTGGTTTCCTTTGATCTGAGGTGTCAAAGTGGTATATAAAACCAATAGACTACACAGTAATATAACAATTAATTAGCAGTAATTTATATGCTCACAGTGCCCAGTATCTCACAATACCCAAAAACGATTTATTTAACACTCATGCAAACAACAAAAATTTTGAAATTTTACACTACTTTAATAGAACATTCCCTATTCTAATAGAACACTCATTACTTTAATAGAACAATCACTTTTGGAATACAGTTATCTGAAAGTTCGGATTACTGAGGTTCCACTGTACACATAAAAATACTTACTCAATGCAAATACATGTTCATAAAAATGCTTGTTTGCAATTGTGCATAGCTCAACTCAGAAAACATGTAAACATACATATCGAGTGTGGTTGTGTACACACAAACTACACAGTTATATCTACTGGTAAGATAGTTTCATTGACTAATAAACAGACTTTATCTTTTGAAGTGCCAGGTTGGTATCTGTAAATTGGACAGCAAACAGAAGATTTGACCATGGCAGTAATCCAGATATGTCGTACTGCTGAGCTCAGGTTGTAGATAAGACCCCAGTTCATCTCTTTTTGCAACACACGAATTATATAGTTTGACCTGGGACATGACAAAGAAAATGTATTTCAGTAATCCATTTGCAACGATTTCTGAATCTCTGATGATAATTATCACATTTACCAGAGTTACTATTCCAAAACAACAAAGAAAATTGATAGTAAGAGGATCTTCACCTCTGGTATGCCCAACTTGACACTGCAGAAATGGTTTGATGATTGCTTCTTAAACAGTTGCTTTCTCTATTATATATAACACATATATGATTTGATACATCATTTTGCATGTCAACAATATAATGTTCTGCTGCCCTACACCTGCCTTATCATGCAGATCATGTATACCAATTAAATTTGTGTAGCACATGTAACAAATGTGCATGCTTATAGTCTTCCACCAAAACAGCTTGGCTGTAAAAACAGGCATTTTTCCAAGAAAGTAAAGGCAACTATTAACTAAAAGAGATGATATCTGGAGTGGTCAAGAATAATTGTTAATACAACTAACGAAATATTAACATTGCACTTTTTATCATTGACTCATTTATTTAATTTATTTAAAAGCTTTACAGTGCTTCAAGAGCAGCACTGATGGTCCACTGGTATCCTGTAGTGTACCAGTAGCCAGGAGTTACAAGTAGTAAAGTAACTACTTAATTAGCTAAGTACAAATGAAAATTACATTGGTTATTGCTATTAAAGAAAGTCAAAGTTGGGAGCTCTTGGGTGCTTGTTACAGCTGACGCAAGGACACAAGAAGGAGTAGCTACGCTTGTTGTATGAATTACAGTTTAATAAAAAGTGATTCCAAAGGTGATCGTATGTAATTTTTGCTTGATTATAACAACATTGAGATCTAAATCAATAACAGGGAGGTGATTCCAAATTCTCGGAAGTCTGTTGACATAGAAATTTTTAGTAATGTTGTCTGAAGATCTGGTTTAGTTCAATTTTCGATGAGTGGCAAGATGAGTGTTTCCAATAGCAAATGTGATGTAGTTTGTGATGAGGTGATTTATAACTCTTGGTGAAGAACATAATTTCACTTAATCCAAATGTATACATTAATGGTAGTAACTGTAATTCAAGAGGATGAGTCTTGTAGTCAATGGTAAAATCGTTCAGAGTATACTTGGTTGCTCGGCATTGAACTTGTTCAAAAAGGTGCATGTGTTTGATGAGATATGGTTTCCACATTCTACATTCAGTCTTGCTGCATTCCTAATGAATAGTGTTTAACTCTAATTGGGTAGTAAATTGACCACCTTTTAAAATAAAAGACGGTCAATTTAATAGTCAATTAGAGTTGAAAGGAATTCATTAGGAATACAGCAAGACTGAATGTAGAATATGAGTCAATGATAAAAAAGTTCAATGTTAAAACGTGTTAGTTGTATTATCATTAATTTTGTTCTTGACCACTCCCAGATATCAACTCGTTTAGTCGACAGCTACTTTTACTTTCTTGGACACACCAAATTTTACAGCCAAGCTGTTATAATGGGATTTCACTCATTTTTGTGATTCACAAGTAGTGAAACTACTAGCTAAAGATAAAAATACAGTATGACCCATGTAACTACTGTGACGTCATATCAACATTACTGCTTTATTATAGATTTGTGTTCATGAGACCAGTTCAGTTTAACACACATATACTGGTCTATGTATTGAACAGTGATCTGAAACAATTGTTAGGCTGGGTATATTCTTCACTATGGGAGGTATTAACTTGTGTATGTGCACCTACAGCTATGGACCTATGGTGTTCACGATGGTTATGTTCTTCAGCATGTAGTGAATAGAACTATCTTCACAAATTGATAGTGACCTGATGGTCAATGGTTTTGCCAGCTAACATAACTAGTACACAGTGCTTCTTTGTATGCTGTTCCATTCTGTCTTGTCAGTAGTACATACTGTGTTTTGCACTATTGTCATTTTGCAAGCCCTTATAGTGTATGTCTTTAATTTCAGGGGCGGATCCAGGGGGGTTCCAAGGGTTCCATGGAACCCCCTTTTGAAAGAGCCTCTCTTACTCGAGATACTCTAATAGAGCAGTCAAATCGATATACTCTAATAGAGCAGTCACAGCAGTCTTTTTGAGGAGCAGTGTAGCAAGTTATGTATCTAGATATAAATAAGGAAATATAATTGGTAAGGGTATCTATGGTGAGGGGCAGCTGTTGTCAGCAAGTGATGACCTTTTTTTTTTTTTTTTGGTCTTCAACTTACAGCTAGGCTGAAGTTGCAATTCCAAGAATGGAACCCCCCTTTTTAATAGTCTGGATCCGCCCCTGAATTTGCATGAGTTTGTGGAATCAATGACAGGTGGCCATTAATTTTAGGAGTTGCCAGTAGTTTTAATTAATAACCATTGTTTATTCTGGCTTAATATTGGTTGCTAGAATACGTACTCCCTAGAGCTATGAAACTGGACGGAATATCATAACCGATACTGAGTAGATCATAGCTGTTGGTTATCCAGTTAACCAACATTTCCTCAATTTTATGCTGCACTTACATAGCATGTAAGCTACATACCTTTAACAGATTATCCTATTAGTAGCCGACTAGCCGAAGTATTGTATTGTATTGTATTGTATTGTATTGTATTGTATTGTAGTAATAGGCACCAAGTCATTATAGCTTTAGCAGAATCCTACTACAAGTGTGATATCAATGTTAAGACACAACAAAACATGCACTTTTGAGTAAATATCTTATCAATTGGTTATTCGGTTATTCAAAAAACCTGACAACTGGAATAGCTGGCCAGATATTCTGTTTACTCAGTAAGGTTTCACAGCACTAGTTGGGGAGGCTGAGGGTTCTGTTGCTACTGTGTCTGTGAGAGGAGAAGTCCAGGTTCACCATAAGTTCAATTTTCTGGTAGATGAGCTGCACTATTTTGATATGAGTATTACAGGAATTAGTGAATCTAAATGATTTGGCCAGGGTATGTGTGAAGTTAATGGCTTTGTTATGGTGCATTCTGGGAGGCCTTTGCTTGATGGAGATGATACTGTGCTAAGGAATGAGGGGTTTGATATTGTAATGTATCATGATGTAGCTGCAGTCAGGAGGAATTCTGGTGAATGCATGTTGGAAGGTTCTAGAATTGTGTATATGCTTGACTGAAATTCCAGTACAGTATAGTTATTGTAGCACCAGAATGGGTAAACAGGACATTTATTTGTCCGCTGTTAGCATGTGTCCCACCTACCATGCACCTCAAGAACAGAAGGATATGTTTTATGATGATTTATGCCATTGTAGCATGGGTCCACTAGGTATCAAGTTGTCATATCTGCAGCAGCTTGGCATGAAGTATAACAAATTCTCAGGGCTAGCTTTCAGAAATGCTAGGGAACAAGATCTAACTGTCCCCATGCAAGCTATAGCTATATAGTAAGAAAGCGAGCTCATCTGTCATCTCTGTAAAACTGTACTTTTGGAAAAAAAAGTGTTTATAAGCACATAGGCATACCTACTATGTAGTTACTGTACTATGCTGATGTTTGCACAGCAATTTCACTAGGTCATTAAAATATTTATCGTTTGACTGCATGATGTTTCAGAATAGCTGCCTCCAGATTGTAATCACAGGAGGGAAAATTTTCAAAGTTTTCCCCTGAGAAAACATGCAAGTCTTCAGATCTTTTAAAAGAGCATGCTTCACATGCTGAGTGTGCTTCACACACTGTAGTGTACTCCTAACACTATGCACAATCTTGCACTCATTTTTGTATTCAAAACTTATTTTTAATGCTGATATATGCATTTCTTGAACTTGGGCCAGCTACCTCCTTCCATATATTTTGGGATTAGTGCCTGCTAACAAACAGGTTGCTCTACTTACTTGTTCCTCATCCATGACATTTTCATGTGGATGTGTGCAGGAGGTAATTTCTTTATTGATAATATACAATGCTCCAAATCACTGCAGCAGCTATAAACCCTACCTAAAGCCTTGTATAAGCTTTACTTACATTAATTATCACCTTTTAAGCCATAGTATCTGCAACAGCTACTGCATAGAGTGATGATCCCTTTATAAGATACAGCTTTAATGTACATACTATTATATAGTAATGAATGTTGATATATAACTGGACTCAGATGTTTTAAAAGAGAGTACTTATGAATAACATTTATCTTTATGCAAATACAGTGTATTCATAAAAGATAAAGCAGTTGTAGTTTGACTATTATAATATATATAAGTTTGTAGCTGAGATAATTTCATTTTGAGAATATTTGTTGATAAGCAGTTTTCAGTTTTTGAAGTGTCTGGTTGACATCAGTAAACTGGATAGCAAAGAGCAGATTTGACCATGGAAGTAATCCTAGTAAGAGAAATGATGCACTGCTGAGCTCAGGTTGTAGATGAGACTCCAGTTCATCTCTTTCTGCCACACATGAATCAATATTGGTGTAACCTTTGACTTGACAAAGTATGTAATTTAATAATCTATCTACAATTATTTCTGAGTTCCTAATGCTAATACTCAAAGTAACCAAAGTTACTATTCCAAAAATAACAAAAAAAGATGATAGTAAAAGGATCTTCACTTCCGGTACGCCAAACTTTATGCTGCAATAATGTTTTGATGATTCCTTCTTGAAGAGTTGCTTTCTCTAAATTTGACAAAAGTGTACTATGCATAACACCTGTAGCTATACACTATATTTGCAAATCAACAAGCAAAAATATGCTGACCCATTATATATACCTTGCAAATTAAGTGTGCTGAGTATTTTTTTATAAACAGATGCATAGTATTATGCAATGACTATTATATACAATGTGAAACAGGGGAACCTGAATTGTCCAAATACCTAGCCTAGGTTTTGCCAGATGTTCAGATAATTTATAGCAAACACAATGGTGATGTAGATTGTAGAATAGGAAGACCATGAATGGCATTAATCAAATTTTCTGGTAACCAAATTAAGATTGTCAGTCTTTACAGAATTGTAGTAGAATTTGTGTGCCAGAAATAGAAAGCTATTGTTATATAAATTTTATGTATAAGCCGTAGACTGATGATCAGAATTGGCCATTGCAATAGCTTTCAATAAAACTTGCTCATATACATATACCAGATAATTAAATTTTCTTAGTGACACATCATCATGTTTGGATGATATACTGTACAAAATAGTCATAACTACACTGCTTATATTTTCAGTAATAATAAATTTTGATTTGTTGAGCAATCCATGAGAGGGCCAAACTTGTAGCAGGTTGTAGTATGTACAGTATCACATCATAGAAATGCACAAAGGAATACAAACAGTAAATGTGACCGAATTTTGGAAAATCACCCATATGGGTGCACGTGAAATAATTAGAATTTTCGTGTTTAGTGGGTTGCTAATATAAGCATGACACAGTTTTGAAAATATTTCAAGAACTTTCTTGTAATTTAAGGTATTGAGAATGGCTTAAACCCATCAACAAGTAGATTAGCACTAGAAAGTTTGTGATTTTAGCATTAAATATTTTAGGTGTCAAATGCACCCATATGGGTGATTTTCCAAAATTTGGTCACAAATGTAAACTAACCTTAACTAATGTCCAAAACATGATAATAAGTAGAATTGATCCACCTCCTACTATCACACAAAGTGGTAAACACATTGTATAAAAAGTGACTTTTCTTGATGGAACACACAGCACTGGAGGAAAACGAGTCACTCTGTATTCTGATACTGCAATGTATATCACTGGAGCAAGAATACTAATAAAAACAGCTCCTGAAACCTCTATTACATGAAGTACAATTGATTTTTCCCTGTCAACATGTTTTTTTGACCAAATCGGAAACATAATTTTGAGAAATAGATGACATAAATGCTGCAACCAGAGCATGCCTATGAGCACTAACAACCAGTGGTAACAAAAACCTAAGATAGAAATAAATACAATGAATGATACATGCAACAGAGTAGCTATTAGTATACTAAAAATATAAGCAAGTATATATTATATATGTGGCTGAATCACTTCATGTATCCAGAGGCAGAGTGGAAAGAAGGGGAAGTATAGGTATGTCAGTGGAGTGCAACGCCCTTATATTTATTTAATTTTTTATTTATAATACTTTTTGAAACAGGAGAACCTGCATCAAAGGTCTGTGGGCAACCTGTGCCCACAGCCAGCAGGGGTGTAGCCAAGACTTTTTGAAGGGGGGTTTCAGCACCAGCATTGAGTTACTAGAAGCAGGGGTCTGGGGGCACAGCCCCCAGCCGCTGAGAGACTTTCAATATTTTAATAAATCAAAACTCAGCAAATTGCTATATTTTATGCAAAAAGTAATCTGTAAGTGATGGTTATATCTCACTGTGGTATAGGAGCCATGAATCCACTGATACAAATGACAATCAAAACAATATAACTATACAAATATGCATAGCATGAATTCATTTTGCATAACACAAGTGATAAATTACTGGAGCTCTATATCTTTAAACACTGCATACCAAAGCTATAGCAGTATAAGGTCATGCTAAGTTTTGCATTAATGTTGGCTGAAAAACTTCATATGGACATGGATATTTACATGCATGTTCTATTAGAGTATATACCTGACTGCTCTATTAGAGTATATCGATTTTTAAACAAATTTTGAAGAGGGCTCATGTTACCTCTGTAAATCCTTTCCTGAGAGATGAATGTAAGTTTTATCAATTGTTGTGCTGTGCCATTACACTATATTGCTCACTCATTTTGTCCTGCCACACTAAATGGTGTGTTAGGATCCTGCTTGCAGAAGTCTAAATTTTACAGGAGGTTCCTGAACCCCCGGAATCCCCCTCCCTATGCCCCTGGCCAGAAATGTACAGCTATATATTGATTATAATTAACTACATATAGACAGTCTAATACTGATTTTTTGTATATAGCAGTTTATGCATCCAAATAATATATCAATTTTAATACAGTATAGCTAGTTTGACTAGTTATTTGTTAAACCATGAGATGCAGTATGCATATGACACTAAAAAAATCTGTGTTGTATATTCATGATATACAAAGAACAGCCAATGCTCAGTATTGAACTTGCATTTGTAGTACCATGTCATGAGCATACCACTTTTCAGGAATGGGAAGCATTGCAGACTGTTCTATTGACTGTTCTATTAAAGTATCTTGCTCTTGTAAAAAAAAAACAACTAATAATACTTCTTTGTTTTGAGTGTGGTAGTGGGTAGGGATGGCTGCCTCCCCATTAGGCCCACCACTGAGCTGGAAAGGAGGGTGCTTTTTCTCCGAGTGCACCCCCAGCTGGATCCTGGGTATAGAAAACCCTGGAAGAGATAAAGCCCTCAGTAGATTGTGTCAGACTTTTTTTCAGCAATCAATCATATTCAGTGTTGGGCAAGTCACTATGTAAAAGTAACTAGTTACATATTACATATTACTTGCAACTGAATTATTTAGTTACAGTTACATATTACCCATAAAATAAAGTAACTATAACAATATATTACTTTGTGTCCACAGCCTTAAACTTTCATGTGTGAAACTACCACTTTATCACATGACATGATTGCGTTGTTGGACAATGTGCAAATCTTGGCTATAAGTAAGAAGCTGGTGAATAAGCTTCATTCAGTAGGCTTCGTTACTTCATTGTGGCTAGGTGTTACTCAGAGGTTAACTAACGAGATTAGTAACTTCGTTAGTTGTAGTAATAATATTATGTAATATTAGACTCATTACAATAACTATATTACTTAGGTAACGCGTTACATTTGTAAGTGAAGTAACTTGAGTTATATTACCTGATTTTATAGCGTATTTCGTTATATTACTTTGTTACCACAAAAGTAATAATATTACGTAGCGTAAGTAACGCGTTACTCCCAACACTGACATATTCGTTATCTAAGAATACAATACAAGTACACAGAAAAATTTGGAATTTTCAACTAGAGTAGGGACCATAGCATATCTATAAAAAGTACTGAAACAAACTGTAGTGCACGATATTAAATCACAGTAAAACAATAAGAGTGTTATATCCCCAGTGGAGGATATAGGGGGGTTGTAATGATTTCAGCTTAAATTCCCTCTGAAAATAGTGTGTGCCTTAAATTTATGGCCATTGCTATTGCCACTAGTGAACCAAAAAAAAAAACTAGACAAAAAAGGTACTGTAAAACGAAAAAACTTGGGGTAAAGCGGATCTCCGACCCCAGACCCTCCACACTTGGGTCACAGGGCCTATCACTGAGCCACCACTGCCAGCTACCACCTTCCTTTGTTTTCTACATTATAAATGCAACTATAGTAGCAAACCACAATGGTGTACTAATTTAATTTAATTTAATTTGTTTAATACTATATTGTTAAAGAAGAAGGAACCAAAGCTGAACCTGATCTTAACCCTAACGTTAACACTACTTTTCGCATCCCCTAAAGTTGAATGCTCGGGGCAACTACTAGATGCGTACCCTAAAGTCAAATGCTCGGGCACTACTAGACGCGTGCCCTAAAGTCGAATGCTTGGGGCATACCACATCGGTGTCAATAGCTGATAGGTGGCTCTTATTATTATTTGTTTTTACTGTGCAGAAATCACAAATGATTATAACGCAAATAAGTTGTTACAAAAATTATCCAGGGAAGGGGAATTAACTATATAGGGGGGAAGGGGGTTCCAAAGTTTAATCACAGAGGGGGAAAAGGAAAATTTATACGAGTCAATGTTTGTTGTCAGTTGCCTGTAGTATCCTTTTCTTAATCGCGAATCATTAGGGGTAAAGTAATCTTTGGGGATATCAATAAGATCATTAATAATTTTATACATCATTATAAGTTAGCTCTCTCTCTTCTTTGTTGTAAAGGAGGTAAGTTAAGTGTGCTTAGCATGCTAGTAACACTAGAGTAACTTGAAAACTCATTTAGGCAAAATCTGGCCGCTCTTCTCTGTACTGCTTCAATTCTATTAATATTATTTAAGGTATGGGGATCCCATACAGCTAGGTGATGCATATTCAAGCACTGGCCTGACCATACTTCTGTAGCAGTTACATTTCACAGTGCTTGGACAGTGGCGCAGGTTTCTGTAAATAAAGGCATTGATTTGGTTAGCTTTATTGATGCTTGTTTGGATATGGTCATTGAAGGTAAGCTTGTTGTCTATGGTGACCCCTAGATATTTGGCAGATGGAACTTCCTTAATGGGAGAATTTTCAATATAATATGTGTGCAAGATATAGGATTGTGTTGGTTTGTTACTCTTACATCCACCGGTATACCGGTGGACATAGACACTCCATTAATTTATTGGTGGGGTCTATTCTACGGAACGGAACGGAATGGAATGATGGGCTAAACTACGGAACGGAACGCTTTCCCAAATTGAAGCATGCAGCTTACCATTGTCTTACAAGTTATCAACAGACTTTTAGTTGGTGATCAAACATACCTCCAAGAAAGATAGAGATGATTAAAGGATTGATTGTGGGTTCGTGTTAGTCATTATTAGCAACGAATTTGCAATTGTGGTATTAGCTGTCTCAGTGACTGTTCTCCTCCCTAATATACCAAGCAGTGCTCTTTAATTCATTTATTGATAATTGAGGCAAGTTTGTTGCAGTGGCCCATATGCCGGATTGGGAGTCAGTTAATTGTTTCTGCTGGTATTGACAAGCTATTCAGAAGGCTAATCAATTTCATCAGTTTCAGAGCACAGTCACAATAAACTGTACACATCTTCCAGAAACCAGAAAGGCACTGGTGACAGGAAAAGGTTAGTTGATCACAACTTGATTCAGTCTAACTTCAGCATAATAGCTACGTGGCTGAGTGAGTGAAGTATCACTTTCAGAGTTTTAGACCACATGTGAAGATTTATGAGATTGGATTCATCAAATTTTAGTTGCAATGGACTATGATGGTGATGTTTTTGCTTGTACTCTTTTATACACAATACAGATGACTGTGTTGCCTTGCAACAAGATCTGGACTTGCTAGTCCAATGTTCTCACACTTGGATGATGTCAGTCAATCCTCAAAAATGTGAGTTTTTAAGAGTGACAAATGAGAAGTCCCATCGTACATACTTTCTACATTGAGAACACACTAATCAAGGAAGTTTTGTCTGCTACCTATCTAGGGGTTTTGATAGCAAGCTGACTTTGAATATCATATTCAGAAGAGCCAACCAAATCAACACCTTCTATATACACAGAATTTTACATCACTGCGTTCCCAAGTTGTGTAAGTGCAATTGTTACAGAAGCATGGTTAGACCTATTGTGGAATATGCATCACCTGTTTGGGATCCCCACAAAAACAAAGCTGAAGCCATCCAGAAGAGAGCTACCAGACTCTGCTAAATGATTTTTCAAGATACTCCAGTGTTCTAATATGCTGATCTACCTACACTACAACAGGGAAGAGTCAGAGCTAAACTCACAATGATATACAAGATTATTAATGACCACATTGATATCACTAAAGATTTCTTTATCCATTGTGACCCTTGGTTAAAGGAATGGATATTTTCAACTAATGACAAACAGAACATTGATTCATATAAATTTTTTTCCCTTTAGTAATTAAACTTTGGAACCCACTCCCCCTTATGTAATTAATTCTCCCTCCTTCATTCAGTTTTGTAATAACTTAAGTACATGTGAATTATAATCTTGTGTGACTTCTGTACAGTAAACAAATAAATCCAAACGAGCTGAATTTTTCTCTAAGTAAAATGAAATCTTACTGCATCTTTAATTGCAAAAATTAGCCTCACATACAAGTAGCTATGTACTAAATATAATAATTAATATATATGTGCTATCATAAAGTATGTACTAATTACAAATACACTTGAAGTTGGCGTTTCTGACATATTATAGCTAAAACCAATTGCAAGGACCTTTTAGACAGCACTGTCAAAGATGATTCATTAACTATCCAAAACCATACTGACTGTGTCATAATAATCCACTCTATCTTCTCTTGAATGGGAGTGTAACAGATCAAATATTATATCAATTTCATCATGTTGTGTGCAACATAGATAATTTTTAAATTTGTGTACATATTTTCGAGCGATTCCCAGTCCATCTGGTCCAATGAGTTCATAAGTTCATGTATTTGTCCTGCTCTGTGTTGATCTGCTATACAGTTGAGATTTCAAGGTATACTGCCAGGTCAGGTACCCACACAGGCCACAATGTTGCAGCATATTCAAGTAGGATACAAATGAATACAGTATACATGTTAGCTTCTTTGTACATGTGCAGAGAAGTATGTGAAATGTTACACTACAGAAATCTCTGTGGTGGCTATCAACATAGTATTCATACATGGGAGTCTTAGGAGGTCTGGTTGGTCTCAAGTACTGATTAAAGGCTAGCAGTTGAAAACAGAAACTTTTCAACTCACTGCTGGCTTCAGTCCACTGCAGTAGTTAATGGATTCAGGCATGCCACTTTATTGATGCTCACAGAATATAGCCTCCTTATGGCACACAGCCCAGTATCATTGCTCCACACACTGCATGAAATTCCTTAACTTTTTGACTGAGTTAATTCCACTGACTCTTTCTTGTCTCCTTGCTTTCTATGTAGTGTACCTCCAGTGTACAGATACATAATTGAAACACCAGCCCAGGCCCCAGAGTGTATAAGTAAGCATAAACAACTCACATACTATTAGCCTTGATGAAACAAGCAATGAATTAAATACCCTTCGTGATAAATTCATCACTGAGACAGTTAATCCCGAGGTTAATCCCGAGGTTAATCCCACAATACTGAAGTACTTCGTTACTAATGACAACCAACAAGAACCCACAATCAGTCCTTTAATTGTTTCTATCTTTCTTGAGAGCATGTTTAATCACCCTCTGAAGGTCCGTCGATAACATGTAAGAGCAGTTTCAGCAACGGTAAACTGCAGGCTTCAATTTGAGAAAGCGTTCCGTTCCGTAGTTTAGTCCATCATTCCGTTCCGTTCCATAGAATAGACCCCACCAATTTATTCGCGATTCATGCGGGTGACGCAGATTGACGATTGAGAGTTCTACGTAGTGTATTGTATACTGGCCAAACTTCATACTTTTGATTTGAAAATTAGCATGCATTACGTCGTTCAACAGAAGGTATAGTGACCTCAGTTTTTTTTTTTGGTCTTCGACTTAAATAAGCTAGGTTGAAGTTGCAATTCCAGAGACGAGTGGACGCCCCTTACAGTTATAGAAAACTTCCTCAATCTGAAACCCACCCCTCTGAAAATTTCTAGATTCACCACTGATAGGGGTCCGCAATCCGAAAAATCAACTTCTACAAATCAATCCCCCTACCATTGTGGGATGTTCATTGTAGTATCCCATTGCTTGATCCACCATGAAACCGGAGGCTAAAGTGTTTACAGCTTGCAAATTTACAACAAACGATGGTAAATAGCAACTTACGCATGCAGTACAAAATCCATTGGAGAGCAAATCACGAATTTCGCGTTCTAATTAAATAGTGGCATCACGCCATTACCATAGCGATTACGAATTTTGTTCGGCCGGAATAATGATAAGAATATGGGACATAACACACGTACATACTGAAAACTACACCATACTACACTTATTACTACCTACATACTTAACTTAACCAATGTCAAAGTCAGGAAATTCGTCCTCAGCAGTAAGCGAATACTGGCGGAGTATCATTTTCGCATTGTACCTCCACAAAGTCACAGACAGTTGCTGGAGAAGTTGGCGCCTAGCAAACTTTCGAGGTAAACCGTTTCCAACAGTTGTTCTGTCAGCTATGGATCCTAAAATTGATAGGGCATATGGTGACCAAACACCAAAGGTCTCACATACAAGAGGGATAAAATCTCCTCCATTATCATTCACAATGTCCTGGTATTGGTTGTCCTTAGCTATCTCACCAACAGCAGCGGCCACCCCAGCCTGAGAAGAAGCAGAAGATATGACAGCAGACTGAGTGGTACTCCTGATGGAGAGATCAAAATAGGCAGGACGACCAAGATGAAAGTCAGGGTGGTATATGTCGCCAGGATGAGATTGGTCAGATGAAATGCCTTGCTCCCTAAGAACACCAGGGTGATCTTGGAACAAGGCATGGTGTACAACAGACACTAAAGCATTATGACGCTGGATCCTCAAGGGACCATGAGAGCACCCCAGCAGATGATCACCAAACTGGTCAATGACAGATAGACAAGTACAGAGTGGTAAAGAAGGGAACAAAGGAATGCCAAGCCACAAACATAAAACTTGGCATTCCTTTGGCCGGAATTGGATAGAGCAATTCATAAGGAGCTCAATGATATTATGTTTTATGCTATTTGATCGTGTCTAGTGCTTGCAATTATTGAATATACAAAATGATGTAAAATGTATGGAGTTTGTATTGGAGAAATTGAAAAAGTGATCCATCCATCCTGAGACCTTTGAAAAAATCAGCGTTTAATTAGTGTTGTTCCAGTTATCAGTACTGGAACTACCAGTTTCTGCCCTTTTTATTCCAGTTCCAGTTCTAGAACTAGAACTGGAACAATAATTTTGCTTTTCTTAAGACTGGAACTGGAACTAGAACTATAATTTTACTTTCTTCAAGACTGGAACTAGAACTAGAACTATAAAGAAATTTTATCAAGTACTGGAACTAATACTGGAACTGGAATTGGTCATAACCATACAGCTTTTGCCAATGAGATTTTATTTATGTCTGGTTCAGTGTTTGATAATTACATGTAGCTACAAGTCTTTTAGTACCACCCTATAGAGTGTTAGGGTTATAGTTGTTAGTGTAATAATGCTGATAACTACTATACAGTATTGGCTACATACTATACAGTATTATAGCTACATATATGAAACAAGTAAACCTGTAGCATATTAGCTTATATAACTTAATAGTGAGTCTCCATATTTCATTATGACACTGCATGGTAATGTACAATATTGCTGATAAAATGATTACTGGCTGTAAATTAGATTTTGCCATTTTTTTCCATTTTGACTTTACAAATCCCAATAGATCTAGCATGTTTTGATATGAAATTTCGTGCTCTACTCAAAGGACCAGATGAAACTTGCTACTTAGCCAAGTCTACGTTGAAAACTACATACAGAAATAAGTAAATGGTTTGCACGGTGCCCGGCACAGGGTTGCTTTCCGGCTTTGAAAAAAACAGACAAAGAAATACGAAGTTTCGAATTCAAACTGCCCTACCACCCAGGGCAAGAGAAGCCAACTCTTCCTCATAGTGTTTCGATATGGTTGGGTGCATAGTCTGTCTATGCGGTTAGTTTGGAAAAGATCTGAGACTTCTCACCATCTGGGTGACGAGCGTCAAAATTTTTTGCAGCATCAAAGAATTGGGTTGCGAATTCTACCCATTTCCAGTGCTTCTTCAGCCACAACAATCATCAATTATAGATTAAAACTATGGCAAAAGATGTCCCTGAACGTTTGGTAACAGCGGTTGTGAATTATTATTTCATCCACAGCTTCCACGCCTCACTCTAATCTATGCGTCAAGGGAGGCAGCAAAATCGTCCAAATTTGACTTCACCTCTCACGCTCCACAGTAACTTCAAATATTCACTAGATCACCCTATATATGCTGCAAAACATCCCAAAACAAAACAAAAAATGCACAAAATCTTTCATTTTTTATTCGAGCTGGGTGGAGCTCCTGGTGAGCTGCTGGTATACTGCATAATATGAAATCACAGAAACACCAACTACTACTACTACCAAACGTTTTGAACCATCATTTATCATCAAAATTAAGTAACCAGTGTGGCATCAGAAGTACCGGAAAGCACTTTGGTACCATTGAGAGAATCCCTTGAAATGACGCACGAAAATTTTGACGTTCTTCACCCAGATGGTGAGAAGTCTCAGATCCTCTCCAAACTAACAGCATAGACAGACTATGCATCCAACCTTATCACATCGCTATGAGGAAGAGTTGGCTTTTCTTGTCTTGGCTGGTAGGGCAGTTTGAATTCGAAAATTCGTGTTTCATTTTCTGCTTTTTGAGATAAAGCAACCCTGTGCCGGGAACCCAGTGAATCATTTGCTTATTACTGTACGTACTTTTTAACTACATTAACTCTAGATAATGTCTAGCTAAGCAGCAAGGTCTATCCTGTTCTTTGTGTGGAATCCAAAATTTAAAAAATAATTTTTGCATCTCACGAAATACTAAAATCGATAGTTCTGTGAAGACAACAACCGTGCCTCCGGTTTCATGGTGGATCTAACAATGGGATGCTACAATGAACATCCCACAATGGTAGGGGGATCGATTTGTGAAAGATGATTTTTCGGATTGTGGACCCTACCACTGATCCCTACTGTGCATTTCCATTATGGTAGCTATCTTGAGCACAGTAGGGATACAGAGTATAACACTTCTTATTGTTTTACTGTGATTTAATATCGTGCACTACTCCAGCTTGTTTCAGTACTTTTATTGATATGCTATGGTCCCTACTCTAGTTGAAAATTCCAAATTTTTCTGTGTACTTGTTTTTTTTTTGTAAATTAGTTATTCTGACTTGGTGAACCCACACATAATGGCGCTGCGCGTCCCAATTATCGTCTGAAAAGTGAAGTATCCATTACGCTTCGTTGTCAGCTATTCCCAATCCGTTACACAGCATTTCGGATCATGCAAGAACTGTTCGAAAAGCACTTCTGCAATCCATGCACACCAAAATAAAGAAATTACGCCGCGCGCCCCAGTTATATCAGTTATCGTCTGAAAAGTGAAATATCCATTACGCTTCGTTGTCGACTATGTTCAACCTGTTACACAGCAGTACGAATCAAGAACTGATTGAAAAGCACCTCTGCGATCAGAGTAGCCACTATTAAAAATACGGACGATTTCCCTTTCGAAGGGAAGCCATCAAGTACTACCGCCAAATCGACCCTTTTCGCTGTCAGCAAAGATGAAAGGAGGACACTGGTAAGTCCATGAAGAATGCATTGTATGTACCAACAGATATCACTTACAATTCCTCCATACTACCTATCAACATCACGATCCACGAGACAGTACCATCCACTGCACTACATCTTATCACATGTATCTACCACAGCACACCAAAATAGTTATTTTTCAAAAACAATTAATGATTGGAACTCTTTATCAGTAGATCTTATTGAAGTTGCAGATGCTGACATTTTTAGAACCGGACTACACTCATTATTGTAATTGTGTTGCATGTATTTGGGCGAATCTGAGCACACCAACAGGGCTGACTGCTCAGTAATAATAATAATAATTTAATAATTTATAATTTACTGCGGTATGCCAAAAGGCATGCATCTCTCGGCCCGAAGCGACGTCGAACAGTGAAAAAATCAAGCCCGTATAGCCTTAGCCCAAGGGGGTGTCACTCAGGTTCTTACTGTAGGTCGATCTGCGATCGCGGTCAAACTCTAAGTCAATGGTTAAGACCACAAAATAGCTCTTACAGTGGGTCAAGGGTCAAGACGATACGAAAGGTTCGAAACCCACAATTATGATTGATTACTAAAAACACAGTTACAAACTGATATGTTCAGGTAAGGAAAACATTACAAATCACATAGATAAGAGTCAGTTATAATTTATCTAAAAATACTTGTAGAGATTGGGATTCGATAGTGTCAGTGGGTAAATCGAAAACTATATGTAGCTATTATCAAGTTTACGGAATTATACGCAACTCACAAGAAGTAAGGATCTCCAAGAAGATATTTTAAAGCTCCAACAGGCATTTCACTGTAATTAAATGATTTTTTCTCCCAGCTGCTGGTAGCATGCACTAAGAAAATATTATACTAGGTTACAAGCGCAGGTGCGTATTGGAAAATAGAGAAATAAGTGGAGGTCAATAGTTCAACAAGAACGTTCAAGTGCTGGTTACTGTAAAGCATTAATAATAATAAATAATAATAATAAGTCACAGGTCAAAGACGATAAATGCTGCAAGTCAAGGGTCAAGGTGAAATTTTCCCCGGTCAAGACTTTGACTGTGGTCACAGATCTACCTACAGCGTGAGCCAACGTGACACCCCCTTGTAGCTGTTATTGAGTTACGCTTGTCTGAAGGCATCAGTTAGTTAATTACTTACTCAGTCAGTAGAAAATTTTATTAAATAAATTTTAGAAAAAGTTCCATAGCAACTTATTGAAAGTGTTTCAGGTTGATCTGAAAGCTTGTTTGGGCTTAGATGTACCTAACCAATACTGCCTCATTGTCATCTGGGAAAATTGAGGCTGGTTTTTGGGTGATATTATTTCATGGGCCACGCCTACTCCTTTGTCGTCCCTACTATACAGTACTATCGTACTGTATGATAAAATGCATTTATCAAAATAATAATAATAATAAAAGCACACAATCTAGTGTATACTTTGAAATATGTAAAAATATTTTGCATTATTTTAGCTACCTGCAATTTGGCAAAACACTGATGGGTTCTCAAGTGCCACATCCAAATATTCATCTGTGCAGTATAACCTCTCCTGTCCACCAAGGTATGTGATTAGGACTATGCAAGCTAAAAATCAATAATACACATTGGTGATTAAATACGAAGTGTACATGTGAGAACATTGCTAGGAATGTAGGACTGAACTACGTACTTAGGAGTTATATATAGAGGTAGCAAACTTTTATACTTCAGGAGCAGTTTACAAGTAAAAGTATATGAAATGCACATATCCATTTTCATCTACTCAACAATAGCAAGAGTTAACAATTATTATAGTGGAGGACCACTATTGTTGAGAACATATAGCTTACCAATAACAAAAGTACAAAGTGTCCAATAAACTACTATAATTTGTGGAAATATCATCCTATAAAGGAAATTCATTGCAGTTATTCCACATAACAGGAAGATTTGATGAAAGAAAAATCAACGAATGTAAAGGTGTTTAGATCTACAATTTCTTGAGTTCATCAAAACTGATGAAAAGTGGATTTGTTGACTTTTTCTCTCATCAAAATTTTGTCGTACAGTAATTGACATACATACATATACATGCATACCTACATTCTGTACATACATACACACAAAAGTATATTGAGGAAGTTTCTGTATCATAGTTTGTCAATGTTTTACCAAACCAACAGCTAGAATTTCTGTGTTTTTTTTATCAAGTTCAACCTACGTACTGCAGGATGCCAAAAGACACCTGTCCGGCTGAAGCGAAGTCGATCAGTGAAAATCAAACCTGTAGCTACTATTGTGTTATTGAGCTATGCTTGTCTGAAAGGAATCAGTCAAGCAATCAGTACAATATATAGAAAATGTCACTAAATAAAAAAAGTTTTGCAGGGGCCTATTAGAAGCATTTCAGGTCATACTGAAAGCACTTTTGCTGGTGCTTGGTAATACTTCACCATAACTGCCATGCTGTACTTTAGGTGCCATAAAGGTATTATGAGGCTGGTTTCTAGTCAATATTTTTTTTGTGAAAAATACCTCAATGATCCCTAATATGTGACTCGATTTTGAAAATCAGTCTTAATGTCACATGTGAAATACATGGAAATCTACACTTATGTGTGTCACCACTAAAGTACTTATGTACCTACACTGTAAAAATGGAGGTGTTTAATTACACTCTACATAGGATGTTATATTACACCTATACACCTTTAGGGGTGTTTCTCTGCATCATTAGGGTGTTTTGTCAAAATTGATGGAAACCCACAATCAAAAGTGATGCTTGGTTGTTAGATTATTAATACAAAATGCTAACCATTATAAGCAAGGTATAAATAAAAGCATGTAACTGTGTTATGTATTGCACATGTGTTATGATTCTATTTCAATAGGTATACTTCCTTTGACATTAGAGATGGTAATCCTGTTAACAACCTGTGACACCTATCCCAATACTCTCCCTTCAAAGGGTCAGACTTTTTAGTATTTGATGTTATTTAACACCCTAGTGGAAGTTATGTAACACACTGATGAAGTGTAATAAAACACCCACAAGGGAGCCCCAGAAACATAGTAGTTATAGGACACCCAAACAGGTGTTTTGGAACACCTTTGTTTTTACAGTGTAGTAAAATATACCTAGTAAAATATGTCACAGAATTTCTTGTAACTCAGGGTACTGACTACTGACTGTAAAGTAGAACTTTGTGTAAAGCCTTATAATCATTCCAGTTGTAAAATGTGACTGGTTTTTTGAAATCCAGTAACATACACAATACTACCGTACTTAAAATATGGAGGAGGTTTGTTCATGTTCACCTGATTTTTTAGTAACTATTGTACTTTTACATAAATTATACCTTGAAAAATCAGCTAGAGGCAGATCTATGGTTTGGAAATGGTGTAGACCAGACATATATGTAATAGTTATACCACGGGAACGAGTGCTTTGCCTGATATATATAATCATATATATATATATATATCAGGCAAAGCACAAGTGCCCGTGGTATATGTGCCACGTGGGTTAATCACCTACACGTGTGAGAAACCGCTGGCATGCTTCGTGGGTGTATTTATATTGGTGGTAGGGTTCCCAATGAAAAAATCTACTTTCACCAAATATTTTTTTGACCAGTGCAGGGTGTTTATCTTACTGTCCTGATACTTGAACCACTATAAAACCGGAGGCGCGATTGTTTTAGTTTGAGAAATGGCCACCGTAATTTTTTGCATGTCGCGGTATTTGTGTCAAAAACGTGGTATCGTAAACACAGCTACTTCTGCAGGACAGGATCGAATGTTCTCATTAGCTAAATGTTATCTGGGGTTGCTGTGCTCAACAAACGTGCATAGTGGTGGGTAAAGGTCTAGCTGTATACGCTGCACAGGGTTGCTTTATTTGGTAAAAATCCGAATAATTCATGTTTGGGCTGCCCTGCCATCTGAGAAGAGAGAAGCCAGCTCTTCCTCACAGCATGGTGATGCAATTGGATGTTCACTCGGTCCGTACTGCAAGTTTGAAAATAATCTGAGATCGTATGCTATCTGGCTGGTGGCGGGGAAAAATATCACATCGCTAAAAATACGAAATTCCAAGTTTGGGCTGCTGTGCTATCTGAGAAGAGAAAAGCCAGCTCTTCTCACAGCATGGTGATGCAATTAGATGTTTACTCAGTCCGTATTGCAAGTTTGAAATTAATCCGAGGTTGTTTGCTATCTGGCTGATGGCGATGAAATAGATATAGACTACTCACATATTCATTGTGCTATTATTGGCGTAAATTTCATTGCCACCAGCCAGATAGCAAACAATCTCAGATTCATTTCAAACTTGCAATACAAGCTAAGTAAACATCCACCTTTATTACCATGCTGTGAGGAAGAGTTGACTATTCTATCGTCAGATGGAACGCAGCCCAAACATAAAATTTTATATATTAATCGACGCGACAATTTAATTACCACCAGCCAGATAGCAAACGATTTCAGATTCATTTCAAACTTGCAATACAGATTGAGTGAACCTCCACCTTCATCACCATGTCATGAGGAAGAGTTAGCTACTCTATTCTCAGATGGCGCGACAGCCCAATCGTATTTTTATTGACACGACAATTTCATCGCCGCCAGCCAGATAGCATACAATCTCAGATTCATTTCAAACTTGCAATACAGACTGAGTAAACATCCACCTTTATCACCATGCTGTGAAGAAGATCTGGCTGTTCTCTTCTCAGATGGCGCGGCAGCCCAATCATTAAACTGTGTATTTTTATCGACATGACAATTTTATCGTCACCAGCCAGATAGCAAACAATCTCAGATTCATTTCAAACTTGCAGTGGTGACTGAGTGAGTATCCACCTTTATCACCATGCTGTGAAGAAGATGTGGCTATTGTCTTCTCAGATGGCGCGGCAGCCAGAACATAAAATTCATATATTATTGACGTGATAATTTCATCGTCACCAGCCAGATAGCAAATAATCTCAGATTTATTTCAAACTTGCAGTACAGATTGGGTGAACATCCACCTTCATCACCATGTTATGAAGAAGTGCTGGACATTATTTTCTCAGATGGCGTGGAAACCCGAAACATCAACGCAACACTAAATTTAGTAATAACAAGAGTTCATAATAAATTATTTGTATGGGGGTGAGTGGAGTACATTCAGCAAATACACTGCTGCAAGTAACACCTCAGGCTTCTCTTAGAAAAGAGGCTTGACCTTATCAACACCAATCATTACCTATTAACAGTTTTTTGTCATCAGTAGAATCGGGCTAGAGGTGAAATAATCAAAAGTGAATTTGCCACAGTGTATTTGTACAGGCCATACTAGCAGTTAAACACTCTCCCCCATACAAATAATTATTATGAACTCTTGGTAATAGTTAGCTAGCTACAGCATGAAAAGAATGCATACAATTACAAAAGATGTGATAGAATAGGCTCATTTAGTCGTCACCATGTAGCCAGAAAGCAAAGAATCCCAAATTTGTGGTATGGATTGAGTGAAACCCAACC